>NW_028274815.1:2395000-3595000 GCF_037043125.1 Eumetopias jubatus
CACACATCCCACAGACGCACACACGCACACACCCCACAGACACATACACACACCCCACAGACGCACACACACGCACACACCCCACAGACACGCACACACCCCACAGACACACACACACACACCCCACAGACGCACACACGCACACCCCCCACAGACACACACACGCACACCCCACAGACGCACACACACGCAGACGCACACACACACCCACAGACACACACACACCCACACACACACACCCCACAGACACACACACACACACCCCACAGACGCACACCCCACAGACACACACACGCAGACGCACACACACACCCCACAGACACACACACACACACACCCCACAGACACACACACACACACCACAGACACACACACACACACGCAGACGCAGACGCACACCCCCCACAGACACACACACACACACCCCACAGACACACACACACGCAGACGCACACACACACACACCCCACAGACACACACACACACGCAGACGCACACCCCCCACAGACACACACACACGCAGGTACACGACAGACACGCACAATAGACATGACACACATGCAGGCACACACAACAGACACAGTGGTGCAAGCAAACACACAAAAACAGACACACACTCATTGGGAAAAAAAGGAAATCAAAGTGGCAAAGTCACAATGTTTTAAAACAGCCTACCTATTGAGTTTATCTGAAGCATATACCTTTTCTCAAGGAATCTCAGAACACCTGCGTGAGCACAGGAGCCTGAATACAGGAATCAGGAGGCACACGAGGGCCGAGGCCCTACCAGAAGCACCTGGTGAAGGGGCGCCAGGCGCGGAGCGGGGGGGCTGCACACCTGCAGCTGCGCAGGCAGGAAGCGCTGTGAGGAATATACGCCCCGATGTCCCTGCGTGATGGCCATGTTGCCAGACCGCAGCGGCATGGCCTCCCAGGGCAGCGTCAGGCCAAGGGCTGAGGCTTTCCTCGTGGGGAGGACGTGCAGGCCCGCCTCCCGAGGGGACCCCTCGCTGGTCACCACCCGTGTTCCACACCCAGCCAGCCACATGCTCAGCTGCTCTGCAGACTCCCGGCCGTGCCAGGCCCCGGAGCACAGCTGAAACAGCCTCCGCCCTCCCACACGCCCTCACCTGGCTTCTGTGGAGATGCATTTGTCTTGTAAAATTATCAGAAAGAAAATCTAGAGTCTGGTTTGTTTTTTTTTTTAATCTTCATCCACGCAGAAAAAGTTCCAGAAGAGTCCACTGTTGGTACAACTCTGCCCCCACCACCCAGACTCGGAGGCTCTCATAATCATCTCAGGTGATGGCGATTATCACATCCATAGCAGCCACAGATCCCTATCCATAGACTGGGACAATCTGCATCTGTCACCTGCGCCTTGCATGACAGAGATGTAAGCTAGCACACACGCGTGCAGAGTCTGTCGGAAAGAGAGTCTGCACGTTTAGGTTACATTAACCTGCTGCCAATTCACAAGAAGCTTCTGCCCGCACGTGGTAGCTGCTTCGATTGTACAAGGGGAACCGAATACTGCTGTTCACCATGCCTCCTGAGTAGAACAATAAAAGCTACAGAGGGAGGTCTTCATTTGCAGTTTTAAAAATGAGTTGTGAGTTGGGATGCCTGGGTGGCTGAGTGTCCAACTCTTGGTTTCGGCTCAGGTCATGACATCAGGGTCGTGGGATCAAGCCCCACATTGGGCTCTGTGCTCAGCAGGGAGTCTGCTTTTCCCTCTCCCTTTGCCCCTCCACCATCCCGCACGCGCACACACATGCGCACGCTCTCAAATAAATAAATAAATAAATCTTTTTAAAAAAATGAATTGTAAGTTAATCGAATCTCCACATTTATTTACAAGGCCATCGTGATGTCCCAGGGTGTGTGTGTGTGTGTGTGTGTGTAGGCATGAGTTCTACCACAGTGCAGACTTCCACCAAGTTCTAGAGATTTTTTTGCATGCTGCAATATATGGATATGATTTAGACACAGTTGTTCACAAAAAACATGAATTCTAAGATTTCTCAAGAAGAGGACACCACTCAAAGTGGATTCTACGTCTCAGCTTGGCGCAGAAGCCCACTTCTCCATGGTTCCCTCCTCCTGTCCCCCAATAATATCCACAGAGCAGAGTGTCAAGACACACACAAAGGGGGACACGGAGAACAGGCTTAAGCAAGGACAATTCCCTGCTAGACGCAGGCCCCTCCTACAGGTTCCGGGAGGTTGGTGTTGGGACCTGCTCCACCTCTACCCACCGGCCCTCCTTCCCACACGCTGCCCCTGGCAGACCCCTCCACTGGGGGCACGACTCAGGGCATGAGACACATGGCTCTCAATTGCAGGAGGCTACCACTGTCCAAACTATCATGCACATCAGCGGAAACAAGAAGTGCAGACTGCAGCAGAGCGGGAACACACGCGTGAGGTGCAGCACGGCAGCAAGGCACAGGTGTGTCTGTGCGGCACTCACAAACACGAGCCGGATGAACGCGACGGGAAGTACGTGCTTACAGCCCCACACGGCCCTCAACCAGCCCAGGCACTAAGAAGAGGAAAACCCCATTCGACATAAACACTGCTGGAAGATAAAGGGCAAGGTGCACTTCTGGTCCTCAGGAAAGACCCGCCGTAACAATGGTGATGCCTAAGCCCCAGAGTAACGTCTGTGATGCTCTGGGTCTAACCCACATCTAACGTCCTGCAGGGCAGAAGCCTCACGACTGATGGGGAGCTCAGTGCAAAGCACGGACCCCAAGTGTCCGTGTGCAAACATGTGCAGTCGCCCCGCAGCCTTCTGAGTGAACGAAGTCTGCACGGCGAGCACAAATCCTTACTCCAAGGTCTTCCCAAGGTGTCTGGGCCAGAGCAGTCTGGGCCCTACTCCCAGGAGTGTGACTTGCACAGATGACCTGGTGCGTATCAGATGTGAACCAGGAAGAGCTCTGGAGGGCGAGGGGGGCGTGGGGGGTGAGAGGAGCGAGGAGGGCAAGGGGGATGCAGGGCAGGAGCCGCGCGCTGAGGCAGCTGGGTAGCTCCCTCCTGACGCGGGAAGACAGACCGCATTCCCGGCATCACTCCGTGCCAGAGACACAGTGCCAGTGCCAGTGTGCCAGTGTCCTGCCTGTGACAAGGAAAAGCTGAGCTCCTACGACTTCGCCATGAACACCATGACACAACTGTCTTTGTTCTCGGAGATGACACATGAGACAAGCACGTCACAGAAGGGCTGACCGCCATCAAAAATGGGTGGCAGGGTGAGTGGCAGGCTTCTGGAGACCCTGACAGGAAACCATGAAGCAGGGTGGCCTGACAAAGTGCTCCACCTGAGCCTGTAGACAACCAGGGCAAGACCAAAACTAACCTGGTGGCTTCGACCCACGGCTGCTCACAGCCCCCAGGAGCCGAGCACAGTGTCCAGCTGACAACCAGCAAGCTCCCACCTATGCCCAGGACCCAGCGCTGCCAGGATCCTGCTAGGCCGTGCGGCCTCACAACCACAGGGACTGTGGCGGAGGACAATGTGCCGTGTTCGTGGCACTTTCCCACGCAGTGAACCCGGTGCCAAGGTGGGCTTTGGTCCGAGGTAGTGGGTGCTGGCTGTGAGAATCTTGAACAGCAGGGCAGACTGCCCTGAGCAGCCTGTCAGAAGACAGGGGCACACAGAGGATGATGCCTGAGAAGGCTCAGAGGGAGGGGAATGTTCTGGGAACAGGAGGGAGGGTCCTTGTTAGGAGGTGGCAGAGGGCTAGCAAAGCGAGGCAGCAGGCTGTGTGCAGACAGCCCCGGGCAGAAAGCAAGGCGGCCTACCTTGTGTCTGGCTACTGATGGTAGAAGGTGAGAGAAGGAACTGTGGGAGGCCACAGTAAGTACAGAGGAACCCGCACTCAATGGCTCTGAGGTGCCCAGTGTCCCCAGCAGGCAACAGCTGCTAAAACTCAGACTCTGCTGTTGGGAAAGCACTCCAGAGAAAAGGGCTCGGGTGGGCCACTCAACGTTTGCTCAAACCTCAGGAGGATCAACAGGCCAGAGTGCGGTGACAGGAAGGATCCGTCCAGGAGGCTGGAGGGTCAGTCAGAGGGTGGACGCAGACGTGAGGGCCTTCTGCCTCCCCAGCAGGAGCCAAGGCAGACAAGAGACCATTTCAGGAAGACCTATGGGTCCGGCTTCGTCTATGAACTGCAGACCCCACTTCACGAGACCCTGCCAGCCTGGACCAGACGCAGAGGGCTACGCGGCCCCCACATGCCTGCAAGGGTGGTCCCCGGCCGCTCCATGAAGGACAGAGGGCCGGAGGGCAGGGCCAAGAGCCTGCAGGGCAGAGACGGATCCGGGGCACCAGGCCGAAGCCCACTCCAAGCCCTCCAGCAGCATCTGTCTTTAGGAATGGTCACGCCTCCTTTGACCTCCCATTCCCCCCGTGTGAACGTATGTCACCAGCTGTTACCCCACTCCTGTCCTAGCCCTGCGTGACGGGCAGGTGCTTCACAGCCTTCATGGGTCAGCAGACGGAGAGGAACGTGCCGCAGGCACTGACCCCAAGGCAGATTATACCCAGAAGCTAGATGCACACCTGCACCTGACCAAGGCCGGTGCCTGCACCCCCGAGCTGGTGCCACGGTGGCCAGGTACCTGGAGATGACAACTGTGCTCTGCACACAGGAGGGTTGGAGCCCCTGGGGAAGCAGGCGCTGCTCACACACCAGGGGCCCGTGACGGCCACTCCTAGTGTGACACCTTTTTGCAACCTGCTCCCATGAGTGTGCGGGCAAGACCAATGGCCTGCTTCTAACTGACAGGATAGAGTAAAGGTGGTGGGAGGTCACTCCTGTGATTCTGCTGTGCTCTACAGCAAAGCCAAAGGTACCTGGGAGGTAAAATTAAGGTCAGCTGGTCTTAAGCAAAAGGGAAATTGGTCAGAACAGCTGGAAAGTCACTTTTCTAGAAGAGAGCACTTCTACTTTCAGGCTCCCATGCACTGAGGGCGGAGGCCACAGTAGCAGAAATACCAGGGTGGTGGGGAGACAGTGGACCCACAGGCAGGTGCAGGGACAGCTGGCCTTACATGCAACATGGAATGGCATCGGGCTGACGAAGGAAGGAGACGCAAAACCCCGAACAGCAAGGGTGCCGGGGCGCGTGTGTAAGTGTCAAGTCTGTTATATCCCAAATACGCTACGGGAAGATTTCAGGGGGCAGCGCCGCCTGTCACAGTCGGCTGGACGTAATGACCTCGGTCTGAGACACAGGCACAAGGAAGACACAGCGGCCTCTGCCCGAGAAGCCCCCCGACACAGTGCCGACGGGGGGAGGAGGGAAAGCCCGGATGGGCTCCCAGGGAGGCTGTTCTCAGCGAGCGCAATAGCGCCAGTCAAAGCAATGAACAGGACATACAGAACATAAGGGGATCAGGGGCAAAAGAACCTTCAGAAAACAACTTTGCTGCCCCAAAGAAAGGAAGTGTTAAAAACACAAAGGTAGGGGCGCCTGGGAGGCTCAGTTGGTAAAGCATCCGCCTTTCATCAGCTCAGGTCATGATCTCAGGGTCCCGGGATCGAGTCCCGCATCGGGCTCCCTGCTCAGCAAGGCGTCTGCTTCTCCCTCTGCCTCTGCCCCTGCCCCCTGCTTGTTCTCTCTCTCCCTCTCTCAAATAAATAAAATCTTTAAAGAAAAAATTACCACAAAGGTAGATGTGAAATTAAATAGAAAGACACTTGGGGAGACTCCCCGGGGAGCAGAGCGTCCCCGCACAGGTTCCTGGACGCAGTGTGCCCAGGGCCCCAGGCTGGCAACCGCAGAAGACAGCCACACACACTAGCATCCTGAGGCTGGGCCGGAAGGGGACAGGACACTGAATGCGGGGCCCGTGTGCGGACGCCGCAGAAGGCCCACCAGCCAACCGGGCATGCTGATACCGAAGGAAACGCTTCAGAAGGCCCACCAGCCAACCGGGCTGATACCGAAGGAAACGCTTCAGAAGGCCCACCAGCCAACCGGGCTGATACCGAAGGAAACGCTTCAGAAGGCCCACCAGCCAACCGGGCTGATACCGAAGGAAACGTTTCAGAAGGCCCACCAGCCAACCGGGCTGATACCGAAGGAAACGCTTCGGAAGGCCCACCAGCCAACCGGGCATGCTGATACCGAACGAAACGCTTCGGAAGGCCCACCAGCCAACCGGGCTGATACCGAACGAAACGCTTCAGAAGGCCCACCAGCCAACCGGGCTGATACCGAACGAAACGCTTCAGAAGGCCCACCAGCCAACCGGGCTGATACCGAAGGAAACGCTTCAGAAGGCCCGTTAGCCAACTGGGCTGATACCGAAGGAAACGCTTCAGAAGGCCCACCAGCCAACCGGGCATGCTGATACCGAAGGAAACGCTTCAGAAGGCCCGTTAGCCAACTGGGCTGATACCGAAGGAAACGCTTCAGAAGGCCCACCAGCCAACCGGGCATGCTGATACCGAAGGAAACGCTTCAGAAGGCCCACCAGCCAACCGGGCATGCTGATACCGAAGAAAACATTTCAGAAGACCCCCTAGCCAACCAGCATGCTGATACCGAAGGAAACGCTTAAGAGACTACACAGCACAAAAGAGACTATTCTGCTTACAGAGAAAGATGGAACCAGGGGTTTTCCCCAAAGCCAGAATTTGAACACCACTTACGGACAAGGACAGAGAAAGGAGAATGGAGGAAGATGCGTGGCCAGCTGGGCGTCAGACATCTGGGTTGACACAAACGTCAAAGGCCCCAGAGACTTCAGAGCCAAAGAGCACATGGGGCAGAGGAACTTTAGGAGCATGGACCCCCCACGTACACATGCACACATATACACAAATCAGCTACCCTCCCAAGGAGCACAGTGAACTAATGTGGGCAGACCCCTGCATCTGTCACTTGAGACCCTCCAGCACATCACTCTCCTGCCCCAGGGGGTCAATGTGCCTGGAACAACTATGACTCCAGCCACCGGTCTCAGACTGCAGCTCATCAACTGTGACAAGCGTCTGCCTACAGTATCACAACTTCTCTGTGAGTGCAGCACCTGTACCCACCATCAACCCCTGTAAGTCATGCACCGGTCCATTAACAACGTAAGACCAATCTTGCAGGTGCGCATCAACACCTGCCAATACTCACGTTTATTGTAGCACGTGGCCAGCACACCTCTGTCGGCAGGACTGGTACTAATGTGCCAGATCTCACCCACTTGATGGAGGAGGACATTTTTATTTATAATGTTATTTTCATCATCAAAATCTATGATGTGGATCTACAAATACAAAAAAAGAGCACATCAGGACTTCATTTCCCATGTACCTTAATTAAACACAGTGATCACAAACAATAATCAAAAGCATCTTTAACATCTTTAATTAACTGTTATTGTTACCACACTAATACCATACACTTCTGTGAGTTCACCTCCCTGTGTTCTTCTCAAAAGACAGGTCTGAAATCCCCACAGAGTATTTTTAAGTTTGCAAGCTATGTAACACTGCCCCCACTAAAGAAACAGGACAGCCAAAGCTCTGTCCCCAGGTGGCCCCAGCAGGCCATGGCTGGCCTTAGGGCTAGGGGTTCACAAGGGTTGCGCAAATGAGCCTAGCGCCTCTGCAAGCTGCCCGTGGCTGTGCGACACACGGAGCCACTGCCCAGCCAGAACCAGGGCCACCCACACAGTGCTCACGCCAGACGGGGCATAACTCAGCTCGTGCACCGGCAGTGACAGAGGTGGGAAGGGGTGAGAAAGCATCATACATGAACACATCTTAAACATCTTTCCAGAAAGGAGTCCGACAGCTGCCAATGCTTACAACTGCACAATATACAAATGTAATAGTATTATATTTTAGCCACGAAAAATTAAATATGCTCCCGCCATGCCTTTCTGGACAATTTTTTACAGGAATAAAATGATTTTCACATTCACACTTTTATCAGCACCCAAGTCAATGAGAAAAATAAAACATTTGTTTTAAAAATAAATTTATACTAAGAAAATATTCACGGATCTTCACGAAGATCTATATCCAGGAATGTTCACTGCAGCATTATCACAATGAGAAATTAGAAGCCAGCTTAATGTCTGGCAATAGGGAATTGTTCAAATAAATTGTAGTATTTGACTGTAACGTAATACTACAGAGCCATTCAATATGCTATAAAGGACTCTTTAGTGCCAGGGGAGAGGGTCCATAACATATATTTAAGGGGAAAAGAATGAACAGAGCTGTGTGAGGGCTGTGTGAGGGGTTTGTGTAAAAAGCAAGCACGCCTAAACCAGGAAAGGGCCAGGAGGTACACAGTTACCCACAGACGGTGGGATTGTGGCAGGTTTTCCTTTACTTCTTTGTGGTTTCTTGTATTTTTCACATTTTGTGTGTGATTAATATGCATCACTTTGCAATCAGAACATTAAATGCTGTTTTAAAAAATGTTTCCATGACACCCAAAAGCCTCTACACTCAGCACTTGGTTCAGAGAGTCTTGTTCTAGTCTTTACTGCTTCCTCCTATGCCCAGTTTTGATGGAAAAATAACCTCCAGTCCCCATGAGGGGTAGCTCTGGACTCAGAATTCAAATCCCACATTGACACCACAAGCCCGTGTGACCCTGCGCCTCAGTTTCCCACGTGCGCATTGAAGATGAAGGATCACAAGAAACCAAATGCAGGCATGCCTGGATCACCATGGTAAAGCCAGCACATTCATTCCTTCCCCCTCTCCTCTGGAGGAAGAGATGAAAAATCATTCCTGCTATTTTTATTTTTAAAACTGCTTTCAGGGACGCCTGGGTGGCTCAGTTGGTTAAGCGTCTGCCTTTGGCTCAGGTCATGATCCCAGGGTCCTGGGATTGAGCCTCAAGTCAGGCTCTGCATCGGGCTCCTCACTCAGCAGGGAGTCTGCTTCTCCCTCTGCCCCTCCCCCCATGCACTCTCTCTCTCTCCCTCTCTCTCAAATAAATAAAATTTTTTATAAATAAACAAATAAGTAAACAGAACTGTTTTCAGCAAGTTGCTCCCAGCACTTAGCCCAATGCAGTTTCCACACTGGGTTCAAAGTCACAAGTCACATGTCCTAGAGCAGGGGTGACTACTGTACTTTTTCCTTTCCACACGTGAGGGAATTTTACCTTTAACTACTTTCTCCCTCCGTGGCCATGTTCCACATTAAAAAGCTATTAATAATAAGCAGTACTTACTAAAGTTAAAAACATGCTACCCTACGACCCCGTAGCCCACTGCTGAGTCTAGAGCCAACTGACACCAAGACAAAAGACGCGCACAACAGAGCCCACAGCAGCTCCACGGGTGATCGCCAACAACGGCGCACAGCCCAGGGGTCCATCTACCGTACAAAAGGAGGGAAACTGCGGTATATTCCTAACATGGGCTGCAGGGGTGGCAGGTGACGGTGGTGGCGGTCCCGGGGCCATGGGGTGGGGGTGGGGGTGTGCATGAGTGTGTAAAACGCACTAGGCTGTCTACTTCAGACACACAGAATGTGTGTACATCATACCTTACACATAAGTCCACCAGAGTGAGTATAAGCCCAAAATTAAAAAGCGAAAAAAATTCATTCTTTATTGTATCCAATGACTTAAACATTTAAAAATAAAAATTCTGTGACGTCAATTGAATAGTGAAAACGCACACTGGGAAGGCTGTGGTAAAATCACTACACCTTGTACATCGGAATCACTCGTTCAAAAGATGTGTTACAGGGCGCCTGGGTGGCTCCGTCGGTTAAGCGACTGCCTTCGGCTCAGGTCATGATCCCGGGGTCCTGGGATCGAGCCCCGCATCGGGCTCCCTGCTCCGCGGGAAGCCTGCTTCTCCTTCCCCCACTCCCCCTGTCTCTCTCTGTCAAATAAATAAATAAAATCTTTAAAAAAAAAAGATGTATTACAATATGTAAATAGGAACTATATAAATGCTGAAATTGAAATAATTGGATTTCTTAAAACCTGTCCCAGAGAATAAATGAACAACAAAAAAATTACGGAACATTATATAGTTCTAAAAATCATGAAAAACACGGGGCCTCTGGGTGGCTCAGTCGGTTAAATGTCTGACTCTTGGTTTCGGCTCAGGTCATGATCTCGGCGTCATGGGATCCAGTCCCGCATTTGGCGCCACTCATTGGGGCGTCTGCTCCTCCTTCTCCCTCTGCCCCTCTCCCCACACCCTCGTGTGTGTGCACACACCCGCACACATGCTCTCTCTCTCTCAAATAAATAAAATCTTTTTAAAAATCATGATAAAGAGCAATTATAAATACCAAAAATGTTATGAAAGCACTAAATTTTATAAGCAGAATATAAAATGGCATGCAATTATATAAAAGTCACATGTGAACACAGATTACAAGGCAATATACAAAATCGGGAATAATTTTTGTGTTGTTAAGGTAAAGAGGAAATTTTTTTCTTTCTTCTTTTCTTTATTATTTGAGACATTTCCTACTTATCTGGAAATCCATTAAGACTGAAAACATGAATGAATGCACTTAAATGTACTATTTTTCTGTTCCCGAATCTATCCTTCTGCAATGCACTCAAGCACTAGGAGCCCCACAGCTGACAACACCAGAGTTCTGGCATCAGAATTCCTGTTTGCTGGATCAGTTGCCCCCCGCCCCCGAAGAAAGCCTCCCCCATCCCCTGCACCAACTCCCAGTGCCCTGCACGCTGACCTCTTCCCCCTGGCCCAGGACCTGTGGCTGCCGGGCTCTCCTGCCTAGCCCCTTCTCCCACTGCTCCAGGCCGCTCTCATCTGGGGAAGGGTCTTCCTTCTGAGCACCTCGCCAGGACACCCTTTTCTCCCGTGGGAGGACATAAAACACATGCTGTCCACAGGCTCCAACACCTGACCCAAAGTTCCTCTAGGCTCCTTTCTGCACTTCCAGGCACATGGACACGGCAGGAAGGAGGGACACGTCTAAGGCCCCCCCAACAAGTCCACCTCTCCTAATCTGACATGCTCTCACACTACTACAGCCCTTAACCTTCATCTTCAGGCTTGACAATCCTGAGATTTTTCCACATATCCTCACTTACAGTGGGTTCCCAGGCAGGCCCACAGGATATGTCGTCATGAAATGTTTTAATCTGGGTATGTTCAGAAAGGATTGTAAGACATCACCACCAGAAACAAAGAGATCAGAGTAACAATGGCTAACATGTAAAATGGGCCAGGCCCTATGCTATTTGACATACATTATCTCCATTAATCCTTAAAAGAGACATATGTAATCATTAGGCATAATCTACAAGTGGAGGAACCCAGGCTTAGAGAGTTGACGTAGTATGTCTCACGCAGTTAGAAACAGGATTCCAAAGCATGTGCCCTGAACCCCCAAGCCACCTGGGGCACAAAGAGGCTCCCCGTGTCCCCCTGGGTTTGCACTGCAGCCTGTGAGCAAAAATCAGCTCCTGACTACAAAGAAGGAGACTGTTATCTCAAACTGTCTGTTCTCAGGGCACCAACAGCTCCCCAGCTTACATGGACATACAAAGAAATATCCTGTGGAGTACATATATGCAGTTACAGGGCAGTTATGAAAACAATTTGAAGAAAACACTACAACTAGTGAGTGCAAAAGATTATAGGGGCACAAAAAAAAAGACCAATTAATATTGGTTAAGAGGGTTGGGCAGACATGTGGTTGTCTGGGTAGTGCTTAATCGTTACTTTAAATTCTTCATGCCAGGGACACCTGGGTGGCTCAAATGGTCAAGCATCTGCCTTCAGCTCAGGTCTTGATCCCAGGGTCCTGGGATCGAGCCCCATATCAGGCTCCTCACTCAGCGGGGAGCCTGCTTCTCCCTCTGCCGCTGCCCCTCCCCCTGCTTGTGCTCTGTCTCTGACAAATAAATAAAATCTTTTAAAAAAATAAATTCTTCATGCCGTATCTGAGTTTTTAAAATGTTTTAACAGCTTATAATGATCAAACTCATATATTCTGAATTACCATTATTAAATATTTCAAAGTTGGATTTACTAGTGCTGGGCTAAGGGCACAGATGACTCTATAAAAAGTTAGGAGTAAGAGTCATAAAATTCAAAGATGTTAACAAACTCTTACAAATTAAAAAAAAAGGAAAATAAAAAATATGGATAAAACGAGAAATAAAAAATTAAAAGCTCCCTTCTTAGGGAAAGTTAAGGATCCGGTGGCTTGGCCTTGGGCGCGTCTTCCTGCCAGGGGCCTGTGAGCCAGCAGACCCCATGCCACACTGCCCACCACAAAAAGTGAATAGGCCCCTCCCAGCAGTTCCTTATGAAGAACACAGCACAGCCGCTGGCTAGACCTGGAGAGGGCAAGTCCTCCTGCTGGTCTCACACCTCCGGCGCGCTCTCCTCCTAGCTCAAGTCAATATGGAAAGGTCCGTTTCAGCTGCAGTCCCTTTCGCTTCAGGGGGACACAAAGGATGCACGGTGATCCGGGACCGGGGGGACCTGCGTCCAATTTGATTCTGCCACTTCCCAGCTGGTCTACCCTGCACCAGTCACTCACTCTTTCTGGGTTCTTCCTTCAGCATTAAGTATACTTAGGAAAATGGATTCCGAGGATTTCTTTATTCTACCTGAAACATATCGTGATCCTTCAGCTAAGACTTGAAATGCTAAGTGAAAGTTATTTTCAAACATATGTTTCCCAGTGCTTATGATGCCCACACGGCTACCATTTACCTGTCTGTATTAACACTCCTTCCTGAAGCAAATAAGCCCCAGTATATGAACATCCTTTGTCCATGAAGCCAAACTATGCTTGGCAGCCAGAAAAAAGAAAGAAAGCAAAAAAGACCCGCATTCCACACCCTCTTGGTGCCCAGTGAGGGCCTTTCCTGGCAAAGCAGTGTCTCCATCCATGTGGGCAGCTATAACAAACACCACAGACGGGGTGGATTATAGACAAAAGGAATGTAGTTCTCACAGATCTGGGGGCTGGAAGTCCGAGCTCAGGGTGCCACGGTGCAGTTGGGTCTGGTGAGAGCCATCCTCCTGGGTCAGACAACCACCCTCTCCCCACGTCCTCACGTGGCAGAAGGAGTAAGGTCGCTGCGAGTCAATCCCATTCAAAACGGCTCCACTGGCATGACCTAAGCACCTTCCAAAGGCCATACCCCCTCATACCATCACCTGGGGGGTTAGGTTCCAACCTATGAATCCAGGGGGAAATAAACACTCAGACCTTAACAATGGACAGGATGGAGGTCCTTCAGAGTACCTGCTCCAGGGTTGGGGAAAAAGCTGGAACCAAAACAGGTCACTGGAATACCCCCAGCTGTCTCTTTATCATCACACTTTTAGATATAAATCCAACAACTAAAAAGATATAAAGTAGAATTCTATGTTTTAAAAAGAAATTCTGAGGTATAATCAATACTTGGAAGGGGGGTTGGGAGGGGGAAGTGGAAGGAGGGGTGAGGGAGGAAAGGGGGTTCAGCTTCAGTTCGGGGGGCGGGGGCTGCTGAGAGTCTCGATGTCTAACAAAGGCCCAGGAGATTCTCAGGGTAGCCAATGACAGAGCTTGCAGACAGACACGGCTGATGAACAAAGCTATCCGTTATCAAAATACAAATACAGAAAAATGGAGCTAACAAATTAAAAACAAAAGTTAAAAAGGAAAAGATCGATCCACGGGAAGCAGCCACTGTGTGTCACTCCCTTCAGGGGTCTGCCTTTCCACTGACCATGCTGGGAGAGGACAAGTCTGCGTCCCCTGCCACCCTGGCACTCATCCCCTAGCCACAGAAGAAATAGGAAGTTAGCAATAGGCAAAGGAACTCTTTGGGAAAAGCACACTGCAGAGGCAAATAAACCCCTTCAACCTGGAATCCCTTGTTTTGAGTCTCTGCCTAAAGTCCCCCACTGGACAGCCAGTGAGCACACAGCCCCACGGAAGGAACCCCACCTTCTCCACCTAACCATGAAGGGGAGCCCAGAAAGATGAGAGACTCCACACACTCATCCTGCTCCCAGCACGGAGCCCTGTGCAGACTAAGGGCAGAAAGTAAAGCGGTTCATCTGACAAAAAAAAAAGGCCAGCAACTGTGACAGCTCCAAAAATTTTCAGAAAATAGCACAGCTGAATTAATTAGAACTGGTTCAGGGACTGGCACTTTCTAGGGAATTAATGACTGCCCAGGAGCAGATGGCCTGAGGCAAAGCCAGGGGCCATTAACCCTCACCAGCCAGCCAGCCAGCCAGCCAGCCAGCGTGAGGCATGGGAGCAGGGCCACAAGGCCAGGGCACCCTGGCCTGGGTGGGGCGGCCTGATCTGGGGATGGCTCCCATCACTAGCACCGTCTGTGTGGGTGTCTGCGGGGAAGCATGCAGGATGCCTTTAGGACACAGACCCCAACCACCCCGTGCTACAGGTGGAAGCGGGAGGGGAGGGCGGTGAGGAGAGCAGCTGTGTTTCTGCCCTATTCCAGCTCAATCACCTGCGAAAAACCTCACAACTGCTTAGGACCAAACCCCTACCTGCTTAGAAATGGGATCAACACCTGTCCACTGAGGCCACAGGTGTGGGAATCGCCCCCACCTGGCCCTGAGCGGCACCCCGCTTCCCCATCCTGCAGGCATGTGCCTCTCTGAGCCGCAGTCAACGGGCAGGGGCACAGGACCCACCTTCCTGGCCTGTCCCAGCACCTGGCTGTGCCCGCGGGGAGCACGCAGTCGAGTGGGTGCTGCAGGCACGGCTGCCAGCACCCTACACAGACCTGCTGTTCAATGTGGAGGCACAGAGCCGGGAATCCCCATCCTCACAGCTGCTCAAAGACCCCTGGAGCCCAGGTCACCCTCACCGTCAGCAAACAAGCAGGGAGGGGCTGCAGGGAGGAGCTACAGGATTCAGGGTGTGTGGGAGCCAGTTTTCACCACTTACAAATGCACTCCATAACCGTGTTCTAATGAGAACATCGGCAGACGGGATGCCTGGCTGGCTCAGTCGGATGAGCTTCCGACTCTTGGCTTGGGCTCAGGTCACGATCTGAGGGTCGTGGGATCGAGTCCCCG
Source organism: Eumetopias jubatus (assembly GCF_037043125.1). Lineage (NCBI taxonomy): Eukaryota > Metazoa > Chordata > Mammalia > Carnivora > Otariidae > Eumetopias > Eumetopias jubatus. Next base: position 2,410,035 of record NW_028274815.1, read on the forward strand.
ATGGGTTCCATATTCAGTGGGGAGTCTGCTGAAGATTCTCTCTCTCCCTCTGCCCCTCCCTCCTGACGCGGGCTCTCTCTCTCAAATAATCTTTAAAATTAATAATAATAACATCAGTGGGAAACAGGAACAACCGTACTGCTTCTGGAGGGCAGTGGGCATGGCGAATCCTCTGGGGGCATCCTCTTGGCGCCGCCTGGCTGGCAGCGAGCCGCTGCACACACACATCCCGCATGGGAGAGAACGTGCTGCATGGGAGGGGAGCCAGGCCCATCACACAGGACAGAAACATACATTGCATAGCGGAGGCACGTGCACGGGACGTGTGAGCTCGGCATGTGTGAGGGGAACACACGGGTTGGGTGTGCAAGGGCGCGAGCTCAGGCTCTGGCCCTCCCTCTCACTGCCTCTCAGAACCGTGACTGCCCACGGCCCACGTCTGCTGCACCAACTCACTGAGCACACAGCTCGGAGCACAAACCCCACACCACGCCATGGGAGGGTGCCACTAACACACAACATCCGCGTTTGTTGGATGAGTGCACGCATGCACACACTCCCAACAATGTCACTCCCAACAGCTTTCCCAGAAACAGGGATTCTTTGATACCTATCATGCGGAGTCACCCACGAGAGGCCGCTGCAGGCGAGGTGTGGAACCAGACTAGCAGACTCACCCCCACCCTTTGATTCGGCCATGGCTGCAGCCTTCCCCAGTGGTGGGACAAGAAAGCTCTGAAAGGAAGGGGACAGCAGGTGGCACTGGGGTCTGTAAGCAAAGCGCCCAAGCAGCCATCATATACTGGACTTTCAGGACAGGTTCCCAGACAGCTACATCCTTGATGCCATAAAATTTAAGTTAAATATATACCTTCTCTGTGCCCTACTGGAAAACTGGGTTTCTAAGCCTGACTCTTCTTTTATTGTTATGTTACTCACCATACATTACATCACTAGTTCTTGATGTAGTGTTCCATGATTCATTGTTTGTGCATAACACCCAGTGCTCCACACAGAACGTGCCCTCTTTAATACCCATCACCAGGCTAACCCATCCCCCACCCCCTCCCCTCTAGAACCCTCAGTTTGTTTTTCAGAGTCCATCCTCTCTCATGGTTCTTCTCCCCCTCCAGTTCCCCCCCTCCATTCTTCCCCTCCTGCTATCTTTTTTTTTTCTTAACATATATTTCATTATTTGTTTCAGAAGTACAGGTCTGTGATTCAAGTCTTGCACAATTCACAGAGCTCACCATAGCACATACCCTCCCCAATGTCCATCACCCAGCCACCCCATCCCTCCCACCCCCCACCACTCCAGCAACCCTCGGTTTGTTTCCTGAGATTAAGAATTCCTCATATCAGCGAGGTCATATGATACATGTCTTTCTCTGATTGACTTATTTCACTCAGCATAACACCCTCCAGTTCCATCCACGTCGGTGCAAACGGCAAGATCTCGTTCCTTTTGATGGCTGCATAATATTCCATTGTGTATATATACCATTTCTTCTTTATCCATTCATCTGTCGATGGACGTCTTGGCTCATTCCACAGTTTGGCTATTGTGGACATTGCCGCTATAAACATCGGGGTGCACATACCCCTTCGGATCCCTACATTTGTATCTTTGGGGTAAATACCCAGTAGTGCAATTGCTGGATCGTATGGTAGCTCTATTTTCAACTGTTTGAGGAACCTCCATACTGTTTTCCAGAGTGGTTGCACCAGCTTGCATTCCCACCAACAGTGTAGGAGGGTTCCCCTTTCTCCACATCCCCGCCAACATCTGTCATTTCCTACTTGTTAATTTTAGGCATTCTGACTGGTGTGAGGTGGTATCTCATTGATCTAAGACTGATTCTTAAGGACAAAAGTCATTCATTTCACTAGGTACAAGGACGGATGGCTGTATTCTGGAAACCAGGACTGTCTGTGTCACGAAACTACATTGATGCAACAGGACATACAGAGCCGTAATCGGCAGTGCGCTGCAGGACGCTGACCTCACAACCCGGGGAGTCCCAACTCCCTGCACAGTGCTCCCCACGGAGCCTGCAGAGACCTTGCTCCAACAGGATTTAAAGAGGATTAAAGCATGTCAGGTCATCTGGGGCTGCTCCTCTCTTGGGGTCACAACCAAGTCTGACTTGTGGATGCCCTCATTGCCTCATCTGGCCTTTAATTCACTGAGCATCCCTCATGACATCATAATTTCTTCCCTAATCTCAGAGTTAAAAACTGATACCTCCACCAAAAAGTTCCAGGGGACAGCCTCAGGACTGAGCGGAACCGAAAAGCAGGCGGATGAGGTAAGGCGCTTCGACACCTGCAGACAGGGCCCCGCGGAACCCCGACACCTGTCCTGTGACGGCTTCTGCGGTCGGTGGTCGGCCCCACACGGAAGGAAGCCACAAGTCTGCCTTCAGACTCCTGCCCAGTGCCACTCCTGCTACACCACAGCATCTCCACGTGGGCGCCCCCCCACACACGCAACCCCGTGAGGCACCCCGTCGGGCGCCCCCCTCTCTCACCCACACAGCAGCCCCCACAGAGCACAGGCTCCTCTTCCCCACAAGATGCCCACTGGAAACCATTTAATAAATCCTTCTTACCTGACATTCTGCCAAAAGGAAAATGACACACACACGTTCAGAAAAGTGAAAATTAGGAAAACAATCTACCTCACAAATGCTCACATCACCCAAAGGTGACCGTGGCTCAAATTTTGAGGCCTTGTGACCTGTTTCCGCCTAGTCTTTGCCACACATAAGATTCAAGTCTGTACTTTATCCTCTGCTGTCCTAATCAAGGCATAACTGATGTAATGTTCTATCAGCTGCACTTATACACCCAGTGACTCAATGTCTGTAGTTACTGAAAACTTATCTGCTTTTTTAACACTACTGGGATCACACAGTACATACAATTTTAACATTTCACTGAATCATCTAACGACTCTTAAATTATGACACTGATGAGTTTATAACTTAACAAGCAGTCAGTGACAACCACTCCACCATGAGGAACCAGGTTCAACCGGGTCCAGTTGTGAATGTGCCACCATAGATAGTGGCTCCATCCAACCTGACATGGCACAGCTGATTGCTGCTGTTTCACAATTACTCGTACCATTACAATAATATTCCTTATATATAAAGGTCTTCCTAGGGGCTCCTGGGTGGCTCAGTTGTTGGGTGTTTGCCTTCGGCTCAGGTCATGGTCCCAGGGTCCTGGGATTGAGCCCCACATCGGCTCCCTGCTCAGCAGGAAGCCTGCTTCTTCCTCTCCCACTCCCCCTGCTTTGTTCCCTCTCTCGCTGTCTCCCTCTGTCAAATAAGTAAATAAAATCTTTTTTAAAATAAATAAATAAATAAATAAAGGTTTTCCTATGTTTTGGGTATAGGAAGTAAAGGTTAAATAATACAAACATTTATTTATAAAGCTCTACATATAGGTCACCAAATCAGTTGCCAAAATGACCACATCAATTTAAAATCTCTCATAACAGGAGAGAGGCAATGTCACTACACCACACCCAGCACCAAAGACTCTTCCACATCTGTTTTAAAGCCACTCCCCCTGTGGGACAGTGGTAACTGGGCAGAGGCCCTGCTCCAGGGCACATGGCCTTTTGCACATTTCCCCCAGGATCCAAGACAGTACACATCTTCACAACATCCTCAGCACCTGTGAGGCACATCGAGCAGATGGCTTTATTGCTATCTTGGTGATGAGGAACATGAAGTCCAGTAAGGTTAATCCATTCGGTCAAGATCATACGTTTGTGTCAAGCCACGAACTGAGTACTGGTCTGTGAATAGCCAACATTCTCTCTATGAGAGTGGCCAAAACAGACCCTCCTGGAGCGCGTGGCAGTGAAAGCCTGGAGCTCAACGGGATTATGGCTTCATCCAGGCTCAGCTGGAAAGAATGCTGTAAGCACTTAGAGTGGTCATTCACCACCCCAGGTAGAAACAGTGGTGCCGACCACGTCCCCTGGATAGCTTCTCAATCACTTACACAGCAAACCCTACATAACCACAAACTAAAACTATGACATTGATCCTACACAGAGTAAGTTTAAATTATTGAATTCAATTATTACATACAGTTGGATATTTAAATCCCAATGAAAGTTTTATTTTGTTTGTGTGGCATTAATTTTCTCAAATGTTGCTTGAAAAATGAAGAGCAAAATGGTTATAAAACTAAGAATAGACTTAGTAATTAACATATATACATTTGTCAAAAATAGTTACCTGATTATCATATTTAAGAGACTGCGTCCCAACCAAAAACCGAATGGCATCTGTTTCTGCAGTCTGAGGTGTTAGAGCACGTGCCTGCCGGAGGGAAGGAAAATGCACACACATTTAAGATGTTAGATTTAACAGAGATTATAAGGCAGTTACCTCCTCTACTGCTGCTGGAGTATCAATTAGTACAAAGTAGCCACTAGGCAACTTAGAAACGTGTATGCAAAGCCTTCATCTTTTGTATACTTTGTGACACCACAATTCCATTCAAATGTGTATATGGGCACGAAAAATAAGCAATAAAGATGTAAGTGGTATTTTTAATAAAACCATAATTTTCAACAGAAATAGACTGATGGAACAAATCATCTTTCAACAGTACAGCAGAAAATGGTTCCCACAATGGCAGAGCAGGTGGCTTAAACCAAGTCTCTGGCAGAGGGCAACTGCACAAACTAAACAAAATACTCTGAATTTGTTTCAAGGCCTCCTTTAAGGAGTTACCACAGCAATGAAGGAATGCCAAGATCTTGGAAAGGGAGGGAAGCTTAGAGAGGCAAGCCTGACCTCTGGCCCCCTTTCGGCTGGAGGCATCTGTCAGTCTGGAAAGTGTGGTTAGCGGCTGACACTGAGGAACGCTTCCGACAAGCTCATGGACTGAGGGTACAAACACGGAGTGCAGGGCCCACCATAGAGAAGGGGCCAGCAAAGCACTAACACTCAGGGTTGGGATCCCACAGGGCACAGGGCAGGAGTGAGGGTGAACTAGAAGGTGAACCGGCACAGACTAACGCTCCGGGTCACCTTAGTCCATGACTGGATTTTAAGTGAACTGAGCAGGCTGATGCTCCTGGGCTGGCCAGACACCTGCCAGAAGTAACAGTAAATCCTCTGGAGGAAGACAAAGACCTCCAAAGTTTCTACAGTTTTTCTTACAATGTCAAACACTCAATCAAAAATAACTAGACATACAACAAGTCAAAATCATATGATCAAAAGCCAAACAATAAACAACAGAAAGGGACCCGCTGAGCATTCAGATGATCAGGTTCTCTGGGAAACAAGCTGTAAATCATCAAGCTTTGTGCACAGACTTGCTGGGAACACTCTTGGGAATGACATCATGGAGGAAGCAGGAGTGAAGGCGTCAAGGAAGCAGGAATGTGCAGAGGACACAGAGGAACCGCAGTGCCCACAGGGAAGCCAGAGCTGGGATGGTCCCTCAGAGTGGAGCCATCATGGCCAGGCCCATCTACTGCCCAGCCCCCAACGCCATCAATCAGGCATTGGAAGCAGGCTGTCCCTGGAGAGGGGTGTGACTTAGGGCAACACGGCTCCGTTCAGCTGAGGGCATGTTCTGGGATTGTGGGTGGCTGATAGCTCTCAGTGCATCCTGCTTTAGAGTTTGCCCTCTCCCTCTGCCCCTTTCCTCACTCATGTGTGCTCTCTCTTGCTCTCTCTCTCAAATAAATAAATAAATAATCTAAAAAAAATAAATAAAACGGGGTTAGAGAAACAGTAGAGCAGTTGTCCTAACCATTCAGTCTGCCTGGTTTTGATTTGGTTTCCACGACTGGGGCGAACAACAAGACCTTTTCAGTGTCCACTGCCAAAAGGTTTGGAGATGACAATTTCATGTCATGCTCTCAGAAAACGCAACCATAGCCCCTATGTCCCAACCCCTCCTCACAAAGGGTTGCTGGCACAAAAACATCAACTACCGGAATACATTTCAGTAACAGCAAGAAAATACATGTCCAGAACAGTATTTACATTATTAGGCATCTGGAGGAAAAAATCCATTCTAGCCAATATGCCTACAACCTGTTCAACAAAACTAGACTGGAGTCAGACCTCTTCACAAAACTGATGAGTTCGAGTCTATATATCTTCTGCCAAAAATGTGCATACATACAAGTAGAATTTTGCACATAATACCAGCAAACTCACAGATCCCCTGCATCCTATTTAATTGGAACACCACTTGGTTAGAGAAAAATGACTGGTGAGGAAGCATCCACGCCATTGCAGAGATAAACCCCCAGCTGCTCAGAAGGCAGAACCCAGGTCAACAGGGGGATGCAGGACGGGTTCCACCTTCCAACAAGGACACTAAGACTCAAATGGAGGTACATGTCATCATCCCAGACAGAAAAAGCCTGACAGTCCCCAAAAACAGGGCCCCGTAGAGGACTCATCTGAGAGGAAATGATTATTTTCCATGAAAAGACTTGTCTGTGCTTCGAGTCAGCAATTGGGAGCTGACTACACAACCCCTGCACGGTGACCACGCATGGAAGTCACCACAGAGGGTAAGACACTAGCCCTGCCCTCAGGAAACAGACTTGCAGGAGACATTGGACAAGACCCAAACAGAGCAGGTGGGAAATGACTATGTATCAGCCCCTGGCCCAGACCACACAGCAGCAAATTAACATTTACCAAAACGCACCCATGAGCTCAACTTCAGGCAGAAGACAGGATTAAATGCCATCGCTGGAAAACAGAAGAACACCAGAAAGAAGTATGTTGTGTTAGTGGCCATGAGACTGAACAAAAGGGCAGCTCAGCGCTGCAGAGGCTGCTGAGTGCCCTCACAAACCAGCATTCAACCTGCTTCATCCTGAAGCAATTTACAGAGCCCAGAACTGCACCCCTGGGCAGGACTATCGGTAAGCATGCAAGGAAAAGAAGTCGAAGAGATCATGTGTTTCAGAGACGAAAGCTACCACAGTTTTAGAAAAGTACTACAAGTTTGACACCATGCATTCTGTCACACACGGTAAGCCACTTCTTTTTTAAAACACTGAATAGGAGGGGCACCTGGGTGGCACAGTTGGTTAAATGTCCAACTCTCTGTTTCAGCTCAGGTCAAGATCTCAGGGTCATAACATCGAGCCCCGTGTCGGGCTCTGCACTCAGCTCGGAGTCTGCTCAAGATTCTCTCTCCTTCTCCCGCTACCCCTCTCCCTGCTTGCACACGCATGCACTCTCTCTAAAATGAGTAAATAAAAATAAAAAACTGAAGAGAATTATTCTTACAAAAGAATCTAAACTGCATCTTTAAAAATTACAGTGAAATCTCAAAAACATTGAATCTAAGATCTTTTTAGTACTTTATTGGGTAAAATTATAATAATAACTTAACTCTGGCCATTTGGGTGATGGATGTGTATCCATAATTCTGGTCCTGTGATGAAGTGAATGATCAAACGACCTTCCTAAGTCTAGTCATAATGATGATTTTGAGGTGTTCCAATGACCTCATTGTTACAAGATCAAATTTTAGGGTATAATAGATCATAAAACATCCCCATGTATTTTACCGTGGTTCATCTTCATAATACAATGAAGGAGACCCAAAGTCAAGATGGATAATATTATCTCTACTTAGAAGATAAAGACACTGAGGACCAGAGAGGTTAAGTGACTCAGTCATGGTCACAAAGCTCCTAGAGGAAGAACCACCCAGACTCCCAGCCTTGAGTCTGGTTCTCTTTCTGTTATGGTGATGCAGGGACCCAGGAACACAGGTAAGATATTTACACACGGGACTGTAGGCAGAGCACAGGTCACTTTATTATCATTCCATGCCCTGTTCTCAAAAGAAGGGCCATGGCACTTTCCTGGCACAGCTGTCTTTCCACCCACCTCATTGTTTAGTGAGCCAACCCAAGACAAGGCAACTGGAGATGCTGAGAAGCCTGGCTCTCACCGGAAGCACTCTGAAAGTTCCACTCCATGACAAGAGGCACAAATCCCAGACCTCCCAGTACTTGCCAAGTACTAAGCATTCCCTTGGGAAATTCAAAACTGTCTTCATGTGCTTATTAGTCCAAGCAAGTAAATGCTCCCTCTGGTGAACGTCCAGCCCGGTTCCTCATCAGAACTTCCCCCACCATGTGCCGCGCCCCAGGCAAGTTTAAGGTGACACCGGAAGGCAAGGAGGTGGAACACGACTTGTGCTTAAGCAGCAGAGACCAGGGTGGGTTGAACCTTCTATGGTAAGCGGTCTCCCCCCAGAAACAGCCTCTTTACTGAGAGCTGCCCCAGATCGCTAAGATGACAAACCAGGAAGCTAGTACCACCCGATGCCCTTCCTCACACAGCAGATCGCCTCCTCAGCGTTCTGGCAGATCACTTTACAAACACAAAAGAAAGAGTGAAAAGAAGGTAAAGCCCCAACTTCTTCACTCTGTGCTAGCTAAGTACCTACTTCTCTCCATCTCCCACACCCAAAATCACAGAGGTCCAGAGTGTATAAGAGAAACACCAAACCTCTTGAGCTACTCACGGATAATTGTGGCAACAACACTGCTCCTGGGGACATGCTCACTGGCGCGTTCACTCACACACTCACTCCTGTAAGTGCAAAGGCTGACCATTCAGCTCTGCCAAGGGGCTGCCACCTGCCCCTCGCCCACTCTGCTTTGCACTGCCAGATCCTCTGGAGGCCCCAGTGCAACCCAGCCTGATCTTACAGCGAAGAACTCGCCTCACACCTGAGCAGCAACACAGAAGCCACTGGCTGGCCTCCTGGAGACGTCGCCACATGCCCTCCCGCCCAGAGATGGGGCACCCTTGCCCTCCTGCCCAGAGAAGGGGCGCCCCTGCTGCCCGCCTGCAGCACACAACATTGGGCAGCCCTCTCTCTTCTCTGTCCCTCTCCTCTTCTCTGGCTTCTTCCCCTTAACTAGGAAAATCAAGTCGCATGTCCCCTTGTCCTTTGAAAATATCTCACCTTGACTCATTTGCTTCTCAAGCTGCTGCCAGACCTCCATTCTTCCATTTGCTGCCAAGCTTAATGGGGGCATAGACAGGGGAGCCTTCCTCGACCCTGCCCAGTTCCTCCCCTTCTGCTGAGCTGGCCTCACTGCAGCCACCCCGCAGCACTGCCCTCCCTGTGGCCTCCGGCGTCACAGCCATCAGACGCCCCTGACATGAGACCCCTCTGTCCCTTGGCCCCCGAGGACCCAGTCCGTCACCACCCAGTCCCCCTGTTCACGCTGTGGCTTTGCGCCCACGGTTCCATCCCGACGCTCCCGGGCCACACTTCCTTCCTAGCAAGCCCCCTTTCCCACAAGCATCATCACTGTAACCAGGCTGGTGACCGCGCACCCACTAACCAGGTCCGTGGCTAACAGCTCCTGATCCCACCTCGTGCCGACCAGGCCAACCACACGGGAACCCCTAACCCCACATCCCACCCTCCCTAGCTCCTCTCCAACCACACCGCCACCCCTCCCCACTCCTTGCTTGAGCAGCGTTGTCACAACCTCTTACCCAACCTTCCTGACATGAGTCTTCTTATTCCCGTTCACCCTCCACTTCCCACTCAAGTCAAATCGGGCCCTCAGGTTTTCGAGCAGTAGGCTAAAGTCTTCATTTTGCTCTTCCAAACCCTAGGGAATCACACAAAAGTAAGAACGAGAATAAAAAGCAGAAACAGACTGTCTTCAATGAAACTCAGAAACATCTATAATCCAAACACCTGCCATAAGAAGAAAGACTTGAAGGTAGAGGTCAGAGCTGAGAGGGGGGTTGAACAGAGCGGGCGCTGGCGACCCCCCCCCCCGCCACAAAGACACAGCAGGCACCGCGGGGATGGGACGGCATGACAGGTGCACAGCTGGTGGCAAGAGTCAGAGCAGGCCAAGCAGACTGGGCATCCTGTCTGGAAGCACTCTGGCCCCACAGAGTGGAAGGGTGCCGCACTGTGGGCAGCCGGCCTGGGCCATCGTCTTTGCCCGGGGATGAGTGAGGGCTGCAGATTCGCTCACAAACCAAAGCCTGCGCTGCAGGAATTCCCGCCAGTCTGGGGCCCGAGCCGGGCCCAAGTCCGCGTACACAGCCTACCGCAGCTGGACTGGAAGGCTCGCCCACGAGACACCAGGATCAGAGGAGCTCAGGAGCCCTGCGAGGGCACCACCAGGAGGGACAGCGAGGCAGAACAGCGGGAAAAGACCTCAGAAGACACACACGCGCTGACCACATGCTGCCACAGAAGAGCCAAAGCTCATACCAGCACACGTCTATAAAACCTAACAGAGCAGTCACCTCTTCAAAAATGAGAGAAAAAGAGAACAGAAAAGTAAAAGGTGAAAAATATCAAGACACAGCTTGGAGAAGATAAGGCATGACAACCGCAGGCGAAGCCTGGGCTCAAAGAGCTCACCGAGGGAAACACAGAGCCACTGCAGGAAGGACACAGGACGGACCCCCACTCACAGCAGGGGTATGGACAGGGCTAAGAAAGACCCCAACAAGTTTCAGGTAATAAAAGACATTGAGTTCAAACCGTAAGATACCCAGAAAACAGTAAAATCAAGAAGTCAGTGTTCAGAAGAAAATTCATGGTCTAAATGCTTACATTAAGAAAAAAGAATGACAGCAAACAAATTAGGCATGCAACTGAGGAGTCTTGGAAGAACACCTAAGGCTGTTCTGGATTCTGCTCTCCACACGGGCCTCCAGGAGGGAGGGCTGCTGGGTTGGTGTTTGATTCCTTCTCTGCCCTGTTCTAGGGCAGAGAGTAATGCCTGGCACACTGTAGACCAAAAGTACTTGTCGACCAACTAAATGAATGAATTTCCTAGGAAAATACAAACGACCAAACGTAACCTCAAAAGAAAGGAAGAAATCAGAACAGCTAGTGACCACAGATCCAAAAGCCAGTGTCGGGAGAGTGCCCGAGGCTCAGGAACGGGCAAAGTGGACAGACTCAAGCCACTTCAGTGGGGCAGAGTGGTCCCTCGGCATGTCTGCTGAAGGACCAGTGGCCCTCGCAACCAGAGAAGGCCTTCTTTTTTTTTTTTTTTAAGATTTATTTATTTATTTGAGACAGAGAAAGGGGCAGAGAGAGAGAGAGAATCTCAAGCAGACTCCTACTTAGCGCGAAGTCCGACACGGGGCCCTATCCCACAGCCCCGAGATCATGACCTAAACCAAAACCAAGTCAGACACACAACCAGCTGAGCCACCCAGGTGCCCCAAGAGGGTCTTCTTAATGCCAAAAGTTTCAAAGAAATAAGCGTGAAGGAGAGAAATAGTCTTATTTGTAGAGACTTTTGAAATAGTCATAAAGAACTACAGTTCTGTTAACTGAGAACTTCAGATTAAACTCAAACTGGGAAGGCTGATTTCTCCTGCCCAGTACACTGAGAGTGTGTGTGAAGGCATCTGAAGTCTCATTTACACTATTTCAAATTCAAACAATGCTGGAGAAACAGCCGTAACAAAAATTACAATCATAATTAGAATAATGTATACAATATTCAAATATGCAACAAACCTATAGAATGTAACTATAAGATGGCTTTGTGCTAAAAATGTGTCACTGTTAAAATGCGGTGTCTTTGTGCCTAGTTTGGGAGCAGTCAATCCACCTACCACCTGACCACGGTTACTGGATGTCCTGTAAAATAACTCACCCCCCTTTCAGAAAAGAGCCCTAAAATCCAGCCCAGAAGGGGCAGTATATTCCTTGTCTTATTAATGTAAATAGACTCCAGTAATCATCCTGCAAACAAGTATGGTGGTTACAGCACAGCGGGCTGGGACCGTCTAGCCCAGTAACACAAACAATGGACAAGAGAATGCAAGACAGGGAACTGGGGCGCCCAGAGGGCAAACAGCAGCTGTACCGGCACATGGCTAGCAAGCGCACCACTCACCAGGAAATTCGGGATATGCATACACAAAAATAAGGTGTTAAACTTAAAATTCTGGGTGCCTGGGTGGCTCAGTCAGTCAAGCCTTTGGCTCAGGTAATGACCCCTGGGATCGAGCCCCACATTGGGCTCCCTGTTTCAGCAGGGACCCTGCTTCTCCCTCTGCTGCTCCCCCCGCTTGTGCACTGGTTCTCTCTCTCTCTGAAAAATAAATTTAAAAAATACAATCTTTATGAACAAGTGGTAAAGAGAAAAAAGTTCTAAGTTGAATGTGGCTGTTATCCGGGAAACAGATAATATGGAAAAGGCGTGTTTAGGGTCTGCAGTTCTTAATCAGATTTTCAGCAATCTGACTTCTTAAAAGACTAGTAAGAATTACTTGGATTTTCTTTTTAATTTTAAATATACAAAAATAAAAAAAACTAAAACACAAGTCAAAAGTTGCTTCCTATGAGCTAAAAGATGTCAATCACATAATGCCATAATGTCCCATAAACACAAACGTGCTCAGCACTTTTATTTTAAGGACCCCTGTATGGTGCTCTTCTGCCTTTTATTTGACATAGAAGGACCTCATTTTACCCTCGAGCCTCATTACCTCAGTCAACGGACAACAATCAGATCCCCATCTTCTTTTATTTTTTTAAGGATTTTATTTATTAAGAGAGAGAGAGAGATAGAGCATGCGTGCGCGCGCGCACACGCGCGCACACACACACACACACACAAAGCAGGGGGGAGGGGCAGAGGGAGAGGGAGAAGCAGAGTCCCCACTGAGTGAGGAGCCCAATGCAGGGCTCGATCCCAGGACCCTAAGATCGTGACCTGAGCCGAACGCAGATGCTTAACTGACTGAGTGACCCAGGCACCTCCAGATCCCCATCTTCGAAAGTAAAGTGTTCTCCACAGTGATTTGAATGTCACTGACAACCAAACCTCCACTGTGACTTCCAGTTCTTTTTATGTTTACCGTAGTAACAGTTCTTCAGATTCAAGAATGTCATGGCCCAGAAGCTGTCCAAAATAAAGAAGCATAAAAATCTGCTACTTCTTTTAAGATAAAGGAGAAATTCAGATAAAACATTTGATGCCCAAGGCAAGGATCCACTCCTTGATATTAATCCCAGGAAATAACATTTGTTATCTCAAAGACCCAACACTGAAGATCAAAACCTCTGTTATTTCTCAAGGAGATTTCTTAAGCAAATGAAGAAGTGATTCGGTACACTGGAGTCAGATGTACACTTTAGGAAGTATGAGGTCAGGGACCCTCAATCTCCCCACAGGCTCCCTCTGCATGTGGCCACACACCCACCTTTTCCAGGAGAAAGCAGTGCAACTTTGCACTTAAGGGGCTTTGAAGTTCGCTTGGGTTTAAAGCCTCTCTAGGTTAGAATCCCAAGTCTGGCTAGGTGGGCGTGGCCCACAGAACAGCATCTACAAGTAGGACCGAGAGAGAAGTGAAACACAGGCAGTCTGCAGCAGGGTACCCCCCACAAGAACGCTCTCAAAAGCAGCTAGTTAAGGCTCAATCTTGGGTAATGGAGCCCAAGGTCAAACACTGTAACATAGCTCATTCCTCACAGGACACTTGGATACTGCCTCGTATGGATTTATCTGTAAGAATTTTGTCTTATGATAATAATTAGAACATTTCATGAATGCTTATTATGTGCCAGGCAATGTTCTAAGTGCTTGAATTAAATGTATTAACTCATTTAATTTTCCTAACAGCCACAGGGGATCCAGGCTCATTTTCCCATTTTATTGGCGAGGAAACTGAAGCCGAAGGTTACACAGCTAGTAAGGGCTGGAACCAGGATTTAAAGATTTTATTTATTTACTTATTTATTTATTAGAGAGAAAGAGAGCACAAGCAATCAGGGGCAAGGGAAGAGGGAAAGGGAGATGGCGAGAGAAAATCTCCAGCAGACTCCCCGCTGAGCAGGGAGCCCAAGGCAGGGAACGATCTCACAACCCTGAGATCACGACCTGAGCCGAAATCAAGAGTTGGGCGCTCAACCAACTGAGCCACCGAGACGCCCCTGGAGCCAGGATTTAAACTTCAGGAGTTGTGGTGGTGTCCAGGCTTTTAGCAAGTAACGCTGCAGCTTCTCTCAATGTGAGCTTCTTGAAACCAGAATCATTTCTATTTTTTAGGGTTTTTTTTAAGATTTTTATTTACTTGTTTGAGAGAGAGGAGAGAGAGAGCATGAGCGGTGGGGAGCAGCAGAGGGAGGGGGAGAAGCAGACTCTCTGCTGAGCAGGGAGCCGGACACAGGGCTCGATCCCAGGACCCTGAGATCAGGACCTGAGCCCAAGGCAGACACTTAACCGACTGGGCTACCCAGGTGCCCCCATAATTTATATTTTTAACACACATTTGGGGCACACAATTATGTTATCAGGTACTTCATAAGGCAGTGAACTGTGTTTTGGGTCCCTCTATCTGTCCTTAAGTGCCTTAAGGTTCCCGAAAGCCATCCGAAGAGCTAAACCGATACAGGGCTCTGTTAGGACCTGCACAGTGCGACCTACCTGCCCTTCCGGCTCCCCCCGACCCCTCTCCCCCTCACTTCGCCCCGCTATCCGTAGACCTCCCGGCGGCCCTGCTAACCGCGTGTGCATTCCCGCCCCACGGCTCGCACGGCGGGTGCGGGCCCCCGGCACTTCACAGCCCTGTGCTGCGCGCCTACCACGTGATGGCCCCGGGGAACAGGCACCGCAGAGCACCGGGCGAAGAGAAGTACGACACGCGCGGTCAAGAGGTGAAATCCGAGCAGAGTCTGTGGGCCCATTCACAGCACTGCGCCAGTGTGAATGATTTCAAAGCTTGGATCCAGTTGCCACGGTCACGTGGGACGTCAGAGTTCGGGGCGACTGGGGTAGGGCACCAGGGCACTTTCCGTTTCTCTTCCCAACGCTGACGTCCCGACCGCACGCCCGTCCCCCGCACCCCAGAAAGCCCGCCGGCGCGGTGCGGGCCTCCACGAAGGGCACGCCGCACGCACACAGCAGCCCCCAGCGACCCCCAGGGCTGTCGGGAGAGGCGGCGGCGGGGACCCCCAGCGCGGGCGTCGCGGGCGCCGGCGCTACGCCCACCCTGCGTGCTGCAGGACCGGGGCCTTCCCGCATAACCAAGTCCCTTAGAGGCGCCCCCCGCAGCCCCGCCTCCCGGTCCTCAGCTGCGCAGCGGGGCTGGGGACGCGCCGGCCTCGCTCTGCGAACCGCGCGGCGCCGGGGGCCCTCCTGGGACGCACCTGGAACTCCAGCCCGTAGATCACCGGGGCGTCGTCCTCCATGCTGCGGCCACTCACACGCCTAAGGCCTGTCCCTAGAGCGGACGCGCCTCCCGGTCAGCACCCATTCATTCCCTCCCGCCCAGGAGGCCCGAACCCGGAGCCTTTTAGGCCCACCTCGGCTCCCGTAGGCCTTCCTTCCTGTATTTTCCTGGCGCGTCATCAATGCGCTCCTCGCCGGCTGCCAATGGATGTGGCTCCGGGCTCGTGCGCATGCTCACTTGACTGCATACGGGTTCTCGCCCCTCCGGGCCGCAGGAGGAGAACCCGGCCGGGAGGGGCCTGGCCCGGCGCCAAATCTGCAGGGGCGGAGGAGGGGCGGGGCGGAGGAGGGGCGGGGCGGAGGAGGGGCGGGGCGGAGGAGGGGCGGGGCGGAGGAGGGGCGGGGCGGAGGAGGGGCGGGGCGGAGGAGGGGCGGGGCGGAGGAGGGGCGGGGCGGAGGAGGGGCGGGGCGGAGGAGGGGCGGGGCGGTGGGGCCTGGACTGCGGGGGCCGGTGGGCGGGCGTCACTCAGACGTCACCTACTTGGAGCCCTCCCTGCTCCGTTGTCCCAGAGACAATCCCTCACCCGGATCTGTGACGTGTGGCTTCTTATGGTTAGTGCTTAAGCGGGGCGCAGGGACCGACGCTCTACAGGCGCTGTCTTGAAGTTCTTCGCCCTAACCCTGCGCCTAAGGTACCGTGCTTCCATTTTAAGAGATGAGAGGCTGCAAAATTGACGAACAGTTAAGCGCACCGAGGTCATAAGTTGGGGAGCCAGGATGTGTGCCTGGTCTGTGGACTACCGGGGCACTACCCAGGACCCCTAAGGTCAGGGGCCACGCTCATTCAGGCGGCAGGCAGCCAACACTACGGGGGGGAGGGCACGGGGGGGGGGGCAGAAGCAGTACCAGTGCTGCGCCAGGGAGTGATGCCTGGCATCACACCTATGGCAGCATCTGACCAGCCTTGGGCTCTGAATGGGAACCTGCTGGGAAGACCCTGGGTTCCCTGGAGACGTCCAGGGATGGTGGTGGAGGACACTACTGAGCACCCCCTGACTGTGCTGGCCTTGACCATGTCCTTAACAGACAGAAAGGAAACTGCATGGAATCCCAAAATGCCATAGCAAACCCCCTTCACTAAGCTGGGTTCCTCTGCTTTCCAAGACCACACACCTCTCCAACTGTGTGATTATTTAACTTTTCTCTCAACCCTTAATCCATCTTCATGACAAAATCAAGCCCTGGAACAGGTATATGAAAAGATGCCCAACATCTCTGATCAACAGGGAAATGCAAATCAAAACCGCAATGAGATACCACCTCACACCTGTAAGGATTGCTGGTATCAAAAAGTCAAAAGACAGCAAGCGTTGGCAGGCAGTGGAGAAAAGGGAACCCTTATACGCTGTTGGTGGGCATGTAAGCTGGTGCAGCCACTGTGGAAAACAGTATGGAGCTTCCTCAAAAAGTGGAAAATGGAAGTACCATATGTTCCAGCAAAATCCCACTTCCGGGAGTCAAAGGAAATAAAGTCACCATGTCAAAGAGACATCTGCACACTCGTGTTCATTGCAGCCTATTCACAGCAACCAAGACATGGAAACAACGTAAGTGTCCATAGACAGATGAATGGAGAAACAAAACGTGGCACACATGGGTGCCCCCCCCCCCACACACACAGAATGGAATGTTATTTAGCCTTAAGAAGGAAATCCTGTCATTTTTTAAAAGGATGAATCTGGAGGACATTCTGTTAAGTGAAATAAGCCAAACACAGAAAGACAAATATTGCATGGGTACACCTACATGGGAAATACGGAAAAAAAAAAACTTTCAACTCATTGTAGAAATAGAGTGGTGCTTACCGGAGGCTGAGGGGTAAGGGGAAAGGAGAGAGTGATCAAAGGATCCAACTTTTCAATTACAATGCAAATGAGTCCTGGAGACCTGATGTACAGAAAGGTGACTACAGTTAGTAAGATACCCTACACTTGAATCTGTTGAGAGTAGATGTCAAGGCTTTTCATCACTCACCCCCCAAAAAAGGTAACAGATTGGGATGATGGATGTGTTAATTTGATCACCTGTGGTACTCATTTCACAATGTGTACATGTGTCAAGACATTACATTGTACACATTGAATATAGACTATATTGTCAAAAATAAAAAAACCTGGGGCGCCTGGGTGGCTCAGTAGTAAGCGTCTGCCTTCGGCTCAGGTCAAGATCCCAGGGTCCTGGGATCGAGCCCCACATCGGGCTCCCTGCTCCGCGGGAAGCCTGCTTCTCCCTCTCCCACTTCCCCTGCTTGTGTTCCCTCTCTCGCTGGGTCTCTTTCTCTCTGTCAAATAAATAAATAAAATCTTTTAAAAATAAGTAAATAATTAATTAAAAATTTTAATCACTTATGAAAAGAAGACAAAGGGTTTTTCTCCGTTGTATCCTAATGCCTAGTGCCCTGCCAGGCACAGTTAATATTCAACAGATATCCCTCAAATGAATAAAGAGCCCTCAGTGATTCCAGTAAAAAAATCAAGGAAGCAGAGGCGCAGACTGAGCGTCCTATTCACTGTCTCCGATTGCCCGAGATTAAGCCGTGGAGCTAAGAGAAAGCAGTGTCCCTTCCCCGCCCACCATAGCACCTTGGTGAGTAGGCCCCGCCCACCGCAGCACGAACCGGAAATGGCTGGGAGGCCGTCCCCGCACTAGGCCTGCGCAAAAGCAGCACGAACGGAGAGCGCGCGCAGGCGTAAAAGCCGGGGGAGGGGCCGGCCCCAGGCTCTCCTTCCGGTCCTCCTCCGCTCTCTCCCCGGACTCTGGTCGCGGCAGCGGGTGACCGCTTCCCCAACCCCGGGGGGCAGGGGGCAGGTGAGACTCGGGGCCTGGACTGTGGGGAGGGGGTCAGGTCGTCCCTGGCCGCAGCCTCGCCGGCCCTGACCCCGGCCGCTCGGGAAGCTCCTCCCCGGGAGGTGGACCCCTTCGGTGGCCTGTCGCCGCCCCCCCGCGGGGAGGAAGGGTCTCTTCATCGGGGTCGCCTGCCGGAGCTCCCTTCCGGGGTCTCCTGTCCCGGTGCCCGCCTGTGGGGCCCCTCCGCGGGCTCTGCTCCGTGACGTCTCGTCCTGGGAGGTCTCCAGGTCCCCGCTGTGGCACTCAGTGAGCAGCTCGGCCTGAGCAGGCCCCTTGACTTCTCTTGTTAGCTTGCTCTTCCGTAGACAGACGGGACCTGCCCGACCAAACTCAGCATTGGGAGGGTACCTGCGGCGGTTTGTGTGGGCGCGTAGACGCCGCTCTTACGCCACGTCCTGGTTCCTTCCAGAGCCGCATTCGGGACGGGACTGATCGATAGAGTGCGTATACTGCGAAGACTGAAAACATTTATTTTATTTATTTATTTGACAGAGAGAGACCCAGCGAGAGAGGGAACACAAGCAGGGGGAGCGGGAGAGGGAGAAGCAGGCTTCCCGCGGCGCAGGGAGCCGGACGCGGGGCTCGATCCCAGGACCCCGGGATCATGACCTGAGCCGAAGGCAGACGCTCAATGACAGAGCCACCCAGGCGGCCCAGAAAGCATTTATTTTAAAAAAAGCACAGGGCTCAGAGATATATTCTGAAATGCATGTGTGTGTTTCTCACACTTGACCACAGAAGTTTAACCAGGCGGAGCTTGGACTACAGTTTCCCCCTTCTCGTGGTTGCTGGAAGATATGGTGTCTTTGCGTCCAAATGCTCTCCTCCTGGCTTCCTTTCATGAATTCAGGATGGTACCCGGTGACAGCCCCTGAGCCTGGCCCACTGTGGTGGGATGGGAGAGGGGGAGGGGAATGCAATTAGGGTAATTTGGTGGCAGTGTCTTTCACTCGTCCTCACAGTCTGATTTCCAGCAGCATGTTAGCACTGTGCTGCTTTATGAAAATTATAGTTTACTGTGCTAATGTATATGTAGCTCATTACAGTTTAGAAGTGCCTTGTGCATCAGTTACTCTTTATTCCTTATGACCCCAATTTACAGACTGAGGAAAGCAAAACTAAGAAATTAAGTCATTTTTCAAAGATTGCTTAGTAGTGAAGCTAAGACTCAGCAGTTTTCAGAGCTTGTGTTCAGTGCTCCTTCTGACTCACGTCTGCTGCTCTGGATGGTGATCTGTCCTAGCAGCCTTACAGGGAGAGCAAAGGCAGAAAAATCTGTGTTGAAATCAAATATTGACAGTATGCCTTTGGCCAAATCATCTGGTTTTCTCTGCAGCATAATGGAGGTAATAATGGTACTCTCTAAGTTGGTCCTGAGGATTAAATAAGATAACACATGTAAAATGCTTGATCTGCAGTGGGTGTTCTTTACATGGGGGCTTTTGTAAGTATATGCTAATTAGATTTCCACTACATGGCATATATTTTCATGGAAATAGGGTTTACATTATCGCAGTCTGGTAAAAGACTTATAATTCCAGCATCATGTTCAGAAAGGGAACCTGAACTGTAGTTTTGTTCTTAGTGAGTTGTTCTTAATGAAACTTCAGTTCTTAAATAATCACTTAAAAGTTAGTACTTAAAAAAAAAAAAAGTAAGGTGGGGCACCTGGGGGCTCAGTCGGTGAAGCATCTGCCTTCGGCTCAGGTCATGATCTGGGGGTCCTGGGATCGAGCCCCGTATCGGGCTCCTTGCTCAGCAGGGAGTCTGCTTCTCCCTCTCCCTCTGCCTCTCCCCCCTATTCGTTCTATTTCTTCTCTCAAAAAAGTAAATAAAAATCTTTAAGAAAATATAAACGAGCTTTGGTTTCAAGAAGGTTACAGTGAGAGAAGCAGCAGCGTTAGTTGCTAAAAGCCTGGACACCACCACAACTTCTGAAGTTTAAAGCCTGGCTCTAGGGGCGTCTCAGTGGCTCAGTTGGTTGAGAGTCCAACTCTTGATTTCAGCTCAGGTCATGATCTCAGGGTTGTAGGATCAAGCCCCGAATAGGGCTCCACACTGGTCCTGGTGCCTGCTTGAGATTCTGTCTCTCCTTCTCCCCCTGCTCCCCCCACCCTGCTCATGCATTAGCTCCCTCTCTCTCTCTCAAAAAAAAAAAAAAAAAAGGCATTAATTAAGGGCATCGTGCAAAGCACTCACCTGAACAAAAAGTCCACTTTGCTAGCATTTTAATGCTAACGTAAGCTAAAATCATGTCTATGATTTAATAAAATTATTAAGCCAATAATAGAAATAATGAATTATGTTACACAGAAAAAAACAAATACATCTGCTGTTCCATTTTTTAATTATGAAATACAAAGACCACATGTAACATTCGTGGAAGACATAAAGATCAAGTGCAAACCTGACCCAGTCTTCTGCCCACCAGAATAGAAATGGACAGTTGCCAATGGCTTGTTCATGTGTCCCTCCCTGATCAAACCTCTTGCCATCACCTCCAGCCCCCTCCCCAAAGGAATGGGTATTATAATCACCTTGCTTTTGCACTTGTATTCTTAAAACAATATATTGTTTAATTTATGTGTTTTTGAACCTTATACAGAAAATTATGCTGCTTATTTTTCTACTCATTCTTTGTGCAAAATTAGATATGTGAGGTTCAAACATTGATGCACTAGATATAGCATGGTTCATTCATTTTACATTTAATGTTCCATTTTTAATATGCTATTTATTTATTATTGTGTCTACGGGCAGTCCTTGTTTCCAGATTTTTTTTTTTTTAATCTTTGGAAGGAGGCGGGTATTTTGTTTGGAGTTGCTGTTGATAAGCATTCATGGTCATAGCTTATGCTACCATGTGAGGAGTTCCTCTGTGATACATAGGTCATAGAACCATTTATTGTCTTCATCAAAACTCTTGAGAGCGAAAAGACATACTTAGTTTTAACCATAGCCGTGGTTACGAATGGAAGCGTCCTGGAAAAATGAAGATGGATGGCTATTGAGTGACAGGATTCATGCTTGTGAAATGCGTATCCCTTTCAGCCTGTTTGGATCTCTGGCCTATTTTTCTGTTGGGTCATTTATTGTCCTATTGAGTTATAGGAATTTTTTATATATTCTTGATACTAATTAAGAAGTCTGACCATACCAAGTGTAGGTAAATGTGATTTACAAGAATACTTTCACACTGCTACTATGTGTGTAAATGGGTACAAACACTTAGGAAGGCAATTTGACATCCAGCAAAGATGAAGAGATATATTCTTTATGAACCAACATACACAAAACATTTGATAACTAACATCTTGAAGAAATTTGCACATAAACACCAGGAGACATGTATGAGAATATTCATAATGGCACTGTCTGTACTATCAGAAACCTAAAAACACCTCAGATGTTCATCGGTGATAGAATAGAGCATATGTTGGGGTGCCTGGGTGACTCATTCGGTTAAGCGGCTGCCTTCAGCTCAGAAGCAGGCTCCCCATTCAGTGGAGAGCCTGCTTCTCCCTCTCCTTCTGCCTGCCTCTCTGCCTTCTTGTGCTCTCTATCTCTCTGTCAAATAAATAAATAAAATCTTAAAAAAAAAAAAGAATAGATCATATGTTGTGACAGCATCACACAACAGGGCACTCTCAACAGCAAAGATGAATGAATCCCAGCCTCACGCTACTAATAAAGTTGAATCTCAAGGTTAAGTGTAGAGAGGGGAAATTGAGTCAAAAACTGAAAAATCTAAGTAACGTGTTAAGGAAGTAAGCATGTGGAAGATTAAAGAAAAATAAGAGTATGGCAAATTTCAGAATATTACCACTAAAGGGGAGGGAAGTAAATATTAGAGTGTCTCAACCGTATGTTATAAATATTGTTTGTATCCACTCAAAATTCGTTAAAAGTTTTTTATAGAAATGCACCTTTAGGAGAGAAAGGGAAAAGTTACAAGAAAAGAACCTCTAAGTTCTCCTACTGAGAGAAAAAAATTTGTACCTGAGCTATCCCTTTCTGTCCAGAATATCTCCATCACCCCTATGCCATTTTTCTATTTGCCTCATGTAGTGTGTGTTGGCTACCTAGCTTTCTCTCTGTGTCACTCCCTACAACATGGGAGTACCGAGTTACCCTGGGATCTAAGACACAGTAGTATGCTGTGAGTTGCAGAGCATTTCAAAACAGCCCTTTGGCAGTGGTTTTTAATAAATATGTAGTTTCTATTCAGAAATTAGGATTGGGGTGCCTGGGTGGCTCAGTTGGTTGAGCATCTGCCTTTGGCTTAGGTCGTGATCCCAGGGTCCTGGGATCGAGTCCCGCATCGGGCTCCCTGCTCAGTGGAGAGCCTGCTTGTCCCTCTCCCTCTGCCCTTCCGCCAAGGAAATTAGGATTAACAATATTTTTACTCTGGATTAGACAGCACCTTTTTAGACTTTATCACTAGGAAACATTGATTTCCTAATTTAGATTGGATTAGAAACAAGGTTTCTAAAGAGAAAACATAGTTACTAACAAGCATTGACTTGCAAGAATGTTGATGTTTACCTAGCTTTCTTCCTTTCAGAAGATTGTTACTTTAAAAACATTTTAGATAAATTGGTAAATACAATTGCTGCCTTGGAGTTTTATCCTTTGCCTACCTGCTCTGCAGAAAAGTTACATTTCTACTCTCAATAAATAAGTTTCCCCAAAGCTCTCTAGGAGCTGTCATTTCTAAAAATTTGTCTATGTCCTAGACAATTTTTTTTCTAAAAAATCATAGTTTCAATCTGTGTTTCTTGCTGTAAGTATTCAGTCCACATCATGAGTGGGTCTTGTAGAGTGATTAGCTGTCTCTTATTCCAATGAATTGTGGGAAGTAGCACATTGTTATCTAGACAGTCTTTCCTATGGTGCCCCCATTTTAGTCTGTCTCTGTATCTAATACATACAAATTAACCTTGACTGGCAGTTATTTTTGCTTATTTTAAGAGTAGAACTTTCTCTACTCTTCCCTGTATATAAAGAGAACACTGATTTTGCCAGTTCTGATATTCTTTACCTTTTCCTGTAATTGTATCGGACCTTTTCTTATATCCTGCATTGTTCTACAATTAACCATTAGTGTAGTATTGGGGTTTCTGG
The DNA here is from genome assembly GCF_037043125.1 of Eumetopias jubatus. Classification (NCBI taxonomy): domain Eukaryota; kingdom Metazoa; phylum Chordata; class Mammalia; order Carnivora; family Otariidae; genus Eumetopias; species Eumetopias jubatus. Next base: position 2,433,274 of record NW_028274815.1, read on the forward strand.
AGTTAAAATCTGAACTGTTTTTATTCTGAGAGGGGCTCAGAGCCAAGTTAACCCAGCTGTAGTTACTGGCATCTCCCAGGTAGGCAGGCACTGTGCTGGGGCTGGGTTAGTCAGGAGGGACCAAACTCCATTCCTGGCAGTGTCGGGAGTCAGACTGAGCCACCCAAGCGCCTCTACCAGTGATTTTATTATTTTCTTTTAAAGATTTTATTTTTAAGTAATCTCTATCTACACCCAATGTGGGGCTCGAACTCACAACCCCAAGATCAAGAGTCATGTGCTCTACCGACTGAGCCAGCCAGGTGCCCCACTACCAGTGATGTTGCTGAGTCCCATCACTGCTCTGATTCTCAGCGTCCCCTTCTGTGTATTAGGGCATTGATGGTGTTGCATTCAGCTGCTGTCCAGGTGAAAGGAAGTCGTGCTTGCTGTTCCCATGGTCTTCCTGCCCAGCCTCTCCTGCAGAGAGGACCCAGGGGACAGCCCCGCATGTGACGGCATGTCCATTCTTTGATGTTCTCCAGGCAACCTCTCCTCTGCCTTGCTGTGAAACGTTACCAGAAAAGGGCTTTTTGTTCCTTTTTCATTTCATTTTTGACTCCTTTATAGCTAATCAGGTGAATATGTAACAAATGGGGAATTAGTAACTGACTATGCTGGACAAGAAACTTCTCCAAAATGTGTACCTTTGATTATCTACTTTGATCTTGTTTTTGGAGCTCAAGGTGACCAGGCTGCAAAAAGGAAGGACGCCTAATTTGGAATACTGTGGAAGTGTTACCAAAGAAGTACTCTTATCTAGAGATCAGCTAGGTATAGTTTTTAAAGGTCAAGCAGGCATTTTTTTTTCTAGAGAAACCCTCATCTTAATTGGACTTTGTTCACTCTAAGAATAGAACTATATACAGTAACTTTTGCTAAAAAAGTTCTTCAAGAAAAGGAGCACATTTTCTTTAGAGTTCAAACTCCTTGTTTCATTCTGTGGCCTCTACCATCCAGTGTCCCAACCCAGCGTTTCAGCTTTAACCGGCCCTGGTTTCTCTGCTTACTAGCGGCACGGCTTTGAGCGAGCTTGACCTCCCTGAGCATCAGCTTCCTCATCTGCAAGATGAAGAAAATGATAGTGGTTGTATCACAGGGTGGTTCTGAGGATCAAGTAAGAACATACACATACAACCCTTAGAACAGTACCGAGGACAGAATTCGCACCAGTAATTTGTCTGGTTCGCTGTCATTAGCTCCAGTGGTCAGCCTGCCTCAGTGAGGGTGCCTCTGTCTTGGTACAGTTTTTCTTTCTCATGCTCAATGCAGGCAGACAGTGTCCCAGGGAGAATGGGGAGATTGTTACAGGTTGGAGTGTCTTGGCTTCATGGAAGAGGGGTCTACAACTGGGTCATAATAGAGGTTTTTTTTTTGTTGTTGTTGTTGTTGTTGTTTTAGTTTGCTTTCAAAATCTCATTCTTTATTATTACCGACTTACTGCACATTGCCCCAAACCCACTTTAGCACTTCTCATGGGAAAATGTCACAGGCACGATCCATTCAAGTTTCCCGAACTTTTATAACCAAAACCTGACACGTGGACCCACATAGGTGCATACTACAATAATATGACTTTCTCTAGAAATGCAACCCAAGGAGACTCAGCCATCGTCCCTAATAGTATAAATCCGCGAGAACTGAATTAAGATTGTTGGCTAGGCTGGTAGGCAGGGGCCAGGCAATAGGGCCTTTGTGTTTTCTTGGCTTCTCGCCTACTCTGCCTGCTAAGAACAAGTAGGGTTTAAAAGGCTGGAGACCTGACCCCCATTAGGAAGGCTAGTATCAGAACAGGAAGTAACAAGTATCATCAAGAACGTGGAGAAATTGAAATCTTTGTGTATTCTTGCAGGAAATGTAAAATGGTGCAACTACTATGGAAAAGTTTGTTGGTTGCTCAAGTAATTAAAAATAGAATTGTCATATGATTCAGCAGTCCTACTTCTGGGTATATACCCAAAGGAATTAAAAGCAAGGACTCAAAGAGATATTTGTACATGCATGTTCATGGCAGCAGTCAGTGGCTGAAGCATGGAAGCAAGCCAAGTGTTCATCGTGGATGAAGGCGGAAGCAAAATGTGGTATGGAGATACAATGGAATATTAGTCAACCTGAAAAAATAAGGAAATTCTGACATACTACAACATAGGTGAACCTTGAGGGCATTAAGCTAAGTGAAATAAGCCAGTCACAAAAGGGCAAATACTGTGGTGTCCCACTTATGTGAAGTACCTAGAGTAGTCACATTCACGGAGTCATAAAGTAGAAGGCCGTTATCAGGGACTGGCATTGGGGGACAGGGGGTGCTGGGGAGTCATTGTTTAATGGGTACAGTGTTTCGGTTTTGCAAAATGAGAAGAGTTCTGGAGATTGGTGGTGGTGATGGTTGCACAATGATATGCATGCACTGAATACCCCTTCATTGTGAAGTCAAAAATGGTTAAGATGGTAAATGATCAAGATGGTTACGTTATGTGTCTTTTACCATGATCAATCAATTGATAGATGGCTGGAGAAATGGAGTCTTTTGAGTTTACACCACGTGAATATACAACTGTTAAACATTTTTTAGTAGGAGTTGTGGTAGGCTTACTGCAAACTTGTGAGCAGAAGGTTCAGAGATTGCCCATATCCCCTCCACCTCCCTCACCAAGCAGTACATGTTTTGCAGTCAGTGAAGCTGCGTTGACACATCATTATCACACAAAGTCCATAGTCCGCATTAGGGTTCACTCTCGGTGTTGTGCCTTCCATGAGTTTGGGCAAATGTGTAATGACATGTATCCACCATTTGTTTTTAAGTTTGAAAACAGTTTTAAAAGGAAGGTAAAATCAGCTCAACAATAACAGATAGAAAGCTGATGAGGTTGGTTCATATCTGTCTTTGCATCAGGGGACCATGGAGAACACTAATGGCGCCAAGCAGAGCGTGATTGAGGGCTCGAGTCCGGCCGAGGGGCAGACCCGGAGCACCACTCCGCAGGGAGAGCAGGGACAGCTGCTTTATCACGAGGAAACCATTGACCTCGGTGGAGACGAGTTTGGGTCTGAAGAGAATGAGACTATATCGGAAGATTCTAATAATTTCGTAGATAAGCTTAATGAGCACCTGATGGAGAGCGTCCTCATTTCTGACTCTCCTAATAATAGCGAAGATGACACAGGTGACCTTGGCTGTTTGCAGGATGTTGTGGAGCCTGCAGAAGGCAACGCTGGTCCCACACTGGAAAGTCTCGGGGACGAAGGAGCAGTGGACACCCTGAGCAAGGACAGTGAAAGTGATGGAGAGGATGCATCTAAAGATATCTCTGACACAACCCCCGACCCAGACCACAACCACCAAGTCAAAGGTGTGCCCGCCTTGGGAGAGGAGGGTGCAAAGGACCCTGGCCCAGGGGACGGGAGCACTCATCCGGAGGGGCCGGGGTGCGCCCCACCTCTGAGACAGTCCCCTCCCAATGAGGAGCCCGTCCCAGTGTGCACCATCTTCAGCCAGTCGCTTCCCGCCCGCTCCCAGCCGCCCTTGCTCCTGCGGGATGGCTTCGAGTCCCAGATGGTAAAGTCTCCGAGCTTCAGTGGTGCGAGCGAAACGGTGGCCAAGACCCCTCCCCAGGCTGTGCAGCCAAGCCCTAGCCTGAGTAAATTTTTTGGTGATCCTGCCAACACTAATTCCTTGGCCTCGGACTTCTTTGATTCATTCACGACTTCCACTTTCATCTCCGTCAGTAACCCGCATGCAGGTTCTTCAGCTCCAGAAAAACTGTCTTCACTCTCCACTCCGGGGGGAGAAAGGTCCCCAGGTGCCGCTGAGCCTTCTCACTCCGCAGGGATCGAAAAGTCAAAAGCGGGTGTTTCCCCAGCTTCTGTAGAAATCCCTCAGTCTCCAAAACCGTTTTCACAGATCCAGGCTGTGTTTGCGGGGAGTGAGGACCCCTTTGCCACAGCCCTGAGCATGAGCGAGATGGATCGCAGAAGTGATGCCTGGCTCCCCGGGGAGGGGACCAGGGACGTCCTGATTTCAGTAGCCACGCAACAGTACAGCACAGTGTTCGTGGACAAGGAGAGCCTCACCATGCCGGGCCTCAAGTTTGACAACATCCAGGTGGGTGCAGGACATCTTCAGGGGGGCGTTTGTGGCTGGATTCCTCAGCGGCCACTTCTAGTTCCTTCTCATCTCTTTCTGCTTTCCCTCTCCCTCACCCCCCTCATATGGATGTGTGTGTGTGCGTGCGCGCGCACATACACACACATAAATACCTTTCAGGGATTGAAAAGTCCTCATTTTTTAGCAATTCCTAAAATCCTCATTTGGAGAGTCTGTGTTATATCACTAGTTAATTTGGAACTCTGTTGATTTCCCTAATGTAATGTATTTAAGGCACTAGTCAAAGTCTTAGAAGTAAATGCCAGCAAGGTAGATAGTTACATCATAATTCTCTGACGTAGCTGTGAACTTCAGGTGCTCAGGTTGTTTGTGACATTTAAGCTTCAGCAAATGATAAGTTCCCCATTCCTTTTTTTTTAAAGTCTGGGGAGTATATTTGTTTAGCATATAACATGCTTGATGTGGAAAGAGTTTTATAGACTCATTAAGAAAAATGTGGATGGCCCCACGAAGTAACAAATCACAAAAATATTTCAATGTTCTATATAATAGTGACAGAAAAGTTAAATCTAGCAATCAAAGATGATAAGGTTAGCTCCATTTTCTGTTATCTAATTAGGCATTTTGTTCATGATTATTCCATGTTTGCTAGAGTGTGGGAAAATGGCCTGACTCAGGCAGCCCTGATGGGACCATAAGTCAGTACAAACATTTTTAAGTAAAGTTTTTAAATCAGCATCCAAATGTGCATATTATTTGGTCCAGAAATCCCAGTCTTAGGAATTTTTTTATAAGGAAATAATGTCACTGGTATACAAATACCCAGCTTTTGGGATGCCCATCACAGTGTGGTTTGTTACTGCAAAGCATCTGAAACGATCCAGAAGCCCATTATCAAGAGGCTGGTTGAATACGTTTGACTCATCTGTACAATGGATTATTAACGTAGGCATTAAAAATGATGATACAGGGATGCCTGGGTGGCTCAGTTGGTGAAGCATCTGCCTTCAGCTGGGGTCATGATCTCAAGGTCCTGCGATCGAGCCCCACATCGGGCTCCCGGGCTTCCTGTTCAGTGGGCGATCTGCTTCTCCCTCTCCCTCTGCCCTTCCCCACCCCCTGCTCGTGCACGCTGTCTCGTGCTGTCTCTCTCAAATAATAAAATCTTTTTTAAAAAATTAAATATAAATATTAAAAAATGATATAGCAGAATTTTTCACGAGGTCCATATTTTGTTAAATTTGAAAAACTGGATACAAGATGGCATGCGGCATGCATAGTATGGTGAGAATGTTTATAAATACGTGTAACACGTACCTATAAGGTGAGCACATCGGATGCCAGTGGCAGGTGATTGCCCAGGTTGCCGCCCAGCCCCGTGCATGGGGGGCACCGGTCTGGCCCAGGTGGCTGGCCTTGTGTCCTGCATGTGTCTGCCCTCCTGTCTTCAGCAGCCCTTTCGGGAAGCATGTGCCCGCTCCTGCACACACATGGCTGGTTGGAAAGCCCAGTGCGTGGGATGTGTGTTGTCGTGGCATTGGTAAACTGCTGAGCCCTGGGAGAAGGGCCACATTGGGGACCTAGAAATGCAAGCCCATAGGTTTTGACACTTAGCATGGCAGTGTTGACAGCATATTCAGGTACCAAACGCACATTTATTGTGTGTATACTGTTTACCAGGCATTGTGAGAGGCTTCCTTCTCCACTGTCTCAAGCAGAATATACTGAACATAAACTTACTTTTGTGGGATCTTTTTAATGAATTCCAGGTATGGACTCTGAGTTCAGGGGGTACTTGGACATGCAGAATTTGGTTTAGGTATTCACAGATTTCCTTCCCCACCCTTCCCTCGCCCTGTCTACATCCACTCTACCCACAGAGGGGAAGGAGGGGAGGGCTTTGCTGTTCCATGTTTCTTCCCTCCCTGCTTCTGGGGGACTGTGTGCTCGGCCACCATGTTCCTGCAGCCTCCGTGCGACTGGCCTTTTAGCACTTCCTTTCCACACTATCTGTTTGCAGTTTGCTTCCCCCCCATTGTAATTCAGGGGAAAATTGAAGGTTGCCATGGAAATGACTTCGTCCAGGGGTTCTAGGGTACATTTGGAGATGTGTAGTGGTGCTTCAGTCTGGTTGCCAGAGGTCTAGGGTGAGCACATGACATTTCATGGATGGGGCCAAGCATGCTTTTAAATAGCCTGTGGGCTGGTCAGTGCCAGACCAGAAATACTGTGCTGCCCAAAATGTCAGTCCTCCTTGAGTCAGGAAACACAAGCCCTGAAGTTCAGTGCTGATTTCCCCTAGATTGAATCAGGTACAGAGGCCCTGTCATAGGTCCTCCCTAACTCTACAGCTTCCATGATTTACCTCCCCAGTTCCACACAGCTGCCCGTGAGAAAGTCAGGACACAAGTCAGCAAGGGTTAGGGAGCTCCCGCTGCCTGGGCAGCGCGCAGGGAGCCGACCAGGCACAGCCTTCCTTCTTTTCATTTCCTTTAAGTCCTCCGGTAATGTCTTCAGTACCTCTTGCAATCCACAGTGGTTATTTGGGGAACCTTGTGATAGATTGAAATTTGAACCAAGAATGGTTCCCAGAATACCTTTGACTCTCCCACATGACAGGTGTGCTGGATGTGCATTTACCTGTGTCTCTTCATCTGTATATTATCATTCCCAAGACAAAAGAAAATGCACGGTTAACCTTGAACCGACATGCTGTGTTTATTTGCCAGAAGACTTAAGATTGGTTTCTTTATTAATTTTCTGGACACACCAAGCTTTTGAAACCATTTCTTGGATTTACTTATTAATAAGCTCCCCCTTGTCACTGTTACTACGACAGAGTTGTTCATTCTCAATCAGCTTTCTGAAACATGATTTTCTTCCAAATTGCTCGCCTCATTAAAAATTACCTTCCTGGAGGATAAAACTTGAAAAGATTTTAATTTCTCTCTGAAATGACGTCAGTGGCACTCTCAGCTAAGTTAGAAACTGAAAGGTGAACGTGTAACACCTCTTTCCACTCCAGTGGCATCAGAAGGACACAGACATTTTCAGCTCGTTATGGTTGTACGTGGCCTCTGTCCTCAAAGGAGTAAATGGAAAGTTTGTGGGGAAATGATAGTTCAGAACTTTTCAGAACCAGTAAGGAATGAAAGTGGAGAATTGTTTGCGTGGTGCTTGTTCACTAAAGAGAGAGAAAGGGAAAAGGGGAATAAATAGAAGCCGCAGAACCTCAGTGGTGAGGGTGACAGGGTGGTGAAGGTGACAGTGACGGGGTTGGGCCCCTCTGGCGGGCATCAGAATTCCCCGGCCCGTGCTGGCGGCACGGGAAACCTGGCACGCACACCTGGAGACTGGAGCCTTCCGCCACCCCTTTCTCATTCTCTTTCCCTGCTTTTGCCTTCCCTCTCACCCTTCCTGCGACTTCGATTTCACCGGAATCCCCTCAGGGAAGCCCACAGGGTCCCTGTGGAAACCCCGGGTCAGGAGGCTGCAGGAAGCCAAGGGCCCCCCTGTTCCTGCAGCTCCACCAGCTACACATGTTCTCAGCTTTCATTAATCCGCAAAAATCATTTATGTATCTCCATTTTTAAAGGGTTTTTTTTTCTGGATATGCGATATGTTTACATAAAATTCCAGGTTAACAGGTGTTTTTTTTTTCCATTCAACATTTTAAAGATGCCCTTCCATCATGTTCTGGATGTGAAGTTTATAATAATTTTTAAAATTTTATTTATTTGAGAGAGAGTGAGCACAAGCAGAGGGAGGGTCAGAGGGAGAAGCAGACTCCCCACTCAGCAGGGAGCCCGATGCAGGACTCGATCCCAGGACCCTGAGATCATGACCTGAGCCGAAGGCAGACGCTTAAGCGACTGAGCCACCCAGGCGTCCTATAATAACTTTTATCTTCACTCTTCTATACCTAATGTACATGTTTTCCTCTGGTTACTTTTAAGATTTTATCACTGGTTTTCAGCTGTTTGATCCTGATATGCATTCACGTGGTTTTCTTTTCTGTTTATCTTGCTTGGGATTTGTTGACCTTACTGGGATGTGTTTTCCCAGTTGGGAATATTCTAGTCCTTACCTCTTCAAATAGCTTTTCAGATTTCCCTCCCTCCTTTCTACTTCTGGGACTCAATTCCACACATTACTCGATTTTGCCAGAGGTCATTAAGGATCTGTGTTTGTTTTTCAGTTTTATTTCTCTTTGTGCTTCCCTTTGAAATTCCTGCAGTCATGTCCTGAAGTCCGTAAGTCTTTCCTTCTGTGCTTTTTAGTTTGCAGCTGATGCTTTTTGGTGAATTTTTCATATTTTTTGTCTCCAGAATTTGCATTTGCTTCTTTTTTATCTTTTTCTTTATTCAGTGTGTTGAAGTTTGGTTCAGATCCTCACGGACATTTATAACAGCTGTCTGAAGGTTCCTCTCCGGGTAGTCCATCATCTCCATAATCTCTGGATCTGTTTGTATTTATTTCTTCTCTTGGTTGTGGGTCACATGTGCTGGCTTTGTCCCATGTCTCGTCATTTTTGGTTAGAGGATGGACATTGTGGGTTTCATGTGTTTGGAAGTCTGTATTGTGTTGTCTTCAAAAAGACTTGCACTCCGTTCTGGTCGGCAGGTATGTTATTATATGCAGATTGACTTGATCTTTTTCAGGTTTGTTTTTAAGTTTCTTAGGGTGAGTTTAGAGTAGCTTTTCCTCGTGGGTGACCTTTCTGACATCTGTCGAAAGCCTCAGTGTTCAACAAGAGTGCTCCACACAGTTGGCATAACTTGACATCTTTCAGCCTGTGTGAGCTCTGAGAATCGCTCAGCTCCCTTGTCATTTCATCCCGCCTTCTAGGGCATCACCGTGTGCACGGACTGCTTGGTGTCCAGCAGTAGACTTAGGCTTCTGTGCAGAGTTCCCTCATTTTCAGTGCTCCTTCTTGCCAGTTCCAGCCACCTCAGCCTCTCGGATTCCTAACTTTGCCTCCTCACCTCAGCAAGTTCACCACGCCCTGCTTGGGACTCCTCTTCACACTGTGCTCCAAATGTGCTTTTGAATTCAGGAGCTCAAGTCATCTTTCCCGTTCTCTCAGATCCCAGCCCTCTTCTGTGTCTGAAAACAATTGCTTCATCCCTTTCCTCACTTGAGGACAGTCCAGTCCTGGTTACTTGTAAGAAGTCCCTGCTGCTTTTGCTCACCACACTCGTGAACGGTTCCTGAGCTAAGTTTGCTGAACTGAGTTGAAGCGTGAGAGTGAGCCCGGAAGACGGGGAGAGGCCAGTTCAGGCCATTCTGTGACAGCCCCCCACTGTTTTCCTTGTTGAAGCATTCTCTCAAATTCTGATTTGTTTGGGGCCTCACAAGAAAAAAAAGTTTAGATTTGGTTTTGTTTTTACAACTTTAGGGAAATAGAGTTCACATGCAATACAGTTCACACATTCAACTTACAATTCACTGGTTTTTAGCATTTTTTTAAAAGATTTTATTTATTTGACAGAGAGAGAGAAAGAGACAGCGAGAGAGGGAACACGAGCGGGGGAGTGGGAGAGGGAGAAGCAGGCTCCCCGCCCAGCAGGGAGCCCGATGCGGGGCTCGATCCCAGGACCCTGGGATCATGACCTGAACCGAAGGCAGACGTTCAGTGACTGAGCCACCCAGGCGCCCCTGGTTTTTAGCATTTTGGCAGAATTGTGCAACCATCACCACAGTCAATTTTTAGAACATTTTGTCTCCCCAAAAGAAGCCAAACCCCCGCCCCCTCCCCCAGCTCCAGGCAAGCACCGATCTCTCTGTCTCTGTGGATTCTCCTGTTCTAGACATCTCATACAAATGCAGTCATACCATCTGTGGTCTTGTGTGAGACTGGCTTCTGTTACTTAGGATAATGTTTTCAAGAGCCGTCCATTTTGTAACATGTATCATCCCTACATCATTACTTGTTATTGTCAAATAATACTCCAGTTTGTGAATATTCCACATTTTATCCATTCATCCCTTGATGGACATTTCATTTGTTTCCGTTTTTTGGCTGTTGTGAATCCACTTTTTGGCTGTTGTGAATGATGCTGCTTATGAACATTCATGAACAAGTTTTTGTGTGGTCACATTTCCATTTCTCTTGGAGAGAAATGTTCCAGGTACTCGGCGTACCTCCGAGTGGAACTGTTGGGTTACGTAGCAACTCCGGGGTTCATTTTTTTAAGATTATTTATTTGAGAGAGAGAGCATGTGTGCACACACGCGTGCACAGGCGAGGGGCCGAGGGAGAGAATCTCAGGCAGATTCCCCAATGAGTATGGAGCCTGATGGAGGGCTCGATCTCAGGACCCTGAGATCACAACCTGAGCCGAAACCAAGAGTCAGACACTTAACCAGCCGAGCCACCCAGGCCCCCCTGGGGTTCACGTTTTGAGGAATGTCCAAACCGTCTTCCAGATGGCTGCACCATTTTATATTCCACCAGTTTGGGGTTCTGCCTTATTTTTGTTTCTTTGATGTTTGTTCAGGAGGTTTTGCTTACACTGGGAGAGAGCAAACACAAGCAAGAGGATCGCATGCTCCCGGAGCTTCTCCATTGGAGCCATGGCAGAAAGCTCCCTGTGTGTTGGGTCAGGTGCAGGGCCCACTGTCTCTTCAGACCACTGCCCCATGACCACTGTGTCTTCAGGTTTCCTAGACAGTAAAGCCTGCATGCTGTGAATCAGCTGCTCTGGTTTCCTTTTTGTCTTTGTCCATTAAAATCGAGAAGGGACTACTGAACTGTCCCCACACTGAAGGAGGGGTGGCAGCCCATGGCCATCTGTGAGCTGAGATCAGCCACTGGTTCTTGCATAAACACCTCTGACGGGGGTGGTGGGGCGGGGGGGGAACAACAGGCATCCGCCCCGTTGCCTGCCTAAGTCCTGGCTCGTTCCCATGCTATCTCCCCGCATTTCCTGCTCTGGCCTTGGATGCACTAGTCCCTCACTGAAGAGTTTGCTGATTTGGAGGTGTCCAAGGGTTCCAGGCGGGTCCCGTCCCAGGGGCAGCAACATAGCTCTGAGAAAAATCCCACAGCGGGGCAAGTTTGCTCCCCTCTCCCCGATGACCACAGGAGGCTGTGCAGTCAGGTGCCATGGCCCCTGGGCCATAGTTCCCTCCAGCTCAGTGACACAGCAGGAGTAGGCTCATGGGAAGACATTTTGTCCCATCCCTGGGCTTTCATAGGTGAGATGTTTGTTAGTCCTACAAGTACTCATGTCTCAGGAACTTCCTGTGCTAACGAAAATGTTAACCAGCAGAGATTTTTAAGGGCAAAAGATGTTTGCAGTGCGGTCTAATTACCAGAGAATGTTGCAGGGATGGAGGAAGTAAATGGGCCCCCCCTCTGCGGCATGCAGATGTGCTCCTGCCCTTTCCTGGCTCAGCTCCTCCCACCCAGGTCAAGCCCTTGTCTAATAGGAGTTGCATTCCTGCAAAGCTTTATGGAGCCATATGGCAGAGCTCTTCTTATTCTGCCCTTTAATTGTCCCTCCTAGACCAGTTAGCCCCTTCTGTGGCTCCAGCATTTGAAGCATTTCACCCCACATTCTGAAAGCAAAAAATCATAAAACTGCTGCTTCTAGATTTTTGCTAGGGAGGTGTGGCTTGGCCTCTTGGAGCACCGGGCTCAGTGCCCAAGGCCGGAACCAGACTCGCGACATGGAACCCCCCCCCGCCAAAGCCGCCTCTCCCCCTTTACCCGTGGAAGGGCAGCCGCAGACCCCTGCAGCATCTTTTCTGCCTCTCCTGCACGCGTCGTCCACAGACTGGTGCTTTTTAAGTGTCACCATTCTGGGCAACCACGAAAGATTCACCTTGCATGCTTATGCCAAGGGTAGGAAAACAATAGGAAGGGGTGGGGGCGCTTGTGGAGTCCGCAGGGAACACGTCCACACTGCTCTCCTCTCCGTCCTCAGTCGCCATGGGCTCTCAGTGGCCCTGCACGGCTAGCACTAAGCGGCCTGCAGCTGGAAGCCGGGGTTTTACTCCCCGAGATGAGAGGGTTCTTATTCCCGAGCACCCAAGCGGTGGCATTTCTCCCTGGCCGTTCCAGCCGCTGATAGTCCTTCCGCTCCTGGCCTGGCCAAAGCGCCTTGTCCTCTGCCCCTCGCGCTTCCATCTTCCCCTTATGTTTGGTTCCTCTTCTTTTTTATTTATTTATGTTTTTATCTAGGCGTAAGTGATACACACTGTATTAAGTTCAGGTGTGTAACATGATTCAGTATTTGCAGCTATTGCAAAATGGTCACCACGATAGGTCTTGTTAACATCCCTCACCTTACATATTACAGAATTATTTTTCTCGTGATAAAAACTTTAAAGATATATTCTCTTAGCAACTTCCAAATATGCGCCGCAACATTATTAACTGTAGTTGCCGTGCAGTTCATTCATCCCCAGGACTTCTTTCTTTTATAACTGAAAGTTTGCCTCTTTTGACCACCTTTCCCATTTGGCCCATCCCCCATTCCCCACCCCTGCCTCTGGCAATCACCAGTGTGTTCTCGTATCTTTGAGTTTGGATTTTTTTGGTTTTCATTTTTTTAAGATTCCACATAGAAGTGAGATCATAGGGGACTTGTCTTTCTCTGACTTACTCATTTAGCATAATGCCCTCAAGGTCCATCCATGTTGAAACAAATGACAAGATTTCATGCTCTTCCTACAACTGATCCCATTCCGTGGTGTGTGGACACCTCGTCGCCTTTATCCGTTCATCTGTCCACGGACACATGGCTCGTTCCCAAGTGCTGACTGTGAACATGGGGATGCAGACATCTTTTCAAGTTAGTGTCCTTATGTCCTTCAGATAAATACCCAGAAGTGGCACTGCGGGGTCATAGGCTGGTTCTGCTTCTGACTCTCTGAGGAACGTCCATGCTGTCCCGCAGTGGCTGCGCCATCCTCTGTTCCCAGCAGCTGTGGGCCAGGGACCCTTTCATCCATCCACAGCCTCGCCAGCCGCCTTCCCTTGGGAGCTTCGGATTCCACTTTTCCATCTTTGCGCCCTGTCCACAGGGGCGTCAAACCTAAGGAGTCGGGCTGTGAGGCCCAAGTTCCCCATGCAGAGGCCATGTGGGCACTTTCCTGGCCCCCAGCACAACTCCTGTGTGCGGAGGGCCTGGCTGAGCCCCTGGCAGAGGACCTGCTCAGGAGGGCGCTCTTCTCTTGTCTGCGGGCTGAAGGACGGCAGTGCCAGATCCCAGAGGCTTTCCCAGAGACGCAGGCAACCTGGTGGATTGTTGGGGCCCACGCTGCAGCCCCCATCCGGCCCTTGGTCCCGAACCCCACTCCTGTTTCGGCGTGCCTCTCATGTAAGCCTGGTTCAGGTGGTGGTGATTTACCCCTTCTTCTAAAAGAAAGAGCAGTTCTAAAATACACATTAAAGGTGGTGATGCTCAAGCATCTGGGTGATTGAAGTTTTACTGTACTGTAACCACGTTTTAACCTCCAAACACCAATGGAGAAAAAAGAAATTTCATTTATTTACGGGTTCTGGTTAGCTGAGTTTAATTAACATTTTATTATCTTGACATATTTTTCTTACATTTCTTCAAGGGGGATGCAGTTAAAGACCTGATGCTTCGCTTCCTGGGTGAGAGAGCCGCGGCGAAGAGACAGGTCTTAAATGCTGAGTCCGTAGAGCAGACTTTTGTTGGGTTGAAACAGCTAATCGTAAGTAATGATGTATTTGATTTCAGTATTGTTGTTTTTATAAGGCCTGACTTTCTTTGTAGTATTTTCCTTAGAGTTAATTACTTTGAATGTATTATCTAAAGCCCTTGCATATAAATAAAATTTTGTTGAATTAGATACCAGTCCTGTGCAGAAAAAGCGTCATATTAACATACTTTTAATTTTAAGGCCAAATAGTTAAAAAGCCATTATTTTAAATGATTGCATTATTTGAAGCAGAATATACTTTGATTAAATATGCTTCATCAAATACAATAACTAAAGATAAGTAATTTTTATTTTTATGTTCTTTTTGAAATACTCTGTTTACTTGGTATAAAGGGTTTATTATTGAATGGGTGGGTTCACTAAAAATGCACACAAAAATCGTTGTTCATTACTAGGAGTAAGTGTGACTATACAGGCAGAGATGCAGTCCCAAATATTAATGGGAAACTATCTGAACTGAAGTCATGTCAACATGAACAGGTAGGTGTTTCTGGCGGTCATTGAACCCCGGGAAACTGTACGCCCCCCACAATTGCGTTTTTCCTTGGTACCTTTTATCATATTTACAGAAGTATGTGTCCTCAAAGAGGTAAATAAGAATCATATGTTTAGTTGGTTAGCAAATATTTTATACATAAAGCAATTAAAGTTTAGGGGCACCTGGGTGCCTCAGTCAACTGAGCAGTCAATTCAGCTCAGGTCATGATCTCAGGGTCGTGGGATCGAGCCCTGTGTTGGGCTCCAGGCTCAGCATGGAGTCTGCTTCTCCCTCTCCCTCTGCTCCACCCCGTGCTTTCTCAAGCTCTCTAAAATAAATAGATCTTTTTTTAAAAAAAAGCAATCAGGGGTGCCTGGGTGACTCCATCGTTAAGCGTCTGCCTTCAGCTCAGGTCATGATCCCAGGGTCCTGGGATTGAGCCCCAAGTCAGGCCCTCTGCTCAGCGGGAAGTCTGCTTCTCCCTCTCCCACTCCCCCTGCTTGTGTTCCTTCTCTCACTGTCTGCTATCTCTCTCTCTCTCTCTCTCTCTCTGTCAAATAAATAAATAAAATCTTTAAAAAAAAATTTTTAAAAAGCAATTAAAGTTTAATTTTTTAGTAAATATAAATCAAATGCTTCATTGGGTTTCTTTTATTGAAGTGATTCTGGAATTATTGCTCTGACTAAGAAGCTTTGGGAAGGAAACATATGAAAATAGTCTGGCTTTTTGTTTGTTTGTTTTTTAAGATTTTTCTTTTTTAAGCTATCTGCACACCCAATGTGGAACTCAAACGCCCAACCGGAGATCAAGAGTTGAATGCTCTGGTGACTGAGCCAGCCAGGGCATCCCAGAAATAGTCTGTTTTTTTGTGGGTTTTTGTTTTGTTTTGCTTTGTTTTTACTGTAGAGCACCCTCTCGGGAAGCAGTCTTTATTTGCATTTTAAGAGAGTGAGCACATAGATGAAAAACGCTGCAACCAATTGACACAACACGCAGTCCCTTTTTTTTAATTTAATTTTATTATGTTATGTTAGTCACCATACAGTACATCATTAGTTTTTGATGTCGTGTTCCATGATTCATTGTTTGCGTTTAACACCCAGTGCTCCATGCAGAACGTGCCCTCTTTAATACCCATCACCAGGCTAACCCATCCCCCCACCCCCTCCCCTCTAGAACCCTCAGTTTGTTTTTCAGAATCCATAGTCTCTCAGGGTTCATCTCCTCCTCTGATTTTCCCCACTTCATTTTTCCCTTCCTGCTATCTTCTTCTTCTTCTTTTTTAACATATAATGTATTACTTGTTTCAGAGGTACAGATCTGTGATTCAACAGTCTTGCACAATTCACAGCTCTCGCCATAGCACATACCCTCCCCAATGTCTATCACCCAGCCACCCCATCCCTCCCACCCCCCACCACTCCAGCAACACTCAGTTTGTTTCCTGAGATTAAGAATTCCTCATATCAGTGAGGTCGTATGATACATGTCTTTCTCTGACTGACTTACTTCGCTCAGCATAACACCCTCCAGTTCCATCCACGTCGTTGCAAATGGCAAGATCTCATTCCATTTGATGGCTGCATAATATTCCATTGTATATATATATACCACACCTTCTTTATGATTCATTTGTCAATGGACATCTTGGCTCTTTCCACAGTTTGGCTATTGTGGACATTGCTGCTATAAACTTCGGGGTGCACGTACCCCTTTGGATCCCTGCATTTGTATTTTGGGGTAAATACCCAGTAGTGCAATTGCTGGGTCTTATGGTAGCTCTATTTTCACATCATTAGTTTTTGATGTAGTGTTCCATGATTCATTGTTTGCATATAACACCCAGTGCTCCATTCAATACGTGCCCTCCTTAATACCCATCACCGGGCAAACCCATCCCCTCCACCCCCCTGCCCTCTAAAACCCTCAGTATGTTTCTCAGAGTCCATCATCTCTCATTGTTCGTCTCCCACTCCGATTTCCCCCGCTTCATTTTTCCCTTCCTACTACCTTTTTTTTCTTTTTAACGTATAATGTATTATTTGTTTCAGAGGTACAGGTCTATGATTCATCAGTCTTACAGAATTGACAGCGCTCACCATAGCACATACCCTCCCCAGTGTCCATCACCCAGCCACCCCATCCCTCCCACCCCCCACCACTCCGGCAACCCTCAGTTTGTTTCCTGAGATTAAGAGTCTCTTATGGTTTGTCTCCCTCTCTGGTTTCATCTTGTTTCATTTTTTTCCTCCCTTCCCTTATGGTCCTCTGTCTTGTTTCTCAAATTCCTCATATCAGTGAGATCATACGATACTTGTCCTTCTGTGATTGACTTATTGCGCTTAGCGTAATACCCTCTAGTTCCATCGACATCGTTGCAAATGGCAAGATTTCAGGGGTTTTTGATAGCTGCACAGTATTCCATTGTATATATATATACCACATCGTCTTTATCCATTCATCTGTTGATGGACATCTTGGCTCTTTCCATAGTTTGGCTATTGTGGACATTGCTGCTATAAACATTAGGGTGCACATACCCCTTTGGATCACTACATATGTATCTTTGGGGTAAATACCCAGTAGTGCAATTGCTGGGTTGTAGGGTAGGTCTATTCTCAACTTTTTGAGAACCCTCCATACTGTTTTCCACGGTGGCTGCCCCAGCTTGCATTCCCACCAACAGTATAGGAGGGTTTCCTTTTCTCCACATCCCCACCAATATCTGTCATTTCCTGAATTGTTAATTTTAGCCATTCTGACTGGTGTGAGGTGGTATCTCATTTGAGGTTTTGATTGGGATTTCCCTAATGCCAAGTGATGTTGAGCACTTTTTCATGGGTCTGTTGACTTTGTGGGTATCTTCTTTGCAGAAATGTCTGTTCATGTCTTCTGCCCATTTCTTGATTGGATTATTTGTTCTTTGGGTGTTGAGTTTAAGAAGTTCTTTATAGATTTTGGATACTAAGCCATTTATCTGATATGTCATTTGCAAATATCTTCTCCCATTCTGTCGGTTGCCTTTTGGTTTTGTTGACTGTTTCCTTTGCTGTGCAGAAGCTTTTTATCTTGATGAAGTCCCAATACTTCATTTTCGCCTTTGTTTCTCTTGCCTTTGGAGATGTGTCTAGCCAGAAGTTGCTGTGGCTGAGGTCACAAAGAGTGCTGCCTGTGTTTTCCTCGAGGATTTGGACAGATTCCTGTCTCACATTGAGGTCTTTCATACATTTTGAGTCTATTTTTGTGTGTGGTGTAAGGAAATGGTCCAGTTTCATTCTTCTGCATGTGGCTGTCCAGTTTTCCCAACACCATTTGTTAAAGAGACAGTCTTTTTTCCATTGAACATTCTTTCCTGCTTTGTTGAAGATGAGTTGACCATAGAGTTCAGGGTCCATTTCTAGGCTCTTTATTCTGTTCCATTGATCTATGTGTCTGTTTTTGTGCCAGTACCATACTGTCTTGATGATGACAGCTTTGTAGTAGAGCTTGAAGTCTGGAATTGTGATGCCACCAGCTTTGCTTGTCTTTTTCAACATTCCTCTGGTTATTCGGGGTCTTTTCTGGTTCCATACAAATTTTAGGATTATTTGTTCCATTTCTTTGAAAAAAGTGGATGGTATTTTGATAGGGATTGCATAAATGTGTAGATTGCTCTAGGTAGCATTGACATCTTCACAATATTTGTTCTTCCAATCCATGAGCATGAAACGTTTTGCATTTCTTTGTGTCTTCCTCAATTTCTTTCATGAGTATTTTATAGTTTTCTGAGTAGAGATCCTTTGCCTCTTTGGTTAGATTTATTCCTAGGTATCTTATGGTTTTGGGTGCAATTGTAAATGGGATCGACTCCTTAATTTCTCCTTCTGTCTTGTTGTTGGTATACAGGAATGCCACTGATTTCTGTGCGTTGATTTTATATCCTGCCCCTTTACTGAATTCCTCAATGAGTTCTAGCAGTTTTGGGGTGGAGTCTTTTGGGTTTTCCACATAAAGCATCATATCATCTGCAAAGAGTGAGAGTTTGACTTCTTCTTTGCCAATTCGGATGCCTTTTATTTCTCTCTGTTGTCTGATTCCTGTGACTAGGACTTCTAATACTATGTTGAATAGCAGTGGTGATAGTGGATATCCCTGCCGTGTTCCTGACCTTAAGGGACAAGCTCTCAGTTTTTCCCCATTGAGAATGATATTCGCTGTGGGTTTTTCATAGATGGCTTTTATGATATTGAGGTATGTACCCTCTATCCCTACACGCTTAAGAGTTTTAATCAAGAAAGGATTCTGTACTTTGTCAAATGCTTTTCCTCATCTATTGAGAGGATCATATGATTCTTGTACTTTCTTTTATTAATGTATTGTATCACATGGATTGATTTGTGGATGTTGAACCATCCTTGCAGCCCAGGAATAAATCCCCCTTGGTCGTGGTGAATAATCCTTTTAATGTACTATTGGATCCTATTGGCTAGTATTTTGGTGAGAATTTTTGCATCCATGTTCATCAGGAATATTGGTCTGTAATTCTCCTTTTTGATGGGGTCTTTGTCTGGTTTTGGGATCAAGGTAATGCTGGCCTCATAAAATGAGTTTGGAAGTTTTCCTTCCATTTCTATTTTTTGGAACAGTTTCAGGAGAATAGGTATTAATTCTTCTTGAAATGTTTGGTAGAATTCCCCTGGGAAGCCATCTGGCCCTGGGCTCTTGTTTGTTGGGAGATTTTTGATGACTGCTTCAATTTCCTTAGTGCTTATAGGTCTGTTCAGGTTTTCTATTTCTTCCTGGTTCAGTTTTGGTAGTTGATACATCTCTAGGAATGCACCCATTTCTTCCAGGTTATCTGATTTGCTGGCATAGAGTTGCTCATAATACGTTCTTATAATTGTTTGTATTTCTTGGTGTTGGTTGTGATCTCTCCTCTTTCATTCATGATTTTATTTATTTGGGTCGTTTTTCTTTTTGATAAGTGTCGCCAGGGGTTTATCAATCTTATTAATTCTTTCAAAGAACCAGCTCCTAGTTTCATTGATCTGTTCTGCTGTTCTTTTGGCTTCTATTTTCATTGATTTCTGCTCTCATCTTTATTATTTCTCTTCTGCTGGGTTTGGGCTTTATTTGCTGTTTTTTCTCCAGCTCCTTTAGGTATAACGTTAGGTTGTGTATTTGAGACCTTCCTTGTTTCTTGAGAAAGGTTGATATTGCTATATACTTCCCTCTTAGGACCTCCTTTGTTGCATCCCAAAGATTTTAAACAGTTGTGTTTTCATTTTCATTGGTTTCCATGAATTTTTCTAATTCTTCTTTAATTTCCTGGTTGACCCATTCATTCTTTAGTAGGATGCTCTTTAGCCTCCATGTATTTGAGTTCTTTCCGACTTTCCTCTTGTGATTGAGTTCTAGTTTCAAAGCATTGTGGTCCGAAAATATGCAGGGAATGATCCAAGTCTTTTGGTACCAGTTGAGACCTGATTTGTGACCTAGGATGTGATCTATTCTGGAGAATGTTCCATGGGCACTAGAGAAGAATGTGTATTCCGTTGCTTTGGGATGGAATGTTCTGAATATGTCTGTGAAGTCCATTTGGTCCAGTGTGTCATTTAAAGCCTTTATTTCCTTGTTGATCTTTTGCTTAGATGATCTGTTCATTTCAGTGAGGGAGGGTGTTAAAGTTCCCTACTGTTATTGTATCGTTGTCTATGTGTTTCTTTGAATTTGTTATTAATTGGCTTATATAACTGGCTGCTCCCATGTTAGGGGCATAGATATTTACAACTGTTAGATCTTCTTGTTGGATAGACCCTTTAAGTAGGATATAGTGTCCTTCCTCATCTCTTATTACAGTCTTTGTTTTAAAATCTAGTTTGTCTGATAGAAGGATTGCCACCCCTGCTTTCTTTTGGTGTCCATTAGCATGGTAAATTGTTTTCCACCCCCCACTTTCAATCTGAGGGTGTCTTTAGGTCTAAAATGAGTCTCTTGCAGGCAGCATATGGATGGGTCTTGTTTTTTAATCCATTCTGATAGCCTGTGTCTTTTGATTGGGGCATTGAGCCCATTTACATTCAGGGTAACTATTGAAAGGTATGAATTTAGTACCATTGTATTGCCTGTAAGTTGACTGTTACTGTATATTGTCTCTGTTCCTTTCTGGTCTATGTTACTTTTAGGCTCTCTCTTTGCTTAGAGGACCCCTTTCAATATTTCTTGTCAGGCTGGTTTGGTGTTTGCAAATTCTTTGTTTTTGTTTGTCCTGGAAGCTTTTTATCTCTCCTTCAATTTTCAATGACAGCCTGACTGGATATAGTATTCTTGGCTGCATATTTTTCTCATTTAGTGCTCTGAAGATATCATGCCAGTCCTTTCTGGCCTCCAGGTCTCTGTGGATAGGTCTTTTGGCAATCTAATGTTTCTACCATTGTAGGTTACATATCTCTTCTCCCAAGCTGCTTTCAAGATTTTCTCTTTGTCTCTGAGACTCGTAAGTTTTACTATTAGATGTCGCGGTGTTGACCTAGTTTTATTGATTTTGAGGGGGGTTCTCTGTGCCTCCTGGATTTTGATGCCTGTTTCCTTCCCCAAATTAGGGAAGTTCTCTGCTATAATTTGCTCCAATATACCTTCTGCCCCTCTCTCTTTCTTCTTCTTCTGGGATCCCAATTATTCTAATGTTGTTTCATCTTATCGTATCGCTTATCTCTCGAATTCTGCCCTTGTGATCCAGTAGTTATTTATCTCTCTTTTTCTCAGCTTCTTTATTCTCCATCATTTGTTCTTCTAATTCTCTCTTCTGTCTCATTTATCCTAGCAGTTGGAGCCTCCATTTTTTATTGCACCTCATTAATAGCCCTTTTGATTTCGACTTGGTTAGATTTTAATTCTTTTATTTCTCCAGAAAGGGTTTCTCTAATAACTTCCCTGCTTTTTTCAACCCCAGCTAGTATCTTTATAATCGTTATTCTGAACTCTAGTTCAAACATCTTACTAATGTTTGTATTGATTAGGTCCCTGGCTGTCAGTACTGCCTCTTGTTCTTTTTTTTGAGGTGAGTTTTTCCGTCTTGTCATTTTGTCCAGAGAAGAATAGATGAATGAGAGAACAAAATGCTAAAAGGGTAAACAACGACCCCAGAAAAATATACACTTCCAGAAAGTGGTTGCTTTTCTGTTCATGGAGTTGCTGCTATTCTTTGCTTCGATCTCCTGTTGAGTTTGTAGGTGTTCAGATTGGTTTGATACCTATCTAGCTGAATTCCTGGGACCAAACAAAATTTAGGTCCCTACTCCTCCGCCATCTTGCTCCTCCCTATCGCTCAGTCCCTTTTTAACGCGATAGTCTTGTTTCTAAAAGCAATGGGAGGGTGCCTGGGTGGCTCAGTTGTTAAGCGTCTGCCTTTGGCTCAGGTCATGATCCCGGGGTCCTGGGATCAAGTCCCACATCAGGCTCCCTGCTCGGCAGGAGGCTTGCTTCTCCCTCTCCCATTCCCCCTGCTTGTGTTCCTGCTCTCATTATCTCTCTCTGTCAAATAAATAAATAAAATATTTAAAAAAATAAATAAAAGCGATGGGAAGCAACTAGTTTTTAAATATCCGTATACTTTATCGTTAATGAAGTGATAAGTCTTAAGAGGTGAGCATTTCCATGGACCTGTGACGCTCGTCACATGAGTAGGCTCGTACGTTGTCGGGAGGATTCTTGT
Source organism: Eumetopias jubatus (assembly GCF_037043125.1). Taxonomy (NCBI): domain Eukaryota; kingdom Metazoa; phylum Chordata; class Mammalia; order Carnivora; family Otariidae; genus Eumetopias; species Eumetopias jubatus. Next base: position 2,455,289 of record NW_028274815.1, read on the forward strand.
CATTGCCTTGGTTTGACCTTGAAGCGGCTGCTGTGATATGTCATCAGGAGGGTAGCCTGCACTGGAGGGTCACTTTGTAGTGACCAGTTGATTTTTATTTTTTTAAGTAAACTCTGCTCCACATGTTGGGCTCGAACTCAGGACTCCAAGATCAAGGGTCGCAGTCTTTCAACTGAGCCACCCAGGCACCCCTGTAATAACCAGTTTAAAAAGTACACACAAAGCCACACACAGTCCCTGTAACTAATTTGTTCCACAGGTAATCTTTTTACCTTCTTTGATTATTCGTAGTGTTAATAAATACATACTGTGGTTTGGAGTTTTTTTTGTACATTGAAAATACATAATGCCAGGAGAGATTTTATTAGAGTCCTGACAAGGAGACCTACTTAAGGTGGAAAATGTATTTATTAAAATATTACCTTGCCCTGGTATTTTAATTATGTCCTAAAATAATTCCTGTCCTCTTTAAGATTAGGAAAGAGTTTTGAAATGTATTTTCCTAAGTAATGTCAGCACATTCTAGTTTGTAATTTACAGGGAAATGAATGTCACAGCCTGTGGAGAAGGACATTTTAATCACTTTAATGGTATCATATATAGAGTTAATGATTCCTTTTGAGTCGTAGATGGGGAAAAGTTATATACATACTCTTGGTTACTTGAGTGACTTTTATTGGACTATTTTTCTCATCTTTTGGAAGTCGTTGAATGCCTGTGTTCAGTTTTTCAAATAGTTGTATCTTATTTTCTAGTGTAAAAAAAAGTAACATTTATTTAAGTTTAGATCTTTTCCCCATCCCAAACTAACTTTATTATCAGAGTTCTACATGCCATTTACAGTAATTATGAGATTTTCATAAGATTTTTCTCTACAGAGCTTAAAGTTTTACAGGGTATGCTTTATATTGTATTTATAAAAATAATTTCTTCACCAAATACTTCTGACATCTAATATCAAAATGGTGCATGATCACATGGAAGGGGAGTAGAAGGTGGGAAACAATGGGATAAAAATAGCAAAAAGCACTCTGAGAAAATATATAATTATAATTTCAAATAGGCAGCATGTAATCAACAGCTCTGGCTCACAGGTTGCTGAGGTGAGGGCCCACTGTTCTGAAGGAAGGGACTACCAGCCGTTAGAACTCAACACTGTGTTGGGTCGTCCTGGCCTGTCCTTTAAAGAGTCTCCTTCGTCCCCTCCCTCAGACCTCCTCCCTGGCTTACCAGTCCCACGGCCCAGAGCTGTGCAGGATACCGGAGGGAGGGGCGGGTACAGGCCAGCCCTGTCTCCCCCAGCCCGTTTCTGTTAACAGAGAGGCCCCGGCCCTGCTAGGTCCGTGTCACCACTCGGGCAAGTCCGAAGAACAAAAAAGAACATCAGAAAGCTGAAGGCTGTGCCCTTCGCAGGCTGGAGAAATAAACCGCGGGCACACACACCCGCCCGCATGCGCACGCTTGGCGTGCATGAACAGGGAAATGTCCCCAGGCCTTCTGCATGAAGCTCGTGCAGGGGCAGACCCCGAGGAAGAGTGACACTTGCATGGGAACCACGTACCTGCCATGGTAGCCGGTTGGGGGCCAAAGGCGGATCGGGGAAATGGCAAGGGCATAGGGTTCCCAGTGGGACAGGACGGCCCGCGGCGCGTACTCACGCGGAAGGAGCGACGTTACAGGTCACTAGGGAAGAACTAATCAACGGTGGTGGAGAATTAAGGGGATCTTCAAGTGGGAAGAGTTAAAAAAAAATCTCTATCTCTTAGCACACACAAAAATAAATACCAAGTAAATTAAAACAAATTTTTTTAAATTCCAGAAAATAGAATAAACTCTTAATGACTCAAGGTAAAAAAGCATTTCTTAAACCTTTCAGGGAGAAATGAACAAATTTGACTACTTTAAAACTTGAAACTTGTATTCAACAAAAGTACTATAAACACCATTAAAAAGTGAGCCATAGGGGCATCTGGGTGGCTCAGTCAATGGAGCGTCTGCCTTCGGCTCGGGTCATGATCTCAAAGTCCTGGAATCAATTACAGGATCCAGCTCCCTGCTCAGCGGGGAGTCTGCTTCTCCTTCTGCGCCTCCCCCTGCTCATGCTCGCTCTCCCTCTCTCTCTGAAATAAATAAATAAAATATTTTTTTTAAAGCGAGCATTAATACACATTAATACCTTCCAACAATGAGTAAGAAACAAAAGAGCCCAATAGAAAAATAGGCCAATGATATGAAGAGGTCATTCACAGAAACCAAATAGCCCACAAACATGGAAACAGTGCTTATCCTCAGTGGGAGTGACAGAAATGTAAATAAAACAACAGTGTGGTGCATTTCAGCCACATGAACATGGTAGCCCAGGTGTCCTGGGAGAGCGAGCTGAGCCGGACTACCTTCTCTGCACCACCTGCCACCCAGCATTTCCACCTCCAGTCCCATACGTTAGAACAACTCTCGTACCAGTGGGTGCATGAAAGGACATGCTCAAGAATGTTTGTTGCTGTATTGTTTGTATTAGCCAAAAATTTTATTGGAAAACCTTAGCATTGAGCAAGAAAAAGAAAGTTATGTTACACAGTTAAATCCTTTGAACAGTTGAAATACATGCAGGAGAGTCACATTCATCAGTATCTGTAAATTTCCAAAACAGGTTGAGCAATCAGAGCAACCTGCAAGGGCTGTTACAATGTACCAACTTGTGTTAATGCTTGAAAACAGCCTGCAGCTTGGCAATCCAGGGGAGCCCAGAAAACCTAGTTATTTTTGGCAGCAAGATCTGACGTGTCGGGGCTCATCTGGTGCCTGCCCGCCCTCCCTGCCCTGCTCCCCTGCTCTCCAGGGAAGAATGAGCAGGGAGAGCTCCCTCCAGGCGGGGCATCCTCCTGTGGCCTCAGCTCTCCTTCAGACCAGTCACCTCCTGCCTGGGTGGCCCTCTGTTCCTTAGCCCTAGATGTGTCTCCATCCCTTCGAGGTCGTCCTCGCCTTGCCCACACCTGTGCAGATAGCCCCTCTCCAAACTCTTCAGGAACCTCTGGGAGCCATCAGGGGCCTCCCATTGCTGCCAGGCTCCTGGTGGATAAGGTAGTTATGGGCTTTGTTGACCCGACTTGGTGTGAACAAAAATATTCCTATCTGGAAATATTTTTGTTTTGGTTTTGTTTTTTTAAGATTATTTATTTATTTGAGGCACCTGGGTGGCTCAGTCGTTAAGCGTCTGCCTTCGGCTCAGGTCATGATCCCAGGGTCCTGGGATCGAGCCCCACATCGGGCTCCCTGCTCCATGCGAAGCCTGCTTCTCCCTCTCCCCCTCCCCCTGCTTGTGTTCCCTGTCTCACTGTCTCTCTCTCTCTGTCAAATAAATAAATAAAATCTTTAAAAAAATTATTTATTTGAGGAGGTGGGAAGCAGGAGCAGGGGTGGGAAGCAGGAGCAGGGGTGGGGAGGGAGTGGGGAGCAGGGAGCCCGACGGCGGGGCTCAATCCCAGGACCCTGAGATCACGACCTGAGCCGAAGGCACACGCTCAGCCAGCTGAGCCACTCAGGTGCCCCTGGAAATCTTTTTGAAATATCAAAGTAAACTTGAATATACACAAAGAAATACTTTGTATTCTCTTATCAGGGAAAAAAAATTACTTGGGAAATGTGAATGGTAAATGGTAAACTTGTCTAACAACTTCTTTGTGTTCTTCCCCCCCCTTTTTTTTCTTTTTAAATTGTGATATGAGGAAAATCTTAGACTATCATGTATGACTCTAAAACCAGAAGATAATCCAAATCTAACTTAGTCTTTAAAGGAGTCATGCTGAGTCACCGCTGGTCCCGAACCCCAGTGAGCCTATAGCATAGGTTCGGGTCCCTTCTGGCCCTTTCCTGTCTCCCAGGCTCCTTGTTCTCAAACAGGTGCCAAGAAGGGCAGGGAGGCGCCCGCATCCCACATCCCCTGCCCCATGCTGTTAAATCGTCTTGAGGAATTAGGTCATTCTGACTCCTGGAAAATTGGCTGTCAGGTTAGTGTAAGGTTGTTGAAATGTTTCATGTCGTTTATAGACCATCAGTATTCATCAGAAGGTGGGCTAGCCCAGTACTGAGCCGCTCAGGAGTGGCATCTGTCCACGTCCATCTTCTGTACTCACTTACCTGTGGGAGAATCATGTGGGGAGAAGCGATAAGAGGAACATAAACATTCTGCTTCCTCTTCACAGTTAGGAAAGGAGCCACTTTTTAAAAGATTTCCATTTACTGAAAAATGAATAATTAAGATGATAGGTTTGGGCTTCATTTTTAATAGTTGTGATCCAGTTTGGGATATAGAAAACATATCTTAATATATGAAATCATAGCAAGAGCTGAGGCTTTTTATATGATACATTTTATTATTTTTTATCATTTATGGAGCACTTCAAATTCACAGAGTACTTGCAAATAGTTTTAGTACACATTTAAATGTTTTATTAGTGGTGGTTATCTGTACATAATAGACATAAAATAAGATAGGAGTCTTTGCTGTAATAAATGTTTCAAAAATATATAAATATCCATAATCAGATTTTCTCATTTATATATTTTTGCACGCACACAGATTCTGGGTGTCTTTGAGGTCTGTCAAAGAGATCACACTGGAGCTCACTGGGGGTGGTACCGTGTCAAGCAGCTCCTTCTACTACAGCTAAACCCCCCCCAACCCAGGGCAGAACCTCTTTCCTCATGCTTTAGCAGCCATACTTCATAACTTATACTGACATACTTGATTTTTTTAAAAAAATATTTCAACAAGCATTAATTTGGTTCCTGCATGAAGCGCTGTTCACGGTTATCGATGGCATATGGGTGTCCCCTTTGTGTGGGATGGAGGTGGATGGACACACCATCCATTTCTAGATGGCCACGACATGGTGGCCTCGTCTGCAAGTGCGTCATGCCCCTTGGTGCGGCCTGTCCTGTCATTCACAAACCCCTCTTCCCTCCTTTTACAAATAGCATTGTTCTTAATTCAGAAAAATTGTATAACCACCATCTGTTAACATTTTAGTGTCTCTGTGTGTATATAGTATGTCTGCATGTGAATATGAATACATATGTATTTGTACATATACTAGACAAAACTTCATATTATACCTGTTTATGATTTTGTATCTTTTTAACATATCTTAAGCATTGCTGATATTAAAGTGTCCGATTTACAAATATTTTTATTGCATAATCTGATACTATTATAAATAACCTTGGGATGGGCCACCTTGTACAGAAGTCTTTTCTACATATGTGGTTGTTTCTTTAGCACCAATGCTGAGAGAACAATCAGCAGGTCAGACTATGGGCAGCTGTGAGGCTACTAACGTATTATTTTTCAGAAGGGCTACACCTGTGTACATTTACCAGCAGTATGCAGACACCCTTGCTTTAGTGTCTCCTTGTAGGCCCTGACTTATATCTTCTTTAAAAATTATTCTCTCTCATTTCTTAGGCTAACAATTGCATTTGCTGCTATTTTTTTTTTTTGGCTAATAAAAATCAATCACTAATAGTGATCACAGTTATCATTTCCATCTCTTTCGTTATTAGTGTTGGGTTTTTTATGACTTTTTTGTAGTTCTGTGAATTTACTATTTCACCATTTTTTGAACACATGTACATGGTAGGTACAATGCTGAAGAAGTACTTTTAGAAGTTAAAAAGCATGCCCTCGACAAGGCCATGGCCCCTGGAGCTCACCCAGAGGGAGACAGGACCCTGCCACAGTTAACATTAATGTGGAACAGCAGGTTGTCCTTGATGCCCATGTAGAACGGATGAGACAGACTGTACCTCAGAGTGTTTCTTAACCCTTTCCTCATCGTCAGTCCCCCGAGAAGCTTTTTTCCACCTTGTTTCCTAATTGCTCACCTCCCTCAGCCCCAGATGAAGTAAAATACTAAGGAATAAGATTTTGTTGGGTAGGGTTAATCTTTGGAGGGCCATTAATCATTGTTATCCAAGAACCAAATTCCATCCCCTTGGGGGGCTGTAGCCCCCCAGGAATGTGTGTGCCAGAAAATTAAGAGGAGGAGAGCTCCCCGTGGGCAGGAGAGGTGTCGCGAAGCTCGGGTCTGAGCCAGGTCATAGGGTGGTCATCTTTGCAGCCCTTCCTAGCTGGAGGAGAGCAGGATGGACAGGTGGAACAGGTGTGAGCACGGACTGCTGACTAGGGGAAGAGGTCATGGGGGGGGAGTGGCTCCAGCTTCCCCACAGAGTGTACCCTCATTTCCACCTTCAGGGTGGCCAGCTGACGTCACAAGGGCGTGACTGAGGCCTGGGTAAGTCACAGGGGTCACATGGGCAGTTGGAGCTAAAGGGGGTCTGCCTGCTTGTCTTCTCTCCCAACCTTTACCCTCACCCGGTGACGTCGAGTCCACACAGGTGGCCTGGCCGGGTCACTGGGCCTGCTGCAGAAGTCCCGCATCCAAGCTTAGTGCTCATCATGACACTAAACACCACCGCCTGCTTCCCAGGGACCTTCTAGGCTTCTCTGGCTCCCAGTACCTTTTTAGACTGTCTTTGCTTCTTTCAAACCCCCACCCCGACCCCCACTCCTGGCTGGAGTTGGAGGAGTGGCCCCCCGCCCCAGCTTAGAGCAGACCTGGAGGCCGTTGGACAGAAGCGCCCTCCCCCGATGCCAGAATCCTTGCCTGACTCCTGGAGCCTTGTGCTATTGATGGTCCTTTCTTTCTAACGTGCAGTCAGCATTTCTCCAACGAGATCCTCTCTTGCTTTCTCTCACACGGGAGCATTTGGTTCAAAGCAGACACAGAAGAAGCACCTGTTCTCTCCCCGCTCACCACCACCACCATTAGCCCGGTGACTCAGACCTCACAGGGTCACCCGGCTCACTGCTCCCCTCCTCATTTTCCACCTGTTTCATTCCGTCTGACTTCCCATCCCATCTCCCCATCAGACCAGCTCTCAGCTGCCCATGATTCTGGTGTCCCTGTGCCTGCCTCCTCGGCGGCCCTGAGCACTGTCCCCTCCCTGCTCTGCACACCCTCCCCCGCACACTCGGCCCTCCCCCTCCCCAGCCACCCATGTTGTACATCCTCAGGGTCTGACCCCCATCTGACCCACACCCTCCTTCTGCAGAGTACCCCACACTGCCCCAGGCACACCTCTCTCCCAAATGTCAGACCCACACACACGGCAGTAGCTGCTTTTTCTTTTCCTCTTGAATGTCTCAAAGGCCCCTCAAATTCAGCCTTGGGGAATCAAATTGCAGCTTCCGATCTCTGACCCTTTCCAGCCTTCCCTGTCTCCGAGACCCGCACCACCGCTGCTGCCCCCCGGCTGCGTGTCAGACTCTCAGATCCATCCTGCAGCCTTGCTCCCCATGCTCTCCCCACATCAGATTGTCACCCGGCCTTGTCCCTCTGCTGTGTCTGCACCCTCCCCCCGCCACAGGTACAGGTGGCCTGCAACCATGCTTTTCAAGCTTGGCATGGAAGGGACGGGTGCTTTCCTTTAACTGTTCAATCTTTAGCAGACTGAAACTTCTGTAAAATTCAATCTAAATTAGCATATGAAAAACATGTACACGTCCACTTTTTATCATTATTGCATTTGACATCAAACACCCTGTCAAGTTGCTGTAGACACTTCTGTTTCTTACCCTTTCTCGTTGAGGGCCCGTCATAAGCCACTGACGGGACGTTGTCCACGGTCTCCCCGGATGTGGTGCTGGCCAGGTCTGGGGCGGCTCAGTCTCCCCGGAAGTGATGCTGGCCAGGCCTAGGGTGGCTCATTGGGCTCGGGGCCACTCAGTCTCGGGGCAGCTACTTAGTTCTGCAGTGACTGCCCACCTCCCTCGTGGACCACAGAACCAGCTACAGACGTGTGAAGGAGGCTGGGCTCCAGAACTGTGTGTAGACATGCGCTGGGCAAATCCAGCCTGTGGACCACACAAAGACCACCAGTGCCAGGCCTGGACGACTGCTTGCTGACACCTGCTCAGCCCCTCGGGTTCATGCTTCCTCCTCACAGGGAGGGGCCTGATGTTTCTAGAATGTGAGCAGGACACATTGCCCATCCTCTTGGAAGCCTGCAGAGGCTGGCCTGGCCTTCCCTGCCCCTTGTCCACACCTGCACTGCCCACCCCTACTGGCCCTTGTCCTCACTGCATCCCCGCGGCCCACGAACCAGGCCTTTGCCCAACAGAGCTCCCCTCCTGCCCTCCTCACTGGGTCTCTTACCCATCCTCAGCTGGAGTCATTTCCTGGGAAGACCACCCTGAGCTCTCCGCTCAGATCTCCTGCCACCAGCAGGGAAGGCCAGCATGTGTGACATAGGCAGTTGGGAAAACAATAATTAATTGCCCCTGCATACAGGATCTGCTTAGACATATACATAGAATTGGTTCAAACTTGGCAGAATAACTTTTCCTCTTACTTTTTCACGTTTGCAATTCAAGAATATACCTAGCCACACTTAGGATGATTCTCCAGAAGTCAGAGCACCTACCTTGGCCCGTGCCCCGAGGGATTCCCCTCGCGGGGCCTGCAGGGCTGCTGTCAGGAGAAGCTGCGAATCGGTCCCCGCTCACAGGCCCCTCCGCAGCAAGGCCCACGCTCTCTGGGTCCTCACCCCAACTTAGGATCCGCCTAGCAGGTGCAGGGTGCCGACATGAGCAGTGCGTGCCTGAGTTAGTACCTGAGAGAGGTGGGCGGCGTGCTCCCGTGTCTGTTAAATAGGACCATGCCGTTCCCTTGCCCAACCCTCTGTGGCTCCCCAGCCCCTCAGAAGGAGTCCGGATCTCTCGTGGCCTGCGGCCTTCCTTGCTGACACCCACCCTCACGCCTGCCCTCTCACTGCCACGTGCCGGCCACCTCACTGAATGCCGTTCCTCTGAGGCGCCTCCGGACTCTCCCAGGCAGCTCCCCCTCGGCCCGGCGGGTCCTGCCCCTTCTCAACCCCACTGTTCCTCCTTCATGTCTGGCTCCAGCAGCTTTCCATTCCCTGAGGCTAAGTCTGGCCACCAGGTGATGTGCTCCCATGGTTTCTTGCTCAGAAAGCACGGTGAGCACACACGAAATTATTTTACTCATCTTGGGAAAATACGTTGTTTCATATCTGCCTTCCTTGCTAGATTGTGAGATGAGTGCATGCAAGGATGTGTGTTCATCCACCACTTTGCCCCAAGAGCCTGACGTGGTCTGCCATTTGTTGGCCACACACGTGAACGGGTGCGTCGGCAGTGTGCAGAGGGTGTTACTGCCCGGTGTGGTGAGGAGATGGGCAGCGAGCATCTACTTCTCGCTTCTTAGAAGGCTGCAGCTTTCTCTCTGAGGACGTTTTCCTATGCGTTTCCCTGGTGGCCCTCCTGTCTGTTGCATCAGGGCAAAGGATAAACAGAGCATGTCCAGCTTGATCAGCCGGCGTCCGGGTCAGCTGTCTGTTTTCATGTTGGTAAAACAGGATTATGTGAAGCATGCAAAACCACTTATTTTATTGTCACACGCAGCTCTTACAGATACCAAGAAATACATCCGGCACATAGCATAAAATTAAGTTATTGATTTTAAATTTATGAAAATTACAAAATAAAGTTATTTGGCTGAAAAAGGAAAGCAATCTCGGGGGTAGGGGAGCTTTCCAATAAGAGCTGATGGAATGAGCACTGGGTATTTATATACAACTGATGAATCACTGACCTCTACCTCAAACTAGTAGTATACTACATGTTAATTAATTGAATTTAAATGAAATAAAATAAATTTTAAAAAGGAATTCTCCTCCCTGTGTTCTGTCAGTTGTTAAATTTTAATGTTTTTTGGATTTGCTCGTCTCAAGCTGCATCTCCCGCTTGGCACCCTTCTTGCCCAGTTACACGCAGCCGTTGACCAGTGCGCCGTCAGTACCAGCAGCTGTCTGGCCTGGCCATCATTCACCAGAAGGGGCTGGCGCTGGGCCCAGCGCGGCAGGCACTGCGCGTAGGAGTGGCTGTGCTTTCGGTGACGCGTCCTGCTGTGTCTTACAGAGCTGCAAAAACTGGAGGGCAGCGGTTGACCTGTGCGGGCGCCTTCTCACGGCCCACGGCCAAGGCTACGGCAAGAGCGGGCTGCCCACCAGCCACACGGCAGACTCCTTACAGGTACAGCCCCTTTGATTGGTCATAATGTGGGGACAGGGAAGGGACATGACCTTTCATGCCACTAAGAAGAACGTGAGAACAAAAAATAGATTTTCTTAGCCCAAATTTAATGTCAACATGAGTTTACTCTAGTCTTCCTTTCCAGATCCCCTCTCTGCCTCTGCACCCAGAGGGCCCTCTGGTCCCTCAGAGCTGACTGCTCACCCACATTACACTCTCCTCTCTGTGCCTCCCCTCTGCCTCCTCCCGTGGCGATTCCGTACCCTTCAGTGCCCGCCCCAGATGTGGCTCTGTCCACACCGAGCCCTGCCATCCCTGCTCTCCATTCTCCTCAACAAGGATTGGCAGATTAAGCCAAATCAGACAAAATCATTTACATTGTTTTCATTAAGCTCGAGAGTCATTTTTATAAACGTGTATTTAGGCAAATGCGCTAAGAAACCGAGTGTAGGCTTTGTTTTAATACACTGGAAATCAAGCTCTGCTACCAAATTAATAGGAAGTAGGAATTTCTGAACTTGACATTCGTAGGTACTCTAATGTTTCAATTGTATTTTGTGTTTTAGCTTTGGTTTGTGAGGCTGGCACTGCTGGTGAAGCTGGGCCTTTTCCAGAATGCCGAGATGGAGTTTGAGCCCTTTGGAAATCTGGACCAGCCCGATCTCTATTACGAGTACTACCCTCACGTATACCCTGGGCGAAGGGGTAAGGCAGTGCTGGTCATATTTATGCCTTTGCATGTATTTTGCTTTGCTTTGCTTCATACAGAATAAGCATCCTCAGTTTTCCTAATGTGTCCAGTCTGGAAAAATCAAGTGAGTAGCCTAGCAGTGAGCCCTGACTTACAGAATGACCTCACTCAGTTTTCTAAACACGCTTCCCCGGACATCCCCACTGCACAGCCGTTCACTCTCTGACAACCCTGTCCCAGGCATCTGCTGGGGGACAGCAGTAAGGCTTGGTATTAGACCTGGTGGTGGTGTTTATCCAGACTTCTTGACTGTGCTGCCGTGTAAACAATCTTACGTCATGACCTACTGCAAATACACACAGAGAAAAGACAAAACATTCTTGCAACAATACTTCATGCCATTGTCTCCTGGTTTCTATCCTGATTTAATTTACTTAAAAATCTGGTTGCAGTCCCCCAGCGGGTTCCAGCCATCATTTGGAAGACTCTGGGCTACAGCATGGGGTAGCTGTCAGCAAAAAATAAGGATTGGGGAAGGGAGAGCACAGAGGACAGAGAGCCTTCCAGGGCACGAGCAGCCTTGAGGGGAAGCGAACGTTTCTTGGTGGAGAACCTTGTAGATCTGTTGGAACCCATCCCATGTTCCTGTTGAGCGTAAGACAGTTTCGGGAGGACTTCTGCCGAGAGGCAGCAGAGGCGGTGTTACTGAAGGCCCGGCCTCCACCATCTGGCTTCCGGGTAAGTCCTGCCCTCCACTTAGTCATGTGGGGCCTGGGCAAGTGATTCGGCGTCTCTGTGTCCCAGCATCCTTACCAGGACAGCACAGCTGATTCTTTTTAGGGTGTCGTGAAGCTCAAGCGAGGTCTTACATGCAGGTTGCTGGGAACAGTGGCTAGCACATAGTGAAGACAGTGTTGGCTGTTTGCCGTATTCTGTTCTTAATTTGTCAGGAACACGCTGTAGATCACTGCCATCCTTTGTAAGATTGGCTGGTCAGCATTCGTGGGATGTAACCACGGAGTGAAAAAGGAAAGTTCTGGTTGTCAGGAAACACAGAATCAGAGTCAGGGAGAAAAAAGAGTAACAGCGCCAGACAGTACAAAGGCCCGGTTACTAATAAAGATCATGATGGCCTAGAATTGTCAAAAACTTACATCAGCATCTCACTTGGTTAACATGCGTAGTAGTAGATAAACACATGAACTGAGAAGACAGAATTAAAACACATTTCTCAGCTTCTTTTTGTGTTGTTTTTCCTAATACACAGATCCTGTTTCTGTGGAGGGGACACAGGGAAGGAGCAAGCTTTCTCCTTCATCGGGTTTACCGTCCACATGGGGTGAGACAGGAGCCAGACCACGTGACCGAGTTTGCCCAGACTTGGAGGAGGTTTCTAGCACAGCGTACTTTCATACCTTTTAGCCTCACTGGTGTTATTAGTCCTGTTTCTTCCTTCTGACTAAGGGAAATTACCCCTCATAGAAGAGAAATGGATGGAAAAGGTGGGTTTCAGTACCTAAAGCCGGGCAGAAATCAGACCGGTTGGCTCAACGGAGTGGAGATGAAGCAGCCAGGCTGAGTGGACTCAGAGTCAGGGAAGGAGACAGCAGGCCCTCCTCCCGAACTTGTAAAACTGCTTCCCAGCCTGTGGCCTGTCGGGCCTGGGGCCGGGGCAGACGGAATCCGGGAGCCGCCGGGAGCAGCATTCGGGAGGACACCCCTGGCCCCTGGTGCTGCCCCAGGTGGAAGAAGTGGGTCGGGGGCCCCACGCATGTGCTGCCCCGGCCGCAGGAGCCATGTCTGCCGTAGGCCCCGGCCAGGTCTCCAAGCGCGTCTCCTCCCACGCTCCAGCCCCAGGAAGCCCCCAGGGGTGGTGGGCTCCGTTCGGCAGAGCCCGGCTGTGGGTGAGCCCCACATCCTCCTGTGCGCTAGAAATTCAGACCACGGTGTTCGGAGGGTGCAGCCTTCTCCTGGTCGCTCAGGGGATACTTCTCTAGCTCGCAAATGAACCGTGTCCTTTTTCATCTACACATTCCAGCCATTTGAGCTTCCTTCCTTTTACCTGAAAGGTGATGAGCAGACTTCCACCCCAGAAGGAGCTGAGTCTCTGCAGCCACTTCTGATAGCTCTGATGGAAAGGTGCCCAAGGAGGGGTTAAGGGCAGTGCCCAAGGGGGATGTTTGGGCATATTTCTGCTTGATAAATTACGCCCGGTGGTTTGGTAATCGAGACAGGACAGGACAGGGGCGCCCGGGGGGCTCAGTCGTTGGGCGTCTGCCTCCGGCTCAGGTCATGGTCCCGGGGTCCTGGGATCGGGCCCCGCGTCGGGCTCCCTGCTCCGCGGGAAGCCTGCTTCCCCCTCTGCCTGCCGCTCCCCCTGCTTGTGCTCTCTCTCTCCCATGCTCTCTCTCTGGCAAATAAATAAATAAAATCTTTTAAAAAAAAGGGGGGGGCAGGACAGGATATTCTCATACTTCGGAGGAGGAACAGCTGTGTTTCTCTTCAGCGTAAAACAAAATGTTTCTTCCCACCCCACCTGATGGCAGCCGGAGTGCAGCCACCAGCCCCAGCCCTGTTGGATGATCATGCTGCTCGGCAGGAGGCTGCCCCCTACAGCTGTGGGGTCGGCGGCTGGTGTCCACAGGTGTCTCATCTACAGCGGACAGAACTTAAACTTGGGTACACAGGCCCATCTCTTAGTAGCTCCGAACTGCTGGATTCCCTAAAGCACACAGCTTCACAAATGCTCCGATTTCTGTTCCTATTGAGGTCCATGAGAATTGTAGATTCAGAATGTGCATCCATCACCTGCTTCTGCATTTACCATGGGCATTTAACAAGAGAGAGATGAGAAGGCAGGTAGTTCCTGTGGTGGCCAGTGCTGCTCCAGCCCTTCCATCTGTGAGCACAGGACCAGCTGGTGTGCCCTGTTTGGTGACACTTCCTGTGTCCTAGAGTCCAGGGACTCTGCCTCTTCACCCAGCTTTCAAAAGCACGCCTTGGTGGAGCTGGTACCAAGCTTTCTGTAAAATGCATGAGATTTCAGGGTCAAGTGCAGCACTCCCTGTCATCCTTAGCCTCAGTTTTGAGGACATATTTTCCCAAAGACGTGCAGACAAGAAAGCACGCTTCTGATTCCACCTGAAATTAAATTGCACTGGGATATGGATAAAGAGAAGATAGTAGCCATGCATCATTAAGCAGCTAATTTAAATTGTGAAGTAGACATAAATCATACGTACATTTCAGCTAAAATGTGTTAACATTCATCCACAGTGATATGCTGAATGTTTACTAATTTTTCTTCTCATTTTGTGATGTAACAAGCATAAGTGTAAGATTTTGATTCATTCATTTCATTTTAGCCTGTAGTATGTAAGCAAAGAAAGTCATTAAGATGTGCTTTAAAGAGGAGGCTGTAACAGTATAAACAAATAACTTTTATGAATGAGCTTTAATATATTTTATTTAAATATCGGGCATAATTTTTACCCATTCAGAATATCATAGCAAAACATCTAATGAATCACGAGTAAAAATCATGAAGTGCTTTGTTTTGTTTTTTAAATTTTCATCCAAGAAAGGAAGAGTACTGTGGTCTGATACATGTCTAGCAATTTCATAGTTAATTTCTGCCTGTCTCAAGGGTGAAGTGTGTATGTTTCCAGAAACTTAGCACCCTCTTTTAATCGGTTTGAATTCTCCCTCCTGCTTGAAAGAAAGAACAGCAGTGAGCCTTGAGCCCGCCCCAGGCTCAACCCTGTCCCTGGGTCTCTGTCCTCCGCTCCTCCCTCCCTTGGGAGGCCATCCGTCAGTCCCTGTCCCTCAGGGCCCCAGAGGTTGGCTTAGGAGCTGCTTGCATCAGACCCTTGCTTAGACTTCCGACAGTGGGGTGAGAAGCGTTCAGAGCTCAGACTCCGTGTTGAGCAGCAGAGTGGTGGATTGTGAGCAGATTTGACACCTTAGGTCACACTTGGCTACCAAGCCCTCCCTGTCTTTGTCACCGGGTGCAGGAAACTCCAAAGATGAGTGCTGGTGGTGAGGGTAGAAGATGTCAAAACAAGAAGGAAAATTGAGCTCCATGGTAACACCATGTGGCCTCTGTGTCCAGGGCAGAGAAAAAGATAAGCGTGTCATAAGTTTCTTTCTTTCTTGTAGCACTCTGATTTTGAGACCGAAGTCCCCTACCTGTGAGTTCTAACTCTGTCCAGTAGGGTCCTCTCTAAACTCCTCGGGACGCCATCACTGCTTCACGGGAACCGAACGCCCTCGGGAACGGGGATTGGTTTGCGCGGGTGGGCCTGTTGGGGGTTTCTGTGTCGCTCACTTCCTGTTCACCCCGATTTTCAGGCTCTTCTGTCCCTGCGTTTCCCAGTTTGGACATGCCCCCTGCTTGAGTCCTCTTTACTCTTCACTCGACCCAAATTGACTATTTATTTTAATTAAACATCTTTTAAACACAAGAAAGAATTTCATTAAACGCTCAGTAAATATTAACATTTTTCCACATTTACTTCAGCCATTTTTGCAATAAGCTCAAGTACACGTTACCAATGTGGCCTTTCAGGCACCCCGGTTCCGTCCCCTCCCAGAGGGGTCACCCCCAAGCGTGTGTCATGTGTGCTTGCAGGTCGCGTTTTCACACTTCTGCTGCACGCACATGCGTACTCACAGACACATGGAAGTGTCTGGTGCACGCGTTCTTGCGTTTCTCTAAGGCCCACATTCAAAGTGCCACTGCCTGGCTGCATGGCATTTGTATTTTCAATTTTATTTTTTTAAGATTTCATTTATTTTTTTTTAATATTTTCTTTTTTTTTAAGATTTTATTTATTTTTTTAATTTATTTATTTATTTTTTTAAAAGATTTTATTTATTTATTTGGGAGAGATAGAATGAGAGCACGAGAGAGAAGAGGGTCAGAGGGAGAAGCAGACTCCCCGCTGAGCAGGGAGCCCGATGTGGGACTCGATCCCGGGACTCCAGGATCATGACCTGAGCCGAAGGCAGTCGCTTAACCAACTGAGCCACCCAGGCGTCCAAGATTCATTTATTTATTTGTCAGAGAGGGAGAGAGAGCACAAGCAGGGGGAGTGGCAGGCAGAGGGAGAAGCAGGCTCCCCGTGGAGCAGGGAGCCCGATGTGGGGCTCAATCCCAGGACCCCAGGATCATGACCTGAGCTGAAGGCAGATACTTAACCAACTGAGCCACCTAGAAGCCCCTATATTTTCAATTTTACAAGAAACAGTCAAATTGCTTTCCAAAGCAGCTATAATAATTCACACTCCCAACACCAGTGTCTTAAAGTTTTTGTTTCCTCACCTGTGAATCCATCATTGTAGGTCAGACTTCTGTCTGGTGGGTCTGAAATTCTAACCTCACGTTTTAACTTAATGCTTCTGACTGAAATGCCTTTTCCACGTGAAAGCGGCTGTTGGCGTTTCCTCCCTGGGGCCCTCTCCCAGGATCTGGGCCTGTGTTCCCATCGGGTTATCTTTTGGTACTGCTCTGTTGCAGTTCTCCACATATTTTGAGTATTTAATCTTTTGTCCTTTATGAATCTTGCAAATATCTTCTCCTGAACTGGGAATATTATTTCTAACCCTAGAAAAATATTGTAATTGTGATATACCAACATGACCTTTTTTATGTGCAGCCTGTCTCATTTTCGGAGTGTCCTCACCTTGCTTCCACGTGTTGTTATGTCAGAAATAGTAAGTGCAAACTGAACTGATCATGTCAGTGTCCTTGAACTGGGCCGGGCAGGTTGGAACGGGTGAAGCACCGACCATACAGCTTTCTGGACCAGTTTCCTCGCTGAGCTCCAGTGTGCCGTTGCTGTGACCACCCTGTGCACGTGGAAGTAGCTTTATGAGGGGGATTAGTGGAAAGAGAGTGTAGAGCAGCTCCCGTGCCCTGTGCCTGGAGCTTCGGAGGGCTGAGAAGGCCATGCAGAGCTCCCGGGGCGCTCTGTCAGGTGCTGTCACAGACCATTCCTCCCGTGTGCCCCAAATGCACCCTGAGCCCCTGGCTCCCTACCACCTTAGCTTCTAATGGGAACGAGACGGGATGAACAGTTGGCTTAGGAGCATTCCCCCACAGGTTCCAGCCACCCGATCTGTGACCCCGTAGACAGACACCCTGTGACCTCCCTGCACACCCCAGGAGCAGTCAGCCCCCCCTGGAAGCCCACTGTCACCCCACCAAGGGGTGGAGGTGGCAAGAGGAAATGACATGGGGCTTGTGGGCACCAGCCTTTGGCTGAGATTAAGAATGTTTTTGGTTTTTTTTATTTTTTAAAGATTTTATTTATTTATTTGAGAGAGAATGAGGGATAGAGAGCACGAGAGGGAAGAGGGTCAGAGGGAGAAGCAGACTCCCTGCTGAGCAGGGAGCCCGATGCAGGACTCGATCCCGGGACTCCAGGATCATGACCTGAGCCAAAGGCAGTCGCTTAACCAACTGAGCCACCCAGGCGCCCGAGATTAAGAATGTTTTTGTTTTTGTTTGTCTTTAATGTTGACAACTCTAGAATGACTGTTGAGTGTTAGGGCTTTAGCACACCTGTCCAAACAGTACACACTGTTTTCCTCTTGGAGGTCATTCTTTATATGCCTGTAATGGGCTTCTCTTTTTAAATTGCTTTTAATTAAATTATATTTATTTTGTAATTGTTAATTCTAGAACAAATTGCTTTTCCCTTTAAAGGGTTTGTATTCATGAGACTTGTAGACAGGGGTTGTATCTGCAGATAATATAACTAGATCATTCATTGTGTCTTTTCATTAACGTCTTGCATTGGTGTGGCATGTCTGTTACAATTGATGAACCAGTATCAATACGTGATTATTGACAACTGTTGATGGTTTACATTTGGGCTCATGCTTTGTGCCACACATATTCATTGTGTTTTTATCTTCACAAACAATGAAATGTGCATTCCTGACATCGGTCGTGTATCCATCCATTAGATTCGGCCTCTTGTGGGATAGTGAGATTGTCCAGAATCCCAGCACCACCTTTTTAATGTGCTGTTTGGAATTCTCTCTTGTTCAAAAGAAAGAGCCATGATGAAAGTGGATGGGTAAAACTTACACCAGAGCTTTGGGTTTTCAAAGTACTTCTCAGCATTAAAGAGTTCACTCGACTTTCCCTGCATCTGGAGGAAAACCTTGAAGCCGAAGATGGGAAAGTCTGTTCTGATGCTCCTCAGTGTGGTGTTTACGAAATTCAGTGATTCCTGTAACGCTGAGCCCAGGTGTGCTGAGTGGAAGTTATTAGAGTTCCTCGTGGTACTGTCATGAAGTCGTATTTCAGGACTTCATCCGCACAGATTACCAAGTCAGACTAAAATTGATGAGGCAAACACTTGAATTGGACGCTAAACCTCTGTACCCTTCCTTCATCCATCCACTCCTCCGGAAGTAAAAGTAAATTGTCACTGGTCTCTCGTCCTTTTCTGCCTTCCCTCCAGAATCGTGGAATTCACATTTCTGGTTCCCAATCAAAATTCAGAAACTTTTTCCAACACATAACCGTACGTAATAGCTCGGAATTAATTGTTAAGCCTGTTTCAAATGTCTTGTTTTCTGTGACAAAATTAATTCACCTCTTGGAGTTCACATCTTCTGCTTAGGTTACATTCCCAGTTTATGCCAGAGGTCTTGAGCATTTATCATTTGAAGCATATTTTCCTCATTCTGAGCAAGCTGTTGTTAATTTTACTGCTTTTCACTTGCTCACAGTTTTAATGAACTTTGGCATTTCCAGTCTTTTCCTAGAAGAAATCCTTATAGATATGAAAGTGTTCCATTTGGGGTTCCACTGCTACTGTTAGAACACTCCTGAACCTGTCTTACAGAAGAGCCACCACAGTGACGGACCGGATCACACACAGCCCTCCCAGACTCCCGTGGAGGTGGTGTGGTCCATGCCTCGTGCACTAGACCAGCACTGAATTTCCCGTTTACCTAATAAATCACCTGGGATATTTTTGGATATGCTTAGTATGGTTGTGGGGCTTTTTTAATTTAAAATGCAGTGTTGGGGGCGCCTGGGTGGCTCAGTCGGTGAAGCGTCTGCCTTCTGCTCAGGTCATGATCTCAGGGTCCTGGGATCGAGCCCCACATCAGGCTCCCTGCTCGGCGGGGAGCCTGCTTCTCCCTCTGCCTGCCCCCCCCCCACTTGTGTGCTCACAAGCTGGCTCTCTGTCTCTCAAGTAACTAAATAATCTTTTAATAAAATGCAGAATTGAAGATGCAGGCAGTTTTGTTGAGGATTGTTTTTACGGCAAAGGTGAAGGGCACCATGTTCTCTGTCAGACATAGCCATCCAATGACCCGTGTCCCGATAACCGAGCAGTGAAAGGAGAGACGCCAGTGATGTGGCTCCTCCTCAGGCTGTCGGAGAATCGAGAACAACGTGAGACCAGCAGAGCAGAGGGAGATGTCGAGGGAAACACGTGCAGAGCAGTAATCCCCTGCACAGGGCCCTGCACAACTTGGAAGTGAGACAGAAATGCCCAGGCAAAGGTCCTCTGAACGTGTGCTGTTAATGCAGGGCAGAGGGCCCACGCAGACCCTTTAGGTGCTCTCTGCTGCACGTCCACATGGGTGGGCCTCACGGCAGGGTGGCCATGTCCCAGGACACCTGTTCTGTCCCAAGAGGACGCTGTCCACCCAGCACACAGGGCAGATGAGCAGTGGGAGGTCAGACCGTCTGAGTTGGGCACACCCCACCACAGAGAAGCTGAAGTTTCTCCACTTGTCTGTGTCTTTTTTCTCTGCCCAGCACAGAGGCCTGCTTCATTTCTGATTCCTCTCTGCTGCTGTACCAGCAGTGGGGGCTCCCTGCATGGCAGGGGACAATCAGAAATGAATTTTGTAGCAGTATTTTCATTTAATGTTTTCTAAATGATTAATGAGAATGCTTCCACCAACCTAGAGTTAGGCAGGTCAGGACTGTACATGGGACTCTTCCAGAAAAACAGATCCACTGGGAATGATTTGTCCTTACAGATTTTGACTAGCCCTATGTTGCAAGGCACACCCTCCCTGCAGGAGGGAGGCCTCAGGCTAGTGGGAAAGCCATGCACGTTTCAGCTCGCTCAGCACTGCTCAGCCTGGAGGGTCACGCGGGGTCCCAGCATCAGACACGGGAGGCTGCGTCTGGCCAGACTAAGAGAATCAGGTAACGGTGCTTTTGTGTGCCTTTCCTTAAAACAAGCAAAACTAAGTCTATAGCGTTGTTAGGGAAGGCCTGAGCCGTCACTGCAGTTGTCTGCAGTTTATTGAAGACACGGCGTGGTTTCCTTGGGGACAGTGGTCACCCCCCCACCACCACCAGCTTGTGTGTCCAGGCCTGGCCTTGCACTGGGCACCTCAGCCCCCTAAGAAAACGTTTGTGACCTTCAGTGAGCATGCTCAAGCTGGACCGGGTCTCCAATGTTTCGTGTTTTGTCTCTATGAACAGTGTATTTTTTTTCTAGCAAGGGGCATTTTTTTTCTTTCTGAATTTTTCCATTTTTCTCTTTCCCTGGAGGCTGGGAGGTGTGTGCTTTCCTCTTGATTTTTAAAACAATGCAAGGGGTACCAAGAGAGAAGAGGAAAAAGGCTTTTTCCTTCTTTGATCCTAGCTTCCAGATCTCTCTAAGAAAGTCGCAGGTAGAGACAGCGTGCTCATTAAGGAAGCCACACACGGGCTCTTTTTCACCCACCTGCTTTCTGTTCTCAGCTGTCAGGTTGAGTCCAAGCTCCCAGATTGACATCACAGGGAGCCACATTGAGTGTCGCCTGCATCCACGCCGCCCAGGGCTCTCTGTTGGCAGTGTGGTGCCCATGCTGTGAGGGGCTCGGGATTGGCAGGTGCAGACGAGCAGGGACAGGGAGGTCCTCAGACTGTGCCCAGAGGGAGGCTGATGCGAGGGAGTGATACTGCCAGCAGGAGGGGACAGCAGCGCCTTCCCTGCCACAGAACCCCAAGCACGTCCTGACTGCACGGGAGAAGCAGTGGATGGAGGAACAGATGGCCCAGTGGCAGCGAGAGATCCGCACGTTCCATGGGCTTGTTCCCTCTCACTGTAACATCAGGGCGAGGGAGCACAAGTTAATAGTTCTAAAATAACGTGCTACATTTTTTATATAAAAGAATTTTTGCTTCACTGTATTAGTTTTGTGATTTTATTCATGTCCCCACGTTCAAGGAAGACATGGGTGAATTTTGTTTTTTCCCCTCTTGAAAAGGCGCTGTGGGAGCTGCTTTATGCGGGCGAGACTGAAGGGAGCCTAGAAACCCCACATAGGGGGCAGGAGGAGTGTGGACTGCGGGTCAGCCCTGCACGGTTTCTGCACTCTCCCATCCCCTAGCCCCGGTTCTTCTCTGAATGCCTGTATTTGCTCTAGAAAGAGCAGGCGATAACGAGGAAACAGCACATAACTAAGGAGGGAGACTTCCATCGTGCGATGCATGATGGCTATTTTAATACTGGCTGCCAGCTTTGATTTGACTCTTAACGAATGAGGCCATGCATGTGGAGGTACATTTAGACAAATACAAATCGCGCTTGATAGCCATGGGGCTAGTACACTTTAAACTCATGCAGGGAGGTAAAGGTTCGGAGCAGGGCTTTTCCAGCTTTCCTGTGTACTCAGGCCCCCGGGGCCTTGGCGGAGGCGGGTTCTGGCGTGGTAGGTCCACGCAGGGCCCCAGTCTGCAGCTGGGGGAAGGACCACTCTCAGAACTGGGGTTCTTAGTAGCTTTGAGCCCACCTTGTGTGTCTGATTGCTTTCCGAAATCTGTTGATATCTTCCTCCACCTGCCTGCATATCTTTATGCAATTAATTAAAATAATTTTAATTTACTTCCATCTCTTTTAGCTAAAAGTAAATATTTCATTTGAAGCTGTGAACTTTGCAGCTACTCATACCAAAAAATTACATTTTTATAACATTCATCAAACTACAGACCACTTTTCTGTGTTTTAACTATGAACAGACCGCATGCTTTACCAGTGGGACTCCACAAGTTCATGTGCAAAGTAGTCGGTACTTAAAAAGTATTTTCCATAGGATTCAATCTATACCTAGTTAGGCCCTTAGGTCAGCCCACAAAAGCCTGTTTGACTGTTACATACATCTTGAATAGAGTACTAATATTACTCTTTTGCCTATAACTGGCTACCATATTTAGTATTTCTAAGAAAAAATATTTTTTTCATTCCGATTTGAGATTCCCCAGAACACGGTCTTTTTTTTTTTTTCCTAAAGAAATGGATCTAATTTTTTTTCATGTGGCCTTCTACATACCCCAAGAGTGCTTATTCAAAATTACATTTTCCTTTTCAATAATTTGGGGATACTGTCTTTGTTGTACATTAAATTCTGAGTGCAGTTGAGCTTGTCTTTTTTTTTAATTAATCTTTATTTTTAGGATTCTTTCAGGTTTAGTACAGAGAGTTCCATATACCCCCTCTTTTGCACACAGTTCTTATTAATATGGTGTATTATGGTTAACACCTTGCATTTGCGTAGGACATTTGTTACAATAGATTGATACATTGTTATTAAAAATCCATCCTTTAGAACTCACTTCTGGTGTTGTACATTCTTTGACTTTGGACAAATGGATAATGAAGTTTATCTACTGTTAGGGTGTCCCACAAAATAGTTTCACTGCCCTTAACATCCTCTGTCTTTTGCCTGCTTGTCCTTCCTCCCCGCTAGCCCCAGGAAACCACGGATCTTTTGACTGGTTTCATAGATTTGCCTCTAACAGATTGTCTTATTTGTTGGAATCATATAATATGCAGCCTTTTCAGGCTGGCTTCTACGTAACCATGTGCATTTAGGGTTCCTCCAGGCCTTTCTGTGGTTTGGTAGCACATTTCTTTTTAGTACTGAAAAGTATTCACTTGTCTGGATGTACCACAATTTATTCATTCACCTATCAAAAGACATCTTGGCTGCTTCTGGTTTTTGGCAGTGACGAATAAAGTTGCGTTCTTGTGACAATTCGGGAGGAGGAAAAGATGGTGGAGGAGTAGGGGACCCTATTCCAACCAGTCCCCTGAATTGAGCTGGATATCTACCAGACCACTCTGAACACCCAAGAAATCAGCCTGAGATGTAAGAAGATATATCTGGATCTCTACAAACAGAATATCACAAGCAGTTGGTTTCGAGGTATGAAGCGGGGAGCCGTGATTCCGCAGGCACAAATCTGAAGATAAATGGAAAGTGGAGGGAGCCATGGGGATCCTGCACCACCGGTGAGCAATGGCCTCCCACGCTGGGGACAGGGCACAGACTTGCAGACTGGTAGTGACAGGGAAAGGACTTTAGGGCAGCCCCCCGGACTGAAACCTGGAGCAGCGGGGCCGTGCCTGCGAACTGTGGGTGGCTGGTGGTTTTAGAAGCACAAAGGGCAGAAATGAGCCCCAACCTGGCGGTGAGGACTGGGAGCCCTCTGAGGGGCACACAACCCAGGATGCTGCAGTTTATAGCAGCACAGACAGAAACAGAGATACTGTGGCATGGAGAGCTCACTGAAGAACAGACTGCGATCTCTCCACTCTGAGGTAGAGGGTTGGAAACAATCTCTTCTGCTCTAACTCTAGGAAGAGACGCAGAGAGCCACCAGAGAACAAAAGCCCCAAATAAACGGTTTTCACTGAGCCTGTCCCCCGCCCCATACAGGGGGCAAGGCAACTCTGCCCAAAAAGGGTTGCCTGAGTAACCATGTGGCAGGCCCCTCCCCCAGAAGACAGGCCAGGAGAACAAGAGGCCGACAACCCTAAGGTCCCTATAGAACAGGTGCATCTTGCTTGGGTTATGGTCAATAATTTGGACTCTGTACATTCCCTCAACCACCCCTCAACAGAATGAATAGGAGGAGGAACCCCCATAATAGGAAAGACTCGAGACTTGAGTCTCAGGAAATCGATTAATGGCAACATAGAGTCTTGAAGGGCAGAAATGAAAGCTGAACTGGCAGAATTTAGAAATGCTATCAGTAAGATCCAATCTAATCTAGATAATCTAACAGCTAGGGTAAGTGGGGCAGAAGAATAAATTAGTGATCTAGAAGACCAATTGATAGAAAAGAAGGGAAAAGAGGAGACCAGGGAGAAAAAACTCAAAATCCATGAAACCAGAATCAGAGAATAAGTGACACCATGAAACGTTCCAGTGTCAGAATTCTTGGGATCCCTGAGGGGGTGGAGAGAGAGAGAGAGAGGACTAGAAGATATATTTGAGCAAATCATAGCTGAGAACTTCCCTAATCTGGGGAATGAAACAAACATTCGTATCCTAGAGGCAGAGAGGACCCCTCCCAAGATCAAGGAACACAGGCCAACACCCAGGCATGTAATAGTAAAACTCGCAAATCTTAGAACCAAGGAAACCATCTTAAGGGCAGTTAGGGGGAAAAGATTCCTACGTACAGAGGGAGGAACATCAGAATAACATCAGACCTATCCACAGAGACCTGGCAAGCCAGAAAGGACTGGTAAGACATATTCAGGGTACTAACTAAGAAGAACATGCAGCCAAGAATACTTTATACGGCAAGGCTGTCATTTAGAATGGATGGAGAGATGCAGAGCTTCCAAGACCAGCAGAAACTGAAAGAATATGCGACCACTAAGCTGGCCCTGCAAGAAAATTAAAGGCGGTTCTATAAAAGGAGAAAGACCCCAAGAGTGATACAGAACAGAAATTTACAATCTATAGAAACAAGGACTTCGCAGGCAGTGTGATGACAATAAATTCATATCTTTCAATAATCATTGTCAACGTGAACGGCCTAAATACTCTCATAAAACGGCAAAGGGTTGCAGAATGAATAAAAAGACAGGACCCATCCATATGCTGTCCACAAGAGACTCATTTTGAACCTAAAGATACCTCAAAAGAAAGCTGGGGTAGCAATTCTTTTATCAGACAAATTAGATTTTAAGCTAAAGACTGTACTTAGAGACACAGAGGACACTATATCATTCTTAAAGGGTCTATCCAACAAGAAGATCTCACAATTGTAAATATCTACACCCCCAACATGAGAGCAGCCAACTATTAACCAAAATAAAGAGTAATACTGATAATAATACATTAATTGTAGGAGACCTCAATACTCCACTCTCAGCAATAGACAGATCATCTAAGCAGAAAATCAACAAAGAAGCCAGAGCTTTGAATGACACTGGACCAGATGGACTTCATAGATATGCACAGAACATTCCACCCTAAAACAACAGAATACTCATTCTTCTCAAGCACACATGGAACCTTCTCCAGGTTAGACCACATACTGTGTCACAAATCAGGTCTCAACCGATACCAAAAGATTGAGATTATTCCCTGCCTATTCTCAGACCACAATGCTTTAAAACTGGAGCTCAATCACAAGAAAAAATTTGGAAGAAATTCAAACACATGGAAGCTAAAGACCATTCTGCTCAAGAATGTTTGGGTCAACTAGGAAATCAAAGACCTTAAACAATTCATGGAAACTAATGAGAATGAAAACACATTGGTCCAAAACCTATGAGATACTGCAAAGGCGGTCCTAAGGGGGAAATACATAGCCATCCAAGCCTCACTCAAAAAAATAGAAAAATCCCGAATTCACCAACTTTACACCTTAAAGAACTAGAGGGAAACCAACAAATGATGCCCAAGCCACACGTTAGAAGACAAATAATTAAAATTAGAGAAGAGATCAATAAATTAGAAACCAGAAACACAGTGGATCAGATCAAGGAAACTAGAAGCTGGTTCTTTGAAAGAATAAGATTGATAAACCACTGGCCAGAATTATCCAAAAGAAAAGAGGACCCAAATTAATAAAATTATGAATGAAAGGGGAGAGATCACAACTAACACTAAGGAAATAGAAACAATTATTAGAAATTATTTTCAACTATATACCAATAAATTAAGGAACCTGGAAGAAATGGACGCCTTCTTGGAAACCTATAAACTGCCAAGACTGAAACAGGAAGAAATTGACAACCTGAATAGGCCAATAACCAGTAACGAGATTGAAGCAGTGATCAAAAACCTCCCAAAATCCAAGAGTCCAGGGCCTGATGGATTTCCTGGGGAATTCTACCAAACATTCAAAGAAGAAATAACACCTACTCTCCTGAACCTGTTTCAAAAAATAGAAACAGAAGGAAAGCTTCCAGACTCATTCACTGAGGCCAGCATTACCTCAATCCCCAATCCAGACAAAGACCCCATCAAAAAGAATTTCAGACCAATATCGTGTTGAATATAGATGCTAAAATTCTCAACAAAATCCTAGCTAATAGGATCCAATGATACATTCAAAGGATCATCCACCACGGCCAAGTGGGATTTATCCCCGGGATGCAAGGGTGGTTCAACATTTGCAAGTCAATCAGTATGATAGAACACATTAATAAGAGGAGAGAGAAGAGCCATATGGTCCTCTCAATTTATGCAGAAAAAGCATTTGACAAAATACAGCATCCTTTCCTGATAAAAACTCTTCAGAGTATAGGGATACAGGGAACATTCCTCAAGTTCATAAAATCCATCTATGAAAAACCCACAGCAAATATCATCCTTAATGGGGAAAAGCCTTTCCCATAAGATCAGGAGCACATCAAGGATGCCACTCTCACCACTATTGTTCAACATAGTACTAGAAGTCCTAGCAGCAGCAATCAGACAACAGAAAGCAATAAAAGGTATTCAAATTGGCAAAGAAGTCAAACTCTCTCTTTGCAGATGACATGATACTTTATGTGGAAAATCCAAAAGACTCCACCCCCAAATTACTAGAACTCATACAGCAATTCAGTAATGCGGCAGGATACAAATGCCATGCACAGAAATCATTGATTTCTTATACACTAACAATGCAACTGTAGAAAGAGAAATTAGAGAAACGATTCCATTTAAAATAGCACCAAACACCATAAGATACCTCGGAATAAACCTAACCAAATAGGTAAAGGAACTATACTCTAGGAACTACAGAATACTCATGAAAGAAATTGAAGAAGACAAAAAAAGAAAAAAGAAAAACATTCCATGCTCATGGATCGGAAGAATAAACATTGTTAAAATGTCTATTCTGCCCAGAGTAAACTATACCTTCAATGCCATCCCCATCAAAATTTCAATGACATTTTTCAAAGTGCTGGAACAAACAATCCTAAAATTTGTATAGAATCAGAAAAGACCCCAAACCTCCAAGGAAATGTTGAAAAAGAAAAACAAAGCTGGGGCATCACATTGCCCGATTTCAAGCTATATTACAAAGCAGTGATCACCAAGACAGCATGGTACTGGCACAAAAACAGACATATAGACCAATGGAACAGAATAGAGAGCGCAGATGTGGACCCTCAATTCTATGGTCAAATAATCTTTGACAAAGCAGGAAAAAATATGCAATGGAAAAAAGACAGTCTCTTTAAAAAGTGGTGCTGGGAAAATTGGACAGCTATATATAGAAGAATGAAACTCGACCATTCTCTAACACCATACACAAAGATAAACTCAAAATGGATGAAAGACCTCAATGTGAGACAGGAATCCATCAAAATCCTAGCAGAAAACATAGGCAGTAACCTCTGCATCGGCCACAGCAGCTTTTATTTAAATTTTTTATTGTTATGTTAATCACCATACATTATATCATTAGCTTTTGATGTAGTGTTCCATAATTCATTGTTTGTGCATAACACCCAGTGCTCCACGCAGAACGGGCCCTCTTCAATACCCATCACCAGGCTAACCCATCCCCCCACCCCCTCCCCTCTAGAACCCTCAGTTTGTTTTTCAAAATCCATCGTCTCTAATGGTTCGTCTCCCCCTCCGATTTACTCCCCTTCATTCTTCCCCTCCTGCTATCTTCTTCTTTTTTTCTTAACATATATTCCATTATTTGTTTCAGAGGTACAGATCAGTGATTCAACAGTCTTGCACAATTCACAGCGCTCACCATAGCACGTACCCTCCCCAATGCCTATCACCCAGCCACCCCATCCCTCCCACACCCCCACCACTCCAACAACACTAAGTTTGTTTCCCGAGATTAAGAATTCCTCATATCAGTGAGGTCATATGATACATGTCTTTCTCTGATTGACTTATTTCACTCAGCATAACACCCTCCAGTTCTATCCACGTTGTTGCGAATGGCAAGCTCTCATTCCTTTTGATGGCTGCATCATATTCCATTGTGTATATATATCACATCTTCTTTATCCATTCATCTGTCGATGGACATCTTGGCTCTTCCCACAGTTTGGCTACTGTGGACATTGCTGCTATAAACATCGGGGTGCACGTACCCCTTCGGATCCCTACATTTGTATCTTTGGGGTAAATACCCAGTAGTGCAATTGCTGGATCGAATGGTAGCTCTAATTTCAACTGTTTGAGGAACCTCCATACTGTTTTCCAGAGTGGTTGCACCAGCTTGCATTCCCACCAACAGTGTAGGAGGGTTCCCCTTTCTCCGCATCCCCGCCAACATCTGTCGTTCCCTGACTTGTTAACTTTAGCCATTCTGACTGGTGTGAGGTGGTATCTCATCGAGGTTTTGATTTGGATTTCCCTAATGCCAAGCGATGTTGAGCACTTTTTCATGTGTCTGTTGCCCGTTTGGATGTCTTCTTTGGAAAAATGTCTGTTCTTGTCTTCTGCCCATTTCTTGATTGGATTATTTGTTCTTTGGGTGTTGAGTTTGGTAAGTTCTTTATAGATTTTGGATACTAGCCCTTTATCTGATATGTCATTTACAAATCTTTTCTCCCATTCTGTTGGTTGTCTTTTGGTTTTGTGGACTGTTTCTTTTGCTATGCAAAAGCTTTTTATCTTGATGAAATCCCAATAGTTCATTTTTGCCCTGGCTTCCCTTGCCTTTGGCGATGTTTCTAGGAAAAGGTTGCTGCGGCTGAGGTCGAAGAGGTTGCTGCCTGCGTTCTCCTTTAGGATGTTCATGGACTCCTGTCTCACATTTAGGTCTCTCAACCATTTGGAGTCTATTTTTGTGTGTGGTGTAAGGACATGGTCCAGTTTCATTCTTCTGCATGTGGCTGCCCAATGTTCCCAACACCATTTGTTGAAGAGACTGTCTTTTTCCATTGGACATTCTTTCCTGCTTTGTCAAAGATGAGTTGACCATAGAATTGAGGGTCCATTTCTGAGCTCTCCATTCTGTTCCATTGATCTATCTGTCTGTTTTTGTGCCAGTACCATATACTGTCTTGATGATGACAGCTTTGTAATACAGCTAGAAGTCCGGAATTGTGATGCTGCCAGCTTTTCTTTTCTATTTTAACATTCCTCTGGCTATTCCGGGTCTCTTCTGGTTCCATACAAATTTTAGGATTCTTTGTTCCATTTCTTTGAAAAAAGTGGTTGGTATTTTGATGGGGATTGCATTGAATGTGTAGATTGCTCTAGGTAGCACTGACATCTTCACAATGTTTCTTCTTCCAATCCATGAGCATGGAGCGTTTTTCCATTTCTTTGAGTCTCCCTCAATTTCTTTCATGAGTATTTTATACTTTTCTGAGTACAGATCCTTTGCCTCTTTGCTTACATTTATTCCTAGGTATCTTATGGTTTTGGGTGCAATTGTAAATGGGATCGACTCCTTAATTTGTCTCTCTTCTGTCTGGTTGTTGGTGTATAGAAATGCCACTGATCTCTGTGCATTGATTTTATATCCTGCCACTTTCCTGAATTCCTGAATGAGTTCTAGCAGTTTTGGGGTGGAGTCTTTTGGGTTTTCCACATAAAGTATCATATCATCTGCAAAGAGTGAGAGTTTGACTTCCTCTTTGCCAGTTTGGATGCCTTTGATTTCTTTTTGTTGTCTGATTGCTGTGGCTAGGACTTCTAATACTATGTTGAATAGCAGTGGTGATACTGGACATCCCTGCTGCGTTCCTGACCTTAGGGGTAAAGCTCTCAGCTTTTCCCCATTGAGAATGATATTCGCTGTAGGTTTTTCATAGATGGCTTTTATAATATTGAGGAATGTACCCTCTATCCCTATATTCTGAAGAGTTTTGATCAAGAAAGGATGCTGTATTTTGTCAAATGCTTTTTCTGCATCTATTGAGAGGATCATATGATTCTTGTTCTTTCTTTTGTTAATGTATTGTATCACATGGATTGATTTGCGGATGTTGAACCAACCTTGCGGCCCAGGGATAAATCCCCCTTGGTCATGGTGAATAATCCTTTTAATGTACTGTTGGATCCTATTGGCTAGTATTTTGGTGAGAATTTTTGTATCCATGTTCATCAAGGATATTGGTCTGTAATTCTCCTTTTTGATGGGGTCTTTGTCTGGTTTTGGGATCAAGGTAATGGTGCCTCATAAAACGAGTTTGGGTTTTCCTTCTGTTTCTATTTTTTGGAACAGTTTCAGGAGAATAGGTATTAATTCTTCTTTAAATGTTTCGTAGAATTCCCCTGGGAAGCCAATTGGTCCTGGGCTTTTGTTTGTTGGGAGATTTTTGATGACTGCTTCAATTTCCTTAGTGGTTATAGGTCTGTTCAGGTTTTCTATTTCTTCCTGGTTCAATTTTGGTAGTTGATACATCTCCAGGAATGCATCCTTTTCTTCCAGGTTATCTGATTTGCTGGCATATAGTTCCTCATAATATGTTCTTATAATTGTTTGTATGTCTTTGGTGTTGGTTGTGATCTCTCCTCTTTCATTCATGATTTTGTTGATTTGGGCATTTCTCATTTCTTTTTGATAAGTCTGGCCAGGGGTTTATCAATCTTATTAATTCTTTCAAAGAACCAGCTCCTAGTTTCATTGATCTGCTCTGCTGTTCTTTTGGTTTCTATTTCATTGATTTCTGCTCTGATCTTTATTATTTCTCTTCTCCTGCTGGGTTTAGGCTTCATTTGCTGTTTTTTTCTCTAGCTCCTTTAGGTGTAGGGTTAGGTTGTGTATTTGAGACCTTTCTTGTTTCTTGAGAAAGGCTTGTATTGGTATATACTTTCCTCTTAGGACTGCCTTTGCTGTATCCCAAAGATTTTGAACAGTTGTGTTTTCCTTTGCATTGGTTTCCATGAATTTTTTTAATTCTTCTTTTATTTCCTGGCTGACCCATTCATTCTTTAGTAGGATGCTCTTTAGCCTCCATGTATTTGAGTTCTTTCCGACTTTCCTCTTGTGATTGAGTTCTAGTTTCAAAACATTGTGGTCTGAAAATATGCAGGGAATAATCCCAATCTTTTGGTACCGGTTGAGACCTGATTTGTGACCTGGATGTGATCTTTCTGGAGAATGTTCCATGGGCACTAGAGAAGAATGTGTATTCCTTTGCTTTGGGATGGAATGTTCTGAATATGTCTATGAAGTCCATTTGGTCCAGTGTGTCATTTAAAGTCTTTATTTCCTTGTTGATCTTTTGCTTAGATGATCTGTCCATTTCAGTGAGGGGGTGTTAAAGTTCCCCACTATTATTGTATTGTTGTCAAAGTGTTTCTTTGCTTTTATTATTAATTGGCTTTTATAATTGGCTGCTCCCATGTTAGGGGCATAGATATTTACAATTGTTAGATCTTCTTGTTGGATAGACCCTTAAAGTAGGATATAGTGTCCTTCCTCATCTCTTATTACAGTCTTTGTTTTAAAATCTAATTTGTCTGATAGAAGGATTGCCACCCCAGCTTTCTTTTGGTGTCCATTAGCACGGTAAATGGTTTTCCACCCCTTCACTCTCAATGTGGGGGTGTCTT
This sequence comes from Eumetopias jubatus, assembly GCF_037043125.1. Classification (NCBI taxonomy): domain Eukaryota; kingdom Metazoa; phylum Chordata; class Mammalia; order Carnivora; family Otariidae; genus Eumetopias; species Eumetopias jubatus. The sequence goes on from NW_028274815.1 coordinate 2,486,845, forward strand.
TGGGTCTAAGATGAGTCTCTTGCCGAGAGCATATTGATGGGTCTTGTTTTTTAATCCCCAATCTGATAGCCTGTGTCTTTTGATTGGGGCATTGAGCCCATTTACGTTCAGGGTAACTATTGAAAGATATGAATTCAGTGCCATTGTATTGCCTGTAAGGTGACTGTTACTGTATATTGTCTGTGTTCCTTTCTGGTCTATGCTGCTTTTAGGCTCTCTCTTTGCTTAGAGGACCCCTTTCAATATTTCTTGTAGGGCTGGTTACATGTTTGCAAATTCCTTTGGATTTTGTTTGTCCTGGAAGCTTTTTATCTCTCCTTCAATTTTCAATGACAGCCTAGCTGGATATACTATTCTTGGCCGCATATTTTTCTCGTTTAGTGCTCTGAAGATATCATGCCAGTCCTTTTTGGCCTCCAGGTCTCTGTGGATAGGTCTTTTGGCAATCTAATGTTTCTACCTTTATAGGTTAAAAATCTCTTCTCCCAAGCTGCTTTCAAGATTTTCTCTTTGTCTCTGAGACTCGTAAGTTTTACTATTAGATGTTGGGTGTTGACCTATGATTTTGAGAGGGGTTCTCTGTGCCTCCTGGATTTTGGTGCCTGTTTCGTTCCCCACATTAGGGAAGTTCTCTGCTATAATTTGCTCTAATATACGTTCTGCCCATCTCTCTCTTTCTTCTTCTTCTGGGATCCCAATTATTCTAATGTTGTTTCGTGTTATGGTATGGCTTATCTCTCAGATTCTGCCCTCGTGATCCAGTAGTTGTTTATCTCTCTTTTTCTCAGCTTCTTTATTTTCCATCATTTGGTCTTCTATATCGCTGGTTCTCTCTTCTGCCTCATTTATCCTAGTAGTTAGTGCCCCCGTTTTTGATTTCACCTCATTAATAGCCTTTTTGATTTCGATTTGGTTAGATTTTAGTTCTTTCATTTCTCCAGGAAGGGTGTCTCTAATAACTTCCATGCTTTTTTCAAGCCCAGCTAGTATCTTCAAAATCATGATTCTGAACTCTAGGTCCAAAATCGTACTAATGTCCATATTGAGTAGGTCCCTGCAGATGGTACTACCTCTTGTTCTTTTTGCTGAGGTGATTTCTTTCGTCTTGTTATCTTGTCCAGAGCAGAATGGATGAATGAGAGAACAAAATGCTAACAGGTTAACAACGTCCCCAGAAAATATACTCTAAACAAATCAGAAAAGACCTGAAACCAGGGGGAAAGAAAGGGAAAGAAATAAAAAAGAAAGAGAAAAAAAAAGAGAAAGAAAAAGATAAAAACAACAAAACAAAAAAAAAAAAGCAGAATATGATCAAATATGATCAGGCTATTGCATAGATCAGTGCCACACACTAGATTTTGGGTGTATTTTGATGTGTTAGAAGATAGTGCCTCCTAAAATTGTAAAGAAAGAAAGACATATATGTACAAAATAAGGGTTGATACAGTGAAGGGATGGAAGATGACGGTAAAGATGAAAATTATAAAAGATTTTATAAAAAGAACTGATAAGTTGTTTGAAAAAAGAAAGAAGAAGATTTAAAAAAACAAAAAAAGAGAATGTGATCAGGCAGGAGACCAGAACAAAGCCATACAGTAGAGATTTAGGGTATATTTTGGTCTGTTAGAAGAAACTGTATCTCACAATTTTAAAGAGAGAACAACTTATATATATATGCTAAAAATAAGGGTAACTACTATGAAAGGATAGAATATGACTCTAAAAATGAAAAATAAAAAAAATTTTTTTAAAGTGATTGATGTTGGTTGAAAAAGGGAAAAAGTAAAATTCAAAAAAAAACCAGTTAAAATTAACTTTGAAAAACTAATGAATCATGGTAAAAAAGCCATGAATTCTATGTGCAGTATTCCCCTAGCGCTGGAGTTCTCCCATTCTCATTGATCCTTAAACTTGGTCTTGCCTGGCTGTTTGCGCTGATCTTCTGGGAGAGGGGCCTGTTGCCGTGGTTCCCAAATGTCTTTGCCGGAGGCGGAATTGCCCCGCCCTCGTGAGTCCGGGCTAAGCAAGCTGCTCGGGTTTGCTCTCGGGAGCTTTTGTTCCCTGCAAGCTCTCGGTGCAGCTTTGGAGGATGAGAGTGAAAATGGTGTCCTCCCAATCTCCGCCTGGAGGAGCCGAGAACTCGGGGCCCCGCTCCTCAGTGCGCCCCCAGAAAAAAGCAGTCACTTCCGTCTCCCCGCTCTCCGGATGCACTCCGTGCTCACCCGGCCTGTGACCGAGCGTTTCTATCTCTGGCACCCGACCCCGTGTTGAGTCTCCAAACCCAGCAGATCCCTGCGGTGTGCTCCCTCGCTGCTCCTCCCGGGGGAGGAAGGGGAGTCTCCCCGGCTCTGCCGCTTGTGGGGTCCCTGCTGGAGGAGCAGTGGCCCGACTGGGCCGCAGATCAGTTTGTGGTCACCCCGAGCTGAGAGCCCGCGCCTCGGCTCCGTCTCTGCAGCCGGCTTCCCCGCTCCGATCCCTGGGAGCTCTGCCGCACTCAGGCACCCCCGGTCTCTCTGTGACCCCGAGGGTCCTGAGACCCCACTGTCCCGCGAGGGTTCCACCCCCCGCTTAGCCACTGGAGCGACGTCCCTCCGCGGAGCCGAATTCTAAAAGGTCCGATTTTGTGCTCCGCGGCTCTAGCACTTGCCAGAAGCGGCCGACGGAGGCCCCCTCCCCCGCCGTCTATCCTCCCGAATATCGCCTCGGATTCACTTCTCCGCACGTCCTACCTTCCAGAAAGTGGTCGCTTCTCTGTTCACAGAGTTGTTGCTACTCTCCTCTTCGGTCTCCTGTTGAGTTCGTAGGTGTTCAGAATGGTTTGATCCCCATTCAGCTGAATTCCTGAGACCAGACGAAATCCAGGTCTCCTACTCCTCTGCCATCTTGCTATGCCTCCCCGGCCACAGCAGCTTCTTTCAAGATACATCTCCAAAGGCTAGTGAAACAAAAGCAAATGAACTTTTGGGACTTCATTTGGCTAAAAAGCTTCTGCACAGCAAAGGAAACGGTCAGCAGTACAAAGAGGCAACCCACAGAATGGGAGAAGATATCTGCAAATGACACTACAGACATGGGCTGATTTCCAAGATCTATAGAGAACTTCTCAAACTCAGCACCCAAAAAACAAATAATCAAGTCACAAAATGGGCAGAAGACATGAACAGACACTTCTCCAAAGAAGACATACAAATGGCTAACAGACACATGAAAAAATGTTCATCATCATTAGCCACCAGGGAAATTCAAATCGAAACATTGAGATACCACCTTACACCAGTTGGAATGGCAAAAATGGACAAAGCAAGAAACAACAAATGTTGGAGAGGTTGTAGAGAAAGGGGAGCCCTCTTACACTGTTGGGGGGAATGCAAGTTGGTACAGCCACTTTGGAAAACAGTGTGGAGGTTCCTCAAAAAATTAAAAATAGAGGGCGCCTGCGGTGGCTCAGATGGTTAAGCATCTGCTTTCAGCTCAGGTTATGATCCTGGGGTCCTGGGATCGAGTCCTGCATCGGGCTGCAGGGAGCCTGCTTCTCTCTGCCTCCGCATCTCTCTCTCTCTCTCTCCCTGTCTCTCATGAATAAATAAATAAGATCTTTTTTTTAAAAAAAATTAAAAATAGAGCTACTCTATGACCCAGCAATTGCACTCCTGGGTATTTACCCCAAAGACACAGATGTAGTGAAAGAAGGGCCATATGCACCCCAATGTTCATAGCAGCAATGTCCACAATAACCAAACTGTGGAAAGAGCCGAGATGCCCTTCAACAGATGAATCAATAAAGATGTGGTCCGTATAGACAATGGAATATTACTCAGCCATCAGAAAGGATGAATACCCAACTTTTACATCCACAATGGATGGGACTGGAGGAGATTATGCTAAGTGAAATAAGTCAAGCAGAGAAAGTCAATTATCATATGGGTTCACTCTTTTGTGGAACATAAGGAATAGCAGGGAGGGCATTAGGAGAAAGAAGGGAAAAATGAAGGGAGGGAAATCAGAGGGGGAGATGAACCATGAGAGACTATGGACTCCGAGAAACAATCTGAGGGTTTTAGCAGGGAGGGGGGTGGAGAGATGGGTTAGCCAGGTGATGGGTATTAAGGAGAGCACGTACTGCATGGAGCACTGGGTGTTATATGAAAACAATGAATCGTGGAGCAGTGCATCAAAAACTAATGATGTACTGTATGGTGACTAACATAACAATAAAATTAAATTTAAAAAAAAATTACAATTCTACTATGAAAAAAAAGTTGCGTTCTTGTCCCAGGTTTTGTGTGGATATAAATTCTGAAGTTACTTGGGTAAATACCTAGGAGCACTACTCCTGGACTATATGGTAAGCCTGTGTTTAGTTTTGTAAGTAATTGCCAGGCCGTCTTCCAGAGCAGTTGTACCATTTTGCATTTTCACCATCAATGAATGAAGAGTTCTTGTTGCTCCACATCTTCATCAGCATTTGGTGTTGTCAACTTTCTGGATTTTAACCATTCAGATGGGTGTCTAGCGATACTATTGCATTATTGTTTTAATTTGCAGTTTGCAGCTCCCTAATGACAAATGTGTGATGGGGAGCATTTTCCGTGCTTTTTTGTCATCTGTATACCTTTGTTGAGGTACCTGTTCAGATCTGATGTCCACTTACTGAGTTTTGTTATTGTTGATTTTTAAGAGTTCTTTGTATATTTTGGATACAAATCCCTTATCAGATGTGCGTTTTGCTGATATTTTCTCCCAGTCTTTGGCTTGTCTTCTTGTATTCTTGACATCATCTTTCACAGAGCAGTTTTTAATGAGTCCATTTTTCTCTTTTATGGATCATGTTTTCACTTTTGTATCTGAAAAGTTATCACCAAACCCAGGTCACTTAGATTTTCTCCTATGTTCTGTTCTAGACATTTCACGGTTTTGCATTTTACATTTAGGTCTATTACCCATATTGAGTTAACTTTTATGAAGGATGGAAGGTCTGTGTTGAGATTGATTTTTTTTCTCCCCCTCACATAGATGTCTGGTTGTCCCACAATCATTTGCTGAAGGGATTGCTCTTTCTCCATTGACTTGCCTTTACTCCTCTGTCAAAGATCAGTTGACTGTATTTATGAGGCCTATTTCTGGGCTTTCTGTTCTCTTCCATGCATGTATTTCTTCTATTTTTTGCTAGTGTCACAGTCTTTGTTACAGTAGTTTTCTAGTAAGTCATAAAGTTGGATGGTGTGTATTCTCCAACTTTGCTCTTCTCTTCAGTGTTGGGTTGGATATTTATGATCTTTTGCCTCTACACATACACCTGAGAATCAGTGTGTCCACGTCCACAAAAATAACATGGGTGTTTGATTGTGATTGCTTTGAATGTGCAAAAAAGTTGTGAGAATGGACACGTTGGCAGTCTGGAGTCTTCCTGTCTGTTCACATGGAGCATCTTTCCATTTATTCACATCTTTTTTTATTTCTTTCACCAGAGCCTTATAGTTTTCCTCATGTAGATCTTGTACGTATTTTGCTAGATTTATATCTTACTATTTCATTTATGTGGATGTTAATATAAATAGTATTGTGGTTTTTGGTTTTTTTTTTTTAACGAAGTATTTCTTCTCTCTCTTTTTTTAAGAGTTTATTTATTTGAGAGAGACAGAGAGAATGCACGAGCAGGGGGTAGGAGCAGAGGGAGAGGGAGAAGCAGGCTCCCGCCAAGCAGGGAGCCTGACACATGGGTGGATAGCAGGTCCCTGAGATCATGACCTGAGCAGACATTTAACTGACTGAGCCACCCAGGCACCCCAATGGTGTTGTTTTTAATTTCAAATTTCAGTTGTTCATTGCTGGTGTAAATCAAACCAGTTGACTTACAGATTAACCTCTCGTATCCTGTTCCTTTAGTTGCTTATTTCTTAAAGAAGATTTTTTTTTGGTGTTTTTGTTTTTGTTTTTGTTTTTGTCGGTTCTTTGGGATTTTCTGCATAGATGATTTTATCATCTGCAAAGACAGTTTTATTTCTTCCTTTCTAATCTCTACACCTTTTTCGTTTTTTTTCTTTTTTGTCTTATTGCATTAATTTGGACTTCTTGTATCATGTGCAATAGGAGAACATCCTTTCCTTATTCAAGATCTTACGGGGAAAACATCCAGTTTCTCATCATTAAGATTGTTATTAGCTGTAGGTTTCTGTAGATGTTCCTTATCAAGTGGAGGAAGTTCTCTGTTCCTTTGCTGAGAGTTTTTATCATGAATGGTGTTATATTTTGTCAAATGCGTTTTCCACATCTGTTGGTACACCATGTGACTTTTCTTGTTTAGCCTCTTTGATGTGGTCAGAGTTACACTGATTTCTGAGTGTTAGACCAGCTTTTCATACCTGGAATAAATCCCGTTTGGTCATGGTGTATAATTCTCTTTATACACCTTTGGGTTTGATTTGCTAATTTTTTGTTGGATTCAGTTTAGTTGGATTTGATTTGCTAATTTGTTGAGGATGTTTGTGTCAGCATTCCTGAGCCATACTGGTCTATAGTTTTTGATCCTGTAACGTCTTTGTCTAGTTTTGGTATTAGGGTACTGTTAGCCTCATCAAATAAATTAGGAAGTATCCCCTCTGCATCTATGTCCTGGAAGAGATTGTAGAGAATTGGTATCATTTCTTCCTTAAATGTTTGGTAAAGTTTACTGGTGCGTCTGGGCCTGGTGCTTTCTGTTTTGAAAGGTTATTATTTCTTGACTTAATTTTTAAGTAGATATTAACCTGTTCAGATTATCTCTTCCTCTTTGTGTGATTTTTACTAAATGTGTCTTTCAAGGAATTGGTCCATTTCATCTAGCTTATAAAATTTGTGGACAGTGTTTCATAGTATTCCTTTATTATCCTCTTAATGTCCATGTAATCAGTAGTGATGACCCCTCTTTTATTTCTAATATTAATAATTCATGTTTTCTCTTTTATTTCTTTGTTAGCCTGGCTAGAGGTTTATCAATTTTACTAATTTTGTTTAAAAACCAACTTTGAATTTTGTTGGTTTTTCTCTGTTGATTTCCTCTTTTCAATGTCATTGATTTCTGCTTTAATTTCTATTTTCTTTTTCTTCTATATTGCCTGCCTTTCCCTAGTATTCTAAGGTGGAAGCTTAGGTGGTTGATTTTCTTTCTTTTCAAATATATTCATCTAATACTGTAAAATTCCCTCTTAGCACTGCTTTTGCAGCATCTCACAAATTTTGATAAGTTGTACTTTCATTCTCATTTAGCTCCAAATGATTTTGATGTCCTTTTAAATTCAGAAACTTTCTCTGGTGCATGGGCATTTGCCAGTATATACAGCAGATAACTCCCTGCCACCTTGTCGTATAGTCAGCTCATGTGTAAATTGGGTTTGGGACGTGCAGAAGGTTTGTTTCTGGGCTTATCATACAGAACTTACAGAGTTCTAGAGATATTCTCTCTCAGTCATCCATCCTCTTTAGACATAGGAATTATTTAGTGTTCTAAAAAAAAAAACAAAAACAAAAAACATTTTCCAAAAAAAATCAAACATTTAAAATTCAGTAATTGTCATCTTTCTTTTCTCTGGACTTATAATCCCCATAGAACCTACTTTTTGTGGCATTCCTTATTTATGACTTCCTTATAGGTCCTTTTTCTGTCTTTATTAAAGACCATAGAGCACCCTACCATTTCAAGGTAAGAAGAAGCTCAGTTGAGAAGCCATCTTAGTATGGCGCATGGCAGACTCTCCCTGATGATTAATGGTCAGGCAGGTGGGCAGACTGAGGCACAGAGAAGCCGAGTCACTTGCAGGTGTCATATAGCTTGTTTTCTAACCATCTTCCAAACTGTATTCTGGATCCAGACATTGACGCCTCCAGTCTGTTTTGAAAAGCCCCTCTTCTGACTCTTTGGGATTGCACTGTGTTGTCATGTTCATATTCATTATCTCATATGTGACCAGCACAGGCTACCTGATAGTTTTGATAGTTTTTATGTACTGCATATATATACTATATGTCAAATTCCATGACATCAATAAAAACATTCCCTTATTCTGAGAGATGATGTAGCCACATTCATACACTGTATATAAGTTCATTTCATGTGCAGTCCTTCAGAGGGCTGCCCTTATTCCCCCTCAGCACACTGATGGAGTGTTCCCTGGGGGTCAGGCCTGGAGGGCAGAGTTTTCAAGTCTAGCTCCCTTGCCTGCTGCTGGGGCACCTCTGAGAGAGAGTCTTTGCTCCAGAGCCACACACACACCCCACACGTGCACACACACACGTGCACACGCACTTGCACATCACTGAATCAGGCTAGGCTCCATCCTCAGGATCTGGACCTGAAACGCACCTTCACTCACTTTCCTTCCCTGGTCCTGCAACCCCCACATCCTTACGTGCTTTCAGAGCCTCCTTTAAGGTTCTCTTTCTAGGGACCCCAACCTAAGCAACCTTCTACTTGAGCTTGTCATACCAAAAAAATATTTTAAAAATCCATGAGTGTTCTGTGGTTTCTTTTATTGGAAGAGGAAGCAGTCCCTAGTTAAAGCACAGGTCTGGAAACAGTGGTGATATCCACCTTTCTCCTTTGATAATTTTCTAGAACATACGTACATACGGCTTTACCGAGAAACCCAACACATATTTATCATTGACACCACTGCATACTTTACCAAGAAATGAAGGTATTCTGTCATCCCGTCTGCTGGGACATTGGCAGTTCCCTCTTTCGGGTGTGTGAAGTCTGAAAGCTTGCTGAGTGATAGCTAACTAACTCAACTTTGACTTTGATTCTAGGCTCCATGGTCCCCTTTTCAATGCGGATCTTACACGCGGAGCTTCAGCAATACCTGGGCAATCCACAGGAGTCCCTGGACAGACTGCACAAAGTGAAGGCCATCTGCAGCAAGGTAATGATGGCTCCGTGGTGAGCTCTTCGGTACTCCTCCCCTCCCAACGGAGAGCACACCCCGGAGGGAGCGTACCACATTACTTCCTCCCAACCCACCCAACAACCACCACTACCACTTCCCCCAGAAAGGGTGACCCAATTCATCATGACCACAGTTTTCTTTGTTCTTGCTAAAATTGTTTTGGGGGCAGTGGATGTTTTTTGGCAAAACTTGGGGCCTGGAATCCTTCTTCCTTAGTTTTTGTTGTTGTTGAGAAATAATTAACATACAATATTGTATCTGTTTCAGGAGTACACATAGTGTTTCAGCATCTGTATACATTAGGAAGTCGTCACAAATAAGTCTGGTTACCACTTGTCACTGTAGAAAGTTGCAACAGTATTATTGGCTGTATTCCCCATGCTGTCCGTTACATCCACGTGTTTTATTTACTGCCCACCCGGAAGGTTTGCCGCTCTTAATCCCCTTCACCAATTTCATCCCTCACCCCCACTCTGGCAACCGTCAGGTTTGTTCTCTGTGTCTGAGTCTGTTTCTGTTTTGTTCATTTCATTGTTTAGATTTCACATGTAGGTGAAGTCTTACAGGTCATACAGTATTTGTCTTTGACTTACTCCACGTAGCATAATAGCCTGTAGAGCCACATCCGCGTTGTCGCAAATGGCAAGATTTCACTCTTTTTACGGCAGTGTAATGTCCCATTGTATATATACACACCACATCTTTTTTATCCAGTTGTCCACTGATGGACATTTAGGTTGCTTCCATATCTTGACTCTTGTAAATCATCCTGTAATGAACATAGAGGGGCATATGTCTTTTTGAATTCATGTTTTCATTTTCCTCAGATAAATACCCAGAAGTAAACTTGCTGGGTTGTACAGTAATTTTATTTTTAATTTTTTGAAGAACCTCCATATTGTTTTCCAGAACAGCTGCACCAACTTATATTCCCTCCAGCGATGCACAGGGCTCCCCTTTCTCCACGCCCTCACCAACACTTGTTATTTCTCGTCTTTGATACTAGCCATTCTGAGAGGTGTGAGATAATACCTTGTTGTGGTTTTGATTTGCATTTCCACGATGGTTAGTGATGTTGAGCCTCTTGTCATGTGCCCACTGGCCATCTGTATATCTTCTTTAGAAAACTGTCTATTCAGGCCCTCTACCTGGTTGGGTTTTTTTATATTGACTTTTCTGAGCTCTTTATATATTTTGGATATCAGATATGTCATTTGCAAATATCTTCTCCTATTCAGTAGGTTTCCTTTTCATTTTGTTGCTGATTTCCTTTGCTGTGGAAAAGCATTTTAGTTTGATACAGTCCCATTTGTTTATTTTTGCTTTTTGTTGTTGTTCTTGCCTGAGGAGACAGAGCCAAAAAAATATCACTAAAACCATTGTCAGAGAGCTTACTGCCTATGTTTTATTCTAGGAGTTTTAATGGTTTCAGGTTTTATATTTAAGTCTTTATCCATTTTGAATTAATTTCTCTGTCTGGGATAAGAAAGTAGCCGGTTTCATTCGTTTGCATGCGGCGTCCAGTTTTCCTGACGTTTATTGAAGACACTGTCTTTTCCCCATTGCATATGGTTGTGTCCTTTGTCATAAATTAATGAACCATAGAAGAATGGGTTTATTTCTCAGCTCTCTATTGCATTGATCTATGTGTCTGTTTTTGTGCCAGTACCATACTGTTTTGGTTTTGATAGCTTGTAGTCCCTGATTTGTTCTGTTCTTTGTTCTTTCTCAGGATTGCTTCGGCTATTCGGGGTCTTTTGTGGTTCCGTACAAACTGTATGGTTGTTTGTTCTAGCTCTGTGAGAAATGCCGTTATGTTTGGATAGGGATTGCATTTTGACAGTACTCTTAGGGTCCTCAGCACAGAATATCTTCCCATTTATTTGCATCATCTTCAGTTTCTTTCATCACTGTCTTCCAGTTCTCTGAGTATAAGGCTTTTACCTTCTTGGCTAAATTTACTCCTATTTTGGGTGCCTGGGTGGCTCAGTTGGTTAAGCGACTGCCTTCGGCTCAGGTCATGATCCTGGAGTCCCGGGATCGAGTCCCACATCGGGCTCCCTGCTCAGTGAGGAGTCTGCTTCTCCCTCTGACCTTCCTCCTTCTCATGCTCTCTCTCTACCATTCTCTTTCTCTCTCAATAAATAAATAAAAATCTTTAAAAAAAATAAAAATAAATAAATTTACTCCTATTTTATTCTTTTTGATGGAGTTATAAATGGGATTATTTTCTTAATTTCTCTTTCTGATAGTCTGTTATTATTGTATACAAATGTAACACATTTCTGTATATTGATTTTGTATCCTGCAACTTTAATTAATTCATTTATTGGGTCTTAGTTTTGGGGTGATGCTTTAGGGTTTTCTGTATACAGTATCATCTGTACTTCCTTTCTAATTTGGATGCCTTTTACTTCTTGTCTGATTGCTGCACCTGGGACTTCCAATAATAGGTTGAATAAAAGTGGCAAGAGTGGGCATCTTTAATTTGTTCCTGCTCTTAGAGGAAACGCTTTCAATCTTTTAGTATTGATTATGTTAGCCATGGGCTTGTTATATATGGCCTTCATCATGTTGAGGTATATTCCCTCTATATCCACTTCATTGAGAGTTTTTATCATAATTTTTATCATAAATGGACATTGTGTCAGATGCTTTTTCTGCATCTATAGGAATATCGTAGGATTTTCATTCTTCATTTTGTTAATGTGGTGTATCACATTGATTGATTTGGGGATATTGAACCATCCTTGCATCCCTGGACTATATCTCACTTGATCATGGTGTGTGATCCTTTTATTGTATAGCTGAATTCAGTTTGCTAATACTTTGTTGAGGAATTTGGCATCTGTGTTCATCAGGGATGTTGGCCTGAGATTTTCTTTATTTTTTATTTTTTTCCTAGTGTCTTTGTCTGATTTTGGTATCAGGATAATTCTGGCCTCGTAGAATGAGCTTGGAAGCTTTCCTTCCTCTTCAATTTTATGGAATTGCTTGAGAAGGACAGGTGTTAACTCTTTTTAAAATGTTTGGTAAAATGCACTTGTGAAGCCATCTGATCCTAGACTTTTGTTTGTTGGGAGTTTTTTGATTACTGATTCAATTTCATTACTAGTAATTGGTCTAGTATTTCTTCCTTATTCAGTCTTGGAGGAGTATATGTTTTAGGAATTTATCCACTTCATCTAGGTTGTCTAGTTTGCTGGCATGTAACTCTTCTTTAGTATTATTGGTAGATTAAAAGGGAAATACTCTGCTGTGTAAAAATCATATGCTTTAAATGTGGCAGACTATTCTCACATCCTGCAAATACTACAAGCACCTGCCTCACGTCTTACAGAGGCACTGGAACAATATTTAAAGAGATAATGGTTTAAAATGTTCCAGAATCAAAGCAAATTCTACTGTATAATGACAATGGTCATTCATAATACTGACTCCAAAGGCAGATAAGGTTCAATAGTGCTTTCTGAATTGTTCTTGATTGGGAAATAACAGTTATATGGAAGGCACCAAGCTGCATCAACAAAAGATCAAATCATTCCATTTAGTGATATTTGGAGGAAATATGGAATCTATAGAGTCTCCCTATCGCCAGGCTGTGGGCACCCTCGCCTCCCAGACCTCTCGTTCTTAGGATGGAAGTGGAGTGCCTTTCCTGCCTGCCTCGTGGCGCTGCTGGGTGGGTTGGGTGACGCCGTGTCTATAGAGGGCTTTCCAAACTGACAACAAGCGGTGAGGTTGGGAGCAGCACATTAGCACTCTTTTTAAATGAGATTAGATTCGTCCAGCTCGTCCTTTCTATTTCCAGTTACTCCTGATGGGAGTTCTGTGGAGGTTTCCCAGGATGGCAGTGTCCTCGGGACTCGTAGCAGGGAGGTACGTGGGCTCCTCCCTGCACAGAGTGCATCTCATTTAAGCACGAGCAGGCGTCCTGGGCACCTTACACCCTCCAGCTTTGTACCAGCTCCTGGTTTCTAGAACTTCAGAAACAAATGGAAAACCTATTTTCTTTCTTACACACTGATGAGTTGATGAGGAAATTGTGTAAGCCAACATTTTTTTAGATTCTAACACTTTTTTCCTTGAACCCTGAAACCCAGGTAAGGTAGAATTATATTCAGAAATAAGAAACACATAACTTGTTACTGAGAAATGTGAAGTCAGTGATTTTTTACACTGTACACAGATAATCTGCCTCCATATGTACCTGAGAGGAAATGCCTAGTGTTACAGGGACTTGAGGGTTGGAGAGAGACAGGAGTTCTGCAGGTCAGTTTTCTGGTGCTGAGGCCTCCTGTATCTTCAGTATCGAGCTCCGTAGCTCAGGAGGCAGGGTCGCGGTGGGAGGTGAGGGTGGGTCTTCCACCACCACGGCTCTAGGCTACTCGTACTCCTTCTACTGAACACATGGTGTTCACCAGGAACCAGCCTCTGGTCCTGAGCATTTTTCAAATATTAGCTCATTTAATCCTTACACAAACCCTATAACTAGGGGTTCTGTTACGCCAGTTTACAGCTGAGTGAACTGAGGCACAGAGAGGCTGACTAACTTGCTTGTGATCACGTGATTTGACCCAGGTTGTCTGGCTCTGGGGTCCGTGCTCCAGATCACACACCTGCCCAACGTCTCTGCTCCGTCCAGCAGGAGCACGTCTTACTGTGTCTGAAGTGTCCTCTCGCACAGGCCGATCCTGGAGTTGGGGTCATGCCTGTGCTCTGTTGCACCAGCTCCCTCCTCAGACGCTGGTGGCCAGGTAATGACAGCTGACTGCTCGGCGTGGGCAGGAGAGGGAAACCAGGTCTCACACCATCACACCACGGGAGCATCTCTCTTAGGCTGACACAGCTTGGAGGGAGACGAGACAGAAATAGTGTAGGGACCCCTTGCCAGTGCGTGTGTGTGACGTGAGTCTCCCTGGTGCCACCTGCTTCTCACCATGTGAACACCCCACTGCACGTCACAGACCCACGGCCTCTCGTATGGCGTGACCCGGATGGAAGCCCGTCCTCCTGGTGCTTCACTGATGACACGGCAGGTGGTTCTCATTCTAGAAGAAAGACAAGCAGTCGGTCCTGGAAGAGAGAGTGTGTTGGTCTCTGGCCAAAAGGGTGTTCATGGCTAATTTCAACGTGTAATTTCCATGTGTTCCTTTACGGGCCAGCTTAAAGCCTGGCCCTGCCTCTGAAGAGCGGTAACCCCGTGGGCCATGACTGGTTGGTGCCAAAGAGAGAAGGGGAGAGACAGCACGATGGTGCCTGCAGTCCCCTCAGGTCCCCCCACCATCACCCCAGCAGATAAGCACCGTCCTTGAGCTTCCTCTCCCATCCTCTGGGCAGCCACGTGGCTCCCCTGAAGGCATCACTTCCCTTCCCAAGCTGGCTCCACGCAGAAGCGAGGCTGCTTCCAGCTGGACTTCGCCCCCCGGGGCACTTTGGAGCCTGGAGAGGTTTGTCTTTTTCTTTTCTTTTGGAAGACTACGCCTTTATTTTTTTTTTTAATTCAGTTTAGTTAACATATAGTGTATTATTACTTGTAGAGGTAGAGTCCAGTGACTGCATCAGTTGCATACAGCACTGTTCCATATGATGTGGAATTTAAGAGAGGTTTGTGTTGGACCCCACTGTGGGTCAGGACGGCGCTATCTGGGCTTGTTCATCTGGCAGATGTGTCTGAGCACCTGCCATGCACGGAGGGGAGCACAGTATGCCGTGTCCTCTGCGAGCGTCCTGGGCGAGTGCTTGTCTCACCCCGTCGTGTTCTGTTCGAGCCGCTCATCAGTACATTATGGTCATGCAGAATTAAATGGCAGGAAGTCTGTGTTCATGCTGAAACTTACTTACTCAAGACATACAAAATCTAAAAATAGGAAAAGCCCGCACAGTACTCTTGGGACAGCATGGACTTGGTGGGGTAAAGTTAGCGCCGTGGCTGGATTACTTGCATGCAGGTCTGCTCTTGGCACAGCCCGTGGTCCTTGGCTTTCCCCTCACAAATGAGAGGTCAGAGGTTAGACCACAGGACTCGGAGGTTCCACCCAACAGCAGCAAGCTGGTTTTTTGAGTCCATCACAACAAATTAGAAACCCAAGGAAAGATTTAAACTGGCGGCTGTTGGCCAACATGGTTCCCTGCATGCTCTGTGTTCTTTCCTGGGCCATTCAGCCCCCCTCGCCCCGGCTGTGCCAGAGGTCGAACACCCACAGTGACCATGATGATCGTGGGGTTGCCACCAACACGCGAGCAGCGCTCACACCAGAACAGATGCTGTGTGGCGTGTCTTACACTCATTACGTCCCTTAATGCTCACAGTAACTCTCAAGGTGATGGCGTCCCCATTGTACAGATGTGGAGGCTGAGCCTCACAGGACTAAGTCACCAGGCTGTGACAGTGAGCTGGCAGAGGACCCTGGACTAGAACATGTCGCCCGGTTCCAGAAACCTGGTCCCTGCTCCTCCATGGAGTCAAACTACAGCCTCTTCTGCTCCCCCAAAGTGCAGTGTGTTCCCTGACACCCTGGGAATGTGGCCCTCCAGAAATCGCCATCGTGTGGTGACCCCTGCTGGCCTCGCTCTGCCAGAACTTGGTCCCCGTGGGCCCAGGGAGCAGAGGGCTCTTCATTGGTGAGGAGTGTAAACCACAAAGTAGCGTCTCCTCCGGTGATGTCCTCCACCTGCCCCCTCCCTCAGCCTGCACCCCTGTCCCCAGCCCCCTGCCTGACCCGGGTCGGTGGTGTTCAGCTCTGGGGCACGGGCTCAGCGCAGCCCTCTCACACATGGCTTGGCCCAGTGTGTCTGGCTGTGGGCCTGGAGCCGGGCCACCCCCAGGCCACCCCCTCGCATCTTCAGCACAGACTGGGACAGGCAGGAGGTCAGAGCCGGGACTGCGTGTGGTGGCCTCGGACTGATCAGGAGCCTTGACGCTGGTCTAAGATGCTTTCCTCAAGGACAGTCTACAAAACCAGAGTCCTCACTTCTGCGAAGAAAGCAGAGTAATTCAGTTCACGTTCCCCGAAGAGTTCTCTATCCTGTGTGTTTTCAGTGCTTGTCTAGTGTCTGTGGTTGGTCTTCAAGGTCATTTTTCCAGGCTGGAGGTCAGCAGTGGCTGTAGAGTGAAATGCCTGGGAAGGGGTGAATGTAGACACCAGGGCCGTGTGGGGTCATCCCTTGGGAAGAAAGTCAGCGGGGACAGCGCAGGCTGCTTAGAAGCACAGTGCCGTTTGTGCCGGCAGCACCCTCAGGGCCGTGCCGTCTGCCCGCTGCCATGAGCAGGCTCAGGCCCAGCCTGGATTTCCCAAACGAGAACAGACAGCCTTCCGTGGCAGCTGCAGTGAGCAGTGGGAGGCGCCCAGGAGCAGCTGGGGGTAGATGAGGAGGAACCGCCTGCCGCCCATGGCTCAGCCCAGTTGGGCCAGCGTCCTCTCTGCAGTTCGGAGCTCTGTCACCCACCTTCTTGGGGGACAGCTGAGATACAGGTCTCCCCTTGATTCCACTCTGTGCCACCTTAACCACAGGAGGGCACCGGACCTGGGGTGTCCCGGAGAGGCCGGGCCTGGGGCGTCCCGGAGAGGCCAGGCCCCGGGGCGTCCCGGAGAGGCCGGGCCCCGGGGCGTCCTGGAGAGACCGGACCTGGGGCGTCAAGGCTTTGCTATGGTTTCTCAGTGGTTATCTTGGTCCCGCAGCCGTAACGTGGAAAATATGTAGGACCTAATACAAATTTTCGAAGCCAGCTTGCAGAATTATAGTTGCAGCATGGCCTCAGTGAAGTGAATCATGTCCACTGAAGGGAAATTGCAGCATCTTGTTAGCTGTGTGGGTGACAGGAACATAGGCCATTGTGTTCTTTTGTGTTTTCTCAGTCTTATGTTAGCACGTATTAATTTTATAATGAGGCATTTTTCTACTGAATAAAGCTACATGAGCTGCAGGGAAAAGGGAGGTACAGGTAAGCCGGTGGTGCAGCTGGTTACCGGACGGCAGGCCAGAGGCGGGTCTGGCTCCCTGTAAGCAGGGCAGTGCGTGGTCCTCGGCGGCCGTAAGCCAGTCATGGCCCGGAGGAGGCAGGCTTTCCCTAACATGGAAGACTCCCCAGAGGATGGTTATAGACTCTCTGCACCCACCCAGTGAGCCTGAGATTAGGTCGTGGTTGTGAATCCAGCCACGGGCCCAGCTTCATCATAAAGTCACTTGTGATCTTTACCAAGTGGTCCGGGGCACTGGTTTTGCTGTAAGGTAGTAAATGTTTGCTTCAGTGTAATTGTACCAGTGAAGAGTGACGTCTACCTCTATTTAAACAAATCTGCCGTGATCCCAGGGCATGGAAATACTGACATTTCTAGCCCTGCTTGCGTAAGTAGATCCAGTCCATAAATAATGATGCCGGAGTAGCTTGAGCTGTGAGCTGCTGATACGGACACATGGGGTGTGGTTTTGAGTTCAGCTCCGTCCCTCCCACAATCCAGGTGAGCCCGGCAGAGGGTACCGTGTAAGAGAGGTGCTAGTTTAGAGGACCCCCCCCTCCCAGCGGAAGAAGCCAAGGGGAAGACACGTGTTTGTGCATTCTGGAAAGGGGGGGTGGATGTGGTTTGTTCTCTACTGAGGAGTGCTAGTAAGGCAGAGGGGAGCGCTTTGTTTCCAGGAAGGGTTAATATCTTTTAGTTAAGAACGCAGCCAAGAACAGCCATTGTCAGCCCCTGCCGGCCAGCTTCTCGGGGAAGTGCCCGAGGAGGCTGGCCATCAGCATGCCAACAGCATCTGGCCGCTGCCAGGCCTCACCTGACCCAGATGGCGCCGGTGGCCCCCTCTCCTGCCGCTCCAGCGGAGAGCAAACTGATTGTGGCTAATCAGATAAGGTGGGAGTGATTGACAAGTGGAGAGGTGATTGAGAGATTGAAGACGGCCCCTGCGTCCTGGCTCAGGGCGGTGTCCCTGCCCTTTGCCGTTCGCGCTCAGGCTCCCGGGGCTGTGCGTGCTCAGAGCGCACAAGCAGGAGATGGCCGGAGCGTCCCTGTTGTTGGGGATCAGGACGGGAGAGGCTTAGGCTCCTGGCCCCATGCGTGTTCAGAGTGTACGCTCACAGGAGCCCACAAGTGTCCCTGGCATTGGGGTTTTGCAAGATTTGTCTTAACTCATGGTGGAAATTCACACCTTTAGAAACTTCAGATTGCATCATTGCACATCTTAGGACGTGGACTTGGGAATGTGAGCCGTTCCCTCGACAGCTGCAACATAGCATGAAATCTGATGCACCAGAAGCGAGCCACAAGTCCCCAGAAGTTAGCAAACGATCCAGCCCCGACTCATGCATGATAGCCCAGCAGAAAGCGGGCCTTGGTGGAATGAGGAGGTCTGGAATTCTGCATTCCCCGCTGGTGTATCTTGGCATTGTGTAGTCTCTCCTGTGATGTGCACGGGAAGAGAACATTCTTTCAAGGTGTGAAGCCCCGAAGGACGCTGTCTGTCCACAGGCAGTGGTTGGGAGGGGCTGGAGTCAGGCAGACGGGAATGCTTTCCGGGGGCAACTCTGGCTCTTCCTGGCAGAGTGACTGGCGCTCGTAAGCCCTGAGCTCCTCACCTGTAGATGTGGGGTGTCACCAGCTGCCTCAGGGCTGTGTGCAGGTTAGATCGGGGTGTGGACAAGCGACTTGGCGTGGTGCCTGGTCCATGCAAGTGTTTAATATTCCTCGAGTGGCTCGAAGCGGCTCCAAGAAACCTCTTTTCACTTTGGAAAGCCTCTTTTCCAAAAGCTCCCCTAGGAGACGGCGGTGGGCGTGGGTAGGTCCCAGGACTTTCTAGGGAAATCTGTGCCCCTCTAGGGCAGACGTGCTCTCACTTTAGTCTGGACTCAAGTAGGTTGTTGGTCTTTGGGTCCTTGAATTAGGGCCAGCCGCCAGTTGTCTGTACACAGGATGCTTCATGCATAAAACCCATTCCCCAGAACTACCCCATGCCACCTGCAGCCCGTGACAGCTCACAAAAGGGAGAGGTTCGAGGCTCCTTCCCCAGAGCTTTCCCACACACTGTGGTCCCCAGGCCATCGGTCCCCAGAGTGGTGAAGCTCACCGAAGTGCAGGGTTTGGGGTCACACCATAAGCATAAAAATCAGAACCTGAAGTTTAAAATACCAGATGCCAAGGTCATATGTATGCTCCAGGGTCCATGAACTTAGAGGATTTCTGGAGGAGTGTAAATGGGGTGCACCTTGTGGACCAGGCTTGTGCATCCTGCCTTGCTCGTTGTGGGGGGCAGACCCAGGAGTGCTTGCCAGCGTCCAACCTGGACGTGGGCCTCGGTCACTTTGTCAGGGACGGAAGGGATGGGGAAGGGAAATGGGAACTTACCACAGTTGCAGACTAGACAGTTCAGGCTTTGGTTGCCCGTGTTTGCATCAGTTTCCTTCACAGAACTAACGTTCTGGAGGTGAGCGCACTGTGACTGTATGAAGTCTGCATATCAGCATCAGAGGGGTGGGGGCTCCCACTTTCTTTCCTGGGACATTTCTCCTCTTCTGTTCCTGCCCCAGAGTAGCCTGCCCCTTCCCCTGCCGGCTCTCCCCCCACCTCCCTCCCGAGTCACTGGTCCAGTCCCGGGACTCCTGGCGTCCTGTGATTCAGCCCAGGCTGCAGATAAGTAGCCCCGGAGGTGGGTCCTCGGCAGCCCACAGAGATGCCATGGTGTGAGGCCAACCTGTGACCTTGCCCTCACGGTGCCTACGGCCTGCCTCTGCTTAGACACCCACTCCTCCCCCTGCGTCCTACCCAGTGACCAGGAGGACGCCATGCCGCCTGCCCTTCTTCAGCAGTTCTTGCCGCTTCTCCTTTCCCATCCGCTCTCCATTCCAGCCGAGGTTAGTTAAATCAGTAGCACTGTCAAGACTTCCTTTCCTGGCCCCAGTTTGTTTTCATGATCTTTTATCAGAAGACACATTAGCTGAAAAATGTCATTTGACCCAGTTTAGACCCCACTAGATAACCTCTGCGGTTCCGGCTTTGACCCCAGCGTGTCAGGAGTCAGCGAGAGACTCCTGCAGGTGCAGAGAGGCCCCGCTCACCCTCCTTGCTGTGTCCACGCAAAGCCAGTTCTTCATCGGGGTGGGTCATTGAGGGAGATGTTAACTGGCAAGACAATCTGATGAACGAAAGGATTTTTCCCAAAACCACATGCCCTGAAGGCGGTAATGACAGAGCTGTGATACAGTCTTTCTTCAATTAACACTTTTTCTCCCCAGCAAAGTCTTTACTCTCCAGGCTTTGCTACCCTCATCCTGCCACTCAAAAAACACACTCTCTGCCCAGATTCCAGGGGTAACAGCCTTTTTTCTTTTCAAGAAAAGCCAAACCACAAAAGAAGCAACCCAAAGTTATGACCCAAACCGTGGAAGCCATATAAAGTGACAGGTGCTCAGAAAGTATTTGATACATTTAAAAAGGCCACACCCGTCCTGGTGCCCTGGAGGAATGAGACTGATCTTTCCATAGAAGTGAATAATCATCCTTTCATGTAACATACTTGATGCTTTTCTTAAAAAGAGAAAAAAGCTACCCTATGGCTGATGTCTCAGAGAGCTTTATGAGCATCATAAACCCAACCTCCACCATCCGCTAGGGAGCGGCTTCCCCCCGCTATGCCTCCCTGGTGGTGAATGGCAGTATTTAAAATGTGTCCGTGTGAAACATTCCTTGACAAATTGGTTTTCAGACAGAGAAATCTGCTCCTCCTAGGACATATTATGACAAAGTCTAGAAGCAAATTCATTTTTTATGATTTTGTTGTTCTTATTTGGAATCACTGCAGATCCTAACAAATTTGGAGCAAGGCTTAGCTGAAGACGGAAGCATGAGCAGCATCACACAGGAGAACAGACAAGGTCAGTGGCCAGACTTTTCATTAATTACCGAGAGTTGTCAGAAGATTCGGCCCCAAAGGTTTTCTTGTGTCTCATCCTTTGCATTGGTCCTTGCATGCATTCATATGCTTGTTCCTGTTTTGGGAAGCCAAGCACCAGGCCTGGCACTTTTGATACATGAAGAGCAAATGTAGATGTGAGGGCTGCCCACAGGCAGCACCGTTGGGTACAGAGGACCTGCCTACACCCAGTAATCCAGAAACCAGTGTGGCTTCCACGCTAGGCAGGTGCTGGGACAGAGAGGAGCCCAGGCCTTCCTGGGAGGGGCGTCCTTGGGAGGGGGGTGCTGCCCACCAGGTCTGCAGCCTTGACGGGGAGCATGAGGCCCTGTCGTCCTGCAGAGGAGAGGAAGAGGGCCCTGTACACAGCCGATGAGGCCAGGCTGACAAATCCAGTCTTGACACTGAGCACTGGGCTGCTGGGAGCCGATTACATTTGGAGATCATGCTGGCCACAACTTCTTGAGAACATGAGGGATGAACTTCTAATTGTGCTTCCAAACCCAACTCAAACGGCACCCCCCTGAGAAGCCCCTCACCTACCGCTCCTTCCTCAGGGCCTGTCCTTCCCCTTCCCCAGAGCATCGGTCCTGCTCTCTCTCACCTCCAGGGCCAGTTTCCACCTCCGTGTGCCTGACTCAGAGCAGGCTCTGCACACCACTGACCAGCGTATGCATTACTCTGGCAAGTGGTGGGCCTCTTCTGAAACTGCCCGGGGAAGAACGATGGGCCGAAAGCAGGCGAGGCGGCCTGGGGAGGGGAACACTGCAGGTGGAGAGCCGTGCTGGTGCCCCCAGGGGCATGGTGAGCCTGGCCACATGCAGGAGCATGAGAAGGGAGAACAGCGTGGGCAGGAGCTGTTTGCCTTTGGGGCCAACAGCCCTGGGCCACATTTGTGCTTTAAATATAGTGTCCTTTGAGAAATCCCAAAGGACAGCCAGGTGTGTAGGGGAGAGTGTGTGTGTGTGTGTGTGTGTGTGTGTGTGTGCGCGCGCGCGTGCACATCCTTCCCAGCAGTGTGTTCATGTACGAGTGTGTGTACGTGCGTGTGTACATGCACACATCCTTCCCAGCAGTGTGTACATGTACGTGTGTGTACGTGTGTGTGTACGTGTGCACACATCCTTCCCAGCAGTGTGCATGTGTGTGTGTGTGTATGTTTGTGCGTGTGTACGTGTGCACACATCCTTTCCAGCAGTGTGTGCATGTACATGTGTGTATACGTGTGCACACATCCTTCCCAGCAGTGTGTACCTGCGTGTGTGTGTACGTGCGTGTGTACGTGCGCACACATCCTTCCCAGCAGTGTGTGTGTGCGTACGTGTATACGTGTGCACACATCCTTCCCAGCGGTGTGCATGTACGTGTGTACATGCGTGTGTACGTGTGCACACATCCTTCCCAGCAGTGTGTGTGTGTACGTGCGTGCACACGTCCTTCCCAGCAGTGTAGCTGCAGGCCGGTTAGCAAGGAGAGAGGTCTCTCACCCTCCGACTTCCTGTTCTCTGGTATTGTCTGCACGTGGTCACTTTTCCCCAGTGAGGGCCTGTTTTAGGGGAATTCGCAGGTAGTTACTAGATCTCAGAAAGCAGTTCCTAGAGAGCTAAAGGTCATAACAGATAAACAGATTTCAGGTGAATGGGGAAGAATTAGCTCTTGAAAGAAGTCTGTGGAGATAAATTGCGGTTCACTGAGACAGCCCATATTTTATGTTCATTAACAGATACTGTTCAGAATTTTTCTTTTCACAAAGATGATGTTGTAAGCAGCTAACGTATTTTTAATTGGTGAAAGAAGTGAGTTAAGTTCTTAATTCTGGCAATTAAGTTTCTGGTGTTCTGAAGTAGTCCAAGAATAAGCATAATTTCTAGGCAGCTGTTACCCCGCAGTTGGCCATCGGTCCTGGCAGCAGCCGGATGGTCAGATTCGGGGTAAGGCAGGCTCCCTGGAGTATGGTCATTCAAGTGCGCCCCCAGCCCTCAGCCGAACCATCTGACCGGGCCAGTGTGCCCCCGCCGCCTGCCTCCCCACCCCCGCCCTCCTCCCCCTCCCCCCCACTCCCCCCTCCCTCCCGGGCCATGTGTGTGACCAGACGCCAGCACTGGGCAGACACTCCGTGGGGAGCTGGCTGTGGTTCTGCATCATTGCCGACCTCCCTCCCACGGGAGAGTGCTCCTGAGCTTTTGGGCAGCACTTCTGTGCCCTCCCCACACTGATGCTCACAGAGTCTGGAAGGCAGGGTGGTAGTTAGAGTTTCCATCTGAGAGGTTCTGCAGTGGGGCCTGGAGAAGGCCGGTCCCAGGACGCAGAGCTCGGTGTGCAGACACCCTGGTGGGCCAGCCATCTGCCAGCCCTGCAGCCGGGGGCTTGCGGCTGGACTGCGCCCCCAGGCGGGTGGGTGGTGCCTCCCACAGGTCACCTGGTCTGGACAGTGGCCCGACCGCAGGCAGACCCCTGTGTTCATTCTCTGTGAGCATGGCCCTGGCCGGGCTGTGTGGTCTCCTGTCGGCCCTGAAGCTGACCCGTTAGCCTCCTGTTCTTGCTGTGTCCCTTCTGCATCCAGCCTTCTCCCCAAGCCAAGAGCGCTGGCCTGATGCCCCGTGCTCAGCAGCCGCGGTGACAAGACCACGGCCGAGGGCCAGGACGTGCCTCCAACGCGCACACGCTCACCGCTGCCCTTCTCTTGCAGCCTCCATTCAGCTGTGGCGCTCCCGCCTGGGCCGGGTGCTGTGCTCCATGGCAAACTGCCTGCTCCTGATGAAGGTACGCCTGCTCCGGAAGGGGGTGTGAGCAGAAGCTGCGCGGGGCGGCTGGGACCCTGATGAGGAAGTGCCCCGCGGTGAGCAGGAGGCTTAGCGCAAGCAGAGAGCTCAGTAACACACTCCTGGACGACGTTAGTTTATACTGAAAGGAATCTCAGCAGAATATAGTTTACCTTGTCAAGTTTGATTGTTCAGACATGGGTCTCAGTGATTTAATTAGAATCATCGTCCTCCTCCCTATACCCACCCCCCGTATGGTTTTCTCTGGATTCCATCCCAGAAAGGTCCCCGTGGAAGGGGGGGTGTTTTCCCTTGTCCCGACCAGACATGCTGGTGGATGCCTGTGGCATCTGGAGCCGGGCTTCCCCACGAGACCTGTGTCCCGGGGACGGCGCCCCCCACCCCATGGAGCCTCCGCCCCCCAGGAGGCAGCCCACACATCCAGGAGGCTGAACTCGACGTTGCTCCTTTGTTTCCCCCTGTTCTCAGCTCCTCCCTCCTCTGGGACCCTGCACACAGCTGCCTGGCCCAGCTGGGGCCTGGGGCAGGCCGACCCGCACCCCGCTGGTGGCACGGCCGCACCTGCGGCGGCGGGGGGCAGGAAGGGCTGCGGCAGTGCCCAAGGTCATTCCTGAGCTTGATCTTCAGCAAAGCAGAGCAGGCGGTTTGGCGCGGGGGGGGTGAGTGCCATGGCTGGCCCCGGCGCGACTGCCATGTTACGCCCCCGCCCTGTGTGGGAGGCTTGGGCCCTGGGCGCCGCGCGGAGGGCTTGGCTGCGGGCGTGCATTCCCAGCACAGCCCTGCGCCCGCTCGGTCAGGGAGAGGACAGGTGCTCTGAACCAGCTTTAGAGCAGCCTGCCCTGGGTGCGCAGGTGGCCCCTGTAGGGGTGGGACACGAGGGCGCAGACGGTGACCCTGCAGAGCCCCAGGCGCCGGCTCTGAAGAGGCTCAGAGCTGTCTTTGAAGTCCCTCCAGCTCTGACATTCACGCAGCACCCCTCAGCACACAGGGTGAAGGAGCTCAGAGCGTTCTCCCTGCTGTGTGCGCAGCCGGTGTTTCTGACCAGGTGGCTGCCCGAGTGCTGACATCCCTCGTGGTCTCGCCCCCGGTGTGTGTGTGTGGGCAGGAGGGAGTATGTTCCCTCAGTGAGCAGGTCCCTCCCGGGAGCTGGGGCCCTGCCCCCTCTGCCCCTGTAAACAGGCCATTCTCCCCAACTCTGGAGCCCCACGCTCCAGCCTCCCGCCCTGGGGCCACTGCAGCCGCACGGGAAGCCCACGGCTTGTACCAAGAAAGAGCAGATTGTTCACAGGACTGACGTTTCATTAATCATGGGGCTAAGACTCCCCAGGAGGGAAGTTACCTGTTCCACTGGTAGATTTTTATTTGCATCGCTCAGACACATTAATAGAAGATCATGGGATAAGTGCTTTTGTTGGTGTACTGTGGTGGTAACAGTACCATCAAGCACCCCACGTAAGTATTCCGCCTACGTCGTCAGGACCCAAGACAGAGCCTGCTACTGTTTCAAAAGTACTTTATGATGAATGCAGTTTAATTGGAATTTTCCACTAATCTTCCATTTTCGTGAGTTATAAAGGGAACATTGTGCGGTGGAAGCCTGAGTAAGCACCTGCGTGCACATTCTCTGGCCACGTGGGGCTGTGCTGCTCGTGGCCGACAGCGAGTTTTATCATCAGCCACTCAGTTCTTGTCGGTAACGTGTCTGTTGCAGTGAAATAAATATTAACTTTTTTATGACAAGAAATCCCCTCGTACGTTTCAGCCCCAAATACCTGTAGGATGTGCCGTCAGGCCCGGGGACAGGTGTGCCGTGGCTGGGGAGATTTGCCCAGTCCCACATTTTGAATGCCACTCCCTTTCCTTAGACCCGTGGTAGTGCTGGGGCACCACGCCAGCTGACCAGAACCTACTGCCTCACTGTGCCGCAGGGACCCCCTCTCCCGGCCCCACGTAGGCATCAGCTGAGGGACCACGCAGCCACGTAAACCAGCTTCTTCCACTTCAGTCATCCACACAAACCCTCTCTGGCTGCAAACGGTTGTAAATCCAGTTTCGCGGCCACCCAACCAGCGTAGCTCTAGAGGGAGAAGGGTGAGCACTGAGCTGGAATAGGCCTGTCCTGTAAGCAGCGCACTCATGGCCTTTCCCAGAGCCAGTCTGTGCGGTCTGCAGTGCGGTGAACTCTCAAAAGAGCTCATTTGAGGGGCGCCTGGGGGGCTCAGAGGGTTGAGCATCTGCCTTCGGCTCAGGTCATGACCGCAGGGTCCTGGGATCGAGTCCTGAGTCCGGCTCCCTGCTCCGCGGGAGGCCTGCTTCTCCCTCTGCCCTCCTCGTGCTCTCTCTCTCTTTCTCTCAAATAAATAAAAATTTAAAAATGTAAAAAAAAAAAAAGCTCATTTGAGCCATTTTCCTTTTAAGAGACAGTATTCCCTCCACTTCCAGCAAATAAACCATGTCATGCAATGATAATTTCGGGAAGCTCTGTAGCACGCTCCCGCTCTGCTTCATTTGCCAAGAGGCTCCGCAAAACATTCCGGAGCTCGTCCCCGAGGCCGCAGGCGCTCCCGGGCCATCTCCCATCCAGGCCCTGCAGGAGCAGGCCCCGCTAGCGCAGCTGGCCTGGTGGCGGTCCCTCCGCCTCCGTGGTCTGACCTCCTGCCGGGAAGCCAGCTTTCCCACGCGCGTCCCACGCCTGTGGATCTGCCCTGGTTTATTCTCCCAGGAGTGTCGCGTTTGCACAGATCCACGGCAGAATAACTCCATCAGGGATCATTGCTTGGTTTCTGAAAGCTGTCCTTTCATATCAGATTATCTTCGGAAACACTGACTCCTGGCCTCAGGCGCTGAAACAGAGCTGTGAGGGGGTGACACTGGCTTCCGTGGGCTTGCACGTCCGTGGAAGTGGGCATGTCACCACCCTCCACATCCTGGCTCTGGCTGTCCATGGCGCCGGCCGGAGTGAGTGACACCCGAGCCAAGATTTGGGGCACACGTCCCAGTGACACTCGAGCGCTAACAGGAAGATCAGACCTGCCTTTTTGTTCACTGGAAAGCGGCAGTAAGGGGCAGGTGTTGAATTACAGTGGGTGACTTACCCCCGGAGCTCATGGGGGCACCCCGTGCACACTCAGCTGGGGCCTCAGCCACCTCGGGGCCCTGCACCAGCCACCAAGCAGTGGGAGGCACTTGCCTCCCCCACGAGAGGTGCCCCTCAGCACACACTTGCTCACACGAGCTCACGCTTGTGCACACGTGTACCCACTTGCTCTCAACACTCGTGCTTCCCTGCCCTCACACTTGCACCCGTGCCCACACGTCTCCCACACTGACACACTCGTGCGTGTTCACACACGTGTGCGTGCACACACAACCCTCAAACAAGCACAGCCCTGCCGTGGGCGGCAGTGATAGCATGAAGCCGTGGGGAGGGACAGGCATGTGCTGTCAGGTTCCTTGTGAGCACTGCATCTTGAATAAAATTTGTCTTAACGAGCTTCCCTGGAAGGTGCCAGACTGGAGAGAGTTGTTTCATTCTTTTCCTGCGGAACTGGAATTTTACTTGTCACCTGTCTTTCTGTAGACCATTCCAATTAGCACACTAGTAACTCCAGCCCCAATTTGGATCAGACTGAAAAAGCGGAAGAATAAAGTGCTTGTGGGGGTGACCAAGTGCGTCTGCTGCCGTCTGTCTTGTGGCCGTGTGCTGTGATGCGGGGAAAACACACCACCCGCCACCGAGCCTGCCCAGTGAACGTCACAGTGATCACTGCTGTTCCGGAGAGCCGGGGTTTGTGGGGGGCCTGACACAAGCCAAGGGCCGTGTCCCCGGCGACTCTGCCAGGTGACTTAGTCGTACCTGAGAGAGGTGATCGGTTCCACCTCTTACTTGTGGATGGACAGGGTTTACATGACTCAGCATCGGCCGCGCACCCCCCCCCCCATGGGCCGGCACTGGAGGGGGGCGGCAGGGGAGTGCAGAGATGGCCGGGCCACTCCCACGGGGCGGCGTGGAGGGTGCGCCGACGACCCAGAGAGGCTGGCGAAGGCCGCTCAGTGTCACGCACACAGCTCTGACACGGCCGGAGTCGCGGGCGCCACATTCCAGCGCGGCCGCATCTTATGCCTGCTCTCAGCTACAGTGTTTGGTGCGGTGTCTTGTGTGTTCTCGTGTAAGGAATTTCCCTCACTTTCTAGCATAGAAAACATGTAAGAGATGCTGTTAATAAATTTGGTTTATGGAATTGGCAGATAGTGACAAGACGAAGTTCACCAATTTAATGATTTTACAGGAAAGAGAGAGTGCAGGTGAATTCCTGTTGCCATGTAGGTGGAAGCAGGAAGAGGGAAAGGAAGGTGTTTCCTGACTCTGGTTTCGAACAAAACTCGGAACCCTGGTGTGCCCTGTTGTCATGCCAGCCTGCACGCCCCTCGTGGGCCCGGCTTCCAGCGCCGGGTTTCCTGCTTCCGCCCAGCTCACGTATTCACGTGCCCTCTCTCCATGTGCAGATCTGCAGGTACTTGAGCTGCTAACTTCGCAAACCTGAGAGTGATCTTTTTAACTCTAAGATGTTCTTCCGGTGGTTCTTCCCATAGGACTATGTGCTGGCTGTGGATGCTTATCACTCGGTTATCCAGTATTACCCAGAGCAGGAGCTACAGCTGCTCAGTGGCATCGGCCGGATTTTCCTTCAGGTACATGCCACACCAGGCACGCGAGCTACGGCGGACGGTCCCTGCCTGGGTGGCTTGGGACTCAGCGTTCATTCTGTAGATAAGAAATAGCACAGAGCGGCGCCTGGGGGGCTTAGTCGGTGAAGCGTCTGCCTTCCGCTCAGGTCATGATCCCAGGGTCCTGGGATCGAGCCCCACGTCTGGCTCCCTGCAGGGAGCCTGCCTCTCCCTCTTCCCTAACCCCTGCTAGTGCTCTCTCAAATAAAATCTTAAAAAAGAAAAAGCTCAAAAAATGTTTTGCATCAAATGTTAAAGGTTTAGTTCTTTACAGTAGTTCTGGTTTGACTGTATTAAGTCCCACTGGCTTTGACGGGATCAGGAAGCCAAATTGCTAAATGTGAGTTTCCATAGACTTTCATTGGTGAAGCTTTGAAACAGATCACTTTAGAAACATCCTGTTGCACTTGGAAGAGCGTTGATAAAGCCATACAGAATCTTATTTGAACTTGGCTGATAACAGAGTCCCTTGCTGCTGTTTTGCTGGAAAGAGTGCACAAAGTCCAGAATGAAGTAGCCCCAATGGGGCAGAGGGTGAGGAACAACAGCCTCTTGCCAAGAACAGCGCCGAGGCCGGGAGCATCTTCCTGGACCATTTGGCGATGGAGGGATGTGTGCCCCTCCTCACGTCTGTCTCTCCCAGGACGGCCGTCCCACCTTTGCGGGCTGAGCCTAAGGGCCTCTGCCCCCGGCCCACCCTCCATCTGTAGGGCTTCTGCCATAACGCCCCCAAGCTGGGGCTGGGGAAAGGAGGGGGGGCAAAGGACGGCCCCTGATCGTCGGAGAAGGGCCAGACGTCTCTGGAGAACCCATCACCCTGCGTGGGCGCCGTGCAAAGCCATTCTGCTGTGGGGATTACCAGTCATTTTACAGATTAGCAAACGGAGGCTTCCCTGTGGTTGAGTGAGCTGCCCGAGGCCCAAGACATAAGCGAACCAGGAAGAATCTGAACACGGGCTCCCTGAGCCCAGAGCTCAGGTTCTCTTCACTGAAGGGTGGCCCTGTCCTCCCACACCCCCGTCGTCCACACCCTGCACACACACAGCCATGCACGCACACTCCCACACCCCCCAGTCCGCACACATCCATGTGCACACTCCCACACCCCCCAGTCCGCACACATCGATGCGCACACACTCCCACACCCCCAGTCCGCACACATCCATGCGCACACACTCCTACACCCCGTCGTCCACACCCTGCACACACACAGCCATGCACGCACACTCCCACACCCCCAGTCCGCACACATCCATGCGCGCACACTCCTACACCCCCAGTCCGCACACATCCATGCACGCACACTCCTACACCCCCAGTCCGCACACATCCATGCACACACACTCCCACACCCCCAGTCCGCACACATCCATGCGCACACACTCCTACACCCCGTCGTCCACACCCTGCACACACACACACACATGCACACACTCCTACACCCCGTCATCCACACCCTGCACACACACACACACATGCACACACTCCTACACCCCGTCATCCACACCCTGCACACACACACACATGCACACACACATCCATGCGCACACACTCCTACACCCCAAGTTCACACACACATGCACAGTCCCCTCCTCCATACCACACGCTTGCGTCTCCTTCTCCTCCCGCTCCTGGCCCATACTGTTCATGGAAAGCAGATGAGACCTGCACTGGGTCCAAGGACAGCCTGACATTGAGGGCCAGCTGTGGTCTCTGAGTCCCTCCTGGGGCACTCAGGGGCCTCCGTTGTGGGGCTCTCAAGGGCGGCCTTCCCTGACCGACAGCGTGGATGTTGAGGAGGCTGGAAGACTGGGTTTCTGTCTGTTCTCGTGCCCCGCTAGCACATAAGCCATATCTTCTCCGTGTGCCATGGATGCTCATGATTGTCCTGTGAGGTCATTGTGCAGACTGAGCAAGACAAGCCACATAGAGAACACAGTGCTGTGCCTGGAATCCAGTAGGACAAACCCAGAAACGTCATTTCTGAGTCTCAGTTTACACAGCTGGAGGAATATATGCTGGACGTCCATTTAAGAACCCTGACGCATGAAGTAGTCTCGGGCGGGAGCCGTGGATCCAACAGTCCTGAGGTCCGCGTCAGGCTGGGACTCTGTGAGCATTTCCCTGGACATGTTTCTGGCCTCAGGTCGTTGAGAGAAGTGTCTGGACACAGAATCTTGGAGAGAAAGGCACTAACTTCCAGAGCTTTGTTTGACGTCCCACCTGGTTTGGGGACGGTGGCAAACACCACGAGGGAAGCTCATGGTGTTCCTTGTTCTCGGAGCTGAGGGAGGTGACGCCTGGTCAGGAATTCCCTCCAAACGGAGACGGGGAAACGGGGGACGAAGGACTCACTGAATCCCAGGCAAGTGACCAGGAGACCTAAGCACTCGGGAACTCTTTCTCAAAACACCTTTCACTGACACTTGGACTGTTGCCCGACCACAAACTGTCTGAATTCTGCATTTCTCTAAAGGAAATTAAAACTGTGGTACTTCCCCTTACAACACACCTCCGCCAGAGCTTCTGGAAGGAAAGTGCGGGGAGTTGCCAGGCTGTCAGCAGTCAGGGCTGTCCCTGTCAGCTCCACTTCAGGACAGCCAGCAGGCTTCCTTGGGTGTTTAATGGGTGCTGGGTGTGGTTTGGTTTGGTTGGACAGAAACTAGAGTTCTGTGTTGGGTCCCAGTATGACTTGGAAATTTGTGAATGTGATGGTCCCTGTCATGTTTCCAGTCCCAACCCCAACAAGTGACTTGGGGCCTGGCTTATTGTACTGAAACATGGTGTGTGTGTATGTGTTTCAAGCTTTCTTTAAGAATTTTTACATATTTATTGAGTTTTTTAATTCCAGTGTAGTTCACATGCAGTGTTATGCTAGTCTCAGGTGTACAACGTGTGATTCAGCACCTCCATACCTCACCCGCTGCTCCTCACAACAGGTGCGCTCAGCCCCAGTCACCTGTTTCCCCATCCCCCCCCCCCCCCCGCCACTGGTCACCATCCTGTGCTCCCTGTAGTTAACCGTCGTTTCTCGGTTTGTCTCTCTCTCTTTTTTTTCCCCTTTGCTCCTTTGTTTCTTAAATTCCAAGTATGAGTGAAATTATATAGTACGTACTTTTCTGATTTCACTTAGCATTATACTGTCTAGCTCCATCCATGTCATTGCAAATGGCAAGGTTTCATTCTTTTTTATGGTTGAATAATACTCCGTTGTCTATATATACACACCACATCTTTAACCATTCATCAGTCGATGGGCACGATTGTAAATAGTGCTGCTATAAACATAAGGGTGTGTGTTTCCCTTTGAATTAGTGTTTTCATTTTCTTTGGGTAAATACCTAGTAGTGGAATTAATGGGTCGTATGGTAGCTCTGTTTTTAATTTTTGAGGACCCTCCATCCTGTTTTCCACAGTGGCTGCACCAGTTTGCATTCCCACCAACAGCTCATGAGGGATCCCCTTTCTCCACATCCTGTTGTTTCTTGTGTTGTTGATTTTAGCCATTCTGACAGGTGTGAGGTGATAGCTCACGGTGGTTTTGATTTGTATTTCCCTGATGGCGAGTGATGTTGAGCATCTTTCCATGTGTCTTTTTGGCCATCTGTGTGTCTTCTTTGGAGAAATGTCTGCTCATGCCTTCTGCCCATTTTTTAATTGGATTATTTGGTTTTTGGGTGTTGTATTCTGTAAGTTCTTTATATATTTTGGATACTAACCCTTTATCAGATATGTCATTTGCAAATATCTTCTCCCATTCAGTAGGTTATCTTTCAGTTTTGATTGTTTCCTTCACTGTGCAAAAGTTTTTTATTTTGATGTAGTTCCACTGGTTTATTTTTGCTTTTGCTTCCCTTGCCTCAGGAGACATTTCTAGAAAAACGTTGCTACGGCTGATGTCACAGCGGTTATAGTCTGTGCTCTCTTCTAGTATTTTATGGTTTCAGGTCTCACATTTAGGTCTTTAAATCATATTAAGTTTATTTTTGTGTATGGTGTCAGAAAGCGGTCCAGTTTCATTCTTTTGCATGGAGCTGTCCAGTTTTCCCAACACCATTTTTTGAAGAGACTGTCTTTTCCCCATTGTATATTCTTGCTTCCTTTGTTGAAGATTTATTGACCATATAATTGTGGGTTTATTTCTGGGTTTTCTATTTTGTTTCATTAATCTATGTGTCTGTTTTTGTGCCAATACCATACTGTTTTGATCACTACAGCTTTGCAATATAACTTAAAGTCTGGAATTGTGATGCCTCCAGCTTTGCTTTTCTTTTTCAAGATTGCTTTGGCTATTCGCGGTCTTTTGTGGTTCTATACAAATTTTAGAATTGTTTGTTCTAACACTGGGGAAAATGCTATTGGTATTATGATAGGGATTGCATTAAATCTGTAGATTGCTCTAATATAGACATTTTAACAATATATGTTCTTCCAATCCCTGAGCATTGAATGTCTTTCCATTTCTTTGTGTCTTCAATTTCTTTCATCAGTGTTTTCTAGTTTTCGGAGTACAGATCTTTTACCTCTTTGGTTAGGTTTATTCCTAGGTATTTTATTATTTTGGGTGCAGTTGTAAATGAGATTCCTTGATTTCTCTTTCTGCTGCTTCGTTATCAGTGTGTAGGAATGTGATAGATTTCTATACACTGATTTTATACCCTGTGACCTTACTGAATTTGTCAGTTCTAGTAGCTTTTTGGTGGTCTCTGGGTTTTCTGTATATAGTGTCATGTCATCTGCAAATAGCGAAAGTTTGGCTTCTTCCTTACCAATTTTGATGCCTTTTATTTCTTTTTCTTGTCTGATTGCTGAGGCAAGGACTTCCAGTATTATGTTGAATAAAAGTGCTGAGTAGACATCCCTGTCTTGTTCCTGACATTAGGGGAAAAGCTCTCAGTTTTTCCCCCTTGAGGATGATGTTATGTTTTTTTCATACATGCCCTTTATTATGTTGAGGGATGTTCCCTCTAAATCTACATTGTTGAGGGTTTTTATTATGAATGGATGTTGTACTTTGTCAAATACTTTTTCTGCATCTATTGAAATGATCACATGGTTTTTATCCTTTCTCTTATTGATGTAATGTATCACATTGATTTGCAAATAGTGAACCACCCTTGCAGCCCAGGGATAAATCCCATTTGATTGTGGTAAATTATTTTTTTAATGTATTGTTGGATTGGGCTTGCTAATATTTTATTGAGGACTTTTACATCTATGTTCATCAGGGATATTGGTCTATAGTTCTCTTTTTCTGTGGTGTCTTTATCTGGTTTTGGTATCAGGGTAATGCTGGCCTCACAGAATGAATTTGGAAGTTTTCCTTCCTTTTCTGTTCTTTGGAAGAGTTTGAAAAGAATAGGTATTATTAACTCTTCTTTATATGTTTCGTAGAATTCCCCTGTGAAGCCATCTAGTCCTGGACTTTTTGTTGGGAGATTTTGGTTAGTGATTAAATTTCATTGCAGGAAATTGGATTGTTCAAAATTTCTATTTCTTCCTGTTTCAGTTTTAGTAGTTTGTGTTTCTAGGAATCCACCCATTTTTCTCAGTTGTCCAATTTGTTATAATTTTTCACAATATTCTGTTATAATTCTATTTCTCTGTTGGCTATTTCTCCTCTCTCATTTGTGATTTTGAGTCTTTTTTTTCCATGAGTCTGGCTAGAGGTTTATCAATTTTGTTGATCTCTCCATAGAACCAGCTCCTGGGTTCATTGATCTGTTTTATTGTGAGGTTTTTTTTAAAGATTTTATTTATTTGACAGAGAGAGACACAGTGAGAGAGGGAACACAAGCAGGGGGAGCGGGAGAGGGAGAAGCAGGCTTCCCGTGGAGCAGGGAGCCCGATGCGGGGCTCGATCCCAGGACCCTGGGATCACAACCTGAGCCAAAGGCAGACATTTAACAACTGAGCCACCCAGGCGCCCCTGAAAGTTATCCTTTATTGTTTTGCTTAATGACGGATTCCTTTCAAAAGGTACAAATTAAAAACTAAAACTTAATAAGGCATGTAATTCAGTTCATTCCTGACCTATGGGTGTTAACCTTCCCCTGTGTCCTAAATGGCATTCACTTTTACAAGAAATAATGATTAGTGATGTTACCAGAGGTTCCCCACCTGGTGCAAACATGTCTTCTGAGCTGACCCATCATGAAACTGTGTGTGTGGATGTACACTTGCTAATTTTGTTACCTAAGTAACTTTGTCAAAGCAGATTGGAGACATCAAAACAGCTGAGAAGTATTTTCAAGACGTGGAGAAAGTAACCCAGAAACTGGATGGA
Organism: Eumetopias jubatus; assembly: GCF_037043125.1. Lineage (NCBI taxonomy): Eukaryota > Metazoa > Chordata > Mammalia > Carnivora > Otariidae > Eumetopias > Eumetopias jubatus. Next base: position 2,521,467 of record NW_028274815.1, read on the forward strand.
CTGCAAGGCAAGATAATGGTTTTAATGAACAGGTAAACCTCTTTAAAAAAGACGATTTTCTCAAATCTCCCAAGATTCTATGTAGTAAAGCCCTCTAGGGACGGTGTTCCTGCCCCACGTCTAGACCTGACACACAAGTCGTCACCACCTGACGCACCCACTGGTGTCTCCTTGAACTTAGGCACCTTTCAGTCTCAACAGACTTTAAAATGTTTTCCCCTTGTTTTTCAAAGTACTGTTTATATTGCCCATTTTCAACATAAATTTGCATAAATGTTTATTCTTTCTAGCCCCCCCAGCTGCTTCAATGCCCATGTTTTCATGTCTGTAGGAGTCACACACACAGTGTGGAGCTGGGTGGAGGTGGAGGTTTACGAAGATGGAGCCTGGGCCGGGAGCAGAGCTCACACTGCTGCAGAAAGTAACGAGCACGCAGGTGTCCGTTCTTATAGCAGGCAGTCACTTCAGTCAGAGGTCGTAACTTCACCTATAACAAGAGTTAATTTGCCAGCCGGGCACACGATGTGGCTCCTGCAGCTGCAGCGTCCATCCTCCCCGCCCACCCCCAGCACCAGGCTGCTCAGAACCATGCCCAGGAGATGCGGCACGCTCCTGTCTGTGCCGTTAACCCCTCTTCCTGCTTCACTGCTCTGTCCTTTATGTTCCAGAGCGTTCCTTCACCTCGGTCAGAATAACTTTGCAGAAGCCCACAGATTCTTCACAGAAATCCTCAGGATTGACCCAACAAATGCCGTGGTAAGGCCCCCACAAGAGCTGGGGGCTGACATCGGGGGCCTGTCCAGCGTCCATGGGCACCCATCCCAGTGGGTGGGCAGGTTCCCGGCAGGGCCGGCCTTGGCTGCCCACCTCCCGCCCCCCCCCCCCGCGAGCAGACACATGGCCGCCGGGTCCAGTCCCATGCCTGTGTCCTCCCCCCAGGCCAACAACAATGCCGCCGTGTGTCTGCTCTACCTGGGCAAACTCAAGGACTCCCTCCGGCAGCTGGAGGCCATGGTCCAGCAGGACCCCAAGCACTACCTGCACGAGAGCGTGCTCTTCAACCTGACCACCATGTATGAGCTGGAGTCTTCTCGCAGCATGCAGAAGAAGCAGTCCCTGCTCGAGGCAGTCGCCGGCAAGGAGGGGGACAGCTTCAACACCCAGTGCCTCAAGCTTGCATAGGACACTGACTCCCTGGAGCGCCCAGGGCCTCTGAATGGTGGACACAGGAGCTAAGAGATGAACACGACCGAGAAAGTCAATAAAATCTTCCACGAGTGCCGGGGAGCGGTCTTCTTCATCTGGAGCCATGCAGAGGCCCAGACTGTCCGGCGGTTTGTCGGACTCCAGCAGGCCCCGTGCCCACAGCTCTGCCGGGGGTTAGGAGTCCAGGGGGCCGAACATGTGCTGCGGGTGGCGGGCGCGGGCAGCAGTGGCTCAGGGGCAGCCCTGGGTCCCTTTTGTTTATTCTTGGAAGCTGAGCTGCTTCATCTCATAACTCTGAATATCCTCAGAGAAAAGCTGAAAAACCAACTCTTCTCATTCTGTAGATCCCCAGTACATGTGGGCATAAAGGCAGAGAAACACCAAACAGACCGCCATGCACCTTCTCTCTCCTTCGCTCCTCTCACATCCCAGACCTAAACACATCGCTTGTATTCATCCAATTCCTTTTCAGCTGATGCTGGACAGGCCTGGCGATGGGGGAAAGAACCCGCCGTATTTCTTCTGTGGTTTGTACAACCAAGGGAGACCACTGAACGTGCACAAGCAGGTGGGCTAGGAGGTATTTTTGAACCAAGCACATGTCGATTTAGGTGTTCCTTCATCCTGTATGCTGGGACACTTGCTTTAGTATTACAGGGTAGAGGGGAGGAGTTTTCTCCTCCACCCTGCTAGGTTCTTTGGGTGTTCTAATAAGCAAACTGATGTAAGACAGGTTACAGGAGAAAAGTTTAATCACGTACGCAAGAGAAACCCATAAGAATAGGAGACCCAAGCCAGGCAACTGAGGCTTCTGTGCCATCCTGAGCTAAGGAAGGAGCTAGGGGCCTGGGGCTTCAGCGGGAGAAGAGGGGGATTCACAGAACTTTGCCCCACTGTAACAGATAAGCCATTCAGATAAAAGTTTATAGCTGGGAACAGCTCCCTCTGAGCAAAGCCCCCATCCAAACCCTTCTAAGTAGTTGAGGGAGAAGTAAACGTTTTTCTTAAACCTGCATCCTGATTGTCTTCAGCTCAAACTAATCCACTTGCCAAAGTCACATACTTGGGGGGCACATACCCTCCCCCGCCTCAGTCCTGCCTTTGACATCCCCGGGAAACTCCGCAGTCCAGAAAGTGAGCTGGTAGACTGCTCTGGCTCACCGACCTCGTCTCTTAGCGCTGGGAATAGGTCGGGTCCATTAAGCAGCTGGGTCTCCGTTTGGGAGGCACCTATGCAAGGGGGCTCCCAGGTGAGGCCTGGGTGTGAGGGACCAGGCGCTCGACGTGGGGGCAGAAGGAAGTGGAGCGGAGTCACTGCCGTGTCCCAGTGTCCGAGCTCCAGAGCTGGGGGCGTCTTCAGACGAAGTAAAGCCAAGGTAGCGGGAACTGGATGGCTGGCAAGCTTGCTGAGTGGCCCCCACGGGGGCTGGGGCGGTTTCTCCAGAGTGTATGTCAGGGGGTCCGGCTCCAGCTCACACGGCTGCAGGAAAAGGGCAGTTTTAGTTCTCAACAACTCCCCAGTGAGAAGGGGAAACATCAGTTTGGAGAGTTGCAGCCAAATATAGGAAGAAAATAAAAGAATTTGGACCTAGTCCAGTTTACACGTAGAAAACAAAACCTCACAGCCCAGGAGCAGCACTAGACTCTGCTGTCCGCGAAGGCATATTACTGAAACGTAAGGTCTCTGCAGCCACCCGACATCCATCAAAGCAACCATAGCAAGACTAAGTCTGCTTTCCAATTGAGTCTAGTTTCAGTAACCCGGCCTGGTTATTTATAGAAGTGCAGAGTAACAGTGCTCACCGTATAGGCTCTATTAAGTCTGCTTTGCTGGAACTTTCCATAAAGAGTCTTGGATGAACCTCAAAAGCCTCTCCAGGCTAAGAAGCCACACCAAGGACCTGCTGTCAGACTTTGCCTGCAATACATACAGATTTAGGTGAATTCCTCTCCTCTCAAAGTCCCCAAAATACCCTGAGGTTCTTCGGCCTGCCAGGAAGTGCTCACCAGGCCAGGCTGCCGGGAACCCTGTAAGCAAGGGGCAGGCTGATGTTCCCCCAGGGTCTTTATTGGCTCCATAAGGCCGGCCTTAGTTCCTGAAAGCTGATCATCTCAGAGTCTTTACAGCGCTCTCAGATACCACAGTCTAGGTCAAAGCCTGGCAACGTAATCAACATCCCCAATCGTGTCCTGTTGCAAGAACAGATTCTTAGTGCCCTCGTGCACATATATTGCCACTAAAATGAGAATACTAAGTTGGCAAATTCTGGAGATATCAGAGAAAAATGGTTTCATCTTCGTTCACAAGGGTGTATCTTAAATTGTTGATACCTTCAAAGGTTTCCTTAAATCTGGAAAAACGAAAGAACAGGCAATGTTTGAAAGCAGAAGTCATGGAATTATAGTTCTAAGTTCATGCAGTTCCTTTAGTTCTAGAAAGTCTTACCCAGCTCACTTTCCCGACTGTAAGACTCTCGGAAGCCCGTCCTGGCCAGTCTTCTCCTTGACTCTCCCTGAAGGGGAGGTGCCTCTGCAGGAAGAGACCGCGCCAAGCGTCACAGTAAAGCAACTGGTCTGTAACCGACAAGGCTTAGGCTGCCCCTTGTTAAAGATCTGAGGAGAGTTCGTGATTATGGAACTGACAAAGCTAGCTGCTTATTTTTGTATGTTTTAAGATAACTGAAATTATCACCAACATCATCCAGGACATACTAGGTTTCTAGGAATTTCACGTAATTTGTAGAACATTTATATTAATATTCGCCCCTACAGTGCAACCTAAGGTTTATCATCACGTATTTGACATGCTTTCCATATAACTTTACACATCAAATAAGCCTACTTAATGTAACATCGTTCTTTGTATAAGTGAGAGCAAATCTCGTGAGATGGTCCAGGAACCCCCTGGAAATTCTCAAAACTTAGTTCGAGGTCAAGGAAGACCTTATTTAGAATTTGATTTGGGGAAGTTGGTCGAAAATATCAACATGTTTGGACACTTGACTGAAGAGGGTCACACATGGCTGTCAACTGTACTTCGGTTGATTTGGTCAAAGGGCCAGAAACCGAAGAGCTGGTGTAAGGTACAGAGCCTTGGCTTCCTGGCACATTATTTAAAAGGTAAAGAAACTTTCACAGTCTCTTGTCAACAGCAAACCTGAAGATGATTTCATTTTAAGAGTAAAAACCAGTTTTGTACCACTTTTGATATTAAAACTAAATTTTAACCTTAGCCAGCTTGACCACACATTAAAATTTCTCTTCAAAGATTCCTTTTCCAGGGATGCCTGGGTGGCTCAGTCGGTTAAGCATCTGCCTTTGGCTCAGGTCATGATCCCAGGGTCCTGGGATAGAGCCCCTCAGCGGGGAGTCTGCTTCTCCCTCTGCCCGCCAGTCCTGCGTGTGCACGTACGCTGACAAATAAATCTTAAATTAAAAAAAAAAAAAAAGCCTTTTCCACAAACCTGCAGCTTTCTTTGTCCTCAACAAAAGTGATCTTCACTCCTCAGACCTCCTTTTACTGAAAATCACACGTCTCTTGCATACAGAATGTTTTCCTTATTATTTCTAGGAGCTTCAATCACAATTTTTTAAGCCTGAGACATTTCTAGGGAATGCCAACAACCAATTGTGAACTGTCACATTAGTATTCTCTAGATTATAAAACAACGCCAATTTGCCAATTCCTAGAGACCTAGGCTTCCTGTTAGTACAGTTTGGTTCCATGTGGCACAAAAAACGTGTTTGCTAATAGACCCAAATAGCTTTAAAAGCTCCTCTCTAAAAGGAAGCCAAAAGTAGATAAACCCTATCCCCCTTCCCCCTCTGACGAGAAGCCTCTCCCTAAAGTTTGCATTTCAAAGCACTGCTCTGAGGTCCCGGAGAAGCTGGGGGTAGAAAATCTGCATCACAAAGGCACAAAGAAAGTCTCCAGAACTCTCTGGATGGAGTTCAGAGGCTTATTCACCTGTTCTCGCAGGTCCCCGGTGCTCACTGTTGAAAGGTTTCCCTTTGCTGTTCGGAAGGGCAGACCAGGTCCGTCCCAGCGTCCGCCTCTTACCGGATCTGTGAACACGGGGCGTGGGGGGGGGGGGGGGAGTCAGGATCGGTAAAGACAGATGGGGGAGGAACTGCTTCTAGAGCCACACTTCTGGTTTTGAAAAGATTTGCAAGACCGTTGTTTCCAAATCCCGGGAGAACAGGGTTGCAGCCTGAATGTCACCAGGCCGATCCACGCACCCAACGAAGTGACCTCCGGCTTGCTTCCTGCCCTCTGGGGACACAGTTTTATTTTAGCTTGGGGGAAAGACCTGCACAAAATTAAGTAAAAAAATAATCCTGTCAGGCTCTGAATATCAGCTATGGTCAAAAGTTCAGTCACACCAGGGGTCTCCCCTCTTATTTTCTGCCTTTTTATCTACTGATCGCAGGAGCTCATCCATTTGAGGATTTTGTGTTTAGGACGTTCTTCTGTGGCCTTTGACCTTTGAAGAGCATCCCCAGCAGTCTCTGGGGACGGGCCTTGGGGACAGAGGGGTGCAGCAGGAGATGGTCCGACGTTTTAGGGACCTCTTGTAAAGAGCTAACGAGAAATTAAAGCTAATCGCTTCTCGGCCTTTTGGCTAGGATCAAGTGGACAAATTAAAACTACAACAGTTCTTTCAACAAAGCGATTTTGGAATTAAGTTTTTTGGAGGCTTCTGCATACTAATTAAAATAGGCATCCCACTCTGATTTGGAAACCCTTGCTTTTAAGTGTACTGCTTACATAATCTCTGGCGTTCCTCCTGAAGGCCTTCCACCTTCACCACCCTGGTTGTGATGCCGAGGGCTGGCTGCAGGCTGGTGGCACCCTGGCTGCACGGGGTTAGCCCACACTTCTGCCGACCCGTACGTAGCCACAAAGGGGACGCACCCTCCTACACTTGTGTCTGGCCACAGTTTGGAGCCCCCAACCTGACCAATCCCGGTTCTCAGGACACGAAACAAGCTTAGAATTCACCATTTCTGCGGCTACCCACGGCTTCCGGGATCACAGTTCTGGAATACACGTTAAGCAGGGAGGCTGGAAAGCTGGGTGAGTAACTCTTCAGATTTTAAGGAGGGGAATTTACATTGGATGTCATTTTTTTTTTTTAAAGATTTTATGTATTTGACAGAGAGCGAGCGAGAGCAGGAACACAAGCAGGGGCAGTGGGAGAAGGAGAAGCAGACGCCCCGCTGAGCAGGGAGCCCGACGCGGGGCTCGATCCCAGGACCCGGGGACCATGACCTGAGCCGAAGGCAGATGCCCAACGACTGAGCCACCCAGGCGCCCTGGATGTCAAGTTTATTTTTGTTGTGATATCTGCTCTTTCACTTAGTTAAGGGAGTCCCTAATGCTGGCCATTATACTTTTTATCCACTTTGTAGTTTGGTCTTTTCCAGAGATACCAGTGAGGCAGTTGTTTGGGATGAGTGCTCTCTAAAAACATTTTTCTTTCAAACAGAGCCAATTCAGAGGATCCGTCATCAGGCCCTTCAGAGTAGGATGTAGGTTGACATCAGTAGTGGAAAGGCTTTATGAGGTGAAGAGCAGAGGCACCTGGAGAATGCAGAAGGGGCAGCCCTCACAGCCCGGAGAGCTCACTCCCGGAGTTAGCCTCAAAACCAAGACTTGATGGTCACAAGTGATCAGACTGAGGTAACCAGTGTGTCCAGTTTCCCAAGAGAACATGAGGTGCCTCCAGTGACCCACTAACCTCGGACACCAGGCGGTGCTCCTGGAATGGGGCTTTCCCAGCACCAACAAGACAATGACGGTGGTGAGGACAAAAGCCCTTGATGACAAACTCCTGGGAGCTGGCGTGGCCACAGTGCTGCCGGTGGTTTAGGGTCTCGGGTCCCCAGTCAGTTCAGCCGGCCACCAGCTGCACCCGAGTAAGTGGACCATCTGGCCCAGGGAGAACATGCTCGCTGGTCACAAAGTCGGGCAGTCAGGACATAAAGCAACATGCAAGGAAAACGTCCATGAGAAAAATAAAAAGTTAACAGCTTCAGCCGAGCTTTGGGTCTCTTGGAGCCAGACTGACGCCTAAGAGAAACGGGTCTCTGGGTTGGGGACTGTGCGGTGTTTCACAGCATACCTCACTGTACAGAAATTTTCTTAAGGTCGGTGGGTGACCTGGTGTCAATCTAACCCGTTACATGACCAACTTACCTGAACGTGGAGCCCACGAATTCAGTGGCAAACACTCCCACAGCCGGTAAATGATCCTCCCGTGCCCGCCAGCTTCTCAGCTGTGGCTTTCAAGAGCCCCCTTGGCAAGACATCTACACATTAATCCCGAGCAATTTATGTCCAAACAGAGCCAGTCTGTGGGGCTGGGTCACACAGCCTGTGCCCGTGTTCTGCTCTATGGCAATTCTGCTTTAGGACAAAAAACAATAAAGAAAAACTGACCATCTCTGGGAGGAAAAGGATCAACAGAAACCAAGAGTACTCATAACAAACTTTAACAAATCATTACATCCAAGAAACTAGTTCTACAAATATTTGCTCCTGCTAGTCTGAGTTTATGAAAGGAAGGACTGTCCATTCTCCCTTCCATGAGACCCTTGCACGCAGAGATTGGAACACTAGCATGGTGAAAATCGTTACCTGATGGTAGGCAGCACTTATCGGAGACCCAGGAGCTCAGCTGCAGCAGCCGCAGAGGGAGGAATGTCCTCCCGGTGAAGATGCTGCCCACTGCACCAGCTGCAGGGGAGGAGACTTTTCTCCTCCACCTGCAAGGTTCCTTGGCCTAATAATCTAACTGACGTATCAAACAGGTTAACAGAAAAGTTTGATTGGGTAGGTATGGGGGGCCCCATAAGAACATGAGCCCCAAGGACAAGCCAGGCAGTTGAGACTTCTGCTCCATCCTGAGCTAAAGAAGGGGATAGGAGCATTCACAGGAAGATAGGTCGTGCAGGTAAAAGTTTATAGCTGGTAACCACTCCGAGTGAGGCCCCTTATCCAAACTCTTCTAGGTAGTTGAGAGGTTAAGAATTTTTCTTGCATCCGCTGTGTCGATTGCCTTCAGCTCAAACTAATCCACACGTGAAAGTGACATCTTTTGGGGTCATGTATTCTGCTCTGCAGTAATCTCGCTTTTAAAGAAAATCTAAAGTACCTGAGAACTTCCTCACTAAAGAACTTCTGGCAAGGGTCCTTTAAAGATGTAGCTCTTCTAGGGGCACCCGGCTGGGCCAGTCCCTGTACAGAGCATGTGACTCAATCTCAAGGTCAGGAGTTCGAGCCCCGTGTTGAGCACAGAGAGGACTTAAAAACCTAGCTCTTCTAATACATTTTAAAATATAATCCATTTTAGGGGCGACTAGGTGGCCCAGTCATTAAGCGTCTGCCTTCGGCTCTGGTCATGATCCCAGGGTCCTGGGATCGAGCCCCGCATCGGGCTCCCTGCTCCGCGGGAGACCTGCTGCTTTTCCCTCTCCCACTCCCCCTGCTTGTGTTCCCTCTTTCACTGTGTCTCTCTGTCAAATAAATAAATAAATAAATCTTTAAAATATATATATATAATCCATTTTAAAGACCTGGATGGCTCAGTCAGTTTGGCATCTACCTTCAGCTCAGGTCATGATCCCAGGGTCCTGGGATCGAGTCCTGCATCCAGCTCCCTGCTCGGCGGGGAGTCTGCATCTCCCTCTGCTCCTCCCCCTACTTGTGCTGTCAAATAAAATCTTAAAAAAAATAAAGACCATGATATAAACATTTATTGCATAAAGCAAAAACTATTTCTATTCATTTTTGTAATAAAGCAGAAACATGCAAATATAGCATCTACAGGCAGACAGTCTCGGCATACTTGTTGAAACATAGATTATATGTTAAAAAGAGAGAGAGCCAGAAGGACTATGATACTAAGGAGGTTTGAAAAAATTTTTCTCTTCCAGGAGAAAAATAAAAACTGGTGAGGTCATTTGAATTCCTTCACCTTGAGGGTTTTCCTTCAAATCCGGCAGCTCTGGGGAGGTGAGAGGGCCCATCCCTCCAGCCTGGAACAACAGCACGAGGGTCCCTGTGGGGGTCTGTCCATGGACTGCGAGCCTGTCAGCCCCAGGTCACTTGTGCATGGGGCAGGTGGTACTGCACAGACTCCTGCAGGACAAAGCCAAGGGAGTCCGGGAAAGGACCGAAGTTTCCCCAAGAAATTGGTATCTGCACCTTCAAATTCACCCTCCCTCCCCAACCCTGTTCGCATGACCACCTCCAGGTAGGAGGACACCAGGGCAGCTTGCAAGCCGCACTCAGCCCCGTGGGCTGGGGCTCCTGGTGTTTGCAGGGCACCTGGGCGGCCACCTCGCTCCTTCAAGGTGGGAGCAGCAAACCGCTGCCCGGTCTGGGGTAACTGGTGTGATTGATCTAGTTCACATGCACTTTTCCTTCATCTTAAAATTTAAAAAAATAACCGCATCCCTAGAATCTATCCCAGAGCTAAACACAGTGACCCACTAACCGAGTGCGCCCTGCTCCGCTGGAACCTGAGGACTTGAGGGGACACAGACCCAGACAAACACCAACACCGTTCCATCAGGCACAGTGGGGACACAAACTCGTCGTCCTGGCAGCTGGCTGCCCCGTGGCCCATGTGTGCAGGCGTCCAGTGGTGGGGGGAGGTGCGGCGTCCACTGCTGCGGGGGGCAGGGGACAGCTCCTCCCAGTCACTAGAAGAGGAGGGGGCTCCGCACAGCTCCACACCACCAGTACCAAATCCCCCACTTTTCCTCCTCCCGGGGTCCCAAGCCCCATCAGCAGGCGCCGGGATGTCGCCCTCGGATCTGGGGAAGGCTCCTGCCCAGCACCTCTCTCCTTCCAGGGTGGCCCACGCTCTGCACGCCCCGACCAGCCAGTCTCGTGGGCGGAGAGAAGAATCTTGGATCTAACAGCCTCACACAGACCGTCCTCACTCGGGAGTCCTCGGCTGCCTGCAGCTCTCAGCCACTGGGGCTCCGCCGTTGGGTCCCTCTGCCGCCCCCAGCAGGCAGGGCGCCCCCGGTCCTCACCCCGCTTTTGCTTTCCTTCCGGGACCTTTCCGCTGCCCCGGCGGGCAGCTCTGGGAGCCTACTCGGGGGGCTCCCAGAAGGCCCCCCACCCCGAGGCGGCCAAGTTCCCCCCCATGATCCCGACACTTCCCGCGGAAGACACTCTGCCCACGCTCAAGGGAATTCTAAGTACGGAGACCGCTGAGTGGGCATCGCTCTCCGGGACACGTAGCTACGACAGAGCCCTTTGCAAAGACTTGCACGTTAGGGGCGCCTGGGTGGCTCAGTCATTAGGCGTCTGCCTTCGGCTCAGGTCCTGATCCCAGGGTCCTGGGATCGAGCCCCGCATCGGGCGCCCTGCTCGGCAGGAAGCCTGCTTCTCCCTCTCCCACTACCCCCTGCTTGTGTTCCCGCTCTCACTCTCTGTCAAATAAATCAAATCTTTAAAAAAAAAAAAAAAAAAAAAAAGACTTGCATGTTAAAAAGCCAGCAGATCAGCTTTCTTAACCATTATTATAATCACAGACAATAAAATCGTCACCTGCCCCTCAGGAGCAGTTAGGTTTCGTCTTCCTCCTCCCCTGGGTCGTTAAAGGAAAAGCAACTGGACTAGCAGTAATGAAGTTTAGCATGCAAATTTGGTGAGCCATTAAATAGCAGGTGTCAACACCTGCCACTAACAAGGACACCACGAAACCACGCCTCTGCCCTGGGGATGGGTCACTCTGCTGGGCTGACTCCTTCCAGGTCCCATGCGGCCACCTCCACGAAGTCCTACTGGGTCCCCCTGGAAAGAAGGGACAAGCCACACTCTGAACACCCCTCCCCCCCCCACGGCCTCCCATGCTCACACCACTAGAAGCAGCTCACGAGGCTGGCAGGCTGGCTTGGCTCACTGGCGTTCCAGAAGAGAAGCTGGCACACTTTCTGGGAAGGACCAGATAGTAAATGTGTCAGGCTTTGTGGCCAAGGGCCAGCTCTAGCACAAACTCGGTTTCGGTTTGTCTTTGTTTTCAAACCTTTTAAAGACTCTAAAAGCCATCTTAAGCTTGCAGGACATCCAGAAACAGGTTATGGTCCATAATTGACCAAAGGGCTGTAATTTGCAGACCCGTGTTCTAGAACACCACCAGGCACGTAGCACACGCCCCCAAGATGGTTTTTGCATGAATGTCAAATTCTCTTCAGTCTGACAACAAAGGGATTGAGGGTGTGAGGTCCACACACCATGAACCATGTAGCCTTGTTAAGCAACTAGGATTTTGAGCCTCAGTTTCCCTTTTTCTTAGGGGATTACAGGGATTTGGTTACAACTTCATCAGCCTTCTGTTCCTCACCCTCCCCAACCTTCTGTTCCCACAAGGCAGACAAAGTGTGTCCCTCACCCCCTGGCCCTCCACTGGTCCCCATCCCCCAATGAGGCTGCCCCCCCCCCCGCCCTTGAACAAGGGTCCGAAGTTCAGGGAGGTCTGTCCCGACCACTGCCGCACCACGTCTCCACCACGTTCCAGCCACCCTGGCCTGCAGCCAAGGGAGGCAGCCAGTCCTGCTGCAGGCCCTTTGCACCTGCTGCTTCCCACACCTGGAAAGCTGTTCCTCCAGTGTCAGATTGAATGATATCCCCCAAAATTCATAGGTTGATCCCATCATCCCCAGTGGGGCATTATTTGGAGATGGACCCTTAAAGAAGTAATTACAGTTAAATGAGGTCACAAGGGTGGGGCCCTGACCCAACAGGGCTGATGTCCTTACAAGGGACACCAGGAATGCATGCACAGAGGCCACGTGAAGACAAGAAGGGGGAGACTGCAGGAGAGACCAGCCCAGCGGCACCTTGATCTCAGACTTCCAGCCCCCAGCACCATGGGAGGGGCAGTCTCTGGGGCTGAAGGGTTTGGTACGGTGGCCTGAACCGGGAGAGTCCGCCCGCCAGCTAACCCGGCAAGAGCAGAACCCCTCCTCAGAGCAGGAGCCCAGACGGCTGCTCTGGAGGAGGAATGGGCAGGAGTCCACAGTTGGATTATAGTAAAGAATAGGGGAATGTACTTCTAATTACCACATATACCTAAGAGGGCTTTAAACAAGATCAGCCTGTTAAAGTTTTAATGACCTGGAAAAACACAGAGTAAAAGAGATATTTATGTAAACAATGTTCATATTAAAAGACTGAGAATACTGTATGTTTTGTAATAGTTATGGGTAGATTGGGCATAAGGCCATTTTTACTTTCCCTTCTAGATCTCTGAACTTCAAAATTTTCCACCAAATGAGTGTATTTGCTTTCTCCTATAATCAGACAGAAGCATCAAAATTGGTAAAGGTTTTGCTTTTAAAAGGAGACTTAGGGGCACATGGGTGGCTCCGTCGGTTGAGCATCTGACTCTTGATTTCAGCTCAGGTCACGATCTCAGGGTCGTGGGATGGAGCCCTGCGTTGGGCTCTGTGCTCAGCGGGGAAGCAGTTTGAGACTCTCTTTCTCTGGCCCTCCCCCCACACGCATTTGTCTAAAATAAAATCTTTTTAAAAGAATAAAAAGGGGATTTAAACATCCTAGAGAGTGACAGGTTCTGTAATTGGATAGTAGACAGTGATTAAAAGGAATGATCTAGACATCCACTAATGAGCACATGTCTAAAAATCATCAGGAATACTCAGGACGGAAAGATGGCACACGCCCAGTGCGACAGTTAAAGATACATAGACACCGTGACAGATACGCGCGCTTGCAGAACGGTGCAGAGACTGGTGCGGGAACCTGTCAGCCAATTGAAGGGACCGTCCCAGAGGAGGGGGGGCGGCTCCTGCGAGACTATACCTGTGAATATTTTTAATTTTTTAAAAATATTTTAAGTAGGGGCGCCTGAGTGGCTCAGTCATTAAGCGTCTGCCTTCGGCTCAGGTCATGGTCCCAGGGTCCTGGGATCGAGCCCCGCATCGGGCTCCCTGCTCAGCGGGAAGCCTGCTTCTCCCTCTCCCACTCCCCCTGCTTGTGTTCCCTCTCTCACTGTGTCTCTCTCGCTCAAATAAATTCTTTAAAAAAAAATATTTTAAGTAATCTCTACACCCAGTGTGGGGCTTAAACTCACGACCCCGAGATCAAGAGTCACATGCTTTACCGACTGAGCCAGGCAGGGGCCCCCAATAAAGCATTTTTTTTTAAGATTTTATTTATTTATTTGACAGAAAGAGAGATCACAAGTAAGCAGACAGGCAGGCAGAGGGAGAAGCAGGCTCCCTGCTGAGCACGGAGCCTGATATGGGGCCCGATCCTGGGACCATGACCTGAGCCAAAGACAGACACTTAACCGACTGAGCCACCCAGGCGCCCCAAGCATTTTTTTTTTTAATGCTGTTTTTATGTTAAAGTAATGAACCAGTGGTTTGCAGATGGTCCCACTGGCCAGAGCGCCGACTCCCAGCTCCCTTGCTGCAGAAGGCAAGGTTGTCCCTCCAGCTCCGGAGTCACACACACGGACACTTAGACCAGCTTACCTTCCTAGGGCCAGGGAGGTGCCCGGGGAACGGTGAGGACTCCCTTAGCCACGCGCCGGGCTCCCAGGACAGTGACGGGGCACGGGGGAGGGGTGCAGGGCACTCTGCTCAGAAAAAAGTTCACATAGCGTGCAGTCACAGATGTGCACACCCACCCACACAGGTGTGCACGGATCACTCATCTGGACCCTCCCTAGGCTGCTCAGGACTGTGCCCAGCGCCCTCCCCCGGGATGCCCACCCTGGGCTGCAGTGGGCGCTGGTACCGGATGCCCCCCCACCGCCCCAGTGAGGCCCTCAAGAACCAGGCCCCACCAGTGCAGGGGGCCTGTAACCCCCAGTTCCCCAGCCACCATCTGGAGGGGAGGGTCCCCCATCCCGTGAGCGGCTGAGGCCCAAGTAGCACTGGATGGATAGCAGCTTCCGTGGGCTGGCGCCCCAAGGAATGCCAGCGTTACCCCATGCAACCCTGGAGACAGATGCTGTCACCCCCGTGGGACAGGTAAGGACCCACAGGTGGCACCAAGAACCAAGACCAGCCCGACCCCACTGGCCCCACTCGGCCCAGGCCAGGCCTAGGGAGTGTGGCCTCAGGATCTACAGCCCACCACGCCCCCCCCCACCAAGCACTTACCCTGAAGACTTTATGAAATACTTGATTAAACAAAGAATCTGGTTAGTAGCTTTCATACAGATCACCTGCTAAGGCGAGCAGGCTGGAGATATTAGATGAAGGACATCATTCGAATTAAGATCATCTCTGCTTTAAGCAACACCCGTGGCTCCCCTCAGACCACCATGGGCAGTGAAGAAACAAGAAACTCAACAGGAAGGGACAGGGACGGGAGGGGCACTGTTGGGGACCCCGCAGGAGGGGGTAACGCAGGCCGGGAGGGCGGTCTACAGAGGCCGGAGGATGACGAAGATGCTCGTCACCTGAGCGGTGGCAGGGGGCAGAGCCAGGCCCCGGCCCGGTCAGTGGTGCCTGAGCCAGCTGCCAGGTGGGACCCGCAAGCTCACAGAAGGGGGTTCTGGGGTCTTCCTCCCCCTGGGGGATGTGCGGGGGACAAGTGTGGCTCTGCCACGTCCACTGCCATCCTGCGGGGGGAGGACCCACGCTGATCCTCCGGGAGCGGGGACCCCAGCCAGGCTGGTCCCAGGCCGGGACGTGGGACAGGCCGGGACGCTCACTCCGCCCGTGGCCACGCAGGCCCTCCTGCCCAGCGTTCTGGTGGCCAAGTGACCCTCTGAACCTTAGGCCGGGGCTTCACATGTGTGTAGCAACGTTCGAACAGGATCACTCCGCATTAAGTGTCCAGCACATGAGCAGCATGAAAGACGTCAGTACAGGCCTTTCTAGGAAGTGGATCGAATCTTCTCCAGGCGCCGGGGGTCGCTGATCCACGTGGAGGTCACCTTGCCGGGGAGCCTTGTGCGGGGTCAGACTCCGTCATCGGAGGAGCCGAGCCTGGCCTTCCTCCCCGACACTTCTCCCCCCTACCCCAGACGTGACTGCCACCGGGCCAGCCCGGGCGGCGCCAGGACCAGGAGCGGAGCGAGGACAGCTGGGGGGCTGCCGACCGGGCTGAGGAGCAACACAGGAGCACTGCGGGCCCCCACGTGTGGCCCGCAGGACCAGCCAGCCACCCCCGACGGTGGGCTCTGGCCACGCTCGCCCACCTTACGTGAAGGGCCACGTCAGAAAGGACAGGAGCAGATGCCAAAGGGTCCACGGCCAGAGTGATGCCCAGGGCAGAGCCACAAGGGAAGGCTCAGAGATGGGGGTGCCACCCACAGGACCCCGCAGCTGGAATGGCAGGGGAGGCAGGGTCAGCCTCAGGGAATTCCCGCCAGAGCCACCCCACCCCTGCTGTGCGGGCCAGGTCCCCTTGGCACATGACCTGCCCTCAGCCGCCTGCTTTCACCCAGGTCCCCCCACCCCCCCGGGGGGCGCAGGCCGGAGCCTCCTACCCCTGCTGGTGACCTTACCGACCTTCACGACTCTCATGGGAAAATGGGAGATGTGCAGGTTTCCTGAAGGTGCCACGGAAAATCACCAGACAGAGGGACTGAAGACAACACTGGCCTGTCCTCTCGCGGTCCGGGCTCAGGTGTCCGCAGGCCCGTGCATGTCGGCCGGGCGGGGGCTGTTGTGACCGCAACCTCCACCTTCACGCACCCGCCTCCCACTGGGGCCTCCCCCTGTCTTACGGGGTCACCAGTCCTGGAGTTCAGAGCCCGCCCTAACCCAGGGGCATCTCACGAGAGCCCTCCCCGACCGCAGCCACGAAGACCCGATTTCCAAACAAGGTCCCGGCTGACATGAATTTTTGCTGAGCGGTGTTGCGCTCACCCCACCTGCTCAGTGGCGCACGGGCTCGGGCGAAAGCAGGTGTGTCCGCCACGCCCTGAGCTCCTCAGGGGACCCTCCCCTCGGCCCTACTCCCTTTCCAGGAGACAAACCTGAGGCACAGAGAATCTGAGGAACTTTCCCAAGGCCACACAGCTATGCGGGTAGCAGAACCGGGACCCATGGCCTCGTGGAAGGGTCCAGCATCTGCACTCTCACCCAACGGGAGGCCCACCACCTATGGGAGGAGCAGGGCTCCCTTTCTGTCCTCTGCGCCCCCGGGAAGTGTGTGTGTGGAAATGGAGGCACCTCTCATAGGATTCCGGGGCGCTGTGGGCGCGGGGAGGCCCTGGGCAGCTCAGAGCCCCCGCTACTCATGTCAAGATGCGTGACCGCGGATGGAAGGCCTGGCCCTGGGCAGCAGGATGCGCCGCCAGAGGGCGCACCTCCGTCCCTGGCTCTGCCACTGTCGTCTTACGTCCTTGGGCACCCTAAACGTGTCCTGCAAGGGCAATCTACAGCGTCAGGTGCCACCAGTGGCCTGTCTCACCAGAGCCACCACAATTAATTAACCATGTGCAGCCGGAAATACTCAGGCACGAAAGCAAATCACATCGATTTCACTGATTTGTCCGGTGCCGGGCTGTTACATCGCGTAGCAGATTCCACTTGGGTTTTAGGTGGAAGGTGACCGGGGGGACCCGGGGATTTGGGGGAACAGTCTGTGTAAAATACAAGCATGTTCAACATGGAAAAGACACTAAACTATAATGACAAAGGAAGCGGAAAGACAGGGGCCTTGTTGGAGGGCTTCTTGGAGAAGCTCTCTACATTCCAGAACAAGACCGATGTCCCTGGGCGAGGTCACTGTGCACACAGGCCCCAGGGCCCAGTTGCAGCAACAAGCCAGCCCCAGCCCCACTGGCCTGGGGTGTCATTCTCAGCCTGGATCGCTTCCAGTGCCCTGGCCCCACTGCCTTCAAGAGAAGGCTTTGAAAAATAACCTCCTAAAACAGAACACAGAACAGAATACACAGAAATTCAGAAAAAGGCTCCTATTCTCAGAGACAACGGCCCCAGCTTCTTTCCAACTGAGCAGGCCCTGGCTGCCGGCCATGAGCGCAGACGCTCCAGAGACCCCTCCTCACCCGCAGGCACACCCTGTTCCCCCCAGCCCCCTGACCCAGCTCCCTGACCCAGCTCCTTCTCCACCCTCCTACAGGTCACCTTTCCCTCCTCAGGGCCCAGCCAAGCAGACAGACAGGACAGACAGCTGGAAGTTTCCAGCATCCTTGTCCGGGGCTGGGTACGGGCATGCGTGTGTGTGTGTGCGCATGCGTGTGCACACATACACACTTGGACATTTTTCAAACTGGAGACTTTCCCTGCAATTTCGTCAGCCTGTCAAGTCAAGGTAACAACACTGCTCCGGTTTCTAATTAAGAGCATGAATCATCCTCTCCAGCAGCCAGGTGGAAGCTCTCTTGTTCAGGGAGGGCTGTTCACAGCTGGGGGAGGCCTGCTGGGCAGTCTGGAGGCGGAGGCTGGTGTTCTCACCAACAGAAAGATCTTAAAATTCCAAATTTCCAAAGGGAAGCTTTTCAGCTTCTGCTGCCCGTGTGTGGTGGGCTGAACGTACTCCCCCGAATTCACATGGTGAAGGCCTAGACCCCAGGGGATGGTGTTAGGAGGCAAGCCTCTGGGGGTGACTGGGGTTAGGGGAGGCCGTGAGGGGGGTGCCCGTGATAGGATTAGTGTCTGCGGAAAAGGGCAGTTCCAGAGCCATCTCCCCCTCTGCCATGTGAGGACGTGGCGAGAAGGCAGCCTTCCTGCAAGAACCCTGACCTCGGACAGCCAGCCTCCAGAACTGAGGGAAACCGAGGTGGGTTGGTAAGCCCCAGCCACGGTCGAGGCGGCTCCTGAGGGGCACAGAACATGGTGGGTACCAGGGACCATCCGTTCTGCTCAGGAACTGCACCCTCCAAAATCTGCATGTAATTTTTTTTTTAAGATTTTATTTTATTTATTTGAGTGAGACATCACCAGCAGGGGGAGGAACAGAGAGAGAAGCAGACTCCCCGCTGAGCAGGAAGCCTGACGTGGGGTTCAATTCCAGGGTCCTGGGATCATGACCATAAACCGAAGGCAGATGCTTAACCAACTGAGCCACCCAGGCATCCCCCAGATCGCATGTAATCCTGATCTGGCTTTCTGGAAACTGAATGACAGTCGTGGTTTGGCAAGCTGTCGGCTTGGCAAGTACGGGGCCCAGTGGCCAGGGCAGCGCACTGTGCAGATGGGTCTGTTCTCTCCCTAGATGGACCAGAAGCCCCCATGCCAACTTTGTGAGGAGATGTTTTAAAACACAGGGAGACCAGCTCCTCTAACAAAGTAATAAAAGCAGGGTGGTTTCTTTCCCCAGGAATGGAGTTCAAGACATCTGTGCCCTAGGGATCCAGAACTTACACTATGGCTGAATGCACCAAGCTGCTCTTACTTCAGGCCCACAAGACTTGCAAGCACGCGGGAAGTGGAGGGCACCGTTTGGGGTGGTGGCCCGGGCCCCGTGGCTGCCCCTCCTGAGGCCCCACGTGGCCCCTCGCAGCATGACTGCTCCAGTGGGCCTGTCCTCATCAGAGTTGCCACTCCAGCGGCAGCCACACAGAACCCTCGCGGGGAAGCACAGGGACCAGAGCTGGGCAGACACTGGGACACCACGTTCCCAGTGTGAGGAGACGTCTTACTCGCAAGACAGAGGAAGACCAACATGCAGAGTGGGGCAAAGACCGGAGGCGGTTCCCTGCCACCCAGATGCACTCCCGTGTGTCCTGCCAGCCTCATGCTTCCTGGCAGAAGCTCCCTCACGTCGGGTTTCTGTCACCGCAGCGAAGAGCCCGACAAAGACCACAGAGGAGCTCGCATCACGCACGGGGCACAGGCGGGGACCAACCGCTGGGGCTAAGCCTCAGGCACAGATATCCACCCTCTTCACGTCTCCCGCCGCTGCCAGCCATCCCGCAAGGGGACACATCTTCTAGCACCATCTCACCGGCTGGGGTGCCACACACCCACCCTCTGCCCCTGGCTTCCCGGTTGGACCAGCAGCTCTGTTCCTGTCCCGCTTCCCCACAGGTCTGATTCCATTTGTTCCTACTTCTCAACTGTTTTGTTTTTTTTTTTAAGATTTTATTTATTCATTTGACAGAGAAAGAGCGAGCGAGAGAGAACACAAGCAGGGGGAGTGGGAGAGGGAGAAGCAGGCTTCCCGCTGAGCAGGGAGCCCGATGGGGGGGCTCGATCCCAGGACCCTGGGATCATAACCTGAGCCGAAGGCAGACGCTTAACGACTGAGCCACCCAGGCGCCCCAACTTCTCAAAAGTTCTGGTCCACCAACAGCACCTTTCTGGGTGGAGGGAAGCACCCCTGTTAAAGACTTACAGTTAACCTATCCGTGATCAACACTGAGCAACACAATCCCTCCAAAAGTTAGTGACTTCAAAAAAAGTTTTAAGGCCGTAACAACAGGTGATACATCTGCCATCACCCACGCCGCATGCGGATGGCCCTGGAGGCTCCCTTCCCTGCTAACGCACCCGGGCCGTCATTGCCCCTGCCTGCACTTCTACTGTTAAATTTCTTACCTCCTTGACGATTAAATCTACACTCATCTCAACACAACCACCTCTAAGGAAGTTGAAAGCCATCTAGGGCTTATCAACCCTTAATAAAAAACAAGTGTTTTGAGGCTCAGTAGGTTAAGTGTCTGCCTTCGGCTCAGGTCATGATCTCAGGGTCCTGGGATCGAGCCCCGCATCGGGCTCTGTGCTCAGCAGGGAGCCTGCTTCTCCCTCTCCCTCTGCTCCTCCCGCCTCTACATGTGCTTGCGCATGCTCTAATAAATAAATAAAATCTTTTTAAAAAGGACAAATGTTTCCTCCCAGTTCTCTGCTGCCCACCACCATCTCTGGCGGTGCAAGAAGGTGTGGATGCCTGGTTTCCCCGAGCCCGTGCGAAGCGGAACGTGGGGACATCTGTGTGGTGGGTACTGCGGTGTGGGTAAGACAGGAGGCCTGTCAGGGGTGAGAAACAGCCAGTGTGAACCCCTTGAAAGAACCTGCTGAGCCGCAACAGAAGCCACGCAAGGCTGAACACGAGATCAAATGTGAGCTTTGTATGTAAACAGTCACTGTCTCATCCTGGCAAGATCAGAATTGAATGTTTTTATATATATTTTTTAATTAAAGATTTTATTCATTTATCTGACAGAGAGTGAGAGGGAACACAAGCAGAGGGAGTGGCAGGGCTCGATCCCAGGACCCTGGGATTATGACCTGAGCCAAAGGCAGACACTTAACGACTGAGCCACCCAGGCACCCCAAATGTTTTTATATTTTAAAGCGCTATTTTGAAGTAAGAATTAAATCCAGTAGCCTATTTTCTTAACCAAGGCTCAGGATACGTGGCCTGTGTGTGGAGGCAGGACGAGGTAGGAGAAATGTCGTGAGATCCGCTGAGAAGCAGCCGGCGCCGCTCGGGCTCTTCCTGCGTGTTACTCCAGCAACACTTCGGATGCACCTGCCATGCTTCCTGCACTTCTGTGAGCACTCAGCTAGGCCTGCAGCGCCTGAGGGGGCTCAGTAACACAGAGCTTTCTTAGGACGCCAGCACACAGCCAGCGTGAAGCTATAGGCAGGCATATAATGCGTGCACGCTGACCGATCAGTGTCCCAGCCACATAACACCACGGCAGGAAGTGCTCCGCCCCTTCAAAAAGAGGACACATCTGGGGTGCCTGGGGGGCGCGGTCTGTTGAGCATCGGACTCTTGATTTCGGCTCAGGTCATGATCTCAGGGTTGTGAGATCAAGCCCTGTGCCAGGCTCTGTGCTAGGCGTGGGGACCTGCTTAAGATTCTCTCCCTCCCTTAAAAAAAAAAAAAAAAAAAAAAAATTCCATTAAAAAAAGTCAATTAGGGGGCGCCTGGGTGGCTCAGTCATTAAGCGTCTGCCTTCGGCTCAGGTCATGGTCCCAGGGTCCTGGGATCGAGCCCCACATTGGGCTCCCTGCTCCGCGGGAAGCCTGCTTCTCCCTCTCCCACTCCCCCCGCTTGTGTTCCCTCTCTCGCTGTGTCTCTCTGTCAAATGAATAAATAAAATCTTAAAAAAAAGAAAGTCAATTAGGATTTTTAGTTCAGAATGGTTAAGCTGATAGTTGGGAACTCTTTTATTTGAAGGGCAGAAATAGCAAAATACATGCAAAGCTCTGCCTGGTTTCATTAGCGACAATCACTGAAGCATCTGGCTTCTCAGAGGCGGTGGGGGCCCCTCCTCCCTCTCCAGCTCCCTCTTCATCCCCGCACAGTCGGGGACTGAGACAGTGGCAGGAGGGGCATGAAGACGAGAGGGCGGAGAGGATCCCGGTGACTCAGGAGCCGTGGACAAGGGCGACCCCGGAGTGAAAAGCAGGCACCCGGGAACCTCACCAGATTCCAAACAGGGAGAGTATCTTGGGGTGAAAGGGTGAATCTGGACCCAGACCCAAGGCTGACAAGTCCCTGGATTATTCGTGCCTGCCT
Source organism: Eumetopias jubatus (assembly GCF_037043125.1). NCBI lineage: Eukaryota > Metazoa > Chordata > Mammalia > Carnivora > Otariidae > Eumetopias > Eumetopias jubatus. The sequence continues at coordinate 2,543,116 of NW_028274815.1, forward strand.
CTTCATCAGGAACACAAGGCACGGCCTGAGACCTCGCTGGCCCTGTTCGCAGCGGCCTTTAGCCTAAGTCGGAATAAGGAAAACAGAGCTTTCTTAGGACGCCAGCACACAGCCAGCGTGAAGCTATAGGCAGGCATATAATGCGTGCACGCTGACCGACCAGTGTCCCAGCCACGTAACACCACGGCAGGAAGTGCTCCGCCCCTTCAAAAAGAGGACACATCTGGGGTGCCTGGGGGGCGCGGTCTGTTGAGCGACGGACTCTTGGTTTCAGCTCAGGTCATGATCTCAGGGTCGTGAAATCAAGCCCCACATCCAGTTCGTGCTCAACAGGGAACCTGCTTGAGATTGTCTCTCTCCCTCTACCCCCAACCCCCATGCTGTCTCTCTCTCAAATAAATTAATCTTTAAAAAATAAAAATTTAAAAAGGACACATTTGCAAAGTAACACCCACGGAGAACTACCTTGTTCAGCGAGCAGCTATCTCTCTTTCTAAAGTGATAACCACACAAAGCTGACAGCAGAGCAAGAGCTGTTCTGGGAAGACCAACATTTGTGCTCCCTGGAAGATTCTGGTCTCAGAGCCCTAAAGGTGGTGACTGTACGAAGGATCCATCCTCTCCCACATTCACCTTGGATGAGCTACCCGACCACGTGGGAGTGCCGCCCTCAGGAGGAGCCTCCCCCACTTCCCCGCTAGGTGCGGACACAGCCCGGGTCGCCCCTTACCATCCTCCTGCTGCCCGCGCACGTTCCTATCCTAAAACTCAGTTTACTGAATCGTCTAAGACTTGAGTTTCCTCCATGCCTTGGACACACATTCCCAAGGCCCACGTCGAGGTGATGAAAGGAATTTTAACACGAGGTTTTTAATCCAGTTTAAAAAATCCTTAAAACAATCTGCCCTTCAAAACATGAAACTGATTTGGGATTTTTCTATTATTGTAACAAATTAGGCAAAACTGTACCTCAGAATTGTTGAAGGAAAAGATAATATACTAATCTTCCTATTAAAACCAAAAAACTTGGGCACCTGGGTGGCTCGGTTGGTGAAGCGTCTGCCTTCGGCTCAGGTCATGATCCTGGAGTCCCGGGATCGAGTCCCGCACCGGGCTCCCTGCTCGGCGGGGAGTCTGCTTCTCGCTCTGACCCTCCCTCCTCTCATGTGCTCTGCCATTCTCTGTCTCAAACAAATAAATAAAATCTTTAAAAAATAAGTAAATAAATAAAACCAAAACCTTGGTTGTAGAAGAGTTAAGAGGGAAATCAAACTAGAAATCTCAGGGAACACCAACGCAAGTAAAATATAAATTCGTTACATACATGTACAACCATGACCGTGATGAACGAGACCTGACAGCCAAGAGTATAAAATTAAGGCAGCGACTTTATTTTGAACAAGAAAGTGGCAGGAGCAGCTCCGAGCACCCCCCCCCCCCCACTACCAGGAGAGACTTCGCCTCCGACGGCACTCCCCACCCAGCTCCGGGAGAACAGAGTCTTCGTCCGGCCGGTCCCCGTGTCTCCCTGACACCTGTCCCGGGGCACGCCCCGCGCGGGCCCGCGTCTGCTTGCAGCCGAAGGGCGGGGTCGGGACGGCGCAGCCCCGCACTCACACACTCGGGGCGAGGACCCTCGTTCGGGCTGATCTCCAATTGGGTAAAACGAACGTGGTCTGCCCCCGGTCCCAGAGCGGCTCCCACGCGAAAACCACTCTTGTAATAAAGCTCTTCCAGTACACACGCGGCCAACGCCCCGTGCCAAGGACGCTCAGGCAGCCCCACGCCCGCCACGTGCAGGAGGAGCCACGACGCGCTCCGCTGGGATCCAGGACGCTCCCGAGGGCGAGGCTCGAGCCCGGAGCCCGAGCGCCGCTAGGCTGTCTGCGCCAAGGACGCCACGTACCGCCCGCGAGCCTCCACATGGTCGGCGGGCCGGCTGTACGCCGTCCACACGGGGTCGCCCACAAACAGCCGCATGGCCTTCACGTAGTCCTGGAGAACACACACGCGGGGCGTGAACCCGCAGGCGCGGGGGCCGGCGGCGGGGCCAGGGGCCCTCGCGCCCACACAGCTACGCCTCCGCCGCGGGGCTGCGCTGAGCCCCCTCCGTGAGCCGCCGCCCGCGCCCGGCCGCCCGGCTGTGGCCTTCGTACCGCCCCCCCGCACGGCCCCCGGGACGCCCCGCACGCCCCCCGCACGCCCCCCGCACGGCCCCCCGGGACGCCCCGCACGCCCCCCGCACGGCCCCCGCACGCCCCCCCGGGACGCCCCGCACGCCCCCCGCACGGCCCCCGGGACGCCCCGCACGCCCCCCGCACGCCCCCCGGGACGCCCCGCACGCCCCCCGCACGCCCCCCGGGACGCCCCGCACGCCCCCCGCACGCCCCCCGGGACGCCCCGCACGCCCCCCGCACGCCCCCCGGGACGCCCCGCACGCCCCCCGCACGCCCCCCGCACGCCCCCCGGGACGCCCCGCACGCCCCCCGCACGCCCCCCCGGGACGCCCCGCACGCCCCCCGCACGCCCCCCGCACGCCCCCCGGGATGCCCCGCACGCCCCCGCACGCCCCCCGCACGCCCCCCGGGACGCCCCGCACGCCCCCCGCACGCCCCCCCGGGACGCCCCGCACGCCCCCCGCACGGCCCCCGGGACGCCCCGCACGCCCCCCGCACGCCCCCCGGGACGCCCCGCACGCCCCCCGCACGCCCCCCGGGACGCCCCGCACGCCCCCCACACGCCCCCCGCACGGCCCCCGGGACGCCCCGCACGCCCCCCCGGGACGCCCCGCACGCCCCCCGCACGCCCCCCCGGGACGCCCCGCACGCCCCCCGCACGGCCCCCGGGACGCCCCGCACGCCCCCCGCACGCCCCCCGGGACGCCCCGCACGCCCCCCGCACGCCCCCCGCACGGCCCCCGGGACGCCCCGCACGCCCCCCGCACGCCCCCCGGGACGCCCCGCACGCCCCCCGCACGCCCCCCGGGACGCCCCGCACGCCCCCCGCACGCCCCCCGCACGGCCCCCGGGACGCCCCGCACGCCCCCCCGGGACGCCCCGCACGCCCCCCGCACGCCCCCCCGGGACGCCCCGCACGCCCCCCGCACGGCCCCCGGGACGCCCCGCACGCCCCCCGCACGCCCCCCGGGACGCCCCGCACGCCCCCCGCACGCCCCCCGCACGGCCCCCGGGACGCCCCGCACGCCCCCCCGGGACGCCCCGCACGCCCCCCGCACGCCCCCCCGGGACGCCCCGCACGCCCGACGTCGGGCACGCCCCCCGGGACGCAACGGAGGGGCTCCGGGGGGGCCCCCGCGCTCCGACGCCCGCGCACGCGCCGCCTCAACCCGAGACACGGCCGTACCCTCTCGTCCAGCGTGAAGCGGTGATAGATCCCCGCGGGAAGAGTTATCAGGTCCCCTTTCTGCACGGAAATGCGGATCCACTTGTCGTCCTTGTCGCGCACGTCGAAGTACCCGCCGCCGTCCAGGACGTAGCGGATCTCATCGTCCAGGTGCAGGTGCTCCTCATAGAACATCTTCGTCTGGGGAAGGCGGACACGGATTCAGGCCGCGGGTCCGAGCCCCGCCCGGGCGCCCCAGACGAAGGCGGTGCGGCGCTCTCGCCAGCGGGAAAGGGGACAAGGACCCGGAGGCGGGGGCTCGAGCCGTCGAAGCGCGTCAGACCAGCAGCGGCACGGCACGTCCGGGCGCCGGCCACACCGCAGCTCCCCACACGGAACGCCTCGGGGCCACGGCTCCTCCCCCGCGGCCCTCGAGCGAAGGCGCACGGACAGGCGGGCGCTCGCCCTCACACGGCTCAGGGGCGCAGTCGACTCCCACGCACGTCCGGACTCCTCCCCTCCGCCGCGCACGGCAGTCTCACGCGCCTCGCACGCGCCTTACGCAAGTGCGCGGTCGTCACGGGCCTTACACATGTGCGCGCGGTGGTCACGCGCCTTACGTGCACACGCAGTCATCACGCGCCACGCACGCCCGGTCGTCATGCGCCCCACGTGCGCGCAGTCGTCACGCACCTTACACGCGCGCGCAGACAGGTGCCTCACACGCATGCGCGGTCATCATGCACCTTACGCACGTACACGGTTGTCACACGCCTTACGTGCGCATGCAGCCGTCATGTGCCTCAAACGCATGCGCGGTCATCACGTGCCTCACACATACACACAGCCATCACACAGATCACACCAGGTCGGAAGCCACGTGTACGTGTGAGCAAGGCAGTCACCATTTCCATAAACAAACACCTTCCATTTGTTCAAATCTCTTCTCTTTCAAAAAAGTCCTTATCCCCCTAAAATTGATAATCAAATTGTTCAAATATGGAGAATAGTTGAAAGAATTTTACAGTAAGCACCCCTGTACCCTTACCAAGATGACATCATCGAACTGTCTCTCCTCGCACTGTTAGTATCTCCCCAGCTCTCTGTCCCCCATGCAGGTGTGTTTGAAGCTTTCCTTATTTAATGTTTACGCATTTCTGGAAAATCATTAAATATTTGGAAAATCGCCACTTACACTAAGAGCAGCGCCTTAACACCCGTCTTGAATGCTGGCAGGCTGTGGTGACGCAGGTGTCACGGCCCCCAGGAGGGGAACGATCCAGCCAATGACGTTTGCATTACTCATGCACCCAGCAATCCCCTTCCCGGAACTGACCCTGAAGATTCGCCTCCGACAACATAAATATAAATTTGCACAAGGTTACTCTCTGCTGTAGTGTAAAACACTGGAAAGAACTCAGATGCCCAAACACCAGAGAGGGGCAGAATATTGAGGTCTACGAGCACCGTCATAACAAGATGCTGAATACAACCACTGCCGACGGGCAGACGGTGGGAACAGTGCAGTAAAGACGGGGAAAGGGGATGGCCCTTCTGGCAAAGCTGAGATTTTACAACTTTGTTGTGTTTTACGTAATCATAAATAGGATAAGAGAAGCGTGGGAAGGAAAACTTACTGACCTGAGTAACTTGTGACCGTATCACTTCACCCCGTCCTCAGTCTGAGAGAAAGACGTGCAAAGCGCCCTCATACCCCACTCAGCAGGGCTGCCCTCTGCGATGGACGGGTATAGCAGCCAGGCTGAAACTACTGCATGTGTGCTGAGGGAAATCAGTCCGTATGTGGACGCGACAGGGGGGTCCTCACGGTGGGACAAGAGAGAGGCAAGCACTGAATGCGGGAGGGTGAGAAAAAGTCCTGTGGAGTTGACTGGAATGAGAGGCATCAGCTCAAACCAACGATGTCTCTCGCTCTCACAGACACAGAATTCACTGCCCCATCCGCTTAAAGGACCTGGGGCAATGACCCCTGAGTAGCAACGAGGACTCCCATCTGGGTTTCCAAGTACCAGTGACAGGTACCAGGAAGAGGGGCTGATTCCAGGGCGAGGTCAGGGGAACTGGAGGCTCCTGGCACAGGTGGATTCAGCAAGTAAAGAGGTGCTCAGGAAAATGGTGGGGATCTGCCAAAAGGGCAGGAACCACTTAGAAAGGCTCCTACTTGCTAAGTCTGGGGCAATCCGAACATCAAAATCACTCACCGGCCTGTAATCCATGCATGCCATGATTCAAGTAAGACTCTATGAGTCCACACTGATGTAAGCAGAAGGAACGGGCAGCTTTTCCTTACAGACAGAGGCTAATTCAATACTAGATGATAGTTAGAAGGTCACCATTTCTACCCTCCTGATAGTGGTGACTGATTCAGGCAGGAACCATCAAGACTTACTACAAACACCGAGTGAAAGTTTGAGAAGAAACAGGGTGTTTACAGACTCAAAGTAACGCTTCACAAATTTCTTACTAGTTATGAGGGGGAAATGGTAACTTCACAATGAAGAACCCAATAAACACGAACTTAACCAAGTTTCCTATCAACCAGGAAGGGTCCTCTGCCACCACACGCCTCCCAACGGGGTGCGCTGAGCCGACACAACACCTTCTATGTGTAGGATTCCTGCCAAAAATGCATCACTTGAATTCAATCATGAGGACACCTAACAAACATAACATATTAGACAGTAAAGGTTTGTTTCAGAGAAACAAGAGAGAGAAGCCTGTATCAGCAGCAAGGGAGTTTTCTTCCAGGAGAAAAGCTCTTCTAGAGGACTAGGGTGAGGAGAGAATATAATTACTAACATGACCAGCCCATGAGCTGCTTCCATGTAATAAGACAAAGCACTGCTGGGGCGCCTAGGTGGCTCAGTCAGTTGAATGTCCAACTCTTGATTGTGGCTCAGGTCATGATCCTGGGTTGTGAGATCGAGCCCCGCATAGGGTTCTGCACTTACTGTGGAGCCTGCTTAAGATTCTCTCTCTCCCTCTCCCCATTCTCTCTCTTTCTCTTATGCGTGTGCGCCTGTGTGCATTAAAAAAAAGTAAAGAATGAAAATTAAATTAAAAAAAAAGACAAAAGCGCTGCTAAGAAGATGGGTAATCTAAAATTCATGGCAAAGCACACCATTTAAATCTGAGAGAATTCATGACCCGTTAGGGCATTTGGTGAGAAATGACTTCATCCTGTAAGGTACTGTAACACTCATGCTCTGACTGGCAAGAATAATTTGACAGCAATGACACCATGCGTGTATGTTTGCAGTGTCCCTGTTCTCGTGCTGCTTTTGTTCTTAGTTCAATGTGTTGGTACACCTGCCTGTTTCTTTTCTCCGAAACACACACAGAAGACATTCAAGCTGATGGAACAGTCTGGGTGACTTTCCCTAGATCCATCAGAAGACTGAGGTCACAGGATAAAATGCTACCCTTAGCTTGGAGAGGTGGACGCAGAGCCTCCTGGAGCAGGTAAACTGATACAACATACAAGTGGTCATCCTGGCAAACTGCAGCAGGCTGAGTGTGCACCAGCTTGAAAGTGAAAAACTCCTGGGAGCCCAGTATTAAGGGAGCCCCACAGTTCTGTGGCTTTTATATCTAGAAACACCACCAGGTTCTCATGATGAAGATCCCAGAAATAGCCTTTCACGTTACAGGCAATGGGAGGGGAAAAGTAGCCATTTTTAAATACTCAGAGAACATCCTGCATACCAAAGGCCAGTACACCCAGGAAAACAACTGTACCAGAGCCTTATCTGACTTGCAAGAAGGCCACCTCCAGCCCCCTCCAGCCTCAAGGGAGAATGAAAAGGCCACAACAGAAGAACTAAGCCCACTAAAAACTAGACGGAATCATGAAATCACAAAGCACTTTTCCTCCCCAACAGCTTACCGCACAACAGGGCTTCAGAAGAATAATAGTGACTTAAAGCTTTGGAAGAACCATGAGACACAGAATCTATGTGAGGAAGGGTGCTTGGAGAAACAAAGACCCCAGGGGAGAAGAAAAACAAGGAAACTAGAAGAAACCAAACCCCTGGCACCAGCAACAGCAAACAGGACTCCCACCCAGGAAACACAAACCCTCACACTAAAGGCCGACTTGCCTTGGTTCCTCTTAACAGACACTACACTCCGGCTTTAGCCAAAAATAACAGGGCATGCTAAAAGTTAAGAAAAAAATCCATCTCCAGAGACAAAGCAAGCATGAGAACCAGACAGGGATGTGACACACATTTCGGAAACTGAAGCCCAAGTTTACATAGCTAGTAAGTACTGGAGCCAGAATTTAAAGATTTTATTTCTTTATTTGACAGACAGAGACCACAAGCAGGGGGAGCAGCAGGAAGAGGGAGAGGGAGAAGCAGGCTCCCCACTGAGCAGGGAGCCCAATACGGGGCTCAATCCCAGGACCCTGGGATCATGACCTGAGCTGAAGGCAGACAATTAAGCGATTGAGCTACCTAGGTGCCCCGAGAATCCCACTTTAAAATAAAGACACAAATAGGTTAAAAGCTAACTTGGAGAAAGATACACCATGTTAACAGTAATCAAAAGACAGCTCAGAGAGCTATATTAATTTCAGACAACACAGACTTCAGAACAAGGAAAATCATCAGGGATAAAGATGGATACCATGTAATGACAAAACAGTCAAATCTCTAAGAGGACATGACAATCCTGAACATATATGCGCCTAACAACAAACATCAAAATACACAAGGCAAAACCAACAGAATGAGAAGAACACACGATCCACTATTTTAGTTGGAGATTTCAACACCACCCATCAATAAACAACAAGTTCAGCTTGCACAAAATCAGAAAGGAAGAGTTGTTGAATAGCACCACCAATTCATAGAATGAGTCAACCAACAACAGCAGAATACACATTCTTCTCAGGCTCACATGGTGCATTCATGAAGATAAACTATGTTGTGGCCCATTAAAACTGCCTCAATATATTTACAAGGATTCAAGTCTTACAAAATATATTCTCTGATTACAGTGGAATTAAATTGGAAGGCCATAAAAGAAAAGTCTCTGGAAAAGTCCCCATATAATTAGAAACTAACACATATCAAAAAACCCACATGGGTCAAAGAAGAAATCAAAAAAATTAATTTGGAGGTATTTTGAACTGAATGAAAATGAAAATCATTCAAAATTTGTGTGATGCCACTAAAGCAGTACTTAGGGAAAATCTACAGCACTAAATACCTATGTTAAAAAAGAAGGCTGCAAGTCCATGACCTCAGCAACCATGTTAAGAAATTAGAAAAAGGATGGCTCAGTCAGTTGAATGTCCAACTCTTGATTTCAGCTCAGGTTGTGATCTCAGGGTCGTGAGATGGAGCCCCATGTCTGGCTTCCTGCTCAGTAGGGAGTCTACTTGGGATTCTCTCTTCCTTGCCCTCTGCCCTTCCTCCCCCCACTTGCATGCTCTCTCAAATAAATAATTAAATCTTAAAAAAAAAAGAAAGAAAAAACAAAGAAGCTTGTGTTTAATAAGAGTGAATATAACAATTCCCCTCTTCAAAGAATTCAGAGTTGCCTTACCTTTTCTTCATAATTTGGTAGTTTATCCTTGCATATGGTTATTATGTCCATCCAGGAATAGTTTCTCTCTTTTCGGATCTTTTCTAATTCTGGATCATTCTCATATTTGTCAGCATCCAACTATGAGAGTTTAAACAACAACAAAAAGGAGGTCACAGGAATGCAAGGAAACAAAGAAATGGTTCTCTTTCTGGATCTCCAACATGATTATACTCCAAATTTATCATCCAGTCCTCTGTCAATTGCAAACTAACCTTCCTTCCCCTCTTTTCCCTATTTCTCCCGAGGGTTTCCCAATTCTCCATTATAGCTAAGGAGAGTGCAGCTGTACTTAATTCTTGACTCCCTTCTCCCCAGCAGTTCTTCCTGGGGGATTCTACATCCCCATTCAAGTCCCACTGCTAGGAGCCCAGGTGAAACATCCATGGCCAAGCCTGTCCAAGGTCACCAACCCCACCTCCTCCCCAGTCCTGTTCCTCCAGCACCAATCCTCTGCAGGTCTAACTGATCCCTCTATGGCATCTCTTTGGTCAGCTGTTTCCCTTGGTTGAAATGACTGATGCTCTGGAAGCCTACAAATAAAACCCAAGTTCATTACACTGGTATGAGAGGCCTTCCATCATGTGGCCCCAGTTGCCTTTTCTACTCCTCTGTCCCTATCACCTATTTTTTTAAAAGAAATCTACATTCTAAACCAAACAGGATTATTTGCTACTCTCCAAAAGATGCCTCACATCCCCACATCCTTGCTCCTGACAGCTTCCTACACCTAGAAATCTCCTTCGTTATTTTCATTTATCACAACCCTATCTATTCTTCAAGGTCCCATTCTAACACGTTTGTCATGAAGCACACCCCTAGGACCCCAGCCAGCGTTATCTGCACTCCTACTTCAAACTATTGGCAATGAATTTAGCATATCTTGCATTATGTTGCGATAAAATGCACATTTTATCACAACTACTGAACAGCAAACTCCAAAATATCTTAAAATACTGATCAACACACTAAGTTCTACAAAGATGACTCCCAAAATTATCAAATCCACCTCATGATATGCACTGTACTGCTCAACACTAAAACAATCTAACTTCAAATTATGTGTATGAGACAGAGCTTTTTATCACTCTGCTGTGTCACTGATACCAGATATGAAAAAATGCTCCATTTGTTCCCACTGACCAAGAAGTTATTACGAAGGAAGTATATAAAAATACAAAGGACACGAAAACCACACAATAAACATTATTTACTTATTTAAGTATACTCCATGCCCAACATGGGGCTTGAACTCATGATCCTGAGACCAAGAGTTGGATGCTCTACCGACTGGGCCAGCCGGGCACCCCTAAACATAATTTAATTTTGATAGCCCTTTGACTTATCCAGAGCAGAACTAGAAGGTAGGAGGAACTGGGTCTGACCCCATGGAATAACTAAAAGATGCCTTTTAAAATGTCGTATTTTATCCTTTGGATACATTCACAAGTTGAACAGTATCTTACTCTTCCTCTTAAACTGTAAAAAGCAGAATGAAACCCCCAAAGGGCCGTAACTTGACCCTTCTAATAGTTTAGATTGCAGATAAATTAGTTTTATGATAAAACAAAATTTATTTCCCTGTCATAACAGACATTATATACCATTTGATTGCCTCAAAGATGGTACTTTCCAGTACGTTAAGTGTTAAATCTTAGGCTAGTAAAAGATCAATAATCTGTAAAAATTAACACAGGCCCAAAATCTAAGTGTTTAGTAGAGAAGTCCTCTTAATTGGAAGAAGACTAGCCCTGGCTTCATTTCCGCCCACTGTGAACAAAAAGGAACCCTGTTTACAACGGAGCCAGGGGACCAGCAGGGGTAGCCCTTAACACCCAGCACTGCGGGTCAAGGGCTGACCCAAAAGGAAAAGCCCCACCCGGCAGGTGGATGCCACTTTACCACAGCAGGAGCAAGGAAGAGTTCCTCTGCCCAGCAACAGCCCAGCTAAGGAGAAGCCACTAGTCCAGCGGACTTGTTGTAACAGCCCACCCAATTCCACCCCCCATTTTTTAATGAAAGATTGTTCATTTATTAGAGGGACTTGCCTATGGTTTTTGCTGTGGTTTGCTTATACTGGATTGCAATTCTCTGCTATTCCTAAATAAACCCATTTTTGCTGATGAAATAACTGGCAGCTTTCTTTTTTTAAAAGACTTTATTTGAAAGAGAGAGACAGAGAGGGCACAAGCAGGGGCAGCGGGAGAGAGAGAAGCGGAGCCCCACTGAGCAGGGAGCCCACTGTGCGGCTCAATTCCAGGACCCTGGGATCATGACATGAGCGGAAGGCAGACGCTTCACCACTGAGCCACCCAGGCACCGGTGGCAGTTTTATCTAAAAAGTTAACACTGGGGGCGCCCGGCTGGTTCAGTCGGTAGAGTCTGCGGTGAGTTCAAGCCTCACGTTGGCTGTAGAGACTACTTAAAAATAAGGCAGGGGGAGGCAAGATGGCGAAGGAGTAGGAGACGTGGATTTCATCTGGTCTCAGGAATTCAGCTCAATAGGGATCAAACCATTCTGAACACCTACGAACTCAACAGGAGATCCAAGAAAAGAGTAGCAACAACTCTCTGAATAGAAAAGCAACCACTTTCTGGAAGGTAGGACGTGCGGAGAAGTGAATCCGAGGCGATATTCGGGAGGATAGACGGCGGGGCAGGAGGCCTCCGTGGGCCGCTTCTGGCAAGTGCTAGAGCCGCGGAGCACAAAATCGGAACTTTGAGAAGTCGGCTCCGCGGAGGGACGTCGCTCCAGTGGCTAAGCGGGGGGTGGAACCCTCGCGGGACAGTGGGGTCTCAGGACCCTCGGGGTCACAGAAAGACCGGGGGTGCCTGAGTGCGGCAGAGCTCCCAGGTACCGGAGCGGGGAAGCCGGCTGCAGAGACGGAGCCGAGGCGCGGGCTCTCAGCTCGGGGTGGCCATAAACTGTGATCCGCGGCCCAGTCGGGCCACTGCTCCTCCAGCAGGGACCCCACAAGCGGCAGAGCCGGGGAGACTCCCCTTCCTCCCCCAGGAGGAGCGGCGCGGGAGCGCACCGCAGGGATCTGCTGGGTTTGGAGACTCCACACGGGGTCGGGTGCCAGAGACAGAAACGCTCGGTCACAGGCCGGGTGAGCACGGAGTGCGGCCGGAGACCGGGGACACGGGAGTGACTGCTGTTCTCTGGGGGCGCACTGAGGAGCGGGGCCCCGAGTTCTCGGCTCCTCCGGGCAGAGATTGGGAGGCCACCATGTTCACCCTGGTCCTCCAAAGCTGTACCGAGAGCTTGCAGGGAACAAAAGCTCCCGAGAGCAAACCCGAGCAGCTTGCTTAGCCCGGACCGACAAGGGCGGGGCAATTCCGCCTCCGGCAAAGACACTTGGGAACCACGGCAACAGGCCCCTCCCCCAGAAGATCAGCACGAACAGCCAGCAAGCCAAGACCAAGTTTACCGATCAAGGAGAACGGGAGAACTCCAGCGCTAGGGGAATACTGCATATAGAATTCATGGCTTTTTTTACCATGATTCATTAGTGTTTCAAAGTAAATTTTTTAACTGTTTTTTTTAATTTTTCTTTTTCTCTTTTTCAACCAGTATCTTACCAATCCCTTTTTTAAAAATACATTTTTGTTTTTCATTTTTAGAGTCATATTCTATCCCTTCATGGTAGTTACCATTATTTTTGGCATATATATATAAGTAACTCTCTTTAAAATGTTGAGGTACAGTTTCTTCAAACAGATCAAAATATACACTAAATCACTAGTGTATGGCTTTGTTCTAGTCTCCTGCCTGATCACATTCTCTCCCTTTTTTTTTTTTAATCTTATTTCTTTTTTTAAACAACTTCTTACCTTATCAATTCCTTTTATAAAATCTTTTAAAATTTTCATCTTTACAGTCATATTCCATCCCTTCATTATTTCAACTCTTATTTTGTACATATATGTCTTTTTTCTTTAAAATTTTAGGAGGCACTTTCTTCTAACAAAACAAAATACACCCAAATTTTAGTGTGTGGCACTGATCTATGCACTAGCCTGATCATATTTGACCATATTCTGGTTTTTTTGTTTTGTTCTGTTTTTCTTTGTTTTTATCTTTTTCTTTTTTTTTTCTTCTCTTTCTTTTTTCTTTCTTTCCCTTTCTTTTCCCCTGGTTTCAGGTCTTTTCTGATTTGTTTAGAGTATATTTGCTGGGGACGTTGTTAACCTGTTAGCATTTTGTTCTCTCATTCATCTATTCTTCTCTGGACAAAATGACAAGATGGAAAAAATCAGCTCAGCAATAAGAACAAGCGGTAGTGCCCTCTGCCAGGGACCTACTCAATACGGACACTGGTACAATGTCGGACCTAGAGTTCAGAATCATGATTTTAAAGATACTAGCAGGGCTTGAAAAAAGCATGGAAGTTATTAGAGACACCCTTCCTGGAGAAATAAAAGAACTATAATTCAACCAAGTCGAAATCAAAAAGGCTATTAATGAGATGCAATAAAAAATGGGGGCACTAACTGCTAGGATAAATGAGACAGAAGAGAGAATTAGCGATGTAGAACACCAAATGATGGAATATAAAGAAGATGAGAAAAAGGGAGATAAACAACTAGTGGATCACAAGGGCAGAATTCGAGAGATAAGTAATACGATAAGACGAAACAATATTAGAATAATTGGGATCACAGAAGAAGAAGAGAGAGAGGGGCAGAAAGAATACTGGAGCAAATTATAGCAGAGAACTTCCCTAATGTGGGGAAGGAAACAAGCATCAAAATCCAGGAGGCACAGAGAACCCCTCTCAAAATCAATAAAAATAGGTCAACACCCCGACATCTAATAGTAAAACTTACGAGTCTCAGAGACAAAGAGAAAATCTTGAAAGCAGCTCGGGAGAAGAGATATGTAACCTATAATGGTAGAAACATTAGATTGGCAACAGACATATCCACAGAGACCTGGCAGGCCAGAAAGGACTGGCATGATACCTTCAGAGCACTAAACGAGAAAAATATACAGCCAAGAATACTATATCCAGCTAGGCTGTCATTGAAAATAGAAGGAGAGATAAAAAGCTTCCAGAACAAACAAAAACTAAAGGAATTTGCAAACATGAAACCAGCCCTACAAGAAATATTGAAAGGGGTCCCCTAAGCAAAGAGAGAGCCTAAAAGCAACATAGACCAGAAAGGAACACAGACAATATACAGTAACAGTCACCTTACAGGCAATACAATGGCACTGAATTCATATCTTTCAATAGTTACCCTGAACGTAAATGGGCTAAATGCCCCAATCAAAAGACACAGGCTATCAGATTGGATTAAAAAACAAGACCCATCAATATGCTGCCTGCAAGAGACTCATTTTAGACCCAAAGACACCCCCACATTGAAAGTGAGGGGGTGGAAAACCATTTACCATGTTAATGGACACCAAAGGAAAGCTGGGGTGGCAATCCTTCTATCACACAAATTAGATTTTAAAACAAAGACTGTAACAAGAGATGAGGAAGGACACTATATCCTACTTAAAGGGTCTATGCAACGAGAAGATCTAACAAGTGTAAATATCTATGCCCCTAACATAGGAGCAGCCAATTATATAAGGCAAATAATAACAAAAGCGAAGAAACACATTGAAAACAATACAATAATAGTGGGGGACTTTAACACCCCCCTCACTGAAATGGACAGAGCATCTAAGCAAAAGATCAACAAGGAAATAAGGACTTTAAATGACACACTGGACCAGATGGACTTCACAGACATATTCACAACATTCCACCCCAAAGCAATGGAATACATATTCTTCTCTAGTGCCCATGGAACATTCTCCAGAATAGATCACATCCTAGGTCACAAATCAGGTCTCAACCGGTACCAAAAGATTGGGATCATTCCCTGCATATTTTCAGACCACAATGCTTTGAAACTAGAACTCAATCACAAGAGGAAAGTCGGAAAGAACTCAAATACATGGAGGCTAAAGAGCATCCTATTAAAGAATGAATGGGTCAACCAGGAAATAAAAAAAGAATTAAAAAAATTCATGGAAACCAATGAAAATGAAAACACAACTATTCAAAATCTTTGGGATACAGCAAAGGCAGTCCTGAGAGGAAAGTATATAGCAATACAAGCCTTTCTCAAGAAACAAGAAAGGTCTCAAATACACAACCTAACCCTACACCTAAAGGAGCTGGAGAAAAAACGGTAAATAAAGCCTAAACCCAGCAGGAGAAGAGAAATAATAAAGATCAGAGCAGAAATCAAAGAAACAGAAACCAAAAGAACAGTAGAACAGATCAACGAAACTAGGAGCTGGTTCTTTGAAAGAATTAACAAGACCAATAAATCCCTAACCAGGCTTATCAAAAAGAAAAGAGAATGACCCATATCAACAAAATCATGAGCGAAAGAGGAGAGATCACAACCAACACCACGACACACAAACAATTATAAGAACATATTATGAGCAACTCTATGCCAGCAAATTAGATAACCTGGAAGAAATGGGTGCATTCCTAGAGATGTATCAACTACCAAAATTGAACCAGGAAGAAATAGAAAACCTGAACAGACCTATAACCACTAAGGAAATTGAAGCAGTCATCAAAAATCTCCCAAGAAACAAAAGCCCAGGGCCAGATGGCTTCCCAGGGGAATTCTATGAAACATTTAAAGAAGAATTAATACCTATTCTCCTGAAACTGTTCCAAAAAACAGAAACGGAAGGAAAACCCAAACTCGTTTTATGAGGCGCCATTACCTTGATCCCAAAACCAGACAAAGACCCCATCAAAAAGGAGAATTACAGACCAATATCCTTGATGAACATGGATGCAAAAATTCTCACCAAAATACTAGCCAATAGGATCCAACAGTACATTAAAAGGATTATTCACCACGACCAGGTGGGATTTATCCCTGGGTTGCAAAGTTGGTTCAACATCCGCAAATCAATCAACGTGATACAATACATTAACAAAAGAAAGAACAAGAATCATAGGATCCTCTCAATAGATGCAGAAAAAGCATTTGACAAAGTACAGCATCCTTTCTTGATCAAAACTCTTCAGAGTATAGGGATAGAGGGTACATACCTCAATATCATAAAAGCCATCTATGAAAAACCTACAGCGAATATCATTCTCAATGGGGAAAAGCTGAGAGCTTTCCCCCTGAGGTCAGGAACGTGGCAGGGATGTCCACTATCACCACTGCTATTCAACATAGTATTAGAAGTCCTAGCCACAGCAATCAGACAACAAAAAGAAATCAAAGGCATCCTAATCGGCAGGGAGGAAGTCAAACTCTCACTCTTTGCAGATGATATGATACTGTATGTGGAAAACCCAAAAGACTCCACCCCAAAACTGCTAGAACTCATACAGGAATTCAGTAAAGTGGCAGGATATAAAACCAATGCACAGAAATCAGTGGCATTCCTATACACCAACAAGACAGAAAAGAGACAAATCAAGGAGTCGATCCCATTTACAATTGCACCCAAAACCATAAGATACCTAGGAATAAATTTAACCAAAGAGGCAAAGGATCTGTACTCAGAAAACTATAAAATACTCATGAAAGAAATTGAAGAAGACACAAAGAAATGGAAAAACGTTCCATGCTCATGGTTTGGAAGAACCAACATTGTGAAGATGTCAATGCTACCTAGAGCAATCTACACATTCAATGCAATCCCCATCAAAATACCATCCACTTTTTTCCGAGAATTGGAACAAAGAATCCTAAAATTTGTATGGAACCAGAAGAGACCCCGAATACCCAGAGGAATCTTGAAAAAGAAAAGCAAAGCTGGCGGCATCACAATTCCGGACTTCCAGCTCTATTACAAAGCTGTCATCATCAAGACAGTATGGCAGTATGGTACTGGCTCAAAAACAGACACATAGATCAATGGAATAGAATAGAAAGCCTAGAAATGGACCCTCAACTCTATGGTCAACTCATCTTTGACAAAGCAGGAAAGAACATCCAATGGAAAAAAGACAGTCTCTTCAACAAATGGTGTTGGGAAAACTGGACAGCCACATGCAGAAGAATGAAACTGGACCACCTTCCTTACACCACACACAAAAATAGACTCCAAATGGTTGAAAGACCTAAACGTGAGACAGGAGTCCATCAAAATCCTAAAGGAGAACACAGGCAGCAACCTCGTCGACCTCAGCCGCAGCAACTTCTTCCTAGAAACATCGCCAAAGGCAAGGGAAGCCAGGGCAAAAATGAACTATTGGGATTTCATCAAGATAAAAAGCTTTTGCACAGGAAAAGAAACAGTCCACAAAACCAAAAGACAACCGACAGAACGGGAGAAAATATTTGCAAATGACATATCAGATAAAGGGCTAGTATCCAAAATCTATAAAGAACTTAACAAACTCAACACCCAAAGAACAAATAATCCAATCAAGAAATGGGCAGAGGACAGGAACAGACATTTTTCCAAAGAAGACATCCAAATGGCCAACAGACCCAAGAAAAAATGCTCAACAATGCTCGGCATCAGGGAAATCCAAATCAAAACCTCAATGAGATACCACCTCACACCAGTCAGAATGGCCAGAATTAACAAGTCAGGAAACGACAGATGTTGGTGGGGATGTGGAGAAAGGGGAACCCTCCTACACTGTTGGTGGGAATGCAAGCTGGTGCAGCCACTCTGGAAAACAGTATGGAGGTTCCTCAAACAGATGAAAATAGAGCTACCATACAATCCAGCAATTGCACTACCGGGTATCTACCCCAAAGATACAAATGTAGGGATCAGAAGGTGTACGTGCACCCCAATGTTTATAGCAGCAATGTCCACAATATCCAAACTGTGGAAAGAGCCAAGATGTCCATCGACAGATGAATGGATAAAGAAGAAGTGGTATATATACACAATGGAATATTATGCAGCCATCAAAAGGAATGAGATCTTGCCATTTGCACCGACGTGGATGGAACTGGAGGGTGTTATGCTGAGTGAAATAAGTCAGTCAGAGAAAGACATGTATCATATGACCTCACTGATATGAGGAATTCTTAATCTCAGGAAACAAACTGAGGGTTGCTGGAGTGGTGGGGGGTGGGAGGGATGGGGTGGCTGGGTGATAGACATTGGGGAGGGTATGTGCTATGGTGAGCGCTGTGAATTGTGCAAGACTGTTGAATCACAGATCTGTACCTCTGAAACAAATAATGCAACATATGTTAAAAAAAAAAAAGAAAAAGAAATAGCAGGAGGGCAAGAATGAAGGGGAGTAGGTCGGAGGGGGAGATGAACCATGAGAGAGGATGGACTCTGAAAAAGATACCTAGGAATAAATTTAACCAATTTATTGGTGGGGGATGGGTTAGCCTGGTGATGGGTATTAAGGAGGGCAAGTTCTGCGTGGAGCACTGGGTGTTATGCACAATCATGGAACACTACATCAAGAACTAATGATGTAATGTATGGTGATTAACAAAAAATTTAAAGATTAAAAAAAATAACGCAGGGGAAACCTTAAAGAAAAAAAGTTAACACTACTCAACCAGAGGCACCATGTTAAACTCCCGCTTCTCCTCTAAGAGGGACCAGATGAGGTCTAAAGAGCTGTTAGGCTGGAACATTCTCTGAGCCTGTCTCATGGGGGAAAAGCGCGGCTCCGCGCAAACCGAAGTTCACTGCGCTCTGGCCCCAGATGGAGCAAGCGCCTTGGGAGCGGACATCACAGCGGGCTCCGGCAGCGGGGGCCCTGCAGCCGGCGTGGGGGTGAGGGCGGTCCCACGCGAGGAGACCCTCACCGCGCACCCCTGCGCGCACCTCAGCCGGAGAGCGCACCTGCCGCCGCAGAGGAGGCCGGCGCACCGCAGGGCACCGCACAGGGCTCCTGGGGACGGTCTCCAAGATCTCCCGCCCCGCTCTCGCCCCGCATGGCCCACTAATAACGTGCCCGGCGTGACCCCAGCCGCGTCCTCCCGGGGCACCGCGTCAGAGCACACACCCCGGCCCAGAGCCCATCTGGGGCGCCCGACTCCCGCCCCCGCCCGTCTGCAGAGCCGGCGCTGGGCGGCCAGGCCGCAGACCACAACGCTGAGCATGCGCGCAGCGCCCGGAACGCCTAAAGCCGGGCAAGCGCAGTATGCCCCGGACGCCGACCCCCCGGCTCCCCGACTGAGCATGCGCACCGCCCCCAGGTGGCGGTTTCCCGGCGCCGCAGGCTCCGGGCGCCGCCGACCACCGACCCCCCTACTGAGCATGAGCAGCACCACTCCCCACCCCGCAACGCCGGCCCCGTCCCGGCCGCGGTCCCCCCTCGCTGCAAGTTGGGGTGTGCGGGGAGCACTGGGGACCCGATGGGGGCAGTGCCCCCGCTCCTGCGTACCTTCCAGTAAAGAACCCCGAGCTGGCGCAGCTGCTCCAGGCCGACCGGGCGGCTGGGCTCGGCGCGGTGGGGCCGCCTCGGGTCGTCGGCGGACTCGTCCATGTACCAGGCCTCCACCATGGCGGACCCGGGGCGCCGCGAGCACCCCCTGCACGCCCGCCCGGCCCCCGCCCCTGACCCTGGCCGGCGGCTACCGGAGGCGGTGGAGGAAGAGGGAGCGCGCAGCGCGGGGAGGGCCCTTATCCCGGGGCGGCCGGGTGGGGCGGGGCCGGCGCGCCCGGAGCGCCCCGGCGGGGGGAGGGGCGGCAGGCCGGGGGCGCAGGGGGCGGGACGGAGATGGGGAGCAACGGCGGGGAGGGGGGTCCAGAGGTCAATCTGGTGATTGACCGGGACAGTCTGGTGAAACAAGCAATATACTAACTTAAACAATTTATACTTTAGAGGACGGAAATTAAGTGCCACCAAAGAACCCACGCCACCCATGTGGGGCACAGCGTGCCTTCAGGGCAGGTCGCGTCACCACAGAGGACCCAGGTGTCGCTCAGGGTGGAATACCGGGTCCCCTCCTTTCCCCCCATCTTTGCAGTATCAACAGTCTGCTCTGCATCTCCCTTCACCATACGACGGGTTATGTTCTAGGGGAAGAAAAACAAGCCTGCCCTTCCCGTTCCTTGAATTGATCATCTGTTTAGCACATTAGGAAAAAAAAGGTTCATTTTTTCAAAGCAATCAACCAGCAAAGATGCGATCATCCCGCCATCCGGCACAGCCTCTCCAGGGAATCAAGTAACTGGGAAGCCCACGGGACTGAAACCAGAAGTAAGCCGGCACATCTCCGGAGCCCGCAGCCCACTCTGAGCTCCGGGAGCACGGTACCCGAAGCACACATACACTTCGTGTCGGGTCCGCTGCTGCAGTCCTACCTCTCCCTCTTCACGTGCGTGACCGGCTGCTGCTTGTCCCCCAGGGGGACACCTTCCACGTCACTGCCCCTCTTCTCCTGTGCTTCATGACAAGGCTTCATGACCTTGTCTCTGATGGGGGTCGCACCCCACCAGTAAAGCTTCAGGGCTCACCCCTCCCTGCAGACTGCTCGCACAAGGTGACCCAGGACCCTGAGTTGCCGCATCTGATCACTCACTTCTGGCCTGAGCTGCTGTTGCCCACAGCCACCCCCTCCCTTCCCAAAACGCTTCCTTCTCACTTGCCTCCAGCTCCCTCCTGGTTCTTCTCCTTGGCATCACCACAAAGTGGACTGTCCTGTCTTCTGTCCACACACACTCCAGGTGACCTCATGTAGTCCAGGATACGCGGTGACTTCCACAGCTATCTCCAGCCGGGACCTCTTCGAGACCCAGCCGGGTGTCTAACTTGGCATGGCCATATCCGTGGTGAATCAGCGTGTCAAACCTAACTCAGCCGAAGCAGAGCTCGATTCCCCGCACGTCCAGGCAGGTCTCTCCCCAGCCTTTCCCAACCCTGTCAACAGCCGCACCAACCACCCAGTGCCTAAATCCCAGAGTCTAGGGGCTTTGTGTTTCCTCTCTCTTACCTTAAGCATCCAACCAAATCTACAGCAACAACACAAATATACTCACTTCATCCCAGCTCCTTCTGCCCTCTTTTCCGGACTGGTACACTGACTTGAGAAATGGACCCCTGCTCCCACTTGTGCACCACTGCAGGTTCTCTGCAGAGCATGTATTTTAAAAATACAAATGGGGGTGCCTGGGTGACTCCATCGGGTGGGTGGCCAACTCCATCTCAGCTTGTCATGATCTCAGGGTCATGAGTTCAAGCCCTTCATTGGGCTCTACATGGGACGTAGAGCCTACTTAAAAAAATTAAAAAATAATAAAAAGTAAATAAAAATACAAACAGGATCTTGTCACTTGTCTGCTTAACCCTCCTTTCCTGACTGCCGTGGCTCCTGACCACCTCCCCAGCCCCTCTCCCTCCTGCCTGTTCTCTGCCCTCCACACACTCGGGCCTCTCAGCATCTGGCCCTGAATGTCCTATGTGCCCTTCTGTTCTCAACTTGGATCTCCCTTCCTTGCAGAGGCCTTCTCTGACGCCTCCCTACACCTCTGGGGAGGTCTCCCTGTTACACTGGTGCTGGTGTGTACTGGTTTGACTAATGTCAGCCTCCACCTTAGGACTGTCAGCCCCAAGTGAGTTTGTATTGCCAATGACAACTTGTGTCTTGGGGTCAGCGTGTGTCTTATTAGTCTTCCAGGGACCTCGTATAGGCAGTAAAAGAAAGTTTGCTGAATGACCGTGGAAAGGATGTGAAGAGGACACTGCAGAGTTTCCACAGCGTTACTGCAACTGCCCTCCTGACGCAAACCAGATCTCGTGCCCTAGGACGTAACAGCTCTGTGTGCTGGGTAATCTTACAAAGGCTTCCCGAGCGTGGTCTCATCCAGCCTTACGAGCAAGGTGGGCATGACTTACCACCCACCTACTAAAGACGAGACAGCTGGGGCGCACACAGCTCCAGTGACTGGCTCGAGGTCCCGTGGCCAGGAAGGAGCAAGGCTGGGATTTGAGCCCGGAGCCAGCCTCAAAGCCTGCAGACGTTACCCCGGCAACACAGCGAGGGAAGGAGCAAGGCTGCTCTCCTCCCAGTGGGGAATGACTGCTTCTTGGAATGGGAACAGTGCTTCCCGTGCCCACTGGGGCTTCGGCACAGACAATCACGCATCACCATTTGCGGGGCCTCCGTCTTAAGCAGACTTGCTTTTTCCTATTAGGGAGGAGAGAAGGAGCTGTGTTATATTGTAAAAAAAAAAAAAAAAAAAAAAAACTTTGGAAAAGCAAGACCATTGGGATGCCCTGAAGAATTGTCACGGAGCCCAGCGCTTGCAGCCAGAGCCCATTCAAGCAGGCTGACTCAGATCAGAACAGCACTCATTATATTCCTATGACCATTGCTGGCCCACGGGATTGCTCCTTTGAAGGAAGTCTTTTGAAATTGAACTACTCCTTCCAGAAGAATAGCCAGCAGCAGCCAAAAAATACGTTTTGCGACCAGAATTTATCACCCTAAAGTAGGCACCTCGGGAAGAATCTATTTAGTTGTTCTGAAAGACAGATGGTCTCCGTCGCCACAGCCCTGCCCGCGAGCACCGTTCTCCATCCCGGCTCTGTGAAGTGCTCCCGGCCCAGGGGCCCACCAGCCAACGGGGCAGGGCAATGGCAGAGCAAAAGGCCAGGGGCCCCGAGATGCTGGGACATGAAGGATGTGGGTGCTCCCTCTGCGAAGGCCCAGGGAGTAGATCTTTCAGGCTTTGCAGGCCAAGAGGCAAAATCAAGAAAAATAGATCAGTCCCTCAGTAACAACCATTTTAAAGTGTAAAAACCATTCTTAGCTCACAGAACATACAAAAACAGGCAGCAGGCTGGAACCTACTGACCCCATTCTATCCCATTAATAATATTCACATTTCATCTGGTCACCAAGTACTGTATTCCCCTGGCCTGTGGGGAGAGCTCTGAAGAGTTTGAGATTTCACCCTGCTAACGAGCTATGGAGTCAGCCTGCCATCAGCTCACCAATGCTGGCAGAAGACACGAGCCTCCTGGGTCAGAGGCAAGGCTCAGTGTGGGGCTCAACGGCAGGAGTCGTTGTCAGCATGTCTGACAGGTTCCCCAAACACCAGTTCCTGCCAGGGGACGCAAAGAGCCTAATGGACACCTGCATGCTCTGCGAGTTGCATTATAGGCAAAGAACCTTGAGCTTAGGACCCAAGACTTTTACTGTCCTGGGCACGAAGCGCAGCTGCTCTTGCTCCAGGAAGATACTACATCTGTCTTGCAAGGCCATTCACTAAAGAAATCTCCCTGACAGGCCCGTTAGGATCTCATCTGTGGCTGCGCAGAAGTGTCAGAGACCCACGGAGAATTGTCTCCTGATGTGCTCCAGGGACTTCTGTTTTATTTGCATTCAATGGGTACAGTCTAAGCAGTGTGGCAGAGGCTCCCAGCCCTGCACTCGGAGGTGTGGGCACAGCAGCTCTTCCTCGCTCGGCGTCCCACAGGCTGCACTCAGGGGTCACTGGGGCTGTGTCCTTTCTGGAGCATGGTTGTTGGCAGAACTCGTGTGGTAAATCTGAGATCCCCATTTTCTTCCTGGCTGTTGGCCAGGAGAGGCTCTCCCTATATCCAGAAGATGCCCTCAGTCCTCTGCCCATAACATAGAAGCTCAGTTCTCTAAGCCCGCAGGAAAGGCTTTAGCCCTTTGAATCTCTTGTTCTAAGAAGACCTCACCTGATTAGTTCAGGCTCACCAAAGATAATCTCCACTTTGATTAGCTCAGAGTCCAGTGGTTTGGGGCCTTAATTACATCTGTCAGTAATCTAACCAGTGGTCAGATGCACCGTTCCACCTGCACTCAAGGGTCTGATACACTGGGGGGGGTGGAAATCTCAAAATGCTGCCTACCACATTAGTAAGTCTGTGTATCGTCTTTATTCACCATTGTGGTGCCTGAGCAGGGACTGAAAATGGTTAAGACCAGTGGCATCTCTCTACTTTTATTTATTTACCTGAGTCCATGTTTTAGATAGAAGCACAGCAAGTGAATGTCACTGTTTCGTTGGAATTAAGTTAAAAGACAGTAAAATGAACTCTACGAAAGCAAGTAGAATCACCTTTAATCAAGCTTAACACTTGCTGATGCTTCTAGGTAAGGCTTAGAAAATGATCACACATTTTATTTTTGTTGGAAGGGAGAGTTATGCCCTCACTCCATAGCCAGTGTAACACTGTCCTTAGTAAGAGTGGCCAGCTACTGCCACGGCCCTGAGTACGGTCGGACTTTGCCACGGCAGCCTCACGTGGTCCGTTCTTGAGAAGATGTCTGCCAGACACCCTCGCTGGAACAGCCATGGTCATCTGGTGGCTAGTTGGGCTTGCAAGTCCATCGTACGGGCGTCTCTCCTAGCCACCATCACCCTTTGGTTTACAGTAGAAATGCTTTCTGTATGCTTCCCATTTTGTCACAGAGAATATTAACAACATGTCCACTCAAAGGTCAAGATTTAATAAAATTAAGTTTTACGGCTTCATCCAGGACATTCTTTTTTTTTTTTAAGATTTTATTTATTTGACGGTGGGGGGGAGCACAAGCAGGGGGAGCAGCAGGCAGAGGGAGAGGGAGAAGCAAGCTCCCCGATGAGCAGGGAGCCCGATGCGGGGCTCGATCCCAGGACCCTGGGATCATGACCCTAGCCTAAGGCAGACACCAGGGGCACCTGGGTGGCTCAGTGGGTTAAAGCATCCAGGACATTCTTGAGAGAACTTGGCCTTCGTTTTTGTTGCTGCACGTGTGTACAGAGCAGTGACCTTGGCCGGGCCCTCTGCGGCCTTTGCGCCCTCACCGCGGGCTCAGCACAGTGAGGGCCACACAGCATCCCAGCGTTATTACAGAGCTTATTTTCAGAAACATGCTTTAGGAAGGCAGCTCTCATCTCTATTGTTTTGGGTATTCCGGCTGCAGGAGACAGGAGTCCAGCTTGCTAAGCAAACAAAACAAGGATGTGTTGGCTCAGGAAGTTGAGACGGCTAGGCAACCTTGCCAGAGCCTGGTAACAGCTCCCTCTTTCCCTGCCTCAACTCTCTCCTCTGTGCCCGGCTCAATTCTCATCTACTGTAGTGAGCTTCCTGTAAGTACAGGAAACACGGCCACCAGCAGCTCAAAACCATGCTTGCTTGGAATTCAAGAAAAAGGAGCTCTTTTATGTGGTGTCTGGAGATCCGGTCTCATGGAAGATTCCAGATGGCCCAGTTAAAACCACGTGTCCGCCCCTAGGATCTCTGCAGAGCCCGAGGTCTGGTTGGGTGGCCATGTGGGTGGCCATCAGGGGAGGCCAAGGCTTGCAGCCCCTTGGAGCCCCGGGACAGGTGCAGGGAGAAAGCCGGGTCCCCGAGAGACGTGCTGGGCAGACAATGGGCGGATGTTCACTAACACTGGACTGCCAGGTGTTTCTCCCAAAAAGAGCATACAGGAGCTCAGCAAACTGCTCTTCACTCAGCGCTGCCCCTGTGTCCTCAGGCCCTGGGCCTCGAGGCCCTTCCTTGCTGCTGAGACCCACCCGTGCCAAGGAGAGCAAAGGATCCGCGAGGAGCCGGAACTGCTTTCCTGTCAGAGCCAACACTCAGCTAACGTCTTCTAAATGGAAAGCCTGGAGGGCTTTCTGGAAAATAGAGCAAATGTTAAGGGAGAATGGGTGTCATAAATAATGGCAGACATGCCAATAGCTGGAAGCAACACAGGAGCACCTGGATAGAAATTACTGTTTCAGGGCATTTTGAAAGAAAGAGCTGAAAATAAGAGTTTGCTGTGACACACAAGGGCCCGGCTATAAATAAACAGAGGGTCGACACTAAGACCTCGGGAATGAAAGCCAGTGGGGACTGTCCCAGATCCTCCACGTCAAGAAAACCTGGCAAGTTCACTGACACAGACTTGACTACAATGAACCTGGGTGACAGAGACATATGGACATTCATGAAACTATTCTTTTTGTCTGTATATTTGAAAAATTCCAATGATATTTACAGAAAGTTATGGTATTTTGAATTAAGAAACAAGCCATCTGTGCATGAAATTTTCTTAACTGAAAAAAGGGAGTATGGGCTGCATTTCTTAACCAGAGGAGAAACACTCAGACATCGCTGCCTGGAGGCCACATTCAGCAAAATCTCGTTCACACTAATTAAAGGAGAGCATTTCTCTCGGTTTTAATACATCTTTGAAATAAGACAGAAGGCATTCATAGGACTCTAGGCTCTCTTTCCCTGGGGACAAATGCAGGCTTATTTACAGCCTTTCAGTGAATTTTCCCACATCTCTGTGCTTCCAGGATGAAAATAAAACCGCACGTTTATTCCAGTGTGTGGGCACCTGGCCCATTCTCCCGTTGTCACCGTATCTGGGATCATACTGTCCCCCCGAACACTTGCTCCAATAAAACTCTTCCTCAAGCGTGTTCCGTGTCACATACATTGAGAGAAATGATTGACAAAAAGTGTTTTGAGGTCAAAACCTTTGAGGAAACTGAAGCGCCTCGGTAGCTCAGTCCGTTAAGTGTCCAACTCTTGATTTCAGCTCAGGTCAGGGTCTCAGGGTCGTGAGATCGAGCCCCATGTCAGCTTGAGATTCTCTCTCTCCCGCTGCCCCTCCCCCGCCCACTCGCATACATGCTCTCGCTCTCTCTCTCTCTCTCTCTCTCTCTCTCTCAAATAAATAAATAAATAAATAAAACATTATTAAAAAAAAAACCTTGAGGAAACCTCCTATGCTGTCTCTCTTCTGAAAAGTGGTAAGGCTCATAATGAAGAAATTGCTTATGGGTAACAAAACTTTTCCCCATGGGGTGGGGGTGCATGCACTAATTCCAAAAGTGTCCCACCCAACATTCTTTGGTAAACATTGTCAAAGGTGCAGTGAATCACCGAGGCAGTAATTAGTAGAAGTTTACTGGGCATACACCAAAAAGACCCTTTCCAAACTGTGAGCACTTCACCAAAACAAGGACGGGGCTCAGGGGGTGAGGAGACAGAGACTTCCCGACTCACAGTGAGTGGTTACAATATTAGAATTTTACAGAATCGAGTAGTGGTTACCTCATATCAACTCTTGGGAAACAGTGTAATTTTCGCTCACGATTTCCAAGGGCCTAAGAGAGAAATGATTCAGGTCAAGCTAGTCTTGCAAAATAAGCTAAATTAATCTTTGTTCGTATGACCAAACTGGTTTTGTCTGTTCAGGGAATGTTCAAGGCTGGTCTCAGTTTGCTTTTGATTTTAACCCCCACAAATGCTGGGGGGCAGGGAACCAGAAACACGAGAACACCAAGCAACTACAATAAGGGTTAGGACTAAAATCTTCTTAGTAATAAAACCCGCAAGAATGTATAAATAATAGATACTGAAATGTGGACTATAAGGATAGTTTTTCAGAAAGCCAATCTCACTCTGGTGGAAAATAAACTTTGACCAACATCATAGTTTCTCACGGGTCAAATATGGGGCAGTAGGGATCCCTTGACTTTGGCACATTTGAGCCGTTAGACTAACGTCCCACACACTGGAGCCAACAGTCCCAAGTTACTCCTGGAGGAGTCGGTGGGGGAAACTGGTCTCACCTCAGGGCCTGCTCTGCGTCCCCTCCCCCTGCCCCTCCCAGCCCCCCTCCATCCTCAGCCTGCTTGCTCTGCCCAGGGTCCCATTTCCAGCGGAGAGCCTAAACCTGCTTTTCTCCTACGCTCAGTCCCTTTGGACTGATGCTTTATCAGTCCCTTCAACAAATATTTACTGGGTCCCTGCCCTGTGCCAGGACTTGCTCTAGGCCCTGGGTAAGCAACAGGGAGCAGACAGAAAAGCCACATACAGTAGGTCAGAGGGTGGTGAGGGATCGGTAGGAGCATAATGCAGGGAAAGAGGAGTAACAAGTGACTGCTGTGTGTGTGTGTGTGTGTGTGTGTGTGTGTGTGTGTGTGTGTGTGTGTGCTGGGAATGATCAGACTCTGGATCCGTTTTGCACGAAGGCTAACCAGATCTGATGATGCAGTGATGGGAGGCATGGTGCGGGATGGTCAGGGGCGTTCTGGGGGTGCAGCCTGAGTGCCTGGAAGGATGCAGCGGTGGCCTGCTGAGGCCCAGGAGCCCGTGGGCTGCGCTGATTGGGGTGGGGCAGGGCTGTGAGGTTGGATTTGCAGACGTCTGAGTGGAGATGCTGTGGGATATGGGTAGAGTCCAGACTGGGAACACCACTGCCAGGAAGGTGCCCCTGTCTCACGGAAGTTGGAACAGTGAGTGGGAGCTCAACCCTGATGGGTGCAGACGGCAGGGTTGAAAGGACTCGTGTGGTCTGATGTTGAATGTGAGCTACCCATGATGGGCGTCTGTGCTCTTTCCCTTGGAATCTTAGGCCACCAGGGAGCATGCTGTGAGTTCCCTGCAGCACACCAGGGTGCCTCAGTGCACACCTCCAGTGGGCTCAGGTTGACCGGGCTTACTTGGGCAAAGGGGGTCCTCTGGGGCTATGCAGCACAGTGGGCAAGGAACGTCCCCTGGGTGTGGAAGAGTAGAAAGAGCATTTCAGGAGCAGAGGGGAGGCTGCTGCCTGCGGGAAACCGGGTGAAGCCAGATTCAGAGAGGGCAGGGAGGCAGAGGCTGGAGGTGAGGGAGAGGACAGCAGGAGCCCGGGGGCCGTGGAGCTTCAGAAAGCCTAGTTACTCTATAGCTGTTCTTTGTGTAATGCAATCACAGAAAAACCCCACAGTGCATCTTTGGATGGTGGGGATATGCCAAAGATGAGCAGGAGACGGCGCTATATTTTACAAGGTTGAGAAGCACACGTAATTGAAAATGTTTTTACTCTGATGCATTCCATCACCACTGTTTGTCGCTTGCATGGGGAATGTTCAGGAAGTGCCAGACGAGGCAATTAGACATGGGGCTGTAATAAGGAATGTGAGGGCAGGAAAGAAGAAGCGAAATGATTATTCTTAGCAGATGACAGGATCGTAAAACCCAAGGAAGAGAATGGGAGCAGTTTTAGAAACAGTGGGAGCCCCATAAGTTGGTATTACAAAATTAATGTTAGGTAAGACAGAGGCTTTTCTATATACAAACAATAGTCAGTCTTAATAACTGCATTAAAAAGCAGATTAACTTGGAATAAACTTAACTGCAATTTTGAAGATGCCATAGGAACGCTGTTTTTCTTTTTTCCTATTTATTCATTTTACACATTCTATTTGCATCCTTTCCCCCCGGCTTTCCTGAGGCATAACTGACAGATACAACTGTATGCATGTAAATGTACGTATGTTTAAAAAGACTAGAGCACTTTTAGGTTAGGAGGAAGGTGCAGAGATTGCCCCTCTAGCTCACTCCCCGCCCAGACTCCCCCGCCAGAGTGTAGACGTGTTACAAGTGATGGAACGTGAACTGAGGCATCATCATTACCCAGAGTCCAGAGCTGACCTCAGGATTCACTCTTGGTGTTGCACATTCTGTGCATCTGGACAGATGGCAACAAAGTGCATCCAACACTACGGCTTCCCAAAGACTACTTCCACGGCCCTCAAACTCCTGTGCGCCCCCCCTACTCATCCCTCCTCCACCCCCACCCCAACCCCCCACAACCACTCAACTTTTGACTGTCTCCATAGGTTTGCTTTCCAGAATGTCACATAGTTGTAACCATTCAGTATGTAGCCTTTTCAGACAGGCATCTTCTACTCGGTAATGTGCCTTTTAAGACACTCCGTGTCTTCATGGCTTGTTGGCTCACTGCTCTTTAGTGAATACGGATGCCCCACTGTTCACCCAGTCACCTGGTTGCTTCCACCAGCTTTTGGCAATTACAAACAAAGCTGCTATAAACACCATGTGCAGGATTTTGTGTGGACCTAAGTTTTCAGCTCCTTTGGGTGAAGACCGAGAGCGTGACTGCTGACCGTATGGTGAAAGTACGTTTAGTTTTGTAAGAAACCGCCCAACCGTCTTCCAAAGTGGCTGCACCGTCTTGCGTTCCCACTGGCCATGAGAGAGCTCACGTTGCTCCGCATCCTCGCCAGCGTTTGGAGCCGTGAGTTCTGGATTGTGGCCCTTCTGCCAGCGGTGCAGTGCTCTCACTGTGGTTTTAATCTGCGTTTCCCTGATGGCGTGCGATGTGCGGCGTCTTTTCCTGTGCTCACTCGCCACCTTTGTACCTTCTTTGGGGTCTGTGAAGGTCACTGATCTATTTTTTAGTTGGTGGTTTGTTGTCTTACCCTGGAGTTTCAAGAGCCTTCGTATATTTTGGGTAACAGTCCCTTCGCAAATATTTTCCCCTGGCCTGTGGGTTGTCTTCTCATCCTCTCCACATCTTTCACAGAAGTTTTTTATTTTAACAAAGTCCAGCTCGTCAGTCCCTTCCTGGATCACGTCATTGGCGTTGAAGCTAAGGCACCGCCACGCCCATGGGCATCTGGGCTTTCTGCTACCTTCTCTTCTAGGAAGTTTTATAGTTTTGCGTTTTACATTTAGGTCTATGATCCATTTTGAATTAGTTTTTTTTTTTTTAATGGTGTCTCTTCGGCATGTGGGTGCATTTTCCAGCAACGTTCGTTGAGACCATCTTTGCTCCATTGTAATGCCTTTGCTCTTTTGTCAAAGATCAGGTGACTATAATTATACTTTTGGCCAATTGATGATTTGTGCCTACATTGTAAAATGACTATCACGATAAAGTTAATTCACACACGAATGACTTCACAGGTAACCTTTTATTTGTATGTGCGTGTGACAATGCTTAAGATTTACTCTTAGCAAGCTTCCAGTACACAACCCAGTATTATCAACTATAGTCACCATGCTCTACACCTGTTTCCTTTTCTGAAGTACCTTTAAAAAGGCTTGAATAAATTGATGGGAAGCCATATATACAAGTGACCAACAGATTTATGGAAAGATGATGCCCAACCTCTCCAGAAATCTCTAATGTAAGTCAGAGCAAGGAGTCTGGTAAGGTCCTTGGCAAAGAGAAAAAAAGAGTATTTCCAGTGAAGGTCTGGGAAGACTTAATATTAGCAAGGGTGCATCATTACAGGTACTCTTTTGGAAAAATGGCAAACTTGTGTCAAGTTTTCTGAAAAGCAGTATGGACACACACACACAGTACATTTGGCCTGGAGTTGCCTCTCTCTCTGGGGATCACAGAACAAAGTAGGGTGCCTTCCCTTAGAGTAGATGACCCAACAACTGGCCCTCTGATGACATCCTTCTGGACAAACTGTTCTCCTGCCCTCATTGCAGAGGGTAAGGAGACCCTAAGCTCTCATGTCTCGGTGTGCATTCAAGGGACAGGTACCACAGGGAGTTAGTAGGAAGAGAGACATCACGTCCCCCAACCACATAGTTCATGATGTCGTTCATGGAGAGGTCCTATGTGAAGCCTAGCAAATTCATTGTGACTAGCAGTGAGCCCCAGCCGGATGCCCTCCTGAGTGAGGGTCAGCCACATAGCCCTAGGAAAAGACATGGGTCATGCTGAATCATGACAATGTGGTGGCCAAGGAGCCCTAACTGAATGATCCAAGAATCTTTTTCAGAGCCTTTTTAATAAAAACCATAAAGGCGGGGGCGCCTGGGTGGCTCAGTCAGTTAAGCGTCTGCCTTCGGCTCAGGTCATGGTCCCAGGGTCCTGGGATCGAGCCCCACATTCGGGCTCCCTGCTCCGTGGGAAGCCTGCTTCTCCCTCTTCCACTCCCCCTGCTTGTGTTCCCTGTCTCGCTGTGTCTCTGCCAAATAAAAACAAAACAGAACAAAACAAAACAAACATGAAGGGGGCGCCTGGGTGGCTCAGTCGTTAAGCGTCTGCCTTTGGCTCAGGTCATGATCTCAGGGTCCTGGGATCAAGTCCCGTATTGGGATCTCTGCTCAGCGGGAAGTCTGCTTCTCCCTCTCCCTCTCTAATAAATAAATAAAATATTAAAAAAACCAAAACCATAAAGGATGTGCTTCTTTGGGGTATTATGGGGAGAGGAGCCACATAACCTTTTAAATTTTTTAATTCCAATTTCTCTTTTTACATTTCATTCTCTTGCCACCCAATAATCTCCATGCAGGACTTCCCCATCACATTTTAACAAACACACAAAAACCCACAAGAACTGCTCTCATTGCGGGAAGTGACAAACGCCCGCATTGGGGAGACTCTGGATGAAGTCCTCTGCTCCGAGGGGATGGCAGGCTTGCTGAGGTTGGGAGGGAGGTTTTTGAGTGAGAAATCCGTTTCCTGACCAACTGAAACTCCTCTTGCAGTCTTCTGTCTTCACAAAGTCCTGCCATCCTCTGTAAGACTCTTCAGATCTGGTGAGCTTCCTCTGGAAAGAAAAGCAGTATTCAGTAATACTGAGGTGATCAGAGAGATTTTTAGCATGTGTAAACATTTAAGAAAGTCCCTGAGATTTTTTTTTTAAAAGATTTTATTTATTTATTTGAGAGAAAGAATGAGAGAGAGAGAGAGCACATGAGAGGGGAGAGGGTCAGAGGGAGAAGCAGACTCCCTGCCGAGCAGGGAGCCCGATGCCGGACTCGATCCCGGAACTCCAGGATCATGACCTGAGCCGAAGGCAGTGGCTTAACCAACTGAGCCACCCAGGCGCCCAAGATTTTTTTTTTGAGAGAGCGAGCACACATGTGCAACTCGGGGGGAGGGGCAGAGGAGGAGAGAGAATCTTTTTTTTTTAAAGATTTTATTTATTGGGGCGCCTGGGTGGCTCAGTCGTTAAGCATCTGCCTTCGGCTCAGGTCATGATCCCAGGGTCCTGGGATCGAGCCCCGCATCGGGCTCCCTGCTCGGCGGGAAGCCTGCTTCTCCCTCTCCTGCTCCCCCTGCTTGTGTTCCCTCTTTCCCTCTCTCTCTGTCAAATAAGAGAGCTCACGTTGCTCCGCATCCTCGCCAGCGTTTGGAGCTGTGAGAGTTCTGGGTTGTGGCCAGCACTCCCAGGTGTGCAGTGCTATCTCACTGTGGTTTTAATCTGCATTTCCCTGATGGCATGTGATCTGGAACGTCTTTTCCTGTGCTCACTTGCCATCTCTGTACCTTCTTTGGTGTCTGTGAAGGTCACTGATCTATTTTTGGCAGAGAGAGAGGGAGAGAGGGAACACAAGCAGGGGGAGTCGGAGAGAGAGAAGCAGGCTCCCCACGGAGCAGGGAGCCCCATGTGGGGCTCGATCCCAGGACTCTGGGATCATGACCTGAGCCGAAGGCTGACGCCCAACGACTGAGCCACCCAGGCGCCCCTGAGAAAGAGAAAATCTTAAGCAGGGTCCATGCCCAGCACAGAGACTGACATGGGGCTCAATCTCATAACCCTGAGATCATGACCTAAGCTGAAATCAAGAGTTGGGATGCTTCACCGACTGAGCCACCCAGGCGCCCTGAGAATTAACTAAAAATTGAACAAGATTATTTACAGAACACACCAGAGCCAAGAAAGGTCACTAGACCCTTTGTCAAAAGTGCAGCCATTCAGGGCCCGGCCAGCAGTGCCTTTACCCACACTAGGGTGCTGGGTCCTGGCTGACAGGGAGGTGCCACAGTCCCTTACGAGCATGTCCCAAGAGATGGACCCCTAGGCCCTCTGGGCGGCTGGGCAGGGCCCCTGGCCCACCAGCAGCTCTGTGCAGAGATCATGGGAGGGATCAGGCAGCCCCTGGAGACCCATGCACGGGGCAGGTCACAGACGGGGTCCCAAGGGCACAGGCGGCCTCTCAGCAGCTGGCCCCAGCACACATGGTGCCCTCAGTCCTGGGCCTGGGGCTGCTGGACATGAGAGGCCTGGGCGGCCTAGGGGAGTGATGTCATCGGACGTTGCAGCTGTTGCATGGCAGGTGGGAGAGGGCAGACCTGTCAGGAGCTCCGGCACTCACGCAGCCGGAGCAGGTGTGCCCGCAGTGGGCTCAGAGGTAGGAGTGAGAGGTGCCCAGACTCTCCAAGTGCTCTGAAGGCCTCTGCTGACAGAGTGCAGGGGGCAGTCACGCTGTCACTGCTCACAGCGCATGGGTCCCCACGTCCGGTCCTCCAAGCCTGACCACAGAGAGTCACTCCGGTCGGCCTCAAGACAGGTTTCATGTGCGGCTCAGGTATTTAAAACAAAAAGCGGAAGGTCACCACCAGAGGCCCAGACACCAGAAAGGCGCTTGGTGCTTATCAGTCCCTATCTTTGAAAATGGAAAACAAGGACTTGCTGGAAAGTACTCATTTCACTGATCTCTGCCTCTTAGTTTTCTGAAAGTCTATCTGCATAACTTTCAAAAGATCAATCAACTAACTAGGGCCTGTCACAGAGAAGGAAGTCGCCACCAATGTTGAGATTCCTGACTCTAAATAAATAGACATTTTTCTGGTTTAAAAAAAAAAGTCACAGACCACATACAGGAGTAATAATTTTGTTTCTCTACAGTTCTATTTCTTAATTTTTATTTTTGTTCTTCTGGGCTTCAGCCAAACGATGTGGATGCTATGAGCTTAACAATTCCATTTAGGAAAACCTGTCACCCAACAAGGCAAAGCTGTCTCACTGACACATTCACAGAGCAGTCTCAGAAGCACGTACACTGCCTCCGGGGTGGGGTAAGGCAGGCCCCGTGACCAGCAGCGAGGACAGCCAGCACCTGAGGGGCAGAGGACCAGACTGCAACTTCACTGCCTCCCCAAAGGGAGGAGGAGACTGGACTTCAGCAGGCCGTCCTTCACTGGGGACCGAGCTCAGGTTGCCATTCACAATGCCACCGATGGGTGGGGGTGGGGGGGCTTAAAATATTTACTTCTCACAATTCCAGAGGCCAGAGTCCAAGATCAAGGTATCAGCTGACTGGGTTTCTGGGGAAGGCTCCCTTCCTGGCTTCACTGTGTCCTCACGTGGCCTTTCCTCTGTTCCCAGTGGCAAGAGCAGGGAGGGGGTGAGCTCATTTGACCTTAATTACTTCCTCAGAGGCCCCATCTCCAAATACAGCCACACTGGGGGTTAGGGCTTCAATAGAGGAACTTGGGTGGGGGGCACGGTCATTCAGCCCATCATAGCTCGGACTCAGGTGTTGGCCTCTGGGTTTTCAAATGTTAGGTAAAGCAGGTTGTGTCCCTAAAAGAGGGACTGTGCTTGTTCTGTGCCTCCCAGTACAAAGGACACCAGGGCCTGAGGAGCCTGTGTGGCTCCAGTGCATGTGGGTGAGAACACAGAGGCCCACACTCAAAACCTCAGCGAGCCCCAACCCTGCTGGACCAGGCTTTCTGCCAGCAGGAGTCCTTCAGGCAAGCGCACCAT
Source organism: Eumetopias jubatus (assembly GCF_037043125.1). Classification (NCBI taxonomy): domain Eukaryota; kingdom Metazoa; phylum Chordata; class Mammalia; order Carnivora; family Otariidae; genus Eumetopias; species Eumetopias jubatus. The sequence goes on from NW_028274815.1 coordinate 2,578,259, forward strand.
TCCCTCCCGTTTCCTAGGAAAACAGACCTCTCAAATTGTTTTATTTTTGAGCAGGTATTCCAACATGATTCAAAATCAAGACAACATGCAGGGGTTTACGCATGGAGAGGTGTCCTCCCTGCACCTGCTCCCGCCCGCCTCGCACCCCCTCAGGGTACCCTCTTGGTGCTCCAGCACGAAGGTCATATCCCACCCTCCTGCACAAAATGCTGCAAGCCCTCCGTGCTCTGCTTCTCGAGGGGTCAGGAGACCCACTGTGAGCCGCCCGTGGCCACTTTGGCGAGCCCCAATATCGTTTCCTTTTCAGATACTACAAACCTCGTCTTTTATTTGGGTGTCTGCCAGCGTATCTGCAGTGCAAATTCCAAAAAGTGGCAAAGGACGGATGAGAGGTAAGCGCCCTCATCATTTCAGTAGACAGGGCAAACTGTTTTCCATTTTGTGCTCGCCACCATAGCACAGAAGTGCATGGTTTCCCAGCAGCCTCACTGACTTTTGGATTTTTGCTAATAAATCCTGCATTACGAGGTATTAATAGGATACAGAAAAATGATGTCTCAGTGTAGTGTCAATTTGCATGCTCTTAGGAGTGAAGCTGCATATCTTTTCCTTGCTCGAGGGCATGTGCACCTGAGTGATTTATGACTGGCCCGTTCTTCTATCATTAGGCGTTTTCTCACTTCCCACAAGTTCTTTATGTATCAGAGGAATCAGCCTCATGTCATAGCAGTTCCAAACTTTTTTCTGAGTCTGTCTATGCTTATGGCTTTTTAAAGTCTTTTTAGTTCAAGGGGCGCCTGGGTGGCTCAGTTGGTTAAGCATCCAACTCTTGATTTTGGCTCAGGTCATGATCTCAGGGTCGTGAGAATGAGCTCCACATTGGGCTCTGCGCTCGGTGTGGAGCCTGCTTAAGATTCTCTCGCTCCCTTTACCTCTGCCCCTCTCCTCTGTGTGCATACACACTCTCTCTCTAAAAAAACAATAAATAATAATGAAAAATAAAGCCTTTTCAGTTCATAATTTTTTGATTTTTACATAGTCTTTACTTTTCTTTTATGGTTAATGGTTTTTGAGTCCTAGCTTAGGCTCTGTTTACACCACTGGTGAGTTCCTGCCCTTTATACTAAGTTCTTGTGTACCTCTGGGATTAAGAAATAGAGCTTATAAAATGGGGGCAGGGCTGACACCTGCCAGTCCTCTCTCCCACTTAACTGATCCTGTTTGTGTTCATCTAGGACCCTTCCTTCCACCGTGGCTCCCCAGAAAGCACCAGGGAGGAATCCTAATTTTCAGGCATATTTTGATAAAAGCTGTTCTTTGCAAAATCATAACTCACGTCAGTGTTCAGACCAGAGTGGTCCTGTGCCTCTCTCTCTCTCTCCCTTTCATCCCCTTGGCGGACAATTAAGAACCACAGCTGTTTCCACAAACTGGCACAGGTTTTCTTCAAGTATCTGAATGCCTTCCACGCACCGGGGACACGACACCGACGGGAGCACCCTGCCCTTGAGCTCCTCGCCTGCGTGCCCCCCTGCTGGAGGCGGCGATGAATGCCAGAGCCGCAGACCGACTGACAGCGGCGCCACAAGACGCTCCGGGCTGATGGCCTGCTCTCACCCGGTTCTGCGGGTCCGCTCAGCACGGTACATGGGAAGGGGCTGTTACTGTGCAGCTCCCCGTCCTTGTTCCAGAACTACCAGAACATGAGTATGAGCGAGACATCTAGACATGGAGGCCGAGGTCTTCCTTTGAAGGCCCCAGGCTTGTCTGGGGATAAACATCAATGGAAATGAGAGATGCCCGACGGCTAGAACTGGGGTTTTGGTTTGGTTTTGTTTAGCTGGTATTTCATGTGCCTGACCTGAGAGACTGCACAGATCCTCTCGATTTTCTCAAACCCCAACAAGGGAGTGACCTCATCGCTCTGGTGTGGAAGCTACAAATTACAATTCAACAGCCTCCACTTGCAAAGCATTAAGCTCGTATTTTGAGAGGAGCTGCAGCTGAGAAGCTTCTGTATTCCATGACACAGAACATATGTTCCATACTGTAGTCCTGACCTTGACAAAGCTGACAGAGTGACACATTTCTAAAGCTGTTATGCAGCTACTTTTCATTTATGTTTTGAGAGACAGAGAGAGAGGGAGAGAGAATCTCAAGCAGGCTCCACACTGAGCGCAGAGCCTGATGTGGGACTTGATTTCACAACCCTAAGGTCATGACCTGAGCCGAAATCAAGAGTTGGCCGCTGAACCGACTGAGCCACCTGGATGCCCCGATGCAGCTGGTTTTACATAATCAATAAGATATTTTCTGTTAGTAAGAAGGAGTTTCCTGTACCTTTATTATTCCCCTTTTCACTAAAAGTGGCTGGGCTTCATCTTACCTCAAGCTCCGTGCACTTCCTGTTCTGTATGGATATTACTTGCATTTGTGCAAATCCCCTAGTACACTGGAAAGTTTTGGAAGGCAGAATCTTTCATCTCTGTACTTCCAATCCTGGGCACATAAAGAGGAACTGCCCAATTAAAAAAAAAAATCAGATTTTTGGAGGGTAGTGGCAACAGTAAGAGCACTTTTGGATCCTCCCAAATCTTCACCTGAAACAGAACCACAGACGTCTGTAACAAAACTAGGCGACAAGTAGCACTGACAGGGATGGGGGGCACACTGGAATTCTCCTGCCCTGTTGATGGGAAAGTAAAATGGTAGAAGATGTTGGCTGGTGTTTCTTAAAGTCGAATACACACCTACCACGTGACCCAGCCATTCCCCTCAAGAGAAATAAAAGCACACGTTCAGGAAAAGACGAGTACATACATGTTCACAGCAGCCCCACACTGGGGACAACCAAATATCCATGAACAGGAGCATGGGCACACAAGCTGTGGTGCACCCATATAATGGATACTCCTCAGCAATAAAAAGGAGTAAACTATTGACAGACACAGCATGCGTGAATGCCAAAATAATTACACTGAGCGAAAGAAGCTCCTGACTTAAAAGTTTATACTGTAGGACTCTATTTATATAAAATCCTAGAGAATACAAATTAATCTATAGTGACAGGAAGTAGATCGGTCGTCGTCTGGGGATGGGGTCAGGTAGGGAAGGATTTCAAAGGGGTATGAGAAAACCCTGGCAGGGGGTGATAGGCAGTTCTGGTGGGGACATCACAGGGGAATCCATAGTTCACTTTACACGTGTGCCATTTGCTGTCCGTCAAGCACACCTCCATAAAGCTGTTAAAAAGCAAAACGGTATGGTGACTCCAAAAAGCTGACACACGGATATATGAAGGACAGGGCCTGCCCAACACAGCCTGCACACCTGTGGGGCAAAGCACAGTGGGGTCCCTGGGCCCCTGACCTCTGAAAGGACACTCCAAAGGGGCCAACAGGTGTCCACTGCAAAGTGTGGCAGGCCAGCCTGAGGCCGGTGGCTGGAGCAGGACCGTTGTCCCTACCCTGGCGGTGAATGGGTGCAAGGGACCCACTGCAAGAAGGTCTGAGGGCCGGAGCCGTGGAGCCCAAGAGCCACCGCAGCTGACCCCGCAGGGACCCAGGTGGTGGGGACAGAGCCAGCACCAGCAGGACAGGGACAGTGGGGAGGAAGGAGGACTCGACGCAGGTGCAGCAGGGCCAGAGCTGGGAGAGCTCTGGAAGCTAGCCGCCGTATTTTTAGCATGATTCAAAATTCAACAGAAAAGAGAACTCTGTGAAGTGAGGAAAAACTACCGGAACTAAATGTCTAGGAAAATGAGCGACGGTAAGGTATCAATCCCACAGAGAGCTAAGACAAAAGAAAAAGGAGCAGAACAAACGCCCTACATACAGCAAGGTATGCCAGAAAGACGTACCACCGAACAGACCAAAATGAACTGCTTCGAAACATCAAAAAATAAGATCCAAGATGGGAGAATGACACATCGGCATGAGAAAATGTCAGAAATAAGGTGACAGAATTCAAGGAAACTAGAGAGACAAGAAAATTAGTTTCAGAAATGAGAGACTCAAGAGCAAACAAAGACAAATAATGCCTTTAGAGATGGGACATCAACAGGCAGACAACTTTAAAAAAAAACAAAATAAACTTAAAAAGAGATGAAAGACGTTCAAGAAAAAGTGGAAAACACAGAGAATGGACAAATCAGATTTCAACACAGAGATACTAAGGTCCCCCAAAACAGAAGGCCAAAGCAAGAAAAACAGAACACTAAGCCGCAGTTCAGGCAACGCTGCTGAAACAGCAGATGTGAACATACACACACAAAGAGCCGACCGTGCTCCTGCAAACACTGACCCAGGGCAACCAACACAGGGCACAGTCTAACACAACTACGGGCTGGAGAAGCAGGGATACCAAATCTCAGGACATTGAAGCAAAAAGGGGACATGACTTGTAAGAAAGAAAGAAAGACTCCTTGGGCTTTTCATGCTGGAAAAAAACCGGAATAAATACTTCAGACACTCAAGGAAGGAAAATGGGAGCCAAGGATTTCATACCCTACAAAACTGATTTCAAACATAGAGCAAACAAATTAAGGTCAACGTGGGGAACTCAGGGAGTATGGTTCCAAGATGACACTGACCAAACGCTGGCTGTGTAACCACTGAATACACAGAAGAGAGATGAAATGAGGGTAAGGGGGAGACTTTACTGCGTGATGGCCGACCACGTACATCCAGTGCTGTTTCACCAGCACAGCAGAACGTTAGTATCAGTACCCACATACTGCATGTTGCAGTGGGATAAAGCAAGAGCGTAATTAAGGAGCATCTATCCCGGGATTCTGTGTAGGACACACAGACATAACACCAAAGACTTCAATACTCTGAAATCCTGAGTTTCTATTGGAAATATCAATATGAGCTCAAATATTTTATCTTTAAATGTGTGTACATGTGTGTATGCTTTATAATTCTGTCCACTGAAAAGTCCTAGAAGCAATGACCAACCCCACAGTGACTAGCACCAAGCATTTGAAATACCTTTTCTGCCATTAAAAGAAATTGGGATTCTAGGCCATCTGGTTGGCTCGGTCAGAGGAGCATGTGACTCTTGATTTTGGGGTGGTGAGTTCAAGCCCCACTTGGGTGTAGAGCTTATGTAACTTGAAAGAAGAGAAAAGAAAAGAAAAAAAGAAAAGAAAAGAAAGAAAGAGAAAGAAAGAAAGAAAGAAAGAAAGAAAGAAAGAAAGAAAGAAAGAAAAAGAAAGAAAGAAAGAAAGAAAGAAAGAAAGAAAGAAAGAAAGAAAGAAAGAAAGAAAAAGAAAGAAAGAAAGAAAGAGAAAGAAACTAGAGATTCTTAGAGAAATAGGCAATTCCAGATCTGGAGCAGGAAAAGTACAAGAAGGGTCTAGAGTACCTTGACACACCAGACTGCAATGCAGCTACTGATGACTAGGTGCACATGCGTGCAATGGTCTGTACATGTATGTGTGTGTGCATGCGTGGACTGTGAGCCTATGGTGTACACCTGTGTACAGGTGTGCTCAGTGCATGTGTGTGCATACATGAGTATCAAAAGAAATAAAGAGCCAACCTGAAGAGCCCCCCTCCTACAAGCCCTAGAAGCTACAATTTGCGTTCAATAAAGATAAAAATTGCAATGACCTGAAACCTATCCAACAGGCTTAAGTAGATGAGTTCATGACACATAAGTGTTATAAAAACATATAAATAAAAAAACCTTAAGTGGCCACCTTCTAAGGATGACAGGGAACTAATTTACTTTGCATTTATCCTGCCTTTCCTAAATGAACACTACCACTGGGTAACCAAACAGCAGACGAGAGGAAGCATCTTCTTCTAAAACCATCCCAGCCAATAAATATAAGCAAAATCACAGAATATCACCATTTTGGAACCTCTGAATCATTAACAGACCTAGGCACTGAGCACCAGCAGCCGCCAATACCAGAAAAATGCAAACAGCCTATGCCCGCTGATGAAACCACGTGGCCATCTATCATTCGCCAAAGGTGTGGCACCTGACTCTGATTAAGCCTCTGGGTCCAGCAGCCAATTTGCAGGAAGTACAGAGGCAAGAAGGAAATGCTGGACTGTGCCAGGAGAATGCGTGTGGCAAATCTAGACGCTGGGAACCAACAGGACAGATGGCCCAGGTTCCTCGACAGGTAAACCTTACAAGGAGACTGATACAGGCACTAAAGAGGCTTCAGAAATAGCGAGTCTAAAAAAAAGTAGGCGAGGCTCAATTGCCATAAAGAAACACAAAGAAGTCATTTCTATAAAAGTTAGGATTCACTTTGGAGGGAGGGAGGGGCTCGGGTTGGAGGAGCACGTGGAGAGCCTTCTGGGGTGTCTGGCAAAGTTCTAGTTCTTGCCCTGAGTGGTGGTCATAAGGGTATTCACCTTATAGTACCGAAACTCAATGAGCTGAACATTCGTGTCATTTTCTATACCTTTTTATGATAAAATAGTAGAAAAAAAAAATTGGGGCGCCTGTATGGTTTGGTCAAAGTGTCTGCCTTCGGCTCGAGTCATGATTCTAGGGCCCTGAGATCGAGCCCCACGTTGGGCTCCCTGCTCAGCGGGGAAGTCTGCTTCTCCCCCAACCCTCACCCCCCTTTGGGCTCTCTCTCTCTCTCTCTCTCTCTCAAATAAATAAAATCTTTAAAAAAATGATCATATCAAACTTTAACTTGCATAGTGCTTTTTTTTTTTTTTTTTAAAGTAGGCTCCTCCACACCCAGTATGGAGCCCAATGTGGGGCTTGAACTCATGACCCTAAGATCAAGACCTAAGCCGAGATCAAGAGCTGGACGCTTAACTGACTGAGGCACTCAGGGGCCCCAGCTTGCATAGTGCTTTTAACAAAAACAGCCAAAGACATCTTAAAAGATTTATTTATGCATCTTGCTCTGTCAGATGTTTCTATACAACAGTCAAGCAGCCAGGGCTATGCGCAGGCTTGCCTTGTACAAGGGTGCTAGCCAGTTAAGACTCAGCCTGCATTCCCTTGGCTGAGGCGTGGGCCCTGGCATGGGCTGTAGCCACCAAGGGAGCACTGCCTTGCTCTAATCCACGGGTACGTACAAGTCAACCTGAACATTCTGAGACTCAATCCTGCCAACTAGAAGATAAATGAACACTTTCAGAATGCTTCCAGACCTTGTTGGCATTTTTAAACCACTACTGTATTCATGCTTTATTAAAAGTCCTAAAATTTCTGTCCAGACTACAATAAAACTAATGAGAACAGTGTCAAACCCAATAAAGCATAATGCTGAAATTGCAAATAATGCTCAAATCTCGAAGGATGCTCAATTTATTATAATTTAATGACTTTTTATCACAGGATATCACAGAATGACTGATTTACTTTTGCAAGTTGTTTCTGCCCATCTACTGCAAATTTTATTTTTCACAACAGTAAGGAATGGTAAGAAAATAGTCACTCACTCAAGTTTTTCCAAGAATTAAAATTACCTCGTTCAGTCTTCAGATTGCTTAGCTCCTTCTCTAGCTAATCTGTCAGCTTCTTCGTTGCCTGTAAATCCCGAATGACCAGGAACATGCATCTGTTAAATAAATTTTTTTCCTTTTATCTTTACTGATTTTTTACACACGCAACACACAAATACATCCTCATTGACTTCCCAGTGGGCGGAGCGGGAGAACGCTCCTCCCCCCAAGGCCCCTCCCCCCGACACTTACAAATGGCACAACATGTATGCCCAGTGGACTGATGCAATGCAGGCATTTACAAAAATCCCATTTTGATTTTCCACAAACTGTACTGTTTTTATCGATTTTTTCCACCTTAATGATGGGACTTGGAAAGTTTTCCTGGTAAAACATACATATGTATAGATGGGGACAAATATATATCCAACGCACATACTTTATTTTCTTTAAGTGCTGTCAGAAAGAGGAGATATACTTATGTGATCTGTTTTTGTTTTTTTTTACTAAGTAGGCTCTACACCTAGTAGAGCCCCAACGTGGGGCTTGATCCCACAACCCTGAGATGAAGACCTGAGCTGAGATCAAGGGTCGGACGCTTAACCACTGAGCCACCCAGGCGTGTACTTCTGTAATTTAACCACTGTTTACATCTACGTTGCTGAAGGGCAGATTTAAACCTTACATTACCAAGCTGTTCTCAGTGGTCCTAAGGCGGAAGAGCAATATAGGGTTAAGAAATGGCTGCAGTTTAATTTGCTCTGAATTGTTTGAAAAAAGTTTTTTTTTTTAAAGATTTTATTTATTTGACAGAGACAGAGCGAGAGAGCATGAGCAGGGGGGAGGGGCTGTGGGGGGGAGAGAAGCCGACTCCCCACTCAGCAGGAGCCCAACATAGGGCTTGAACCCAGGACCCTGAGATCATGACCTCAGTCGAAACCAAGAGTCGGACACTCGACTGAGTCCACCCAGGCACCCCCTGAAAAAACAGTTTCAATAAAAACTATCTATTAATAAGAAAAATATTTCCATTTTGGAAAAAAAAGTCATGTCACTAAAGTCTTATCACACTTCATTTTTAACAAAATACCTTGTAAATTAGTTTTATTTTGACATTATGGCTGGTTCCAAAGAAACCAACAGGTTGACTATCATGAAGTCACTTTAACGGTGATGAGGTTAATGAAGAATAGCGGGAAGAAAGGTGGGCAGGGACAAGCCCCCCGCCCTCCACCAGGGGGAAACAACCATTAAAAGGATTTTACACCACCCTGGAAGGAGCCTGCCACCCTTTCCCACGTGATAGATGACAAAAACCTGACTGGGTGACAGGCGCGAGGAGGGTTAATCAGATTAAAACAGCCCGCCAACAAGCCCATAAAAACCCCTAGACTTAGAAACTCTCGTGGCAACCCTCTCAGGTCCCCTCCCTCCTCGGGAGCTTTGTATTATCACTCAATAAACTTTGCTTTCTTGCCCACCACTCTTCATCTGGTCTACCTCTTCATTCTTCAAAGTGGCATGACCACAACCGTGGGCACTAAAGAAAAAGAAATCCTGCAACAAGGTGAGCCCAGACGAGGCACTCCTAAGCACCACCAAGACAATGTGAGGAATACTGAACACCCCTCAGTCACGCTGCCCCAACAGTGTGTTCTACACACAATCACACCAACGATAAGCAGCATTACTCATACGGTAGTCAAGACTCAAATGTGTTCCAATTTCTAATACGCACTATGATATTAATTTCATGTAAACGGTTACTTTAACTTAAGTCATTAAATCACTTACAGAAAGCACTAATCTCTCCAGTTAATTTAGAATATTTGGTCCTGGGCACCTGGGTGACTCAGTCAGTTAAACGTCCAACTCTTGATTTCGGCTCAGGTCACAATCTCAGGGTCGCTAGACAGAGCCTCACATTGGGCTCCACATTCTCTCTCTGCCCCCCTCCCCCACCTTCTCTCTCTCCCCTCTCCGAGTATTTGGTCCTCACAGCCATGTGACGGGACTGGTTCAGACAACACGCACCCACTGGATGTCCATGCCCTGGGTGAGCTGCTCCAGCGCCATGAAGTCCTCCTTGTTGATCACCTCTTTCCCTGTGCTTGTTTTCCACCCATTCTTCTTCCAGCCTTGAACCCAATTAGTGATACCTACAGGAAGTGCACACTCAGCCCACAGAGCTTGAACGTCCTGCTCTCCCTTCCCAGACTTCCCTCTTCTACCCGCTCTACTCATCTTCAAGGTGGCGTGTGCACCTGCCACTGGCCCACAAAGGCTGTACTCTGACAGGAGGTACAGACCCGGCACACTCCTCTGCTTGTCCCTTTGCTCGGACTGGTGTTGACCCACAGCTCCCAGCCTAAGAGGACGCCTCCTCCGCCTCTTCAACCCCCCTCCCCGTGTCCTAAACATGATTATTTCTCAAAGGAGCCATCAGCACGCCACCTTAAGTTACTCATGCATGTTTACACTCGAAGGACCACGAGAGCAGGGACATATCTATCCTGCTGCCCTATCTTAGGAGCCTGGCAAAGACACGTCTATGTGGCAAACTCCAGAGCAGCAGAACTGAGCTCCACGATCCCCACCTTTCTCTGTATACCCAACAAACCAACTACTGTCCTCATTTACCATTTGGGTCCTGCCCTGATACAATACCTCCTACAGGGAAAGGAAAGACCTATTTTCCTTCATGTTTACTAGAAAAACACTAGAAGAAGTAAAATGTAACAGCTTACCATTTATAGTAAACATACTGTCCGTATATAGAACCAACTTCTTGATGTTTTGAGCCTTTGCTTGCTCGATGGCTTTGCAGGCTGCCTTGAAGAAACGAGTCAGTCATCATGCTATAGAAACTGTTCAACTTTCAACATTAATGATGTTCAAAATCACTTCACCATTTAAACATTCTTTTTCTGAGCTAACTGTAATGATTATATGCTCTGTGTGAAATAATGCTACACATACAGCTCTGCTTGCACACATATTTGAAGTAACTTTTAAAATTTTTCTGGAAAATTCCTATCCGTCAGAGTCATTAGTAACCCCAAACCAAGTTTCTTCTGGACTCTGAGTATCTTGCGCACACAGGGTGTACACAGGTCACTGCTATGATGGACTTACTCTCAGTGGGAAATGTGTCTGACAACTTACATGAATTTCTGCTCTTTGGTTGGTCTGCCGCCCGGGAAGCCTAAAGCCTACGTTCCTGGTTTCAAAACAATACAAAGGAAAATGAAATCAATTAAAAGAGCTAATTCTCAAAGTGATTCCTTAAGCTTCTCAATGGACGATAGGCTTGATACACTTTTTTGACATATGAAAGCATCATACAAAAATACAGTCTTTAAAAATCAAACCAAGAGCACTAACATTTTACGGAAAAGCACCATGGGATGGTCTTGTGAAGAATACTGGGCCAGAATTCAAAAGCAAACTTTTATTTCTGCCCCTGAAATACATTAGCGTGTGGTCTTGGGTGAGGGCTAAGCCCGCAGACACTCAGTACCACACAAGCTCGCCACCTCTTACAGTGTTTGAAGCTAAAATGAGATATCAAAGGGAAAGAACTTCGTAGACCACAGGTCGAGAGAAATATAAAGTCTTACTGTTACTGAACAGTTTATGTTACATTATGGCCAACACTGCTGTGGGCACCTGCAAATGCTGGAGACAAAGCTCAGCACTGATGTGGCCACTTCACAGGCTCAAATCCCTCTTCTACACTGAATTTTAGGCTGCCCAGTGTATCTGAATGATCACACCTTGCATCACCCTGGCCTTGTGCCTGGTGAAAAACTAGGAGTCGCCTCTAAGCTCACACATCCTCAGAAGAGTCGTGGGGACATGACAGGTTCCAGGCCTGGTGACCTTGGACATCCCTGCCAAAACCATCCCACAGGAGACATGTGACTCTCCCAGGGGGCAGGGAAGTCATTCTGGTAGAAGATGTCACCAGTGGGACACAGAGACTCGTCAAGATCCAGGGTGAAGAAAGCAATGCCGGGGTCTTTTAATCCTGAAGAGCAAAGCTGTCAGTGTCGCCATGACTGGGTCCTGCGCTCCCTCTGCCAAAGCTAACCGCACAGTCGGAGGCCCTTGCGCCACTCCTCAACAAGTTTTAGCACGCGGTGCACCCTGTTTACTCACCAAGCATGGCCCGGCCCCTCGACAAGTTTTAGCACGCGGTGCACCCTGTTTACTCACCAAGCATGGCCCGGCCCCCAGTAAACGCCGATCCCGGCTCGTGCTCTCCTCCGCCCGTTGCTGACGCAGCAGCCGTCAGTGTAGACAACGACAAACTCTCCTGGAAGAGGGGACTTCCTGAGTGCCACTGCATCCAAAGCACCCAATTCAGTAAACCCGCATTCACATTTTAAACTGACCAAGTACTACTGTGCAGTGGGATCTCTATTTTCTGTCCAGGAGCACATTTTCGATTCCTTACACAGGGGCCCTTGACCCTTTCTGATTAGCATGCACTCCTATTTCGGTTCTGCATGACAGGCAAATTAGGGTAAAAGCAGTCATTCTGTGAACCTAGAACCCCCTGCAGTGAGAGCTGCTGCTGCCTCCCCCACTGCAGAGGTCAGAACGGGGCCGCCACCCCTCTCCCCGTGGGGGGCAGGGCTCACACTCACTCCCAGGAGCTGTGAGTGTGAGCCCTGGCAAACAAGCAGTGCCTTGGCACGATAAGGACCTGTCCGCGAGAAGGTCTAGTCCTCTGACAAATGTTGGTCTAATTTTTTTTTCTTAGTATATTTGCTGTTAGTAAACTATGGTCCTGTCTTTGCTTCTTTCCATCAAGACAGAGGGTCAGGGGCACCTGGGTGGCTCAGTCAGTTAAGCGTCTGCCTTTGGCTCACGTCATGATCCCAGGGTCCTGTGATCGAGCCAGCAGCCCCCCACCCGCCGCCCCCAGTCGGGCTCAGCAGGGACCCTGCTTCTCCCTCTCCCTCTGCTGCTCCCCCTGCTTGTACTCTCTCTCTCCCTGTCAAGTAAATAAATCTTAAAAAAAAAAAAAAGAGGGTCTGACCAACATACCAATGCTGTAAAGAAGTAGGTAGAAGAGATCTGATATGAGGCCACTCTAAGGCCACTGATGACTAGACCACTCTTAGCAGGGGGGCAGGAGAGGTCAGGTTGGCAGATCTTGAAGAGTAGGGCCATGGGGGCAAATAGAGGCTTTGCGCTGTTTCTCAAAAGGATTACAGACTGGACAAGGCAGAGGCAAAGGGAAGAGGAGGGAGGATGTTAAAGAACACGTTCCTAGCCAGAACGCGGATGGGAGTGTGGAAAACATGGGTGTTGGACAAGAATCCTTGGTTCAACCGAAATTGACACCATCCACACAACAACCTTTCTGGTCACTGAATTCGGTCTCAACCTATCAGGCACTGCGTTAAATGACACTGTACTTCAAGCCACTGTTAGTACCTTGGAAATGGCTCATCACCCAATCACTCCACACATATGTGCTCTGATGACTACTGGCAAGGAACCAAATCCAGAATATTGTTTTTTTTTTACGTAACTGCAAAATTGATTTATACAGTTTTAATACAGCTTAACAAAAAACATTTTCTATTGGTTTTCCTTGAATTATAAGACAGCTTATTCTTGGAGAAAACTTGGAACCTCCAAACACACTGATTTATATAAAAATCCTACTTACTAAAAAAAAAAAGCTTACTCCTATTTTCTGTTCATGCGTGCAAAAAACAAAAAGGAAATTTATATACCATAAGTCACTAAATATAAACCTATCCCTGGAGTTAAAGGTAGAGGAAAAATTCAGACTCTTTTGCTTCTCAGGACTAGGTAAAATCATTTATGTTTTGCAAAGGCTAAATGTAAATGGTATTAAGATACTGGTTCTAAAAAAGAGCTCTGTCCGGCCCTTACTTCTTCTTTTTTAAAGATTTATTTATCCATTTGAGAGAGAGAAAGAGAGCGCATGAACACATGTGCAGGGGAGGGGCAGAGGGTGAGGGGAAGCAGACTCCCTGCTGAGCACTGAGCCTAACATGGGGGCTTGACCCTAGGGTAACGACCTGAGCACAAACCAAGAGCCAGATGCCTAACCCACTGAGCACCCCAGGTGCCCTCCAGGCCCTTTCTTATTTGAAGAAGCTGAAGCCTCTGCATTTTCTCATAGTGACCTGAAATGCTGTGTGCACAAGAGAATACTAGGGTTTCAAAAGATTACTATGTTTTTCATTTGCAGGCCACATAATGCTTTTCTGATGAATGTCCAAAGTTTTAATAATTCTGCACAGTTAGATCAACTATAAAATAGTAACCTTAGAAATTTTTAAATAACCTTTTCAGATGAGAATGAGAAGGCTAAACATTAGCTCAACTTTCCCCTATTAAGTGGGAAAAGTTCTTACACTTATTTTCATGATTATTATATGGAAAACTTAAAAATCCAAGAGAGAGATACCCATGTAAGAAAACGAGTCTTTGTTAACTGAAGGCACGGATTCTGTGTTCTGTCTCGCATGCTTCGCACAGGGCTCTGCGTTTTCCTCTCCACCCAAGGGTTCACGGAGTCGCTTGTTGACTTTCACCTGTGATTCTTGTTCATGCTTATTTTCTGTCCCTGAAAGATCAAGTCTACTCATAAACCCAGAAAAAACAAACATAACATGAAATGCTTAAGAATCCAGAAATTCAGTAAGTGATTTAGTATCACTAAATCAGACTTACATACACTTTGTCTGTGGCCCTATAGAGGATATGACTTAAGACAGTCCACACCGTGTCAGATTTTGATGTTCTATGAAATTACTGTTCCATAAGCTTGATTAACGGCAATATGAAGACAACATTTCTATTAAAGTAGAAGTCTGGTTTTGACAGAGATAGTAGAGATACCAAAGGTTTTGTTTTTTTTTTTTTTAATTTTATTTATTTATTTAATTGACAGAGAGAGAGAGAGAGACAGCGAGAGAGGGAACACAAGCAGGGGGAGTGGGAGAGGGAGAAGCAGGCTTCCCGCCGAGCAGGGAGCCCGATGCGGGGCCCGATCCCAGGACCCTGGGATCATGACCTGAGCCGAAGGCAGTCGCTTAACCAACTGAGCCACCCAGGCGCCCTGAGATACCAAAGGTTTTGAATCCTACAGGGATGGTGGGCAGTTTGACAATCTGAGGGACTCTTAACCCAGAAAGAAAACAAGAACTAGAATTTTGTAGCTATTACTACTCTAGATACTTCAACTCCATCAATGCCAAGTTGAGAACCTCCAGGAAAGTTGAGAGGGCACAGGTAACTGGACCTTAAGTAAACAGACAGTGGGCTACACTGAGAAAGGAAAGTAGAAATCAAACAGCAGAAAGGACTGGGTCCATTCAGGGCAGTAGCTGCAGAGCTTTCCTTCAGGAGCTCAGCCAGGGGACACAGGATTAATCCCAAAGGCTTCTTACACACTCTCTCAGGTTATGTGGGAGCAGCTTTTCCTACATTCTCATTTTATGGAGTGGGAATAGGGGCACAGAAGGAGCAACTAATTGTATTTCCAAAATAATAATAAAGCCCAACACTACAGAGTTCACTTTAACCTCATCCCTGAACCAGGGATGGAGAAATGGG
This sequence comes from Eumetopias jubatus, assembly GCF_037043125.1. NCBI lineage: Eukaryota > Metazoa > Chordata > Mammalia > Carnivora > Otariidae > Eumetopias > Eumetopias jubatus. The sequence goes on from NW_028274815.1 coordinate 2,593,297, forward strand.
GCTCCAATGTTGACTGACCACCTACCACATGGGTCCAAGCCAGAATGCCCTGCCTGGAGTAGCTTCTCCACCCACACCTGTCAGAAGACTGCTAAAGGTTATCTAGGCAAAATCTGAGTGAAGCCATTATGGAGAGCAACGTTTGGTTTTCCACTCTGCTGTATTTACCTTTAAAATATTCCTCTAGGGGGCGCCTGGGTGGCTCAATGGATTAAGCGGCTGCCTTTGGCTCAGGTCATGATCCCAGGGTCCTGGGATGGAGTCCTGCGTCAGGTTCCCTGATCGGTGGGAAGCCTGCTTCTCCCTCTCCCTCCTCCCCCTGCTTGTGCTCTCTCTCTCTCACTCTATCTCAAATAAATAAGTAAAATCTTTAAAAAGAAAAAATATTCCTCTAGGGACTTTACATAAGTAAACCCAAAAACACAAGTACAAGTCAAAGGGTAATTTTGTAGAAATTTAATATCAATACAAATATTGATTTTACTTGTAGTAACAGAGAAAGTTAAATTGGAATGAAAGTTTTTAAAGGACAGATGAGACTTGGAAGGAAAAGGAGCCCAAGGCTGTCAGATAATTTTCCCTTCACAAAACTGGGTTAAGTTAACCCCAAATCAGTTTACATAAATCATGGTAACTGCCAAACAGCTCAAGAATCCCAAAATAAAAATATATGTCACATTAAGAGAAAATTTGGGAAAGGGGCTAACACTTTTGCTTTGACAGAGTTCTTGAACATTAAAGATGTCAAATTCCAATTTATAAATATAAGTCACTAACTTGGAGGTCTCTGTAAACTTTTAAGAAAGGTGATTCACAGATATAAAGAACTATCTTGCCTTAGGATTTAAGAGTATTTAATAAACAGAAACATACTTCTATTCTATTGGAAGAATCGAAGTATGAATAAATTACTATTTGGTTAAAAAAAAAGAGCAGTGAAAAGGAAGCATTAGGAACCCAACTAAGACAAGAGCCATACTTGCACATTTGTTTTCTGTCCCAAACTGATTTCTCCATCAGGGCAGAAAATGTATCAGTCACATCACAACCTCCTTAAAAGCTGCTTGGGAGACAGCGTGAAGCAGATGCACAGTGAGTGAGGTTCTGCCCTGCTTCAGAAACTTGTCAGGCAGGGTAGATTCCTAAGCATGACTGCCTCGCCCTGAATTCTGCTTTGACTGCAATTGTTATGGCCTCCCAAAGGAGCAGCTGTTCAAAGCTTGAGCATCTCAGTGGGACTGTAGAGAGCCTGCTCGAAAAAAGTGGATTCAAACTATTCTCTCATCTTAATCTACTAGTAAAAATATTTGTGAGTAAAGCTAATGAGACACAACTTCTTCAAAATAGGTTAGATATATAGTTTGCCCCCGAACAGCATGGGGGTCTGACGCCCTGCTCAGCTGAAAATCTGAGCATAATCTCTGATTCCCTAAACACTTAACTACTACTGATAGCCTACTGTTAACTGGAAGTCTTACTGATGTGAACAGTTGATTCACACGTATTTTATATATGTCTTATATACTGTAGTCTTACAATAAAGTAATAGACAATAGAAAATGTTATTAAGGGGCATCTGGGTGGCTCAGTTGCTTAAATGTCTGCCTTTGGCTCAGGTCACGATCCTGGAGTCCTGAGATTGAGCCATGTTGGGCTTCCTGCTCAGCAGGGAGTCTGCTTCTCCTTCTCCCTCTGCTCCTCCCCCCGCTCATGCTTGCGCTCTCTGTCTCTCTCTCAAATAAATAAATAAAACTCTTAAAAAAAAAGAAAATGTTAAAATCCTAAGGAAGGACACCTGGGTGGCTCAGTCAGTTGGGCGTCTGCCTTTGGCTCAGGTCATGATCCCAGGGTCCTGGGATCGAGTCCCACATCAGGCTCCTTGCTTGGCAGGGAGCCTGCTTCTCCCTCTGCCTGTCCTCTCCCCCCTTGTGCTCGCTCGCTCGCTCGCTCTCTCTCTCTCTCTCCCCAACAAATAAAATCTTAAGAAAAAAAAATCCTAAGGAAAATTTATAATGTATATTATATGATAAATGTAATTTAATGAAGTCCACATATAAGTTTACCTATGCAGCTCAAACTCATGGTTGTTCAAGGGTTAACTATATTTTAAAAATTTTGTGCTCTCAAGCAGTCACCCTTAGTTCTGCATACTTGATGTTCCTTATACTGGGACTTAAGCTTCAATTAATTATACTTTCTGCAACATGTGAAACTGTAGGAAATTCTGATTGTGTGACCCTGTCCTAAACACCATAAGGAAGGAAACACCATACAGGTGCATGCCAGGAAACAAACTACATTCATCACTTTAAAACTGTAGCCCATTCAATTTGATAACAGAACAAGTATTTTTTAAAAGATAGAATTAGGGGCCCCTGGGTGGTTCAGCTGGTTAAGCATCTGCCTTTGGCTCAGGTCATGATCTCAGGGTCTTGGGATGGAACCCCATGTCTGGCTCCCTGCTCAGCGGGGGGCTAGCTTCCCCCTCTGTCTGCCGCCCCCTGCTTGTGCACTCGCTCTCTGACAAATAAATAAAATCTTAAAAAATATATTTAAAAATAAAAAATAAAAATAAATAAAACATAGAATTGAATAGAGTGAGGACTCCAAATGAACATCAGATTGGAGTCCCGGCTTATCTCTAATACTGTTACTAACAGAAACCACTAAGCTAAACCATTAAGCTGAACTACTTTCTGCCTGTTTCCTCATCTGTAAAATAGAAAAATGGAAACAATCATCACACCTTCTGTTTAGAAGACAGCTATACAGATCAAGTGACACTGGGGTATGCAAGGTTTTGAACAGGTTAAAACGCCATAGTGATAAGAGCAGTTGACTACCTTCTGAGCCATCTGGGCTTGCAGGCTTTCTGACAAAGGCCCAGGCCTCCTCCTCCGTGGCAAATTTCTTAAATCTGGCAGCAGGAAACCGGTCCACCTGGGCTCTACATTCGCTCCTGGAACAGAGTGCGATGTTACTTCCTTCCTCCCTTACCCATCCTCTTTTTAACAGATTCCTTTCTTAGATTGGGGATAGTGTGAAAAAGGTTGGGGCTGTCAGCTCCAACGGACAAACGGTCACGGCTGCTTGTAATTTTGTTTCCTGCCCAACCCTTCACCCTGTGGTGCTGTGTACCAGCCAGACAGTACACCAGCATGTCAGTTTCCTCCATCTGAAAACATACTAGAAATTCGGGGTCTTGGAAAAGGAAATCCTGGGGCGCCTGGGTGGCTCAGTTGGTTAGGTCGCCTTCGGCTCAGGTCATGGTCCCAGGGTCCTGGGATCGAGCCCCGCGTCCGGCTCCCTGCTCAGCAGGGAGTCTGCTTCTCCCTCTCCCACTCCCCCTGCTGTGTTCCCTCTCAGGCTGTCTGTCTCTCTGTCAAATAAGTAAATAAAATTTTTAATAAAAAAAAAGAAGGAAATCCTATCAATCATTCCATTACAGCTAAGGTGAGCTTCTGGGATGCTTCTGCCTCAGTAGCATGGCTACAAAGGGAGACAAGTGCCCGCACGCACACAAATAAACCCTGCTTCCGTACGGCGGGGAGCGTCCTGCTCGTGGCGTTAGCACACGGGGATACAAGTCCCGCCTGTGTCACTTACTAACCCCAAGAACTTCCCGACCACAGTAACTACACCTGAAAACAATAAAGCCCCCTCAGAGCGCCGTTACAGGGACCCAGATTTAGTCTGTAAGAACTTCCCTTTTTAAACACAGGGAAGATTAGGTTAGGTATTACCAGAGTTTGACTATGTGAAACCATTTGGAAATGCTTTCCCGGAAACAAAAAGGAAGGATTAAGTTGAGGCCCCCGGCCATCCTCAAACTACAGGTGGCATTTCTGGTATTGCCAGCAAAAATGAAACCGCGCTGGAGCCTGCGGACGGGACCAGCAAGCCCTCGTCAGCGGAGGTGCGCGGCGGCCGGCCCGGGGCTCCCACTGCCCGGCCGGCCGGGGCTCCCACGCGCTCCACCCCAGGCCGCAAGCCGCGAGCTCTGGGCCAGTCCGGAGGGCCGCCCTGCACTCAGCCTTGGGCAGCAGCAGCCCACTCACCAGGTCTGGAAGACCCCGGCCTTGCGGCCCCTCCTCACGGCATAAAACATGCTGAGACCGCTGCTGCCGTGGGTGCTGCAGCGCACGGCGGCCAAAGCAACTCTGCGCGCCACGGCCAGAAGCCTGGTCATCGCTCACAGCTGGCCATCGCCGAGCACCTCCAGGCCCCGGCTCGCGCCACCACCACACAGACCCAACTTCCGGCGGCGGCGCGGGGAAGTGACGCGTGTCCGCGCAAGCCCTGCGGGGCGGGGCCTAGGGGCCTAGTACCCAGCGCTTTTCCGGCTCGATTTCCCGGAAGTCAGGGAGAAAGTCGGGCCTGGGTGGTCCCGGGAGGGGCGGGACCTACGGCAGGTGGGTGGGGACTAGGGCGGGGCTGGAGGGGAGGGCCCGCGTGAGGGGCGGGGGCCTGGGCGGTGGGGGCGGGGAGGCGCCGTTTGAGGGGCGGGGTCTGGGGCGGTGCCGAGAGAGGGGCGGGATCTGGGCGTTGTAGGCAGGGAGGTGCTGCGTGAGGGGCGGGGTCTGGGCGGTATAGGAGGGGAGGTGCCTCGAGAAGGGAGGGATCTGGGCGGTGCGGTCCGGGTAGGGCCGGGAGAGGGGCGGGGCCAGGGCAATGTGGGCGGGACCGTGCCTGGGGGCGGGGTCTGGGGGAGGAGCCGCGCGAGGGGCGGAGTCTGGGCGGTGTGGGCAGGAGGGACCGCCAGAGGGCCCCCCCCCGCCCCTCCTCGGCCTCGCAGCGGTTTGGGGGGCTGTCCCGGGCCCTTTGTGTGCAGTCGGGGCTGTCCAGGCAAAGAAATAGGTGGCTTGCCTCCTAACTGTCGTAGAGGCCGGAAGGACTGGCATTCCGCGATGAAAAAGAGAGCCGAGCCCGGAGGGAAGGGGACCGCTCCACCCACGTGGGTGCGTGACCAGCAGGATGTCAAAACCTGATGCACTGGGAACCAGGGAGGAAATTTAGTCGTAAAGGCGATTTGTTAGAATTCTGCCCGATATTTGACTTTTTGCTCCGTACGCAAAACAACTTCTTTGAAAAATCCTGTCCACCGGCAAGTATTGCTTTTCAAATTAACTTTAAACGACTTTAATTTTCTCTAGGTGTTCAGCTGGGCAAACCTTACCGAACACCTACTGCGCGCTGCCCAAGCCCGGGGTATGCAGGGTTGAGTAAGACAGTCTGAGCCCGGAGAGGAACCGCCGAGATGCGCACGGGAACGAGGCGACGACAGTGCAAAGCCACCAGTTTGAGAAGTGCGGGGCGGACAGTGAGACTGCCTAGGGGGTCCGGGATATGGTTTTGAAGGACAGAAAGTTCGTTCACATGCATTGGGCAGAGAGAAGGAAGAAGGAACAGCAAAGGGGAGACAGACGGGTGTGGTCAGGTGTGTGCTTGTCTGTGAACTCAAAGAACATCCATTTAAAAAATTTCAACTTTCCTCATTTAAATTTAAATTGGCTAAAGTCCATTCCTCATTCTTATTTTTATTGCACTCCAAGATAGCTTTTTTAAAAAAAAATTGTCCTGGGGGCACCTGGCTGGCTCAGTTGGAAGAGCGTGGGCTTCTTGATCTCTGGGTTATGAGTTCGAGCCCCATGTTGGGTGTAGAGATTACTAAAAAAGTAAGCTTAAAAAATAATTTAAAAATTGCCCTTAAAAATCATTAATGATTGATCATGCTGTCTCTTCTCGTGTAGCTATGAAACCCAAAGATGCCCTGGCCACTGCTCTCGGGATGACCACAGCCCCTATTTCTACTGCAGTTCGTTCTGTCTTCACTCAAGGCCTCGGAGTGCCATGGGCCTCTCAGTGAGCTCAGGCTAGACCTTGGACAATTTATTTCTAGACTTGCTTTCTTCAGAGACATCACTAGCCCGTCCCTTCCAGTTGACAATAGGTTCGGTTATGGACACAGATGGCACCGGAAGACCTGATTGCAGGTTAGGAGGCTGAGTGGAAGTAGATCAGGGTAGTGCGCCAAAAGCAAAAGTCTTCACTCTAAAACTCTGAGCTGGGATGGTCAGTCCACTCTGAAATGTTGACAGTAGTACAGGGTATAGACACAGCTGCAGCACAGTGTTCCCCTGGGGAGGAAGGAGGCTGGCCCCCGTCAGAGTTTGGCCCACAGCTGCTGCCCCTCCCACTGGCTTGATCCTGGGGTCAGACCCACTTGGGACTTGCTTTTCCATGTAAAGTGGCTGGCTGTGGTCTTTTATCACAGGGCACCTGTCATCCCTCTAAAATTGTAGGTTAGAATTATCTGAGCACGGTGAGAAAATCGCCCATGCGGCTTTCTGTAATTCCAAAACTGTTTCTTCTGGTGTTTCATTAACCAGCTACTCATCTGAAAATCTTTTCTTTCTTAATCTCTGGCTCCAAGTGTATGTGACTTTACCTATCCTGGCAAACACTGGCCCATTCTCAATATGGTACTGAGCACTGACCCAGAAAGTGAGACTCGACAGCATTCAAAATGAGTGAACTAAGTTTCACTGACACACACAATTATGGATAATTATTAGCAATATGATAGTAAGTGAATAAAGCAAGTCCCCGAGTGGAGATAGGACATCCTTCTTATAAATCTAAAAACAATGAAAATGAAAACATGTATTCCTTGAGTTACACATGCATGCATAAAACAGTAAATCTAAAGGAAAAGAAGAGAGGCGTGTCCTCTAGGCCAGACATTACCAACGTTTGCAACAGGTAAATCAGTGCTACTCTTCTTGCTTTGGGGATGGGGAATATAGTTGTTTTTAATAAGATAACTTATATTAACTTGAAATGGGTTTATTGTCTTAATGAGTAATTTAAAAATTTTCTCCATTTTATGTTGCATGTGGTAAATATCAATAGTCATAACCTACAAAAAAATTCTTCAAGGCCTTCAATAACTTTCAAAAGTCCAAAGAGTCCTGAGGCCAAAATCCTAGGAACTTCTGACCTGGAAGATAATTATAGATCAACACAGGAACACATGAAAAATAATACACTCAAACTTTGTGCTTGTAATTCCAATTTACATTTTTTCTGCAAATTGTAGTTTTTGAGTCAAAATTTCTACGTCTGGAACATGCTTCTGTAAAACACATTAGGAGTTCCCAAAATGTGTAATTTGGGATAGATAACAGTCTGAAGCCGTCCCTTGCTTCAGAAGTAGCACATTTGTTAGCACCTTGCTGTGTGCAGATGCCACAGAATCACTCTGTACACAGAACGGACGTTCAGGAAGCCGGCATGATGTCCCAGGCACTGTGCTAAGTACTGTGTACACACAGCCATATCTGATCCTCATGTATGTCATCTCGTTTACCGTTGAGAAAGCCGAGATTTCGAGTCATCAAGTACTTTGCCTGTAGCCGTGAAGACAGGCAGGGTGCAGCCAGGACTCCGACCCCGTCTAGCACCCATCCTGGTAAACCTAAGTCACGGTTCTCACAGTGGGGCCCTCAGACCAGCTGCAAAACCATCACCTGGGACCTTGTTAGGAATGGGAATTCTGGGTCCTGCCCCACATCAGCAGGATCTGAACTCTGTGAGGAGAGGAGGGAGGGGGGAGCCCAGCAGTGTGTGTTTTAGCAAGCACCCCCCCCACCCCGTGGTTCTGAAGCACACTCAGGTTTGAGGACACCCCTCCCCGCAGTAGCTGGCCACGCTGCTTCATTTCTGTGACTCTGTTCACTCCCACCCCAGTCCTGTGAGGTCAACAGGCAGACCTTAGGTTTATTTGACAGAGAAATGGGCTCAAGGAGTTTTGGATGACTTGCCCAAAGTCACCTAGTTAGTTGTGGAACTGCTAACAGTGATCCCCAATCTTCTGGCTATCAATCTGAAGCGGAGATCAGCACCAACGAGGAATCTGGGGCAGTTGGGTGAGAGCAGAAGCTAGCGAGCTTATTTTGCTGCCTTTTGTCAAGGAAGAGAGGTGGACCCCAGAGCAGGGGTTCCCTCCATGGGCCCGGCCACTCTGATGGCAGCCCACCAGACTACATCCCCTATAAGCCATGCATGGGGCACAAGGATCACCTGCTGCATTGAGGATCTTACAGCTCACGCCCTGAGGTCCTGGGGTTAAGATAGTCGCTCCTAGAAGTTACATCCATCCAGAATCTGCATGAGGTGTGGTTTGCCACAAGAGTCAGTTCCTCATCTCAATACTTCACGTTCTGTCCATCATCCCACAGCCCACCTCCAACCATGATACCAATGGCTGGGTGGTGGGAGCTTGGCCCTGGTGCAGGTAATATGGGGGTGCCTTTTCTGTAGAGGATTTTAAAATAATAATAAAACTAAATTAAAACTTTCTAAATGTTCTCAGTGATCAATGCACCATCCAGAAAAAAACCTTTCTTGTTGGTCTAGGTCTAAACAACCAGTTGTGGTATACTGAGTTTTAATTGTGTGGTGTGTGTGTGTGGGGGGGGGGTATAGTTACCCATTTTTATTATAAATCTTTTTTTTTTTAAAGATTTATTTTAAGTGCGCATGAGTGGGAGGGGCAGAGGGAGAAGGAGAATCTCAAGCGGACTCCACACTGAGCGCAGTCTGACTCGGGGCTTGACCTCAAGACCCTGAGATCTGGACCTGAGCCAAAACCAAGAGTTGGGCACTTAGCGCACTGTGCCACCCAGGCGCCCCTATAATAAATCTTTAACAGCATTACATTTTATGTGGACCTCCCAGTGACACAGCTGGTTCCAGCCTGCAAGCACTCAGCGACAAGCACGCGGGCTCAGGAGCTCTGGTCTTGGGGCAGGCATGGCTGCATGCGGCTCGGGTGCTGGGCTCCCACGTTTGGACAGTACGTCTGAGGCCAACAGTGGCAGCTCGGTGACTGTGAAGACAGAGAAGTCAGACTGGAACTTGCATTACTTCACAGTGGCATTCCCTGTGATCACTTGTGTTATCAATTAGACAGTGAATGGCAGTGACAGCTCCAAGGTGACAGATTTTGAGGTGCCTGGTTGGCTCCGTCGGAGGAGCGTGCACCTCTTGATCTTGGGGCTGTGAGTTCCAGCCCCACGCTGGGTACAGAGATGACTGAAATAAATAAAAATAAAGAGCAGATTTTAGTTTGTACATTAAATATTTTACTGAATTTGAACGATGTTTTTAAGATTGAAATTTATTCTTTTTAAATGTTAATGATTGATTTTATTAGAGTGAATTAGGAAGATAATGATGACTATGACATGGTGATAACGGAAAATACTTTTGACTAGAGAAGGATGCTAACAGTAAGCCACTTGGCATCACACAGGCGGGGGAGGCCCCTGCCCCCGCTAGCCCCTGACACAGGCACCCCAGGTTCCTACTAGTTGTGGGTCATAGTCCCAGTCTCAGCCTGAAGAGTTGCAGAAAATGCCCCCATGTAGCCCCAGGAGCACGATTACCGAGCTAAGGGCATTTCAACTGCAGTCTTCAGAGACAAGTACTTGTTACTTCCCTAGAGGTGACCTGTTACCAAGAACAATACCAGGCAAAGCGTGATACCCGAGGATCATCAGGTCCGCAGGGCTTTGTCAATCGACTTCCCGGACCTCTGACCTCTGAAGTCCCTTGGATAATGGGGGTAGGGTTACTGGTGTACTAGCACTGCTGAGAGGCTGTGGACTTCTGTGGAGAGCACGGGATAAGCATACTGAAGGACCGAGGGTAGAATTGCAGCGAGTGTGTGAATCACATCCCCCAGACCTCTCCTGTTCTCCCCCAGCCCTGACCTGTGCAGCTCACACACACTGATTGCAAATTCCAGCTCTGTAATTTACTAGCTGTATACATTTGATGAGTTCCCTAAAGTCTCTGTTCTCTCATTTGAAAACTGGAGATGACGACACCGTGTATGGTGGCTGTGAATACAGACAGCATGCAGCCTCTAATCTGGTCTGATACACAGGCATGTTCCCAATGTCACATTACTTCTTTCATCCTATACATGTTTCATGAAGGCTCATGAGAACGGTGTTGCTTTTGGTGAAATATATTGAAGATGAGCAAATTATCAGTTTATGATAAAAATCAAGTGCATTTCTCTGTACCTTAAGTACTAATAGTTGAACAATTACCATTCATCCACCTGATAGGTCACCCATGTCTACAGATCAGATACTGTTACATAGGAAGAGTGACTTTGAAACTTTCCAGAAGCCAGTGACCTTGCTTCATTATATGCAGTTGATTTTCACATTCAGCACAGGCTTGCACCTTCATTTCATTTCCATGCTCCCTACTGGCCACCAGGTAATAATTATGAAAACCCTGGCAGTTGTAAGTGGTGGGGAGAGACAAAACCTTTTGCTAAATTCAGCCCATTAATTCTTGATCAGCCAGACATCTCCATAAATTCCTTTTACTTGCAAGGACTCTGCGGTAACTCTCCGTCACTTTATCATTAACACCGGGAGCAGTGGTGTGGAAGGGAACGACTTTGCAGTCTGGGCGCGCTCATCTGTCTGACCTCGAGGCTTTCTGCCTCAGGTGCTGACATTCTACATTCCCAGCATAGGGTCCTTTTTAATGGGGGACTTTGCACAACGTAGAACTAACTATATATTAAAGGAGAACAGATCTTGGCTGTTTAACTTCATCCCCTCCCAGACAGTATTCTGTCCTGGACCAGAACTACCCAGGCAGGGTCTTTTGGTTCCTCCAGGACGAAACTGTAGGTTCTCTAATTCATTTCCTTCATGCTGAAAGGGATCTTTCTCAGTTCCGTTACTACATCTATTGTAATTCTTCTCGACATCTGGTCCATTGTTACTCAGTGTGGTCACTGGACCAGCCTCATGGGCATCACCGAGGAGCAAGTTAGAAGTATAAAATATTGAGCCTCAGCCCAGAACTTCTGAAGTCAGAATTTGTATTTTACAATGATCACCGGGTGATTCCTTTGCATGTTAAAGTTGGAGAAACACTGATTTTTAAAGAATATAATTTTGTGTTTTAGTGACAAATGAAGAATGCATAGTTGGAGAATTCAGGACATGACATGTTTGATTTCAGGTAAGCATTTTCTTCTTTAAATAGCTGAAGATTTATGTAACTGTGATGTAAAACATGGGACTTAAATTGCAATGTATTGCAATTACATTGTTATAATTGTACATATTGGTCTTTTATGAAACAATTCTAGCAGGATTCAGACAATCTGAAAATAACGTAAACCTATGGAAAAATTTCCACTTGAAATTTTGGATATGATTTAAAGGTATAATATATAACACATTTCCCAGTTATTTAAAAATTTTGATTTTTATGTACTGATTATACTTTATATCATAATTGGCTTTAGGAAGTTTCAACTGGATTAGCATTAAAGTAATAAATACTTAAGTTTATCCAAAGTCTCCTAAGAAATCGAAGTTCTACATTTATGACTTTTTTGATTTTTGATTTATTTATCTGACAGAGAGAGACACGAGAGAGGCAGCACAAGCAGGGGGAGTGGGAGAGGGAGAAGCAGGCTTCCCACTGAGCAGGGAGCCTGATGCGGGGCTCGATCCCAGGACCCTGGAATCATGACCTAAGCCGAAGGCAGACGCTTAATGACTGAGCCACCCAGACGCCCCTACATTTATGACTTTTTAAAGATTTATTTGAGGGAGAGAGAGCATACAAACGTGTGTCGGGGGGAGGGGCAGAGGGAGAGAGGGTTGTGTAAGAGGTACAAAATTCCTATGCCATGACATGTGGGTTTATTTTTTTATTCCCCTCCTAGAAAGGACTGTAAGGTTACGGGGTACACAAGGAGGGCTAGTAAATCAGTCATAGGAACTTAAGAACACCTACCAAAGATCATCATGCTAGTTATGAAGATCAAGGCGGCCTCAAGAGTACCCCCATGAGGTACCCTCGTGCCAAGATTCTGGTCTCTAATACCATTTTTCCAATAAAAGGAACCAAGTCTTTTTTGGAGAAAGGGTTAATTGTTAATCCCATGTCTGAGATGGAACAGTATAAAACTAGCCTGGATCATTTTGTGCTAGAAAGCAACGTGTTCACAGATGAATGGAGATGATGGGGCGTGGAAACTCATTTAAAAGGGGGCTAATGTTTTAAATGTCTTCTTAAAGTTCTGCTGGCCAAAACTGAGTGTGACAGTTTGAACATCAAAGCAGAACACTGGCAGAGGTTGATTGATAGTATATCTGAGCAGTCACGAGTCCGTAATACACACAAACAAAATGGCTGACAAAGTAAAAGTGTGAAGGGGACAGATTACATCCCTCTTGAGACTTGTTACTCAATCCTGTTGGTATTGATTCATTTACTGTACAGTTAAATAAAGAAACCAGTAAATACATAAACACCAATTAGTAGGCATTTCCTAACATGGATGTCAGCAAAGTGATCCATAGTTGTGACTTAGAGCCTAAAAACACCTGCTACATGTACACACGCAGCATTCTATCAGGTTCCAAGTTTTAAAAATTCAGCATATTCCATCAGGCTTATAATAATGTATTGATTTGAAGGTTCTCTGTGAAATCTATTTAAAAATATGCCTAAAAAAGTTAGGAACACTAAAAGGATAATAAGAGAATACTACGAACAACTCTACTCATGTAAATTCAACAAGTTGAAAGGGAGCAATTCCTCTAAAAACACAAACTGCCAAATCTCATTCAACGTGAAATAGGTAATTTTCGAAAATCCCTAAAAAAAGAAATCTCCAGGCCCTGATGATTTCATGGCAGAATTCAAGTAGATGCTTGAAGAATTAACAACGATTCTCCACAATCTTTTCTGGGAAACAGAAGATGAGGGAACACTTCCCCATACTTTCATTTTATGAGCTGGTATTAACCTAATAACAAAACCAGACTATAACAGTAGAAAACAGAAAACTATAGATCAGTGTCCCTCATGAACACAGACACAACAAAGTCATCAACAAAATATTAGTAAATGGAACCCAGCAATATTAGAAAGAATGACATTCCACGACCAAGTGGGGTTTATTACAGAAATTCAAGGTGGGTTCAATACTTGAAAATCAATTAATGCAGTCCACCATATTAACAGGCTAAAAAGAAAAACTCACAGGATCCTATTGATTGATGCATAAAAAGCATCTGACATACCACTCAAGGAAAAAACTCTCAGGAAAATAGGGACAGAGGGGATCTTCCTCAACCTGATAAAGAACATCCACAACGAAACCTAATGCTAACATCACACCTATGATGAAAGACAATGCTTTCCCCGAGATGGGGAACAAGGCAAGGAGGTCCCCTCTGACCACTCCTATTCAACAAAGTACCGGAAACCAGAAAGAACGTCACTGAATACAGCTCTGCGCTACTTTGGTAGAGTGTGGAAGGGAGGAAAGCCAGGCATGTAGAGTAAGGACAGGACGTGGTTTAGCAAGAGTGTTCAGAATGACTGCCCAGCTAAGATGAGAAGAGCAGCTCTACTTTTCTTTCTTTCTGGAACAAGTTTCAAGTTGACTTTTCATTTTCCAAGGAGATAGTGGCTTTTTTTTTTTTTTAGCATTATTAGCAAAACATATCTAATATATCTGATGAACATGGGGCGCCTGGGTGGCTCAGTAGGTTCAGCGTCTGCCTTCAGTTCAGGTCATGATCCCGGGGTCCTGGGATCGAGCCGTGCATCGGGCTCCCTGCTCCGCGGGGAGCCTGCTTCTCCCTCTGCTCCTCACCCTGCTCGTGCTCTCTCTCTTCCAAATAAATAAATAAAATCTTTACAAGAAAATCTGACGAACGCAATCATACCTACCACCTAATGTAATGTTTTCAGCATTTTTCAGTGCTTGGCCCGTAGGGGACAGTGACTGTTCAATCTGACAGATGAGGAAACTGAACCTCAAACAGATGAAGTTCTGTGACCACAGCCAGAGAATCTGACATAAATTTTTCCCTGTCTGGAAGGCTCTTCTCCCTGGTGAATAGCTCCTACTTCTCTTCTATATCTCAGGTTAATTCCCTCTCTTTCAAAAACTTCCCTGACTTCTCAAAGCATGAATCCTCTTCATCCCCTTTGATGTGGGAAACAAAGGCAAAGGAAAAATTAAACTTCCTTACTATTACAGCCCATTGACAAGTCCTTAGAACAGGCAGAGTGACCTTCCTCTGGGAGCCTGGCTGCCATGACGCTGACACTCCGCTAAGGGCAAAGTTAGCCCACACCCCAGGATCCTGTGAGTCTACTTTAAACATACAGAAATTCCTTTGCAATTTCCCCCAATATGTGTGCTGACCACCATCCCCCAAGCATATTGCCCACCCATACACATCTGAAGGGTCTCACGACTCAGGTTTTATTAGACCGTAATAAACGACCTTTTCCCAACAATAGCTAGCCCCCTCAAGGTCCTGGAAACCTTGCTTCCAAATTCCTTAGAGACTAAGGAACCGCTAACCGTCACCAAACTTCAAAGTATATACTGGGCCACTCCTCACGACCCCAGGGCAGCTTTCTGCCCACAGTCCCTGTCAGCGTGCTTTAATGAATCCACTTTTTTTGCACCAAAGAGGTCTCAAGAATTTTCTCGGCCCTTGGCGCCAGTCCCCAGCGTTTCCGCAACACCCTTCACTCATTTTACTGCTTGTTCCCATAGTTTGTCATTCCGTATGTACGCCGTCTATGCGGGGTCTTTACTCCAGGTGATCTTCCCGAGGGCAAGGATTCGGCGGGCTGTACTGAATCACTGGCGCCCAGCGCAGGGCTGGCACCCGGCACGACATCATACGTTCGTTGTGAATTACGCCCTCAGTTCCTCCCTGGGACACAGCGTCCCCTCCACACGGGAATGCGAAGAGACAGCACGGGCACACAGGTAGGCGCTTTCCCAGCAAACGCGTGTTTGTCCAGCCGGGTATTTCCGCGCCGTCCCCCGCGCTCTCCCCAGCGTGCTGGCGTCTGGCCAGGCTCTGTCCCGCGGGACAAGGGCTCTCCGCGTCGGGGACCCCCGAGCCCCTGACCCCCGGGCCCCCCCCCCCCCCCCCCCCGGCAAGCGGCGCGTCGAGCCCGCCCCCCCGTGTTTGCCGACGTCCCGCAACCGTCCGCCGCACCAAGCCTCGGACCCGAGGGCTGTGTTTACGGCCGGAAAAGCACGTTTAGTCGTAAAGCACTTCGCCGCCGGAGCGCTCTGACGAACGTTACGCCGTTGGGTTCTCAAAAGGCACAGATGGAATCGGAATCTCTGGTCCTTTCATGGCTTCAGCGAGGAGGTGAGAGTCCGGGTTAAGTGAGTGTTTCTTTAAACGTCCTCTCTTCCGGGCGTGGCGCCTTTTCGCGGGGCCCCGACTCCCGCCTGGAACTTCGGCAGGGCCCGGAGCACGTCAGCCAATCACAGCAAAGGGCAAACGCGGAGGTCGGAAGAGAGTTACCAACGGACTTGTTCCCCCTCCCCCCGCCTCCAGCCTCTTCCTGGGACTCTCTAGGCTTCGACCGCTTTTCAGTGGCTCTTCCGGTTTCTCTGCTCGCACTGTTCCCGCCTCTTCCCCTCGGCCGTCGGGCGTTTGAGGAGCTCTCGCGAGACTGAGGCCTCTTCCTAGGTCGGCGCCCTCCCCAAGGTGTGTTGGCGGCCTCCTCTCTGCCGGGCTTTTCTGCCGACTCTGAGGAAACCACGTTTCGGAGTCCGCCTTGGATCGGCGGACCCCGCTCACCGGGCGGGGATACGGCCGATTACCCGGGCTGTGTACCCCGATGGCTTCTGCGGGGTGGCGGGGGCCGGGCTGGGGGCTGGCGGGGGTCTGCAGCTCGGGGCCGCGGACGCCTCAGCTAGGACGCTCTGTGCTTGCAGGAGAAGGCCATGTTCAGTTCGAGCGCGAAGATCGTGAAGCCCAATGGCGAGAAGCCGGACGAGTTCGAGTCCGGCATCTCCCAGGTAAGGGGGGCAGGGCCGGCGCCCCGACGGCGTGTCAGCCCCCGACCCGGCTCCGGGCCTCCGCCCCCTTCCCCCCGCGCATGTCCCCTTCGGCGGCGGTGTGTGCCCCCCCGACCCGGCTCGTGTCCCCCCGTCCCCGCGCAAGTCCCCTCCCCCGGCTCGTGTCCCCCCCCGCGCAAGTCCCCTCCCCCGGCTCGTGTCCCCCCGTCCCCGCGCAAGTCCCCTCCCCCGGCTCGTGTCCCCCCCTCCCCCGGCTCGTGTCCCTCCCCCCCCGCGCAAGTCCCCCCCCCGGCTCGTGTCCCTCCCCCCCCGTGCAAGTCCCCCCCCCGGCTCGTGTCTCTCCCCCCCCCCGCGCAAGTCCCCTCCCCCGGCTCGTGTCCCTCCCCCCCCCCGCGCAAGTCCCCTCCCCCCCCGCGCAAGTCCCCACCCCCGGCTCGTGTTCCCCCCCGTGCAAGTCCCCTCCCCCGGCTCGTGTCTCCCCTCCCCCCCCGGCTCCCGGCAGCCTGTCACCGCCCCCCCCCCCCGCGGGAGTCCCGGCGCGCGTCGCTGCGGGCGGAGGTGGGGGCACACGTGCCGGCGGACCCCCGCGTGCGCGGATCGTGGGCCCCCCCGCCGGCCGGGCCGGTCCCTGGGGGTCAGCTCCTGCTGTTTGCCCCTAGGCTCTCCTTGAGTTGGAGATGAACTCCGACCTCAAAGCCCAGCTGCGGGAGCTGAACATCACGGCTGCCAAGGTGAAGTTAGCTTTGCTTCTCGGGGGCTGGGTGTTGTCTCCACCCCAGCCCGGGACACGCTGCTTGTCAAGAATGTCTGCAAATCACCTTTGGGAGCTTGCATCCTGGCTCTGAGCACGTGCCGGAGCCAGCGGGACGGTTGTGCTGCGGATGGGCGTCCGGGCGCAGGGGGTGGGCTTGGGGGTGTCAGCGGGGTTTCCTAGCCCCCGCGCTGTGGCTTCAGAAGCCGAGTTCTGCCGCAGTGGAGCAAGAACGTGCGCAGAGACGGGGGCTCTGAGGCTCGCTGTTCCCTTGACTGGGCAGTGCGTCTGCGCCCGGCACAGCGCCCCACCTTCGCTTCTAAGCTGGTCGCAGTGTTTACTTTTTCACTTTGCGGAGCAGTTGTCTTGTGGGCCTAGCTATAGATGATTGGAAGTTAAGTTTCCCAGATTCCTGTCTTTGGTTCAGAAGCTGCCCTATATTTGCACGGATGGAGAATTTGTGCAGGGAACAGCCAGCCTCATTTTGGGTTGCAAGCAAGTTTATGTCCTGTAGTACAGGGTTAGGCTTGCATCCTCTGGCAAGTTCGCAGACCTGTGTGTCAGATCTCCCCCGCAAGAGGAAGATGGGTTGTACCGGGCCATGGACAAAGAGCTGGAAGATGATTGGTTAAAGGACCTCTTAGGACAAAGGTGTCTAGTGCATATGACTGATAGTGTTCGCGTTTTCACTAGGGTTGTACTTGAAAAAATGGAGGGTATGAACTGAAAATTTTTTTTTTTTCTTTAGGAAATTGAAGTTGGCGGTGGTCGGAAAGCTATTATCATCTTTGTTCCCGTTCCTCAGCTGAAATCTTTCCAGAAAATCCAAGTCCGGCTAGTCCGTGAATTGGAGAAAAAGTTCAGTGGGAAGCATGTTGTTTTTATCGCTCAGGTATCTGTTGTACTGTTGAATGTTTTACTGTGTTTAAAATCACCGTGTTTGAGGGGGAAAAAAAATCACTTTGATTTTGTGCTTGCAATATATCAAAAAGATGAAGTACAGTTTTGGTGTTTAACGTAAAAAGGCTTTCTGTGATCATAGCGGCAGAAATGTAGTGGGTCGTTTACAGAGGAATCAAACTAGGTGGGTGCTTGGCCTGAGCCGACGTTTTTCTGCTTGAGATCCACACTGTGGAAGTGCCTCAGTTGTGGATTTTGGGAGGTGAGCAGAGACCAAGGAATGTAAGTTCAGATTTGGCCTCGGTGCAAACAGGTCTATGGGAACGAAGGGCCAGACTGATGAGGAATTCAATAGTGTTCTGGCTTGGTAGGCATGTTCTACTCCACTAGGCAGTGGGCCTGATGGTGTGGTAGGTGTGCAGGCTTCAGGGGATCAGTAGGAGTTACTGAGAAATCAGGAGTACATCATAGGATTTCTCAGCTTGTTTGCTCTGGGTTGGTTGACTTTCACACACTTTGAATTTGTTTTGTTATTGCCTTTTTTTTTTTTTTTTTCTTTTAAAGCAGTTTGATGGTTCTTAGCTTTCTGCCAACTTAAGGTTTTTCTCTTTTTTCCCACGATAATTTTTACCTTACAGAGGAGAATTCTGCCTAAGCCAACTCGAAAAAGCCGTACAAAAAATAAGCAAAAGCGTCCGAGGAGGTGAGTATTTTATCAGCATCAAAAAAGTGTACTGTAGGGGCATCTGGACGGCTCAATGGGTTAAGCATCTGACTCTTGGGTCTCCGCTCAGATCATGAATTCAGGCCCTGTGTTGGGCCCACTTTAGGCTGTTGGGCTCCCTGCTGGGTGTGGAGCCTGCTTTAAAAAAAAAAAAAAAAACTGTTGCAGACCATTTACTAATGACGTGATTTGCATG
Organism: Eumetopias jubatus; assembly: GCF_037043125.1. Classification (NCBI taxonomy): domain Eukaryota; kingdom Metazoa; phylum Chordata; class Mammalia; order Carnivora; family Otariidae; genus Eumetopias; species Eumetopias jubatus. The sequence goes on from NW_028274815.1 coordinate 2,611,775, forward strand.
GGTTTTTTGTAGTAAATTGTAGTAGGTTTCTGAAATTAAAGTGATAGTGTAGGAAAGCTGTTCATGTGGGAATTTTTACTGAGTAAAAATTGTTGGGTTTTCTATAATTACGTATAAATGTTTTAAAATTCTGGAGGTAAGAATTACGTGTATTTACATAGGTAGTATAAAAACAGGTCAGTGGTATCTCAAAAGATGAGACTCTTTCCTCCAGTTCTTTGGGCAAAGGATAGGAACAACGAGGGGATGGTTCCTGTAGTGCTGAGGGATTAAACGCACCAGATGTAGTACAGGTGTGCTGGGAGGTGTCTTTTACTTCTCATTTTTGCTGTGAATTAAGGCTAAGAAATTAGGTGGGTTTTCCTGTTGCTGACGTTACAGGTTGAAAGTGTTCTGCAATTGTAGATGCCAGTGGACAATGTTCTTTAAGCTTGACTGACTTAGAGTTTATCTGAATAACTCAGGTATTGAGTGTTGTTGGCTCCTTGATCTGGGCTTTTCGGTGTTTTGTGGAAGTGTGGTTTCACAGAGTTGGATTAATGGATCCCTGCAGGCCCTGCCCTGGGGACCAACTTGGGAAAAAATATTCTAGCGTCTCGAAGTGCCAGATAGGCAACAAGCTTATCCAGTCTGCGTTTTGTATTACTTTTCCTAAAAGGGTAAGGAAAAGTGACCCGGGGCTTGCAGAATTGCTATTTCAGCTAGTGCTGGTAATGCTGGGATTTTTAAAACTCAGTCTTGTTTGTAAAACCGCCAGGAGTTTGTGATGGGACTCTGGTGCTGTGGCCAGTTGAGTGGTGGGGGAGACTGGAAGGACGGGTGCAAGAGTTTCTGGAACTTGAGACATACAGTTCAGTACTTTGAACATTTTTTTTTTTTAAAGATTTTTTATTTATTTATTTGACAGCGAGAGAGGGAACGCAAGCAGGGGGAGTGGGAGAGGGAGTAGCAGGCTTCCTGCGGAGCAGGGAGCCCAATGTGGGGCCCGATCCCAGGACCCTGGGATCACGAGCTGAAGGCAGACGCCCAACAACTGAGCCACCCAGGCGCCCCTCCTTTGAACCTGTTTTATGGGCAGTTGGAGTAACATAAGAATTTAGGGATTTTTTGGTGTTTTGGGTAGTTTGTGAGACACCAAATAATAGGAGATAACCAAGGGCATCTAGTCTGTTAGAGCCCGAGTTTGTACTTTGAGTATGAAAACAAATCCTGGCTTTGCATCCAGTGGACTCGCCCATCCACAACCCCTCATCCCAAACTTGTGTTTTCCACATTTTCTCAGGTGATGATGTCACTGGGTTCCTGGTGACCTAGTCTCCACATTGGAGGCCTTGTGTTAATGTAGGCCAAGCTCTGGGCGGCAGGCATAGCAGTTCTGCCACTTCCCACTACCTGCAGACCTCTTTTCCTTCGTCAGTACTTTGCTTTCTCCTACACAGGTTAGATCCTGAGGTTTACTGGTTTTGGTTTCTAGTCTGTAGCAGGGTTTCTGTTAATTTTCCTTTGAGGCATTCAGTTTTCTGGCTGGTGATTATTAGAGTTGCATTGCCGTGGCTCCCCCTTGTAAAAGACGATGTTGGAATCTTAGAGAAGATGCTAAGGCTAGCTTTGATGCCATTCGGATTTGTTTTAAAGGAGGCGACAGATTCCGTATTTGTGTGCCTTCCTAGTAATTTAACGGTAGCAGTGATCAGTCAGGCCATCTGTGTCATTTGCTTTCTGGAAGGTGATGGAGGCTTTAGGAAGTGGATTTCCCTTGAGCTTGCTCTCTGTGGCCGTGGAACAGTAAGACCTTTGCAGGTGTTCGAGAGCCCCTAGAAAGTATGTGGTGCGTGTAGGAACTGCTGGGTCTAAAATGCAAACGAGTGGAGTGTAGTATCCCATCTGCTGAGGGTCAAACGACCTGGGTGAGTTCCCTACTATAAGGTCGCTCTGTAAACACTGGAAATAACCACCTTTTCACTCTCTCATTCTTGGCATCTTGGGGTACACGGCAGATACCCCCATAGTTTGGAATTTGTCGAATCTTGCCGTTGTCAGGCAGCCAGATAGAGGGTGTGAACTTGAAGTGTCACCAGGAGAGGGGTGAGGTCACAGCAACAGTTTGTGTGATGGGGTGAAAATGGGGGCCCAGGCAGGGCTGCATTGCAGAGCTGGTGATAGAGCAGTGCCTCCGTCCTAGAGAATGAGAAGGAATCTTGGAGGTGTTTTGGAGGCCATGGAGAGCTCTTGAAGGATCTTTTCCTAATAGGTTGTGTGATCACGTAAGTTTTAGATTAATTTGACAGTACTGGAGAGAGGGATGGTTTTGGAGATGAGCGAGTAGTAAAGGGGCTCCTGCAGCGAGTTAGTGGAGAAATCGTGAGTGAAGATAAACCTGAAGAGGTGCGTGAAAGTGAAAGACCTCATTCATCTCCCCTTTCCTGGAGATGATCACCTGGAATGGCTTGGTGTGTGTGTGTGGTTTGTAAGGTTTCACATTTAATACACCCTAAGCTTTTGAAATAAACAGGATGCTTGTTACCCTGTCCGGTTTGGCAGTGATTCTGGTATGATCCAGAGTAGCCTATTTGAAAACTGGTGTTAACTTGGTTTCAGAAACCTGGAGTTTGCTGTTGACGTTTTTGACTTTTGAGAGGAGGGCAGGCCTTCCTTGATGTCTTACTTTTGTCACTGTATTCTTTCAGCCGCACTTTGACAGCCGTACATGACGCGATCCTGGAGGACTTGGTTTTCCCAAGTGAAATTGTGGGCAAGAGAATCCGTGTGAAACTGGATGGCAGCCGGCTGATCAAGGTTCATTTGGATAAAGCACAGCAGAACAATGTGGAACACAAGGTAAGGGGTGGCTCATTGCCGGAAGCTTCAGACACAGATGAGGGGGAGAGACAGCATAACCCATCTCCATGTATCATCAGAACCAGTGGTAGTAAACTCAGCCAGCTTTTTTTCCACCTGGACCTCAGCCCACTTCCCTTCGGATTATATGTCAGATTTTATAGTCGGGGATGTTTTGAAAATCAGGATTTTCTGCCTTTTAAATTATTAGGAAAATTAGAAGTAAAATAATTCCTTTTAGTAAGATGGTATATCCTTTGGGGGTTGGATGGTAGTGTTAGAATCCGGGAGGACTGTCCCTTCGCTTCATTCCTGGTGAAGCGTAGCTGATGTGGACAACTCCTGGGCTCCCTCACGGACTCTTGTCTGTCTGACCCAGAGGAGCAGCAGGCTCTGGCACCACGATGTAGATAGAGCCCTGTCCCGCAGCATTGTGGGTGAGTTTGTCCCCAGGCTTGTACATTCCTCATCTACTCAGTACCTGGTTGCTGAGGGGAAAACCATGCAGGACAGTCTCACAAAACCGTTAGGCTTTAAGATGAAAGTGTGTGTTTAAAAGTTTTGTGATGAATTCTTTCTTTCCTTGTAGGTTGAAACTTTTTCTGGTGTCTATAAGAAGCTCACAGGCAAGGATGTTAACTTTGAGTTCCCAGAGTTTCAGTTGTAAACAAAAATGATTAAATAAAACTTTCACAGTATTCTGTTTTAGGTGTCTTTTTCAAAATTTCAGAGATGACACTGTATAACTGTCTACATTACCAGTAGCTCTCTGTGTAGGCTGGAAGATTTGAACAGAGAGAGGGTGCCTGTGGGTTATACCAGGCAGTTAGTTGCATGGGAGGGATATATTTGTATCTGGGGATGTTGTGATAGGTATAATCCTATGAAATTGTCTCAAGTGGTTGAGTATTGGCACTGGGAGAAGTTCAACCTAAAGACCACACAGGTACCGGAGCCGCGGATTGACAGGGTAACAGCCTACATCCTGGTCCCAGTGCAGGGCTCTCCCCGACTGCTGGGTCTCCTGGGAAGCCTGCCTGAAAGTCCAGCCTGAGAAAGGAGACAGGTTTCAGAAGCACCTGAAATCAGGCCAGCAATGGTTCCTTGGAAACTGTGTGATAGAAAGTTCTCCAGGAGCAAAATCTGATAAAGTAGTGTTCTCACTGAACTTTTTTATTGCGAAAGACACACATACGGAATTTACCATTTTATCCTCTAAGTTCAGTGGAGGTAAGTGTCCTTGTCTCTGCTGTGAAACAGACCTGCGGAGCGCCTGATCGTGTCGGAAACTGCCGGTGCGGCAGCCCCTCGTCCTTCAGATTCCCTAAGTGCACATCACCATCGGTTCTAGGTAGATGGGACCAGTCAGGTGTGAGGAGATGAGACATTTTAGTCTGTGTAGCCGCAGGACTACGGAGCGGAAGCACAGCCGATGATGGGCTTGCATTTGCGTCTTCCCTAAAGGGCCTTCGGAGAAGCCGTTCATCCACACGGCGAGTCTGACGGACGCTTGGTGAGCTGTGTTCTCGTCACCCGGCTCAAGCCGGTTCTGTCTTCCTGACCCTGTTGAATCTGCTCCCACCCCCTTTCTTTGCTGGAGGTTTTTGAAGCAAGTTCTAGATGTGTTACTTTTAGGAATTTTTTTTTTTTTTTAGCAGTGATAATTATTAAAATCCAGTATCAAATGAACCAGTTTCTAATTTTTATTGATGTTCAATTAGCATACGTCATTGATTTTGAATGTAGGGTTCAATGATTCATTAATTGCGTATTATCACCCAGTGTTCATCACATCATGTGCCCTCCTTAATCCCCATCACCTGGTTACCCCATCCCCCCTCTTTCTGTGACCCTCAGTTTCAGTTCCCGGAGTCCAGAGTCAGGGTTTGTCTCCCTCTGATTTCTTCCCAACCAGTTTTCCCTCCCTGCCCCTGTGGTAAGTGAAACCATATGCTAATTGACATTCTCTGCTTGGCTTATTTCACTGAGCATAATCTCCAGTCCCATCCATGTTGATGTAAAAGTTGGGTATTCATCCTTTCTGATGGCTGAGTAATATTCCGTTGTATATATGGACCACATCTTTATCCATTCATCTGATGAAAGGCATCTCGGCTTCTTTCACAGTTTGGCTATTGTGGACCTTGCCGCTATGAACAATGGGGTGCAGGGGCCCTTTTCACTACATCTGTATCTTGGGTAAATACCCAGTAGTGCAATTGCTGGGTCATAGCGTAGCTCTTTCTTAACATTTTGAGGAACCTCCATATTGTTCCAGAGTGGCTGCTCCAGCTTGAACTCCCACCAACAGTATAGGAGGGTTCCCCTTTCTCCACAACCTCGCCCACATCTGTTGTTTCCTGCCTTGTTAATTTCTGCCATTCTGACTGGTGTGAGGTGTCTCATTGTGGTTTTGTATTTCCCTGGTGGCTAGTGATGTTGAACATTTTTTTCATCTATTAGCCATTTGTATGTCTTTTGGAGAAGTGTCTGTTCATGTCTGCCCATTGAACCAGTTTTTAAGTTGCTAAATCACAAAACATTAAACCAAGTTTTAAAAAATTAATCACATGGCTTTCACTAAAATTAGTATTTATTCGTGTCCATTTAAAACGTCCTATTTTTATAACCATATGCATGCTCTTCTGTTGTGCATTCTAGAATATGTTAATGACCGCACATGTACTGGAGATAACCTGCTCAGAATTTCTACTTAGTGGGCTGCACAACGAAATAGCTCACGGACTGGTGTGCTAAATGTCACCACAATTTTCCTGAGTAAACTTAGTAAACTTGCTGTTACACCGTTGAACAGCATAGGCACCGGGGCACTGACCCGTGTCGTGGAAAATCCACTTCCTCTGGAACTCAACAACTATTCCGCTTACTGTTGGCTGGAGGCCTCTAAAACAGCACATTTTGGCTGGCTCAGTCAGTGAAGCATGTGACTCTTGATCTCGGGGTTGAATGCAGAGACTATTTAAAAATAAATCTCAAAAAACTAGCAAATTTACAGTGTCACACTGTATTCATTAAAAAGAAAATCCATGTATAAGTAGATCCAGCTCAAACACGCTGTTCGAGGGCCGTTTAGAATATTCTTGAAGGGCTAGATCTTAAACCTGCAAGAATGGATGTGCATCATTTATTATAGGAAGTGATTGTGTTTAAATCTTCCTTTTCCCTCCTAGTTGTGTATCAGCTCTAGTCTTCTCTCTGACTGATAAACGTATATGAAGTTGCAAAGCTCCTAAGGAGTAGAACATTTTGAGCTTTTCTGAGGCACTGAGATGCATGATTTTAGATCTCTAATATTACGCTTGATATTTATAAAAATCTATAACCAAACAATAAAACCACCAGTCATGGCAATAGAGACCCCTCAGTTCCAGGGATGGCCCTGGTTACGGAGACTCCTGTTACTGTTGGGGAAGCTGCTGATGCCCTCAACTCTATAATCAATACAGCAGCAATGGTGGGTGAGGGATAGGAAGTTTAGTCTGAATGCCTCTTGGGCAGTTACATTTTTACCCAAAATTCTACACTGATACGATCAAGTTCATGCTCTGTAGGAACATATTTAAATGAGGCTTCCATTTTGTTTAGCGGCTACCTGCTCTGCAAGCAGCCTTAGCACCCCACTGAAACGAGACAAAGCGCTGTGCAGTCTTCAGTCGCAGCCTGACAGCCTGGCACGCCCCATGGACAGTTGCTGTTCTGCTCATGTTATTCGTAACTGTCTGGCGGTTTGCAAGCCTGGGGCAGCCGAGATGGGCCTTTTAGGGCCTGACTGCTGCGCGGACTAGTGGTCATGTTGTAGTCCACCGCGGTTAGGGTCTGCGCCCAGGTGTGTTACGGTCATTGTGGGGCTGGGGCTGCTGCCTTTCGTGAGCTGCCTCGTTGCTGTGACTTCAGTTCTCATTTGTAGGACGGAGCACTGGCCTGGACTAGCCAGGTTCTAGTGGGAAAGTTCCAGTTCTTCCAGTGGGAAAGGTCATGGCCCTGAGTAAATCAATGCAGACTCCCTCTCAGCCCCTGTCAGGGAGGCGCGTGTGCTTAACAGAGTGCCTGGCACAGTCAGAACTTAATGTTTGTTGAAAGAATATATAAGCTTTCTGGGGTGCCTGGGTGGCTCAGTCGGTTGGGCGTTCGACTCTTGGTTTTGGCTCAGGTCATAATCTCGTGGTGGGGATCAAGTCCCTCATTGGTCTCCACACTCAGTGAGGAGTCTGAGACTCTCTACCTCTCCCTCTGCCCCTCTGTCCACTTGAACTCTCTCGTGCTCTTTTTCTCTCAAATAAACAAATCCTTTTAAAAAAAGGTTTTCTTCTTTTTTTCAATTGGTTGCTTTTTCCATTTCATGCCGTGTGGCTTTCCTGAAGTCTTTCAATGCCCCTGGGCCTCGGTGCCCTCTTGGTAACATGAGGGGGTTGCATAAGGATAAGCTCTTAAAATCCCCACCCGCTTAAGGGATGCGGTCTGTGAGGTGGTATCCGAGCTGGGGTCTTCCATCAAGGACCTGTCAGGGAAGCACAGAGATGACGTGGCTGTGTGTGTTCGTGATGGGCGTATTTCAGACAAGATGTTACTTTGTTTTTTTTTTTTTAAAGATTTTATTTATTTATTTGAGAGAGAGAATGAGATAGAGCATGAGAGGGAAGAGGGTCAGAGGGAGAAGCAGACTCCCTGCTGAGCAGGGAGCCCGATGCGGGACTCGATCCTGGGACTCCAGGATCATGACCTGAGCTGAAGGCAGTCGCTTAACCAACTGAGCCACCCAGGCACCCAAGATGTTACTTTGGATAAAGGCTTTGGCATATAGTTGTTGGTCAGTATATATTGATGACTGGTGTAATTAGGATTATCGACTTCACAGCTGGCCTGCTCGTCACCATCAGATTCAGCCCTGATTGAATGGTGTACCAGCACCTGGCTCAGATCCCATTAGGTCGTGAAGCCGGCTGCATGCCCAGTTCTCTGGTAGACCCAGGAAGTTACAGCCTCTGCCCTCGAAGGCCTGCAGCGCCCAGCGGGTGAGGCAGACGTGTAACAGCAGTCAGGAGACAAGGCGGCGTTGACTTATGTCACTGAAGGGTGCGCTTAGACGGCTTGCTTTCCTGTGGCTCACCAAGTCCGTTCCTTTGACTTAGGTTTACCCTGAACGAGGTGCGCAGGAATGGCTTGGGAGGGAGCACAGAAACACTGAGGACCTGGCCCAGGAGCCCCCCGTGTGGAGTCACCAGCTGGGACAGCTGCCCTTGCTGTTCATCTTCGTGCTGTTTTCCTGCCGCAGGAAGCTGCCTCATGGGCCGCTCACCTCGGGCCTGTCGATGGGCCTGCTCATGTGGTTACGTGGTTGCTCCTCACGGCTCCCAGGGGCTGCTGTGTAGACGGGTGCTATGGCCAACAGGTCTTTCCCACCTTCCGTCAGGGGTTAATTTGTTGGCTTTCGGTTCCTGTGCTGGAGCAAGAGTGTGTGGTCTCGTGGGGCGTCCAAGGAGGCGGGGAGTGAGAAGGTGCAGGACAGCGCCACGTGATTTGTGAGTGTCCCGCGTGTCAGGCGCTGCGGTGGGCCACCTACTCTGTTAGCGCCAGGCCTTGCAGCGCCATGAAGGAAGGAGCGGTTCGCAGAGAGCGGTCCTTGGACCACCAGCCCCAGCATCGCTCATCCCTTGGGAACTGGTTAGAAATGGAGGTGCCCAGATCCCCCCACCAGCCTACTGACTCAGAAAGTCTGGGGCGGGGCGCCCAGCAGCGTGTGCTTTCCGAGGTCTTCTGGATGGTTCTGGTGCACCCTCACATTTGAGACCCGGTGATCTTGGGTGCTGTAATGACCTTGGATGGCACGATGTGCTCAGGTGAATGGCGTTCACATCATCTTGCTGGCGAGCTACACTGGGAAGCTGGAGCTGCATCTCCCGGTGGGCGCGGTGGGCTCCAGCTCTGACGTGCAGGCGGGGTGCCCGCACTCCCTGACCGTCTGGGGACTGTGTCCGCGAGGGACCAGTGTACTGAGAGGGTGGGAGGCCTAGTGCCGCTCTGCAGTGTCAGGGAACTCTGGGGAAACGGAGCCGTCAGGCAGGGAGGGGTGGCCCAGGTTAACGTCCTTAAGGACAAAGTATCCAGAGCTACGAGGCCTGGCTGGGTGACCTCCAAGGAAAATTCCCATCCAGACACAAATGGGCTTGATCTGGCTCTTGGGTGCAGATTTCTCTCTTATCTCTGAGAAATGTAAATAGTCATTGGGAGCCAGGCCAGATTCTCATCCTGACCCACTGAAAGTGGCCAGGCTGCCCGAGAGAGTCAGAGTTCAGGAGGAAAAGCCTGCGCCCAACGGCACGACTTCTGTGCTTGTCAAGAAGAAACAGGGAAGGAGGGAAAGTGGGGGGAAGGAAGCCAGAGAAGGCCCGAAGGGAGAGGGACCTACTGGATTCTTGTGACTTTTTGGTGCTTATTCGCAAGGCAGGTGTACACATGATTTCTAATTGAAAAATGGTTCTAACTGACAATCTACTTGAAACAGGTCAGTTAGTATAATATTATCACTTACTCTGTAACAGTAATTCTCAGGTTTGGACATTTTTTGAAAAAGCCCTGAACAGTTCAGGACACAAACCAAAACATAAGTGCCCCAGGTCGGTGGTGAGACTGGAGGAGGGTGGAACGCAGCCTGGAAAGCACAGCTCTGGGGAGACAGGGTGGGCCCCGACCTGGCCCGTGCCCCAACTGTCATCTTGGGCAAGTTAATTCTCCGCCCTGTCTCTTGAGCGCTAGCTGGAGTACAGGTGGCTGGCTGGCCAGGCTGGTTGTGAGGACTGAGTTCGTGGCTGACTGAGTGGTCCTCACTGGCACCCGGCTGCTGGGCCTTTACCCCAGAGGGCATTCAGCGTGGGCCAAGGGGATGCACCCCCACGACACGGTGCGCGATCAGTTACGACTGCTGTCTCAGGCCTCGGACCCGGAGCTGTTGGAGTAGCCAGGGGTGTCTTTGGGATCTGGCTACGGGACTCCCATGTGAGCACTCTGGCCATCTGGGGCCTGGTGGGGACATCCAGGACACTGTGGGACATTTAGCAGCATCCCTGCCCCGTCCCCAGGAGCCGGTACTCCGCACCCCCAACCCCACGGTGTGACAGTATCTCCAGAGTATTGCCACATGTCCCCGGGCGGGGAGTGGGCGCCAGGTGAAGTTGAGTTGGGGTTGCATTCCTTCAGATGTAGGTGGGTTAAGTTGCTCTGACACCCTGCCACGACACGGATGAACCTTGAGGACATGATGCTCTGTGAAACAAGCCAGTCACAGGAGGGGACAGATGCTGTTGGGTTCCAGTTACATGAGATACTTAGAATAGTCAAAATCATAGGAAGCCAGGTAGTAGCGGCCAGGGGCTGAGGTGGGGGTGTGATGGGGACGCAGCGGTATGGGGGCAGAGGTTCAGTTTCACAAGATGGAAAGAGTCATGGAGATGGACAGGAGGGCCACGCGACGTTAGGAATGTAGTTAATACACTGACCTCTACACTAAAACATGATTACGATGGTAAATTGTATGGTATGTGTATTTTATCACAATAAAAAAAAAACCTGAGGGGCGCCTGGGTGGCTCAGTCATTAAGCGTCTGCCTTCGGCTCAGGTCATGGTCCCAGGGTCCTGGGATGGAGCCCCGCATCGCGCTCCCTGATCCGCGGGGAGCCTGCTTCTCCCTCTCCCTCTCCCACTCCCCCTGCTTGTGTTCCCTCTCTCGCTGTGTCTCTGTCAAATAAATAAAATCTTTAAAGAAACAAAAGAAAACAAAAAAACCCTTAAATCAGTTGGGTATGTTTGTGTGGGTTCTCTGGTCTGTCCCACTGTATCTCGAAACTGGGCAGACTGGGGCGCCTGGGTGGCTCAGTTGGTTAAGCGACTGCCTTTGGCTCAGGTCATGATCCTGGAGTCTCGGAATCGAGTTCCGCATCGGGCTCCCTGCTCAGCAGGGAGTCTGCTTCTCCCTCTCCTGCTCCCCCCTCTTGTGCTCTCTCTCAAATAAATAAATAAAATCTTTAAAAAATTAAAAAAAAAAGAAACTGGGCAGACTGATTCCTCCTACTTTATTCTTCATCTCAGAGTTGTTTTAGCTACTTGCTTCCTTTGTCTTTTCATATAAATTTGAGAATAATCCTGTCTCTATCTACAAAATGTCTTGCTGGGATCTTAACAGGAATTGTGTTAAGCTTGCAGATCACTCTGGGGAGAACCGGTGTCTTCCCCGGGTGCTGAGCCTCCCAGTCCAGGAGCGCGACTTGGTTTCTTAGAGCTGCTGTGATTTTCCTCGTTGGCACCTTGTGTTTCAGCACTTAGATCCCGACATCTTTTGTTAGATTTACCCTGACGCATTTCATTCCTTTGAGTGATTGTGATTTTTGATTTCAGAGTCTATGTGTTCATTGCTAGCTTTTAGAAGTACGCTTGATTTCCGTATGTTCATGTTGTGCTCTGAGCCTCGCCGAGCTCCCTTCTGGGTTTTAGGAGTTTTTGTAGACTCCTTGGGATTCTCCAAGCAGACAGTTATGTCATCTGCAAGGAGGGGCTGTTCTGTGTTTCTTTTCAGACCCATGTGCCTTTTGTTCCTTTCCCACATCTTTCTCGCCGTCTGAGACTCCCAGCACCATGTTGGATAACTGGTCTGAGTGGGTGTCCTGGCTGTGTCCTGATATTAGGAGGGAGACGTTCAGTCCTTCCTGAGTATGATGTTACTGTCGGGTTTTTGATACAGATGCTCTTTATCAAGCCGAGGAGGACCCCCCCATCCCTATTTTTCAGAGGGTTTTTGTCATGAAGTGGTGTTGAATTTTGTCAAATGCTTTTTTTGTACCTATTGATAGAATCATGTGATTTTTCATTGTGCTAACAAAGGATGGTTGATTACATTGGTTGACTTTTGAATATTGACCCAGCCTTGCATCCCTGAAATACTCCACTTGGTCATAGTGTGTATATCTTTTTTATATGTTGCTGAATTCTATTTGCTAACATTTTGATTTTTGTATCTATATTCATAAGGGTTATTGGTCTATACTTTTCTTTCTTTTTTTTTGTACTGTCTCTGGTTTTGGTATCAGGGTAACACCAACTTCATAAAATGAATTAGTAAATGCTCCTCCTTCTTCTTTTTCCTGGAAGAGATGTGTAAAATTGGTGTTAATTTTTCTCTATAAGTTTGGTAGAATTCTCTGTGAAGTCATCTGGCCTGGAGCTTCTTTTCGGGGAGTTTTTAAGTTACAAATTCAATCCCCTTAATTGTTAGGGGGCTGCTAAGTGGTAGGTTGTGTGTTTCCAGGAAGTGGTCCATTGGGTCTAAGTTTTCAGATTTATTTATGCTATTACGTGGTTTTAATAAAGAATCCATTCTTTTTCATAGATTTTGTGATGTATGTGGAATTTGACAGTTTTTTTTTTAAAGATTTTATTTATTTATTTGTCAGAGAGAAAGAGAGAGAGAGCACAAGCAGGGGGAGGGACAGAGGGAGAGGGAGAAGCAGGCTCCCCACTGAGCAGGGAGCCCGATGCGGGACTCGATCTCAGGACCCCGGGATCATGACCTGAGCTGAAGGCAGATGCTTCACCGACCCAGGCGCCCCTGAATGCAAAAGTTTTTACAAAATTTGTGATCTGTTGTGACTTCTTTCAGTCTAAATAAAAATGCACTTTTGAATGTAGCCTTTTGTGATCATAATTGTATGTATGTATCTTTTTCTTAAAGAAGCCCCCTCCCCTCATCGGGTAAGAGCCAGGAGCCAGATCCGCCCACCAGAGATGTGTTTTGCCTTTACGTGAAACGTCAGTTGGTGGAGTGAGTTTGGGTCTCGCGTGGGTTAGGTCTCGACAGGCAGTAGATGGAGTGAGTTTGGGTCTCGCGTGGGTTAGGTCTCGACAGGCAGTAGACAAGCTGGGAATGCCTTGAAGTGAAACCCTATATGGAGAGCATGGAAGGAAGCCTATCAGCCACATTGATTTGTCTGATGTGACACCCGGTGATGGCTCTTCATGCTTTTCCTCAGCGCCCACCATACTTACGCTTGCTTTTTCAGAAGGAGAAGAGAAAGAGAACAGAAGAGACACAGGAGTCAGGCTGGGGTGCTTGGGGTGAAGAGCTGGAAGGCCGTCTCTGGCGGGTCCGCGGCCTGACCCCGGGGCTGCTTCCAGCGTTCCCACACTCTTACCACCGCCCTCCCCCAGGACAGCTGATGTATTTCAAACAGGAAACTCTGCAGATAAGGCTGCAGACACCAGCCTGATTTGCTGGGCAGCCTGACAGCCCAGGCCGTGCTCGCCTGGCCTGTGGGGCTCGGCGGCCTCTGTAAATAGCAGCCATGAGGCTCCCGGGCGCAGTGTCCTCACGGGTCCCCGACAGTCAGGACGCCCCCTTCGCCTGACGTACGCTGCAGGTAGGGACGCTCTGCCTGGTGCCCTGGCAGCCTTGGGGAGCAGGGCGGGGGTCTGCCAGTTGATGGGAATACACTGAGCTAGGAAGGCGAGGTTCCAGACGCGGCCAGAGGGAGGACTCAGGTGGAAGCGGGGGGTGGGAATCTGTTCTTTGGTCCTCATGAAGGATGGGGTCTGTCAAATGGATCTGGCTCTAGAATTCCAAGGTCTGATTACTTCAGGGGCTCATGGTGGAAACTTCGTGGGGCTGGCTCATGAGGAGGACTCATGAGGAGGAGACTTCTCAGCTCTGCACAGGTTCCAAGAGGTGCAGCCATGTTTTCCCGAATCCCCAGTCCCCGTGTGTAAGGTGGCCCTAGCACCAACTGCCTGTCCCTGGGGAATGTCCACCACCTGCGGGTGGGGCGCCATGGGCCGCATCAATAATCTATTCTCATGGCCCGTGGCTCTGTTCTGGCTCAGTAATGTGGCAGGACTGGAGTGGGGGCCTCTGGTCTCCCAAACTGGGTAAGACTTGGTGTGACGGGGGCCCTTCCTCCCCCACTGGCTGTCACAACCGGCTGGCCTTCCGGGCTGAAGTCAGGTAGCGCTTAGGAATTTAAAAGGTGAAGTGGGAAAGCCGCCGCACGTGCATGACAGGACTTCTGATCTGATGGGAAACGCTCTACTGGCCGGGCAGAGCCGAGCCTGGGCTTTCGCCGCGAGTTTTCAGTGCGTCTCCAGCTCGTCTGCGAGTTTGAGAAATCTGGAGGCCGTGAGAGGACAGGCAGATGGTTTGTGGAAAGCTAGGGGAAGGGCCTCTTCCTCCTTAGTGTGTGCCCTTCGGGTGGGCCCTGGGGGAGACCCTGTGTCACTCTGGGGAGCAAGCAGCTGGGCGGGGAGGGGGTGTCCGTCCGTGGAGCTCTCTGGCACTTCCAGATGTGGTTCTCCGGCTATAAATGCTGCAGATGTTTAATGAAAATGTGGCATTGTGAGTTTGGCAAATTATACCACTTTTTTTTAAAAGATTTTATTTATTTATTTGACAGAGAGAGACACAGCGAGAGAGGGAACACAAGCAGGGGGAGTGGGAGAGGGAGAAGCAGGCCTCCCGCCAGAGCAGGGAGCCCGATTCGGGGCTCGATCCCAGGACGCTGGGATCATGACCTGAGCTGAAGGCAGGCGCCCAACGACTGAGCCACCCAGGTGCCGCTATACCACATTTTTTTTCATTGTCTATTTCATTCTTTTTTTTAAAAAAAGAGAATTTCATTCTTACAATGAACTTCTACTAAGAATTCCAAATTGAATTTCCCCTGGGAAACCCTGGCTTCCTGTGCTGAAGGGAGGGTGGGAGCCTGCTGGTCTCTGGCTGGATCAGGATGTGGTTCTTATAGAAGGCCCGGTGGTGGGCCTCCGTTTACAAACAGAATTCCTCTCCCAGGAGGACAGGGAGGAGGTGGAACTCCCCGGGGCAGGCCCCCCTGCCCCCCACCCCAGGGCTGCCCTGCTCTCTGCCCCGGAGATACAGAAGGCGAGCAGGCGAGGGCCGAGGGCCACAGGGAGGGGTTTGGGCTGCGTCTTGTGCGCCTTGTGCGGGGCTCTCTGCTGGCCCTGCACCTCCTTTCTTGGGAGGTGGCGACCACTGTCCCTCGAAGCCGAAGCTGTGTGTGGGAGCACAGAGTCATGCTGAGCAGTGTGGCTGTGTCCTGACTCAACCATTTCTAGCTGGAAAGGAAACTCCCAAGTCAGCTTTTGCCACCTGAGACATTTAAAAAAATCTAAACCCCATCTGCATCCACAAACACCAAGAAGCAAGTATCTGTAGGCTCGAGCTCAAATGTAGTTGGATCAAATGTTTATCATGACTTTTTAAAAATTGAGATATAATTGACATACATTATATTATCATTACTGTTAAGAGCTACATTCTGGAGAGAACCCACATTTGCTTCCAAAGCAGCAGCTCAGCTTTTCGGTGAAAGACACACTGTGGCAAACAGGCCCGGCTGCTCCTTTGTCGGGAAACCCTTAGGCATTCCAGGACCCAACGGCAGGGCCAGGACCGCTGTAAGGCCATCCCGCACCGGCCGTGCGTCTGAGGCGCCGGCCCCGGGAGTCCCATGTGAATCTGGGCATGAAGAGCCCTTGAGGAATGAGGAAAACCAGTAGCCGAAGACAGCATTAAATTACAGGTGTTGCGGCTGTGAACTTGTCTATTCATTCATTCATTCCTTCATGCATCCTTTTGTTTACTCAGTTCAGTGCCTGCTAAGCTCCTGCCCGGGGCCCCCAGCGCTTTCCCAGCTGCAAGCGGTGTTCACACGTGACCCACTTCCAGAGCAAGTCACTGGCACTGGGACCCAAGGCCCAGCGACAGGGGAGATGTGAAAGAGGCAAAGCTCATCCCTGCAGACTGTGGGCAAACTTGCATGTCTTTTTCCTTCTCCTCGGAGCTGCTCACTTGTGTGAGCGCAGGCAGGCCGAGCGCCAGCCGGGAGGTCCAGCTGGGAGGGAGCCTGGCCGGCCAGCCCCCAGCGGCTTGGGCCTCACCACCGTTACAGTGAGAAGCCAGGTCCAAGGTGGTTTTGGGAATTAAATAAGGTCTGTGTGTCCATGTCCGGCAGTAAATAGTGGCTCCTTTTCTCTCTCCCACACGTGAAATAACACATAGTAAAAGCGCACGGCCATGGTGAGGTAAGGAGGTGGGTGGGTCGACTCTGGGGCTCGGTGCTCTGACGGCTGACAGGAGCAGAAGGGAGAGGTCAGGTGCGTCCGGAGGCCCCACGTCCGACCCCACCTTCCCCACCTGCTAGTGGGGTAACGCTGGGCAGCTGACTTCATTTCCCTCACCTCTGGTTCCCTGACCTGTGAAATGGACGCGATGTGCTGACCAGGGCTGGCCTTCTATTGTCCCCCATTGAGGGGGAACTGCCTGTCACAGTCCTGTGCTGCCGCCGAGGGGGGCTGGGTCCTTGCTGCAGGGTGTCCCAGAGCACACGCAGGTTCTGCCTGTGTCCATTTCATGGAGAAACTGCAGGAAGCCGGGGGCTGGGCAGAAGGTCTTGGTTCAGAGGCTCTGGCTTCCTGCGCCTGGAGCCACCACGGACCGCGGCCCTGTGCCTAGTGACAGCAGCATCACAGCTGTCTCCGGTGAGCACATGCCCCTCGTGGGCCTCTCTGTGCTTCACTCAGCTTCTCCTCGAACTGGCCTCACGGGCTCTTCCCTCCCCTCTAAGACGACCCAGGCCGGAGACAGACACATGATGAGGCCAGGGCACTGGTCCCCGGGCTTCCAGACGCACAGCTGTCCCCAGACCCTGCGCCGTGGGGACATCACAGTCTCAGGTGGGGGCTCTCTGGGTGCTGCCGCCGGGACCGGCCCTGGGGGGAAGAATCGGCGTGCCTGATCCCCACGGGGACGCAGGGCCAGCTGTGTCCTCCTGTGCCTTCTGGCTCTGTCCCCGTGCCACACGCACGGGTGACGGGTGCTGTCTCAGCAACACAGATAACCGATGAGCTATGGCTGCACGTGAGCCCCACAGCCTGATGCTGAGTAGAACGGGCACGCTCAGAGGCTGCACACACAGCCAGTGCCCGGGAACGCTCCAAGGCAGGCAAACTGGACAATATTTCGTTAGGAACACACTGGTGTGTAGGAAGGCTAGGAAGCCGCAGGAGACACATGTTCACAGCCCAAGAGTGCAGCTTCAAGGGCTACGGGCCGGTCCTGGGCCAGGGGACCGCAGGGGGCCAGCCCATCCTGGGGAGCTGGCTGGGCTCTACCATCTGTTCTGGGCGGCGTGTCGGGGTTTCCATAGCACCACACGTGTGCCTTTGTGTGTATGACATATCAGCCACAGAGAAGTAGAGGCAAGAATCTGGCGGCAGCCCTCAGGATGGCAGTCCCAGCGTGGCTGGTCAGGGAAGGCAAAGGTGGGCCCCCGAGGGAGAGACCCGAAGCCTGGGAAGGGCCCCCGACAGCTCCCTGCGCCCCGGCCCCGGCCTGCATGCTGTCACTCCCCGGCCCCGGTGTCTGAGTTCCCGTCACTGAGTCCCCTTCCTTGATGTAGGAGCCAGCGTCCCGCAAGCGCTCGTGATGAAGAGGGATCTGGCTCTGATCGGCCTGGCCTTCCTGTGGCTGCTTCCTGCGGGACATCCTCAGCAGACAGCGGAAGAGGCCTGCTCCCTGCACATTCTCGTCCCAGGCCTCAAAGGTAACCTCGACCTCGGCCTCCCAAGTGCAGCTGAGGCCCGAGGGCTGGTGCTGCTGCCGGCTCAGGGTCTGAGGAAGGTGGGCCTCACTTTCCCCATCTGCCAAATTCAGGGTGGACTACATAATGTCTACACTCTCTTTGGCCAAGGGATTCTGTAATTCTGAAGCTAGCCATATATCGGCACCTCAGCCCACAGGGACCCCATAAAGGCTGCTAACATTTGTTCCAGGCACCACACATACTATACTTCAGATGACTTTCAAGATGAGATGATCTCATCTGGTCCATTTTGCAGATAAGGACATTCAAGGCTCAGGGACATTTAGCGACATAGATAATCGATGAGCGACCGAAATTGGGTCACACAGCTATGAAGCCCAGGCTCTTCCACTGGGTTCCTGAGAGCTCTTAATTTCTTCTTTAAAAAACAAACAAACCCCAAAAGCTTTTCTCTTGTTGGCTTTCCTATAATTTCCTTCCAGGGACAGCTTTGCTCTGCAGAGCTGATGTGGGGGGGGCACTAGCCCCCGGGAAAGTATCAGCCCTCAGACTGGCATCTTCGTTTAGAAACGTCCCTGGTTTCTCCATAGCACAGGCCAGAGATTCCAGAACCTTGTAATTCCCAAGCAGGATCAGCTCCGCAATTAGAGGGCCCAGTGAAAGACCAATGTGAGGACCTCTTGTTCAAACGTTATAAAGGAAACTTTGAAACAGGGACAGGGCCATGCCCCACGTGGGGCGGGCGAGCTTGGGCCTCCTGCTCTAGGAGCAAGAGGCCTGGGTGAAGAGGGCCCGGCCCGAGACTCACTCCCTTCCCACTCGGTCTACATGGACCCGGCCCCAGAGCCTGGTCTCGGCCAGATGGGCCTGTGGTGGGGATGCTGCCAGGTCTCCTTATGGAGACGTTGGAGGAAGCAGACTCACATTTAGGGGCTATCAACCCGTGATGAGAATGACTGCCACCCAAGACAGAGCCGGGCGTCTCCGGAGACCAGACCTTTGTGAGGCAGTGGGACCGGTGAGGGCAGGTTCCCGCCGGGGGCGGACGAGACAGGTGGCCTCAGTGAGCAGGACGGGGGGTGGGCTCCTTGGAGGACAACGATGCCAACGCAGACCCTGCTCCCGAAGGCTTGTCCTCTAGCAGGTGAACAAGACATGTCCCCAGGTTGTGCGGAAGCCGTGTGGGATGTTTTGGGGCCTCGGAGCATGCATTCCAGGCACCCTGATAAACAGCAACATTGTTCCGTAGTCTTGATGGCCACAGTCTGTCCACACCAAAGGGACAATTCCAGTGGAGTAACTTTTTTTTTTTAAAGAGTTATTTATTTGAGGGGCGCCTGGGTGGCTCAGTCGTTAAGCGACTGCCTTCGGCTCAGGTCATGGTCCCAGGGTCCTGGGATCGAGCCCCACGTCGGGCTCCCTGCTCGGCGGGAAGCCTGCTTCTCCCTCCCCTACTCCCCCTGCTTGTGTTCCCTCTCTCGCTGTGTCTCTCTCGCTCAAATAAATAAATAAAATCTTAAAAAAAAAAAGAGTTATTTGAGAGAGAGGCAGTGTGCTCGGGGCAGGGGAGGGGCAGAGGGAGAGGGGGAGAGACAATCGCAAGCAGTCTCCACACTGAGCGCCGAGCTCTATCTCCCGACCCTGAGATCATGACCCCAGCCAAAATCAAGAGTCGGACGCTTAACTGACTGAGCCACCCAGGCACCCCGAGAAACTTCTTATCACACTTACTGAAGTCCCTACAATCAGCTTCACTGAGGTATAATTGACAAGAAAAAATTGCATATGTTTAAGGTGACAGGTGAATTCACGGAAACCTTGTGAAGTGATGTCACCTCACATCGTTCCCGTTCTGTGTATGGGGGTGGGGGCGAGGACTGCAGGGGTCTTGTTCTGGCCCAGGAACAAGGGGCCCTGACTAACACACACCTTTGGGGACTTTGCTCCTCTGAGACATGACTTAGCCTCTGGAGCCTGCTTCCTCTCCCGCCGAGGGGTGACCTCCTCTGTAGAAGCAGGTGCTGGCGAGCCAGGAGCGCCCACGGCCCTTCCTTAACTGGCCGCAAAGACGTCCAAGTACCTGACGTGTGTCTTCGTGGTTGGGTCGCCAATGACCCCAAATGCCATTGAGGCAAAAGCTTTGTGCCATAGATCATCATGTGACTGGCAGGGAGGCCAGCCAGAAGTAAATTCTGGCCATGGGTTCTTTACTTCTTTGAGGGAGGAGGGGGCAGTTGTCAATATGGTGGAGCATGAGATCGACACTTGAAATGTCAGCCTCTCGTGGTAGAGAAATGACTTGTCACATAGAACTTTACACGGCTCATCGGCCCCAAATCAGTGCCTGATAAAGGAAAGGATGTGGGGAGAGGACATTGGGCTCCCTGGGCAGACAGTATGGAGTCTGCGGGAGTTTTGGGGGAAGAGGCTTACAGCAATACGGTCCTGGGGTTCTCACCAGCGGGGACACAACCCTGAGTGTCCCCCAAGACCAGCCGCCGACCGTTCAGGCCCTGCCCACAATAAGTGGCACTTGAAGACAGCTTTGTTCTTGAGAAGCACATCTAGGCTGGGCTCCAAGGAGGAGGCCAAGGTCACTAGGAGAGAGTGGGACCAGGAGGCGTCCGCCACTGCTGTCTCCCGAGGGTCGGTGCGTGGGACCGGGTGCAGCTCCTGCAGCAGCCCCCACGTGCTGTCTCCTAGGACACGTTGTGCCCCCTCCTTGGGCTGGGGGGCTTTATGCCAGGGGCTAGGGAGGCTCTCTGCCTCTGGGCTCTGGACGCCCCCACCACAGGGACCACAGGGGAGCTCGGGGCGCCTGCCCCCCACTACTGGCCGAGACAATCGCCCATGATGCAGAATCTTGGGGAGAACGATGTTTGAGATTTTCTGATGATCTGAGAGAGACAAGACCCATGTGAGGTGGAAGTCTTGTCTTTAATGGAGTGGTACTCCTCGTTCCCCTTAGGAAGAGGACTTGTGGGGCACAAGGTAACGCTTGGTGCGGCTCAGGGACTTCGGTCCTCGGAGCCTTGCGGCGCACACGGGTGTGGTCAGGCTCAGCAGGTGCAGAGCCGGTGGCGGTCAGGAGGGCTGCGGCCTCACTGCTTTGTCTCTACGAGGAGCGTGAGGCTGAGTGCGCAGTGTTGGTCCACTGAGGGGCTGCTTATCTCGGTCCTTCTCTGTGAGGGCTCCGATGCCCTAGGGAGGGGTGGTCAAGACCTACAGCCTACTTCTCCTGGCCGGGCCCCTCCTCTGTAAGGTGGACGTGATCCTGCCTCACATGGTGCGGCGGGCTTACGGGAGGCATGTAGGGGAACGCCGGGTGTAGGCGCTGGGGCTCATCGTCCCCCGCCAAAGAAAAGCTGGCGGGTGCGCTTCGCGTGAATTTCCTGCAAGTGTGGACAGAGCACCTTTGTGATCCAGGCCCCCCCGCCCCCCGGGCGCATCGGGAGACCCCGAGCTGGTGGGATGTGCACGCCACCTTCCAGGGGTTTCCGTCCAGGGGGGCCGGCACGTGGAAGCAGGTGCTGTCCCGCAGGGGTGACACCCGGTCGCCTCGGCGCGGACTACCTCAGCCGTACACCTGCCCCTCTCCCCGACACGCGGGGCGGGACCGGCTATGTCCCTGGGCACGGCGCGCCGGGGCTTCCCGCGGCCCCCACGCACGAGCTGCGCGCTCCGGCTTCTCCCAGCCCGCGCCCGCGCCCACGCACCGGTCACTTCCCGTCTCCCGGCCGCTCACCTGTGCAGGTGCTGTCCCCCTCTCTCGGAGCACCATTTCCCCTGGCTACGGCAGGTCTCAGTCAGAAGTCACTTCATCAGAGCGCTTTTCTGATCTCTCATTCTCAATTATGGCTTTTTCGGGTTGAAATTATCGCTGCCTTTTATCTTACTTTAATCTTGTATCCTGTGCTGCTGATGAGAATTCTTAGGTCAGCCTGACTCATTCAGGTGCATGTCATCTTCACAAATTCTTCCTCCTCTTGGGTAACTGATAGAATCTTCTCTTTATTTTTGAGGTTCTGCAGTGTCACTGTGACACGTGTAAGTTATTTCACCTCCTCTCTTCCGCGTGGTTTTCCTGGGCACCTGCCGCTGTGTTCTCCCACACCCTCCCATAGTGCCGGGAGCTCACAGCTCCTAAACCCGCACGACTGTCTCGGCTTCCAATGTCTGTTCTCCCTTTTCTGGAATTCCTTTCAGTTGGATACTGGAATTTGTGGGGCTTTTCTTCACTTTCCCCTTGATCCAAACAAAACTTTCCAGCCCTTTATCTCTTTGTGTCGCACTGTGAAAACGTTCTTCATCCTGACCTTCTGTTTGGTGAAGTGGCTTGTACCATTGGCCACTCTGCTTCTCAGCCTTTCTGTAGAGCAATTCGTTGCAAAAATTCATTTCCTGTGCAAGATTTCTAGTTGGTTCTTTTCAGTGCTTTCTATATTTGTTCATAGATGCCTATTCTCTCTTGCCTTTATGAAGATATTCAGCATCTTATTTCAGGGTCAGACGCTGACTGCCCCAAAAGTCCCTTTCCTCTGTTGGTTCTCTTCTGGATGTTGGTGTTCCTCAAATGCCCACGGGTTTTGGTGGCGAGCTCAGTCTGTTAGTTGGTATTTCCTACTGGTCTATCAATGTGTCTCGGAGTATTGCAATTGTAATAATTTCCTTTTTTAAGAACGGTGAAGCACCCAGAGATTTAAGCGCCATGGATGTGTGCTAGGCGTGTGTGAGCCCACCCTCCAGCAGGGGCCTGGGTGGAGGCTTCAAGGCTGGGGCACGCAGGGCACAGTGACAGGCCAGCTCTGTCTTCTGGTTGGTGGCACTCACTTTGCTTTTCTCTTTGTTTACTTAAGTTTAAATGGGAAGTCCCCTCCTTCAGGCCAGAGGATCAGTTTTGGGCATCTCATTGGGGAATCTGTAACCTCAGTTAGCCTCTCACCAAGTGTGAGTGCCCAAGGAGAATCACAGAGAACTGGAGTAACTTAGATGTTGGCTGGTGTTGTGCGTACCTGGGGAGGTACACCGAACCCCTGTCGGCCCCCGTGTGCTCTCATGGGGGCACGGTACAGCAGTCAGGCAGACGAGCCGTATAATATGGAACAAGGGCCTCGTCACCGGAGAGAGGAGGTAGTTGGTGAGGGAATCAGGAGGAGCAACCTGGAGGGTCAGGTGAGAAGGTGGCTGCCAATACCTGGGCTCCAGATGAAGACCTACTGAGGACAGTTTTAAAAATGGGACATTATTTGTCACCACATTCAGCCTTGGTGGTTTTAAGAAGGGACATAACATAATTGGATCTGTGTTTTAGGAAGACGGTTTTGGTGTGGATTAGAGTGGGGGGAGGAGGGGGCCTAGGGAGGGCCCTTGATGTCTCCCATCGGGACTCCACCCTCCGCTGCTCGCGGGCTTCTCCACGTTTTGTGCATGTCTGTCCTGCATGAGCACTGTGAGCGCAGTCCCCAGGGCCGCACGAAGCCCCGGGGCCGGCCGACTGGGCCAGAACATGGCCAGGACAGGGAGTGGGCCGGTCAGACCCCGCAGAGCTGGGCAGAGTCTTGCACTTCGCCGATGAGGGAGACAGGAAAGCAGAGATGATGCTGGGCCCGGGGCTTGCAGTCCGGGAGAATCAGTGTGTCAGCCAGAATCAGGAATGTCACAGGAGGGACTCATCTCTGGGGAAAAGCCATCGGGTCGATTTGCAGCGAGCTAAGTGTGGGGTGTCAGGAGATGAACAGCCCATCTCCCTGTTTCAGTTCTGAATGAGATAAGCGACAGATCAAAGATGCGCAGGTGTCTGCCAAAACATGACCAGGACTCAGGACAGAGGCTGGGGGGCATGTAGCCTGGGCTGAGAGCAGGACACACTTGGCCAGCAAACCTGAATCAGGTGGATGTGCCCACCTGGTCACAGGCTCCCCAGCCCCGAGTGTGTGCTGCAGGTGGGTGTGGGGGGCTCATGCTGAAGGGACCAGGGGATGCTGATGTGAGCACCTGTTTATTCTTCCCAGGCACATCAGACAGGTACAGAGGGACACCGCGGCCACGGGAGATCCTCCAGACCCCTGCTCTCCTCATGCTGCCGTGAGGGCAGGGGGTCAGCAGCGCAGGCACAGGGGGTCTCGGGGAGTGTTGTGCGCCCGAGGACAAGCTAGCCCAGAGGGATAATTGGAGAGAGGGACACAACATCCCTAGAGGGGAAAGGAGGGTGGAAGCAGAGTCCCGACACAGATCTGGGACGGGGAAACCTGAGAGCCCTCGGTGATGGAGGGTGGGAAAATGGGGGAAAGCCGATGGGGGTGGGAGATGGTCTGGATGAGAGATGAAGTCTCCTGGGGGCTGGGGCGGGGGAGAGAGAGACCAAGGGGCCTGGCCGGCAGCACACACAGGGTGGGCAGCTGACACTGGAATCCGTGCTCACGAGGAGCTCCTAAATGCAGTGCCTTCTTCCGCAGGGGACGCTGGAGAGAAGGGAGACAAAGGTGCGCCGGGACGGCCTGGGAGAGTCGGCCCCGCAGGAGAGAAAGGTACCTGCTGCCCCTCGGCCCGCCGAGGTCTGCCCAAGAGGGCACAGCTGCTGCTCCAGCTGCTGCAGGAGCCTCAGGGGAGAGGCAGGGTGCGGGCACTCCAGAGGACTTTGACACCTGTGTAGTGAGCCAGGGTGCAGAGAGTGCTCCTTGTGCTCCAAGAAACAGAGTGCGTCCTGGGAGCGGCACATAACAGTGTGGTCACGTGTGTGCAAACTCAGTCCCAGCCCGGCCCCTCACCAGCCTCCTCTGCAACATGGGGGTCATTTGGGAGCGTTACACATATAAGTGCAATTGTGAGGGTGTGTAAGAAACTCTGAAGGTGTGTCAAAATTATGGAGAAGTGTAAGCATGATGGAGGTGTGCCAAAAGTTATGGAGGTGTGCAAACGGTGATGGAGGTGTGCAAGCAGCGATGGAGGTGTGTGAGCAGTTGTGGAGGTGCAGAAACAGATAAGGAGGTGTGTAAGTGGTGATGGCGGCATGTAAACAGATAAGGAGGTATGTGAGCAGATGAGGCGTGCGAGCAGTGATGGAGGTGTGTGAGCAGTGATGGAGGCGTGCAAAGGACCAAGTGGACAACCTTGGGTGGGGTGCGTAGGGTACACAGGGGTGGACGCACCTGTGGCTAGCAGATCCTAATTGCTGAATCTGTTTCCTTCTTAGTACAATTGCGTATTTCTCCGTATCCCCTGGGGTTGTGCCGAGTCTTACAGGAAGTAGATTGTACATGCAAATTAGCCGCACAGTAAAGGGGGTAGAGGTGCATTTTCGAGGTTCATGCTCTGTGCTCTGGGACTTACACTGACACCCATCCAGCTGGTCCCCCAACCAGTTCTCCAACACTGGAGAGCTAGGCGGTTTCCAGTTTCCAGAAAGTTATTATGACAATGCAAATAAAGGCCATTGAGTATATATATTCATATATTTAGTCCATGCACTGTTTTTTCACTTTTTTGAGGTACAGTTTATGGACATTCTCCTTTTGATATGCAAGTGATGAGTCTGACAGCTGTACACATCTGGGAAACCCTTGTCGCATTTGAGACCAAGAGCATTTCTGTCACATCCCTCCATTAGTCTTAATGATTTTTATTTCTTGTTTTCTCCTTTGTTCTTAAAAAAATCAGTTAAAAGAATAAATGAACTATTCTCCTAGTTCAAAGTTCAAAGCATATAGAAACAGCTCACAGCAAATGAATGCTCTCCTTCTAGGTCCCGGGCTCCCTGGGATCCTTCCCACCAACACTGTCGGTTGATCTCTCTCTACAGAGGTATTTTATGGGTCAGCAAGCACACCAGCAAAGGTATACCTGATTCTTCCCTCCTTGTGTACAGACAGTTGCACCGTGCACGTATGGTTCTGCATCTCCCTCTTTCACTTAACAATACGCCCTGGATCATTCTATAGGAGCACAGGCATGTCTCCCTCCTCCTCTCGTGTGGTGACGCGCGGCTCCATGCTTCAGCTGATCTGTTCCTGGAGAGGGGTTTGCTGCAGACAATAGTCTCGTATGTGTCATTTTTAAATGTCTGTGAGTACAGCTTGAAGATAAACTCCTGACTGTAACAGAGTGCTGGGGCATTTGAAATTCTGGTAGATGTTGCCCTCCCGAAAAGATTGAAACAATGTCACAGGCAACACAAGGAATGTGTCACCTGCCGCCCTCACTGGGAGGAAAGCTGCAAATCTGAGAGTAGTAAAATGCCGCCTTAGTAGGTTTGACTTCACTTCTCTTATTATGAAGTAGAGTCATCATCTGGGCATTTAAAAGTCATTTGTATTTCTTTTCCGTCTTTTGGTCCTTCTCCTCCTTTCTTGGTTGTTTTCTTCTATCTTTAAAAAAAAGTTTTGGGTTCTTTTTCTTCTTGATATGTAAGATACTTTTGTACTTGTATTTTCTGTGCATATCTCTGAATATTTCCTTAGAATACGTGGCCGTAAGTGAAATTTGGAACTTTAAAAAGACTATCTGTGCATACATTCTTATGCTGGTCCATACACTTCCCACTCGAAATGAGCAATCTTCCCGAGTTTTGGGGAGCACTCCATCTGTGTGCTCAGCAGACGCAGGAGCGAGTGAGGCAGGAGCTCCTCCCCGGTGGTCCCCGCGAGAAACAACAAGGTGGCGGCTATATCCCAGCAGAGGCCAGCCGCGCTGACTGAGAGGAGAGCTGACCAGGGAGCCGGGGCTACTTACTCCCCGTGTCTGTCTGCCCATCTGCAAAGGGTGGCTGTGAGGGAACTGCTTCACAAAGTTCTCGGGTTGTGGTAAGTTAACAGTGTCTCAGAACTAAAGCGCTGTAGTTTTTATTTTATTATTATACTTCTTATGAAAGTGGAAAGTGCTGTAGATAGTCTTATTACTGAACTCATTATGATATTTACACAGTGATAAAAGGGATGTGCCTCTACTTTTTTGTGTGGGCGATTTTATATTTCAGCCAGGAAGTGGGTAGTTCCCCTAGTCTAGACGGTCACAAATTCATTTCACGATCCTATTTCATTGATGTTTTTTCAAAGTAATGACATTTGAGCTCAGCGTGCAAGTGGCAATAAAGTCCTACCTTCATGAAGTAACTGCCTTGTTTCAAATTTTTCCAACATATGCTTGTGATAGAAAGTTTAATATACCTAAAGTGGTGAGAAAATCATCCATAATAAAATCATCCAGAGGTTGGCACTTACTTTAGGATATTTCCTTTTTTTGTGCCTTTTTTTGCTTTGTTATAATTGTATTGTCCGCATAAATTTGCACCCTACTTCTTAAATTTAATGTCAGATTTTAGTGTCACCATTTTTCATGCTGTGAAACCATTTTAATGGATGCCCAATATCCACGGGTAACTTAAAATCCCACCCTGGGCGGCGTGTTCCAGTGTGGAGTCCTCTGTGGGGTTAGGGTGGGAGAGAGGAGCCTGGCCCTGGCCCTTTACAGTCCCGCACCAGCAGCGGCCGGGGTCACCAGCATGACACCCTCTGGGGGGTCCGCGAGTGTGGGGTTCATCGGGCGTCTGGCACCGCCGCTGATGAAATGAGCAGCTCTGGTCTGGGGTCTTTACTAAGTGCAGAATATAGAGAACACATCAACCCACGTGTATGTACTTGGATCACTGAGTAGTGGAAGCATTTATGGAGAAATGTCAGAAGTCTCCTTCTTGGGGCGATCTTGAAAAGAGGATTGGCCATGACGTGACGCATGGGAGCGAATCAAACAGGATACAGGAACAGACATGACTGATTAAAATATTTACACAAAGACAGAGAAAGTATGGGAAAGAAATAAACCAAAACATTAGTAGTAGATATTTCTGGGTTGTAGGATTATACGAATTTAAATGTTCTGTTTTACTCCTTTCTGCGTTTTTGGTATTCCCAGCAAAGAGCATGTGCTGATTTTCGATGTCAGCACGTTTTTGTAACTAGAGGCATGGGTGTGTAGCCTCTGGCCGCTTCCCGCAGACGCCCCATGTGCTGACGCGGTGCTCCGGGTCCAGCCGGCCATGGAGAGCCGTGGACAACCTCAGAAGCCCTGCCCCCGGCCCCCCCCTGCAGGAAAGCTCCCAGGAAGGATGACCTCAGCTCCCGTGGCCTCTGTGCGGTGTGGGGTGGGGAGCTGTGTGGGGCCTCGGAGTCCTACGCTCTGTCCCCGTCTCCCCGGCTTTCCTCCCGCCCGGAGGCTTTCCAGCTCAGCGCTGGGTTTAGTGGGTCACGGCCACGGCCCAGGTGTGCTGTTCCTGATGTCCAGTCTCCGACATCTGTAGCTTCCAGAAGGCTCTTTGCTCCGGTGGAGTCGTGAGCGTTCCAGAAACCGGGGGGCTGGGACTTGCCTGGTTTTAAGGTGAGGGCAAATGGATCATTGACTTTTTTCATTTTTCAGATATTATTTTCCCTGGAATCATTTTTTCCATGTAAATATTACTGGACCCTTGAGAGATTTTTAGAATTTATTATTTTCTTTAGCTTTTTTAAGAAAAGATTTTATTTATTTATCTGAGAGAGAGAGAGAGAGAGAGAAGGAGCAGGGGAGGGGGCAGAGGGAGAAGCAGACTCTCTGCTCAGCCGGGAGCCGGACGTGGGACTCGATCCCAGGGCCCTGAGATCATGACCTGAGCCGAAGGCAGTTGCTTCACCGACTGAGCCACCCAGGGGCCCCTAGAATTTATTATTTTCTAAATATGTATCACATTTTACTGATTAGCGCTCCCCTTGTGCTGAACTTTCTTCTGTGTCATTTGCACTGGGTTGGATCGCCTGATTGGAACGCTCGGTTCTAAATTGTATAGAGAGACTCTCCCCTCGATTTTTAGTTCCTGATGGGTTTTTCCCTGTGTAGTTTCAGCCAGTGTAAGTTTTATTTTGCGATGGTTATTTCTGCCAGTGATATTCTTTATGAAATTGTTAGAAGACTAATAGCTCCTGTTTATGATTTTGCTAGTGTATGAAAACAGTGTGAGGAATTCCGTTCAGGTATTTCAGGATTGCTCTGTTTTTGGAATTGCTCACCAGCCTTGGTCTCTCTGGGTTTACACACTCCGGTTTGTCCTGCGGCGGCCCCTTCCTCCACGTGCCACCTCGCTGCTCCCTGCAGTCTCTCTGTCCCGTCAAGGACCTTCCGCTGTGCCCGCCCCGCCTGCCGCGGTGATGCCGAGTGCCGCGTCCTCTCACTGTGGACAGCTCCTGGGTCGCATGCCTGTCTGTGGGGGGAACCCAGGGCGAGGTGGCTGCCACAGCTGGGGGGGCGTCCCCGAGCCCACATCACCGCACCTGTTCAGGCAGCTGTGGCTGGGCGAGGTGGGGCTGCTGAGCTCCCAAGGGCCCGGTAGGGCAGGAACCCTGCTTCCCGCTGGAGGATAGGATTGCAGGCCCTGCAGGCTCACTGGGAAGGGGAGGCTAGTGTTTCGCAGACACCTGCTTGACTCAGCCAGCCAGGGCACGCGTCCCTCGTGGTCCTGGGCCACAGGCAGTGGGTTCCCCCGGTTGCTTCTGGAGGTGCTCCCGCTTGGACACAGCGTCATGGGGGTTGTTGCGGGGCGCAGAGCCTCTCTGCCCCTCTCTCCAGCAGCTGCAAAAATGATCATATGTAGAGTCTTGTCCTCAACTTCTTCCAACCCATGTTTTCATTTGAGGCTCCGTGGCCTTGAGTTGTGTGAGTTCTGGCAACACCCCTGAGCCTCCTGTCCTTCTGGCACATTCTCTGGGTGATTCCCTCTGGGTGGGCAGAGTCCCTTCCTTGGATGTCCCTAAGCCATTTTCCATAAATGCTCTGGAGCAGGGCTTCCTCCCTTTTGGGAAGTGCTGGGCCTGGATGGATCTGTGGTCCCAAATCCTGCCTTCTGCCTCAGGCCCTCCTTCACATCTTGGACAAACTCACTTCCTTCACTTCCGGGGCCAGTGAAGATGCAGCAGGAGCTGCTGATATGGGGCCTGCTGCCTGCCCAGTGGAGAGAGCTCCTCCAGCACCGGCTGCTGGAAAGGGGGGGGACCCTTGTGATTTGGCTAGCTCCCCCCCACTGTCCACTGCTCCATCCAGACCACCTGCGAGAGCTTGCCCAGCACGCCCTGTGCTGTGGGTCTCACGGGCTCTCCTGGGGGTGGGGGCGGTGCTTCCTCCCGGCCCCCCGGCTGCTGGGGGCTTCCAGCGGGCACTTCCCTTGCCCTTTGCCTCCACAGCTAATTGCTCTGCCTCCCCTTCTCCCTGCTCTTCTTTTTTTTTTTCATGCTCTGTTTAAAAGACAACATATTACATTTCAGCTAAGGTAGAAAATTTTGGACAAGAAAAAAATATCTGTATGTATAAGATGAGGTTATTTCGATGAAATTCATGCTGTGAGGTCCTGCACATTTGGTGGGGTGAGCTACAAAGGTGGCCCGAGTCCTCACATCGGTGGCCAGAGGAAGACACGGGCACTTACATCAGTGGTTCTCCAACGTATTCGTGCCTTGTGAAGCAGTGCAAGTGTAATAGCATGGGGGGCTCGGGGACATCACGGACCACCTCCTCTTAGGGCTTTGCAGGGCGCCATGACCATGGGACTCAGAATCCATCAACTGCTTAGACTCACAAACTGTCCCTGGCATTGAGGCCTGAGGGGCATTGAGGCCGGAGGGGTAGTTGTCCCGGGTCCTCGGGGAGGGGCCCTGCTAGTGACTGGCCCTTTATGGCAAGTCCTGACAGGTGTGCGGGGGGCGTGGCGTGCCACAGGCCTGCCATGCCCGTTTCTTTATACACCGGACGCCATGCAAGATCTTGGGCCGCTGGGGCAGGTGCACTCACTTCCGTCTTGAGGACTCCGGAACCTCACGTGAGATGTGGTACTTGGAAGGCCCTTGATCAATTGAAAAAGACCTTGAAATTCAGTATCTTTGAATGTCTTTGAGATACGTGCTGAGGGTCCCAGGGGTACGCACACCTGCCTCGCTCCAGGTGGTAGAGGACAGGTCTGCGGCCAAGGCTGTGGCCGCGCCGGGCTGGGCTCCCTGCAGTCTGCTGACCACAAGGCTCGGCTCCACCGATGGCTCTCAGACTGTGTGCACAGGAACGAGCTGGGCTCTCGTGAAGACGCAGCTTGGGTCCCGAGGGCGGCAGCGATGCAGGCGTCCACCGGTAGGCGCCCGAAGCGCTGTTCCCGCGATCCTGCCCCCGGGCCTGCGCTGCAGGGGTGCTGTGAGCCTTCCTGAGCATCCCACACCCTCGCCTGGTGGCTCCACCAAATGCGGCTGCGTCCAAGCGGGTGGGGCTGCCGGGGGGACTGGCTCTTTGGCTGATGTGTCGTGTGTGCCGGGGGGGTCTCGGGTCAGCCCACGGAGCAGCCCCCTGCCAGGGAACTTGAACAAGAGAAAGTGCGGGCAAGCTGATGGATGCCTTTTCTGAAATAACAGACAGGCTGAAGGGTCTGCAGAAACCTCCTGCTGTCCTTTGTCCTTTATTGAGGTAAGACTACTTTCCACATTTCTAGCCTGCGCGTCTCTGTGGCGACCTCACAGAGATGACTTCGCTGACAGCCTGCTACGTGCGTCACCTCAGGCTTCAAGGCTCCTCGTCCCCAGACGCGCTGCTGAGACAAGATTAGGAAGGCCCCTGGGCCACTTGTCTTAGAAACTGGGGACTCTCCTGGCATACGGAGGTGGAGGGCGACCCTACGTCAGTGACAGGCTTTCTGGGCTCTGCAACGTGCACATTACCCTTCGTTAAAAATCGCTGGGGAAGCTGAATTCTGAGTGCTCTTTTTGCCCCATCTCCACTTCAAAGGACTGTGTGAGATCTTCATTAAAATTAATAAGAATTACCTGCCTGCTGTGAGCTGCTCCCGTTCCTCCGTTCCTCATGTGTGTCTAGAGGACAGACGTGCTCTCGCACACTTCTCATTAGTGGGATGGGAGGAGGGGAGCATCACATCAGCTCCCAGCTCCCTCGGGAGCCTCTGCCAGAAGCTCTTCAAACCGAAGGGGACAGGACCTAAGTGTGTCTGGTGCATTTCCAATCGTCTCCCACAACCAAGGGAGGGAAATTTGTTTGCTTTTTGCAAAAAGCTTCTTGTCATTTGGAGGGGCAAGAAGGCCTTCCTGGAAGCAGGAAGAAGGCGGTAGGGCTCTTGTTCTGATCTATGCTCCTCTGAGAGCCTCTGGGTTTATAACTATGATACTTTTCTGCCCAAGGGCTATTATCCCAAGAAATGTCTGCCAGTAAAAACAAGTCAGCTACCCAAACCACCTGGGACTGCTGTAGAGAACGTGCTGACAGTCTCAGGGGATCTTAACGGTTCTCACCTTTTCTTCCCCAACACACCCAAGAGATAGAACATTCCTACTTGGAGCAATGGCCATTCCAGTGATAGGTCAGTGTGTAGGGGTTATGTATGGCAGGGGCGAGCGTGCGGGGGGCTGGGTGGAGGGGCCTGGTGTGCCCTGGTGGTCTGGGCTCAAACCCAGCTGATGCTTACCAGCTTTACAACCTTGGGGGGCATGAGGATAAAGGGTACGTTTGTACATGCGCACGTGTGTATGGGGTGTGTGTGCTTGTAGCTAGTTGTGTATGTGTGTACGAGTGTTTGGACGGGTGCAGGTATGTTTGCACATGTGTATGCACACGGGGGCATGTGTTTATAGATGCATGTGGGTCAGCATGTATGGGTGTGTGCACGCATGAGTGTAGAATGTATATATATGTGCATGTGCGTGTGTGTGTGTGTGTGTGTGTGTGTGTGTGTACACTGCCCAGCACCAGCA
This sequence comes from Eumetopias jubatus, assembly GCF_037043125.1. Lineage (NCBI taxonomy): Eukaryota > Metazoa > Chordata > Mammalia > Carnivora > Otariidae > Eumetopias > Eumetopias jubatus. The sequence goes on from NW_028274815.1 coordinate 2,643,988, forward strand.
AACGGTGGCTCTGCTCGGCCTGCTCGGCCTGCTCAGCCAGAGCGGGTGTGCTGTGGGGTGGGGGCGTGCACGCAGCGGGGTGGGGTCTCTGACCGCCCTTCCGGCCCGGCCCTTCCCCACACGGGCCCTCCTGGCGTGTGGTATGACCAGGTCTTGTCGTGTCTCAGGGCCTGCAGGGCCAGAGGAGGAGGCCATTGTTAGAGGGAGAGGGACAGTCTGGGGGCAGGTAAGGTGGGGCTGCCTGGCAGGTGTCCCCGCTCCCCACTGGCCAAGTGTCCTCAGCCTCCGCGACATGGCCCCGGGGTGGGGTGGGGGGGTTTGTCTTCCCACAAGCCTGCAGCGTGCGTTCGGCCTGGCTCCTGAAGATGCAGCCTTCCTGCTGGGACTGGTCTATGCAGAACGTCCCTGGTGCCAGGAGCACGGCCACTGCTCCCCGGCCGCAGTGCGGGTTTGGAGCCCTGGATGCAGAACAGAGGCCTTGGTCTGGGTGAAACTCACATTACCAGGTGCTCGGCGACCCAGGGGCTGACCACCACTCTGATGCCTCCCGACAGACAAGGATGCTGAGGCCCAGAGCAGGTGGTAACGTGTCCAGGGTTGCACGGGCAGAGGACTGGGACCGGGGTCTCGTCTGCCTGACTGCGGAGTCCGTGCTCTGGGTCACGGAACAATACTCTTCCCTTGCGTGCTGTGTGACTTGAGGTGGGCCACTTGGCCTCTCTGAACTCGTTTCTCTCGTGGGGCCGAGAAAGTGTCCTAGCCTGCTAGGGCTGCCGTAATAAATCCCACAGACGGGGCTGCTTAAACACCGGTGTTTACTCTCTCGGGGTTCTGGAGGCTGCTGAGGCCGGGGTGCCGACGGGGCGGGCTCCTGGTCGGGGCTCAGTGACCGCCTCCGTCACCCTGCTCCGTGAGGCCTCCGGTTTTCCTCAGCGCCCCAGGCCGTGTCACATGCTTCTCCAAGGGTGGGAGCTGACCCCACCATGGCCCGAAAGCCACTTGCTCTCACGTCATCCTCAGGTTATAACTTATTCACGACAGCAGGATGTGTGCTGGACTCTTAGGGCATCCCTCCACTGACAAAATGACCCGGTAATTAACCGTTGTGTGGGGGTGGGGAAGGCATTTTACCAGCTACACTTCTGAGGGCCGGTGTCTCGGTCCAGCGCTCTCCTCCGGCTGTGTGCTTGGGCCGCAGGAGCGGTCTGGGCGGGAGAAGAAGGGGCAGGTCTCGTTTTGAGTTTCTCTCTGCCGGGGCTTCAGGGAGAAGAGCTCCCCCCCACCTTTCTAGGGGGGGTCTTCCTGGCAGACAGCAGACCTTTCGTTCATGTGATGGGTCCACACTCACAGCCAGTGTGTGCGCTAATGTGGCGCCCAGACTCCTCTGGAGTGTTCGGGTTTGGGAGTGGGAAGGCACATTCCTTTATTCTCCGGGCTCTGGCAAACCTGCCCCTGTCTTGTGGGAATTCAGGGGGGCGTCCCGTGTGTTGGAAATAATCCTCCCATCTGGTCAGTGCAGGTGCGAGTCCCTGGGTGTCTCTGGGCCTCTGTCTTCCCATCTGAAGCTTGGGTTCGCTTGGACAGTCTGCACCGAGGCCTCCTGCTCGGGGCACTGTCTTCGTCGGAGCACCATATGGAGCGAGTGTTTACTCACTTGGTCTGAGCTTCCCCATGAGGATGGGATACAGAATGTCCCAGCCGACCGCTGCTGACCGCTGAGTGAAAACAATAGAAAGACCTCAAGTTTTGGGGAGACATGAAAACTAGAAAGGCATAAACAATGACGTCCTCTTGACATTTATCCTGCGGTTCTGCCCAACTTTTCCAGCACTCGTGACCCATTCCAGACCCCAGGAAGGGGGCACCCTCCAGAGTTAAGGAACAGAGGGCGCGTTGTGGAGCTGGGGTAAACCAGCTCTGCGTCTCTCCGGCACGCCGAATCAGAGCCACTGGGCGCAGGGGGCAGAGCCATGTTCTAACCACTGGGTCTGTCTCAAGATGGCTGGTGTGGAAGGGACCCCAGAGGCGTTCCAGACCGCAGCTTAGAGACAGCGGATGGGCTGGGTGGCGGCCGACCCCACTGGCCCCGGGCGCTGAGCACCTGCTCCTCCTTCAGCGTGAAGTAACGCCCCTTCATCACCCTCAGAGTGGCCGGTAGCGTTTCCTCCGCTACGGGGTGTTTTGGGCATGTTTCCCTACAGGCCAACACTTAGCAGTGACGGCGGGACCGTCTGGGGCAGGGCTACCGGCGGTGAGTGTGTGACGGGCTGTGCGCTGGGCTGGGGGGTTGATTGAAGCCGTTCTTGTTAGCTGTCCCTCTGGCTGTCCTGCTGGCTCACCAGGAGGGTTAAGGAGGCTGAGCCTGTTCTGGGGACCTGGTGGCAGGAAGAACAGGCGGGAGCGTGGAGCAGGTTCGCAGTGACTCAGGGTCCTCTGGCCGTGGAGCGGGGCAGGGCTGGCTCCTGCTGGTGAGGAAGGAGATGGGGGCAGGGGCGCAGATACCCAGTTTGCAGCGCTGCCCCCATGGACCCCTGGACCTACGTCGGTGCAGTCGGGGCTTTGCAGGGGCTGCCTCCCACGTGGGGCGCCACCTCCACACCCGCCATTCCTCGCTTGCTGCCGCTGACTCTGCCCCTCTGGGACGCCCCCCCCAGGTCCCCATGACCATGTAGCCAGAGGTCTGTGCCTGTCCTCATTCGAGGCTTCTCTGCAGTGTTCAGCTGCTGACCCCGCTCCGGCCAGGGCCTACCGCTTGTCCCTGTCTCACCTGTCTCACAGCACAGCTCCGACCCCGCGGGCGCCCCCTCCTCCAACGCCCCACGGGGTCCCTGGGGCCTGCCCCTCCTGCGGGGCGACATCATCGTTACCGCTCACCTGCTGGTCTGGGGCCCCTCGCAGACCCGGCCCTGCGGGACACGGGCACAGCCGCTTCCTGCTCCTCTCCCCACCCTGCGTGCCCAGGCTCTCCCTGCCATCACCTGTTCCTAAAGCCCCCACCCCCCCGACACCCCTCCTGTGCACTTGGCTCCAGCTCTCGTCTGTTCCCTGGCCGGGTGTCCTTGCCCCCTTCCAGCCCCTCTGAGTGTCAGCCGATGCGCATCAAGCAGGAATCCTGTCTCGTCACTCTCTTCTAACTCCCCCGCTGGAGGTTTGTGTGCCCCCCCCCCGGATGCCCTCCTCCGCCCCCCACTGGCCAGGGCTTCCTCACAGCACCTCTCCTGTTACAACACACCTGTTACAGGTGTCTGATCGCTCCCCGTGCCCGCGCCGGTCTAAGTCCTGCCGCCCTGTGTCCCCGGCACACGCACGGCTCGCCGCTGTCACGGCTGGGCCAGCCTGGCCTTGGCCTCCCCGGGGCCCCTGCTACCGTGGCACCAGGAAAGGGGCTTTGGGCCTCAGATCAGCAGGACACAGCTCTGTCCTGGTCCTGCCATACACCGGGCACTTGACCTGGACCAGCGGCTCAGGTCCTCGGGGCCTTGAATGTGCAGGGAATCACTTCTGTAGCCCAGTAAGAGAGGACGTGAGGGTGCTTCGTGAATCAGTCTGTGGGACTGTGTTACGGCGCTGTGTGTCCATGTCAGCCCGAGCTGACTTTTGTCTTCTGTCCTCTGACCTCTATCCTTAATTTAGGGAATGTCGCAAAGCTGAGCGTTCCCGGCTGGGAAGTTCTCAGGTTCAAGGTGTGAGTTGGTGTCGGAGCAGGACAAAGTCTTAATCCGTATGCAGTCCACTGTCCTTCCTGTCATCTCTCTCCTGCAGAGTTGCTCGGCTGAATTTCATTTAGTTTCAGATTATTAAATTAAGTCTGATTGCATGTTTCCTTTACCAAGCGTTCTCTGTGTATGTGACGCTTGCTGGCTCGGTTTGCAGTCTGCGGCAAGTAAAGGAGGGACGCCAGGCATGCAAGTGCACTCTGGGGGAGAACAGCCCCTCTGCCGGCGTGATCTGTGCTGCGGCTGGGTGCGGACCGCCCTTCTGGGTCTTAGTGCATTGGTCAGCGGGGACGGTCCTGTGGGTCACGCGTGAGGACAGTCACTGGGCCGGCCTGCAGCGACGGGCAGCATGGAGGCGAGGGGGCAGCCCGGTGGTGACGCTCTGAGCCGCGCCGGAGGGACTGACGGGAGGTGTGTCACCGGGCCCTGCTGGAGAACCAGTCTTCCTAGGAAGCGTGTGACGAAGCATTCCCAGGGCCGTACTCTCCCTCCCCCTCCTTCCCCTCCCCTCCAGCTTCCCGGGAGAGGAGCGGCGCTCTGGCACCGCGCCCACCTCCCCCGGCGGGCATCCCAGCTTCCCGGGAGAGGAGCCCACGTGCCCGTTGACAGAGTGTGGCCTGCTTGACTTGGTCTAGGGCTGGGATGGAGGACAGACAGCCTCTCTCTACTGGTGTAACTGCAGAGCAGGAGGGGCCTGGGCTGAGGGCGGGGCAAGGGACGCACCGGTGGTCTCCTCCGTTCTGCAGTGCGTGCGGCTTTTAGGGGAGGTGTGTTCTCCGCTGGGAAATCTATCAACAAGGGACCTGTGAAGAGCCTTCTGGGGTCAATCACATATGTGACCTGGGAGAGAGTAAAGATGAGTGTTACACCCTTCCTGTCTCCTCCGGTGTGTGTGCGAGCGTGTGCAAGCATGTGCGCGTGTGTGATGCTGAACAGGAGGTATACTGAATCACCTGTGCACCAACCAACTTTGATCTTGTTTTTTCAGGAGACATGGGTGACAAAGGACAGAAGGGCAGTGTGGGTCGCCATGGAAAAATTGGTCCCATTGGTTCTAAAGGTATTTGTGACGTACGTCTTGCCCCATTCCCTTCCAGGCTCCTGGCGCGGGCGCTCGAGAATGATTGCAGATTGGCCAGTCCTGCCTGGTGGCTGTGCTTATTTCTGTGTGGTTGACACATGGTAAAAGCGGTCCCAGGGTCTGCATTTGGGATCAGTCAGAGTTACCTCCTGGCTGTGTGCCCACGAGGGTGGGGCAAGCGCTCCCCGTACTGCAGGATTCACAGGGCACCCCAGTGGAGAACCGGGGACTGGTTACTTAGGCAAGAACTTTCACTTCCATAATCAGCTTAATGAAACACTGAGCCCCATTTGAGTAACGGGAGGACCGTTCTCTAGAAACACTGTCTGTCCCCCTCCAGCTTCGGTGACTTTTTGAAACTGTGGGTGGCTCTCCATAAGAACGGGACCCAGGAAGGTAACAGCCTGGGTGAGAGCAGCCCTCTAGTGACAAGACGCCTGCCCTTGCCTGGGTCCGTCTCGGGAGCTCGTCTGACCGCGTAACCCTGCAGGGGTGGGCGGGCCAGGGACACTGCTGAGCCTGTGTAGCAGGGAGGCGGCTCGGGGTGGTGGTCTGCCCAAGGCTGGTGCTGGAGTTCTTCTGCCTCAGTAACCTGCCGGCGTGTTTGAGCCGTGAGCGGGTTTGGGTGGTTTGTTCTGATGGGTGGCCACGCACCTCCCCCTGGCCGCAGCTCATCCCTGGCAGGAAGGGGTCCTCGGCAGGAGCGTGATGGACACTGGCCAGCCCAGCATCTCTCCTGCAAACCCGTGGGAAGCACCTGCTGGGATGGCCCTCACTCGAGAGCACGTGCATATGCGTGGTATGAAGAGGGGCTGCTGTGCTCCACAAAAGCTTTGAGAAAGTGTGGGAAAATAGTCATAACATGAAGCTTGCCATTTTAACTATTTTCAAGTGTACAAGTTAGTGGCATTAAGTACGTTTGCAGCATTGAGCAGCCAACTCATTTCCAAACCATTTTCATTCCCCCGAGAGGAAGTCTGTCCTGGTGAGGCGGGGTCTCCTGGTCCCTCCCTCAGCCGTGGTCACCCCTTGTCTAATTCCCGTCTCCACGAATCGGCGTATTCTAGGTCATTCACGGATGTCTGACTTATTTCACTTGGCGGCACGTGTTCCAGGCTCATCTCCTTCCTTCTTAAGGCTGAATCGTGGCTACACCACATTTTATTCATTCGCGCATCTGTTGGTAGAGATTCGGGTTGTTGCCCCTTTTAGCTGTTGAGGAGAGTGCAATGCATGTTGGCCTCCAGGTAGGGACATGTGTGCCTCTCGTGTGCTCCGTGTGCTCTGGGCAAGTGTCAGTGGCTCACCGAGGGCCAGTGTGTCAGCAAGCCCCTAATTTGGTTACTTTGCCTGACCTGTTTCCGGGGAAACAAGCTTGCCTGACCAAGCCCCGAGGCCGATGAGGGAGTCACAGGGATGGTGTGGACGGAACCGGCAGGCTCTGTCCCTCCCCGCGCCGATGGCGGGCAGCGGAATCCAGAGGGAGAAGCGCTACTCCTTCCCCATCCCACGCCGCTGGCTGGGATGCTCAGGCTGACTCGGGGGCAGAAAGATTGAGCGGCAGGAATATTCATGTGCGTTTAATAGATTTGTTGTCTAAACTTAGAGCGGCCAGAAAGCATCGTTGGCACGACTGTGTCCAACCCCTTTGGTTTACCAGCTGGGAGGCCGGTGCAGCAGGGCGGCTGCGTGGCGTGTCCTGTCTACGGGGGGCCGCGTCTCAGGCCAGGCAGGAGCCCAGGTGTTGCGCTGGGGGGAGGCTGTCCCCAGGTCCACCCCCGTGCCAGCATCACCGTTTCCCTGCCGTCAGGAGGGCGAGAACTGGAGTCAGATTTAGCTGTTACTGACCCAGGGGGTTAAGGGTTCATGACAGGGTATCTACAGACTGTTCTATGACACATCTGGGATTTTTCAGACCCGACTTAAAGAAGGGTCATCAGGTCATCTCTCAGATCTCGTGATAGGCGTCTATTCCACATCGCATCGATAGAGCCCGAAGAGTTAATTATCTGTAGAACACAAGTCCCTGTGTTCACAGCAAAGAGGGGATCTGCAGGAAACCCTAGGACATTGCACAGGGAAGAAATAACATTGTGAGCCTTGGCGATTTTAACCTCTCCTGATGTGTCCCACCTCTGCTTGACCTTGCTTTGACCTTGCTCTCCCTTTTCAGGTGAAAAAGGAGATTCTGGTGACATAGGACCCCCTGGCCCTAATGGAGAACCAGGTATGGCATAGAGGGTGCAAGGGCTTTTAAAACGTGTTAAAAATTGCACTTTCTCCCGGTTTTATTGAGAGGTAATTGACGTACATGACTGGAAAGGTTTAAGGTGTACAGCACAATGGTTTGATTTACAGATGCTGTGAAACGATCACCGCCATAGGTTCAGCTAACACCCATCTTCTCCTATAGACACAACAAAAAGAAAAGAAAGAAGAGAAAAGGAAAAAAAAATTATCCTTGCAATGAGAACTCCAAGGACTTGCTCTCTTACCAGCTTCTCTGTGTGTCCTGCAGAGGGTTAGCTGCGGTCCTCAGGTTGTGCATCGCATCCCTGGTGGGCGTTTACCTCTGCACCTGCTGACCCCCTTCCTCCTGCTCCCTTCCCCTGCTACACATGGAAGTGAGATTGTGTGGAGTTTGCCCTTCTCTGCCTGACTCGCTTCACCTAGCAGTAATGCCTTCAGGGTCCATCCATGTTGCCACAAATGACAGGGTTTCCTGGGGCTCCTGCGTGGCTCAGTGCATTAAGTGTCTGCCTTTGGCTCAGGTCATGATCTCAGGGTCCTGGGATCGAGCCCCGTGTCGGGCTCCTTGATCGGCGGGGAGCCTGCTTCTCCCTCTGCCTGCCGCTCCCCCTGCTAGTGCTCTCTCTCTCTCTGGTTCTCTTGTGCCCTCTCTCTCAAATGAATAAATAAAATCTTAAAACAAATGACAGGTTTTCCTAATTGCTCACAGCTGAATAGTACTCCATTGTGTACACATGTCACAACTCCTCAATCCATTCCTCCGTGATGGACACGTAGGTTGTCGGCTGGGTTTTGTTCCTCTCTGTAACAGTCTTGAAGTGCTTGCATTTCTTACGAAGCTTTTAACGTAGAAGAGCCGAGCGGGAGGCATCACACTCTGTGATTTCAAGTTATACCATAAATTGACAGGACTCGAACCAGTGCAACACTGGCATAAAGACAGTCCCACAGACCATGGGGGCAGAACCAAGAGCCCGGAAATAAACCCAGGCACATACGGTCAACTAATATTTAATAAGGGAGCCAAGAACAGTCAATGGAGAAAAGACAACCTCTTCAATAAGTGGCGCTGGGAAAACAGGACAGTCACAGAGAAAAGAATGAAACTGGACCCCCATCTGACACTGCTTACAAAAATTAACTAGAAATGGACTAAAGACTTAAAGGTAGGATGTAAGACCCATGAAACTCCTATAAGAAAACAGGAATGAAACTCCCTGATGTGGGTCTCGGTTGTGCGTTTTTGGATATGACACCTAAAGCACAAACAATAGAAAGAAAAGTAAGCAGGTGGGACCACATCAAACTAAAAAAGCTTCTGCACAGCAGAGGAAACCACCAACAGAGTGAAAAAATATTGGCAAACCATTCATTTGATAAGGGATGGATCCAAAACCTGTAAGGAGCTCATACAACTCAATAGCAAAACAAACAACCTAATTAAAAAATGAGCAAAGTACCTGAATAGACATTTTTCTAAGGAAGACATATGAAAGGTCAACAGGTACACAAAAGGACACTCGACATCTCTAGTCATCAGGGAAATGCAAATCAAAACCACAATGAGATGTCACCTCACACCTGTCAGAATGGCTGTTACCAAAAGACAAGAGCTAACAGGTGTTGTCGGGGATGCAGAGAAAGGGGAACCCTCCTACACTGTTGGTGGGAATGCAAGCTGGTGCAACCACTCTGGAAAACAGTATGGAGGCTCCTCCAACAGTTGAAAATAGAGCTACCCTACGATCCAGCGATCCCACTTCTGGGAATATATCCAAAGGAAACAAACACTGACTCAAAGAGATACCTGCACCCCCGTGTTCATAGCAGCACTATTTAGAATAATTAAGACATGGGGAAAATTGCACTTGAGAAAAAAGTGTAAATCATGAAATAAAATCGCAGGGGTCTGGAAAACAGTGTGTACGGCTGGCATCTTCTTTCCTTGTGTGTCACACCCTCTTGTAGACTATGTCAATATTCCATTTCCTTCTACCTGAGTATTCTCACGTCCTTCTTGGGACTGTAGTGCTCGCCGACTTCAAGGATTGGCTCAGATATACGTGTCCCCAAGCACGCATTCCTCATTTCTGAGTACCTCCCCTTCCTCTGACCACCAGACTTCTCGGGAAGCACGTCTGCACTTTCTCGTTCTGGAGCTCCTTGTAGCTGGCTCCCTGCAGCCTGACGCCCGAGAAGGTCACCCGGGACCCAGCCGCTCAGTGGCATGGCCAGCTTCCTGGTGCTGGTGACAGTGACCTCTCGGCCCACTGTCCCGCGGCCGTGACCCCCTGTCCGTGGAGCTCGTCTGCTGCCTTTCGTCCTCTGCGTGGCTCCCCCAGCTCCATGTCCGCCTCGGTGCCCCCGTAGTCTGGCTCCACCCGTCCCCTTGCCTGGCGCATGTCCACCATGTCCTGCTGCCCATGTTGGTCCAACCACCCCCGGTTCATGTGGCCTTTCCCACGCGGGTGTTGTCCTCTGTCCCACGCTACCCACATTGTCCCACACTGTTCCACGCTGCCCTGCTGTCCTTCACGGTCCCGTGAGTCTGCACAGCTGTCCTGTGTCCTGTCCCTGCACCAGCACCTCGTTCAGGCTCTCGTGACCTGTCCGTGGGCTTGCCGTCAGGCCCTGGGGGCGTGGGTGGGGGGATCCTGGAGCTGAACCGGCTCCCCCGTGGTTGGGCCCTGACCGTCCCTTCAGACCGCCGTGTGCGTGGGCACGTTCCGGCATCCACTGTGCTGAATCAGCCTGTCTTTCTCTGTCTCACACATACTGTGTCTCCATTTGCTGACATTCATCCTGAGTGTGACATTCAGAGAGAAGCCCTCGAGAGAGCTCGGAGCTTGGAAACTGGGGAAGAAAGACATGTCTGAGTCAAAAGCCCTTGTCTGAAGGGCTCCGTCAGTACTGTGGAGAGGACGAATGTGGTCACGGGACGGATGGCAGTGCCTCCCACCGTCACCTTGGGCACAGCCGGTCCTGCAGGGAGGAGGACCCGGTGGTGTGTGGGGCCGGCCGGGAGGCCAGGGGACAGCTTGAAAGGACACGGAGGAGCAAGCCCACCACTTGTCACTGCAGAGAGCAATCCAGAAAGCCTGGACAGCCTCAGGGGGCGTGGACGCAACACTGGTCTCAGATGAACTCCACTGCAGCAGCGCTGTGAGAGGGACCCTCATGCTGCGGGGCCCCCCACTGTCCTCAGATGTTCTGGCTTCTCTGCGTCCGCACGTCACTGCCCCGAGCCCCGTCGTCCTCCGGGATGCTGCCACGACTCCGCCCTCCACCCCCTCTCCCCTGCACCTCCCCTCTTCCTTCCCACCCACCCAGAGCCCTATTTGAAAACGGGTCGGTCCTGGGGCTGCCCTGTTGACCTCCCTCCGCTGCTTCTCCTTCCCTTCGGGATGAAGCCCGGAATCTGTGTCCCAGCCTTGAAGGCCCGCGGGGTCCACTTGCCGGCTAGGGTTTCTGTCTGGGTGGGGGGCTGCTTTCTGGAGTGCCGTCCCGGGGGCATCTTCTGACGCGGGGGCCCCGTCTCCACAGGCATCCCGTGTGAGTGCAGCCAGCTGAGGAAGGCCATCGGTGAGATGGACAACCAGGTCACCCAGCTGACGACGGAGCTAAAATTCATAAAGAACGGTACGTTCTCAGGGTTTCCCTGTCCACCCCCCCCACCCCCGAGACAGAGGGGCTCTGCTGGCGTGTGGCGCCTGCTGTCGGGGGCCTCGCGTGGGTGCCGCGCCCCGAGCGGGATTACAGAAACGCGAGTGCTCACTTCCCAGCACTGCCCCCCCCCCGCAGCTGTCGCCGGCGTGCGCGAGACGGACAGTAAGATCTACCTGCTGGTGAAGGAGGAGAAGAGGTACGTGGACGCGCAGCTGTCTTGCCAGGGCCGCGGGGGCACGCTGGGCATGCCCAAGGACGAGGCCGCCAACGGCCTGATGGCCGCCTACATCGCGCAGGCCGGCCTGGCCCGCGTCTTCATCGGCATCAATGACCTGGAGAGGGAGGGCACGTTCGTGTACTCGGACCGCTCCCCCATGCAGACCTTCAACAAGTGGCGCAGCGGCGAGCCCAACAACGCCTATGACGAGGAGGACTGCGTGGAGATGGTGGCCTCGGGCGGCTGGAACGACGTGGCCTGCCACGTCACCATGCACTTCCTGTGCGAGTTCGACAAGGAGCACGTGTGAGCGGGCGGCCTCCGGGGTGACCGGCCCGCCGTGCCCCGGGCCGACCCTGCCACCCGTGTCGGCCGCGTTCCTGGGCCGCGGACAGCGGCGGCGGGCGCTCGGGAGGAGAGACAGCGTTTCCGGGCGTGACGGCTGAGGAAGCCAAGTTTTACCAGTTGTACGGTAGCCACATGCTCATTAGGGAATTCTTAGTCAGAGTCTCGCTTGCCTTTGTCCAAACTATAGAATAAAAGCTTGAAATGTGACCGTAGTCGAGTACAAACAATGGTAGCGGGGGCTTCAGTGACTATCTCCCTTTTAATTTCTGCGTGAGAAGAACCCACGTCACTTTGGCCAATGCTTCAGTAAATTACATTAAAATGCATGTTCCTTTTCACTGTTGTGTAAGTAGAGGCATTGTGCTTGGGGCAGGCGCAGATTGCCGGAGTGTCTTGTGACAACAACCTTAAGGATCTCACGGTTCCCGTGGATCTGGACTTTCTTTGGGGTTCAGCCGGACCCCCTTCTGCACTAGTGACCACCAGTGGTGGTTGTGGGCGGGGCCCGGCTCCGTGCCACAGGGGCCTCTCCACGGGGCAGCTCACGACACGGCGGCTGTGTCGGAGCCGAGAGCCACACCTGACCTGGGAAGTGGGGCACTGTCCCGTCACAAAGGCGTTCTGTTCACGAGGGGTGACCCACCGGGTCCCGCGCACACTCAGGGAGGGGACGACGTGACAGGCTGCGGACACCGGGAGGCAAGTCTGGAAGCTGCCGCCATATCCCCTGTGGTCCTTTTCCTTTCTGTGCATCAGATTCCCCAGTACAAACCAAACTTCTTCTTGTTCCAAGGAATACAGCACATAGGCACATGCAAAAGCAATCCAGCTGGGGTTGTGGGGGCAGGAAGGGAGCTGTTGGGGGCAGTTCTTCAGGGGCTGCTCATGTTGTTCATGTCTCGTGGGTGAGGCCCTGGATGCTCGAGGTTCTGGGCCATGTTTTTAAGGATGTTGTGTAGCTGATGGCCGTGGACGACGATAGTGTCTCTCCCCAGGTTACCCCTCTGAACAAAGGGACAGGTCTGCTCAGAGCCTCCGAGAGCAATGGGCAGGCACGGTCACCGTCTGGCAGGGGAAGGTGATGACGCCTTCCAGGGGGAGAGGCAGCACGCTTCCCGCCTACTGCCTACTCCCGAGGGCTTGGGTTCCTTAAGTTCGAGGGTCTTATCCTGGAACCCATGTGCTGCACACACACAGGTGTTCCCTGGTCCTCTTCACGTGCCCTGTGGGGACTGGAGCTCAGGTTGGGCAGGATGCCCTGCCAGAGCCCCACTGCCGCCCATGGGGGCAGGAATCTGTGGGGCGGCCTGGCACTCCCCAAGCACGGCCCAGGGGTCCGCCCCTCACCACACAGACGCCTCCCTTGCGCCCGCGCCCAGGGGCAGATCTGGTCTGTGGGGGCTTGTGGCTGTGGTTGGGCAGCGCCCGGCAGGAAGGGCCTGGAGCCGAGCGTGCGCAGTCTCACGGCCATCGCCTCCGCCCCTGCGAAGTCTTCCAGCACCCCGCACAGAGCCCCTGCTCCTTCAGTCTGAGGTGGGACAGGCATGCACCTGCCTTCCCGTGGGCTCTTCTGGCTCGTGTGCAGCCTGGGGGAGCCTGGCCCCCTCGGGGCCTCCCTTCCCTCACTTGGACGCGAAGGGGGCGGAGGGCAACACCTCTGTGCTCTCATGTGGCCTCCAACTCTGGAGACGTTGCGGGGCGCTCAGCCGGTCCAGCCCCTCCTGTCGCCTCCTGCACTCAGCTGTCCTCTGAGGAGACACACCGGCCTTTGTGCTCACGCTCTTCTCCAGGGCCAGAATCCTTTCAAAGCCAATCTGATAGGATATCGACAACTGGGCACAAAGGCCGACCATTGCCCCTAATTTAATCCCCGACTTCTCAAGAAGGGGCCTGTTGTGCAGACTGCAGAGTCTGATCCGCAAAGTAGCGGGGAGGCGGCCCGGTTGAGGAGAGAGCCGAGATTCATGAGGTGCCGCACTCAGGCGTGACCAAGGAGCTGGTGCACTTGTTTTCTTCAGAGCCCTCGGCGAAGCGTGGGCGGAGACGGATGAGCTGAGCCCAGCCTGGGGCTGCCGGCTGTCGGGGGGGCGGATCCGCGGGTCCACACTGCCATCCAGCGGCGGCAGGAGGACCCGTGTCTGCAGCAAGGAACGTGGGGAGTCGGCTCGACACAGATGCTGGGGGGAGTTCTTTAGGATGGTGTGTGTGCGTGTGCATGCATGTGTGTGTGCACGGGTGCATGCGTGTGTGTCTGGGGGAGGGGAGAGGAAGGGGGAGCAGTCAGAGGCAGAAGGGGAGAGATGCTGCAGAACAAAGGGCAGGCAGGCAGGCAGGGAGGGAAAGAAGGAGGGGCTCTGGCCCCCAGACCCAGGGGCTCCATGCCCTTCAGAAAACCCTCCGCCATGTGATTCCTCGTCCTCAGCCGGAGCGCGTCCCTAGGGCGGTGGTGGCCGTCTAGAGCGGACGAACAAAAGGCCAGTCAGGGGAAGGATTGGTGGTTCTGAGTGTCAGAGGAAGAGAAGCTCTAGGAAGGGGAAGGGATCAATCTCTGGTCTCAGTGTCCCTGCACAAAGCTCGGTCCAGGCCGGGGACAGGGAAGAAGACACGGGGGTGTTTCTGCGGGGCAGGCTGGGGCCCCTGACAGGTGTCGTGAGACTGTCCATCGTTCTTCTCCCTGGGGCAGCGTTGTGTCCTGTTCTGCCTCACTCAGACTTGAGCAGGCTCTTGCTGTCTGCCTATGCCTGCAGGCTACCCCTGGGGACTATTTGGACAGTGTGCCCACCTTGCTTCCAGAAAATCCGAGCCTGGCTAATTTAAGCAGAAAGGGGATTCGTTGAAAGGTAGTTGGGAGTTCATGGGAATTTTGGAAAAACTGGAGAGCCATCGGGGGCCATGTGGAAGGGAACAGAACCCATAAATCATGCTGCAGATGGGCCCGCTGGGTCCCTCTGCTCCTGGCAGCTGCTACGGCTCTTGCCATACAAGTTGGCTGTAGTCACTGTGTTGGTTCCTCACTGGCTCACCTCCAGAGTCTGGAGGGGCTGCTCTGTTTGGGTACGTAGTGCTCTGGGGCCATTTTGTGCATCTGCACAGGTTGTGCACTGCACAAATCCAGAAGCACCATTTCATAGAACTACCACACATGGCGGTGGTGTGTGTCTGTGCCCGAGCTATGAAGGAGGCTGGGAAAGCACACAGTTGTCAGTGTCTCTGGTGGGAGGAATATGGCTTTCCAAGGATGAGCATATACCAAACATACTGTATCAGTTAGTTTTTGCTGTGTACCCATTAACCGTGATTCTAGGGGTCAGCAATTCGGGCTGGGACCAGCTGCGTGGTTCTTCTGGTCACGGCTGGGCTCACGTGTCTCCCGGCACATGCCGGAGCGGCTGAGGTGGCTGGCCTGGGGCGCCTCGGCTGGCCGGCTGTGATTCTCATCTTCAAGTGACTAGCCCGAGTGTGTTCACAAGGTGGCAGTTCCAAAAAGGAAGAGTGGGCACACACGGGCTCCTGAGGCCTACGCATTGAGCAGGGACAACATGGCTCTGTCCCCTCCTGTGGCTAAGTAAGTGCTAAGGTGAGTCCAGGTTCAAGGGCCACGCGTGGTGTGAGAAGCAAAGGGATGTGGAGGGTTGTGGCCACGTTTGCAACCTGCCACCCACGGAAAAAGGGCAGATGTGGCCAAAAATGAGTACAGAGGTCCATCCTGACAGGACGGTGGGAGCAGGAAGGACATTGCAGGTGGCCAGCATGGGGTGTGGCAAGTGTAAACAGGAAGGAGGAGCCCCCGAGGGGACCAGCAAACTGCAGGGCTGCATCTGTTCCTTTATCTCTGTCCCTGAAGGTGCAGCAGGCCCCGTGAGCGGGGGTGGGGCCCACCGCTCAAAAATCTCATCAAAGCCTGGGAGGAGGTTGGGGCACAAGGTGGGTCGCAAAGGCCGAAGTTTCTAGCATTGCCCCTGGGCTCACATACCACAGGCTGCTCCTGGCGATGCTGTCCTGGCAACCCTGGCAGGCCATGCTGTGGGTGCTGAGCCCAGCCCCGGTGACCCCGAGGGCCAGCCCACCTGCTTTCATCCACTGACACCGACTGCACGGAGGCGGCACCCCGAAGCGGGGCGAGCCCGTGTCTCCAGTCTCGCTGCCGCTGGGCCACCTTCATCCCCAACCTTTCTTGCCCTCATCATTCCCCATCAGGCTCCCTTGCCGGGATCAGCCATCCACTGCTGTGTAACAAACGACCCTACAAGTCAGCAGCCCAGATGTTCTCCCGCATAGCTTCTGTGGCTCGTGGGAACGTGGGAGCGGTTGAGCTAGCTGGGGGGTTCTGGCCCCGGGCTCTTCTGGGGCTGCCGTCAAGGTGCCCGCGGCGGGCTCTCAACTCCAGCCTCCGGGTAAAGGGTCTGCTGTCACCCCTCCCGCGGCCCTGACCGGCTCCTCTCTGGCTTGAGGCTCCGGGACCATCACTCTGCTTGCTCTCCTTCTCCTCCTCTCTCCACAGAGCCGCCTAGGAGCACGTGCACAATGGTGGAAGGGCTCGGTGTCCATGCCGCCGCAGGCGGCATTGAGCACATGAAATTTAATGAGACAGAGGACGTAAATTTTAAATTTCAGTTAACTTTTATTAAATTAATTTAAATTTTATTTTCATTTATTATTATTTTTTTATTTATTTGAGAGAGAAAGAGAGAGAGAGTACAGAGGGAGCACAAGCAGGGGGATCGGCAGAGGGAGAGAGAGAGAGAAGCAGATTCCTCGCTGAGCAGGGAGTCTGACACGGGGCTCGAACCCAAGACTTCGAGATCATGACCTGAGCTGAAGGCAGACACTTTACTGACTGGGCCACTCAGGCGTCCCTTAACTTAAACTTTAGATATGATTTTAAGTAGCTCGTGGCTGGACTGTGGCTCGCAGAACCTTGTTCTCCAGGTGTGGTCCCGGACCTGCCGCCCAGCATCACCTTGCTGCGTGTAGAGGTCCAGACTCCCGGCGCCTCTCCGATCTGCAGTCAGAACCCGCGCGTTAGCAGGCTCTCCGGGGCTCGGATGCACATCAGACTTGGGGAGCTGGGCTCCAGGTGCGGATGGGTGGCTCAGACAGCCTGAGCATCCCTTTCAACTGTTCTCCATGCCGGGGCCTAGACTCGGGTCATGGGTGAAGGGTACATCAGGAAAGGTCACAGGGTCACTTCTGTTCATTTAATAAGGCACCACCTGTTATGGACAGAGGCACAGATGTGGCCTGTGTTCTTAGGAATTCCCTCTGGAGGGCTGGACAGACGTGTCAGCACGGACCTGAGGACGTGGCACCAGCCAGAGGCCGGGGAGGTCCCTGGAGGTGGTCTGCTTCCCATCCGGTCTGGTTTCATCAGGGAGAGCCGGGGTGCAGGAGGGGAGAGGGGCAGGACAAGCCTGGCGAAGAAACCAAGGGCGATGACAGACTCTGCCACACCACACTACCCGCCCTCCAGGCCTCCCAGGCCACATGCTCGGGGCCACCTGGACGCTCCGAGCTCCTGCTCCCATTCAGCTGCTCAGGACTCAAGGACCTTGGATAAATCTCCTACCTCCTGAGCCTCAGTTTCTCCATCTGTGGACCAGGACACGACCGCTCTGCAGGGTGGGGTGACGATGCCATCAGCTATGCACCACCCATGTTGGGGCCACTGCCCTGTTCCCGCCTCACCAAGAGCTCTTTCTCCAGACCGTGGGCTCCGAGGCAGGGGCCTGCGTCTGCCGTATGCCAGGAGGAGTAGCCCCTCTCATCAAGGTCCACGGAGTCCTTTAAATCATGTGAAAACTCGGGGTGCATCTGCATCTTCCTGGGGCTGAGCGTTCTTTCCCCAGAGGCTGTCTTCTCTAGAACCATTGCTGGGTGTGCAGAATAAATGCATTTCCCAGAGGCTCCTAGACACAGACTGGGTGTGACGGCTGGAGGTGAGGACTTCAGGCTCAGGCTGGTGGGGGTGGTGGGGGCTGGCTTTTGTGGGAGGGACCAGGCCCGGCTGTGGGCCCCCAACAAGGCTCTTGCAGAGACTCCCTTGGATTCTCCAGGGAGGGGCTGCTCCACCATCATCGAGCCGCCTCTCCCCACAGCCCTTGTGACATCACAGAGGCACGGCCAATCTCTGGAAAGTTCTGTATTGCTATGTGAGGCCCTTATACACTCTCTCCTGGCTGGCATGAGAGCACCATGGGACCTTGGCTGGCTTGTGGGGAGGAAGAAATCCAGTCCTAAACACTGAACTTCAGGTACCTGGGTGAGGTTGGGTGCTGTTTATACATAACTTCCTCTTTTAAAGCTGTCCTTGCCAAAAGAACGGGTAGTGGAGAGACTTGGAGCGCGATGAGCCTCTGACAGTGTTGCAAGGCAAAGGACTGGGCCCGGTGGCATCTGTGGACTGCAGGGTGTGCGTGCGGCCGGCCTGATGCCGTTGGTATTTCCAGAGCCCATGGCCTGTGAGGTGCGGGGCTGGGCCCTGCTCTACCCCCCGACCCCAGCCCCCCTCCCCCCTCCTGTCCCTCCACGCCACTCTGTGAGACATGTGACTTTGGTCTTCACCAAAACGCTGGCAGAGCTAGGCCTGGCGGTGAAATAAGCTTGTGTCCCACAGCAGAACCGCACTCAGAGCCAGGCCTGAGCGCGTGCGGCCGCTTACGGCTCTCCGGCCACACCAGTCGTTGCTTAAACTCCCTCTGGTTTTGTCCTGAACGTGAATCAACTTCTTTTGTCTCACAAAAACCTCATACTTTTGGCCGAAGTCTTCACTAGGAGTCCCCGCTGGTGACGGCAAGTCGCCGAGGGTCGCAGAGGGTCGGCTCCCACGATGGTGACTCCTGTGGGCACAGCCTGGCCTGCTAGTTGACCCTCCCGCACTCCTGCACTCGCCCTGGGCATCTTTTCTTATTTTAAGGCAAATCCCAAAGGGAACAATAAAGCATGAACGGTGCTTGAGTGTATGCAATCTCAAGATTATACTTTTTCCATCAGAAGGACAATGATTGCCCCCCGCACTGGGATAACCACCTTCAGGCTCCTCATTGCTGACAAATCCGATGCGATTTGCGGTGAGAGCTTTGGCACATTCACGGCTTGCGCCTTTCAGAGGGGATCTTCTTTCCTTGCAAAGAATTACTGAAGAATTCATTTAAACATACAGACTTGGAAGTAAACGCCACAGGGGGTGTGATCGGAGGTGGCCTTTGGGTGAGGGAGGGTCAGGTCCGGTGGGCGCCCTCCCTCCCTCCACAGAGACCTTGGTTATGCTGCGGACAGGAACGGCAGGACACATTTGACTGCAGGGGAGACGAGCAGAGTGTGGTGAGCCCACTGCACCAAAGTCACCGAGCTGTGAACTCCCACCGCCAGGCAGAGGACCCGCTTCCCGGAGCCCCCGAGGGCCCCATGGAGCCCAGGCTGCGGGGGGACACGTTTGGGGTTTGTGGTTCAGGAGAGAAACTTAGACACAGACCGCGAGGTCCACCCGCGGTGGGGTGTGTGGTCAGGTCTGTGCAGTGTTCTGGAACCCGCATGAGAGGGGTCCCCTCTTTTCTTCGGCACATTTAAAAAAAGTATTTTTTAATTTTACTTCCAGTAACGTTAACATAGAGTGTTATATTAGTTTCAGGTATACAATGTAGTGATTCACCACCTCCGTACATCACCCGCTGCTCCTCACAACAGGTGCTTCCTTCATCCCCGTCACCTGTTTCCTCCTCCCCCACCCCTCACCCCTCTGGTGACGTCATTGTGTTCTCTGTGCTAACGGTCCGCTTCCTGGTTTGTCTCTTCCTCTTTTCCCTTTGCTCGTTTGTTTTGTTTCTTAAATTCCACATGAGTGAAATCATATGGTCTTTGTCTTTCTCTGACCAACTTATTTCACTTACTATCATACTCTTTAGGTCTATCCATGCCATTGCAAATGGCAAGATTTTATTCTCTTTTATGGGCGAGTAGTATTCCACTGTGTATACACACCACATCTTCTTTATCTTTATTCATGAGTCGAGGGACACGGGGGCTGCTTCCATGTCTTGGCTACTGTAGGTAATGCAGCTCTAAACCTCCTGCTGAGTGAGTGTTTCTGTATTCTCTGGGTGAATCCCCAGCAGTGTGAGGGCTGGCTCATAGGGTCCTTCTATTTTCTTTCTCACATTGCAATCCTGGGGTTGAGAGACTTTTCATATCACAGCCTTCGAGGCTGTCTGGAAAACACACATAACACACTATGCAGCTCCTGGGGAAACAGTGAAGGCGGTGTTGGTTTCTTCGTAGTTAATAAAGGGGTGGGGCTGTGGCTTCACCCCAAGTCTCGTTTGAAACGTGTCCCCTCCCCTTTCATTGCTGTGTGACACTGGGCAAGTGCCCTGCCTCTCTGGGCTTTTCTGCAACTCTCCAGCTGGCATGAGGAAGGCAGGAGAACAGGTGTGAAGATGCGGAGTTGGGGCTTAAAGACATCTGTTGTCTTCTGTACGCCTGTCTCGCATTCTCACACTTATTATGTGGAATCGTGGCAGGAACACAACTGCAACCAGACCCAGACCTTGAGTTGGCAGACAAGCCTCAAGCTGACCAGTCGGGGTGGGGCCTGGGCTCGACCTGCGGGGAGGCCAGGGCAGCCTCGGAGCGGTCAGCCGGGCGTTTGTGGGGTTAGGGACTGGCTGTTCCCAGTCAGACAGGTCGGCCTGGGGTCCCCGGGCGCACTTCTGTGTGTCCCTGAAAACGGGCACAGCTGATACTGGCCTCAAGGATCCAGTGGGCTTTGTGTGTCTCCCAGAAGGAGAACTCTCCACATCTCTCTTTCCTCTTTGGTGATAGTCACTTCTCAGTTGTGAAGTTTGAACAAACAAATGAGGGTTTGTGTTAGTGCTGTTGTCACATATTCTCAGCAGCTTACCACAATTCGTTATCTTACGGTCTGTAGGTCGGAAGTCCAGCTGGGCTCGGCTGATTTCTCTGCTTGGGTTTCTGCGGTCAAAGTACCTGCGGGCTGGGCCTGGCTCTCAGGGGGCTCTGGGGAGGGGGCGGCTGGATCCACTTGTGTGCTTGTAGGACCGAGGTTCCTGCTTCCTTGCTGGTCCTTGCCCGTGGGCCTTTTTGGCAGCACGCAGGGCCCTCCTCTCTCTCGGAGCATGATTCAAACCTTGGATTCTGTCTGACTCCCTTTCTGCCTGTGGTTCTCACGCTTCCAGCCAGAGAAAGGTCTCTGCTTTGATGGTCTCATGTGAGCAGACCGGACCCACCTGGATTACCCAGAATTACCTCCCTGTCTTGGGATCATAATCACATCTGCAAACTCCCCCTTCCTGTGTGATGTCACATGGTCACGGGGCCAGGCATGAGGGAGCCGAAGAGACGGTTTGCCTTGTTGGCGCTTTCCTGCATTGATGAGAGGTCGCTGAAGCGTTCTAAGACCATGACTGAACATTGAACGTTGTGCCTAAATTAATAAAAAGGGATATTAAGACAGGTGCTCCCCTACAATGTGCACCATTCACTAGAATCTTCTCCAGCAATGGAGATCTGTCTTCCGTGCTGTTCAGTGCAGTAGCTACCAGCCACGCCTGGCTTCTGAGCACATAAAATGTGGCTGGTGTGACCAAGAAACTGAGTTTTATATTTCATCGGATTTAAACTTGCATACAACGTGTGGCAAACGGTTCCCGTCTTAGTGCAACCATAAAACATCTGGTCGGTGTTATGCCTTTTCACACTTAGGACCTAGTACTGATGGTCTCTGTGACTTCTAGACCTGACCTTGTGTACAGTAGTGGGGAGGGCTGTGCGCAGCATTGGAGCAAATTGTTGCTGAATTTTGCATGGACCAGAGGCTGCAGATTCGTGGGGGAAAGAGCCAGCCAGGCAGGCATTTTACATGTTTTTCCAAGGGATCTGTGCACCCACCCCCTCCTCTACTACGTCTATGAAACCATACGGGGGTTTCATGCTCCTTGCAGATTTATCTCCTGTGGTGCCCCTGCAGTGTTTTACAAAGGTCTGTTTGTTTTTCCTTTATCTTAGTGAAACACATGTAAGCAGGCTGCAGCCGGCTCCTAGCTGCAAATGGAGCTTTAGCAAGAGAAGGATGAAGTGTCTAAGCAACTGCATCTCAGGGGCAGTGGGGCAGGTCCCTTGACAGAAGGGGGGGAGCTCGCTGGCTGGGGGGACGCCAGGGCGTGGGGGTGGCGGGAAGGCTGAGGCAGGAGCCTGCGGAGAAATCTCTGCCCCAAACCGAATTCGCTTCTGCCGATGAAAACAGATGTGTCCAAACGGTAGGCTTCATTTGGAAAAACGGACATCGGCCTCGAAAATGTCCGCCTGGTTTTTCAGAGCTCTTCAGTGAATGCACGTGCATTTTAAGGGGCTCGAGGAAAGTGTCTTGATCCAGTTGGAGGGGCAGGCTGTATGGCCTCCCCCTGTATGACCGCAGAGGCCGGGGCTGGAAAGGTCCTGCCTCGCCACAGCCTTGGCCACAGAGGGCACCGCGACCCTGACTATTGCTTTCTCAAGAGGAGCTTCTCATTTATTTATTTGCCAAATGGAAACATTCATTTGCAGAAGGGAGCTTCCCCCCCCCCACTAAGAAATGCTGAAGTGACTGATTGTCTAAATTGAGTGTCAGGATTCGGGGGTGGGAGCACAGATCCCTTGGAAAAACATGTAAAATGCCTGCCTGTCTGGCTCTTTCCCCCACGAGTCTGCAGCCTCTGGTCCATGCAGGTCATCCGAGGCACATGGAAGAAAAGGATCAAAGACAGCAAGGATGAAAGGAGCTGGCCAGCAGGGAGGCAGGATGACAAGACCCCCAAAGGCCCCTGCCCTGCGTTGCCATGACACCTTGCTTTTTCTGTCAGACTGGGTAGTTCGGAGAGGGGCGTTAAGTTGTTGACTTTGGCAAAATGTTAGCATGCTCCGTCCTGGTGCGTATCGAGCTCGCTGCAACTGCCAGGGGAAAAAAATGGAGCCTTTTCAAAAGAATGACCAGGTAAATAAAATGTTTTGTGATTATTTAAGAAAATTAAATATGCGACAAGCCTTTGTCAAGCACCCATGCCTGGCCGGGCACTGTGTGGTTTTGTCTGGGACGCAGGACAGTTAATAGCCTGTTGTTGTCGGGGAAAAGCCCGGAGATCCGTGCCGGACCTGCACCTGTCGGGCTGGCCCCGAGCTCTGCGGTTCTGAGCCCGGGTGCTGGCCGCTGGAGAGGCCGGCCGAGCCTGAGCTGGGACACAACAAACTTGCAGAGCGAGCACCACGCAGAAGCCCTGTGGTGCCAGGCTGTGCGTAGGGTGTGTGTCTGCCTCGTGGTTCAGTGTGAGTATGGGGCATTGCATGATGGTGGAGAGGTGAGCTCTGCGCTTTCCCCACACAGTCGAGGAAAGCTTTCCGTGATGGACGGTTCTGTGCGTGCACTGTCCAACATGGAAGCCACATGTGGCTACTGAGCCCTCGAACGGTGGCTAGTCCAAGGAAAAACTGCCCTGTTAATTTTATTACATGTATTTAATTATAACTACATTATATAATTAAATTATTCGCTGTATTAAATGGCCACGAAAGGCCAGTAGCTTCTAGGTCGGACGGTGCAGGTGCAGATGGATGACGTCCTCCAGCGCTCTGTGGGTCCTGCAGCCCGGTCTGCCGGCGTGTCTCCCCTGCCCCTGCTTCTCCTAGAGCCCCGACTCAGGAGTTCGCCCCCGCAGGAACCCCTGGGCCCCCAAGGGTCCTGGAACACTGTGAGGACATCACTGCCGTCTTCATCACCGGCACTGCCTGCTGTTGTGTCCATGTCCTGCCCATCAGCCCAGGGAGCAGTTGTAATCTCAGCGCTTGGCGCAGGGCCTGCATGTCACAGGACCGCACACACAGTTACGGAATGACCTCACCCACCCGTCTGTCACACCCCGAGAGCCAGCGCTGCGCTATGGGCCTTCAGATAGCAATCACAGTGAGGCGTGTCTGGGTTGGAGATGTGGTTCCCTTTCCAGCTGTGTGGTCTGTATAGTTTACTTGACCTCTCAAAGGTGCATTTCTTCGTTTTTAAGATGCCAATAATACCAAAATCTCAGCGTTGTTCTGAAGATTAAAAGAGATAAGATGTATGAGCTGCGTATTATTGCAAACTCATGATAAATGTTAGCAGATTTCTTCTGCACCTTTTCATCCTCAGGAAGATCTTAGTCCTATTAGGGAACCAGTATTTTAAAACACAAAGTGAGGGCGCCTGGGTGGCTCAGTTGGTTAAGCGACTGCCTTCGGCTCAGGTTGGGATCCTGGAGTCCCGGGATCGAGTCCCGCATCGGGCTCCCTGCTCAGCGGGGAATGTGCTTCTCCCTCTGACCCTCCCCCCTCTCATGCTCTCTCTCTCTCATTCTCTCTCTCAAATAAATAAATAAAATCTTAAAAAAAAATAAAACACAAAGTGAGTTAGAAAACATTCTTTGTTCACTCATGTACGTAGCAAATATTTATGAAGCATCTCGTCCGTGCCGGGCCAGGCCGGTTCCAAGCCCTAGTGGACCAAACGAAGATTACTGTCCTGATGGAGCACACATCTAACTGGGAAAAATAGATGACAAAATGATAATCAAATGACACAGTATGTCTGTCTGTTATGGAAACAAAAGTAGGTGGGTTTGGGGTGTGGGAGGTGCCGGGGGAGCGGAAATGTCGCTGTGAGTGGGGGTCAGGGCCGGCCGCGCTGAGGAGGTGACTGTGGGACACAGGCTTGAAGGGAGGTGAGGGTGCGCCGCGCAGAAACCCAGGGGAGACCTCCCGGCGCGGGAGTGGCCACTGCCCAGCGATGGGGGCAGGACAGACGTGGGGGCCAGGGATGGGTCAGTCGGGGGCGCCCTGTGGACCTTGAAGACCCCAGCTCTTACTCTGAGAGGAAGGGGGCCGTACACACCAGGGGTTCGGCAGTCTGACTCTAGTTGGCAGAAGGTTGCTCTGATGTCTTGCTGGGGGCAGACGGCTGCAGTGAGGGAGGGTGGACGGGGGCGCAGCTGGGGGTGTGAGGGTGGACGGGGGGCGCAGCTGGGGGTGTGTTAACGATACAGGGGGGAGATGAGGATGCGCTCCCCCACCCCCGTGCCCCATTATCTCTCTCTTCCTGTGTAGGGATAATGCCCGTAATATGTATAATTTTGCTGTGAAAGATTTCCATGTGTAGATGAAGGTATTTGGACCCTTGGTGTATGTGCCATTGCCACTGACAACAGCCAGGAAGCCACGGCCAGCCTGTGTCCTCTACGCCCTTAGGCGCTTTCCCTCGTCCTCGGGTAATGCCGTCTACGAACCGTTTCAGGGTCCTGGATCCAACTTCAGGGTAGATGTCATGTTCTGATAGGTAGGATCTGTGGTCGAAGGGACAGGGGAGACAGGAGAGGTGCCCCCGGGATTGCTTGAGCAGCTGGAGGGCGAGGTGCCTCCGGGGGAGGTGGGGGGCCTGGGGGGGGCGGGAGTCGTGTGGGGGGCACTCGGTCACACATCCCGGCGAGACTGTCTGGGTTGGCAGGTGGAAACCGAGGAAGGCGACCTGTATCTGGGGACAACCAGCGTGTGGGTGGTGTTAGGGGCCAGGAGATGGTGTGAGGCCACCGGGTGAGTGTGGAGGAGGGGGACACTCGGCAGAGCCAGGGTCCCCGGTGTGAAGACCTCAGGGAGGACCGCGCAGGGGACAATGGCAAGGAGCTGCCTGCTCTTTCAAAGTTATAATAACTAATCACTGCAGAAATTGTTCAAGTTCATATTCCTGAGAGCAGGTCATGGGGTATATTTGTTACAGAAAGTGTCCACAAATGGCATAAGGAAGAATGTCATTTTATAATTCGTTATATGCCTGTAATTTCAAGGGACAGTTGACTTCTCCTGTCCATTGACTGTGTTTCTTCTATCGTGAATAATTCTTAGATATGAGTTTCTGTGTGGTTTTCTCTTTTCACCATGAGGTAGGAGAAACGGCAGGAACAAGGGGACATTCATTGGCTTAGGAGTGGGGCGACCTCCAGGCCAGCCCCGACTCCCCTGTCCACACCTCTGCACTTCTCCAAACCTCTGCTTTCTCAACTTCAAAATAAGGGTGTGGGTGGGGGTTGGATTAAGTTACGTTAGCCCCACCTAACTTAGATGCAACAGATGGTCCTGCATCCTCTTGGATGGAGCGACCTCTGTGCCTCAGTCTCGGATGGTTCCAGAACATTGCTCTGCATGGGCATCTGGGGATGTCTGTTTCCCCTGTGCGGGAGCACCTATAGGCACGGACATGCATTCTCCTCCGTACCCCATTTCTAGCCAGGGCCTGCCTCCTAGTTGCTCAAGTAAATGTTTTTTTTTTTTTGAATGGATCCAAACCCTATTAAAAGCAAATTATTCCTTTCTAAGTTAAAGTATTTTTCCCCTTAAAAAAAAAATAAAATTGCAACTTGAGGCAGTAGGATTTGTGTATTTAGTGGCATTTTGTTCTTACTTCAGAGGGAAAACATGCTCTAATTCCCTCCCGGTTCACTGTGTTTGTGCAAAGTCACCTGAAGGGACCGGTGACAGGTGGACACCCATCACATCGGATGATAATCTGGGTGTTGGGCTGGGAACCCGGGTGAGGGCCTCGCTTGCTCGCACAAGCTCTGCCGCCCTCTACACCCGAGGCTGACCGCACCTTCTTTCTCGTTGCTAGGAAGCATGGCCAACTCTCCCAGGGAGGGAAGGCTGGCCAGGCGTCCGGACTTCACCCAGCTGGCTGACATGGCATCTGAGGCTGTAGGAGGAAAGGTAAGTGTGTGTGTGTGGGGGGGGGCGGGGGGTGTCTCATGGAAGAACGAGTAGTTAATGTGAACCTGGTTAGAATAGCAGGAATCAGGCTCAAGGTTCAGTCTCCTCGAGGAAGCCCATTATTGCAAAAGGCTTCCAAAGAATTTTCTAAAACCTGGTGACAATTCTAGCAAAGGCAGCATTGCCTTAAGCTTAGGACAAAAAGACATTTTGCACCCATGTGAAGGATTCTCTACGCCGTGTGTTTTCTCACAGTATAGATCGGTGGTCCTCACACGTAGCACGGGCGTAACCTGGAGCCCTTGTTAACACTGCACAAGGGGCTGGGGCCGCAGCCTAGTGCTGGGGTACCGAGTACCAGCAAGGCACAGGTGCTGCATACGGTGCAGACGGGAGGGGCCTGCCCTGCCCTCAAGACACTAGTGCTCCACCAGAGAGACAGACGTGGAAGTCAAGGCAAGGACAGGTGCTGGGGAGGCGCATCTCCTCCAGCCGGGGGCAGCTCAGTGGGGTGGGGAGGGCTGGGGAAGGCTGTCCAGGGGAGTTTGCTCAAAGGAGTCTTCCTGGGGGAGAGGGAGCCGGCTGGGCAAAGGGGCGAGGGGCCGTTTCAGTCAGGATGCTGGGCGGAGGGGTCGCCAGGTGGGGGGAGCACCACATGCTCTGTTGGTTTAGTGTTTCTGGAAGTCATCAGCTGGGGTGTCGGGGAGCATAAGCCTCGGGAGGTTGGAAAGGCCCCATGTGCCCTTTGAGGGCTTCTGCCGAGGAGCCGGTGAAGGGTCTGGATAGGTGAGGGACTCCTATGCGTCCGCTCGCCTGAGCTTTGCCCTGACACATTCGCAGGGGGCAGGTCAACCCCCGCACAGCAGGGACTCCCCTACACTCTGCCTCCCAAACAGCCCGTGGCTGCAAAGCAGCAAGGGCTTCCCCGCCTTTTAGGTCCGGGGCTGGGGTCCGAGACCAGGTGTTTCACTGGAGGCAAATTATACTCAGAGACTGAGATTGTCCTCGCCAATAATTTATTTAACACAGGTTCACTGTGGAAATTGTAATTTCTAATAATAATATTTCACAAGCCAAGAGCACACAGGATGTCTCCTAAATAACACATCCTAAACCAATGATAGGTTAATTACACTATTGTTCCAGGCAAGGGGCGGATAAAAGAAAGTCCAGGTTTAGGTGAGGCGTCCTTTCCTATGAGGCTGTTCTTTGTGGAGTCAATCCTTCCAACCAAAAGCTAGGGGCCCCCTACCAGCGGGGGTCCCTGTAGCTGGTGGGCAACGGCATGGTGTTGGCAGGCAAGGTGGGGTTATTATCCCAGGGCCGTTGTGGGGCTCGCACCCCGCCCACGAGGAGAAGCCTCGCCAACACAGGGGCAGGGGTCCCTTTTCCCCCGGAGACTGCTGCCAACCGGGAGGAGCCGGAGAGTAGCGGGAGCTAGTCCTGGCTGCCGCGGGAGCAGGTGTCTTTAGTTCTCCAGAGCGCTCCTGAGATCAGCCAATGCTCCGGGTAAGTCCTCCTCGGATTCTTGATGTTTGAGGTCTAAGCGTTGGCTCCGTGACGCCGCTGTGCCCGTCAGCGGTCGAGCTGCTGAGTGCTTACTGACACCAGGTGTTGGCGACAAGGTCCCAACACAGCTTCTTCAACGTACACAAATTCACCCTGAGATGAACACAATCTCGCTTATGTCGTAAATACGTGGACTTGAGATGGTCACAAAGCAACCAGCCCCCACCATCAGAGCATGGTGTCCCCTCCTGACTGCAGCCGTCCCTGGATCCTGGGTGAGGTAGGGGTGACAGCAGCCTGTTTTGCTCAGAAAATCCATTTTACACCTGTTTTCCTGGTGTGATTAGCAGCAACCCCCTCACTCTCAAAAGTGTCCTGCTTTTGGTTGGTAAATGACCAGGCCAACCTTCCAGCAGCACATCCTTCGGTGAGCTGGCCAAACCACAGGGTGGCCATCGCTCTGCTTGTGAGAGAATCACAAAGCCCTGTGTCCTCCATTCTTGAAAAGGAGAGCTGGTGTATTTTCTTGCGAAGTGTAAGAAGTTAGCACCTCTGCATCCAGATGGTGAAGTGGGTGAAAAACACAGGTTGAAAGGAAGGATGGAGGAGGCAGGCGGTGAAGTCTAGACATTTAAAAAGCACACATTGTGGGTCAATTCCCAATGTCCCTCTCCCCCTGGCAATTCCCCGTTTCTTTTTACTGCATCTTGTAATGTTTCTTTTTTTTTTTTAAGATTTTATTTATTTATTTGAGAGAGAGAGAATGAGAGAGAGAGAGCACATGAGAGGGGGGAGGGTCAGAGGGAGAAGCAGACTCCCCGCCGAGCAGGGAGCCCGATGCGGGACTCGATCCCGGGACTCCAGGATCATGACCTGAGCCGAAGGCAGTCGCTCAACCAACTGAGCCACCCAGGCGCCCATCTTGTAATGTTTCACTAGGGAATGAAATAAAATGGTTTTTAATTTATGGTTATTTCATCTTGACTTCTTTCTTTATTTGTCTAGATTTTATTTGCAACGGATGACTTTTTTGCTCCGGCGGAAAACCTTATAAAGGTATTGTACATAGGCACTCTGCGACGTGGAGTGTTGAGGTAGGGCCATCTGTGCAGTTAAAATCCACCAGAATATCGGGGATGGGAGTCCTGTAAGGTGTGCCAGTGAATTAGCATGTTAGAACAGTAGAAACATGTAGAAATTAGCTCCAGCTCATGCTAAGACACACTGGAGACAGACGGGCACCTGACACAGGGATTTGGGACCACATTGCTTTATGGGGAGATTACTGAGATCCTCCGATTTTGTCCTCTGTCTAACGTGGAGTTCGTAATCTGTAAACTGTGCTGGGAAGAAAACTGGCACACATCTCGAATGTCTGGAAAACGTTTTACCTGCGTAATTATAAAAGTGTAGTAGCTTTAGTTTTAGTTTTAGTAAGCACATCTTTAGTAAAACTTTAGTAAAAGTTTTAGTACGCACGTCTTACTAAAAACTGAACAAAAAACCCAGAAAATACTGACAAATAGAGGGAAGAAATGGAGCCTCAGCTGGAATCCTGCAACCTTGTCACACCAGCTGTGGGGTGTCAATTCTTGTGAGTGGGCGGACAAGCACAGGTGCGCACAGCGTTCACGCCCACGCACCGAGTGTGACTGCAGCTGCGGTGTCTGCCTGCTGGCCAGCGTGCTGCCCTCTGCCGTGCTCACTGGCCCTCCAGTCAGTCTTCCTGGGCAGGCAGTCTTCTAGCCAGGTCTAGAGCATGTTAAGGGCATCTCGCCAATTATATTAACTTACTCCTCAGAGAAAATGATAATGAAATGAGGAACAGAGATGTTGATTTACTTGTTCTAGGTCACACAGCTAATAGAGGTCAAAGCTCTGATCATTTTCCCATATGTCTTTCTATAGGAAACTTAAACGCACACACGCCTTGGCCTAGCTGTTCCACAGATTGATATTACTTGCATAAATAGGCAAAGATATGTAGAGAATAGTCATTCCAGTGTTGTCCAGATGGGAGAAAACCAACTAAATGTCCATTGATGGGGAACTGGTTAAAGAGCCCAGGATATGAGCTTCCAGAATACTACGTGGCCACTAAAAAGAATGAGCTAGCGCTCTCCGCGCACGCTGGCAACGGAAGGTTCATGCATGTTGTAGGTACATAAAACAGTGTGCAGAAAGATACACACTAAATGGTGAAGTGTGGTTGTCTGTGAGGTGCTGGGCTTGGGAGGTGGATGGGACAAGAAATGGGGCCTTTTTCTTATATTACACTCGAGTATATATACATATTCAATATACACATACATATCTGCACACACGTGTGTACATGCATCCATGTAATATGCATGTGTGTGTACATAGGTATACATCCTTTCTGAAAAAAAAACACAGATAAAGCTAAAGCCCCTGCTCACCACCCACTTTAATGCCCAACCACTCCTTCCCTTTATAGAATTAACACTACTGCGAGATTGGCATATTCTTCTAATATATTTCATGCTTTTATTTATTTTTTCTTTTTTTAAATTTATAATCTTTTTTATTGTTATGTTAATCACCATACATTACATCATTAGTTCTTGATATAGTGTTCCATGATTCATTGTTTGTGCATAACACCCAGTGCTCCACGCAGAACGTGCCCTCTTTAATACCCATCACCAGGCCAACCCATCCCCCCACCCCCCTCCCCTCTAGAACCCTCAGTTTGTTTCTCAGAGTCCATCGTCTCTCATGGTTCGTCTCCCCGTCCGACTTACTCCCCTTCATTCTTCCTCTCCTGCTATCTTCTTCTTTTTCTTTTTTCTTAGCATATGTTCCATTATTTGTTTCAGAAGTACAGATCTGTGATTCAACAGTCTTGCACAATTCACAGCGCTCACCATAGCACATACCCTCCCCAATGTCTATCACCCAGCCACCCCATCCCTCCCACCCCCCACCACTCCAGCAACACTCAGTTTGTTTCCTGAGATTAAGAATTCCTCATATCAGTGAGGTCATATGATACATGTCTTTCTCTGATTGACTTATTTTACTCAGCATAACACCCTCCAGTTCCATCCACATCGTTGCACATGGCAAGATCTCATTCCTTTTGATGGCTGCATAATATTCCATTGTGTATATATACCACCTCTTCTTTATCCATTCATCTGTCGATGGACATCTTGGCTCTTTCCACAGTTTGGCTATTGTGGACATTGCTGCTATAAACATTGGGGTGCACGTACCCCTTCAGATCCCTACATTTGTATCTTTGGGGTAAATACCCAGTAGGGCAATTGCTGGATCGTATGGTAGCTCTATTTTCAACTTTTGGAGGAACCTCCATACTGTTTTCCAGAGTGGTTGCACCGGCTTGCATTCCCACCAACAGTGTAGGAGGGTTCCCCTTTCTCCGCATCCCCACCAACATCTGTCATTTCCTGACTTGTTAACTTTAGCCATTCTGACGGGTGTGAGGTGGTATCTCATTGAGGTTTTGATTTGGATTTCCCTGATGCCGAGCGATGTGGAGCACTTTTTCATGTATCTGTTGGTCATTTGGATGTCTTCTTTGGAAAAATGTCTGTTCATGTCTTCTGCCTATTTCTTGATTGGATCATTTGTTCTTTGGGTGTTGAGTTTGATAAGTTCTTTATAGATTTTGGATACTAGCCCTTTATCTGATATGTCATTTGCAAATATTTTCTCCCATTCTGTCAGTTCTCTTTTGGTTTTGTGGACTGTTTCTTTGGCTGTGCAAAAGCTTTTTATCTTGATGAAATCCCAATAGTTCATTTTTGCCCTGGCTTCCCTTGCCTTTGGCGATGTGTCTAGGAAGAAGTTGCTGCAGCTGAGGTCGAAGAGGTTGCTGCCTGTGTTCTCCTTTAGGATTTTGATGGACTCCTGTCTCCCATTTAGGTCTTTCAACCATCTGGAGTCTATTTTTGTGTGTGGTCTAAGGTAATGGTCCAGTTTCATTCTTCTGCATGTGGCTGTCCAATTTTCCCAACACCATTTGTTGAAGAGACTGTCTTTTTGCCATTGGACATTCTTTCCTGCTTTGTTGAAGATTAGTTAAACATAGAGTTGAGGGTCCATTTCTGGGCTCTCGATTCTGTTCCACTGATCGATGTGTCTGTTTTTGTGCCAGTACCATACTGTCTTGATGATGACAGCTTTGTAATAGAGCTGGAAGTCTGGAATTGTGATGCCGCCAGCTTTGCTTTTCTTTTTCAATATTCCTCTGGCTATTCGGGGTCTCTTCTGGTTCCATACAAATTGTAGGATTATTTGTTCCATTTCTTTGAAAAAAGTGGATGGTATTTTGTTGGGAATTGCATTGAATGTGTAGATTGCTCTAGGTAGCATTGACATCTTCACAATGTTTGTTCTTCCAATCCATGAGCATGGAACGTTTTTCCATTTCTTTGTGTCTTCCTCAATTTCTTTCATGAGTATTTTATAGTTTTCTGAGTACAGATTCTTTGCCTCTTTGGTTAGATTGATTCCTAGGTATCTTATGGTTTTGGGTGCAATTGTAAATGGGATCGACTCCTTGATTTGTCTCTCTTCTGTCTTGTTGTTGGTGTATAGGAATGCCACTGATTTCTTGCATTGGTTTTATATCCTGCTACTTTACTGAATTCCTGTATGAGTTCTAGCAGTTTTGGGGTGGAGTCTTTTGGGTTTCCACATAAAGTATCATATCATCTGCAAAGAGTGAGAGTTTGACCTCCTCTTTGCCAATTTGGATGCCTTTGATTTCTTTTTGTTGTCTGATTGCTGTGGCTAGGACTTCTAATACTATGTTGAATAGCAGCGGTGAGAGTGGACATCCCTGCCGCGTTCCTGACCTTAGGGGAAAAGTTCTCAGCTTTTCCCCATTGAGAATGATATTTGCTGTAGGTTTTTCATAGATGGCTTTTATGATATTGAGGTATGTACCCTCTATCCCTATACTCTGAAGAGTTTTGAACAAGAAAGGATGCTGTACTTTGTCAAGTGCTTTTTCTGCATCTATTGAGAGGATCATATGATTCTTGTTCTTTCTTTTGTTAATGTATTGTATCACGTTGACTGATTTGCGGGAGTTGAACCAGCCTTGCAGCCCAGGGATAAATCCCACTTGGTCATGGTGAATAATCCTTTTAATGTACTGTTGGATCCTATTGGTTAGTATTTTGGTGAGAATTTTTGCATCCATGTTCATCAAGGATATTGGTCTGTAATTCTCCCTTTGGATGGGGTCTTTGTCTGGTTTTGGGATCAAGGTAATGGTGGCCTCATAAAATGAGTTTGGGAGTTTTCCTTCCATTTCTATTTTTTGGAACAGTTTCAGGAGAATAGGTATTAATTCTTCTTTAAATGTCTGATAGAATTCCCCTGGGAAGCCATCTGGCCCTGGGCTTTTTTTTTGTTGGGAGATTTTTGATGACTGCTTCAATTTCCTTAGTTGTTATAGGTCTGTTCAGGTTTTCTATTTCTTCCTGGTTCAATTTTGGTAGTTGATACATCTCTAGGAATGCACCCATTTCTTCCAGGTTATCTAATTTGCTGGCATATAGTTGCTCATAATATGTTCTTATAATTGTTTTTATGTCTTTGGTGGTGGTTGTGATCTCTCCTCTTTCATTCATGATTTTGTTGATTTGGGTCATTTCTCTTTCTTTTTGATAAGTCTAGCCAGGGGTTTATCAATCTTGTTAATTCTTTCAAAGAACCAGCTCCTAGTTTCGTTGATCTGTTCTACTGTTCTTTTGGTTTCTAGTTCATTGATTTCTGCTCTGATCTTTATTATTTCTCTTCTGCTGCTGGGTTTAGGCTTTATTTGCTGTTCTTTCTCCAGCTCCTTTAGGTGTAGGGTTAGGTTGTGTATTTGAGACCTTCCTTGTTTCTTGAGAAAGGCTTGTATTGCTATATATTTTCCTCTCAGGACAGCCTTTGCTGCATCCCAAAGATTTTGAACAGTTGTGTTTTCATGTTCATTGGTTTCCATGAATTTTTTTAATACTTCTTTTATTTCCTGGTTGACTCATTCATTCTTTAGTAGGATGCTCTTTAGCCTCCATTTGAAAGAACTCCATTTGAGTTCTTTCCGACTTTCCTCTTGTGATTGAGTTCTAGTTTCAAAGCATTGTGGTCGAAAATATGCAGGGAATAATCCCAATCTTTTGGTACCAGTTGAGACCTGATTTGTGACCTAGGATGTGATCAATCCTGGAGAATGTTCCATGGGCACTAGAGAAGAATGTGTATTCCGTTGCTTTGGGATGGAATGTTCTGAATATGTCTGTGAAGTCCATTTGATCCAGTGTGTCATTTAAAGTCTTTATTTCCTTGTTGATCTTTTGCTTAGATGATCTGTCCATTTCAGTCAGGGGGGTGTTAAAGTCCCCCACTATTATTGTATTGTTGTCAAAGTGTTTCTTTGCTTTTATTATTAATTGGCTTTTATAATTGGCTGCTCCCATGTTCGGGGCATAGATATTTACAATTGTTAGATCTTCTTGTTGGATAGACCCTTTAAGTAGGATATAGTGTCCTTCTTCATCTCTTATTACAGTCTTTGTTTTAAAATCTAATTTGTCTGATAGAAGGATTGCCACCCTAGCTTTCTTTTGGTGTCCATTAGCATGGTAAATGGTTTTCCACCCCCTCACTTTTAATCTGGGGGTGTCTTTGGGTCTAAAATGAGTCTCCTGCAGAGAGCATATTGATGGGTCTTGTTTTTTAATCCAATCTGATAGCCTGTGTCTTTTGATTGGGGCATTTAGCCCATTTACGTTCAGGGTAACTATTGGAAGGTATGAATTTAGTGCCATTGTATTGCCTGTAAGGTGACTATTACTGTATATTTTTCTGTTCCTTTCTGATCTATGCTGCTTTTAGGCTCTCTCTTTGCTTAGAGGACCCCTTTCAATTTTTCTTGGAGGGCTGGTTTCGTGTTTGCAAATTCCTTAAGCTTTTGTTTGTCCTAGAAGCTTTTAATCTCTCCTTCAATTTTCAATGAGAGCCTAGCTGGATATGGTATTCTTGGCTGCATATTTTTCTCGTTTAGTGCTCTGAAAATATCATGCCAGTCCTTTCTGGCCTGCCAGGTCTATGTGGATAGGTCTGCTGCCAGTCTAATATTTCTACCATTGTAGGTTACGTATCTCTTCTCCTGAGCTGCTTTCAGGATTTTCTCTTTGTCTCTGAGACTCATAAATTTTACTATTAGATGTCGGGGTGTTGACCTATTTTTATTGATTTTGAGAGGGGTTTCTGTGCCTCCTGGATTTTGATGCCTGTTTCCTTCCTCACATTTGGGAAGTTCTCTGCTCTAATTTGCTCCAATATACCTTCTGCCCCTCTCTCTCTTTCTTCTTCTTCTGGGATCCCAATTATTCTAATGTTGTTTCGTCTTATCATATCGCTTATCTCTCGAATTCTGCCCTCGTGATCCTGTAGTTGTTTATCTCTCTTTTTCTCAGCCTCTTTATTTTCCATCATTTGGTCTTCTATATCGCTGATTCTCTCTTCTGCCTCATTTATCCTAGCTGTTAGTGCCCCCATTTTTTGTTGCACCTCATTAACAGCCATTTTGATTTCGACTTGGTTAGATTTTAGTTCTTTATTTCTCCAGAAAGGGTTTCTCTAATAACTTTCATGCTTTTTTCAAGCCCAGCTCGTATCTTTAAAGTCATGATTCTGAACCCTAGGTCTGACATCGTACTAATGACCGTTTTGAGTAGGTCCCTGGCTGATGGTACTATCTCTTGTTCTTTTTGCTGAGGTGATTTTTTTTGTCTTGTCATTTTGTCCAGAGGAGAATAGATGAATGAGAGAACAAAATGCTAACAGGTTAACAATGTCCCCAGCAAATATACTGTATACAAATCGGAAAAGACCTGAAACCAGGGGAAAAGAAGGGGAAAGAAAGAAAAAAGAAAGAGAAAAGAAAGAAAAAAAACAAAAAGAAAAAGATAAAAACAAAAACAGAACAATACAAAAAAACATAATATGATCAAATATGATCAGGCTAGTGCGTAGATCAGTGCCACACACTAGATTTTGGGCGTATTTTGGTCTGTTAGAAAAAAGTGCCTCCCAAAATTTTAAGGAAGAAAGACTTATATATGTACAAAATAAGGGTTGATACAATGAAGGGTTGGAAGATGACTGTAAAGATGAAAATTGTAAAAGATTTTATAAAAGGAATTGATAAGATAAGTTGTTGGAAAAAAGAAGGAAGAAGATTTAAAAAAATAAAAACGAAAAAAGAAAATGGAGAGAATGTGATCAGGCAGGAGATTAGAACAAAGCCATACACTAGTGATTTAGGGTATATTTTGATCTGTTAGAAGAAACTGTACCTCAAAAATTTAAAGAGAGAACAACTTATATATATATATGCCAAAAATAAGGGTAACTACTATGATGGGATAAAATATGACTCTAAAAATGAAAAATAAAAAATGTTTTTTTAGAAAAAGGGATTGATAAGATGTTGGTTGAAAAGGGGGAAAAGAAAAATTAAAAAAACTGTTTAAAAAATTAACTTTGAAAAACTAAGGAATCATGGTAAGAAAAGCCATGAATTCTACGTGCAGTATTCCCCTAGCGCTGGAGTTCTCCCGTTCTCCTTGATCGGTAAACTTGGTCTTGGCTGGCTGTTCGTGCTGATCTTCTGGGGGAGGGGCCTGTTGCCGTGGTTCCCAGATGTCTTTGCCGGAGGCTGAATTGCCCCGCCCTTGTCGGTCCGGGCTAAGCAAGCTGCTCGGGTTTGCTCTCAGGAGCTTTTGTTCCCTGCAAGCTCTCGGTACAGCCTTGGAGGACCAGGGTGAAAATGGTGGCCTCCCAGTCTCCGCCCAGAGGAGGTGAGAACTCGGGGCCCCGCTCCTCAGTGCGCCCCCAGAGAGAAGCAGTCACTCCCGTGTCCCCGGTCTCCGGCCGCACTCCGTGCTCACCCGGCCTGTGACCGAGCGTTTCTATCTCTGGCACCCGACCCCGTGTTGAGTCTCCAAACCCAGCAGATCCCTGCGGTGCGCTCCCGCGCCGCTCCTCCCGGGGGAAGAAGGGGAGTCTCCCCGGCTCTGCCGCTTGTGGGGTCCCTGCTGGAGGAGCAGTGGCCCGACTGGGCCGCGGATCACAGTTTATGGCCACCCCGAGCTGAGAGCCCGCGCCTCGGCTCCGTCTCTGCAGCCGGCTTCCCCGCTCCGATCCCTGGGAGCTCTGCCGCACTCAGGCTCCCCCGGTCTTTCTGTGACCCCGAGGGTCCTGAGACCCCACTGCCCCGCGAGGGTTCCACCCCCCGCTTAGCCACTGGAGCGACGTCCCTCCGCGGAGCCGGCTTCTCAAAGGTCCGATTTTGTGCTCCGCGGCTCTAGCACTTGCCAGAAGCGGCCGACGGAGGCCCCCTCCCCCGCCGTCTATCCTCCCGAATATCGCCTCGGATTCACTTCTCCGCACGTCCTACCTTCCAGTAAGTGGTCGCTTCTCTGTTCAGAGAGTTGTTGCTACTCTCCTCTTCGATCTCCTGTTGAGTTCGTAGGTGTTCAGATGGTTTGATCCCTATTCAGCTGAATTCCTGAGACCAGACAAAATCCAGGTCTCCTACTCCTCCGCCATCTTGCTCCTTCCTATTTCATGCTTTAAATAAATATATCCGTATATAGAAAGTACTACTGCTGTCTGGTTTTATATTTGTATACATGTACTTATAAACTACTTAACGTTCTGTGACATGTCACACGGGAATGCACGTTTTCTGCCCATGCCGAGGGCCAGTGGTCTGGTGGCCCCTGAACTGCCCACCAGTGGGTCCCTCACCCCACTGGGACCCTTTCCTGTGCTGACGCACATGTAGGTTGGTTAAATTTTACCTATGATAAACATCCGTGTGCAGGGATCGGCACACGTGGGGGTTTACCCCTGGGGTGGGGCTTTGGTGTTCCTTTTTTACGAGCTGATTTGTCCTCATTTGGTGAGTACCATTTTTGTGAAAGCACTGTTTCCAGTTGCGTCGCAAGTTTCTTTCCATGTCGATCTGGTGCCACGACAGCATGGCAACAGTGAAACCGGCAAGGACCGCCCACCACCAAACTACACCGAGCACCAGGAAGCTTGGGGCTGAGCGAGCGCTGGGCTTCCAGTGGGTGGTGCACCCCCTTTTCTCTTGCTGGGTTAGCAACAAAGCTTCTGAATCCTCTACAGACACGGGAAAGACTGGAGTTCAGATTGTCTTTAGATGTGTTTGGATTGTGACACAATTCAAATGCCACCAACTTGGACATAATAACGCTAAACAAATATCGGGCACTTACCATATGCCAGGCACTGCTCCAAAAATTTTAATGCTTGCCATGACCTCAGAAGGAACACGGCACTGTATCATCTGCCTTTAACACGTAAAGAAACTGAGGCACAGGAGGTCGGGCTTTGAGTCTGAGCACGTGTGGACCTTCGGTTGTGCCCCACATGGCAGCTCCATGGGGGCCCAGCCTGGCCCCGATACTGTGTGTCTGTGACTTTGTTCTTTTCCTCTGCACCTGCTGGGGAGGTTTTCCTAAGCAGAAACGTAAGACTCTTCTTGTACTTGAGTTGATGTTAAAAGGGAAAATGTCCCCCAGCTTGGCCACCAACCAAGCACAGAACAATTTCTGAGTCTATGTTATTGATGGGGGCTTTCACAGGTATTATTTCAACCTCATCACAGCCCTGCAATTGATGTGTTCACCAGCCCCGTTCTTCAGGATGAAGCAGTGGAGGCTCAGCTATTTGTCTAGGGGGCAATAAGGGGCTGAGCTGAGCCTCACACCATCCTGTTTTTTCCCCCCGTGGGCAGCTCTGAGGGCTGGGGTTTAAGTGTTCAGCTGGGCCCGAGCATCCAGCCTGCCACTTAGACTCTTTGGCCAGATTCCTTATTCAGCAGGCTTTTCTAGGTTGCTTGGGAACTCTGTCCTCTCTGTCTTTGCTCCTTTCGGGATGCACACAGGCTGTAACAAGGAGCTGTGTGGTTTGTGGGGCTGCAGAATGAACTGTGATGGGGCTTTACCTATTGCTGTCAACAGTTTATTCTGTGTATTGAGGCCCACAGAGAAGCAGAATTTCTTTCTCTGGAGGTGGTACAAAGATAAGGAGGCACCCCTGATCTGGAATGGGGTCCCTGTGTGTGAAGGTAGTAGCAGACTCCCCTGTACCTTCCTAGGATGCCCACAGAGTCCCTGCGGGCACGGCCCACCTGTCCCTTTGGGGTGGGAGTGGGTATGCCGGAAGTCCAGGCGCTCGCAGGGGTGTTAATGATGGACTTGTTGTGCATCTTTGCTTTAGAGTGACAGCCCAAGCTTCAAAGAACACGAATACACTGAGTTTGGGAAGTGGATGGATGGATGGGAGACCAGAAGGAAACGGACTCCAGGTAACAAGATCTCACTTTCTTTCACTGTGGTGGAGCTTAAAC
Organism: Eumetopias jubatus; assembly: GCF_037043125.1. Lineage (NCBI taxonomy): Eukaryota > Metazoa > Chordata > Mammalia > Carnivora > Otariidae > Eumetopias > Eumetopias jubatus. The sequence continues at coordinate 2,682,978 of NW_028274815.1, forward strand.
ACGGTGCTGGAAAGCCTGTGTACATTTCGGGTCAGTTTGTCACAGGCCCTTGGAATGCTCCCTATCTCCGATGACCCTTCTGAACATCAGGCTCCGAGGATGTAGGAAGGGGTCATGTGTGCACCAGCAGGCGGGAAGGAGCGTATGCACACGGCTGGGACGAGTGTCGGTGAAGTTGTGGGGGGTGGCGAGGACCTCCCCAAGCAGTGTGGCGCTTTTGCGGTGGGCCTCCAGCCCCGTTCCCTGGGGCAGGTGCTCTTATCCCCACGTAGCTGCCGTGGAAGCAGCCTCACTCACTCAGCCCTGGTCCCATCACTGCACATACTTCCTGTCACCTGAGGATCTACTTTTCTTCATTGCCACTCATCAGGCTCAATCAAAATACTCCTTTTGAAGTTGAAGGAATGTCCGTAAAAGCAAACTAAACCGGCATTAGGCTAATAACTGGGTTTTTTTGGGGGGGGGGGGCGGGTCTGTCTCAAGTATTACAGAGATACTGGTATTTCTTTCTTTTTTTTTTTAAAGATTTACTAATTTATTTGAGAGAGTGCGAGAGAGTACATGAGAGGGGGGAGGGTCAGAGGGAGAAGCAGGCTCCCCGCTGAGCAGGGAGCCCGATGCGGGACTCGATCCCAGGACTCCAGGGTCATGACCTGAGCCGAAGGCAGTCGCCCAACCAACTGAGCCACTCCAGACATGATCCGATTCCAATGAATCTGGGCATTTAAAGGTGGGTCTGCATCGGACTGCAAATGACCGAGAGCTACTTGGTGATCTACAACTTGGAGACTTCTTAGACTTTAGCAGACGCAGGGGGGCGAGCTGGGTGGGGCCCCACAGGAAGTCCCCAGAGCCTGAGCGTGCCACTTCTGGAGGCCCAGCTCCACAATGAGCACCTGCTGAGCTGGGTGGGGTCTTGTCTACACCGTGCACAGTCACAGTTGACCTTTTTGGAAGCTGATCTCACAGTTGTAGAAACGAGGCTCGGACAGGCCAGTTTTCACTTTGGAACCAGAATCCGGTCTCCCTGGATCCAAGGCCTATATGCATGTCCTGCTGTGGTTGGAACACGGGTTCTCGTGGGGCACGGCGGCCACATATGCCCACGTGATAGGAGATCTTTAAGTCACAGCTGAGAGTTAAACTGTGTGCACTTTTCTGTGCCAGGAGGAGGGTGCTGCTTGTTTTCATTTCAGTTCTGTTCGACCCCACACTTCATCTGCCGAGTTAAACCTGACGGGATGTCCTTGTTCACGTCTCGTAGGTCACGACTGGTGCATCATCAAGCTGGGGGTACAAGGGATTATCCGAGGCTTCGATGTGGACATTTCTTACTTCATGGGGGATTATGCTCCTCGAGTGTCAATTCAAGCAGCAAACTTGGAAGAAGGTGCCCTGGGAACCACCGGCCCCCAGAATGAGCACTGTGGGGTTGTGGGGTCATCTGGCCCAGCCCCCTGATGTGCACTTTCCATCCAGACAGGTTCAGCGACTTGTCTAAGGCCACTTTACTGCCACGGAGCTGTAGAACTTGGATTCCCAGTAGAGTGTTCTGTGATTTTTGATTTTTAGCTTGACCAAATGTAGAGTTCATTATTCCCACACTCTTGAGGCCTCACACAGAGGCCTACCCTCCTGGCACCGTGAGGTCTGGGGAGAGGTTGCAGGGGAGGGTGGCAGGCAGCGGGCCACCTGGAGAGTGTGGACCCAGGTCTGGGCCAGCTCTGGATGTGTGGCATCAGCTTCTTTTTGGCTCTCCCAGCGTGGATAATGATGCAGTAGCCACAGGGTTTTCAGAAGGGGTTCCTTGCTGCTTTGTGGGATGCTGGACCACATGAATCCTACAGGCTCTATAAGTTAGACCTGGGTTTTTATTCCTTCAATTGGCATAATCTGAAGTTGGTCCCAGCATTTTTTTTTTTTTTTTTAGAAAAAGGTACCATTATGTGTGTGCATATACATGTACTTAGGGAAGATAAATCATGACAGTTGGCAAATTTACGCTGAGAGCACTGCATCCATAGCCCTGTACGAGGCTCTGTGGAAGGATGGGCCCTGCTCCTGATGACAGTGGGGGAACCTGAAAAGTTAGGGGGTGATGGAGAGATGCTACTCTGGAGACAGGAAGTGACTAAGGACAAACAGTAAGATTCCTTCTGCAAGTCCAGCAGTTGTCCCAGATATTGACCAAATATCAATTCCAAGGATGCCAGGGGCGGGGTGGGGTGGGGGGGAGTCCTGTTTCTGGAACTGACCTGGCAATGTTCCAGAATTTCCATTGATCCAACTTCTAAAAACTCTACTCTTGATACATTTGTTGCAGTTGGACTTAACCTGGAAATGGTATGTACTATTTTGACAAGTAAATGTCCTACCATATGTTTTGCGGGACTTTTTGGAATTACTTAGCGTTTTAAATATCGAGGAACTTCAAGTGTGTCTATTACTTTGGTCATCTGACACTCTGACTTAGGAAATGTCATCTTCGGGCTTATTTGGCAAAATGAAAATGAACATACAGCCCACTATGAGAGTATATTCTTTTTGATTTTGAACACGAACCATAACCCTATTGGTCAATCTACCTTCAGATAAACAACCAGAAATCCCACAGAGAGGAATCAGGATAGGAGTGGCAGCCACGGCGGAGGAGTCTGAGGCCATTGCTGAGGTGCGCCTGCAAACAGGATCTGGCGCCTGTCATGGTGGTTGGGGCGGCAAGGGAACCGCTCTGTACGGCTGGCCACGAGAGTACTTCTTTGGGACATTCAACCCGGGTACACCTCCCCTCATTTACTGACCCAGCGTGACTTTGCAGATGCTTCTCGAGTGGTTCATGCAACCCCTGTACGAGGGAATGCCATGGCCCGTGTGAGGTCTGGAGTAGTGTGTCTCAGGGTGCTCTGCTTACCCGTGCTCATCCGCCGGATGCTGCCCTGATGAGATAAATACAGAAATCCACAGTAATAGCTTACGTACTTCTACATAGCAGTTTGACAAAGCAAACTTTATGCCTGATGAGTTTGATAAACAACTTGGGCTTCTGTTTTGGTACATTTTTTTTTTTTAAAGTTTGTCTAGTAATTAATTTATACTGTTTTTACAAAAGTGTTGATCATAACAGACTGGAAAATAAAAACAAGTTTATTTTTTTTTAAGAGTTTATTTATTTGACAGAGACACAGCGAGAGAGGGAACACAAGCAGGGGGAGTGGGAGAGGGAGAAGCAGGCTTCCCGCAGAGCAAGGAGCCCGATGCGGGGCTCGATCCCAGGACCCTGGAATCATGACCTGAGCCAAAGGCAGCCGCTTAACAACTGAGCCACCCAGTTTAAAACTGTTTAAACAACAGTTTAAAGAGCAAGAATCTGAAGGAAATGGTCACAACATTCAGGTCAACTGGTCAACCCTAGGTCTCAGGGTCCATGAGGACAGCCCAGTTTTTACTGAATGTTCACATAGCCGTTCTGGTTTCTTCTAAGAATCCCCAGAGGGGAATCTCAGGTCTTATCCTTCGTTCCCAAACCCCCCTGCCTGTTCTCCTGCCACCATCACCCAGTGGCTATTTTGATCAGGATGAAAAAACCCTCAAGCCTTTTTTCTGTTTAGTTAACCTGGGACATAATCTTTATTAGTATTTTTATTAAAGTATTTTATTAGACATCAATCATCAATTTTTATTCCAAAGTACCTCTATCCTGTAGGCCCCACGTGAGCACTAGGATGAGAAAATTTACTGTTCCCTGGTGCCGCTGCTAACATTTTAATATTTATTACTAGCTGAAGTCCAGTGACTGGAACTACCTGGTCCCTATGACAGAGCTTAAACCAGGAAAGCCTGCTTCCAGCCACAATTATTTTCCTGTCAATTCCCAGCAGAGATGGAGTCACGTGAGACTCAACATTTTCCCAGGTAAATATGGTGTGGACCCATCTGCCGTTCTGTGGCTTCTTTGCTTAATGTGGGCATGTTTCAGAGTGAAGTCACTCATCGCTCTAACATTTTAGGGTTATAATTTGCCCTTTTTGTGTTCTAGGAAATTCTTGTTCCAACCCAACCATCCATTGGTAGTTATCGAAAAAGCATTAGGTCAATTAGGATATGATGGAACTGAGCTGTATTAGGTTAAATATCTCTTAATGGTTTCTATTTCACTGGGCACACTAGCAGATCAAGTAGTTTGTGCAAATGACCCTCATTTTCTTTTATTTAACAGCTTTATTGTAATGTAGTTCACATACCATGCAATTCACCTACTTGAAGTGCACAGTTCAGTGGTTTATAGTATACATCAGTATATGGTTTAACGTCTACAGAAATATACAGCAATGTGCAACCATCACCACAGTCAATTTTAGAAGGATTTATCACCTCAGAAAGAAATCCTATACCCTTACTATCAACCCTCATCTCCCTCAGCCCTAAGCAACCATTAATCTACTTTCTGCCTTGACAGAGTTGACCATTCTGGACATTTCATATAAATGGTCTTTTGTGACTCGCTTCTTTCACTTAGTGTGTTTTCAAGGCTCATCCATGTTGTAGCATTCTTAGGAGTACTTCGTTCCTTTTCATGGCAGAATAATATTCCACTGTACAGATATAACACATTGTTTATCCAGTTCATCAGTTGATGGACATTTGGGCTGTTCCCACCTGTTGGCTACCTATGGATAATATGCTGCTATAAATATTCCTGTACAAGTTTTTCATTTGGGTATATATGTAAGTTGGAATTTTTGGGTCATATGATAACTGTTTTTAATTGTTGGGAGGAACTATCAGATTGTTTTCTAAATTGACCGCATTATATTATATTCTCACCAGCAGTGTGAAGGGTTCCAACTTCTCCACATCCTTGCTAACACTTACTTTTATCTGACTCTTTGATTGCAGCCATCCTAGAGGGTGTGAAGTGGTATCTCACTGTGGTTTTAATTTGCATTTCTCTAATGACTAATGATGGGGAGCATATTTTCAGTTCCTTACTTTGGCCATTTGAGTATGTTTATATATACGTGTGTATATGTACACGTGTATTTATAAACATGTTTTTTTTTTGAAAAGTGTCTTTTGCCCATTCTTAAGTTGGGTTTTTGTTTTTTATTATTGAATTGTAAGAGTTCTTTATATTATCCTAGATACATATCCTTTACCAGATATATGATTTGCAAATATTTTCTCCTGGGGTCCAAGTATAAAGGGGAAGGAAGCAGTAGGGCAACCTGTTGGGACATATGGGGCGGCAACAGGTTGCTTTAAATGAGTCACCCTCAGAGCACGGACAGGCATGTCTAATATCCTTGATAGTTTTGATTAAAAGTGAGGCTGGATATTAACTCTGTAAAGAAGACTCTTATTTTTTTAAAATATCAAGTCAGCTTTACACTCAACAAACAAGTATCTTCTAATACCACCAAAGAGGATCACCATGTCCAGTGAACCAGAGCATTGGTGCTCATAGGTTAGCTTCTGCTAAATTACTCCCTCTAGTATATTTTTTAGGGTATTATGCTAACATAGTCTGGTTTTATTTATTGTAAATGTCAAGACTGTTCTACTGAAATTTTTTCAGATCACTCGGTTTCATCAAATTTTTCATGTAAAAATATATGGCGTTTGGTTTCAGTAGAATACTCTGGTTAATGAAAAAATCTATATATACAAAGCTTGCTCCCATCTTCTAGGAAGTACTGCCCAAACAAATAAAAATATTCACTTTATTAGAATCAGATAATGTGAGTTGATGTTGGCAGGTACTCTCTGCTCTGCAGACCTAATCTTGGCTGCTGTGGTTCTCAGAAGCGATCCGGTTTTGTGCATATTATCTTTTCTATTCTCAATCACATTGCTAAGCAGTATGTTGTTACAAAAATAAAAACATAATGCTCATGTATGAGTCTGTGTAGGATTTAGCAATGCTAATTTGTGGCATCAAACATTATATCTATGGTGAATTTCCCAATTTCATTTTGACCTTCTTGGAGTTATTAATGCAGTAAAAAATGTGAGCACCTACTATGTGCCAGGACCAGTTCTAGATAGAGATGATAGAGATAGATCATTATTCTGGCTTGCAAAGATTTTATACTCTGGGTCTGGGAGACTGATATCAGCAGGGGCTTAAACAAATAAAATGACAAGATAATTTCAGACTGTGAATTGAACTCTGAAATAAATATGGGAAGGGATGGTACACCCAACCTGGGGAATCAGGCAGGGCCAGGCAGAGCTGGAAGGAGGTAGCTAGAGAGTGAGAGAAAAAGCCTCTCTGAGACTATGACACTAAAGGTGAGACCTAAAAACAACAAGTGGTCTTTTGGAGAGCTGGGAAAGTTGTTCCAGTACAAAGGAATGGTAGGTGCAAAGGCCCTGGGGCAGTAGAGTTGGTGTGTTTGAGAAACAGTGCAGGCAGGCTGTGGAGGGCTTTGTCATTTACGACCTCAAAACAGCCACCTTTCCAAGTAAATAACTATGTCTTCCTTCCTTCTTAGATGGTGGAATTGCACGTCTTAGAGTATATGGTACTGGACAGAAAGACTGGACTGCAACTGACCCCAAAGAACCTTTTGACCTAGTGACCATCGCTCACGGGGGTGCCTGTGTAGGATTCAGCAATGCACACTTTGGGCATCCAAACAATGTGATAGGTAAGGTGATGCTCTGGGACCTGGCCTTTATTTGGCATGTGTGGGCATCAGCATTAAGCACCCCATATGTTAGGAATGATTTAAGAGGAAGCACAGGAGTGGATGGGATTAGCCATCAATACACAGGATTTGATGCCTTTATGATGTGAAGTAAATCAAGAGTGATTTTCCTTCCTAATTTTGGCCTAAAGGGAAAAGTAAAACTTACTAACCCTCTGGCTGTATGTGAATTTACCAAAACATTAAGTTGAAGAAAAATGATTTGTATAGCAATGCTCAGGTGCATGGGATCTGTGACTTAATGACGCCAGTGCATTCATTCTCACATTTAAGATAAAATCCTGTGACATTCCCCTTAAACCATGTCATTCTCGGCAGGAGGTGGAAAGGCCAGGTCCGTGGCAGATGGCTGGGAGACTGCAAGAAGGTGGGACAGGCCGCCAGTATTAGAGGTAAGGAGTCCAAAACAGCCACAATAAAGTTTTCTAGATCTTGTTTCAAATTTACATCAAGGAAATGCTTATTTCAGAAACCTCTCAGGCAATGTTCCAGAAGTAGTTCTCCATGTTTTCCGGATCCCCTGCTGCCTCAATGTACTGTCAGGGCAGAACCCGGAAGGCCCCTGTGCTGGCCACACCAGCCACTCTAAGGCATCACTGCCCTGTCCTTGTTTCTATATTTTTTTTAATTTTTAAAATTTTAAAAATATTTTATTTATTTATTTGAGAGAGAGAGAGAGAGTGAGCATGAGCAGGGGCTGAGGGAGAGGGAGAGGCAGACTCCCTCCACCAACGTGGGGCTTGATCCCAAGACCCTGGGATCATGACCCGAGCCAAAGGCAGACGCTTCACCGACTGAGCCACCCAGGCGCCCCTGAGAGAGAGAAAGAGAGCACACGTGGAGGTAGGGAGGGGCAGAGGGAGAGGGAGAGAGAGAATCCTCAGGGAGACTCCCCACTGGGCTTGGAGCCCGACTTGGGACTCAATCTCCTGACCCTGGGATCATGACCTAAGCCAAAATCGAGAGTTGGATGCTTAACAGACTGAGCCACTCAGGCGCCCCCCAACCCCATTATTCTTTAATAAAGAAATGAGGATCTACAATGTAACGATAGAAAACCCATGGATAAATCTGTTGGTTGGCCTGGAGAAGAAAACACCAGTTGAATCATTTTTGGCATCTGTGTGCCCCTGGATGAGACCACCTGTGTGGATGTGTGACAGATCGGGGTCTCTCGAGATGGCTCAGCTGTTCATTTTGGCCAGTGACTAATGTGAGATGCAAAAGTCAAAACAAAAGCAAAACAAAACACCTTTCTGTGTGTTAATCCCACTGGAAACTTACTGGTAAACCCTCTTTCTTGGGTCAGTGTTCATGTCAACCAATACTTCCAAAGAAAATGAACATAATCCCATTGCCAGAAACTAAGGTTTGGGTGCAGATCATATATTGGTATGGATTTGACCAAGAACCTAACTACTTTGAGAGATCAAAACAAATTGATCCGAGGACTGGGGGCTCTGTTAGACACAGACCCTTCTACATGAGTTTACATCGACATAGACAATCATATCAAAAATTTATAAAATCTTACCAATTACCCAATAAGCTCATGAGTCCACCTGAGGCATTTAATGAATAATAGGCAAAGGGGCAATTAACACAAAATGTAATTTACATATCAGGGCCTAGGAAACACACTTTTATAGTAAGAAAAAAAAAGAAATATCATGAATATATGTCAACATTTTTCACTTGCTGGTTTCCAGAATTAGTTTCTCAAATGGCACTAAGCTTTCTTATCTTTTTTTTTGCTTCCTTTTGGATTCCAGAATGATGAGAATGGCATTCTCCTTGATCCGGGTTGTGAATGGGCAGTTTTCCGATTGGCACATCCTGGAGTAATAACTCAAATAGAAATTGATACAACACATTTTAAAGGTAAGTGTAAGGCTGTCAGGAAGTACATATAACCAGTATGCTGGTTATAGAGATAATGTGGTCCTGTGGGAGTAGAGCTCAGGATGGCGGGCTAGACACTCAGCTTTTACCCTCAGCAGATGTGAGGTTTTGAGCAACTTCCTCTAACTCTTGGTGCCCTACTTTTCGTCTTTATAAAATGTCAGAGTTGAACTAGATGACCCCCCAAAGTCAGACGAGATTCTGTGAAGACTCTTTACTATAGGGGCCCTGGATCTCGCTTGCAATGAGTGTGAAATAGCCTCTGGTTAGGATGTGAGAAGAACTGGATGGCATCTTCTTATCAGGGGGAGGGGGATGAGGCAGATTGGTTGGGGGTGACCATTTCCACTCCAGAATGGACTTTTGAGGCAGGGAGCTACACATTTTCAAAACCATGCCCTTCCATTTAAAAAAAAATATTTGCACAAGCACCCCTGATATTCAAAACCTACATTCTCATGAAATGTATACATGTGTCATTATATCGACAAAGTTCAAGAGCAGATATTAAACCTTTATAACTGTTGGGTGAAATTTTCATACATACTGGATTGGATGTTTTGTGATTGTTTAGTTGTCAGTAAACGGCCGTTTATACTCCTATTTTGGATGCCTTGATGTTTAAATGTCTTGTGAATCATTGTGACTTCAGTTACCACACCAAGACACAATATATATTTAAAGTGAAGCTCTTCTTCAGTGGTAGTGGATTTAATTGAATTATTTCAAGAAGTATTGATCATTGTGACTTATTTTTGGAAGACTACTTTAGATCTGATTGTTAGGTCACTGTTTTCACTTTTCTTTCTTTCTTCTTAATTTTTTTATTATGTTCAGTTAGCCAGCATATAGCACATCATTGGTTTTTGATGTAGTGTTCAACAATTCATTAGTTGCATATAACACCCAGGGCTCATCACAGTACATGCTCTCCTTAATACCATCACCCAGTTACCCCATCCACCCACCCCCCTCCCTTCTGCAACCCTCATTTTGTTTCCCGGCGTCCAGAGTCTCTCGTGGTTTGTCTCCCTCTCTGATTTCTTCCCATTCAGTTTTCCCTCCCTGCCCCTGTGGTCCTCCGTGCTATTGCTTATGTTCCATATATGAGTGAACCCATAAGATAATTGACTTTTCTGCTTGACTTACTTTGCTTAGCATAATCCCTTCCAGTTTCATCCATGTCGATGCAAATGGTGGGTATTCATCCTTTCGGATGGCTGAAGAGTATTCCATTGTATATATGGACCACATCTTCTTTATCCATTCATCTGTTGTAGGGCATTTTAGGCTCCTTCCATAGTTTGGCTATTATGGACATTGCTGCTATGAACACTGGGGTGCAGGGGCCCCTTCTTTTCACTACATCTGTGTCTTTGGGGTAAATAACACAGCTGATGAAGAGCTCAATTCTGGGTCAGTGGTGATGTCAGCTCTGCTTTTTTCTCGTGGTTTGTGGCTGCTTGCATTTCTGGTGGTATCTTTAATCCATGGGTGTCTGCATGGATAGTTTAAAATCACTTGTTAATTGTGTGAGTGATAGTTTATTTAAAACCAGGTAACAATCAGTAAGTCCGTGTAACCGGGGTGCCTGACTGCACTGTCAGGAACTTGCTGCTGTCTGCTCTCCAGGTTTCGTGTATCACATGAGGAGAGTCGTGGAGTGTGGGGCGTGCCAGGATCTAGCTGTCCTCTCAAATACACAAGGCCTAATAGATACGCATGTATGTGCATAGATCTTAGAGAAATAGAAACAGAAATAGTGCCTTTCATGTTCTCCTCCTGCATCTTTTGGGTTTCTGTGTGCACCCGGGAGTGTGCTCACCCACCTTGGAGGTAACCGTTTTAAGAGATGAGCTATAGGGGGCATGAGAACAATGCATTTTTTTTTTCTGTCAGGTTCTTTTTTTTTAAGATTTTATTTATTTGAGAGAGAGAGAGAGCACAAAGAGGGGGAGTGACAGGCATAGGGAGAGGGAGAAGCAGACTCCCCGCTGAGCAGGGAGCCCAATGTGGGCCTCGATCCCAGGACCCCGGGATCATGACCTGAGCCGAAGGCAGACACTTCACCGACTGAGCCACCCAGGTGCCCCTTCTGTCAGGTTCTTTATCAGCAACCCCTCCTAAAGTCTTAGGGGATCCCTAAAGCGGTTCTTCCCATAAAGAGCGTGGCCCTCCAACCCCACTGGACACAACCCTGACGAATTCCAGAGAGAAGAGAGACTCAGGACCCTGAGTCTTACCTGGGGAACCATTAGCACACCTGGAATACAGCACTTGGGTTGGTGCTGCTCACTGACTGGTTAACTTAGCTCGGTCTTTCTCTTTACTTCACGTGACGACATATGATGCCATAGGAAAGTATCTTCCAGCTTCAAAATAGTTTCAGATGAACTACACAGCCCCATGCAAGTACTTAACTGCAATCTAGGGTGCTTATTGCCTTCAACTTTCAAAGTAAAATGCTGCACATCCAAACTCCAACATGCCAGCCGGCTAATGATGTCAGGTCGATTCTGATTCCTCTGAAAAACACACACCTACTTTTCATCAGGCGATCCAACCCCAACACTGCTGGGTGCTTTCCTTCTCTCACATATGTCACACCTTTGCTTCTGTTTGGAGAGAACAATCTGTTCTTTGCTGGGTCTTTGATTCGATTAAAAAGTCCAAGACCCTATAAGCCAAAGTGCTGAGTATAAATAGAATGGAGAGAGTCACCCTGCATTTGCTCCGACAGGCAATTCTCCCGACAGCTGTAAGCTGGATGGTTGTATCCTGACGACTCAGGAGGAAGAAGACATGATCAAACAGAAGTGGGAGCTTCCGGGCCATAAGTGGAAACCACTTCTGCCAGTCACCAAGGTGTGGCACCCACGGGGAGCTGTGCAGGCTGGGTCCCAGCCCGGCCGCATCCCTCAGATTCGCTTTCCAAACCTTCTGATCAGCTTCACAGTAACGCGGACGAGCTTCTAAAAACCGTTATCTGTGCGTTTATGTCGTGAAAACACAGGCTCTAGTTCATACCTTTGCATTTCTAACAACCAAGTTTTGTTTTAAATCATCATGTGCAAAGAATATATACATACTTCCATATATATGTATATGGAGGTGTTTCTGCAGTATATTAACTTTTAGAAGGGATGAGTAGCATATTTAAAGCTATAACAGCGTGTCCTCTTGTGGGATGGATGCTGAGATGTTCCAGAAGTGTCCTCTTCCATCCAGTGGGAAGACAGTCATTTGTGGTTCAGAATGGGGCATGGGGGCTGCTCCCACCGAGTGATGGGTGACGACCTCTGGGAGGTCACTTACTTTTCCTTATCAGTGTGTCCACTTCATTAACTATTAAGAACCACAAACATGGACCCGAGTGGTCATGTCAGTAATCCCCGGGCTTGAGATCCCGACTAGCTTTTCTCTGTGGTAAGCCAACTTACTGTGAGTGAGTAACCGTCATGGTTCATGGGCCCTGAGTCCACACGGACAGACGGCTCGGCGGGCCAGCACATTTGGGCCCCACACCGCGTTACCACAAGGGCTTCTTCCTGGCCTCTCTTTCAGCTCTCCGCCAATGAAAGTCACTTGTTCAACAGCCTGACCCTGGAGCTCCAGGACGTCATCACGCACGCGAGGCTCACCATGTCCCCCGACGGCGGCGTGAGCCGTCTGCGACTCAAGGGCTTCCCCAGCTCCATCTGCTTGCTGCGGCCCCGCGAGAAGCCCAAGATGAGGTTCTTCGTGAAAGCGGGCTTCCGAGCCAACCTCTGACTCCACGCGTGGCCGGCGCGGGCTATGGGATGACATAGTCCCACGCTTCTCCTGAAGTGTCTTTAACACCTAAAACTTAAGAGGTTCCTAGCAATGAATCTTTCTAAGATCAACATAATTCCTGGTGATTTAATAAAGTGGTCACTCTTACACGTTGACATCTGTACTTACTGTTGCTATGAAGTGTGTGGTAGGTTAAAAATTGGCTGTGGCTATGAAAAGCAGGCGGTCTCATAAAGATGACTTTTAAAAACTACTACAAGATCTTGCTATTTATAGCATATTCTGTACCTTCTGTCTGTAGATTTGGCAGGCTATGTATTCATAGCCTATTGCCTTTAAAAGCGTAAGCCTATCAAAACCATTGGAAAAATAGATTTCTGGAATCATTGATGGTCTCAGCTCAAGAGGACCCATCCTCTTTCTGGGCCCATTTCTACCCAGAAAAGGAATAACTTCCACAAGGGCACCCGCGACCTTGAATTGTTCTTCCCCAAATGAAAGTGCATTCTGAATGTTTAACCTTTGAGAAACCGGGTGCTAGCTGTGACGAGTAATCCAGTTTCTCACAGGCTCTCAATGATTCCATACAATTCTTCCTTGACACAATTTTGATTATCCAGACAATCCTGATGCCCGCCCCCCCATGTCCCCAACCTCTCTGGCATAGGAGGCTGGCAAGTGTAGTGGGAAGGTTGTGGTGAGTGTGGGGTGGATCCTCAGCACCCTCCCATTCCCACCGCCTCCGCAGAGAGGTAGATCACAAAGAGGGGCTGTCTCCCTTCCTTTCCCTGAGCTCTGCTATCCTCGCCTGTCTAGGTTCGCTGATGCCCCCTCCCCTAGCCTGCTCTCCTCCTGCCCCTCACCTCTCCAGGCTCTCAGGTGCCGGCGCCCTCACCTGTTCCGGCTCCCTGCCGCCCCTCACCTGGCCATCGTCCTGCCCCTCTCAGGGGTGCAGGTGGTCACAATGGCCGGCTGGCGTCAGCGCGGGCGGGGAGCCGGGGCACACCGCAGTCGCACGCCCACGCCCTGGCTGCCCCACGGCTCGAGTGCAGCGAGTGGTGTGCGGCGGCCCTGGGGCGGTGGGGCCATGGGCACGCGTGAGCCGCACGTGCTGGTGGACACCACGCCCGCCAAGACCATCCTGGTGTACCGCAACGGGGACGCGTTCTTCGCGGGCCGGAGGTTCGTGCTGCCGCGGCGCCGCGTGGCCACCTTCGAGGCGCTGCTGGACCAGCTGACCGAGCAGGTGGAGGCGCCCTTCGGCGTGCGGCGCCTGTTCACGCCGACGCGCGGGCACCCGGTGCTCGAGCTGCAGGCGCTGCAGGCGGGCGGCAAGTACGTGGCGGCCGGCCGCGAGCCCTTCAAGAAGCTCGAGTGAGTGCGGCGCCCCTTCCGCGCGCGGCCCGCCGCTCTTTGCGCCGCGACTCGGCGAGTGGGCGGCGCACCTGTCGCCCTCTGCCCTCTGTGCGGGGTGACCCGGAGAGCGCGGGCGGCACATCTGTCGCCATCTGTTGGCGGTGACTAGGCGAGTGCGCGAGGCGCACGGGTCCCCCTCTGCTCCGTGACCTGGTGAGCGCAAGCACGGAGGCGCACTGTCGCCCCCTTCTCACGGTGACCTGACGAGTGCCGGCGGCGTTCTGTACCCGGTGACTCGCTAGTGCGGTGGACAGCACACCTGTGCGCACAGCCCCTCCTGCCGGTGGTGGGCAGGGCTGGCGTCCACCTGCTCTCAGCAGGTGTATTAGTGCCAGAAAGGGCGTGGGGACGAGGAGTGGGCGGGCAGTGACCATGAGGGCAGGCCTCTCTGAAAAGGTGACCTTGGCTCGAAGATCTGGAGGAAGAAAGGGAGTTAGCCATGCCGGGGAATACTGGGGAAGCACGTTGGAAGGCAGGAATCAGATCTGGGTCTGATTGCGTGGCTTGTCCCTCTGCTGGCTTGCCCCAGACTGGTGTTCTGCCATAGCCGGCTGGGCATTCGAGTATGAACGCACTTGCCAAGGTGTGAAATCCGAGCATCTCCCAGCGGTGTCTCCTGCTAGACTGAGGCCTTGCAAGCGTTGTACCCGTGACCTCCAGAATCCTGGCCCAGAGGCAATGCTGGCCTACAGCACAGACTCTGAAAGTCTGCGGAGAGCAAAGAAACACTCCCCCCTCCCTCCCCACCGTGTCTGTTGAGATCAAGACAATCTGCGGGAGAGATGTTAGCTGTCTTGGGGAAATGCATCTGTGTATAAAAGTGGGGTCACTGTAGAAATCCTAATGGAAATTGGTTGGCCATATTCAACTGGTTAGTCATACTGGATGGTGTCCACTCAAAATGTCAGTTTGATTCCTTTTTGTTTTGCCTGATGCTGGCATTACAATCCCTTTGAGGTCTTATTGCATATGGGGTTATACAGCGCAGTCCTGTTTATACGCATACTTTTCTTCTCAGGGGTACTCCAATCCTCTTACAGGTTCTCTAAACTTTCTTAGTAACTGTCATTATACAAATGTCTTTGCAACCCAAAATTCAAGCTTGCAGTTCTTCAACAAATAGCTGTTGTTCTTCCCTTCCTGTGGCGCAGAGTTGGGGTGCTGTAGGGGCTTTGAGAGCTTTGTAGTGTATGTTTTGGGGAGATAAGAACAAATCCCCGTAAAAAAGAAAGGGGTCGCTACTATGACAGATTCTGTTTAGATGCGGGACCTCTGAAAAAGCTTCTTTACAAATGCAAGGAGGAAATTGTTCCTTATCCTCCACGAATTCCTCACCTGGGGCAGCATCACCCATGTCTTGTGCCTGCCTTTAAAAGGCAGACTGCCTGTGCTCATGCTGTTGCTAACTCATTTCCTTTATTGTGAAATGTGTTGTATATACAGCAGTGTATACAATTCTATGTATAGTTTAAGCAAAACTCTGTGTAAACCACACTCTGGATCAAGAGAGAGCACGACTGGTGTTTGAAAACCTGCCACCTCCATCCCCATCCTTTCTTCACAGGTGACCACTGTTTTGGCTTTAGTATCATCCTTCCGTGATAATGGATCCTCAAAGGACAGATTTTTCAATGTTTCATGTTTGTGTACTTTATATAAATGCTATCATATTGTATATAGTTTTCTGTTAGTTGCTTTCTCACGGGGTAATAGGCTGTGAGTTTCATCCATGTCAATAGTAGGTCATTCACTTTTACTGCCATGTGTTCTTTCATTGACTAAACTACCAGTTTACTTATCCGATCATTTGATGGCTAATTTGGGTTTTTCTAAATTTTATGCTGAAATAAACAACGGCCCTGTTGTAAACATTCTTTTGCATGTCTGCTGGTGCATATGGGTAAGACTCTCTCTAGGACGGGTGCATTAGTTATCTACTGCCAGATAACCGATCACCCCAAGCTTTTTGGCTTAAAAAAGCTTTATTATCTCATGGTTTCTGGGATCAGGAATTCAAGAGCAGCTTAGCTGAGTGGTTCTGGCTCAGAGACTCTCCATGAGGTTGCAGTCAGCCTGCTGGCTACCATCGTCTGAAGGCCTGATTGGGGTGGGTGCTTCCAGGCTCACTCCCAGGGCTGAGGCAGGAAGCTTCATCCCTGCAGTGGGAGCCTCTCCACAGGTGCCTCAGCAGCTGGCTCTCCCCAGCACCAGGGAGCCAGGAGGGAGCCCGGCTATAGGGCTGTCACTGCCCGTTCTCTGTCATGCTGTCTTCTCTCTCTGTCTGCCTAGTCATCTTTGTGTGCTGGACATTACTTTCAAAACTTACTTGCAGAAATAATTTGTGGCCTAGGGTGATACTGTCTTTTGCCAAAGTTGACTTTTTGTGTATTTTGGCCAGATAACCTGTCGTCAACTCTTCATGATCACCTTAATACAACTTCAGACTGTGTGATAATTTGGGCCACCCAGATGGCTTGAAGACAGGATGGACCCCACCGGGGTCCCAGTTCACAAAGATGGGTAGTTCACAAGGAGCCCCGTTGCTGGTGTGCCCTGAGCAAGTGCTTCTGCTTGCTGACCGCTGAGCCTGTCAAAGACATGGTTCAACCTCTCAGCCATCTGTCCACAGTGGGCAGTAATCCCTGGGCTGCAGTGGCCCCAGATAGTGGGCTCACATGCTTGGATTTTCTTTATTTCCTGGATCTTGGCCTGGTAATTCCTCATTATTTTGTTAGATGTCTAAAGTTTCAAGTAAATGCTTTCATTTTGTTCAATTTTGTTAGTTTTTAGTGGACAGGTTGATCAGAGTTACTTAGTCCATGGTCCCCAGGGATGGAAGCCTCTCTCCCTCCTTCTTCATGTATATTTTTATAGATGTATGATTCTGTAAATGATAGTGTCCTTCAGTCCACAGAAGGTGTTTCTCTTTTTCTTTATTTGGGGAAGATTTTATTTTTTTTATTTATTTGAGAGAGAGAGAGAGAGAAAGAGAGAGAAAGAGAGAGAACGACTTGGGGGAGGGGCAGAGGGGGAGAGAGAATCTCAAGCAGACTCCTCACTGAGCACAGAGCCCGAGGTGGGGCTTGATCTCATGACCCTGAGATTGTAATCTGAGCACAAACCAAGAGTTGCACACTTAACCGACTGCGCCACCGGTTTCCCTGGAAGGTGTTTTTCTATGGTCTTTTAACTTCGTGGTTGCTGATGAGAAATCAGTTATCATAATTTACTTATTTGAAAGTAATATTTTATCTTTTCTGGCTATTTAAAATATATTTTCTTTAACTCCAGTGTACTGTGGTTTAAGTGATACGTCCAAGTAGCTAATAGATTGAACTCTCTGGAGGCTGGTGTGGTAACTTTCAACAGCCGTTGTGTCTTCAGAGGATGCCTCTGTCTTACACTTCCTGTGTTTTCTGCCTCGCGGTCGATGTGGGGTGGCCTTTAATATCTCATTTCTAAAAATTCTCCCTTGTTCTTTTTCAAATCATGTGTGTCGTTCTTCAGAGTTTCTTGGTCCTTGCTTTTATTGAAATATTGTCCTTCTGCATCTGCGATGCCCGTGTTGGAAACCTGTTTCTGTTTCCTGTTATTTTATTTTAAAGATTTTATTTATTTATTTGACAGAGACACAGCGAGGGAGGGAACACAAGCAGGGGGAGTGGGAGAGGGAGAAGCAGGCCCCCCGCCGAGCAGGAAGCCCTATGCGGGGCTCGATCCCAGGACCCTGGGATCATGACCTGAGCCGAAGGCAGACGCTTAACGACTGAGCCACTCAGGTGCCCTGTTTCCTGTTATTTTAGTTGTTTTCTCTCAGTTGAGAGAGTAATCTCCTCATTAGTTTACTTTTGTCTGTAAGTGACTCCTTTTATATGGATTTTAGTTGAGGAAGTTCATCCAGGGCTGAGGTAAAGGTGAAATTCTTGGGAGGGGGTTGCTGTGTTCATCTTCTGCATGGTGCTCCCCCAAAGACACTCTGAATTCAGTTAGTAACGTGAGATTTGGGGGCCCACCCAGATAGTGTAATTTTGTGAGCAAGCTGGCTTGTGATCTGAATTCTTAATTGCATCTGTGAAGATGCAAATTTAACATCCTATTGTTTTTGAAGGAAAATCTTAATCCATAGACATCCGAGTTGCCCAGAGGTATTGGACTAATGCCATGACATTTTAGAGTTAAGTTTCTTACAATGCTGATGCTGTTGTGTGTGAGGACTCACTGACAAGAGCATATTCCTTTATAGATGTCTGATTTTGTGATGGTTGTTTTCAGGCTTGATTGTATGCTACGTTATATATCACCGTAACCGTGATGTAAACGGAATTATTGTGACGTCCCCAAATTCCTATGTTGAAACCTAATCCCCAGTGTGGGTGTTAGGAGGTGGGGCTTTGGGGAGGTGAATCAGTCATGAACGGGATCAGTGTCCTTGTAAAAGGGACCCCGGAGAGCTCGGTGTCCTTGCTGCCATGTGAGGACTCTCGAGAAGGACCATGGACCAGGAGGGCCCTCACCAGAACCCAAGCACATTGGCACCCTCATCCCAGACTCCCAGCCTCCAGAACTGTGAGAAATATTTGTCTTTTGTTGACTCCACTCGGTCTGGGTGTCTTTGTGGACTTAGACACTATGTATGCTGAATTCTGATTTCCTACAGAAGCCAGTATTCAGGTAGGAGAATATGTTGCTACTAAAATTGACTTTAAAATCCTTTTCAATGTATGTATAATGAAAAGTATTTAATCTCCCCCCCCCAAACATTTCCTTGTAAAATCGGCATGTGTTTTATTTGTGAGCTGATGAGGAAGGAAGCTTGGAAGCACGGGCCAACATGTCCGAACATGCTTGGTACATGCTCCTCTTTCCTCTGTCCTGCAGGTTGAGACATTTTCTAATAGACCCTGTTAGACCCTTGATTTGAGAGGGAAACTGTCATAGTCTATTTGAAATGTTTTGGACACATGGCCGAAACACTGAGACTTTGAGGCGTTTCTCTTCTCAGATCTCTTCATGTTTGTTAGTGTTTTCTGTGAGGGAGGCAGCGTGGTCCTGTTCACCGACGGAGTGGGGAGTGGGAAGGGCCGATGGGGTTCCCATGTGCCCTCGATTCTCTGGAATTATCTGTGTACCTTCAGTGATGTACATGGATGGGTGCTATTTGCATGGGAAGTTTATCATGGAGAGACATTTAAATTTCATTTTCCTCACTACTTTTTAGATCAGTGAAGTATGAAATCGGAATCCAGACTTTGGTGAATAAAGCTCTGACAAATATTTTGGCTTGATTTCTGCTGGTATCAGTAAGCTAGCACTTGTTGGAATGTATATTCTGTAATTACTGAGCCATTGAACAGTTAAAATTAATTTTCTCCAGCAAATAATCTTCTAATTGTGCCACTAGCAAATGAAATTTGCAGTGAAACCTGGTGATGTATTAGCCATCCTGGGGCTCTTCTCATAATAATGGCTGCAAAACAATACATTGAAAAGACAAACACCAGCAAGTCTATATAGAATCCAATCATTATTCAAACCCTACATTTTCTGGAATGAATTAATTTGAGATGAAGAACATAAGTTTTTCTTCTATGAAACAAAATATTATAGGCTAGTAATTACCTTTCAAAAAAATGTCCAGTAAAACCTAGAATTCATGATTTCTTTTGTGGAGAAAGCTATGTTCACAAAAGTATGTAAATCAGGACGTTGTGTGTGCGTGTGTGCACATGTGTGCATGTGCACACGTTTGGGGGAGAACCCAAAGAATTTGGATTGTGCCAGGAATTTTTCCTGTTTGCCTTATGAGTTTGTTGTTGATTTATGAAATGAAAGAGCTTTAAATCACTCTATCATAGTTTGCCTGCACCCAACATTTACTTCTGTCTGCTTGCCACCCGTTTGTATCCTGAGGAGAGTGGGTATCAGGGAGAAGAAGGCAGCCAGAGTATCAGGAATGTGGTCTCAGGGACAGAAGGCCTGGGTTGAACTGAATCCTGGCTTTTCCTATTTCAGTAGCATTTAACCAATTAAATGACCTTGCTGAAGATCCATGTCCTCATCAGTACAACGGGGTTAGTTCATATCCAATGTGGTGCTGTAAGAATTTAATGAACGCACTACTTTAATATGCCTGGCTTGATTCGAATGGGAAGTTTCTTCCTTTCCTTTGTTCTCTGGAAGCAGCTCGGAAGGACGTGGCTCGTTAACATCCAGTCTCTGCTCAAATGCCTACTCCCCTCTCCCCCCTTCAAGGAAACCCACACCCCACCAAGCCCGTCTCCAAGCACTGGCCTGAAGACTCCAGTTCACTGCATCTCTGAGGAATTACTTGTTCTCTCTCTCTCTTGTATTTGTGTGTTCTTTGGAATGCAGCATTGAAACAATAAATAGCATTTTGTGTTTTTGTAGGATCATTTTATGCCTTAGTTTTTCTGCATTTATTTTTACTTTTTTAAAAAAGATTTATTTATTTTAGAGACAGGCAGAGAGAGAGTATGAGCGGGAGGGGTAGGGGCAGAGAGAATCCCAAGCAGAATCTGTGCCGAGCATGGAGCCCTATGTGGGGCTTGATCCCATGACCCTGAGATCATGACCCAAGCCAAAACCAATTGTTGGGTGCCCAACCAACTGTGCCACCCAGGCACCCCATGCATTTATTTTTACTTTTTTTCCCACCTAATGATAGAATAAGTTGTCTCCTTTGGGGATTACTGTTCATAATCAAACACGGAATTTGGGGGGTTAAAACTGGAAGAAGAGCTCATACAAGGGCCACAAGCAGAGGTGGTGAGCCAGAGATCTGATTGTGCCATGTTTAGTTTGCGTCACACAGTTTTCAAAGATGTGAATTGGCTGGGACATTTTATAACAAGGGGGTTCATGTAATAGTATGACATTTTAGTTTTATTGAAAAAAGACATAGAGGATTTGAATTGTTCAAAAGGATGGAGTTTTTAGTTGCCTGCATTTCCATGTGAGACCAGTGCCCTGGAGCAATGAGCACTGCTCACCTCAGGCAGGAAGTGGGCTCAAGCTCGCCACAGTCCCCACCATTCCCTAATGCTGCCCTGGGCAAGCATCGTCATTACTTGCCTGGCCTCTGTAGGCATCTGGCTTGTGACTCCTGACTCTACTGAATACTTCTTAACTCCTTTTTCCTTCCCACTGCCAACTCTTAGTCCTTCTCTGAGTATTGCTAAAACTGTCAACAGCAACAACAATCTCAGATACATATTTTTTTAAAATCAGGAAGAAACTTTAAAAGATATAAAGTTAAGGTGTTTATTATCATGAAAAAAATATCTGTTCTTTTTTTGAGGCATATGGAGGGTTCTCCAAAAGTCCCCAAGTGTCAAAAGTTGTACTAGTGGGGCTCACATATGTGTTATTCTGGTGACATTTCCCGGTGTTCAGTTTTGGCAGAACGGAGACAATGATGTGATTCTGTGTGACAGGAGGGGATGGTGCAGGTGATGAGGAGCTGGATAGGGAGGGACTCTGCTCTGACTCTGGCCAGTTTGCAGGACTCTGAGTGAGCTCACTCGTGGGCCTTCTGATGACCTGCTAAATAAGGAGGTTGAATTAGATGACTGATACTGTCCCTTTTGGATTAATAAGGTTATAGGAGGGAAAGAGGGTCACTCAGGAGGCAGTTTCCCATGGCCGTTGCCAATGGCAGCCATTGGGGCATTGTCCTGCGGTGACCTTGCCGTTGACCTTGCCATTGGGTGTCCATGTCCCATGTGCTGCTCTTGACTCTAGTTTAAGTTGTTGTGGAATCTCTTATGGGAATTCCAAAAAGGAGTCCTCTCTCAAGAGGCTCTGATCTTCCACCTCAATATTTACATTCTAATTAGGTTTCTCTTTCTTCTTTTGCAGTTATATTCATATAGCTCCCAGAAAACCCGCAAAGATGAGAAGGTTGAAGGAAGTAAGTGTTCACTGCTAATTACTAAAGATGGGATAAATTGGGTGATCCGGGAAAACTTCGAATGTCAGTGTTGAATGATGTCGCTTTTACAAAATCAGCGTTTTGTAGGCAATGCCTATAGAGGCATGTTGCTCTTGAAGCCCGAATCCACTGTGCAAGCTTGTCATACTTGTCAAAGCACTTAAGTAACGAACCTGATGGGAGTCAGTAAAAATACTCTAAGACCATGGTTAGGAAGATTGTCATCTTCGAGACACACTGTGCAATTATTTATTGAAACTTTTCACTTTTCTTTTGTTTTGGGGGGATTTGGACAGATGGGTGTCAGGAAAAGCTATTTTAAGTTATATAATGTTGAAGTTAATTATAACGCTAAATTTAAAGATTTGCCCCAAGTTCTCAACATTTTTGTGCCTGACAGACATTTGAGAGGTCTAGAGGGTGGAGCCTTCCATCACTGTTCACATCACCTGATTCTTAGCAAAAAAAAAAAAATCCATTTAATAAGTATAAAAGGGATCCACCTTTTAAAATAAGCAACAAATTGCTAGGTTTTAAGCAAGATATGCTGTTGATATTTAGAACGTAACATGATTTTTACTTTTTTCTTTTTTAAATGGCCTTGTCATTTTGTTTGGTGTTTCAAAGGTGAGATTTTTGAGAGTATTTACTTCTCTAAGTGGTAGTTTGGGTATTCTTATGTTTTCTCCTCCGTGAGTTGGCATGATGACTGAATGGTGAGAGATGAATAATGTGCCAGAAAGACATCAGTGCTGGTCCTCTTCCTCCACAGTTTAAAGAAACAGGGCTTCTGTGTGCCCTTGAACATGCAGCCCGAGTTCCAGTAAAGGACAGCCTAGGAGCTCCAGCATGGGTCTCAAGCACGAGCCTGCAGAAGCATTTAGCTGTTTGCTTAGGGTGTGCATTTCAAGGCAGCGTGATGAATCAAGTTGTATTTATTACATACCCTCTCCCCCCAACCTGTAACTTGCCAGGGGCAGTGGGAAAGTCTCCAACAAGAAACAGTTCCAGCCATGACTAAAATTCAGGGCCACCGAATAGAGAGAGTGGAGATGGTGTGTGATTATTCTTAACACCTGGGTACCTGCTTCCCTCTCTCCAATTGGGCAGGGAGTGGGAGCGAGCAATGATTCTGAAAAGTTGCCCTCAAGCTTCAGTCTATGTGTACCCTTTATACATTTTGGTGACTTAAAAAATAAGATATGATTATCATTAGCAGTTAGCATTTTAGGACAGGCAGGAAACATGCAGATTATGTTGTCAACCCCCCTCGTTTTCTAGTTGAGGAGGCTTTGATCAGAGAGGTTGGGTGACATGCTGGATGTGAAGTCAGCACACTAGAGTGGGGGCCGCTGGGCACTCACACTGACCGGGCTGTAGTCACCCCCGAGAGTTTTGTAATTTTTCTTATGGAGTTTATGCTTTTCATCTAAAAAATCTGTTTGTACAAGGAGTCCTTATTGAGCAGAATGTCAAAAAGCTGTGCAGAAAAGCTCAATGAAGAAAATGGGTGTCATCCACAATCTTATCTCCCCAGGTCAGCGCTCTTTGACTTTGTCACGTCTGTTTCCAGGTGCTGTTCTGTGCTCTAGCAGCAAGCATGTATACATGGAAACACACGCATGTACAATACATGTGTACATATGTGTATATGTGTTTGCAGAAATGGGATCCATCAATACAGACTGTTTTCCAATCTGTTTTTTATTTACTGTATGTTGTGACCGCTTTCTCCCATGGTGACTGATCTTCTGCAACATGTTTTTGATGGCTGCAAGATATTCTGTCATGTGAACCTGTCATAATTATTTAACCCACCCCTATTAGCAGATCTTTGGGTCATTCTGCTTTTTCATTTTTTTTAGCAGTGATGTAATGGATCCCTTATACAGACATATTTGCTCAGAGTCATGACTGTTTGTAGAGAAGTGGAATTAGAGGCACGATTGTAACTTCTTCAATATTTATGGCCAGGAAGTTTCTGAAAAGGTGTATTGCTTCCAGTGGTGCATGAGAACGCCCATAACTACCCTTGGGGTTGAGCGGCATAGTGTGCGTGACTGGCGGGTGCTTGAGGCCCGCTGCCTTGGCCCCTCCCTCTTTGTGGAAGAAGTCACTGAAAATGGATTGCTACTGTTGTTTGATATGTAAATGACTGTCTGGGTGGGAGTGTAGTATGTTCGGGGACTTGTATCTGTGCTGTGGCCAACCTTGAATGAGCCACAACCAAGAGCTTTGACTGAAAGGGAAGATTTGGTCCAAGAAATCTGTTCCCATGAGTGGACCGTAAATGTAGCCTGAAATTAAGATCTGTGTCCTGCTGTTCCCTATGAGGACAGAGTGCCAGACCCCTAGGGCTGAGGTTTGTGGGTCCCCCTGGTGGGCACCTCTCTCTCTTGCTGCCTGTACTGCTTGCCTAACTACCTACCTTACCCCTCTTTTATCATCTCTGATTACTTACTACTACTTACTACATCATGTCTTTCCTGCTTTGTGGCTTTTGGGGGACATCCCCATAATTGTGGCGATAATATAATAATGAGCTAAAAGACTAGTCTTTTATTGACTGTTTTAGCTGTTTATCTTATTCTAGGGACGGAAAGGTTCCGGTGAGGCCTCAGATGGAGACTGTGTCTCCTATTTCAGAAACAGTGTAGCAGGAAGGCTCTGTGCTGGTTCTCGGAACAACCTGCTCCAGCCCCCTCGCCTCAAAGCCACCAAAGCCACATTGGATACCCGCTAAGGAAGTCAGCTGCAGCAGCTCCATTCGCATTAGACACTGCCCTTCCCTTGCCCTCCAGCCGCACCCTGGAAGAGCAGGGAGGAGGAGACGGCTGAAGGCCGACGATATAAAACACCATGCCCTCTGCCCACTGGGCTGGGTCAGGCCTGCACTGGGGGAGAGGCTCTGCTTGGGATGTAGGATGAGGCAGGGCTTTTTCCGTGTCTGCTGGGATGATCCCGTGGTTTTTCATTTTTTGTTTGTTAATATTATGAATTACATTGATTGATTTTCAAATATTAACCCAACCTTGCATTCCTGAGACAGACCCCACTCATGAAATATTGTCCTTTTCATATATTGTTGGATTTTTTTTGCTAAAATTTTGTTTGGAATTTTTGCATCTGTGTTCACGGACGGATGCTGGTCTGTAGGTTTTTATTCTTGTAATGTCTTTCTCCAGTTTTGGTATCATTTCTTCCTTAAATGTTTGGCAGAAGTTACCAGTGGAGCCAACTGGGCCTGGAGTTGTCTTTGTGGGAAGGTTTTTAACTACAAGTCCAACTGCCTTCCTAGATAATAGGCTTCCTCAGGTTGTCTGTTTCTTCTTGAGTGAACTTTGCTAATTTGTGTCTTTTAATTTGTCCATTTCATTTCAGTTGTTGAATTTATTGCAAGAAGTCATTTATTTTTAATTTTTTAAGATTGATTTCCTTATTTTAGAGAGACAGAGAGAGAGAGCACATGGGAGCTGGGGCAGGGGCAGAGAGAGGAAGAAGCAGATTCCCGGCTGAGCATGGAGCCTGCCACAGGGCTCGATCCCAGGACCCTGAGATCATGACCTGAGCTGAAACCTAGAATCAGATGGTTAATCGAGTGAGCCACTCAGGCGCCCCATGAAGTCGTTTATAATGTTCTCTGACCCTGTTGACATCTGTGGAACCCAGTGATGTGACCCCTCATGCTGCTATTCCTGGTCATTTGTGTCTTCTCTCTGTTTTCCTGATGAGACTGTCTATAGTTTTATCAATTTTATCAATCTTCTCCAGGAACAAACTTTCGGTTTTATTGGTTTTCTTGATTTCTTTGCCTCTGCTTTCTCTTTTATTGGTTCTGCTTTGAACTTTCTTCTGTGTTGTTGTGTAGGGAACCATGCTTCTATGTGGGGTGACTCTTCTCTGCACCCTCACTTTCTTCCCTTTCTCTTTGGGATACCCTTCTCCCCCCACCCTCCGACGCCCTTCCCTCCCAGGGCGCAGGCCTTCGCGGATGACTTCTGCTGTTTTGTCACAGGAGGGAGCTGACTTCCTTCCTCCGCCTTGTGATACATTTGCATTTTTGTCAGAGACACTGCGGACACAGTGTCTTGGCCCAACGATGGAGATTTCTGTTCTGGCACCGGGCAGACGGGGAGTGACTGGCTTGGGCACGCGCTGGAGCCCACCGTGTGGCGTCGGTCTGCCAGCTTGCTTCCTTCTCCCCTCTCTGCCAACTTTGCTAGGTGCACCTGCTTTCCCTAGCCTCCTCATCGAAGCTGACGTGGGTAACTCTTCCCCCTCCATCGGTCGGCATTTATCCGCAGCTTTACTACTTCTTTTAACCACACGATTTAAACGTATGCGCAGAATGGATCACCTCTGGCCCCAGCAATAATGGTAAAGTGTGAGTGCGCTGGCCTGCACTCACCCTGCTGTTGTTCTTCTTTTCTCTGCCGCTGTTTGCATTTTTCCTAATCCTGCACCCCCATAGTCTCACTTTTCTTCCTTTCTTTCTCTTTCTTTCTTTCTTTTTTTCTTTCTTTCTTTCTTCCTCTTTCTTTCTTTCTTTCTTTCTTTCTCTTTCCTTCTTTCTTTCTCTTTTCTTTCTTTCTTTCTCTTTCTTTCTTTTTCTTTCTTTCTCTTTCTTTCTTTTTCTTTCTTTCTTTCTTTCTTTCTTTCTTTCTTTCTCTTTCCTTCTTTCTTTTTCTTTCTTTTTTTCTTTCTCTTTCTTTTTTTCTTTCTCTTTCTTTCTTTCTTTTTCTTTCTTTCTTTCTTTCTTTCTTTCTTTCTTTCTTTCTTCTTTCTTTCTCTTTCTTTCTTTCTTTCTTTCTTTTTCTTTCTTTCTTTCTTTCTTTCTTTCTTTCTTTCTTTCTTTCTTTCTTTCTTCTTTCTTTCTTTTTCTTTCTTCCTTTTTGGTTATTTTATTCATACGCCATCATTCGAGACTCTGCAGGTAACGTAGGCAGTCGACAGTAGGGCAGTAGGAGTGGTTAGTCTCATGTGTTGCTATTTTATGTTTACAAAAGGAGTCGCTGAAGGATGTCCTCTGCATGCCGAGCTCACCCCAAGGTTGCTCGTTGGTTGATTACTTGGCTTGCATACTGTGTCCCCCTCTGTTGGAGGAAGAGGCCTGAGGTTGCCGAGGTGGGACGAGGAGAGAGAGAGAGATGTTGGTGTGTGAGGAGCAGGTGGTAAATCAAAATAGTTTGGAGAAGATAAAGCATCTTTCAATATAAAAAAACAAATCACTAAACCAATAGGATTTGAAACATGAAAATTTGAATGGCCCTCAGGAGGAGTAATTTGGTGGCTTTTGGTATGAGTAACACAAAATGAGGTAATGCACTGCCCACTGCTTAGCAAAATGCCCGAAGTAAGTTAAGAGCTCAGCTGATAGTAGTTGCTGTTGTTTCTGTCGCTGTTGGCTCCAGAGTCCCCGCTGTTGTCAGAGGTCAGGAGCCCTGGGCTTCAGCTGCTCTGACTTCCCTTGCTGACCCCAGGCAAGTGGTTGGTCTCCAGGCCCCACAGGGGACCCGGAACTCCTGCCTGGGCCATCCTCAACCCTTCCACTCCTCTAGCTCTGGGAACTTCCACTCAAGTCTTATGATAACTCAGTTGGGCCACTGTCGTGGAGGCACTCAGAAAACCAGACAGGGACCCACCCCTCCAGTGGCATCGCCATCAAGAAACCCCGAGTGAGGTCTGGACAGGGGGCCCTGCAATCCCTCCCAACCTTCCAGAGGGAACAAAAGCCTAACTTTTAGAATCATGATAGAACCTTACATGGTACATGGTATCAGCTAAGTCAATTATAAAACCCCAGTCATGGTTCTTTTGTTTTGTTTCGTTTTGTTTTTTTAAATGTAAACAACCCTCAACATTTCCCCAAAACCGGGAAATAAAAATTCATCCTCATCATGACCAAGAAGGCCAAGAACCCATTTCCCCAGCCCTGTTTTAGACACAGTTGCCTGGTCTCCCCTCCAGAGTCCACAGTGGTAAAGCCAGGGCGAGGGCTGTGAAGGTGTTGAGGGTTTGCCCAGATTTGCTACATTGCTATAGGCAATGGAGCCTGGGGTGGGGGGTGAAGGGCGATTCCCCCCACCTGCCTTTCCTGTCCTCACATCATGCTGCAGAGGGGCTGACCTCTGCAGATTTCTGGACATTTTGGGAAAGAGTTAAGCTGGTTTATTTTTGGACCCAGAGGATCACAGAATGAGAACCAAAGTGGCTTTGGAGGTGGCCCAGGGTGACCATTTCCTTAATGAGCAGAATGAGAAATGGGGAGCCCACTGCACTCTCTGTAGGGTTTCTGTGATCTGTGGTGATTGTCTCTTTACAAATACATCTGTTTAGGCTCTTAGGCTCAGCATCCTCTGTCAAGTGGTGTTAGGGGCCTCTCTGTTAATTTAGCTCGCATGGCCCACATTCCAGACCCTGATGAGCACCATTTGCTCATGATGAGATTCTCCCCTTAATGTGGTTACCTGACGAGGTCTATTTCTTGGTGCTAGACTCTCTTGAGTCTTTTCTGTTTGATGTTTTGCTTGGAATAGGCTGTGAGGATGTTCGCTGAGGGTAGTTGGAGCAGCTCGAAGGGGTGCAAAGAGCAGGGACTTTGAAGCTTACAACAACAACAAACAACAACTGCTCTCAGCCGAACTCTTAACTCATTCCTGGTGCTTTGCTAAGCGCCCCACAATTGCATCATCTCATCTCATGTTAGGCACACTGAAAGCAGCCCTTAGGAGACTGGCGCCGCTTGCACCTACATGCATGCACGAGGACACAGGTGCACAACCTGTTGCAGGTTATGTAAAGAGAAGGTGATGGAGACAGTGCTGGAATCATGGATGGCTCAGACTCAGGCTCCTATGTGCCACGCCGGCTTAGGTTCAAACCCCCGGTTGGCTAAAATCTACAATCAAATATTTTTTGATGGCTTATCGTGGCCAGGACACTTCATAACGGTGTGTTCTTGGTGAAGAAAATAAGAAGCAGCTCTGATTGTTTACCGCGTGGGTACTTTGCCTGGTTATTTTGAGGGTTAGGTATGAATGCAGTGCCTGCCAGAATGGGCATTCAATAAACCATAGCTGCTACTTAGGGAAATAACCTGCGGCAACCTTAAGTGTCTTCTGGCATTGGTAGAGATTTGGTTTAATTACCTCAGACTGTTGGTTAAGGAGCTCTAAAAGCCCACTGAGCCCCCCGGCCTCTCAGGGCGGATGAGCGAATGCACGATCTCTGAACGTGTCATCACCATCAGTAACAGAAAGCCACCTGTGCTTTCTTAGGAGATTATGTGCAGTACAGGGGAAAAAAACCCAGAATCCTGTATTTAATTGCTGGGGTTATTTAATTAGGCAGGTGATTTCAGGGTTAATGAATCATTAACACATAAAAAAGCAATTAGCTCATTGTTTCCATAATTTTATGCAATCAAGCAGAAAGCTGTCTCTTAGGGTAGTTGCACCTTAATAGAGTTTTGCAGATAATAATTTCTGTTGTTTTGTTTTTAAGCTAGGTCAGTGGTTGTTGGTATTCATGGCTTTGGTTTTTTTGCCATCAGTATGCAGGTGTATATAATCTTATATATAGTGTGACACGGCTGTAGGCATGTGCATTACCACCGTGCTCAATGACCTCACTTTTTCTGGGATTCTTCCTGGGGTATCAGAGCTGCCTATCACTTGCCATGACAGCATTTATTCAGTCATTTCACAACGTTCTTCTCAAACTCCTATGGACCACTCATTGTTCAGGCTCTGGGGATCCTTTGTCGAACATGACAATCAAGATCTCTGCTTCTCAGGAGGCTTACGTTCCAATAAGGAGGAGTCAATAATAAGTAAATAAATAAACACAAACATATTAGACAGTATTAAATGCTAGATGGAAATAAATCAAGGGTGTGATTGGTCAGGGAGCACCTCTTGGAGGAGTTGCTTCTAAATGGACTTCTAAATGCAGGAAAGAGCAAGGTGTGCAGACATGGGAGAACATTCCAGGCTCAAGGTCTTGTGCAGGAACAAGCCTGATGTTTGAGAGCTGCAGGAATACATCCAGGGCTGTGGTGTGGGGAAGAAGGGAGGAGCGGGGATTTTAGTGGATGTGTGGCTATCTCCACTGCATGGGCTCTGAGGCAGAGGGTGACCATTCTGACTGATGTTCACAAGGGAGGCTCTGCTCCCCGTGGTGGTGGGAGGACAAGCCGCGGAGAGGTGGGGCCGCCTGACCTGCACGGCAGCCGTGGATGGGTCCAGGATACGGCTCTGAGGTAGAACTGAGAGATGCACTAATGGGTTAGTTGAGGGGTGTAGGGGAGGAAAGGACTCACCAGTGTCTCCCAGATTCTGTGGTTGAACAAATGGGTCCGTGGTGGTGCCGCTTTCAAGAGATGGGGATGCGTGGGGTAGCCAGTCGGCTGTGGGGGAAATCAGCAATTCTGTTTGAGCCTCAGTGAGATCGAGATGCCACGCGGTCTGTCCATCTCTCTCCAGTCCCTCCCCCTCCCCTCCTCTGTCTCTCTGCGTCTCTCTATGTCTCTGCATGTGTTGTAATTGGATGGACTGTCACTATGTGGCAGGTGTGGTGTTGTGCCTTTTACCGCCGCCCCCCCCCCAAGGTGTATCATCCCTGCTGCCAACATGAATAGTTTGCAGCTCAGAGGTGAAATCGGCCCTGCAAAGTGGTATGGACAGTGAGCGGCAGGTGTGGGATGGGAGCCCTGGTCGGTCCGCGTCCACGGGCTGTGCTCTCCCACCCAGTGGGCTGCCTCCCGATTCGCTGTGCTCTCTCCGTGCCTCACAGGGAGCTGCCCCTTCTGACTGAGGGCGTTTCAGCCTGCAGCAAGTTGCTGAATAGGCTCGGTCCTTCTGACATTCTCCACCCCACCCCGCGTGCACGCTGGCTCGTTGTTGCCTTCAGAAGACCCAGAAGAGCAGATTTTCCTTCTCCTCTTTTATAAAAACCCATGCTGGGGGAGCATGAGATGCCAAAACTTTGTCGCCGCTGTTAATGGTACGTGCGGCTTCCTCGTACCTCTCACGGTGAACTCAGAGTACACGGGTCAGTGTTATTCTTGGCACAGGAACTGTGTAGGTGACCTTCACTCACTTGGGGTAATTCGGTAGAGCTGCGCCAACGTTGCAGGTTTGGGTTCAGGAGCTGGGCGATGAGGGAGGGGCGCATTTGTCAGACCTGAGCCCCAAGCCTGCAGCAAATGCTCCAGTACCGAGTGACTCTGCTCAGTCGGTCCTGGGTCAGAAGGGAGAAGGGGTCACACATGGCCGGAGATGGGGAAGGGAGGGTCAGCAGCACCAGGTGGGTGTAGCCCCCGGGGGCGGGGCTCCAGGTGAGGCCTCCTGGTGGACTCGGTGGGAGGTCGGCGGGCTCAGTGCATCTCTGCCAGGAGCTCACAGGGCACCAGGGAGGGAGGCAGCTGGCAGGAATGGCAGCATGTGGTGTGGGGGGCACCCAGAGGGCCCTAATCTGGCAGGAGCCTGAGCAGAGGTGCTGTGCTGCTGGGTCCTGCGTGGAGGCTGGCGGAGTGCAGAGGGGCAGAGTGAGGCAGGTGGGGTAGACTGGGGTCGGGGAGAGGGACTGTGGAGGCCTCGTGTGTCAGGTGGCGCACTTGGGCCATGGAGGTCCGGAGGGTGAGCCGGCCCCAAGCTCTCCAGCCTGGTGGGCTGGGGGACAGGGAAGGGACACGGCTGGGAAGTGACTTTCAGGGGGTCATGATGGAGAAGCCTCGAGGCAACTCTGGGACTATGTGGGGCCGTGGCCCTGACCCTCCCCCAGTGTATCAACAGCGCAGACCCCTTTCTGCACTCTCTTAAAGGTTGAGACCCTAGGGAAGAGAGATTTTGCTTGCCCGAGGCAGGGCTCAGAGATCCTTTTCCTCCATGTGTCTAGGCCACAAGGGGTGTGAGGTGGGAGCTGAATGAGGCCCCAGGGGTGGCTCAGCCCCTCAGGGTGGATTCACAGGAAAGAGAAGAGAGGGGTCAGGGAACAAGGGGAGGTGTTCTCACCTGCTTGCAGGGCATTCTAGCCGAACCCCATGACCTGACTTAGAAGCCACCACCGTTCTTGGGGCCCACAGTTCGGCCGAGCAGCGTGCCTGGGGAGTACATCAGGGATGCCTGCTTGTCGGACGGGCTGCTGGGCCCTGGGGAGTACATCAGGGATGCCTGCTTGTCGGACGGGCTGCTGGGCCCTGGGGAGTACATCAGGGATGCCTGCTTGTCGGACGGGCTGCTGGGCACGTCCTGAGCACCGCCGCACAGCTTGTCTCTCCGGACCTTCTGTGATGGCTCTAGCCCGCTCTGCACCTGCTCACCTGGCCCTTTACCCTGACTGGAATACACAGCTCTCCGACCCCGAGCCCCAGTCACCTGGCGGGAGTCCTCTCCCCCTCCCAGGGCGGAATCCGGCTTGCCCAGAGCCCTTCCTGGGGCCGCCCCTGTGTGTCTGTTAGCCAGGCCTGCCCCCACCTTTGTTTGGGTTTCAGGGCAGCGCTGTGCCGGCTGTTGGTATTTAACAGGTGTTTGTCAGTTTGAGCTGAATTCTGACACTTGCTTTTCCTCTTTTCAGATCAAACCAGTGGTACATTATGATATGAATGTGCCTTCCAGGTGGCAAACATTTCACCGTACCTCCCGGCACGTTAAGTGAGTAAGGTCTTGTGGGTGAGAAATCACGACGGCTGTGGCTCCTAAAAGACGGTGTTCCAGCTAGACAGACTCACCGCGACCCTCTTCCTCCCCGCGCCCCCGACAGGGACACCTGTATGATTCAGCCTTCCAGGCGCTACATATCCTTTCTTCTCTTGAACCTTGATTTTGGAAAGGCAATCCGACTGCCTGCTGTCCAACAGTTCACATGGGGGTGGAAAGGCAAGGGCTTCACACACACGACTTAATCCTAGGCTCTTATTTATTTATTTATTTTTAAAGCTAGCCGTTGCAGCTGGTAGGTGTTGAAAGGACACTTACGGGTTGTTTCCCTACCCTGAGCTCGTACTGGCCAAGACCCGTAGGACGGCCGCAGGATGGGGTTGGCAGGAGTCCCCACGCCCCCGGGAGCCACGGCGGAGGCTAGGGGTCGAGGTGCCCGGGACAGTGTGTCTGGGATGAGACCACTCTCTGGGCCAGTCTGCCTTACGTTTGGGGTTGTAGAAAGCACACAGTCGACTCAGACCCATCGTTGGCTCAAATCCCACCTTTCACCTTCCTGTCTTTGTGACTGGCACACCCCCGTGTCTCTGAACTGGGTCCCCGCTTGTAAAACAGGACTGATGATGCACACCGCACGTGTG
Organism: Eumetopias jubatus; assembly: GCF_037043125.1. NCBI lineage: Eukaryota > Metazoa > Chordata > Mammalia > Carnivora > Otariidae > Eumetopias > Eumetopias jubatus. Next base: position 2,716,030 of record NW_028274815.1, read on the forward strand.
CTGAGGGCTCCCTGGTGACGGGTCCAACGGGCCCGCCCAGTGCCGGTCACGGAGCAGGCACTCTCCAAATCCTTCTTGTACTGGATGTTACAGTATTTTATGATTAGAACCTCTGATGTGGAGATGGAGATAGTACCCTCCCTTTTGCCATGTTCTGCTCCCAGGGGACAGAATTTCAGTGAGTTTCTACAGAAGTGTGGGCTCTGCGTGTCCGAAAGCTGCTAGTGGGGACGCCCGGTCCTGGCCGTTGTCAGCATCTGCTGCATCCCTGACCCGGTGTCCTTCACGCGCGTGCCAACCGGCGAAGGGCTGGGGGCCATCAGGTGGAAAGCCCCTGACGGACTCCTCAGAGCCCAGACTGTGGGGCAGAAGGATGCAGGAAACATGACCTGTTAGTAGCCAACCTTGGCCCCTTTCACGTCTCTTCAGAACCTCGACAATCATTTCCATAAAATACCTCTCCTTTCAACTGTGCCTTCTGTAAATCTGAGAGCGGTTTTGAAGCGATGAGAGGCCTGGTATTTCCAAATTGTGTGAAAGACATCTGTTTCTGAAGAATGTATAGAAATCTCAGGGAACAGTACTGGCTTATGGATCCTTCTTGGCAAAGAAGCGTATCCCTAAAGCTACATTTTTTTTTTGACACGAGCCAAAACATCAGTGATTCTCACTTCTTTTGACGGACATTCTTTTTTTCTATTATGGACCATTTACACCTGCAGCATGCGCTCCCTGCTTTAGATGTGTGCTAGAAATTCCACTAGATGGACCCAAATATCCATTCAAATGCAGTGTCTTTTCTACAAAGACCTGATCATGTTTGCTTGGAGACCTTGTAACTATAAAAACAAGCAAACAAAATAGCTGTGGCGGGTTCCAGGGTCTTCAATGTTCCAGGGCGAAAGGGGTTTCTCCCTTCTCACAGATGGGGGAGCTGGGGTGGCAGGGAGCCGGGCTGGTGGGGTGGTGGGGGGTGGCTTGTTTGAGCACGCGCCGGATTCGGAGAGAGAGCCTGGTGCTCCCCTGACTGTCTGGACCTCCTCAGAATTGAGCTGGCCCAGACCACGTGCATCTGAAGTGTGGAGGCTGAGGCTCGGATTTATGTCCTGCTTCCGCCACTAAGTGAAGCAGCATCACGTGGGACCCATTGGGTCACTGTCATCACCGTCATCAGCCCCTGACTAAGGTCCATTCCTAGGTCCGTGTGCTATTTCCTACTTTTAAAAATTTAAAATATTTCCTATGTTAACAATTTAAAACATGTTCTATTTAAAGTGTTTCCTACTTAACTTTAATGAGCACCTTAGCGGGTGCATTGAATAGTAGTTTTATGCCTTTAACTTCTCTTACTTCAAAGTTAATTTAAAGAAATTAACTACTTTTTGTGGCCAGAGTGACCTATGCCCATGGTAAATAAATACATAGCTTTAAAAGATGTGCGTTGAAAGTAAGCATTCCTCCCACTTTATGTCCCTAGATCTGTAGGGACTTCCCTGGAGGCAACCGCTGCTAACCACTTCTGGAGGATCGTAATAGGGCAGACTCACAGATGCCAGCATATGGATCCTAGGGGTACTGTTGTGTCTCCTCCTTTTTTTCACCACACAGCGTATCTTGGAGATGGTTCTTTATGAGCACATATGGATAAGCTGTGCTTTAAAAAACTGGCTACATAGTTTTCCAAAATTAGGATATGCCCTAATCTAACCACGCTGGGCTTTGGCCGTGCGTCCAGGGGCTCCTGCCCGCCCATAGCCTCTCCCTCGAAACTGTTCTTGGGTATTCAGGTGGGGTCGGTTGGTCATCCAGCTACCTGGAGTGTTGGGTAGCCCATAGACTGATGCTTGAATTGTGGCATAGCAAGAAGGTCTAGTTCATTCTTCAGCTCAACCAGCAAACTTTGGGAGATGTGTTAAGTCCAGCACACCCTCCGAACTTGTAAGTTCCTAATTTATAAATTGGAGATAACATTTCTTTCCTTTCTTTGTCTTTAAAAATTAAAATATTCATATGGGTAGTTTTTCCCATTTTTACATTCTTATTATAAATAAATGTGGGAATCTAGAACACCGTAAGGAATAAATCGACATCCCTCATCCCACTTCTCAGGTCCTCCTTGTAGCCTGAAGGACACTCACCTTCCGTGTTCTCTCCATACCTGCTGTTGTGTTTTTTTTTCCAGCATTAATTATATTTGACCATTTTCCCCCTGTAAATACAGATTCTGTATAAACGATTTTAAACTGCTGCATAACTTATTATTGTATGGCTGTGCCACAGTTTATTTAACCTTTTCTCAGTACCTGGATATATAGGTTCTTTTCACATTTTTGTTTCTATAAATAATCCTATGGGAAAAGTCTTTATGTATGAATCTGTTTCATTTCCATGGGTTGGATTTCACCAGTCAGATTTCTTCAATCTATGTGACCAGCTTGCCCCCGAGGGGAGCGTGACACTTTTATCAACAGCTCCAGTGTGTGTGTGTGTTTGTGTGTGTGTGTGTGTGTCTTAGTCTGCTGGCACTGCCACAGTTTGGGGGGAGCGACACAATTCAGTTCATAAGAGTGCCTATTTCCCCACACTCAGGATAAGAATGCATGTTAAGTATCTTTAAAAATTTAGACAAAAACACAGCATGACCTTGTCTATTTTTTTTTAAAGGTTTTATTTATTTATTTGACAGAGACACAGGGAGAGCAGGAACACAAGCAGGGGGCGTGGGAGAGGGAGAAGCAGGCTCCCCGCGGAGCAGGGAGCCCGATGCAGGGCTCGATCCCAGGACCCTGGGACCATGGTCTGAGCTGAAGGCAGACGCTTAATGACTGAGCCACCCAGGCAGGTGCCCAGCATGACCTTGTTTAAACACTTCTCTTTTATTCCTAGTAGTAATCTATGTTTGAAAGACTTTTGGAAAACATTTAGGAAAACCAAGAGATGGAAACATTGTAGCAAGTCTTTATTGTAGGAGTGCTGTCACATAAATGCATTGTAATATAACTTGCACAGAACCTTTTGTAGGGTTTATTTGGGGGCAATATTTTACGTATAGAAGGTGATCTCTGCATGGATTGGAAGCCCCTTGCCACAGAGCATTGGGAGAGAAAACTGATTCTTTGTATTTTGCACAAACGAATTAAAGTTTATATTTTCTCTGAAAGAAAAAGATGTATTCATCCAATTTTAAATTATTTACATTATAGGAAAATCAACAACAATAAAACAAGAGTAACCATAAATAATAATGTAAAAAATTGAAAACTGGAATTGTAAAATTGAGCTCCTTAATGTTAAATACTATTTATTACTTTTAGACTTACAGCAGGTGGCAGGGCCTCATTCACAGTAGAACTTTGCACCGAGTACTCTCCCCATGGCTGGCCCCCTGCCTGACACAGAAAAAAATAAAATAAACCCGCTGGGATCATGGTGAAGCTGCCTTAAGACTGCAAAAGTGAAATCAATGGTTTCTGTTATCTTTTTGGAGGATTGCACATTATTTCCTTTGGGACGCTATCTTGGCTCTGTGGGAAGGGAAAATAACTGCATTTTTAAGGGCAAAATTCTCCCTTTGTTTGCCAAATGGGCATAGTTTTCTTCCATTTTACTCACCACAGTGGAAGCATATTATTTAAAAAGTGGAGTTGTGTCCTGTTCATCTGGGCATTTGATAGTCTACGAAAAGATGTCTCCCTGCAGTGTTGCTGTGTCACCAGGCTTTCAGCATTGAGCTGCTTGGTGACGGTTCTCGTGGGTCAGGCTGTGTGTGTGAGGGCTGCCTGGCGCATCGCATGCAGCTTATGGTTCTGGAAGTAGAGGGCCCTCTTTGAATTTCCAATGTTTCCCCCTCAAGTGTAAGGCACTAATGAATGCTTTTTTTTTTTTATTCTTACAGTGTTTTCACAAATGGAAGACTATTTATCCCACCTGTAAAAATTATCATACCCAAATTCAGTCTGATGGAATGGAATAGTGTGCTGGCCATGATTGGGGAGAAAGTCTTCCCTCTAGGAGGCGTGCGAAAGTAAGACTCTGTCACCTGGGGGAGACCTGGTCACAGCGTGGGAATGTTCACCCTGGACCAACAAGACCTCCAAACCTACATCATTAACTCTGATTTTAATTCTTTGGAACAGACAATATTTACTGTCTTTTTACCATACTTATTTTTATTTTTATTTATTTATTTATTTAAAAGATTTTATTTATTTATTAGAGATAGAGAGGGAACACAAGCAGGGGGAGGGGCAGGCAGAGGGAGAAGCAGACTCCCCACTGAGCAGGGAGCCCGATACGGGGCTTGATCCCAGGACCCCGGGATCATGACCGAGGTGAAGGCAGATGCTCAACCGACTGAGCCACCCAGGCGCCCCACCACACTTACTTTTTTTTTTTTTAAAGATTTTATTTATTTATTTGACAGAGACACACAGCGAGAGAGGGAACACAAGCAGGGGGAGTGGGAGAGGGAGAAGCAGGCTTCCCGCTGAGCAGGGAGCCCGATGCGGGACTCGATCCCAGGACACCGGGATCATGACCTGAGCCGAAGGCAGACGCTTAACGACTGAGCCACCCAGGCGCACCTCACCCCCGTACTTATTTTTAACCAATTTATTTCATTTTTCATTCAACACAGTTTATTGAACATCTGCCATGTGCTAGGTGTGGTGAATGGGTGAATGAGGACATGGGGATGGGGAGAGGCAGGGTGGCCATGGCTGGTTGTGGGAGTGAATCCCGAGGCAGGTGGGTGGACTTAGACCACGGGCCTGGTGTGGATCAGTGGACCACAAGGAGGGAGCTGTGGGAGCGGCCAGGCTAGCAGGCTGCAGAGAGAAAGGTTAAAGCTTCAATATTGGGAACACCGCTGGGGATGATGAGGCCCAAAATCTTGCATGGGAGTGGGCTGAGAAAGCGTAGGGAAGGCACAAACTTTCAGAGTTGAAAAGGCAGAGATGTGGAATGATGCTGAGTGTTGGAAGTATCATCTTTATGGACAGTGATGGTCCCCAGGTGGTAGGCATTGGGATAGAAGAGCCAAAACATTACTCCTATTTCACTTGCTGGCAGTTATCTCTCTTGGGGGGTAAATTCAAATGTAAATGCTTGATTTACAATCAACAACTGTGGCACCAGTGATGAAGACTGAGCCTATCTTGTGAGCGGGACATCAGCTGTTGGGCATGTAGAGCCGCGGGGTAGTCGTTAACCTAGTTAGGGCGGTGAGTCACCACGTGACCCTACACGTGCCAGGGAAGTTAGAGGGTACCTAAAAGTCAGTACTGTGGGTGCCCAGATGATTGCAGAACGCAGTCAGAAATATCAGTGTGTTACTCTCAAACAAAGAGCCCATCACCATGTGGGGCAGACTGACTTGTGTGTGCTTTTGGAAGGAGCCAGAAGCGGTGGTAGAATTAATCACACGTATCACATGTGAAATGGCAGAGGTGAAGCAGGCAAGGAAACAGGATGTTCGGTGGGAAAATAGGACATTAGATTAATAAGCTTTTAATTTTTTCTAATCAATCAATCTAATCAACCAATTCTTTATGGTTGAGTTTAGAAAAGGTGCAGAGCTTAGGAATGAAACAAATGCTTGGAAGTACAAAGGGTAATTTTATTTGGTCTCATCACTGCATAAAAAGAACACTTAACCTTCTGAGAACAGACATTTTCAAAGAAACATACAAGCAACGAATCTCGTCCTTGCAAGCCTCCCATTGCTGAAGACCTGAAGCTCTTTCGGTGTGTCTGGGACATTTGACTTGAGCTTTTCCAGGGCCCTTTTTCCCTCCAGCTCCGCCCCTGTTGAGAGCTCACTCCCTGCATCCACCTCCCTCCACCTGAGCTGTCAGCTCATGCATCCCCTTCCTTGTTTCTGCTGATGGAGCCAAGATTCTCCTGGGCCCCGGAATCAAACCCAGACTCCATCTCCTCCAGCTCCTTGGCCTCCCCCTCAACAACCCCGTCACAGTGCTTGTGATCCACGATTTGAATTTTGGATTATCCTGAGTAGGATTTCTTTGATCTAACTTTTTTTTAATGACAACCCAAACTGTGCCGAGGTGCGTGGTCACCCTGCTCCACGTGATGCCTCGTGGCGTCTCCTGGAGTTGCTTTTCCTTTCATTTAGCTCCTTCCTGTAGAGATGCTCTCAGTGTGAGTCGGTGTGACGGTACTTTAGCGGGCCTTCCCACTTCCATGAGGGTGTGGCTAGCTTCAAAGTTCGTTCCTTTCAGATTTTGAAAACATCACTTCCTTGTCTTGGGCTGTCGGTGCGGCTCTGACCCCTTTGCTCCCTGCTCCTCCGGGGAGAGCCCTTCCGGACGCTCGCGTGCCTTCCTGGATGTCTCCCTAATGTGCCCACATGCGAGTTTTCCAGTGGTCTCTCGTTTTTGATGCCTATTGACTCAATTTGAGGTCCTCCCTCTTTCTTTAATCCTGTGAAATTCATCTTCATTATTCCTATACATTTTTCTTCCTTTCTACATTTAAGTTTCTTTTTGAGATTCTTACTTTTGGGCTGTTGGCACCCCTCCTCATCCTCATTCCTCGGCTTTTCTCTTATACGTGTTGTTTCTCATGCCGCGTGCCTCTGGGAGACCCTGTCCGTTGTGTCCTCCCAACAGCGGCTCAAGCCGTGTCTGCACCTCTTCTGCTGGGCGCCTCATCCCAGTGCTGTCTCCGTAACTCAGTGTTCACCTCCGTATTTCTGCTTGTTTCTTCTTTACACTTTCTTGTTGTTTCATATTTGTAACTTCTCCTCTTATTTCATTTACAGTATTTTTCATGTTTGTATTAAATTCTTGGTCCATCTGCTCCAACACTTCTGCTTCCGGGGTCTGCACCAAACACTCCGTGGTGGAACCTCGATGGCCGGCGCCAGAGCAGGAGACGCCGTCCTCCAGCCCGCATGGCCCTGCTGGCCCTCGGTCGCGTCTGCCTCCCTCCCCACCTTGCCCGCTGCTGGCCTCTGGCCTCCCTGACTTGCTCCTGGGGATGCTTGCACCAGCTCTTTGGGTCCTCCAGTGTGGTGACGCACCGAGTGTCCTGGGACAGGGGCCGTGGCAGGAGAGGAACAGAGTTCCCAGCGTTGTGCTCCTTGTCACGGCCACCTGCTGCCCACGTGGCTCTCTGGGGGCTTCTCCTTGCGGTCACCTGTCTGGAAGGTCTTCTCGTTGCTCCAGGGCTGGTCTAAGGTGGCCGTCCTCATGGGGCTCCCAGAGCAGCAGTGGCAGTGGCGGGGTAAGCTGGACACTTGTTAGAGATGAGTGTTCCGGCCTCATCCTAGGCTCACGGAACTGGAGGCCCTAAGGGCGGGGCCCGGCTGTCTGCGCGTCAGCAAGCCTTCCAGGTGGTTCTGGCGCTAAGGTTTGAGAAGGACTGATGGGGGGGCGGTTTTGTGGCTTCGACCTCCTCAGCGTGCCCTTCTCGTCTTCCTAGTCTGGAGGTCGCTGCTCCGTCTCCCGATCGCCTCGCACACCCTTGCTCTAGCAGCCCGAGCCTCCTGTCGCAGGCCAGGCTCCTTTCCTCCAGCAGCCGCGTCAGCGTGACGCGTCCACGACGGTCTGCTGGCTGTTGCTGGCACCTAGCTCTTCTCTGCTCTCCCATGTCTCCCATCACTGTGGCAAACTTAATGATCAATTCCTCTCCCTAGAATATTCCAGGCTCCAGAATTCTCTGTGCAAGTTCTGTGTGTGCCTTTCCCCTTCAGTGACAGTCAACCCCTGCTTTCTGGCCTTTGGCCCAGGCCCCTCCTGCTACCCCAGATGGCTTTACCCGTCTTCCCATGAGGAAACCTCCCACCCTCCCCACCCCACGGCTTGCCCCCGCCTCTGTGAGGCCTACAGTTGAGTCTGGTTTTCCTCCTCTTGGAAGTCTGGATCTTTGCCCTTCGCTGGTCACATTTGTGTTTATAGGTTTAGGTACAAACCCTGACTTTGGGGGTAGCAGTGACTTCCTTACTCATAGTTATGTCCGACACAGTGCCCACCTCGTTGTCCAGTGCATAAAGATCCTCAACATTGAGTGAGTTGAATCATTTCTTACGTGAATGAATGAGTGAATGAATACTTGCCAAAAAAGGGTACAGAATAAAAGCGAGACAAATATTAGTCTTTTGGTGCTTATAAAAAGGCATATTATTTGCTAATAAAATACCGGTCTGTTTTCCAGGTATTGTTATAACAATACAAGCCAATTTGTATTAATTTTTGCTGTTATTAAAATTAATTGAACACCAACCAAGAGCTTAAAATGTTCTCAAGGGCCTCTGAATACTTGCACATAATTAAAAATATACTTTAATTAAGAAACCTAAAAATGGAAAACAAGCCTAACTTTGGAAGGGCAGCTCCCATGGGGTTTAATTAGCCCATTTGGATTACGCTTTCCTACGCTTTCAGTGCTTGCCAGTATAGCCCACATTCCGGTCATATTGTCTGCAGAAATGCCCCCAGCCCTGAGGTCACTGCTTGAAATCTCCGGCCACTTCTTCTTGCTCTGTTCACAGATTATTTACCATGAATGGGCATCTCTTGGACAACTCAAAGGATCTGCAAGACAACCACTTCTACGTTGCCGCCGGACTGGAGACCTTCAAATATTTCCCTTACTGGAAATCCTCCAAGGTGCCCAGTGAGGTCCAACAGTGAGCACATTTCTTACCTTGCCCTCCTGAGTTGGTAGAGTTTGCCTTTTTCCCCAGTATCGCCCCCAAGTACAGCCTGTTCAGCTCTTGGCTATTTTTCTGGAGTGAAACTTGATATTCTCATTTTATAGAGGACACAATTTTGGATTTTCACAGTGAGGCATGAGAACCCCTGTTGTGTGATGATGTCACAAGGACAGTGAGCCCTTGTGTTGAGCAAACTGCTGGTGGGGGGACACTAGGAGTCTCAGACAGAAAGAGCCTCAGCCTGCAAAGCACGTTGGCCCGGGACACAGTCGTGGTAGCCCAGCCTCCATCCAGCACCTCGTTCTGTTTTTTCTCCTTCGGCCGGCTTCCCCTGACTGTCTATGTGTCCCGGACCCCGGAGTTGGTGTGGGGTGGCGGGCCCTACTGGTGAAACCAGTGGTGATGGTTATGGTGGGTCCTGGCCCAGGCTAACGGGGTGCACCACGGTGTGTGTGTTTGTGGACTTGCGGGAACGTCTACAAGGAAGACAAAAGCATTGGTGGGGTCTCCCCTCCTGTCACCAGAGAACTAGAAGGTTGGCTGTCCCTTCCTGGGGCAGTTTGCTCACTCCCCTGCTTGCCATCTGAATTTGGCCAAGTTCTTGTGATGAGTGCATAATGTTCTCCTGTGGGCTCCTGCCTGAGGGATGCCGAGTGGCTTTACTGTGAAGAACAGCCCAGTGTTGGGCCCTGACCTGCTTGCCCACAGCTCACATAGACAGGTGTGGACTCTGTCCATCTGCAGTTCTCACCATTCAAGGACCTTGAAGTCCCCTGATGAGGTGGTCTGACTTACGTTCCCAGGGCACAGTTGCACTTGATGCTTCCTTGAGAGACTTTGGTGGTTATTAGTCTGGAGCCCTCAGTGGCTGCAGCTCCTGCTGGGCTCACGTGTGTCCATACTGGGTGTCCAGGCTCAGTGGTGGGTCAGGCTCAGGAAGGAGGTGACCTGCAAGACTGTGGAGTTCAGCAGTATATACTGATCCAAATCCTTGATTTTTGTCCCAGATTAAAGCCCCGGTATTAGGGCAGAGTCTGATTTCTTTGCCTCTGGGTCCTGTGGGATGACAGGGTGGGGCGTGGGATGGCAGGCAGAAGGTCTCAGATATGCCTGCCAGAGACCATGAGCCCCGGGGGACTGTGCCCTGCCAGCCATGCCCTTTGTCACTTGCCCTGGAAGGCGGGGCTCTGCTCCTCCCTATTTTGGTACCCGGCTGTCAGGCGCCTCCCTGCAATGTCCCTGTAGCCCTCCTTCCAGGAGGCTGTGGGATACGGTGTGTGACTCGGGCACCTAACCCCCGTTCCTGCCCCGAGGGAGCTCCTGATTTCCAGGGCTGGCTGGGGGGAGCGGTTTCCTGCTGAAGGTGGGATTTTGCAGCCTTGACTGCTCAGCCCCAAGGCTGTGTTTGAACTACGTGCAGTGGCGGCAACTGTCTGAGGGCCTGTCAGGGACCTTCCCTGCAGCTGCTTCTCCGTCATGTGTCTCATGGTCATTATCTTGAGCAAAGAAAAAGAGGGGTGAGTGTTCATCTTGTGGTGGAGCAGGCAGATGGTTTCACCTGCATGCACCCCGTAAGTTCCCTGGCCCAGAGCCTGGGAAGCTGAGACACATCCCAGGAGGTATCTGTTTGCACTCACCTGCTGTGAGGGTTTCTACTTTGAGGCAGAGAATGGCTTCTTTTGTCCTGTCCGTAGGCAATGACCCCACAGCCAATGGTTAGGTTGGGGTCCTGCCACATGCCTGGCAAGCAGGGCTATTTCCTGATTTTATCCACTTGCTAATTCATTGCTGATGGTGCTAACTGCATGGTGGGTAGAAATACCTTAGGGGCCGTTGAGCTGAGATGCACGGCCCTCTCTGTTCCCGTGTCCCCTGCTCCCCACATGAGTCCCCGGCTCTCCATGTGTTTTGTTTTCCCTGTCACCTGTTCATGTGTTGAACCCTGAACTGGTCTATTGGTGGCTTAAATATCTTTCTCCGTCACCAAAGAGGAAACGAGTCCACAGAGTAGCTAAGAGACTGAAGTCTGTCCCCCACCCACGACGTGGACCCGGGAGGTGCCCTTCTGCTGGAGAGTGGGGTGCCAGAGCGTTCCCTCCCGTGCGTAGCACCGGCGGGGGTCAGCCCCCATACAGAAGAATTAGGAGCGGGGTGTGTACCCCGGGCCATGTAGGGCGAAAGGTGGCAGTTAGACAAGGGGTCTGTCGGTGGTGGGAGGAGGCTGGGCTGGGTTTTGGGCTTGGAGTCTCTGCTCTTCCGCTGGTCAGGGTGCGGCATTGACTAAACCCTCATGTCCCTGAGCCATGCTTCCTCTCCAGCCCAGGGAGAGCATGACGTGTGTGCCACGGGTCCCTGTGAGAGTTGCATGAAAAACCCATGTTTGTGTGAGTGACTGCCAACTGCCTGAAACCTCAAACTTGTTAGGATGTCCCCCCATGACCGTATACAAGCTTCAGGGCAGAAGGTGCCTATAAATGTGGTGCCACTCACCCTGATAGAAATGGAAAGCCATCGGATTTTCTAAAGTCTTGAGGAAGGAGACTGAGCCAACCCCAGTGGGGGCCCCTTCTGTTCTGAGGCGGGGAAATGCTGTTGATGTGAGTTCGTGATGATGGGGGGACTGGATGTGCCTTCAGCAAGGCCTTGCCCTCCTGAAAGCCAAGGCTGCAGCCTACAATTTTAGAAAGATATTTTCTGGCTGACTTTTACAGACTTATAGCTGACTATCTTTGGTCTTTCAGAAAGTATGCAGACATCGAGAAATACTCACGAAGAAAGAAAAAAGTAAGTCCTTTTCGGGGTGCCTGGGTGGCTCTGTTGGTTGGGTGTCTGACTCTTGATTTCGGCTCAGGTCATGGTCTCAGGGTCTTGGGATCGAGCCCCATGTCGGGCTCCGTGCTGAGTGTGGAATCTGCCTGGGATTCTCTCTCTCCCTCTGCCCCTGACCGCTCACGCTCTCTCTCTCTCTCTCTCTAAAAAAAAACCAAGTAGGTCCTTTTCACACAGGAAAGATGAGAACTGTGCTTGGGGACATGTGACAAGGATGCCCCCCAGGCCAGCCCTGGCAGTGGGGCCCGGAGCTTCCGGGCCCAGTGTTGGTGCCAGGCTTCCTGCTGTGTGTGCAGCCACGAGACATGGAGCTCAGAGTGTAGGGACAGACAGGAGGGAGAGTGGCCAAGCCTGGTGTGGCCACCCTGGGCCTGGGGGCAGCAGGAAGGGGGCACGTCAGGCGTAGAGGTGAGAAGCGCTCACTGTGTACGCTTATCTGCACGTAGTGTGACATAGACAGCACAAGAGGAGCAGCCAGTGAGTGTCAGGATACAAGCCTGGGAAGGCAGGCCGAAGCCAGTTCTTGGCGGCCGTAGGGGTCTTTACCACCCATGTGTGTGATGACCACATGCCCCCACCCATCTTATAAAAACGCTATTTCAGTGTCTCCCTGACATTACTATTCATTCAGTAAAGCTGTTGAGCGCCTACTCTCTGCCTGGCTCCAGCTTTCAGCTCCTTTGCTCAGGCACCTCCCTCCGGAGGCTCATCAGCCACGAGGTCCCCCACGTAGTGAGCTATTCTTTCCCAACATCTCACGGCCAGCCCTTGACGTGGCTTTCCTCCTGGTGCAGTTCAGATTTCATAACCGCCATCTTAGTCACCATCTTGGAAATACTTTGGCTTCCTTACCCTCTGAACCACCCCGGTATTTGCCTGGCAAGAGTCCAGCCTTGGATGAGCCCAGCCCCTTGCCTGTCCACACTTGCGCTGAAGGAGCTCAGTGTCGCTGGAGGTAATGACACAGCCCACCTAACTCTTTGCCCTGAGTTCACGACTGCTGTCCTCACCCTCCCGCCTTCGCTGAGAAAGGCCTTCTGCCAAAAAATGCTCTTCAGAATATGCTTTGCTCAATTTTGTGAGGGATTTTTGCATGTCTATTCATAAATGAGATCCGTCTCCAATGCTGCTTCTTCATGTGGTCCTTGTCTGGCTTTGGTGTCAAGGCTTTTCTGAATTGACTCTGGTTATTTTGATGGCTTCCTGAGCTGAATGATCATCTTATTTATTTTCAGTTTTCTTTCTCTGTGGATTGCCTTCAGTATTAAGTGTTTGTTGGGTAAATGAGTGAACGAGAATCGTCGAGAATGCAGAACCAATAGACATGATTCTGCCCTAAGGATGAGCTTCATTGTGTGTGGTTGGACAACACAGACTTGTTTCATGATAAAACATTTGTGTGAATGAGTCTCATGCATAGGGTGATGGTTTGCAGGAAAGGGTAATCGAAACGTGGAGATCCGCAAATGGGGCGCAAGTCCTAACGTGGCACAGAGAAGGGGGCAGATGTTCCAGGTGGAGAAGGAGCCGACGTGGATGAACAGAGTTTTCTCAGCTGTGAGCTCTGAGTTTGAACGTTGAAACTTAGCCTGAGTGGTACAACCTTGGAATCCCATACTTTAATGGTGTGGGAAGCCTCTGAGCACAGAGAACGGAGCCAGGAGTCCAAGGTTGTTTTGTTATGTCCTCACTTCATTATGTTGTTCTGACTCTGGGTCCTGATAGGTAGGGATAGTGTTTTCTTTTCCTTTTATTAAATATTTGTTCTGTTTGGTCTAAAATTTGGGACACGTTTGTTCTGATATCGCCTATAGTTCTTTCTCTTCTCTTTTGGAAAGCGATCACTGGGAAAGTTAATGGGTTTTAAGGATGATATATAACATTAAGAATCTTTAAGTGGAATCATCACAAACATGCATACCCTGCAATGCAAATAAAAAGTGTTATTTTAGAAAAAACAAATCTATCATTGAAAATATTCCATGGTGTATGACCAGGCATGTAACAACAGAGCAAACACATTTTTTTTTCCCAGAAAAAACAGGAATTCCTAAAAGAATACAACAGGCATTGATGTTAACTAAGTTTGATGTAAAATCTCTGTGTTTGTGGTACTAATGCCTGTCAAGGTATTTTACTGTATTCTTGCTCCCTGGTGTGGAGGTCTACATGGTATATTGAGCTGAGAATTCAATACTTACAAACCTTTGCCCCATTTGAGGAACAGGTGCATTTTTGAGGATGAAAACTACCCCAGGCTTCTCTGGCTGCATGAGCCTGGGTTTTATTTTATTTTATTTTATTTTATTTTGTTTTGTTTTATTTTATTTTATTTTTTGAGGCTGGGTTTTAGAGTTAGTCACAGCAACCATATTATGGTAAGTACAATTGCTTCTTTATGTGTGTGTGCTAGGCTTTCCATGTCTCTCTTACTAAACTTCTTTGATTTGTTTTCTGTGGGAAGTGGGGTGCCTCCTACGTAGATGGCCTCTGACCACTGCTGTTGGTGGTCATGTGTGGTTTCGCTGTCATCACAGCGAGCCTGTCTCTTCAGCTGAGGCGTGTGCATGGTTGGCACTACACGTGTTGAGTGTCATTGCTGCAAATGTCATCAAGATGATGTTGATACGATTCAGAATCAAAGTGAAAAATTATTGTATTCCCAGAAAGGTACAAAGAATAGCAATTTTATGCTAGTGGAGTATATTCTTCTTTAATTCTTTATATTTTTCCAAAGGAACAACCAACTCTTTTATGGGACCTGAGAAAGGAAGTTACCATGTGCAGCTGAAGATACAGGCTCAGTAATCTATTACAGTGTAACGAGCCATGCCCTAGGGGATTAACACAGAGATGTTTTATTATTTCTCTAAGTCCTGTGTTTTGGCTGGGTGGGTCTTGGGCCAGTTGCACCAGGCTTCCTTACAGGCTGTGTTACCTGCCGGGGTTGCTGGGCTGCAAGGTCTAGGCTGGCTTTAGGAGCACATCTGGACGTTGGTGCTGGGCATCGTCCCCATGGTTGCAAGGTTCTGGGAGGTAGAGAAATAGACCCTCCCTTGGTGGAGGTATGCAGCCAAGGTATGCAGACTTCTTCTGCATCCAGAGAGGGGGTTTGGTGGCCAGGAAGCACTCTGCCACATTCGTCCACCACATCTTGTTACTGAGGCAGATGCAGAAGGCTTGCTTCCCATGCTCCAGGCAAGAAAGCACCAGCCTCGAAACGTGCCGAGCAGCTTGGAAGAAAATTCCAGAGATCATAGTGGTGCACTCTGTCCACACTTCCTGGCAAAGCACAGACATACTCAGCTTCAACGCAGAAATGGCTCAGAAGAGCCCGACTCTGGGTGTAGAATCTTGAGAGGAGTCGAGCAATTTATTTCTGTGGCCTTGTCCTCTTGCTTTACATCCAGATGTGCTATGTGATAAAAATCTATGTCTAAAAGTTCTGAAAGGGCTGTTTCAGTAGAAAACAGAACTTCCAGGTAACAGGGAAGCCATGTGACATAGTTTAGCTGGTAGTTTGCTTTGTTTCTTAGCGACACGTAAATAACCACGTGTCTTATGATTCATGGCATTTGATTCCATGAAATGAGAAGAAACATAATGGCCAGGAGCACAGGTGTCTGGGTGACTGTGGATGTGGGAACGTAGGAGAAGCCGTTGGGGTTCCAGGTGTCCATTAACTTGAGCCATGACTGTTGAGTCCTAGGAAATTAACTGAGTGAACCTATTCTTTTTTTTAAATTTTTTATTGTTATGTTAATCACCATACATTACATCATTAGTTTTTGATGCAGTGTTCCATGATTCATTGTTTGTGCATAACACCCAGTGCTCCACACAGAACGTGCCCTCTTTAATACCCATCACCAGGCCAACCCATCCCCCCACCCCCCTCCCCTCTAGAACCCTCAGTTTGTTTTTCAGAGTCCATCGTCTCTCATGGTTCGTCTCCCCCTCCGACGTACTCCCCTTCATTCTTCCCCTCCTGCTATCTTCTTCTTCTTTTTTTTCTTAACATATATTGCATTATTTGTTTCAGAGGTACAGATCTGTGATTCAACAGTCTTGCAAAATTCACAGCGCTCACCATAGCACATACCCTCCCCAGTGTCTATCACTCAGCCACCCCATCCCTCCCACCCCACCCCTACTCCAGCAACCCTGGAGTTTGTTTCCTGAGATTAAGAATTCCTCATATTAGTGAGGTTATATGATACATGTCTTTCTCTGATTGACTTATCTGAGTGAACCTATTCTTATTTCGTTAGATCAGATTCAGTTTTCAGCAACTCATTTACCGTGATTTTGGGTCTATTACTTTCCAAGGAAGTGAGGCTAATTTAATAAATGTTTAAAACTGCCTTCCTATATTAAAATGAATATTTTAATGTGCAAGCCTCTGTAAAATATCAGTAAATAATTAATAAGCATTGTATTTATATCACATCCACAACCAGAATGTTAATATTACCTACTTCTCTTTTGGGCATAGAGCACAAATGTTGGTAGTGAACAGAAATGAACAGGAGATAAAACACTGACAAATTAAAGGTGCCTGTGTGTGCGTATGTGCGCACACGGGCGTGAAACAGTCAGAGAGATGCACACCACGGGACACCCGTACTTTAATGACCAGGACTGGACTTTAAAGTGCAGCATGGAGCAAGTGTGTTGAGCTGACACTTGCAGGCTAATAATGTCAAGACCGTAGCAGTATCACACAACATCCAAGGCTGCATTTGTGTCTCCTAGTGGCTTGAAGAGGCAACAGTCAGGTTCAAATGTCAGCTAATGTTCCACTTTATTAATGCTTGGCATAGGGGCTGGTTCTCTGATGGCGGACCCTGACCCACTTGGAAGCAGGACATTCACTCTGGAAGCTAGTGGGAGGCCTTCAGCGTGCAGCGCTGGCTTTCCTCCTGGGAGTGGCCTGACTCTGAACTCAGCTAGGTGGTTGCTGTTCCTCCACTAGACAAACTCTCTACTTCATCCACATTACCTTGGGGGGCTGCCTTTCATGTGCCTGAGCAAGACTATCTGTTACAACAGCATTGAAGTTCGGCGAGGTCGAATGAAATAGGCTCCAGAGAAAAATGATAGTCCCTACAGCACTGCAGAGAAATGAACACAGTGTGCCTTGGGTATGTTTCCTGAGAATGTTTTTAATGGGGGAAAAGATTAATGAAATGGAAAAGCAGCACCTGACACCTTTGTAGGGCACTCGTGTTGATTTCGGACTCAGGACTCAGAGCAGGGAGGCGTGGGGACAGGGGTGATGCCTAGACGTTTCCTTGCATGGGGCAGCCACAGATTCTCTGTTTTCCTGCTCAATCTGTTGTTTCTGAGAAATGCCGTAAATCTGTGTTGCTCTGACAATGAGAGGCACGCGGAGTGTCCACTGCACGGCAGACGTGTGTGTAAAGCTGAAGGTGGCCCCTTCCTGTCCTTGCGGAGGGCAGGCCAGTGGGGAGCTGGTGGGCAGGAGCTGCAGGTGCATGACCGTGCGGACGAGGGCTCCTCTGCACGGGACATGGTGACATTAGAGCAGGACCAGCACCTGAGGAGGTGGCGGCTCTGGAGAAATGCCTGGGGTGTCCCTGGCAGGTTGGGACAGCAGGGCATGTAGAGGTCGCCTCGCGGGTGTGGGAAGGAAGGCTGGGCCGATGGTGTAGCCGACCCTGCACCTCCCATGCCCTGCACTCCGGCAACCCTTCCCCCAGATTCCATTTATTCATTTGAGAGAGAGAGCCCATGAGCAGGGGGAGAGGCAGAGGCAGAGGGAGAAGCAGGCTCCCCGCCGAGCAGGGAGCCCGACGCGGGGCTCGATCCCAGGACCCCGGGACCATGACCTGAGCCGAAGGCAGACGCTGAACCCACTGAGCCACCCGGCGCCCCGGCCTACTTGCCCCCACGTCTTCTTACTTAGCTCAAGAGATCAGCAAAGATTTACTAAGCAACTGTTGGGACTACTTCAGTGGGCATGTGTCTGTGTTGGGAGGTCACTGTTTGCTTGGAACCAGGAATGCAAAGGGCAGGGGCTGTGTTCTGGTGATGACATGCAGGTGCTCCAGGAACGTGGCACAGGGACTCTGAGCTCGGCTTGCACTGGGATTGGAAGCCAGGGAGGAAGGGCATCGCAGGTGGAGATGAGCCAGAAGATGGGCAAAGCCTGAGCAGGGAATAGACTGGGAATGTAGGCGGGCTTAGACTCAAAGGTCACAGCGCTGAGCTGAGGCACTTGAACACCATCCTCAAGTTGTGACAGCTCCTGTGAGCATCTGAAAGGCACAGGGGTATGAGATTCATACCAGCACCGTTCACTTACTCACTGGGCAAGTATATACGGAGAGCTTTCTATGTGCCACCCGGCTCCAGGCTCTGGGAATTCATCATTAGACAAACATCTCTGGCCCCATGGAGCTTCCAGCATTCTAGTGGTGAGATGTAAGCAATAACCATTCTAAATAAGTCACCACACATGGAGGTTGCCCTCAGTGCTGGGGGTACAGGATGAAGGGGAAGAAGGGAAATGGGTGTGCAGGTAGACAAGGTCAGGCTGTCCTTGCGGAGACAGATGGCCCCAAAGCGGGGCTCGGGCTCAGATTGACGAGAAGCCAAACCAGTGCGGCTCCGGGTTTCACTGGATGTCATAGAAATAAGGAGCTTGTAGAAACTCGTGTTCCCATCAGGTACATTGGTAAGGGATGAGATTAAACAATGAAATCAACTTATTGAACTTATGGGCGCTCTTCATCTGTCATCTCACCAGCCCAAAGCTCTGTGTGGGCCCCCTTCCAGGTCAGTGTGGACCAGCTCATCTCCTCGTGTTGCTGCGCCTGGGATGGTGGGGCTGGTGGCCGGTGGCTAGGCTGCAACGGTCTTGGCTTTCTCTGTGCGCTTTGCTCTGCACCAGTGTTGCTTTGTGTCCTTGTGAGAGGGTGGGACTCTTCCTGTGTCACTGTCCTTCGGGTATTACTTCAGAGGTAACAGTAAATACAGGGTGTCTTGTCGTAGAGGCTGAGGATCGGGAAAATGGTTGCAAAATAGATGAATCCCTACCCCCAGCTGCCTCCAAAACACGAGCAGCGTGCACTGTGTTCTGTTTCTAACACCAGTTCTGCCAAGATCTTGTTTCCTATACATATGAGCATGATTTCAACTTTTAGGAAAGCCTGTTAAAAGTAGGTAGAAAGATTTTGCTTGGTTCTTGTATTTGGTCATGGGACTATTTTATGCACTTTAATTTCTGCAAGGATAAAACAGCCGGTTGTTTGCCTCATAAATATCTTGATGTTATAGGGAGGTGCCATAGAGAGCTCAGGAGAAATCTTGATTTATATCGTTCTGCCTGTGTTCAGTAAAGACAGAAAACAGGAAAACTGGAAAGGTGGTTTGTATTATGAAGACAGTTTTTGGGACAGAGCTGGGATGATGCTCAGAATTAGCTCATCTTCCACTGTGATCCCCTCCTGCTCGGTCATTACTGTCTGCAGATTTTTTTTTAGACCATCTGAGTTTCCCTTTATCTCAGTCCAAAACAAACCTACCACATGTTTAATATCCTTTTATCAGAGATGCTGTGCCTTGCTCAGAGGTTCCAGTGGGAATAGTTTGGTAGGTGTTGAAAACAGTGATTTTTGGGGTGCCTGGGTGGCTCAGTCCTTAAGCGTCTGCCTTCAGCTCAGGTCATGTTCCCAGGGTCCTGGAATTCAGCCCCGCATCGGGCTCCCTGCTTGGCGGGAAGCCTGCTTCTCCCTCTCCCACTCCCCCTGCTTGTGTTCCCTCTCTCGCTGTGTCTCACTCTGTCAAATAAATAAATAAAATCTTTAAAAAAAAAAACCTCATGGTACACTGCTGTTCCTCACATACTTTTTATTCTTAATTTGTACCTTAGGAGGATTCCAAAGGAAAAGAACCTCATAAATACAACAACATTCCCCAGAAGGAACAGGATTCTGTTTTTTATGCCAAAGAGGGAAAGAAGAAAACACTAGAAGAACCTTTAATGCAAAGCAGCGCAGGTAATGTGAATTTCATTTGGCTGTGGGCATTAAAAAGTGCTACCATTTGAAGGATGTGTGTGTGTGTGTGTGTGTGTGTGTGTGTGTGTGTGTGTGTGTTTCCAGGCCAGTTTCATACTGCAAAGATACGGCTTGTAACTGTCTGATTTTAAAACTTCACTTGTGACGATCTGATTTATTAATGAGACATTCAACTCCAGGGGTCGTGGTAGTGAGAGGAGAGAAACAAAATCCCAGTGGCGAAGGCAATAGGCTTCTCCACCGAAGAAGCCCTCCCAGATCGATGCAGGAATTCTATCCTCTCTGTGAACATCTGGGTGGGCGTGCTCTCCCATAAGGCCAGTGACGCAGCAAACAACCTGCGAACAAATCAGCCTTTGGAAGAAAACATGAAACTCAAATCCACCTGAATTGTTTGGGTTTACTTTTTTTTTTAATAGAAAAAGTAGCATTTTTTTATTATGTTATGTTAATCACCATACATTACATCATTAGTTTTTGATGTAGTGTTCCATGATTCATTGTTTGCATATAACACCCAATGCTCCATGCAGTACATGCCCTCCTTAATACCCATCACCAGGCTAACCCATCCCCCCAACCCCCTCCCCTCCAGAACCCTCAGTTTGTTTCTCAGAGTCCATCGTCTCTCATGGTTCGTCTCCCCCTCCGATTTCCCCCCCTTCATTTTCCCCTTCCTGTTATCTTCTTCTTCTTCTTTTTTTTAACATATAATCTATTATTTGTTTCAGAGGTACAGGTCTGTGATTCAAGAGTCTTACACAATTCACAGCGCTCACCGTAGCACATACCCTCCCCAATGTCTATCACCCAGCCACCCCATCCCTCCCACCCCCCACCACTCCAGCAACCCTCAGTTTGTTTCCTGAGATTAAGAATTCCTCCTATCAGTGAGGTCATATGATACATGTCTTTCTCTGATTGACTTATTTCCCTCAGCATAACACCCTCCAGTTCCATCCACGTCGTTGCAAATGGCAAGATCTCATTCCTTTTGATGGCTGCATAATATTCCATTGTATATATATATATACCACCTCTTGTTATTTTTTTTTAAAGATTTTATTTATTTATTTGAGAGAGAGAGTGAGAGAGAGAGAGCCCAAGAGGGGGTAGGGTCAGAGGGAGAAGCAGATTCCCTTCTGAGCAGGGAGCCTGATGTGGGACTCGATCCCGGGATTTTGGGATCATGACCTGAGCCGAAGGCAGTCGCTTAACCAACTGAGCCACCCAGGTGCCCTAAACCACCTCTTTTTATCCATTCATCTGTCGATGGACATCTTGGCTCTCGATTCTGTTCCATTGATCTATGTGTCTGTTTTTGTGCCAGTACCATACTGTCTTGATGATGACAGCTTTGGAATAGAGCTGGAAGTCCAGAATTGTGATGCCGCCAGCTTTGCTTTTCTTTTTCAACATTCCTCTGGCTATTTGGGGTCTTTTCTGATTCCATACAAATTTTAGGATTCTTTGTTCCATTTCTTTGAAAAAAACTGCATGGTATTTTGATGGGGATTGCATTGAATGTGTAGATTGCTCTAGGTAGCATTGACATCTTCACAATGTTTGTTCTTCCAATCCATGAGCATGGAACGTTTTTCCATTTCTTTGTGTCTTCCTCAATTTCTTTCATGAGTATTTTATAGTTTTCTGAGTACAGATTCTTTGCCTCTTTGGTTAGATTGATTCCTAGGTATCTTATGGTTTTGGGTGCAATTGTAAATGGGATCGACTCCTTAATTTGTCTCTCTTCTGTCTTGTTATTGGTGTGTAGGAATGCCACTGATTTCTCTGCATTGATTTTATATCCTGCCACTCTACTGAATTACTGTATGAGTTCTAGCAGTTTTGGGGTGGAGTCTTTTGGGTTTTCCACATACAGTATCATATCATCTGCAGAGAGTGAGAGTTCGACCTCTTCTTTGCCGATCTGGATGCCTTTGATTTCTTTGTGTTGTCTGATTGCTGTGGCTAGGACTTCTAATACTATGTTGAATAGCAGTGGTGATAATGGACATCCCTGCCGTGTTCTGGACCTTAGGGGGAAAGCTCTCAGTTTTTCCCCATTGAGAATGATATTTGCTGTGGGTTTTTCATAGATGGCTTTTATGATATTGAGGTATGTACCCTCTATCCCTATACTCTGAAGAGTTTTGATCAAGAAAGGATGCTGTACTTTGTCAAATGCTTTTTCTGCATCTCTTGAGAGGATCATATGGTTCTTGTTCTTTCTTTTATTAATGTATTGTTATCACATTGATTGATTTGCAGATGTTGAACCAACCTCGTAGCCCAGGGATAAGTCCCACTTGGTCGTGGTGAATAATCCTTTAAATGTACTTTTGGATCCTATTGGCTAGTATTTTGTTGAGAATTTTTGCATCCGTGCTCATCAAGAATATTGGTCTGTAAATCTCCTTTTTGATGGGGTCTTTGTCTGGTTTGGGGATCAAGGTAATGGTGGCCTCATAAAATGAGTTTGGACATTTTCCTTCCATTTCTATTTTTTGGAACAGTTTCAGGAGAATAGGTATTAATTCATCTTGAAATGTTTGGTAGAATTCCCCTGGGAAGCCATCTGGCCCTGGGCTTTTGTTTGTTGGGAGATTTTTGATGACTGCTTCAATTTCCTTAGTGGTTATAGGTCTGTTCAGGTTTTCTATTTCTTCCTGGTTCAGCTTTGGTCGTTGATACATCTCTAGGAATGCACCCATTTCTTCCAGGTTATCTAATTTGCTGGCATAGAGTTGCTCATAATATGTTCTTATAATTGTATTTCTTTGGTGTTGGTTGGGATCTCTCCTCTTTCATTCATGATTTTATTTATTTGGGTCATTTCTCTTTTCTTTTTGATAAGTCTGGCCAGGGGTTATCAATCTTATTAATTCTTCCAAAGAACCAGCTCCTAGTTTTGTTAATGTGTTCTAGTATTCTTTTTGTTTCTATTTCATTGATTTCTGCTCTGATCTTTCTTATTTCTCTTGTCCTGCTGGGTTTAGACTTTATTTGCTGTTCTTTCTCCAGCTCCTTTAGGTGTAGGGTTCGGTTGTGTATTTGAGACCTTTCTTGTTTCTTGACAAAGGTTTGTATTAGTATATGCTTTCCTCTTAGGACTGCCTTTGCTGCATCCCAAAGATTTTGAACAATTATGTTTTCATTTTCATTCGTTTCCATGAATTTTTTAAAATTCTCCTTTTTTTTTAAAGATTTATTTATTTATTTTGAGAGAGTAAGAATGAGAGAGAGAGAGAGAGTACATGAGAGGGGGGAAGGTTAGAGGGAGAAGCAGGCTCCTTGCTGAGCAGGGAGCCCGATGTGGGACTCGATCCCGGGACTCCAGGATCATGACCTGAGCCGAAGGCAGTCGCTTAACCAACTGAGCCACCCAGGTGCCCTAAATTTTCCTTTAATTTCCTGGTCGACCCATTCATTCTTTAGTAGGATGCTCTTAGCCTCCATGTATTTGAGTTCCTTCCAACTTTCTTCTTGTGATGAGTTCTAGTTTCAAAGCATTGTGGTCTGAAAATATGCCGGGAATGACCCCAATCTTTTGGTACTGGTTGGAGGCTGATTTGTGACCTAGGATGTGATCTGTTCTGGAGAATGTTCCATGGGCACTAGAGAAGAATGTTTATTCCATCGCTTGGGATGGAATGTTCTGAATATGTCTGTGAAGTCCATTTGGTCCAGTGTGTCATTTAAAGTCTTTCTTTCCTTGTTGATCTTTTGCTTAGATGATCTGTCCATTTCAGTCAGGGGGGTGTTAAAGTCCCCCACTATTATTGTATTCTTGTCAATATGTTTCTTTGCTTTGGTTATTAATTGCCTTATATAATTGGCTGCTCCCATGTTAGGGGCATAGGTATTTACAATTGTTAGATCTTCTTGTTGGATAGACCCTTTAAGTAGGATATAGTGTCCTTCCTCATCTCTTATCACAGTCTTTGTTTTAAAATCTAATTTGTCTGATAGAAGGATTGCCACCCCAGCTTTCCTTTGGTGTCCATTAGCATGGTAAATGGTTTTCCACCCCCTCACTTTCAATTGGGGGTGTTTTTGGGTCTCAAATGAGTCTCTTGCAGACAGCATATCGATGGGTCTTGTTTTTTTAATCCCATCTGATAGCCTGTGTCTTTTGATTGGGGCATTTAGCCCAATTACATTCAGGGTAACTATTGAAAGATATGAATTTAGTGCCATTGTATTGCCTGTACGGTGACTGTCACTGTATATTGTCTGTGTTCCTTTCTGGTCTATGTTGCTTTTAGGCTCTCTCTTTGCTTAGAGGACCCCTTTCAATATTTCTTGTAGGGCTCATTTTGTGTTTGCAAATTCTTTTAGTTTTTGTTTTTCCTGGAAGCTTTTTATCTCTCCTTCAATTTTCAGTGACAGCCTAGCTGGATATAGTATTCTTGGCTGCATATTTTTCTCCTTTAGTGCTCTGAAGATATCATGCCAGTCCTTTCTGGCCTCCAGGTCTCTGTGGATAGGTCTGTTGCCAATCTAATGTTTCTACCATTGTAGGTTACAGATCTCTTCTCCCGAGCTGCTTTCAGGATTTTCTCTTTGTCTCTGAGACTCGTAAGTTTTACTATTAGATGTTGGAGTGTTGACCTATTTTTATTGATTTTGAGAGGGGTTCTCTGTGCCTCCTGGATTTTGATGCCTGTTTCCTTCCCCACATTAGGGAAGTTCTCTGCTCTAATTTGCTCCAATATACCTTCTGCCCCCCTCTCTCTTTCTTCTTCTTCTGGGATCCCAATTATTCTAATGTTGTTTCGTCTTATCATATCGCTTATCTCTCGAATTCTGCCCTCGTGATCCAGTAGTTGTTTATCTCTCTTTTTCTCAGCTTCTTTATTTTCCATCATTTGGTCTTCTATATCACTGATTCTCTCTTCTGCCTCATTTATCCTAGCAGTTAGCGCCCCCATTTTTGATTGCACCTCATTAATAGCTTTTTTGATTTCGACTTGGTTAGATTTTAGTTCTTTTATTTCTCCAGGAAGGGTGTCTCTAATAACTTCCATGCTTTTTTCAAGCCCAGCTAGTATCTTTAAAATCATCATTCTGAACTCTAGTTCCGACATTGTCCTAATGTCCGTATTGAGTAGGTCCCTGGCAGTGGGTCCTGCCTCTTGTTCTTTTCATTGAGGTGATTTTTTTCCATCTTGTTATTTTGTCCAGAGGAGAATAGATCAGTGAGAGAACAAAATGCTAACAGGGTAACAATGTCCCCAGAAAATATACTCTAAACAATCAGAAAAGACCTGAAAGTGGGGGCAAAGAGAGGGAAAGAAAGAAAAAAGAAGAAGAAAAAAAAAAAGGAAAAAGAAAAAGATAAAAAGAAACAAAAACAGAACAAAACAAAAAAACCCAGAATATGAGCAAATATGATCAGGCTGGTGCATAGATCTGTGCCATGCACTAGATTTTGGGCGTATTTTGGTCTTTTAGAAGAAAGTGCCTCCCAAAATCTTAAAGAAAGAAAAACTTAAATATGTACAAAAATAAGGGTTAATATGATGAAGGGATGGAATATGATGTAAAGATGTAAATTATAAACAATTTTATAAAAGGAATTGATAAGTTGCTTGAAAAAAGAAAGAAGAGTATTTAAAAAAGAAAAAAAAAGGGGAGAGAATGTGATCAGACAGGAGACTAGAACAAAGCCATGCACTAGAGATAGGGTATATTTTGAACTGTTAGAAGAAACTGTACCTCAAAATTTTAAAGAGAGAACAACTTATATATATATATGCCAAAACTAAGGGTAACTACTATCAAGGGATAGAATATCAGTCTAAAAATTAAAAAATAAAATGTTTTTTAAAAAAGGGATTGATAAGATGCTGGTTGAAAAAGGGAAAAAGTAAAATTCAAAAAAAATAAAAGACAGTTAAAAAAATTAACTTTGAAAGACTAAAGAATCATGGTAAAAAAGCCCTGGATTCTATGTGCAGTATTCCCCTACCGCTGGAGTTCTCCCGTTCTCCTTGATCGGTAAACTTGGTCTTGGCTTGCTGGCTGTTCTTACTGATCTTCTGGGGGAGGGGCCTGTTGACGTGGTTCCCAAATGTCTTTGCCGGAGGCGGAATTGCCCCGCCCTTGTCGGTCCAGGCTAAGCAAGCTGCTCGGGTTTGCTCTCAGGAGCTTTTGTTCCCTGCAAGCTCTCGGTACAGCTTTGGAAGATGAGAGTGAAAATGGTGGCCTCCCAACCTCTGCCCGGAGGAGCCGAGAACTCGGGGCCCCGCTCCTCAGTGCGCCCCCAGAGAAAAGCAGTCACTCCCGTGTCCCCGGTCTCCGGCCGCACTCCGTGCTCACCCGGCCTGTGACCGAGCATTTCTATCTCTGGCACCGGACCCCGTGTGGAGTCTCCAAACCCAGCAGATCCCTGCGGTGCGCTCCCGCGCCGCTCCTCCCGGGGGAGGAAGGGGAGTCTCCCCGGCTCTGCCGCTTGTTGGGTCCCTGCTGGAGGAGCAGTGGCCCGACTGGGCCGCGGATCACAGTTTATGGCCACCCCGAGCTGAGAGCCCGCGCCTCGGCTCCGTCTCTGCAGCCGGCTTCCCCGCTCCGATCCCTGGGAGCTCTGCCGCACTCAGGCACCCCCGGTCTTTCTGTGACCCCGAGGGTCCTGAGACCCCACTGTCCCGCGAGGGTTCCACCCCCCGCTTAGCCACTGGAGCGACGTCCCTCCGCGGAGCCGACTTCTAAAAGGTCCGATTTTGTGCTCCGCGGCTCTAGCACTTGCCAGAAGCGGCCGACGGAGGCCCCCTCCCCCGCCGTCTATCCTCCCGAATATCGCCTCGGATTCACTTCTCCGCACGTCCTACCTTCCAGTAAGTGGTCGCTTTTCTGTTCAGAGTGTTATTACTCTTCTTATCTTCGATCTCCTGTTGAGTTCGTAGGTGTTCAGAATGGTTGGATCCCTATCCAGCTGAATTCCTGGGACCAGGAATCCAGGTCTCCACTCCTCCGCCATCTTGCCGCGCCTCTTGTAAAATGAAATAATTAAAAAAAAATACGTGTTCTGCTCCTGCTTCTATTCTGTGGAGCCCTGCTGGGAGCTGGCCACCTCGAGTCCCATCAGCGTGTAGCACAGTCGCTTTGCTGGTGGTGGCTGCTGATGCAGAGGCCAGGACCAGGGGAAGGAGGGCTCCCCTTTGATTCGCTGCAGCATCCAACAATTCAGGGAAGTCATTTTTGTTAAAGCCTTTCCCTTCCTTGGCACTCCCCACGCACAGCGAGTCCGGCTTTTCCTCTTTGTGCTCTGATTGTCTCTCAGCTTCCTGGGAACTCTTTGCTGCTTTCCAGGTGACATCTTGACTGTCTCCCTGTGCTTCTCTCCTGCTCCCCGCCCCTGTTGGGCCTTCCCACCAGAGATGATGGTGTTGTCCGGCTGTGCGCCAGGCCCTGGTCTGGATAGAGGGCACTCACACTGCTCCTGCCTGGTGGGTGCGGCCGACACAGTGTGCTGATGCAACCTGACCATGGCCAGGATGGGCCAAAGACCAGAGTCTATTGAACCTATAGTCCCTGAGATGCTCTATCAACATAATAGAGATTTTAATCAGTGTGTGTAAAATTTTCTTCTTGGCAAAGCCTGTCCAACATGGCTGGGGCTGCCCGGCATGCATCCTACCTTCCCTCCAGGAAGCAGTGCAGTGTGCCGGCGCCCAGGTTCCAGCTACGCCCTCCCAAGCGTATTCCCAAGTGTGGCCCCGAGCGTGTTCCCGAGCGTGTTCCCGAGTGTGGGGCCCTCGGCACACTCCTTATCTACAAACAAATGGGCGTGGAAGGGTTGACAGAGGCTTGTGTGAGTGTTAAGTGTCAAGCAAACAGAGGAGGGCTTGGCACCCTGCGGGGTCCGGATGGATGCTGCCCTCTGCCTTCTTCTTACGTTTGTCCCTTCCGTCAAGGGCTGTGCAATGGTCCTTCTGGGGCTGAGGGCCAGGAAGGGCGGGGAAGGGCAAGAAGAAGTGGAAGGAACTGGGGTCACTGAGCCCATCACCACCGTGGTGACATCCTCTGGGGGTTGAGGGAAGTGGCTGGCTTCTTCTGTTTCTTTTACTGTCACCTAGTCTTGTCAGCATGAGGATAAGGTTTTCAAGAACCTTGGGATTTTATAAGCATGTAAGACATCCAATTGTAATGCTGATTAGATGATTTTTATCTGTCGACTTAGTAGACTACAGTGTGCAATTTTAACACCTCGTGGGTTAAAACTCATTTTGTTCATTCCTTCAAAATAAGTAATTTTAAAGTAATTTGAAGTAATTTTGAAGTAATCAAGGTACATGTCCTCAGAATACTATTTTGGTGTCTGGCAGGTTGCTTTGTAGTTATTTCTGTTTTGACTGGACACACGTTTGCCAGGCGATCAGTGTGTTTCATCTCTGGGACTGAGTCCCGTGGCGGGTAGGACACAGAGATGACCATCAGTGCAGACATGGAGGCAGAAGCAAGGGCAGTGGGGGACCCCATGCTGGGACTCAGAACCCTGGGGCTGGCTGCCTGCACACGACACCGGCAGCTCACAGGATGCCGAGCCTCGACTTTCGTTTGGGCCAGAAAAATGTGCAGTGGACGTTGGCTTGAAAACCTGTTTGTGCTGTTTTCCTCCAGAAGGTGACGTGTATAAAGCCCAGACTCCTCCCACAGAAGCCCAGGGAGCCTCGGAAGTCAAAGAGGACAAGGAAGTGCAGGTGGAGGTGCCTGTGGACCAGGTGGGTAGCAGGTGTTGCAGGACCGGGCCTACCACCTTCGGATTCAGCTGCTTCAGCCCCGCCTGCCTGCAGCCTCCTCCTCCTCCCCTCCCCCACGCGCGCCCAGCCTCTAGCACATTCTATGCCCCTCTGGTCAGGTATTGCTCATCCTTCAGGTCCTATGCAGGATGACCCCCAGAGGCTGTCACCATGGTCGTGATGGGCTCAGAGACCCCATCTCCTTCCACTTCCTGTCCTTCCCCATCCTTCCTGCCTGCCCTTCTCCCTGGTGAGTTCTTCTGCTTTGAGGACTGTTCTGAGCAGTTGTCACGGTCTGTGACAGCATCGTTAGCCTTGTTGTGACGTGATTGCTGTCCCTTTCCCCCCTACAAGGAAGGGGTCGGACTGCTGTGCTCACTGTAGTCACCCTTGTCCTGGCACAGTTCCTGGCAGGGAGGAGGCCCTTAGTGATCATCGGTGGGATGACAGGGTGATGGAATGAGTGGTGCATCGGGTGATGTGGTGGGGACTCATGGGTCTTCCATTGCCTGGCTTTCTGACCTCTGAACCCCCATCTCCTTATCCATGCGATGGGCATGGTGCCACTGGGCAGGTTCGTGTGGGGCTAAGTGAAGTAATGCATGTGTGAGTCCCTGGTCCAAGGCCCGGTGCACGGTGGACCACCTCTCTCCTTCCTTCCTTCGGGCTCACAGAGACGTGGAGTCTGAGGAAGGTCCAGGGGAAGTGGATGAGGTGTGAGGGGCAGCCTCAGCCTGGACAGGAGCAGAAGTACAGGGGCCTTATGCCCCTCGCCTGCCCAGAGGGCAGATCACGTCTCCAGGGGTCTCTGGCCTCAACCCCTGCTCCTGCAAAGGGCAGGTGGGTAGGTGAGCTCTGAACTGCATGGCTTTGTCCACAGAATCTACCTGAAAACACTAGAAACACATTTCTTTCTTTTTTTTTTTTTTTTAAAGATTTTATTTGTTTATTAGAGAGAGCGAGAGAGCAGGAGCAGGGTGAAGGGCAGAGGGAGAAGCAGACTCCCCACTGAGCGGGGAGCCGGATGTAGATCTCGATCCCAGGACCCTGAGATCACGACCTGAGCTGAAGGCAGTTGTTTCACCGACTGAGCCACCCAGGTGTCCCTAGAAGCACATTTCTAATTGTTAGTTCTTGAGAAAAGAATGTATGTTCTGTAAAAGTTCAATGTCTGCATTTGGGTACCATTTTTATCCCTCTGACATAGGCTTGGCCCCTGTGCTGAGTTTGTGGTTCCAGAGCGCCAAACCCAGATGACAGCAAGCTTTTGGCTCCTCTTTTGAAAATCAGTCACTGTTAATTTTCTCACTTTATTATTAACTTCTGCTACGTTCCTTTCCCTCGATAATATGACGAGGTGTGACGGACCATGTAAAGGCACTAGCCACTTCCTTGAGCATTTTGAGCACTTTCCCATTGTGTCTCGTTGTATTTTCCAAATTGCTAGTGATATTATTTATTCTTTTCCTTGACGTGTTGAGAAATGATCAAAAGATTTAATTTTCTCTTAAAACCCAAACTAACACTATATTTTTATTGTACATTTAAGAATTTTTATAATAAATAAGTTAGGATATTTTAGGCAGTTACTTTTATACCAAAAATTAACACCCCCCCCCGCTCCTCCTCCAATGTTGATTATTGTCCTTGATATGTTATTGTTCTGGATTGTGGACCATGAGTGTCTGATGCAAGTTTTTAATACAAGTAAAACCCTAGTGTCACAAATACTATTTTCATAATTGTGATCAATAAACATACTCATGAGTTTCTGTTGCTGGAGTTAATTTCCATTGTATTCGAGGTTGTGTGGTGAGAGGGGTTCCCCAGAAGGGTGTGTAGTGGGAGGGAGAGGCCCAGGGGAGGGGAGTCAGGAAGGGTGGGAGAGGTGGGCAGAGAGGAGGAGAGCCAGGCCACCTAGCGGGGGAGGCCGGGGGGTGTTCAGAAAGAACCAGAAAGAACCGCTGCTGTGCTGCTTTCTGTCTGACCATTCTCCTGCACACCAGGGAGAGCTGATGTCTCAGTGCATTGAGTTGCATCCTGGTTGCATCCTCAGTGCGTCCTAATTGTCAGGGGACGGTATTAAAGCAAGTTCTGCAGCTTTGAAGGACAAGGAGACAATGGGACTCCCAGCTATGGCTGCATAAATGGACATTAAGACGAGAGGAGTGGGGGCTAGGCCAGCACCCCTCCTGTGACATTGTGTGTGTGTGTGAGTGTGAGCAGAGACAAAGACGTGCTGCACCTGCGGGGGCCAGAGATGAGGGGCTGGAGGAGCTGAGTGAGGCGTGGGGGCACCGCACACCTGGGGAGGTGTTCTCCCACTGTGCCATTTCCTGACACCCAGCAGGGGCTCAGCACATGCTCATTAAGTCCCATTGAATAGATGCAAGAAAATCCTGGGTGATTGGATAAATGAATGCAAGGCACAGCAGGCTGAAGTGAAATTCTTGTAGATAGACCAAGTCTGCAGACTGAGTTCTGCATCTTTGAAAACAAGGTCCCTGTGGTCATTTATGTTTGGGAAGCACTATTTTTCCCATCTGTCCCTCAGGGAACCACAGTGTGCGTTAGCATATTCCATGTTTCAGAGAAGTCCCAAAATTACAATAATGTTTAAGCTTTTAGGTTAACTCTGATTTCCTCCCCCAGGAATGGTTTTCCTTTTAGGATCCCCATGAAACACAGTGTAGGCCCTGCCAGCATGCAGAATCCAAGGATTTTTTTTTCTGCCCTGGGGAGGGAAGAAGGTGGTCTTGTGGAGCAGGGAGAGCAGGATGTGGTTTGGCAGGTTCCCTGGGCGGGGTCCTCAGCGCAGGGGATGGGCGCTCTATGACTGGCAGCCCTGGCCTGGGTGGGGTTCCGCATCAAAGTGGCCCACATACCTGGAGAACCGTGTGTTTGTCTAACTTCTGTGTCTGTGCGCTGGGTGAGCTCTGGTGCGTGTTGGGGTTACTGGTTTCCTTGTGGGAGGAGGGGAAGATGCCCTTAGGACTTCCCAGTCCATTAATGAAGGAGGGTCTGGCCTTAGTGTTAAACTATTTGGTGATGGTGTAGGCTTTTATAATAACCTGGAGTACTTTGCTCATGTTTTCAGGTAACTGGTTTTAACCTGTGGGCGAGCCTGACGATGTCACAATGTTATTTCTTATGCTTGTGGCATCACCTTGTCTTTATTTCAGTGTTGCTGTAAAGACACAGTGTTACAAAATATAACATCCCAAGCAATCAATTTATGAATTTGGAGTCCAGCCTAGACCGGTGAGGGGCACCTCAAGAATCGGGCATCCTCCAAACCGAGGGGATAGTTGCAGTGGCGAGTACTCATTTGCAGTTGATGGCACCTGTTGTCGGCAGAAGGCAGGAACATCAGTGAGGGGCAAACACAGGCTGGAGGCCGCTCTGTTTACCACGGCAACATCGCTACCTGTCGCTGAGCTGCCATCGCTGAGTGATGACTCCAGGTTAAAGTTTTGATGACTAGAGCAGGTGGGCTGTCCTTTGCTTCTGGTAGGTGACATCATGGAATGCCCACTTCTTGTGGTGATGAGCAAGACTCACACTGTGCGGCCTTTAATCTTTCCTGTGTTCCAAGGGCTAGAAACTTCCCTGTGCTTTTAAGTCGGTTTGAGGATCTCTCATTGCTGTGCAGAGAGGGGAGGATGGGGGGGTTGGAATGTGGGGCAGGGAGTTTCAGAAACAGCGGTGAGGAGAGGCCATGGCTGCTTTGGGCATCGCTGTCCCTGGCAGGGCAAGATGACTGTCAACTGTGCATTTTGACCCGTGTTCTGATTCCTAAAATGCCCCTATTTCTGTGGTCCTGTCTTCCAGTTGTTTTCTTTGTGATTTACTCACAAAAATCGATTTGTACTTCCAGCGATACACACCACTGTTTCTATCCTCCACCTTCTGTCTCTTGGTTTTCTCCCAATGGAGACAGTTGTCCTTGGCTTCTGTACAGCCCCTTCTTCCTGCCCGTGTTGAAGGCACCTTCTTACATCCAGGGTTCCTGGCTCATCCTTGAGCTTTCCTCCACTTGGCATTGAGACGCTCATAGAATTCCACTGATGTCTGTCTTTGGCTCATGAGAGGCATGAAATCGTGGTGCCAGGTCAGAGATGCTCTTCTCAGTTAACTGTGTGATCTTGCTTACATGTGTCATCACTAGTGAAGTTTCAACGTCACTGAACCCTATTTGTCCTGAACCAGGTGTCTCCTGACCAGGACGGAAAGCATGGTATGTGGGAAATACAGCAGAAGGGACAGGGAGAGACTGTGGATGTTACGAAGTGTTGTGCTGGTGGTCGTCTCTCTGGACGTGGATTGTAGTTGATCTTTACTCGCCTTTTCTTTCTTCCTATGCTACATTGTCTCCCTTTGCGCTTTTGTTTTTAAGAAATTATAATTTATTTTCAATGTTTTTTGTTTCTCTTTGCTTTTAGTAGCACATAACGTGTCCCCTTGCCAACATTTCTGTCAACAGGTCTTCAGTGGAGGTTTAAAAGAGAGATGCTCTATCAGCTTTAATTCTCCGGGAGAGGCAAATTTTTACACCAGCTTTCATTTCAAAGTCCTGAGTTATTATGCCCCAGTGTTAAGGAAACATTTCTTAACTCTTACAATCTATACAAAACTGGCACCCAGATATTCAAACATTGATGTTAAAATTCTACTTGATTTAGAGTA
Organism: Eumetopias jubatus; assembly: GCF_037043125.1. Classification (NCBI taxonomy): domain Eukaryota; kingdom Metazoa; phylum Chordata; class Mammalia; order Carnivora; family Otariidae; genus Eumetopias; species Eumetopias jubatus. The sequence goes on from NW_028274815.1 coordinate 2,749,011, forward strand.
CACATTTTTCACAAAGGCAATGTCTTATGCCAGACTTAAGTTTATGTTTATTTTCATAAACTCTATAAAAAGACAGAAAAGTACCTAGAATAGTGGGCTCTGTGTAGTTCTGGACTCTGATCTTTGATTTTTTTCTGGGGTGGGGGTACAGTTTAGCATTTCTCACCAATTCTATTCTACTAGCGTACCATTGGGTTGTCATTCCCCAACAGGTGCTGGGCATGTCCTGTCCGTGAATGGGAAGGGTGGACTGACTGAAATCATAGAAGACTGGGTCTAGTCCTTTTTTTTTTTTTCTTTTAAGATTTATTTATTTATGTATTTGACAGACAGAGAGAGACAGCGAGAGAGGGAACACAAGCAGAGGCGGTAGAAGAGGGAGAAACAGCCCTCCCGAGCAGGGAGCCCGACGCGGGGCTCGATCCCAGGACTCTGGGATCACAACCCGAGACGAAGGCAGACGCCCAATGACTGAGCCACCCAGGCGTCCAAGACTGGGTCTAGTTCTGACATCTACTGAATTGCAGTGATTTTTCAGAGCCCCCAGGAGACAGTGTAGAAGAGATTTACTTTACTTAGATTCCCTGTAGCAACCGGAGCAATGCACCTCAACTGTAATTCATTTCACTCTAGAGAAGGAGCTAAAAATAAGACACAAACTAAAGTAAAACCAAAATAATTTGGACTAATTAGGAGAAGTCTAAATTTGTGTAATCTCTGAATTGTTTAATTAGAAAAAACATAATGGAGCTTTAAAGCTTTGGCACTTTTAGGAGCATGGAGTAACTCGGACTAAGCTAACAAAGGTCCTTGGGGTGCTCACTTCAATGAATAAATTAAAAAGCATAATTAGTACTGTATCTGTTAGGGTGCTTCTAGCTGGAAAGAACAGAAAGCTGCAGGAACGTGGCTTACACATAAGGAACGCATATCAGGCCAGGCCATGTAACACAAGTCTGGAGGCCTCCTGTGTGACGGGAGCTCACAGGGTCGGCCGGCTCATCGGCTCGGCCAGGTCACTGAGGACCCAGTTGCTGGCGTTGCCCTGCCCACCTCCCTCTGCACGCCAACTTCTGGCCTCAGCCTTGTTTCCTCACGGTCTCCAAGATGTTTGCCTCTGCTCTGGGTGGTACACTGAGACACATGAACGCTGACCAGAAGAATGGAGAGACCATTTCCTTCCCTGTGGCCTTTTCAAGTAGTGAGAAAAGTCTTTCCCAGGGACCCTCCCGAAATCTACGCCATGTGTCTGCCTCGTCCTTGTCAGTAGCTGGGGAGAGGCAATGGGCCTTTGGTGGTGTAGACCAACCAGTGTCAGCATCCGGTGTCTGGAAAGGGGCCCAGGCTCTTCTGAATTGTGTGGCTAGCGCCTGAGATAGGATTTTCTTTTAGCGAGGAGCCAGGTGAGGACTGGCTGGGGGCCAGGCAACCGCAGGATCTGCACACTAATTTCTGGTCTGCACGGTGGGTGTGCCCGTCCCGCCTTCTCCCGGCTTTGCCGTCTCCTCCGAGCCCCTCAAGGGTCTTATGCTGTCAGGTATTTGTTCACCCTTTTCTGGGTGGATTGAACTCGAATCCTCCTGGCCGGATGGTACACGTGCTGGAAGCAAGCCGATTATAACCAGAATGATCCCTCCCTTGGCCTCCTGCCTTTGTGCAACTCCGTGTCTCCCAGTCCTTGGAGGGAGGGTCCCTCCTCCCGCACTGTCTCCAACCCCTCCCCTCTCCTGGGCCTCTCTTGGCTTCTGCCCACAATGACGTGAAACAGCTCTTGACCTCATGACCCAAGCCCGGTGCATTTCTCAGTTCTCATCACACTTGGCCTTTCACCTTCATCTGACACTTTTGGCCCCTCCCTTTTCCTCCAATACTCTCCTTCTTTGGCAAGACCCACCCGTGTCCTGATTTTCCTTCCTTCCATCTGTCTGGCCACTCAATTCTCATTCTTTTTTAAAGAGTTTATTTTATTTTATTTTTTAAAAAGATTTTTATTTATTTATTTGAGAGAGAGTGAGAGCTAGAGAGAGAGAGAGAGAGAGAGAGAGCGCACACACAGAAGGAGGTGATTTTCTTTGTGACTCCCCACTGAGAAGGGAGCCTGATGTGGGGCTTGATCCCAGGACCCTGGGATCAAGACCTGAGCCGAAGGCAGATGCTTAACTGACTGAGCCACCCAGGTGCCCCTAAAGAGTTTATTTTTTAAGTCATCTCTACACCCAGTGTGGGGCTGAAACTCACAGCCTCGAGATCAAGAGTCACATGCTCTTCTGGCTGAGCCAGCCAGGGGCCCCATTCTCGTTCTTCTCCGTAGACTTCTGATCCTCCACTTGGCATGGAATATTGGAGGTCTGCGTGGGTCGGGTCAGGGCAACATTTCGTTTAGCTCTAGACCTTCTCCACAGACAGAATTCTCCATCACTGTGGTGTCAGTCTCTCTGCAGGTCTCTTTTCTGGGCTCCAGGTGCACATGCACATACACATCTACACACACACACACATCCAGAGACACACACACACATCTGCACACACACACACACGCACATCCAGATAGACACACACACACATCTGCACACACACACACATGCACATCCAGATAGACACACACTGTGAACTGACATCACTAGTTAGATGTTCTGAGACGTTAAAGCTCAGCACGGTGAGAACACACACGTGTCCTTCCACACCATCCCCACACCTTTGCTCTCTCCCTGTCTCAGCAGGTGTATGACATCGTCCATCCAGTAAGACCAAAGCAAACTTAGAGATATTCCCAAGACTGACTGTTTCAACTCTTCCATACCCAGACCATCTCAACATCGGCAAGTTTTACCTCCTAGACCATCTCAACATCGGCAAGTTTTACCTCCTAAATATGTCTGGAAGCGACCCACCCTCTCTGTCTACACCACCGTCCCGCCGGTCCTGACTGCCTCCATTCCCTGGCTAGATTACTGTTATCGCTTTTTCTCCGTAGGCTGACCATCCCCAGTCCCCCTCAACCTCAGTGCATTCTCCTGCAGCAAGACTGCCACACACCGTCCCCTCTGCCTGCAACATTCTCTCTTTGCCTTTTTATATACTAATGTTTCTCATTCCTCATATTTCAAGTTGTAGTCACACCAGAGGAAACGTTCCATGGTCTCCTGTGTATGTTAAACCCCATGATAGCCTATTTCTCTCCACGAATCTCTCTTACAAAGCATATCACAGTTGTGGTTTTATATTTAATTGTGTGACTTAATTAATGTTCATCTCCCCGTCTGACTGAGTATCTTGGGGGCCACGCTGGTTTGCATGCACTGTCACTGTCATATGTCAGGATTGCAGGATGCAGGCATTCTGTGTATATTGCCGAATAAGTGAATGAAGCAATGGTTGGACAAATCACGTCACTTACTCTTTGAAAGAATGTGCTTTTTGTGTTTATTTTTTCATGTAATTGGAGCAGTCCCCAGAGTCTTAGTCATCACGATTACTTTCCACGTAGGCTACAGGACGAGAATGCTCATATAGTCTGAGTTTTCAGAGCATTTGGACAGCCGAGGTCTGGGCTAGTGGGACTGGCTGTTGAGTAGTCACCCACATGTCTACATAGCCAGAGACTAAGTCTTGCGCCTTCAAGGGTCAGCTGGAAGGAGCTGTGGGGTCCTTAGGGCTCTTCATGGACACCAGTTGTGGTTGTTTGGTGAGAGAATACTTCACCCACTTTACCTCAGGTGTGGCTTTGCAGCCTGCCTTTGTGGACGACAGGCGGCTGGACGTAATGAGCCACACGTCCTGGCAGAGGTGTTAAGAGTCACACTGCCCCTCTGCCCCTGAAGCCATGGAAACACGGGGAGTTGGCGTCTCCATCGGTCTGGCATCCTGGGTGACTGTGAGCAGGAGACCCCCTCGCCAGCCCGCGATGGACACGTGGCACATGCGCTGAGCGTGCCTACTCTGACGCGTACAGAAATACGGTAGCCCCTAGGGGGGCCCTTTCTTTCTTAGCCACAGAACCACATGGCTTTCCCCTCGTGGAGAGGCTCCAGGGCACCAGTTAAACACAGCTCACTGCTTTTTGCCAACAAGTCACAAAAACTGGGAAATAATACACAAAGATGTGAGCAGGCACTGCTGTGTGAGGAGCAGGACCGCCCAGGTGGCGGCGGACGTGTCTTGAACACAGGGAAAGAGGGCTCTGGTTTGGGTTCCCACTGGGATCCCCAGGGCCAAACAGAGGATCCTAGGCGTTTATTACCTGCTGACAAGAGGCATCTGGAGGGAAAATCCACTCCTGTTTACATGAAAGGGGTTTCTAGTGTTTCTCCTTAAGGATTTCCCCGACAATTTCATTAAATAGGCTAGCATTTCGTAAGTGGAGCAAAAGGCAAAAACACAGGGCAGGCACTGTGGAAAAACGAGCCACATTTTCAGCTCTGTGCACAGAAGTGGTTCACCGAATTCCACGACCCACCCCCTCTGCTCCTCTCATGGGGTTTGACATAGCTTGACTGCCACTAAACCTGAAACGTGGTATGTTTTCTCTCTAGACATAGTTAAGGAAGACGAAGAGATACATAATAGCCCCCCTGATTTTGAAGGCAACAAGGTGAGCTGATTCTACTTTTATTTTGTATTTAATGCTGTGGATGGAAGGCACCTCCTTATCCTTTTAACACATTGGGTGGAGCTCACGTTTGATGAAGAAAGAATCAGAAAGCCCAGTGCATTCTGAATATAGATCAGCATGGAATTAGAAACAGAGCGTGTTTCGCAGGCAGTCTGTACCTCAGATCTGGTCTCTTGGGTGCCAGGAATTATGTGAGTGATTTTAATTGCTTCTATACGTGTCCTAATTACCTGTCACTGTGCTTCTAGTCACAGACTGAAAACTGTTTTCCCAACAAATTTCAAGATATATTTTTAGAGGGGAGAGTCGGGAGGTGAAGAGCAGCTGGTGTGTAGGTATGTAGGCGTCTGTGGACACCGTGGACATTCTGCTTTGTGGGGCGTTGGTGTTGTGTAAATAGCTCGTCTTGTTGGGGAAAGCAGGGGTGCATACGGCGCACGCTCCATAGGTGGCAGCATGAGCTAGCCCAGGAGAGCACTTCTGTTACCCTCTCTCCCTCCAGATGCTGAGGATGTGCCATCAAAGCAGGAAGCATGTTCCTGTGGTTCTCTATGAGAGTATGTGACTAGTCTGTATAAAGTATGTGTATAGGGAAAACAAAATTTACTTTCCTTTTATCTTATTTTTTTAATTGAGGAATATTTGGCAATTAAAGCTATATAACATATCAACCACAGTTACCATTTCCTTTTTTTTTTTTTTTTTGGTGGTGAGAACATTTGAGAGAGAAGAGCATGAGCAGGGGGATGTGCAGAGGGAGAGGGAGAAACAGGCTCCCCGCTGGGCAGGAAGTCTGATTTGGGGCCTGATTCCAGGACCCTGAGATCATGACCTGAGCCAAAGTCAGATGCTTAACTGATTGAGTCACCCAGGTGTCCCTGTGGTGAGCATATTTAAGACAAAATTTACTCTAAATATACAATTCATGTAGGTAGGAAATAGATTTTTGGGGATTTGTTTTCAAAATTCTATCTATCTCTAGATTTTTTTTCCCCAAGGCGGTTTCTTGTTTAAAAATTTTTTTGGGGAGAGATAGCGAGAGCATAAGCCGGGGGAGGAGGGGCAGAGGGAGAGTGAGTCCTAAGTAGACTCCATGCACAAAGCCCAACATGGGATTCGATCCCACAACCCTGAGACCATGACCTTAGTCAAAATCAAGAGTCAGATGAGCCCCCCCCCCCCCAGGAGGCCCTCTTGTTTTAAACCTTTTGGCCCCAGGCAGGAGGTTGTGTAATAAGTCTGGGATATCAAGTCTGGGTCTATTCTAATGCTGAAGCCTCCAGGACTATAAGTAAACTTGGGGATGCAACAGCCTCGTGAGCCATCCCTTTCCACTCTTAAACTTGCTCCCCATTTAAGAACAGAGGGAAGGGAAGGGAGCCCAGAGGGCTGGTGGGAGGGGCTGCGGCTGCTCAGAGTTGTCTCCTACTTCTTGCCCACCTTGGAAAGGGCGTTTGTGGGAAATGAAGTTTGTTTGGGTTTTTCAACATCAGTGGAGTTCATGATCTAAAACAATCAAAGGGAATAAATACCCTTTCAAACCATTCTCTTTTCCTTCCTTCTATTCAATCGTTTTGATTTGGAGGTGGTTTTCAGTGAAAGTATATAGTGTGTATCTAGATGATTGGGAAGACTTTCAACTGAGGAGGAAGGAGAGTATTTAGTTGCTTTGGTGCCAGAGTGTAAGAGTGTGTTCTGAGCGTTGGAGCAGGGTCTGTCCTGGAGCATTAGGGGAAGCGACACAGAGAGCACCTGTCTGCACTGGGGGGAGTAGCGTAGAGGGGCACTCATGGGGTTCAGTTGTGTAATAGCCGAATGTCGTATTTTAATAGAAAGAGGGCACAGGCATTGTGATGACATTGAGTTTATGCAATAGCCTGAGTGCCTTGTGTGGACTGGCCACTGAAATTCGTCATCCATGCCTTATTGACTTGTTATGTAAATCTGCTCGGGCCTCTGGGAGTTTTTGTATTAGTAACTTGACATCAATCAGTAGATTTAATTTCTTAGAGTGGATCAAAGTGTCTTTCTTAATGCATCATCGGAATAATGGCAAACCCAAGCACCTAGATTTTAAATGTCTTGGTTTGCAATCTCAGCTTCTGGGGAAAGAAGGTGATACGGAGCAGTGGAACCCCCATTCTCTTTTGTCCAGACATTAATGACGTGAGGTGGGCAGGGAGGGCCTGGGGGGAACAGACCCCCCGTTTGCTGAGTGTTTTCTCTGTCAGGTGCTGCGCTAGCCCTGCCACACGGGCCCGCCTCACCTCACGTGCACTCTTCACCCAGGGTGTCAACACCCAACTTGGTAGACCAGAAGCAAAGAGATAGGAGAGAGCGTAAGTAACCTGCTACCACCCTGTACTTAGGAAGTGGGGGAGCTTGGATTTGAACCCAGTTTTGAATGATCCAAGGCTGTGTTTTCTTCTGCCTGGTGAGACCATACGCTAGTTGTGCCTAATTTCTCAGGAGAGCTATTTACCGTGTCAGGTTCCATGGTCTGTTCCTTGTGACAGCAGGTGTTGTGTTACTCATGGCTACAAGAGTTTTCCTGCTATGACGTCCACACAGCACCATCTTTGCTTCCCATGTGACCCGAACAGAACTTCCTTGGCGTCTTTTCCTTATTGGCATGAAACGCCCCATGGAGTTGCAGGTTTTTGGCCCCAAAATCTAGCCTAGGTTTTTGAGGGATGAGGAAGAAAGGAGGCATTTTGTGTACATTATAACAGCTAGTAATAATAATAAAGAAACGATATCTAATTAACACTTCCTGGCCAGGAGGCCATGGTGATCTCTATCTGCTCTCGTGAACTCTAGTTTTATTTCGTGTTTCATTTCTCTGTTAATTTGGAAAATGAGTCATGTGATGTTTATTAGACACTGACTATATTAGTTTTCTTTTTGTGTGTTGTTTCTCCCTGCCCCCACTGTGGAATCCTTAGGGGGCTGAGCATGTGTCTTGGCATCATGTGTCCTTCACAGTGTCCAGGACAGTGCCTTATACACAATAAGTGTCTCATAACCATTTGTGGATTTGCTTTGAGTTACCGTGGCTAAGGTGCTTAAACTTAAGTCTCTCATCGTGGAGTAAAATGAAAATGACCTTGCAAAGTTGTAAGAGAGCATATTATTTTGAACATTTTTTTTTAAAGATTTTATTTATTTATTTGGCAGAGAGAGAGAGAGACAGGGAGAGAGGGAACACAAGCAGGGGGAGTGGGAGAGGGAGAAGCAGACTTCCCGCTGAGCAGGGAGCCCAATGCAGGGCTCGATGTCAGGACCCTGAGATCATGACCTGAGCCGAAGGCAGATGCCTAATGACTGAGCCACCCAGGCGCCCCTATTGTGAACATTATTTTTAAAATACAGATTTCTGATGTTTGATCATAAGGGTTTCTGTTATCATCTAACATTTCTTTGTGGTAAGATATATGTATATATAAAACATAACACTGGCCATTTTAACCATTTTTTTTCAAATTTTACCCTATATTTTATTTTTTAAATTTTTTTATTGTTATGTTAATCACCATATATTACACATTAGTTTTTGATGTAGTGTTCCATGATTCATTTTAAGCATTTTTAAGAGTACCATTCGGTGGTAACAAGCACCTTTGCAGTGCTGTGCGGCCGTCAGCTCTGTCTATGTGCAAACATTGCATCATCGCGAGCAGAATCTTGGTGCGCATCAGGCACGGACTCCTCATCACCGCCTCTCCCAGCCCCTCTCTGCTGTGGTTAGAACGGAGTTGGAACAGCGCGGGCCGGGAGGAGCTCTGTCAGCGTGGGTGTCAGGATCAGATATGGCTCACCTCCAGCCCAGGGAATGTGGACAAGTGGTTTATTTATGACGCATGCTACTGGTACAGAAGGGGGTGAAATCAAGAGCAGAATTAAAAAATAGAGCCGTGTTTTCCTCGGGCACCTCTTCATCCTCAGAATGCTTTAAATATGTTAATTCTACACTGATGGTAACTCTGACGATCTCTGACACTTCAGTAATATTTTCACCTTAAAATGGAATATCATCAACATTAATTAACTAATAAAGATGAAGTGTATACTTTTTACCTAGGTCAGATTGTGCTCATGGCACACTATTTTACCTAAATTGGAGGCTCGAGAACTGTCCGAGTGGAATATCCCACAAATATGCACATTAATAACACAAGGTAGAAACAAGTGAGATCATCCTTGGGGGCCGATGAGTAGTTGATGCTTTGCCCATCCAGTGGGAAGCGAGTGCTGGGGAAGCAGGAAGGCGGAGCGGCGCACACATCTGAAGGTGGGGCTCTATGAATGAAAACCCACAGGAGCAGCAGAGAATATAATGTGTCCTGTTCTGTAGAAAATACTTAATGAGAAGTGCAGGAGAACAATTTAGAGTAGGAAAGGTGTAGTGCCTGATGAACTGGGTGGAAAATGGGAGGAGCAAGGCCAGGTCAGAGCAGGAGAGGAAGCCCTGAAATGTCTGTACGGCAACTGGGAAAGTGAGGAATGGTTTATCTGACAGTGTCCTTCTTGCAGATAGTTGATTACTATATTTCCTTAATAATAGGAAAAATAAGATGAAAGTCCTTGTGAAGATAATGAAAGAAAGGTTTGTATCAAAAATTCTGTAATTTTTGTGTTTTGTATTCTGAAAACAGACCTAACAAGATAATCGGTGGATTCCAAATTCTTGCCAGGTGCTTTTTCGGGAAGATAACCTCTACGCCGCCCTCATACAGCGTAGTTTTGGTCCCACAGAGAGGAAGCAAACTCAGAGGGGAAGGAAACATGGTTAAGGCCTTTCAGATAGGCAGACAGATCCACCCGAGGGGCAGATAGGAAGCAGGAGGGCCAAGCTTCCACTTGTGTCATGTGTTAGGGAATGCCCTCTATAAGTTAGTTGCAAGCAGGCACCTGCAGATGCTCACTTGGGCTTTCCAGGAAGCCCTAAACCTTCACCTTCGGGCTCTGGCCCTTGGGCTAAGGATGAATATGTGTCAACATGTGGGGCCACAGGAGGATGGGCTCCCCACAGCTGCAATACTCCCAGCGCCCTGGGAAGGTGTGGCTCTGCTAGACAGCTGGCCCCACGTGGCAGGTAGGGGCATGTCCATCTCCATGGTCCTGCCCTCCTGGCAGTAGCTCTGTCCTTCACAGAATCAAAGTCTCACTGTTGGGGCACCTGGGTGGGGTGGCTCAGTCAGTTAAACATCTGACTCTTGATCTCAGCTCAGGTCTTGATCTCAGGGTCGTGAGTTCAAGCCCCGAGTTGGGCTCCACGCTGGGAGCAGAGTCTACTTAAAAAAAAGTCTCACTGTTATTTGTTAGATGATTAAGTGACCACGATGATTTTTGTCTAAGTATGCAAGATTTTATTTACTTATTCCTTAGTTCACTTAGACTCCTTGTCACTCTGTGGAAAACCTGGGCCATAAATACTAATATTTGGGAAGGTTACCTAATCAAAACCAGCATGGGAAAACCACTTGGGTTTTGACATGAGATCCACCTGCAGTAGAACGCTCCGTCCATCACTTCCCCCACGTGAACCTTGGGCTAACGCTGTAGAAAATCAGAGCTCAGTCTCTTCCTCTGAAGTTTGGTGGTTTATTTATAGCAAAATCAACCTCCAGTATTAGAGATAACATGTATGAAATGTGCTTGATGTTAGGATTTTTATTTATGTTCTCAGAGATAACTGAATTGTAAAAGAATCCTGACAGTACCTGGGGTGGGGCGCACACAGGAGGTGCAATACGGTCTGCGAATACACCTGTTGCATGCAGATGTGCGTGCAGCTTTGTGGAAGCAGATGCACCTGGTGCATGCAGATGTGCACACATCCATGTGGAAGTGAGTACACCTGTTGTGTGCAGGTGTGCATGTGGCCACGTGAAAGCAAGTACACCATTGCATGCAGATGCACCTGTCGTGTGCAGGTGTGCATGCAGCCACGTGAGCAAGTACACCATTGCGTGCAGATGCACCTGTCATGTGCAGGTGTGCATGCGGCCACGTGAAAGCAAGTACACCATTGCATGCAGATGCACCTGTTGTGTGCAGGTGTGCATGCAGCCACGTGGAAGTAAGTACACGATTGCATGCAGATGCACCTGTCGTGTGCAGGTGTGCATGCGGCCACGTGGAAGCAAGTACACCATTGCATGCAGATGTACCTGTCGTGTGCCGGTGTGCATGCGGCCACGTGGAAGCAAGTACACCATTGCATGCAGATGCACCTGTCGTGTGCAGGTGTGCATGCGGCCACGTGGAAGCAAGTATACCATTGCATGCAGATGCACCTGTCGTGTGCCGGTGTGCATGTGGCCACGTGGAAGTGCTGTATTCCTGTCCTAGCTCCTCTGTAAACTTTCGAGGTGCCCCTTGTTCAGTAAGTTTACCTCTCTGCACTTCATTAACCCAACCAACAATTATTTTACATATTTATAGATTTACTTACCTCAAAGTAATTGATTGAAAAATGGGTTTGCAAGTTCTTGAAAAGTGCAACTTATCTGTGTTTAAAATGGTGTTTGCAGTATTTTAATGAAAGCGTTTTTCAGTTGGAAATTAGACACTTGGCTGTTCCCACTTGCAATTGTTTCATTAAAATCAGTGTCACCAATTTTGTTATCTCAAATTCCGTCCTCTGGAATGTTTAGCAACTAGCTCATCTGCACTTTGCTGGGAAAGCAACCATGGGTGTTCAGGGAGATGTCCCTGGGAGCTCAGATAACAGTCTCTCAGACTTCAGTGTCAAGAAATTCTTTGGAAAATATATCGTTTGTTTGCCATATGTGTTCCTTGCTGTTAGTCTGAACATGCTGGTAAACATGATGGAGTGAAGAGGGCAAACTCTGGACACATGTAAGCTGCGTCTGGGGTGCAGTTTCCTGCCCTGGGACACATGTAAGCTGTGTCTGGGGTGCAGTTTCCTGCCCTGAGCCTCAGGTTCCTTATCTGCAAAATCGAGATAACTTCTAACCTGTGGAGTCCGTATAAAGATTAGAAATAGCCATGAAGTGCCTTCTCCAGTGGGAAGGGAGTAAATTTTAGGGACAGTTATTCTCCTCTCTGTGATTCCTACCAGAGGTTAAAATCCTTAGAAGGAAGAATTTCATTTTATTTATATTTTCATTTTTTGTTTCTTTTTCTTTGTTTAAAATTGTTTTTGAGAGAGAGAAAGAAAGAGAGAGGACAGGGGAGGAACAGAGGGAGAGGGAGAGAATCTCAAGCAGACTCCAGACCCAGTGCAGAGCCTGATGCAGGGCTTGATCCCACCACTCTGAGATCATGACCTGAGCTGAAAGCAAGAGTTGGCCACTTAACAGACTGAGCCACCAGGCGCCCCTGTATTTTCATTTTTCTCAGCACCAGTCACACAGAGTGCCTTACTCACTGTGGGCATTAGTGATTTTGTGAAATTGAATCTTCTTCTATGATATCCCATGTCTTAAAATTAAGAATACTTTACCAAATTATAAAAAATCATATTTATTATAGAATTATTAATAAATACAGATAAAAATAGTAAAAACATCCAATTCTTCTGCTTAGAATCCGTTTTCACTTTTGTGTATATTCTTTATTTTTTTAATTTTTTTCTTTATTTCTCTTAAGGCATAAAGAGAAGAGTAACAGATTAATGACATTCTTACTCATTTAGCAATGGAAAATAGACCAAGAATTCAGGGACATCCACAACACCTTCCAAGTTGAAGTCATATTTGCAGCCAAATAAAGGATAATCTCCTTTCTTCTGAAACTTCACAGTATATATCTCATTCCCAAATGATTCTGTTTCTGAAGCTTCAAGGCGTCTTATCAGTTCAAAGCTATTGGGAGTGGTACCAATAAAATAGCCTCCAGGGCTCAATCTCTCACAAGCATTTCTGAGCATCATGTCAGCCTGCTCTTAGGATTCAAATGAATGATGACAGACAAATTGACAACTGCAGATGTCAAAGCACATTTCTGGGTCAGGAAATTTGTTAATTAAAAGTTCCTTTGAACAATCAGCAGTTACAAATTCTGCATTGAAAATATATTTGTTATCACGACAACGATTTTTCATGTCCTCATACCGTTGCTGACACTGTTTGACAGAAACATCAGCAATATCTGTACAAACTAGCTTGTTAATTCTTCCCTTTTTCCACTTGAGCAAATCTCCACCTTTACCACATTCCAGGTCCAAAACAGTGATATCACTTTTTTTTTTTTCTGCCGTACCTTTTCTAAAAATTCCCCAATGAGGACGCTTTTCATCCAATTATTAAAGTTTCTTAGGTAAAAAATACGACTTCGGCTATGCTTCCAACTTCTTGTAGTTCATTACAACAACCAACTTCTTGTAGTTCATTATAGTGGGCAGCCACTGCTGAGCTGTGTCCCTCTTCTAAGTTTTTTTGCTTTTTCAGGAACATCTTCAAGTTCTATTTTTCTCTTTTTCTGTGTGCCATCTCCAGTAGAGGGTTCATCTTCTGGAAAATCATCAGTTTCCATTCTTCTTTTCCTTGAAATGCCTTCATCATCACCAGAACCTTTTTCCTCTGAGACAATTTCAGCATCAAGTTTTCTTTACTTGGTTGGAGTATCTTCCCCACAACTAGAACTTTCCTTTATAAGATCGTCTTCAAATTCCATTTTTTTCTCTTTTTTGGTGTGTCTCCTTGTCCACAGATAGGAGCCTTTTCAGAAAGCCCAGTCCCAGGAGTGGTTATGTTTTCATTAATACTGAGTGAAGACTCTGTTTCCAAATCTATTGATGCTTTTGCCTCTTCCAGAGAGATCTTTTCACACTCCTCTGCTTTTGCAGAATTTTCCATTTTTGATTACTTAAATAGATGGTAAAACTTCATGAACTAACACGACACAGCCATCCAAGCTTCTGTTTGCTCACTTTTGTGTATATTCTTAAGGGCTATTTTCCATTAATTTTTTTACATAGTGTCTTTTTTTAAAAAATTTTTTATTGTTATGTTAATCACCATATATTACATATTTGTTTTGGTGTAATGTTCCATGATTCATTGTTTGTTCATAACACCCAGTGCTCCACGCAGAATGTGCCCTCTTTAATACCCATCACCAGGCTAACCCATCCCCCCACCCTCCTCCCCTCCAGAAACCTCAGTTTGTTTTTCAGAGTCCATCATCTCTCCTGGTTCGTCTCCCCCTCTGACTTACTCCCCTTCATTCTTCCTCTCCTGCGATCTTCTTCTTTTTCTTTTTTCTTAAAATATGTTGCGTTATCTGTTTCAGAAGTACAGATCTGTGATTCAACAGTCTTGCACAATTCACAGCGCTCATCGTAGCACATATCTTCCCCAATGTCCATCACCCAGCCACCCCATCCCTCCCACCCCCGACCACTCCAGCAACCCTCAGTTTGTTCCTGAGATTAAGAATTCCTCATATCAGTGAGGTCATATGATACATGTCTTTCTCTGATTGACTTATTTCGCTCAGCATAACACCCTCCAGTTCCATCCACGTCGTTGCAAATGGCAAGATCTCATTCCTTTTGATGGCTGCATAATATTCCATTGTGTATATATACCACCTCTTCTTTATCCATTCATCTGTCGATGGACATCTTGGCTCTTTCCACAGTTTGGCTATTGTGGACATTGCTGCTATAAACATTGGGGTGCACATACCCCTTCGGGTCCCTACATTTGTGTCTTTGGGGTAAATACCCAGTAGTGCAATTGCTGGATCGAATGGTAGCTCTAATTTCAACTGTTTGAGGAACCTCCATACTGTTTTCCAGAGGGGTTGCACCAGCTTGCATTCCCACCAACAGTGTAGGAGGGTTCCCCTTTCTCCACATCCCCGCCAACATCTGTCATTCCCTGACTTGTTAACTTTAGCCATTCTGACGGGTGTGAGGTGGTATCTCATTGAGGTTTTGATTTGGATTTCCCTGATGCCGAGCGATGTTGAGCACTTTTTCATGTGCCTGTTGGCCATTTGGATGTCTTCTTTGGAAAAATGTCTGTTCATGTCTTCTGCCCATTTCTTGATTGGATTATTTGTTCTTTGGGTGTTGAGTTTGATAAGTTCTTTATAGATTTTGGATACTAGCCCTTTATCTGATATGTCATTTGCAAATATTTTCTCCCATTCTGTTGGTTGTCTTTTGGTTTTGTGGACTGTTTCTTTTGCGGTGCAAAAGCTTTTTATCTTGATGAAATCCCAATAGTTCATTTTTGCCCTGGCTTCCTGTGCCTTTGGTGATGTTTCTAGGAAGAAGTTGCTGCAGCTGAGGTCGAAGAGGTTGCTACCTGTGTTCTCCTTTAGGATTTGGATGGACTCCTGTCTCACGTTTAGGTCTTTCAACCATTTGGAGTCTATTTTTGTGTGTGGTGTAAGGAAATGGTCCAGTTTCATTCTTCTGCATGTGGCTGTCCAATTTTCCCAACACCATTTGTTGAAGAGACTGTCTTTTTTCCACTGGACATTCTTTCCTGCTTTGTCAAAGATGAGTTGACCATAGAGTTGAGGGTCCATTTCTGGGCTCTCGATTCTGTTCCATTGATCTATGTGTCTGTTTTTGTGCCAGTACCATACTGTCTTGATGATGACAGCTTTGTAATAGAGCTGGAAGTCCGGAATTGTGATGCCGCCAGCTTTGCTTTTCTTTTTCAAAATTCCGCTGGCTATTCTGGGTCTCTTCTGGTTCCATACAAATTTTAGGATTCTTTGTTCCATTTCTTTGAAAAAAGTGGATGGTATTTTGATGGGGATTGCATTGAATGTGTAGATTGCTCTAGGGAGCATTGACATCTTCACAATGTTGGTTCTGCCAATCCATGAGCATGGAACGTTTTTCCATTTCTTTGTGTCTTCTTCAATTTCTTTCATGAGTATTTTATAGTTTTCTGAGTACAGATCCTTTGCCTCTTTGGTTAAATTTATTCCTAGGTATCTTATGGTTTTGGGTGCAATTGTAAATGGGATCGACTCCTTGATTTGTCTCTCTTCTGTCTTGTTGTTGGTGTATAGGAATGCCACTGATTTCTGTGCATTGATTTTATAGCCTGCTACTTGACTGAATTCCTGTATGAGTTCTAGCAGTTTTGGGGTGGTGTCTTTTGGGTTTTCCACATACAGTATCATATCATCTGCAAAGAGTGAGAGTTTGACTTCCTCTTTGCCGATTAGGATGCCTTTGATTTCTTTTTGTTGTCTGATTGCTGTGGCTAGGACTTCTAATACTATGTTGAATAGCAGTGGTGAGAGTGGACATCCCTGCCGCGTTCCTGACCTTAGGGGAAAAGCTCTCAGCTTTTCCCCATTGAGAATGATATTCGCTGTAGGTTTTTCATAGATGGCTTTTATGATATTGAGGTATGTACCCTCTATCCCTATACTCTGAAGAGTTTTGATCAAGAAAGGATGCTGTACTTTGTCAAATGCTTTTTCTGCATCTATTGAGAGGATCATATGATTCTTGTTCTTTCCTTTGTTAATGTATTGTATCACATTGATTGATTTGCGGATGTTGAACCAGCCTTGCAGCCCAGGGATAAATCCCACTTGGTCGTGGTGAATAATCCTTTTAATGTACTGTTGGATCCTATTGGCTAGTATTTTGGTGAGAATTTTTGCATCCATGTTCATCAAGGATATTGGTCTGTAATTCTCTTTTTGATGGGATCTTTGTCTGATTTTGGGATCAAGGTAATGGTGGCCTCATAAAATGAATTTGGAAGTTTTCCTTCCATTTCTATTTTTTGGAACAGTTTCAAGAGAATAGGTATTAATTCTTCTTGAAATGTCTGATAGAATTCCCCTGGGAAGCCATCTGGCCTTGGGCTTTTGTTTGTTGGGAGATTTTTGATGACTGCTTCAATTTCCTTAGTGGTTATAGGTCTGTTCAGGTTTTCTATTTCTTCCTGGTTCAATTTTGGTAGTTGATACATCTCTAGGAATGCACCCATTTCTTCCAGGTTATCTAATTTGCTGGCATAGAGTTGCTCATAATATGTTCTTATAATTTTTGGATTTCTTTGGTGTTGGTTGTGATCTCTCCTCTTTCATTCATGAGTTTGTTGATTTGGGTCATTTCTTTTTTCTTTTTGATAGGTCTGGCCAGGGGTTTATCAATCTTGTTAATTCTTTCAAAGAACCAGCTCCTAGTTTCGTTGATCTGTTCTACTGTTCTTTTGGTTTCTAGTTCATTGATTTCTGCTCTGATCTTTATTATTTCTCTTTTCCTGCTGGGTTTAGGCTTTATTTGCTGTTCTTTCTCCAGCTCCTTTAGGTGTAGGGTTAGATTGTGTATTTGAGACCTTTCTTGTTTCTTGAGAAAGGCTTGTATCGCTATATACTTTCCTCTCAGGACTGCCTTTGCTGTATCCCAAAGATTTTGGACAGTTGTATTTTCATTTTCATTGGTTTCCATGAATTTTTTAAATTCTTCTTTAATTTCCTGGTTGACCCATTCATTCTTTAGTAGGATGCTCTTTAGCCTCCATGTATTTGAGTTCTTTCCGACTTTCCTCTTGTGATTGAGTTCTAGTTTCAAAGCATTGTGGTCTGAAAATATGCAGGGAATGATCCCAATCTTTTGGTACTGGTTGAGACCTGATTTGTGACCTAGGATGTGATCAATTCTGGAGAATGTTCCATGGGCACTAGAGAAGAATGTGTATTCCGTTGCTTTGGGATGGAATGTTCTGAATATGTCTGTGAAGTCCATTTGATCCAGTGTGTCATTTAAAGTCTTTATTTCCTTGTTGATCTTTTGCTTAGATGATCTGTCCATTTCAGTCAGGGGGGTGTTAAAGTCCCCCACTATTATTGTATTGTTGTCAATGTGTTTCTTTGCTTTTGTTATTAATTGCCTTATATAATTGGCTGCTCCCATGTTCGGGGCATAGATATTTACAATTGTTAGATCTTCTTGTTGGATAGACCCTTCAAGTAGGATATAGTGTCCTTCCTCATCTGTTATTACAGTCTTTGTTTTAAAATCTAGTTTGTCTGATATAAGGATTGCCACCCCAGCTTTCTTTTGGTGTCCATTAGCATGGTAAATGGTTTTCCACCCCCTCACTTTCAATCTGGGGGTGTCTTTGGGTCTAAAATGAGTCTCTTGCACGAACCATGAGAGATGATGGACTCTGAAAAACAAACTGAGGGTTCTAGAGGGGAGGGGGGTAGGGGGATGGGTTAGCCTGGTGATGGGTATTGAGGAGGGCACGTTCTGCATGGAGCACTGGGTGTTATGCACAAACAATGAATCGTGGAACACTGCACCAAAAACTAATGATGTAATATATGGTGATTAACATAACAATAAAAAAATTAACAAAAAATGAGATATTAAAATGAGTCTCTTGCAGACAGCATATGGATGGGTCTTGTGTTTTAATCCAATCTGAAAGCCTGTGTCTTTTGATTGGGGCATTGAGCCCATTTACATTCAGGGTAACTATTGAAAGGTATGAATTTAGTGCCATTGTATTGCCTGTAAGGTGACTGTTACTGTATGTTGTCTGTGTTCCTTTCTGATCTTTGCTGCGTTTAGGCTCTCTCTTTGCTTAGAGGACCCCTTTCAATATTTCTTGGAGGGCTGGTTTTGTGTTTGCAAATTCCTTTAGTTTTTGTTTGTTCTGGAAGCTTTTTATCTCTCCTTCTATTTTCAATGACAGCCTACCTGGATATAGTATTCATGGCTGCATATTTTTCTCATTTAGTGCTCTGAAGATATCTTGCCAGTCCTTTCTGGCCTGCCAGGTCTCTGTGGATAGGTCTGTTGCCAATCTAATATTTTTACCAATGTAGGTTACATATCTCTTCTCCCGAGCTGCTTTCAGGATTTTCTCTTTGTCTCTGAGACTCATAAGTTTTACTATTAGATGTCGGGTTGTTGACCTATTATTACTGATTTTGAGAGGGGTTCTCTGTGCCTCCTGGATTTTGATGCCTGTTTCCTTCCTCACATTAGGGAAGTTCTCTGCTATAATTTGCTCCAATATACCTTCTGCCCCTCTCTCTCTTTCTTCTTCTTCTGGGATCCCAATTATTCTAATGTTGTTTCGTCTTATCGAATCACTTATCTCTCGAATTCTGCCCTCGCGATCCTGTAGTTGTTTCTCCCTCTTTTTCTCAGCCTCTTTACTTTCCATCATTTGGTCTTCTATATCACTGATTCTCTCTTCTGCCTCATTTATCTTATCACTTAGTGCCCCCATTTTTGATTGCACCTCATCAATAGCCTTTTTGATTTCGACTTGGTTAGATTTTAGTTCTTTTATTTCTCCAGAAAGGGTTTCTCTAATAACTTCCACGCTTTTTTCAAGCCCAGCTAGTATCTTTAAAGTCATGATTCTGAACTCTAGGTCCGACATCGTACTAATGTCCGTATTGAGTAGGTCCCTGGCTGACGGTACTACCTCTTGTTCTTTTTGCTGAGGTGATTTTTTTCGTCTTGTCATTTTGTCCAGAGGAGAATAGATGAATGAGAGAACAAAATGCTAACAGGTTTACAACGTCCCCAGCAAATATACTGTATACAAATCAGAAAAGACCTGAAACCAGGGGAAAATAAAGGGAAGGAAAGAAAAAAGAAAGAGAAAAAAAAAAAGAAAAGAAAGAAAAGATAAAAACAAAAACAGAACAATACAAAAAAAGCAGAATGTGATCAAATATGATCAGGCTAGTGCATAGATCAGTGCCACACACTAGATTTTTGGCGTATTTTGGTCTGTTAGAAAAAAGTGCCTCCTAAAATTTTAAAGGAAGAAAGACATATATGTACAAAATAAGGGTTGATACAATGAAGGGATAGAAGATGACTGTAAAGATGAAAATTATAAAAAATTTTATAAAAGGACTTGATAAGATAAGAAGTTGTTTGAAAAAAGAAAGAAGATTTAAAAAAAAAAGAAAAAAGGGAGAGAATGTGATCAGGCAGGAGACTAGAACAGAGCCATACACTAGTGATTTAGGGTATATTTTTACCTGTTAGAAGAAACTGTATCTCAAAATTTTAAAGAGGGAACAACTTATATATATATGCCAAAAATAAGGGTAACTACTATGAAGGGATAAAATATGACTCTTCCAGTAAGTGGTCGCTTCTCTGTTCAGAGAGTTGTTGCTACTCTCCTCTTTGATCTCCTGTTGAGTTCGTAGGTGTTCAGAATGGTTTGAACCCTATTCAGCTGAATTCCTGAGACCAGACGAAGTCTAGGTCTCCTACTTCTCCGCCATCTTGCTCTGCCCCCCCTTTACATAGTGTCTTAAAGGGATTATGACTTTGCTGATAATAAAAAATATTTTAATACTATGAATCAATATTTAGGATATTTTCAGTATTTTAGAATTTTTCTTAGTATACTTCAGAATGGTGATTTTACTTATTAGAAATAGATTTAAACATTTTTGATCAGAGATGCCACTCACACTAAGAAAAGCCCCAAACAACCAACAAGACAACATACGAATCGTGCTTGTGTAGGGTTCCTTCAGAGCAATGTTACAGGTTTTGCTTTGGTTATCATCTGTTTTGACCCTTGCATCTCATGCCAGGATCAAAAAAGACAATTTCATTTCTCTTTTACTGGAATAAATATTCCATTTGATTTCTCATTAGGTATATATTGTTATTGTATATTTTCACTCTCAAGTGAAAACTTGAGAGGCTTGAGAAAACAGAAGGAATAATTTACCCAGTGATACATTTAAAAATGCAAAATAAAACCTAATCCATGAAACCAGATGTTAAATTATTCCATCCTGCGTTAGACTGATAGTAAGTCTCTGAAATGTATCAAAGAACACTGGGAATGCTCTAGGTGTGCATTTTGGTGGTTTTATTTAAGTTTTGCATTTTAGGGTATCACATGAACACACAGGTCACTTATGATTTAGAGGCATAGAGACAGATTGCCATAGTGACAATTTCCGGGTGCAGAGTGTGTAAAATGATGAAATGATGATTGTGATATTTTTTCCTCAAAGGCTTCAAATATCAAGCATAAAGTGATTAATAATAAGTGTAAAAAAAGGATCTTAAAGTAAGATTTTTAGCATATGTACTCATCGATTTATAAAATGATCTCTCACCTTTTAGAGGGGCATTCTGTGTGTTTTCTGACAACGTATGATGAGATCAAGCCAGAGTCCCTTCGAATGGGTGGTGATGGCAACTGTGGTCCACACCTCAAAACTGTTGAGCTTTTTTGGGTTAAATGCTGTCAGTGTGACAGAAAAATAGCAGATTTTGTCTGCCTTCAAAACATTTATATTGTAGCCTGTTGGAAAAACAAGAAAAAAATTATATCACACAACATATGACTAAAACTTATGTCTGTTAGTTATTAAACTTATTCCTTGAGATACATGTAAAGTTTTGTATATATATATTTGTCACCCACTCTAATAAAATCTTGATGTCTATAAATGGAAACATTTAGAATGCTAAGTGAACATTATAATCTGCTATCCAGTCTCTGATTTGGTGATGAAGAATTGAGAATCATTCTGTCTGCAGGTTATTTGCCCTTGGTTAGGATTAGAACACATCTCTAAGTGGCAAGGCTCCTGTCTTCTGCACAATGAGGTGCTGATGTGTTTTGGCAAGTTCATCATTTGATCTTCCTTCCCCGGGGAAGCGATGTTGATAGTGCGGGCAGTGGGAAGAAGCGGGGCCCAGGTGAGGGGAAGCAGCTGCAGATGGTCAGAGGATGGTCAGAAGATGGTCAGAGGATGCCTGTCTGTGCAGGTGTGAGCTCCTTGGTGGGGTGGCGCTGTGTTCCCCTGCAGCAGAGGGCTGGCCCTGGCTTCTCCTGAAGGAACGCTGTGCCGTGTGGCACTGATTCTCGTACTTGACCTCTGAGCTTGTTTCTGGTTTGATTTCTAGTCTCTCCCCAATGTCGATCTTCACCTGGTTCAGCAGTCTGAATCACCCATCTGGTCATTTCTTAGTGTTCTCCACTTTTAGCAACAGTGCTGGCTATTGTAATATGTCGCTTTCCCCAGTTGTCCCGTTATTTTGTATGTGCTTTCAGGTTTTCAATAACTCCCTGTTCTGTGTTTTTCCCTATTGAACGGTCACCTCCTGCTTGGAGCCTCCCTTCCTTACCTGACAAGGAGCATGGCTTGTTAAAAAAAATTCTTCACCAAACATGCCTGGGAATTTTAGGACTTGAGTTTGGCAGGAGAGAGAGAGGTTCGGCCCTCTCCTAGCTTCCAGTTTTCAGTGTTTGTGTTATTGAAAAGTTGGAAATTTCAAAATGCAATATGAATTTGGGTGAAGTCATAAGAAAATTGAAAAACAAAATAGAACAAAACAGTGGGTAATTTTGATCCCATAGTTATAGGAGTTAGCTATCATTGATAAAGGCTGTGTGCTTATTTTCTTAAAAAAAGAGAGTCGTATTCTATTTTATTTTCTGGTTTTCTTGACATTATGACTCCACCCAAATCCTGCTGTGCTTAGACATTCATTGAGAATCAAGTCTCATAGGACAAGGGGTTTGGAAGGAAACAGGCACTTGCCCTTGCAAGGTGACCTAAGTGGTCACCAAGGCTGGAAACAGTGGTCCTCATGCCCGACACGATCTGATAAGAAAAGTGAGTACTTGATACATCCCTCGCTATAAAATGAGTGACAAAACACTGAGACCTTTTAAAAAATAATCAAAGTAATGGTTTATATCAACTGACATGAATCATAGTTAAATGATTTAACATATTTAATAAACGCTAAGCTCAGAACATGAGGCATTTTCCTTTGCTTACAGCTACAGCTGGAAACACGGTGTAAGCATCTTGCTACGGTAAATGGGTGCACAAACCTGTAGCCGTGATTCGCTCTTGTTGTATGCTTTATCAGTCAATCAGGAGACGGTTTTCATTTAATTAACATTGCCAGAAATGCCAATAAAACCAGGGAGTTTTTGATCTAGCATTGTCTCTGACTCAGGGTTTTTGTGACAAAATGAAAACGGCATTGATTCTTTAATTGATTTTTGAAATTCATTGCCTGCCCAGTATCTTTCCCATTTTTTTCCTCTTTATTATCTTGATACCATTCTGTCACTACTGCTAAGTGTTTTATTGCTTTCCTGAAAGACGAGGTTCATATTGATCAACACTGGAGTCTCAAAAGCTAAGTGTAAGTCATCAATAATGCTAAGTGGGATTTGGTGAATTAAATATTAAGTAATGAAATTTTTAGGGAATTACATGGTTCTAGAAAAATAAGGCTTGGATTCTTCTATACATAGAAGATTCATTTGGATTCAAACAAAAAGAGAAATTTACACTTTAAAATAGAAGAGATGCTTTACCTTCAACTATATATATATATTTTTTTCTGTGTAATGGTCTTCATTAATAAAACATAATGTATTAAATATATGTTTTATAATAGGATGAACCAATCTATTTTTTCATGTGGGGAGCTCCATTGAAACACTTGTGTTGAACTCATGACAATTTTAGAAATCACAGTTAGGGACCTGGAGGGGGGACATGAAAGGCTGCATTCCAGTCTAGAGTAGCAGCAAGTAAGAAGATCGGCGAGTCATACGGAGAGTAAGCCTGGGGATCTATAGTTAGCAACACTGTATCGTTTACTTGAGAGCAGACCTTATGTGTCCGCGCCATACGTGCAAAGCAGCTGTCTATGCAAGATGGACACACTCATTAACTCATCTGCGGTCACCAAAGCAGCACTCCTTAAACACCACGAAGTTGTACCACCTGAATATACACAGTTGTTACTTGTCCGTTGTACCTCAGTGACGCTAGGAAGAGGCCCGCAGGTGCAGGCCAGTTTCTTCTACCGCTTTCTGTCTGGGAAGTGTCCACACTTCACTCCTGGTTTCTGGTCTGAGGACCCTCCTGCTCCCTGAGGGGCCTGCCCGTCCTCGCCCCTCTCCCAGCCTCGAGTGTGCAGCAGGGAGACTTCCCTCCAGCGGCTGCCTCTGGCGCAGGATGGCCCCCAGCTCCCTGCAGCTCCCGGCTGTGTCCAGTGTATCTCCGATGGGTCCGCACGCTTGTCACTGTGCAGGGAAGAAGGGAGGACCCATTCAGCCAGATGCTCAGGTAGGCGCCCTGCTCCTCATCAGCCGGTGCTCGGCTGTTCACTTATTAGTTTGTTTTCTCATTCAGCAGTTGTCTATGATGCTATCTGTTATAGAAAATTGATTTTTAGCAGATGGACAAAACTCTTTACTTGGAGCCATCTGCTAGGATATAGACAAGAACAGCACCAGGTGCAAGCAAACTCTTAATTAAAGGTGTCAGCTGAGGTACCTCCTGTGGGGTGAGAGCAAAACATTTAATAGAACTTTATGCCCAACTTATAATGCATAAGTAGCAGAAACAGGACCCAAGGGAGGGTCTTTCTGCATTCAGCAAGGTGGTCCCCTCAGCTGTGAGCCTAGCCCCAGAGTGGGGGGCTTTGTGGCCAATTTCTGTTCTCCACGGGTGGTCCTCTTCTCACACTCCTTCTAGTTTTAGGTGGACAGGTTTTTTTTTTTTTTAATTTATTTGTTTTAGAGAGAGAGAGAGAGAGTGGGGGGAGGGTCAGAGGGAGGTGGAGAGAAGCAGACTCCCCACTGAGCACAGAACCTGACGCAGGGCTTGGTCCCACAATGCATGAGATCATGACCTGAGCTGAAACCAAGAGTCAGACCCTCAACCGACCGCACCACCCAGAAATTAAAATATCACCACGTAGCGCACAAACCATTGCAGTCACAAAAGGAAAGCATTTTATTCACATTTACTTGGTTTTCCATGTGAGTTATAGAGAAGCTGTCTATAACTTTTAAAATGTATGAATTATTCTTAATTACAAAAATATACGTGGTCAGTTTACAATGTTTTGTATGGTACCAAGCAACCTGGAGTTTAGGTTTGTGTAATGTAGGGCCATAAATCTAATTTTTGGACACAGAAAGTAGCATTTTAAATTCTCATTTCTGGGAAAGCTTAATGAGAAACGTTTACTGGCTGCCTATACCACACTCTAGGAAGGTATTTTAGGTGAATTTATTACTTAGTTACCCACAATTGACAGTCATATTTTGGAGAAAAAAAGTATCTTCACCCATGAGTGGTTAGAGAAAAGAAAATCAAAAACAGGAAGAGGAAGGGAGCTGGAAGGTCCATGGGCCCTTTGAATTGACAATGAGATTGTTTAGGGGCCTTTTCTCTTGATTCCTCCACATTATCTTCTGTGAACCTGGCAGCTTTTCCCTGAGAGAAAGTGGAGATGAGAAATAGTCGGGTACCTGTAACTCAGAACCGAGGTCTGCTCCTAAGATTGTTCAGAGACGCCATCCGTGAAGCCATGTGATATCAAGTCAAGTAAAGGCATGTTCTTTATTCATCTTCGGGGTTTGTCTATATTGGTACCAAAGGAGGAGAATCCACAGCAGTGCAAAAAAAAAAAATGTTCTATAAATAAAATTCACATTTTTGCTTGTAAATAGAACGAGTATAGAGAAAACAGGCTTTTTTTTTTTTTGAACTTGTGATAAGTCAAAAACAGATTTATACCTCACATTGAAATGCTTTAAGTAATGCATTTCACAGACTGGCAAAGATCATGGGCAGAGAGTGCATGCGAATTTCAGCAAACCGTACATCTATTTGGGGTGGAGTCAAACACTCCTAAACATCCTTTGGTTCCATCCTCTGATTCAGAAGCCTCTGTGACATCCAACCTTCTTTGTCACTATTGTCCCAATGTGTGTCGTGAAGCCTACACACCTGCCACTGACCAACAGGCCTGATCAGGCCAGCAGCTGGCTCCCTGCCCAGGCCTTGTCCCTGGAGGATACTGGGTCTGCGGGATCTTCCAAGTCTGAGCCAGGGGTGTCTGGGTGGCTCAGTCGGTTGAGCCTGACTCTTGATTTTGGCTCAGGTTATGATCTCGGGGTTGGGGGATTGAGCCCCATGTAGGGCTCTATGCTCAGCGGGGAGTCTGCTTGAGATTCTCTCTCCCTCTGCTCTTCCCCCTGCTCATGTGTGCATGCGTACTCACTCTCTCTCACAAATAAATAAATCGTAAAAAAAAGTCTGAGCCAGAAGCACCCCTAGAAATGACTCTTATCCAATCCTTTCATATTGGAAACATCACCTTCTCTCAATATTGTGATTTTAGGAAATTTCCCTATTGCAATAGAAATTCCTGAAACCAGTTGCAGACATCCAGTGAGGGTGTACTCTGCGTTCAGAGCCTGTTCAGTTGCGCAAGGCTCCGTGCAAGGTTCAGAGACAGGACGGTGCAGGCTTAGTCGCTGGAGCATGAGTGGCCTCTGTCCTGTCCTGGGTCCTGCAGAAAGGCTGCCGCCTGTGGAGACCGAGTGTGCTCATGCTCCGTGCAGGTTTATTTGCTCTTCCTCAAGCCCTCGGATGCTTGGGTGGCTCACCTGCATCTTTCGGTGACAATGATCTTGTCCACATCTTCATCTACACGTTCCAGGACTGGCTTTTCTACCCTTTTCCAGCCTGTGTGTTTCTAAAAGTAAATAAAGGTGGCCCTTCAGCGGCTTCTGGTAATTTTTTAGAACTCTGGGATGAAAGTCAGGTATGGCACTTCTGGATGCGAGCAAGGTAGAGGTGGCCATTTTGGCCTGGAGAGACCCCTAGGATGCCCTCTTGCTCAGCATCCTGAGGTTGCCTTTGAGTCAGACTGTGGCTTCAAGCCCCAGAGGAAGACACATGCCCTTATTTCCTAAATGAGCCCATCCTCCATCCTTCTCCAAAATTTCTTTTCTTGCCACTTGTGAGGGTCTCTGTGCCTGTGATTTCTGTCTGCCTTGTCAGTGTCATTACTCTTCCCCCGACTCATGGACGTTTGTCTTGCTGTCCAGTAGCAGAGGTGCCTGCTTTGAGAAGTTGTCCTGGCCATCCAGCACGGGGGCCTCCAGCACGGCCGTCCAGCAGGTGTACTCGCCTGTCTTCATTCGCTGACCTAGGGAGCTCGTCGTCATTTGCTTTGTGCATAGCCCCATGTCAGGGCGCTACAGGAGACCCTTCCACTCTCATCCTGTCTCTCCCCATTGGCCCCACCCCTGCCTCTCCTAGAGCTGCTGCCCTGTGGTGGGTAGACTCAGCGAACATTTCTCATCTGCTGTTCTATCCTTCAATTTTTCTTGACACTGTGTATCCATCTCTCGGTCATCAAACTCCTCCATTCCTTGACAGGACACTCTCCTGTCCCAACAGCCTGTTGACTTCTCTCTCTCGGCCCACCCCCAAGCAGAGACCTCACATTCTGTCACTCTGGTTCTCCTCTCTGTTGCTTCCCTCATGGGGACTTTACCCTAATGACTGAAATTATTTAAACTGTGTTAACCTTCCCCTCTGGTCCCCCTTCTGTTTCCAAATGCCATTTCAGCCCCTTGTCTTTAATGGAACCTTGGATGACCTCAGTTCTTCCAGACCCTCATAGCACGTAGAACCTTGTGATGTTTATGAGCCTCTGCATTTCCACTTAGATGTCCCCTCAAATAGGACATGTCCTCAATGCCACTCGGTTCCTCCTTGTCTCTGTCATGGCACCTTTGTTCTTCCCTAAAAAGGTACCACTCGGTGTCTACTTTCCAATGTCCCTGGATCTGAGTCTTCCCTCTGGTCTGTGCCTCAGTGCTGATTGACATTGGTCAACTCCTGGCATCATACTGCTCTCCTGACTCTGTTTACACCTTTTCCCCTTTAACTATGTCCCTGCTCTTTTCAAACCTTTACTGTCCCTACCTAAGTCTGACCACTTCTGTGAAACCATCATTGACACTCCAAACTTTGTCAGTTTTTGAGATTCCTGCCCAACTTATTCTGTGTTAACGAGGTTATTATACACGGTATTAACACTGAATTTTGTAGATCTGTTATTTGCTGTCTCACGGGGCATGCATTTCCTATTTGTTAATTAGTCCCTCAGTACAACCATATATTTCTTCTTCGTAAAGACCACACCTTACGTTCCCTGCAGCCCTCAGCAGTGACCAGTAGAGCCGAGGGCACATAGTAGGTACTCAAAAGGTAATTGGTGATTGGCTACATTTGAGATTTTCAGGAAACAGACATTTAAAATGAGAATCAGAATTTGTTTTCTGTCTCTGCAGCTGACATTTCTCTCTGTTTTTAGAGAGGAGCTGTTCCCCTTTTTCTCCTTTGTGCCTAATTTACTGAGGAGCTACTTTCTATTCTGTTGTATGTGTTGCCCCTTATTTTGTTTCTTGGCTTCTGATTTTTAAAACTCCACCTTAAGGATGACAGCAAATCCACAAAGGAAGGACTCAGCAGGAGCAGACACATTTTTTAGAAACATTTTCTTATCTTGCTTGCACTTGATTTTTCCAAGAGGTCGTAGTTATTACATTATCATCAATATTTACTGAAATCCTGGCCATTTTCCTAGTAAATAATTTTTTTTTTTTTAAATTTCACATGTTCCTCCCACCCACCTCCCCCCTGGTAACCATCTGTTTGTTCTCTGTAGTTAAGAGTTTGTTTCTTGGTTTGTCTCTTTTTTTCCCTTTGTTCATTTGTTTTGTTTCTTAAATTCCACATATGAGTGAAGTCATACAGTATCTGTCTTGCTCTGACTTATTTCACTTAGCATTATACTCTTTAGGGTTATCCATGCCATTGCAAATGATAAGATTTCATTATTTTTTTATGGCTTAGTAATATTTCATTGTATACATACTACTTCTTTACCCGTTCATCAATCTATGGACACAGGCTGTTTCCATAATTTGGCTACTATAAATAATGCTGCAATAAACATAGTGGTTCATGTATCCCTTTGAATTAGTGTTTTTGTATTTTGGGTAAATACCAGCAGTGCGATTAATGGATCAGAGGGTAGTTCTATTTTTTAACTTTTTGAGGAGACTCCGTATCGTTTTCCAGAGTGGCTGCACCGGTTTGCATTCCCACCAACAGTGCACGAGGCTCCTTTTTCTCTGCATCCTCACCAACACTTTTAGTTTGTGTTTTTGATTTTAGTCATTCTGACAGGTGTGATGTGATTGATATCTCATCGTGGTTTTGTTTTGCATTTCCCTGATGATCAGTGATGTTGGGCATCTTTTTATGTGTCTGTTGGCCATTTGTATCTTGTCTTTGGAGAAATGTCTGCTCATGTCTTTTGCCCATCTTTAATTGGATTATTTGGGGTTTTTTTTGAGTGTTGAGTTGTATATGTTCTTCATATATTTTGAATACTAACCCTTAATCAGATATGTCATTCAGTAGGTTGCCTTTTAGTTTTGTTGATTGTTTCCTTCGGAAGGTTTTTATTTTGATGTAGTCCCAACAGTTTATTTTTGCTTTTGTTTCCCTTGTCTCAGGAGTCATCTAGAGGAAAAAAGTTGTTATGGCTGATGTCAGAGAAATTACTGCCTGTGCTCTCTTCTAGGATTTTTATGGTTTCAGTTCTCGCATCTAGGTCCTTTGTCCATTTTGAGTTCATTTTTGTGTATGGTGTAAGAAAGTGGTCCAGTTTCATTCTTTTGCATGTTGCTGACCAGTTTACCCAACACCATTTGTTGAAGAGACTGTCTTTGTTCCATTGCATAGTCTTGACTCCCTTGCTGAAGATTAATTAACCATATAATCATGGTTTATTTCTGGGCTTTCTATTCTGTCCATTTTTGTGCCAGTACCATGCTGTCTTGTTGACTACAGCTGTGTAATTTTTTTGATTTATTTATTTTCATCTGAGAGAGGGGGAGGGGCAAAGGGAGAGGAGGGAGAGTATTTTTGATTCCTTTAAATTTTTTATTGTTATGTTAATCACCATACATTACATCATTAGTTTGTGACATAGTGTTCCATGATTCATTGTTTATGCATAACACCCAGTGCTCCACGCAGAGCATGCCCTCTTTAATACCCATCACCAGGCTAACCCATCCCCCCACCCCCCTCCCCTCTGGAACCCTCAGTCCGTTTCTCAGAGTCCATAGTCTCTCATGGTTCATCTCCCCCTCCAATTTCCCCCGCTTCATTCTTCCAGAGGGAGAGTCTTTTAAGCAGACTCAGTGCTGAGCACGGAGCCTGATGTAGAGCTCGATCTCATGACCTTGAGATCATGACCTGAGCTGAAACCAAGAGCTGGATGCTCAACTGACTGCACCACTCAGGTTCTCCCAACAGCTCTGTCCTATAACTTGAAGTCTGGAATTGTGATGTCTCTAGCTTTGCTTTTCCTTTCCAAGATTGTTTTGGGGCACTGGGTGGCTCAGATGGTTAAGCATCTGCCTTTGGCTCAGGTCATGATCCCAGGGTCCTGGGATCGAGTCCCAATTCAGGCTCCTTGCTCAGCAGGGAGCCTGCTTCTCCCTCTCCTTCTGCCTCTCCCCCTGCTTGTTCTCTCTCTGTCTCTCTCGCAAATGAATATATAAAATCTTAAAAAAAAAAAAAGATTGTTTGGCTATTTTGGGTCTTTTGTGGTTCCACACAAATTTTAGTGTTATTTGTTCTAGTTGATGTGAAAAATCCTGCTGTTATTTTGATAGGGATTGCATTAAATGTGTAGACTGCTTTGGGTAGTATAGACATTTTAACAGTATTTGTTCTTTCAATCCATGAACATGGGATGTACTTCCATTTCTTTGTGTTGTCTTCAATTTCCTTCATCAGTATTGTATAATTTTCAGAGTATAGGTCTTTCATGTCTTTGGTTAGGTTTATTCCTAGATATTTTTTATTTTTTTGTGCAATTCTAAATGATACTGTTTTCTTAATTTCTCTTTATGATGCTTCTTTATGAGTGCATGGAATGCAATGGATTTCTGTAGCTTGATTTTTGTATCCTGTGACCTCACATTTTTTAGAAACATTTTCTTACCTTGCTTATACTCAGTTGTTCCAAGAGGTCATAGTTACTACACGACCATCAATATTTACCAAAATCCTTTCATTTTCCCAATAAATAATTTTGATATCAAAAGTAAGCATTTTATTTAAAAGATCTCATTGCCTTTATCCCATAGAAAAAGAGGAACATATACATGATGTGTAAGGGAGGTTCATTGTTGTAAGGGATGTTTTAAAAAGGGTCTTAACCTAATTTGAGAGTGCGTCTACCTGGACTGTCCTTACAACTGCATTTCCAGTGAGATTTTCATGGTGAAATCTTTTACCTCCATTCTGGCCTTTCAGGGAATTGTAATGTAGATTTAGGAAAAGTTTACCTTCTATTGAATTATTAGTGACATTTTCTTTCTTGGTCTATTTGGACTAGACTGGATTCCGATTCAAAACTTGGAAATATAAATTGAAGTGGAGATGAAAGCAATCACTGACATGTGTAGAGTTAACATTTTTCCATATTAATAATACAGATAACTGAAAATCAAGGAAATACTCAAATAACCTCACCTAAGTGAAATATCCCTACTCTGAGGCCACGAGATCCCGGGCAGAGCTGATGACAAACAATACAATTTTATTCTTTCTGCTTACTTCCTAGGAGGAATTTTGGGTAAGGGAGGGTGGCAGTCATGGGTGGGGTAAGCCAGCTCAGATCACAGTGATGCAGGCACCTTGGAGAAGGGGACCTGTGTGCCCTGCTAATGACCCTGCAACATGGCAAAGAATGAACGTCAACTTGAATCTGTGTTTTGAGCCCCGCACATCTGCAAGATGTTGTAGAAAGTATTTATGATATTGTAAAGGAAGTCACTAGGTTTTTGCAAATAAGTTCTTAATTTTTTTATTGTTATGTTAATCACCATACATTACATCATTAGTTTTGGATGTAGTGTTCCATGATTCATTGTTTGTGTATAACACCCAGTGCTCCACACAGAACGTGCCCTCTTTAATACCCATCACCAGGCTAACCCATCCCCCCAACCCCCTCCCCTCTAGAACCCTCAGTTTGTTTTTCAGAGTCCATTGTCTCTCATGGTTCGTCTCCCCCTCCGATTTCCCCCCGTTCGTTCTTCCCTTCTGGCTATCTTCTTTTTCTTTTTCTTAACATATATTGCATTATTTATTTCGGAGGTACAGATCTGTGATTCAACAGTCTTGCACAATTCACAGCACTTGCCATAGCACATACCCTCCCCAATGTCTATCACCCAGCCACCCCATCCCTCCCACCCCCCACCACTCAGGCAACCCTGTTTGTTTCCTGAGATTAAGAATTCCTCATATCAGTGAGGTCATATGATACATGTCTTTCTCTGATTGACTTATTTCACTCAGCATAACACCCTCCAGTTCCATCCACGTCGTTGCAAATGGCAAGATCTCATTCCTTTTGATGGCAGCATAATATTCCATTGTGTATATACACCACATCTTCTTTATCCATTCATCTGTCGATGGACATCTTGGCTCTTTCCACAGTTTGGCTATTGTGGACATTGCTGCTATAAACATCGGGGTGCCCGTACCCCTTCAGATCCCTACATTTATATCTTTGTGGTAAATACCCAGTAGTGCAATTGCTGGATTGTATGGTAGCTCTATTTTCAACTGTTTGAGGAACCTCCATACTGTTTCCCAGAGTGGTTGCACCAACTTGCATTCCCACCAACAGTGTAGGAGGGTTCCCCTTTCTCCGCATCCCTGCCAACATCTGTCATTTGCTGACTTGTTAATTTTAGCCATTCTGACTGCTGTGAGGTGGTATCTCATCGAGGTTTTGATTTGGATTTCCCTGATGCCGAGTGATGTTGAGCACTTCTTCATGGGTCTATTGGCCATTTGGATGTCTTCTTTGGAAAAAAGTCTGTTCATGTCTTCTGCCCATTTCTTGGTTGGATTATTTGTTCTTTGGGTGTTGAGTTTAGTAAGTTCTTTATAGATTTTGGATACTAGCCCTTTATCTGATATGTCATTTGCAAATATTTTCTCCCATACTGTCGGTTGTCTTTTGGTTTTGTGGACTGTATCTTTTGCTGTGCAAAAGCTTTTTATCTTGATGAAATCCCAATAGTTCATTTTTGCCCTTGCGTCCCTTGCCTTTGGCGATGTTTCTAGGAAGAAGTTGCTGCGGCTGAGTGTCGAAGAAGTTGCTGCCTGTGTTCTCCTTTAGGATTTTGATGGACTCCTGTCTCACGTTTAGGTCTTTCAACCATTTGGAGTCTATTTTTGTGTGTGGTGTAAGGAAATGGTCCAGTTTCATTCTTCTGCATGTGGCTGTCCAATTTTCCCAACACCATTTGTTGAAGAGACTGTCTTTTTTTCCATTGGACATTCTTTCCTGCTTTGTCAAAGATGAGTTGACCATAGAGTTGAGGGTCCATTTCTGGGCTCTCGATTCTGTTCCATTGATCTATGTGTCTGTTTTTGTGCCAGTACCATACTGTCTTGATGATGACAGCTTTGTAATAGAGCTGGAAGTCCGGAATTGTGATGCCGCCAGCTTTGCTTTTCTTTTTCAACATTTCTGTCTATTTGGGGGTCTTTTCTGGTTCCATACAAATTTAGGATTATTTGTTCCATTTCTTTGAAAAAAGTGGATGGTATTTTGATGGGGATTGCATTGAATGTGTAGATTGCTCTAGGGAGCATTGACATCTTCACAATGTTTGTTCTGCAAATCCATGAGCATGGAACATTTTTCCATTTCTTTGTGTCTTCTTCAATTTCTTTCCTGAGTATTTTATAGTTTTCTGAGTACAGATCCTTTACCTCTTTGGTTATATTTATTCCTAGGTATCTTATGGTTTTGGGTACAATTGTAAATGGGATCGACTCCTTAATTTTTCTCTCTTCTGTCTTATTGTTGGTGTGTAGGAATGCCAATGATTTCTGTGCATTGATTTTATATCCTGCTACTTGACTGATTTCCTGTATGAATTCTAGCAGTTTTGGGGTGGAGTCTTTTGGGTTTTCCACATACAGTATCATATCATCTGCAGAGAGTGAGAGTTTGACTTCCTCTTTGCTGATTTGGATGCCTTTGATATCTTTTTGTTGTCTGATTGCTGTGGCTAGGACTTCTAATACTATGTTGAATAGCAGTGGTGAGAGTGGACATCCCTGCCCTGTTCCTGACCTCAGGTGGAAAGCTCTCAGCTTTTCCCCATTGAGAATGATATTTGCTGTAGGTTTTCCATGGATGACTTTTATGATATTGAGGTATGTACTCTCTATCCCTATACTCTGAAGAGTTTTGATCAAGAAAGGATGCTGTACTTTGTCAAATGCTTTTTCTGCACCTCTTGAGAGGATCATATGATTCTTGTTCTTTCTTTTGTTAATATATTGTATCACGTTGATTGATTTGCAGGTGTTGAACCATCCTTGCAGCCCAGGGATAAATCCCACTTGGTCGTGGTGAATAATCCTTTTAATGTACTGTTGGATCCTATTGGCTAGGATTTTGGTGAGAATTTTTGCATCCATGTTCATCAAGGATATTGGTCTGTAATTCTCCTTTATGATGGGGTCTTTGTCTGGTTTTGGGATCAAGGTAATGGTGTCCTCATAAAATGAGTTTGGACGTTTTCCTTCCATTTCTATGTTTTGGAACAGTTTCAGGAGAATAGGTATTAATTCTTTAAATGTTTAGTAGAATTCCCCTGGGAAGCCATCTGGCCCTGGGCTTTTGTTTGTTGGGAGATTTTTGATGACTGCTTCAATTTCCTTAGTGGTTATAGATCTGTTCAGGTTTTCTATTTCTTCCTGGTTCAGCTTTGGCCGTTGATACATCTCTAGGAATGCACCCATCTCTTCCAGGTTATCTAATTTGGGGGCATAGAGTTGCTCATAATATGTTCTTATAATTGTTTTTATGTCTTGGTGTTGGTTGTGATCTCTCTTTCATTCATGATTTTGTTGATTTGGGTCATTTCTCTTTTCTTTTTGATAGGTCTGGCCAGGGGTTTATCAATCTTGTTAATTCTTCCAAAGAACCAGCTCCTAGTTTCGTTGATCTGTTCTACTGTTCTTTTGGTTTCTGTTTCATTGATTTCTGCTCTGATCTTTATTATTTCTCTTGTCCTGCTGGGTTTAGGCTTTATTTGCTGTTTTTTCTCCAGCTCCTTTAGGTGTAGGGTTAGATTGTGTATTTGAGACCTTCCTTGTTTCTTGAGAAAGGCTTGTATTGCTATATACTTTCCTCTCAGGACTGCCTTTGCTGCATCCCAAAGATTTTGAACGGTTGTGTTTTCATGTTCATTGGTTTCCATGAATTTTTTAAATTCTTCTTTTATTTCCTGGCTGACCCATTCATTCTTTAGCAGGATGCTCTTTAGCCTCCATGTATTTGAGTTCTTTCCGACTTTCCTCTTGTGATTGAGTTCTAGTTTCAAAGCATTGTGGTCTGAAACTATGCAGGGAATGATCCCAATCTTTTGGTACTGGTTGAGACCTGATTTGTGATCTAGGATGTGATCTATTCTGGAGAATGTTCCATGGGCACTAGAGAAGAATCTGTACTCCGTTGCTTTGGGATGGAATGTTCTGAATATGTCTGTGAAGTCCATTTGGTCCAGTTTGTCATTTAAAGTCTTTATGTCCTTGTTGATCTTTTGCTTAGATGATCTGTCCATTTCAGTGAGGGGGTGTTAAAGTCCCCCACTATTATTGTATTGTTGTCAAAGTGTTTCTTCGCTTTTGTTATTAATTGCCTTATATAATTGGCTGCTCCCATGTTAGGGGCATAGATATTTACAATTGTTAGATCTTCTTGTTGGATAGACCCTTTAAGTAGGATATAGTGTCCTTCTTCATCTCTTATTACAGTCTTTGTTTTAAAATCTAATTTGTCTGATAGAAGGATTGCCACTCCAGCTTTCTTTTGGTGTCCATTAGCATGGTACATGGTTTTCCACCCCCTCACTTGTAATCTGGGGGTGTCTTTGGGTCTAAAATGAGTCTCTTGCAGACAGCATATTGATGGGTCTTGTTTTTTAATCCAATCTGATAGCCTGTGTCATTTGATTGGGGCATTTAGCCCATTTACATTCAGGGTAACTATTGAAGGATATGAATTTAGTGCCATTGTATTGCCTGTAAGGTGACTGTGACTGTATATTGTCTGTATTCCTTTCTAGTATATGCTGCTTTTAGGCTCTCTCTTTGCTTAGAGGACCCCTTTCAATATTTCTTGGAGGGCTGGTTTCATGTTTGCACATTCCTTTAGATTTTGTTTGTCCTGGAAGCTTTTTATCTCTCCTTCAATTTTCAAGTTGAGCTTCGCTGGATATACTATTCTTGGCTGCATATTTTTCTCATTTAGTGCTCTGAAGATATCATGCCAGTTCTTTCTGGCCTGCCAGGTCTCTGTGGATAGGTCTATTGCCAATCTAATGTTTCTACCATTATAGGTTACATATTTCTTCTCCCAAGGTGCTTTCAGGATTTTCTCTTTGTCTCTGAGACTCATAAGTTTTGAGTATTAGATGTCGGGGTGTTGACCTATTTTTATTGATTTTGAGAGTGTTTCTCTGTGCCTCCTGGATTTTGATGCCTGTGTCCTTCCCCACATTAGGGAAGTTCTCTGCTATAATTTGCTCCAATATACCTTCTGCCCCTCTCTCTCTTCTTCTGGGATCCCAATTATTCTAATGTTGTTTTGTCTTATCGTATCACTTATCTCTCGAATTCTGCCCTCGTGATCCTGTAGTTTTTTCTCTCTCTTTTTCTCAGCTTCTTTATTTTCCATCATTTGGTCTTCTATATCGCTTATTCTCTCTTCTGCCTCCCATTTATCCTAGCAGTTAGTGCCCCCATTTTTTATTGCACTTCATTAATAGCCTTTTTGATTTCGATTTGGTTAGATTTTAGTTCTTTTATTTCTCCAGGATGCGTTTCTCTAATAACTTCCATGCTTTTTTCAAGCCCAGCTAGTATCTTTAAGTCATGATTCTGAACTCTAGGTCCGACATTGCACTAATGTCCCTATTGAGTACGTCCCTGGCTGACGGTACTACCTCTTGTTCTTTTTGCTGAGGTGATTTTTTTCTTCTTTTCATTTGGTCCAGAGGAGAATAGATGAATGAGAGAACAAAATGCTAACAGGTTAACAACGTCCCCAGCAAATATACTGTATACAAATCAGAAAAGACCTGAAACCAGGGGAAAAGAAAGGGAAGGAAAGAAAAAAGAAAGAGAGAGAAAAAAAGAAAAAGATAAAGATAAAAACAAAGAAAAACAGAACAAAACAAAAACAGAATATGATCAAATATGATCAGGCTGGTACACAGATCAGTGCCACACACTAGATTTTGGCTGTATTTTGGTCTGTTAGAAGAAAGTGCCTCCTAATTTTAAAGAAAGAGAGACATATATGTACAAAATAAGGGTTGATACAATGAAGGGATGGAAGATGACTGTAAAGATGAAAATCATAAAAGATTTTATAAAGAATTGTTAAGATAAGAAGTTGTTTGAAAAAAGAAAGAGGATTTAAAAAAAAGAAAAAAAAAGGGAGAGAATTTGATCAGGTAGGAGACTAGAACAAAGCCATACACTAGTGATTTACGGTATATTTTGATCTGTTAGAAGAAACTGTATCTCAAAATTTTAAAGAGAGAACAACTTATATATATATGCCAAAAATAAGGGTATGTACTATGAAGGGATAGAATATGACTCTAAAAATGATAAATAAAAATGGGTTTTTTTTTTCCAAAAAGGGATTGATAAGATGTTGGTTGAAAAAGGGAAAAAGAAAAATTAAAGAAAAAAAACAGTTAAAAAATTAACTTTGAAAAACTAATGAATCTTGGTAAAAAAGCCATGAATTCTATGTGCAGTATTCCCCTAGCGCTGGAGTTCTCCCGTTCTCCTTGATCGGTAAACTTGGTCTTGGCTTGCTGGCTGTTTGCGCTGATCTTCTGGGGGAGGGGCCTGTTGCCGTGGTTCCCAAATGTCTTTGCCGGAGGCGGAATTGCCCCGCCCTTGTCAGTCCGGGCTAAGCAAGCTGCTCGGGTTTGCTCTCGGGAGCTTTTGTTCCCTGCAAGCTCTCGGTACAGCTTTGGAGGACCAGGGTGAAAATGGTGGCCTCCCAGTCTCTGCCTGGAGGAGCCGAGTACTCGGGGCCCCGCTCCTCAGGGCGCCCCCAGAGAAAAGCAGTCACTCCCGCGTCCCCGGTCTCCGGCCGCACTCCGTGCTCACCCGGCCTGTGACCGAGCGTTGCCATCTCTGGCACCCGACCCCGTGTGGAATCTCCAAACCCAGCAGATCCCTGTGGTGGCTCCCGCGCCGCTCCTCCTGGGGGAGGAAGGGGAGTCTCCCCGGCTCTGCCGCTTGTTGGGTCCCTGCTGGAGGAGCAGTGGCCCGACTGGGCCGCGGATCACAGTTTATGGCCACCCCGAGCTGAGAACCCGCGCCTCGGCTCCGTCTCTGCAGCCGGCTTCCCCGCTCCGATCCCTGGGAGCTCTGCCGCACTCAGGCACCCCCGGTCTTTCTGTGACCCCGAGGGTCCTGAGACCCCACTGTCCCGCGAGGGTTCCACGCCCCGCTTAGCCACTGGAGCGACGTCCCTCCGCGGAGCCGACTTCTCAAAGGTCCGATTTTGTGCTCCGCGGCTCTAGCACTTGCCAGAAGCGGCCGACGGAGGCCCCCTCCCCCGCCGTCTCTCCTCCCGAACATCGCCTCGGATTCACTTCTCCGCACGTCCTACCTTCCAGTAAGCGGTCGCTTTTCTGTTCAGAGTGTTATTACTCTTCTTATCTTCGATCTCCTGTTGAGTTCGTAGGTGTTCAGAATGGTTTAATCCCTATTCAGCTCAATTCCTGAGACCAGACGAAATCCAGGTCTCCTAGTCCTCCCCCATCTTGCTCTGCCCCCAGTCAAGTTTTTAATGTTTAATCTGAGACGGTGTAAGGACTTACGGATTGTTTGCTGCAGGCTTTCCCCGGTGCTGCAAGCCAAATCGAACAGTTTTATTGAAAAGAATGATAAAATGCAAATAGAGAAATACGTCATTTTTCTCTCATTTTTAAGCAATGCTAAATTTTGCAAAAGTGATTTTCCATACATGTGATGCCTCTGAAGATAAAGCACAATTTCTTCATTTTGAAAATCCTGTCTCCTGATGAAATCAGCCATCGTTTTGCACACAGTAAATCTCTTTGCTGTGCTGTTTTCTGTTTTCGGAGAGGATTGAGGTCCCAGGCTTCTGTCTCTTTGCAAAGTGGCTCCTGCTGCTGCCTTCTGGGTTCTCCTGGGAGCTCTGTGTGGTTTGTCCTGCCCTCTCTCATGGTGGGACTCGGAGTGCCTCCTGCGGCTGTCAGCATCTTGCTCCTAACTCACTCACAGGCGGGAGGCAGAGGGATGCTCGCTGGAAACGCACCAACGGGCTCCGAGGGGGACATTAAGACTCCCATGGACAGGTCAGGGAAGCGCTGCTTCTGGCATTTTGGATCTCAGGTCAGGGAGAGGCTGCTTCCAGCATTAGGGATCTCAGGTCAGGGAGTATGTTCTTTTGGGAGTCTGTCTTCCACTTACTGTGATCCATGTGGGATTTGTGGGATGACCCGGTCTATGTGGGATTTGTGGGGTGACCCTGTCCATGTGGGATTTGTGGGGTGACCCGGAGGCTGGCGGCCTGGGCGGTGAAAGAATTCACTGGAGGCAGAACAAAGGAGACAGAAGTTTATTGAATATGCTGCAAGGTAGCAGCGGGTGGGCAGCAAAGGGGAGACTGTCTGCCACGAGGCGGTTGGGGGGTGCTGTAGTTAAGGGGGGAAGGTTAGGAAGTATGGGAATGTATGGAATTTTCCTTTTTTGGTACCTGTGCCTGGTTGTAAGTGGCCACTGGTCAGCGAGGGCCTGTGGGTATTTCGAGGTGGGTCTCCGATGAGTCTGCGCTCAGCCTGGCGGTGGCGTGGGCCCTTCTGCCTCACGCGGGCTCCTTCTACTCCGGTCTGCTGCCTGAAAGCAGCCTCGGGGGGATTCTTCTGTCTTGTAGGGACCGGCCAGTTGTCCCTTTCCCTTGCTGGGCAGTGGTCAGCATTACAGATGGAATACTGCATGTTTATCCATTCCCCAGTTGAAGGACTTTGGGTTTTGCCCAATTTTTTGCAATTTTGAAAAGAGCTGCTCTGGACATTTATGCACTGATTGGGTAAATACCCAGGAGTGAGATTGCTGGGTTTTGTGGTAAAAACATATTTAACTTCGGGACATAAAGAACTGGCCAACTTTCCCTCAGCAGCTGTCCCATTCTGCCCTCCTGCGAGAAACCCCACTTGTTCATGATGTATTATCTTTCGTTACACATAGTCAGGTTTAATGTGTTAATATCTGTGAAGGATCCCACTGTCTGTTTTCATGAGGGCTATTAGTCTGCCGTTTTCTTGCGATGCCTTTGTTTGGTTTGACATCAGAGTGAGGCAGGCCCCAGAAAGGGTCCCCCAGTGGTGTTTTCTCATGATCATGCTGGGGTTTTGGAAGAATGTTGCAGAGGTGAAGTGCCCTTCTTGTATCATATTGGAGGACATCCATGTGGCATCCCCAGTAAGAGCAACCTTCATTTTTGGGTGACGTGGTGTTATCAGGTTCTCCTCTGTAAACTTACTATTCATGCCTTTCCTACTCTGTGTGTTGGAAGCGAGTTGCTAAGTCTCACCTCCAAAGGAAGTAAAGTGTGAATTCACCACCACCTCATAGGGAATATGTGCTTCTTATCTCCAATTTAGTTATTTATTCAATCATTTATTCACATCATTATGGACTTCTGTATATTTATTTTCTACTTTGGGTTCTAATCCAGTATTACATTATTTGTTGTTCTAATTTTTCCAGTTTTGGCCACTGTATTTTTTTCAGCCTGGCTCCTGGATCCTTTGATGTGTTTTGTTATTTTAAGAACTTCCTTTCTTCTGTTACTACGAGTTAGCCCACAGGCCCCTCCCTCTGTTTCCTCTGCCCTGGCCATGGAATCAGCCATTCATCCAGGGAGTGCTAGCTGTGTGCCCCCAGGCTTGTTGCACTCACTCTGATCTGATCTGTGATCTGCGTCTGAAATCTTCCTACCCCTTGTCTTCTCCCACACTCCACCCTAGGGCAGCTGGTGCTCAGGCGCTGTCTCTCCTTGGCAGAGTCTGTCTGCTGGATTCTAGGCTAGTAGGTTTCCCTGTGGTCTCAACTCTCTGATGAGTTCAAGAAAATTGTAATTTCATAGATTTTTTTCACTTTTTCTTGCTGTTAGGATAGGAGGGACTCTCTTTCCAGTTTTCCACTTTGCACAGTAAAGCTGGGTCCTTTCTGACATGGGAAATGTTGGGGAGGACGAGATGGTGGTGGACAGCTTGGAGTGGCCCACGGGAATCTGTAAACTGGGTCCATAGGTCCCGTTCTCCAGCTCGGTCCCTGAACTGCACAGAGTGAAAAGTCCAGCAGACTGGGGCTGGAGCTTGAGGCCAGACGAGGGGAACTTGTCTCATGCATGGGGATCCATGGGCTTCTTTGCTCTTGGTCTGGACTCACAGGCCAGGCTAGAGTCAAGGTGGCACTTGCCGTTTCATAGAAACGTAGGTAGCCTTCCAGTGCGGCTGTCATGTTTTGGCAAATCATTGTTGAGTGCATTAATATCTCCAGTAGACTAAACTTTGTTGCAGACCTCGGTCCTCAGGGTCTGGTTGTGGCTGAGCGTCTCGCTCCTGAGGACTCCTGCTTATAGTTCAGAGAATAAAGTTTCAGCTGCTAACACTGATGGTTTCTATTTCAGGAAGACAATTCACGAATGTCTTTTAAGAAAAGTGTTCCCTTAAGACACAACACGAAGACAAAAGGTATGTCATGTAGATGGTGAAGAAATAGAAATGTGTATATTCTGTAATAATTCAGCCATGGGTGTGGATACTGGTATGATCCTATTATATAAACAGCAAGTCATTCTTGTCTCTGGAAATATAGTTAAAATATGCAGAGAACATTCAGTAGACAAAAGGTCTTACTTCTTGCTCACCATACCTTCCTGGCCCCCCACCCCAACCCTGTAACAGTAACATCACCAAATTAGAAATTCTTTCCTAAATTGTTTTCATAACTGTTTACTTATAGTCATAACTTTTTAGATTTGTAGTTCTATTTATTTAAAAATTTTTTTAAAGATTTTATTTATTTGACACAGAGAGAGAGAGCAAGCATGAGGGAGCTGCAAAGGGAGAGGGAGAAGCAGACTCCCCGCTGAGCAGGGAGCCTGATGCAAGACTTGATCCCAGGACCCTGAGACCCTGACTTGAGCCAAAAGCACCCCTAGATTTGTAGTTTTAAAAGAAGTTTGATGTATATGCCTTTCTGGTGTAACATATTGGCCATGAAGAGTAGGAACTGACATTTTACAGTATTAAATGACATAAAGCTTGGGAAACGCTTTGCAAATTGTAAAAATCGTATGGACGTAGGAACTGTCTTTTCATTATGTAAGTTGGATATTTTACAGATGAGGGGGCTGAGGCACAGAGTGGGTAGGTATCCTTTCCAAGGTCACATGTTATTTCCCATTTCTGAATTCTCCTGTTGCAGCAGAACTTGGATGGCGTGTCTTCTGGGGTCTGAAGGTCTCGTGTCCATGGGTAGGGGCAGAGGACCCTGAGGTTCATGCCGTAGCCTTGAATCATGGCTTGGATCTTTATCAGTAACTACTGTGCTCTTTGGTTGTGATTTAGTCCCCAAAACAGAACACCTGCAGCCCCTTTCCCTTGAAAGGGTGGTGATTACAGTTCCGTGAGATAATAGTGTCTTCTGA
Source organism: Eumetopias jubatus (assembly GCF_037043125.1). Taxonomy (NCBI): domain Eukaryota; kingdom Metazoa; phylum Chordata; class Mammalia; order Carnivora; family Otariidae; genus Eumetopias; species Eumetopias jubatus. Next base: position 2,791,274 of record NW_028274815.1, read on the forward strand.
GATTATCTCATAGCAGGGATTACCTAGCTCTGTTTGTTGCCTCCGCTTCTTCTGTGGACCTGAGTGTGAGGACCTGGGCATTGTTCCCCTTGAAGAAAGATAGAGGGGTGTCTACACAGGAGAGGCTGAAGGGAGCTCTGCTGGCTCGTAGGGAGGAGATGCGCCCAAACTCCCTAGTCCTGTGGGTGGACTGTCACCTCTCATGTCTCACCAGCTAATGTCTCTTAGCACTGTTCACGGCTAAAATAAACTAGCTGTCCAAAGAGCCTTGAGGGTTCTATGTGAAGGAGGAGAGCACTGGGTTCTTGTTGGGTAGAGCCGCCAAGGAGCAGAGGGGGGATGGCATCTGGGGACCAGAGCGGCTGGGCTACAGGAGGGGCAGTGGTTTTCAGGCTCCCAGACAGGAGTGAGGTTCTTTGTGCCAGCTGACCTTTTATATTATTTCCCGTCTGTGGACGGGGAGTGGGGGGCACAGGCTGACTGAGGACCCATCCTACCTTATTATGTTTGGGGCTTCAATTTTAAATTTTCATTATAATTGTTTATATCTCCACAATCAGAATCTTTGAACAATTTCTTTTTTTTTTTAAGATCTTAATTATTTATTTGAGAGACAGAGAGAGAGTGAGCATGAGCGGGGGGAGTGGCAGAGGCAGAGGGAAAAGCAGGCTCCCCGATGAACAGGGAGCCCGATGCAGGGCTTGATCCCAGGACCCTGAGATCATGACCTGAGCTAAAGGCAGACACTGAACTAGCTGAGCCACCTGGGCGTCCTTCAAAAACAATTCCTATTGGATGTTGGGGAAATAGAATCTCCAGTGAATGTTGGGGAATGCCTACCCCTTGATTTTCGACTCTTCTTGGTAACTTAAGAGGAAAATCATCATTCAGTATGATAAATGCCAACAAGATGATCAGAGAATTGTTTTGTTTTGTTTTGAAGAAAGGAGGTGGTTTATAAAGTGCATCCCTTGAATGGTACAACTGGAAGGTGGGGTTTGCCTGGCTTGGGGTGCACATGAGGGCCCCCGATAGCCACCTCATGGCCAAAGGAAACTGGCTGGGCACCACGGGTAAGCCGGCCGGAGTGTCCATTCAGTTGTAGAGTATGGGTCTGAACGACGGCGTCTCTGTTCGTTATTTGATTTTTAACTGAAGGATGCTCTTCAGGTGACAGTTCACGCCCGAGAAATCTTGGTGGGCAACACCTAACCTGTCCCCCCTCCCAGTCCCTCCTGTGCTCTTCTCTGCACTCCAGGTCTGGAGTACTTTAAAAAATCCCATTAAATGCTATAGGCTTTTATGGAGCCTTAAGTGTAGGAGACATATACTGAACCATCTGGTTTAACAGCACTTTAAAAATACACATGGATTCCAGAACACCTCCATAGATATTTCCTTTCGATTTTTATTTTCATTTCAGCAGCCTCGCTAGGTGACACTCCTCATTTTCCGGAGGGGAACAGAATGACAACCTGCCTTGTCCTCGGTGACACAGGTGACAGAAGGAACAGCAGAAATTCAAGCAAATCCATCTCTCTCCCCCCCATTGTTGGTGAGGTGCAGTGCTGGCCGCAGGGCCGGGCTGGTGCCTCCCATGGGCCTGGTCCTGCACACACTGGCCTGCCAGAGGGTTCGCCTCTCACGCCAGCACGGAGTCGCCTTGAAGAGGTGGCTGCGAGTGATTTTATGACCACTCCGGTTGGTTTCCAGGTGGCCAAGTTATCTCTGGGCTCTGCTCCATGGATCTGTGCTTCAGTGACAGGCTTCAAGGTCTCCGGGCACTTTTTCACTCAAGTAGAGGCCACAGGGCTGTTGGAATTAATCAGCCAATCTGAGGCCACCAGAGATTGTGGCCCGATGCAAAGACTGATTTGGGAGAAGGGAATGAGCTCATTTCATACCTCACTTAAAAAATGTCACCTTTCCTACCGAATGCTCGTGGCTGTTAGTGGCCATCTGTTCTGTCGACCTCCACAGAAGCAGGGGCTCGAGGCCCCCGGTTCTGGCCAGTTGGAACTCGTGTTTCCAGAACAGTGCTGTGCCTTCTTACATTTTGTTCGCATTTGCAAAATTCGTTTTTCTGGGGCCATGAGGCCATTTTAAGTCCCTGAGGTTTAATCCAAGGCAGTAGTAAGTTTGTTTGTTTTATGTTACGGGGAATAATTTTTGGCCATGTCCCACTGCTGTTATTTTTGCTTGTTTTTGAGAATTGGGAAGTAGAGGGATATTTGGAGTGAAGGAACAAAAGAAGCAGAAGGAAAGACCAGTATTTTTTCCTCTGTGATTTTCAACTTTTTACTTTGCTTCTGAGGGTTCCCAGTTCCAGGGCCAAAGCCAGGGAACAAGCACGATGCTGCCCAGCACCCAGGTGCCTGGCTCAGAAACCTCCCTGCGCAGCCTCCATGCAACGGGTCCTCACCTGTCGCTCCTCCGTGTGCTGAAGGCTCGGCAGCCCCCAGGCAGAGCGTGGCCAGGCCAGACTCTCAGGCTCTTTGGAGTCTTCATTAGATGTCTTTTGTTTTCCTTCCTATGATTTTAGTAAATCTGGAAACTTACGAATCATTTAAAATAAAATTGTAACTTACTGATTGTCATTCAAAGAGCTACTAATGGTTGGTGAGACTTTGGGTCCAGCAGGCAGGGTGGGCCTCATAAAGAGCAGAGAACACGTACCCAGTGACCGGCTTGCTTTTTTGATCAACACCTTTTTAGGTCAAAAGCACCTCATGATTTTGTGTGCTTTTCTTAAGCGTGGTCTGTTTTGACCACGTCTTTTGACTTGTGGTAACAGCCTGCTCTGGCCAAATTAATTAAGATTGTTTATTTTTTTAACTCTCATTTCCTATCTTTGGGTAAAGCGAGGGGACTTCCTTGCCCGAACCAGGCTTCTGCTCATCCCCTGCTGTTTTTATGAATCTCATCAGAGTGACCCCGAGCAGATTGGTGATTGGGTTTCAGGGCTGTCAGCCCTCATGGCCCCTTCCCTGTCTCCTGGCCCCCCAGTGGGTCCTTCCCTGCTCTTCTCTCTTCCTATCGGGTGGCCAGTAGATAAGGCCTCTGCTCTGGGGAACTGTTACCAGTTATTTACACTGTAGTGTGAAGCTAAGTTGGTGTCCCAACTTCCCTTGTACATGGACGCCACCTTTGCTTTGAAGAACCTGACTACTGGTTAAGTAGGTGTGGGAAGGAAGTAGTTGAGCTCTAAGGTGTGTGAGGCCAGCCCTGGTCAGTAGGGGAGGGTGTTAACCAAGCAGAAAATGACTGCACTGAATGCACACCTTATTTGACCCAGGATAAGGAACACTGAGAGAAAAGCAGATGGTTACCATTGGCTTGGTGTCTGGCCCTGGTTTGCGTTTCTCCATCTACCCATCAACGTGTCTGAGTGCTTCTGTGTGATCTTCGGTCTTTGGTAGGCAGTAACTTAGCCAGTGTGCATTTCTCTCCATTCCGTACATTATAAGTGCTGTTATTTGAGAGGTTTTATTTTCTTTGGCAAATTCATTTAGTGATATTCTGTGATCTTTTATGTAGGTATAAAATGGTGCTTAGACTAAACCTGGTGCAGAGGAGAGTGAGGGCTGAGCATCCAGAAGTAGTCCTGGAGCCTGCTGTCTCCTGGCTGTGTCAGCTCAGACCGGTCCCGGGGCCCCAGTGCTCGCGGGTAAGAGGGGGCCATGGCATCAGACACTCCCTTCTGGTTCCAGTTGGGCTGGATTTGTGCAATCTGAGTGTGGTTTAGCTGCTCCTATCCGCTCTTCTCAGCTGATGAGCATGTGAGGAGCTGCCCCATCCCTCGTGATGCTGCCCACCCGAGGGCCTGACTTTAGTTCACTGGGGGTTGTTTGAGTTTTGAATCTAATCTTTGCCTTTAGACAGAACCTGAGCCAAGTAATTCTAGAGAAAAGTGTTCACTATACTTTTCTCCTTAGATACTTTACTTACTCCTAAACCTAAGTCATTTCTGAGAACCTAAGATCTCTGTCTTTCTTGGGCTAGCCAGACTAATTCAGTTCCAGTATAGTAATTGATCTACAGTCATTCTTGGGAGATCCTGTGGGTTTGGTTCCAGAGCGCCACAATAGAGCAAATGTTCCAGTAAAGCGAATATTGCAGTAAAGCAAAGTCAGATGAAGGTTTTGGTTTTCTACTGTACAAGAAAGTTACATTTACACCATATTGTAGTCTGTTAAGTGTGTAATAGCATTATGTTTAAAAATCAGTGTACAAGACACCAAGACACCACTTTGCTGCCTCCCAGGTCAGAGTGCCCTCCAGATAGCAATGGCAATGGGGGGGCAACAGAGACCCACAAAACACCAGGTCTGTTTATGACTGCTTAGCCATATCAGCAGGAGAAACAAAAGCTTCCTAAATAAGCAAGAGTTCTGGATCCTGCAGACTCAGTAAAATTTCTTTTACTTAAAGAGCAAGTCTTTCTTGGGGGGCGGAGCAAGATGGCGGAGGAGTAGGAGACCTAGATTTCCTCTGGTCTCAGGAATTCAGCTGAATAGGGATCCAACCATTCTGAACACCTACGAACTCAACAGGAGATCGAAGAGGAGAGTAGCAACAACTCTCTGAACAGAGAAGCGACCACTTACTGGAAGGTAGGACGTGCGGAGAAGTGAATCCGAGGCGATATTCGGGAGGATAGACGGCGGGGGAGGGGCCTCCGTCGGCCGCTTCTGGCAAGTGCTAGAGCCGCGGAGCACAAAATCGGACCTTCTAGAAGCCGGCTCCGCTGAGGGACGTCGCTCCAGTGGCTAAGCGGGGGGTGGAACCCTCGCGGGACAGTGGGGTCTCAGGACCCTCGGGGTCACAGAAAGACCGGGGGTGCCTGAGTGCGGCAGAGTTCCCAGGGATCGGAGCGGGGAAGCCGGCTGCAGAGACGGAGCCGAGGCGCGGGCTCTCAGCTCGGGGTGGCCATAAACTGTGATCCGCAGCCCAGTCAGGCCACTGCTCCTCCAGCAGGGACCCCACAAGCGGCAGAGCCGGGGAGACTCCCCTTCCTCCCCCGGGAGGAGCGGCGCGGGAGCGCACCGCAGGGATCTGCTGGGTTTGGAGACTCCACACGGGGTCGGGGGCCAGAGATAGAAACGCTCGGTCACAGGCCGGGTGAGCGCGGAGTGCGGCCGGAGACCGGGGACACGGGAGTGACTGCTGTTCTCTGGGGGCGCACTGAGGAGCGGGGCCCCGAGTTCTCAGCTCCTCCGGGCGGAGATTGGGAGGCCACCATTTTTGCCCTGGTCCTCCAAAGCTGTACCGAGAGCTTGCAGGGAACAAAAAGCTCCTGAGATCAAACCCGAGCAGCTTGCTTAGCCTGGACCGACAAGGGCGGGGCAATTCCGCCTCCGGCAAAGATATTTGGGAACCACGGCAACAGGCCCCTCCCCCAGAAGATCAGCACGAACAGCCAGCAAGCCAAGACCAAGTTTACCGATCAAGGAGAACGGGAGAACTCCAGCGCTAGTGGAATACTGCACATAGAATTCATGGCTTTTTTTTACAATGATTCATTAGTTCATCAAAGTTAATTTTTTTAATTGTTTTTTTTTTTATTTTTCTTTTTCCCTTTTTCAACCAACATCTTATTAATCCCTTTTTTAAAAAAAACATTTTTTATTTTTCATTTTTAGTGTCATATTTTATCCCTTCATAGTAGTTACCCTTATTTTTGGCATATATATATATAAGTTGTTCTCTATTTAAAATTTGACATACAGTTTCTTCTAACAGATCAAAATATACCCTAAATCACTAGTGTATGGCTTTGTTCTAGACTCCTGCCTGATCACATTCTCTCCCTTTTTTCTTTTTTAAATCTGCTTTCTTTTTTCAAACAACTTATCAATTCCTTTTATAAAATCTTTTATAATTTTCATCTTTACAGTCATCTTCCATCCCTTCAGCGTATCAACCCTTATTTTGTACATATATGTCTTTCTTCCTTTAAAATTTTAGGAGGCACTTTTTTCTAACAGACCAAAATACGCCCAAAATCTAGTGTGTGGCACTGATCTATGCACTAGCCTGATCATATTTGATCATATTCTGCTTTTTTTGTATTGTTCTGTTTTTGTTTTTATCTTTTTTTTCTCTTTCTTTTTTCTTTCCTTCCCTTTCTTTTCCCCTGGTTTCAGGTCTTTTCTGATTTGTATACAGTATATTTGCTGGGGACGTTGTTAACCTGTTAGCATTTTGTTCTCTCATTCATCTATTCTCCTCTGGACAAAATGACAAGACGAAAAAAATCACCTCAGCAAAAAGAACAAGAGGTAGTACCGTCTGCCAGGGACCTACTGAATACGGTTATTAGTACGGTGTCGGACCAGGAGTTCAGAATCATGACTTTAAAGATACTAGCTGGGCTTGAAAAAAGTGTGGAAGTTATTAGAGAAACCCTTTCTGGAGAAATAAAGGAACTAAAATCTAACGAAGTTGAAATCAAAAAGGATATTGATGAGGTGCAATAAAAAATGGGGGCACTAACTCCTAGGATAAATGAGGCAGAAGAGAGAATCAGCGATATAGAAGACCAAATGATGGAATATAAAGAGGCTGAGAAAAAGAGAGATAAACAACTACAGGATCACGAGGGCAGAATTCGAGAGATAAGCGATATGATAAGACGAAACAACATTAGAATAATTGGGATCCCAGAAGAAGAAGAAAGAGAGAGAGGGGCAGAAGGTATATTGGAGCAAATTAGAGCAGAGAACTTCCCTAATGTGGGGAAGGAAACAGGCATCAAAATCCAGGAGGCACAGAGAACCCCTCTCAAAATCAATAATAATAGGTCAACACCCCGACATCTAATAGTAAAACTTATGAGTCTCAGAGACAAAGAGAAAATCCTGAAAGCAGCTCGGGAGAAGAGATATGTAACCTACAATGGTAAAAATATTAGATTGGCAACAGACCTATCCACAGAGACCTGGCAGGCCAGAAAGGACTGGCAAGATATCTTCAGAGCACTAAATGAGAAAAATATGCAGCCAAGAATACTATATCCAGCTAGGCTGTCATTGAAAATAGAAGGAGAGATAAAAAGCCACCAGGACAAACAAAAACTAAAGGAATTTGCAAACATGAAACCGGCCCTCCAAGAAATATTGAAAGGGGTCCTCAAAGCAAAGAGAGAGCCTAAAAGCAGCAAAGATCAGAAAGGAACACAGACAATATACAGTAACAGTCACCATACAGGCAATACAATGTCACTAAATTCATACCTTTCAATAGTTACCCTGAATGTAAATGGGCTAAATGCCCCAATCAAAAGACACAGGCTATCAGATTGGATTAAATAACAAGACCCATCCATATGCTGTCTGCAAGAGACTCATTTTAGACCCAAAGACACCCCCAGATTAAAAGTGAGGGGGTGGAAAACCATGTACCATGCTAATGGACACCAAAGGAAAGCTGGGGTGGCAATCCTTCTATCAGACAAATTAGATTTTAAAACAAAGACTGTAATAAGAGATGAAGAAGGACACTATATCCTACTTAAAGGGTCTATCCAACAAGAAGATCTAACAATTGTAAATATCTATGCCCCTAACATGGGAGCAGCCAATTATATAAGGCAATTAATAACAAAAGCGAAGAAACACTTTGACAACAATACAATAATAGTGGGGGACTTTAACACCCCCCTCACTGAAATCGACAGATCATCTAAGCAAAAGATCAACAAGGAAATAAAGACTTTAAATGACACACTGGACCAAATGGACTTCGCAGACATATTCAGAACATTCCAACCCAAAGCAACGGAATGCACATTCTTCTCTAGTGCCCATGGAACATTCTCCAGAATTGATCACATCCTAGGTCACAAATCAGGTCTCAACCAGTACCAAAAGATTGGGATCATTCCCTGCATATTTTCAGACCACAATGTTTTGAAACTAGAACTCAATCACAAGAGGAAAGTCGGAAAGAACTCAAATACATGGAGGCTAAAGAGCATCCTGGTAAAGAATGAATGGGTCAGCCAGGAAATAAAAGAAGAATTTAAAAAATTCATGGAATCCAATGAACATGAAAACACAACCGTTCAAAATCTTTGGGATGCAGCAAAGGCAGTCCTGAGAGGAAAGTATATAGCAATACAAGTCTTTCTCAAGAAACAAGAAAGGTCTCAAATACACAACCTAACCCTACACCTAAAGGAGCTGGAGAAAGAACAGCAAATAAAGCCTAAACCCAGCAGGACAAAGGAAATAATAAAGATCAGAGCAGAAATCAATGAACTAGAAACCAAAAGAATAGTAGAACAGATCAACGAAACTAGGAGCTGGTTCTTTGGAAGAATTAACAAGATTGATAAACCCCTGGCCAGACTTATCAAAAAGAAAAGAGAAATGACCCAAATAAATAAAATCATGAATGAAAGAGGAGAGATCACAACCAACACCAAAGAAATACAAACAATTATAAACCATATTATGAGCAACTCTATGCCAGCAAATTAGATAACCTGGAAGAAATGGATGCATTCCTAAAGATGTATCAACTACCAAAATTGAACCAGGAAGAAATAGAAAACCTGAACAGACCTATAACCACTAAGGAAATTGAAGCAGTCATCAAAAATCTCCCAACAAACAAAAGCCCAAGGCCAGATGGCTTCCCAGGGGAATTCTATCAGACATTTCAAGAAGAATTAATACCTATTCTCTTGAAACTGTTCCAAAAAATAGAAATGGAAGGAAAACTTCCAAATTCATTTTATGAGGCCACCATTACCTTGATCCCAAAATCAGACAAAGATCCCATCAAAAAGAGAATTACAGACCAATATCCTTGATGAACATGGATGCAAAAATTCTCACCAAAATACTAGCCAATAGGATCCAACAGTACATTAAAAGGATTATTCACCACGACCAAGTGGGATTTATCCCTGGGCTGCAAGGCTGGTTCAACATCCGCAAATCAATCAACGTGATACAATACATTAACAAAGGAAAGAACAAGAATCATATGATCCTCTCAATAGATGCAGAAAAAGCATTTGACAAAGTACAGCATCCTTTCTTGATCAAAACTCTTCAGAGTATAGGGATAGAGGGTACATACCTCAATATCATAAGAGCCATCTATGAAAAATTTATGGCGAATATCATTCTCAAGGGGGAAAAGCTGAGAGCTTTTCCCCTAAGGTCAGGAACGCGGCAGGGATGTCCACTCTCACCACTGCTATTCAACATAGTATTAGAAGTCCTAGCCACAGCAATCAGACAACAAAAAGAAATCAAAAGCATCCAAATCGGCAAAGAGGAAGTCAAACTCTGACTCTTTGCAGATGATATGATACTGTATGTGGAAAACCCAAAAGACTCCACCCCAAAACTGCTAGAACTCATACAGGAATTCAGTCAAGTAGCAGGCTATAAAATCAATGCACAGAAATCAGTGGCATTCCTATACACCAACAACAAGACAGAAGAGAGACAAATCAAGGAGTCGATCCCATTCACAATTGCACCCAAAACCATAAGATACCTAGGAATAAATTTAACCAAAGAGGCAAAGGATCTGTACTCAGAAAACTATAAAATACTCATGAAAGAAATTGAAGAAGACACAAAGAAATGGAAAAACGTTCCATGCTCATGGATTGGCAGAACCAACATTGTGAAGATGTCAATGCTCCCTAGAGCAATCTACACATTCAATGCAATCCCCATCAAAATACCATGCAGTTTTTTCAAAGAAATGGACAAATAATCCAAAAATTTGTATGGATTCAGAAGAGACCCTGAATAGCCAGAGGAATATTGAAAAAGAAAAGCAAAGCTGGCGGCATCACAATTCCGGACTTCCAGCTCTATTACAAAGCTGTCATCATCAAGACAGTATGGTACTGGCTCAAAAAGAGACACATAGATCAATGGAACAGAATCGAGAGCCCAGAAATGGACCCTCAACTCTGTGGTCAACTCATCTTTGACAAAGCAGGAAAGAATGTCCAATGGAAAAAAGACACTCTCTTCAACAAATGGTGTTGGGAAAATTGGACAGCCACATGCAGAAGAATGAAACTGGACCATTTCCTTACACCACACACAAAAATAGACTCCAGATGATTGAGAGACCTAAACGTGAGACAGGAGTCCATCAAAATCCTAAAGGAGAATACAGGTAGCAACCTCTTTGACCTCAGCCACAGCAACTTCTTCCTAGAAACATCGCCAAAGGCAAGGGAAGCAAGGGCAAAAATGAACTATTGGGATTTCATCAAGATAACATCTTTTGCACAGCAAAAGAAACAGTCCACAAAACCAAAGACAACCGACAGAATGGGAGAAAATATTTGCAAATGACCTATTAGATAAAGGGCTAGTATCCAAAATCTATAAAGAACTTATCAAACTCAACACCCAAAGAACAAATAATCCAATCAAGAAATGGGCAGAAGACATGAACAGACATTTTTCCAAAGAAGACATCCAAATGGCCAACAGACACATGAAAAAGTGCTCCACATCGCTCGGCATCAGGGAAATCCAAATCAAAACCTCAGTGAGATACCACCTCACACCAGTCAGAATGGCTAAAATTAACAAGTCAGGAAACGACGGATGTTGGTGGGGTTGTGGAGAAATGGGAACCCTCCTACACTGTTGGTGGGCATGCAAGCTGGTGCAACCCCTCTGGAAAACAGTATGGAGGTTCCTCAAACAGTTGAAAATAGAGCTACCATACGATCCAGCAATTGCACTACTGGGTATTTACCCCAAAGGTACAAATGTAGGGATCTGAAGGGGTACGTGCACCCTGATGTTTATAGCAGCAATGTCCACAATAGCCAAACTTTGGAAAGAGCCAAGATGTCCCCCGAGAGATGAATGGATAAAGTAGAGGTGCTATATATACACGATGGAATATTATGCTGCCATCAAAAGGAATGAGATCTTGCCATTTGCAACGACGTGGATGGAACTGGAGGGTGTTATGCTGAGTGAAATAAGTCAATCAGAGAAAGACATGTATCATATGACCTCACTGATATGAGGAATTCTTAATCTCAGGAAACAAACTGAGGGTTGCTGGAGTGGTGGGGGTGGGAGGGATGGGGTGGCTGGGTGATAGACATTGGGGAGGGTATGTGCTATGGTGAGCGCTGTGAACTGTGCAAGACTGTTGAATCACAGATCTTTAGTTCTGAAACAAATAATGCAACATATGTTAAGAAAAAAGGAAAAGAAGAAGATAGCAGGAGGGGAAGAGTGAAGGGGAGTAAGTTAGAGGGGAAGACGAACCATGAGAGACAATGGACTCTGAAAAACAAACTGAGGGTCCTAGAGGGGAGGAGGGTAGGGGGATGGGTTAGCCTGGTGATGGGTATTAAAGAGGGCACATTCTGCATGGAGCACTGGGTGTTATGCACAAACAATGAATCACGGAACACTACATCAAAAACTAATAATGTAATATATGGTGATTAACATAACAATAAAAAATAAAAAGAATGTACATACTTTAATTGGGAAATAATTATTGCTAAAAAATACTCTCATCTGAGATTTCAGGGAGTGGGCATCACTGTTTATAGATGACTGTAACACATGTGACAATAATGCAAAAGTTTGAAATATTGCAAGAATTACCAAAATGTGACTTGCAAACATGAGCAAATGCTGTTGGAACAATGGTGCTGACAGACATGCTTGATGCAGAGTTGCCACAAACCTTCAATTTGTAAAAAAAAACAAAACAAATCAAAACCATAAAATAATTCCAGTATCTTCAAAATGCAATAAAGCAAATTGCAATAAAATGAGGTCTGCCTGAATATGAAGCTCCTCTCCAGTTTTGTATGATTAATAATGTTAACTCAATTAAATAATCTTTCAAGTTGATAAAAGTTGTTTCTTGGTGTCTAGACAAGTTGAGTTTATATGGCTGCTTTCCTCTTCAGTGATGGGAGACTATGTGCCTTATACACATGGGTGCAGGAAAAGGGGCCATTGTCTTACCTGAGAGCCATGGAAACAGGGTATAGGCTTTCCCCGTTTATTGACATCACTCTCCAAAATGGTCTTGTGGAGCTGTCATTGGATACATTAAAACTGATAAGACAACATTAATATGTAATTACTTATAAATTTTATTAAAATTATTTGGGAATTGATACGGAGAAGCACAGTGTTATTCAGAGGTACTGATCATTCAAATGAACCTTAATATTTTAATCAACGATGTGTGTGGGCCAAGTACCCGCCCTGTCTCTGGGATCTGTGGCATTCAAGCAAGTCACTCAAATTCTTTTAACATTATTTTCCTCATCTAGAGAGTTGATAGCATGTGGCACTGTTGTGGTGTTAAATGCGGAAAGTAATCTAAAGGTAGATTGGGAGCTCTAAACTGTATAGAAACCCACAGCCATTCTTCATTCTGTGTTTGCTTCTCTTGGAACTCCCCTGGGTTCTGCAGGTCTGTTTGCTGTTGTGAAGAGACACCCGCATCTCTTCACTTGGCCGAGGGGCCCTCTCCTGCTGTGTCACGCCTCCATCAGTGTCTTGCTTTAATTTCCAGCCATCTCTGCACACCTGATTTTGACCGGTCCTCCACTGGACATTTTACTGTTGTTGTGCACCAAGCAAATATTCAGGGTGAAACACTTGCTAACGTCGAATGGTCCGGGAAGGCATTCTCACCTGCTTTCACCATATACTTTTGTTGAATTTCTTGGCAAATTTCACAGGAATAATACCTATAGCATAATGTGTTGTCATTTCTTTCAAATGAGATGCTGATATGTTTTCATCAGTATGAAGAAAAGAAGAATAAACAGCTTGTAACATGATTGGAATTTAGTCTAGGAAGGGACCTTAAAGATCCGATAGCCATCCGTCCCACCCCATCTCCTCTGCAATTTCTCTTCGGATGAAGTTCTATTACCGTTACTATCTGGGTCTTATTTTTTATGTGTAAAATAAAATGTAAGGATGAAATCATCAGTTGTCAGTCTTTAAAAGGAAACATTGGAATGTTTTATAGTGGAGAACTCGAGGGGTCAAGGTTAGTACCATCAGTGATAAAGTAATGTCAATCTCATATACCTCTTGGTAGGATGCAGTGGGAAGGACACTGCTTCTCTCTGCTGTTGCTCTCCCAAATCCGTAACTCCGTTCCATTCATGAGAAGATATCAGCCACACCCAACCCGAGGGACGTTCTACAGAATTCCCAGCCAGTAGTCTTTTTTTTTTTTTAGAGATTTTATTTATTTGACAGAGAGCACAAGCAGAGGGAGAGAGAGGGAGAAGGAGGCTCCCTGCTGAGCAAGGAGCCCGCTGTGGGATTCGATCCCAGGACCCTGGGATCATGACCTGAGCAGAAGGCAGACTCTTCACCGACTGAGCCACCCAGGCGTCCCAGCCAGTAGTCTTCAGAAGCGTCCTGGCCGTGGGAAGTGAGGAGAGCCTGAGAAGCTGTCACAGTTCGGAGGACACTAGGAGACATGACCACTGACTACAAGGCGCTATGGTGAACTGGGTCCTGGAACAGAAAAAGGATATTAATGGAAAAACTGGTGGAATCCAGAGCCTGTAGTTAAATAGCATTGTCTTAATGTTAATTTTAGTTTTATCGTGCACCATGGTTATATAAGATGCTAGCTCCAGGCGAAGTGAGGTGAAGGGGGTATTAGAACTCCGTCAGGATTACAGGGGGCAGTGGACGTGGGTCATCACGTTGCTTGGTGGTGATGAGGTCCAACGTGTGGCCTTGGGAGAAGGATGGAGAACAGGCTTGCTGGATGTGATGAGATGGCAGAGCTGAGAGACCAAGTCTGGGAGGTTTGTCGCGAGGGGCTATTGAGATCCCCAAGGGCTGTGACAGGGGCTCTGAGAGAGGAACTGAGGACTGGGAGAGTCAGGGAGAGAGGGGTGGGCTGCTCCAAGGAGGGTAAGTGGCAAGTAGAGTCTGAGGACACAAACTGTGAAAGGTTTTAGGGAGGAGAAAGTGCTAACAGTTTGGACATGGCAGTGAGGAGCAGGGAGGAGCCATCCCCATTTCTGCGTGTGTGGAAGAGCCAGCAGCCATCACTTGGGAAGCTATGTTCTCAGGAGGGTATGGCTTGGGTCATTTTTTCTGCAGGGCACTTTGAAGCTTGTGTACCTCTGAGCCAGCAATCTGCATCTGGAAGTTTATCCTAAGGCTATAAAGTCTGACAAGTTCTTATTTTCTATTGCCAGATTTCATGTAGATTGCAATTTAAAACAGCAGGTGGCGGGTCTGTGACTTAAATGTGTTTCCATTTTAGGGGGCTTTTCTCTATGTTCCAAATTTTCTATCATGAGCACATTTGAATGCAGAAAATTAAAATTATTTTAAGAATAAAATAGCCTATACTGACTGCAGGCTTGCTCATTAGGTTCCCTGTTTTTCTAGGTTCCCAGTGGGAGAGGAATCCTTCAAGCCACTATCGGAGATGTTGTGAATTCAAACTACTTTTTGATTTAATTTGTAATTCCCCCTAAGGACTTGGAAAATGTCTTTGCTGATTTATTTAAAAACATTCTAGCCCACAGAGAAATCAGATGCCTAGGTAATAGTTACAAAGTACAAAAATTAAGTGCTGTCTAACACTGGGCTTCTAACTTTTTGCAAACAAATTATACCCTAAACCAAAACATGGGATTTATTTTCACCAATTTGAGCCTGACATCTTAGTTTATAGTGGGCGGCTGCTGTCTACTGTGGCAGTCATAGAAGTAATGACAACGAAAATGAGGTTTCCCGGCAAGTGCTGACTACCGCTCTCACAACATGTTCAAATCACATACACTTTAAAGCAGTTAAATTGACGGAACTCTCTGTGGACAGAGGCAGGGTTTTCCTGACCTCCTCCAGCTGCTGTGGGGAGTCTGGTTCCGGCGGCCTTTGGCCTCGCACGATGTCCTCACAACCAGCCTGCTCTTGAAACTCTTGAGTTCTTGTTCATTCTCTTCTGCCCCAGTTTTCAGATTCTCCAGCTGCTGCCGTTGCCAGTTTAATCTCTCCCATCACATCTTGTAACAGCTTCTCGAATTTCTTCCCCCAGTGCCTGTCAGCTCCCGCAGCTGCTCTTGTCCATCCTTTTCTCATCTCACTTGCCAAAATGTCAGGCCTTTAGAACAGCTTCAAGTCTAGCTGTTTGGCTCCTGAGTTCAAGTTCACTGAAGTGCTTACTAGCAAAAGTATTTCTGTGTTAATTATGCCAGGTGGGAACTTGGGCACATCGGTACACTCAGAAGCATGTATCTATGATAGGACCGAGATTTTCATGCTATGCTCTTGAGTTGGCAGAGACTCCATAAACCTCAGAATACCTGAAGTCAAAGCAAAATTGCCAGATAGGCTGTGAAATGGGGCAGATCCACACAAGCTGCACTGCATTTATTCACGCTGTACCGTGTGTGTTAGTGGGTTCTGTCTTGCAAGTGTTGACGTTAAGTCATCCATTTCTTTTAGTGTTTTTCACTTTAGACTGAATGTTCTATTTTTATTGCTATTTACTGTTGGGGTCTTTGAAAGGCAGCTGCTGTGTAAGTTGAGCTGGTTTACATTTTCTGGTTGTTTGTAGGGTACACCCGACACCTGCATTTTACAGTTTACTGGTGTAACCGGAGAGACTCTGTTACCTACTAAATCTTGTGTGGAGCGAAGGAAATGCCACCATGTGCCCCTGACTTCCCTCGATGAAGCTGCATGAGGAAGCAGTTTAAGAAAAATGTGCTTTTCTTTAGAGGAAAAAAATAAGATCACAGTTTTGCCAGTTGCCCTCTCATCTCAGAAACTACAATTTGCATAGTGTTGGCATGACTTTCTGTATCATGATGCACGATTATCCTTTTACTGAAACTGGCTCTAAATTCTCTCTCTATATTAGTCCATGTGGTTATAGTCCAGCAATTCCCTTAGCTGTAGATCTTACTTCTAAATCTCATGGTATGTAAACCCTTTGGTCAGTTTATTAATATCTGGATTTTTCTCTCTTTTTTAGCATCTCTCAAGAACCTCAGCAAGAATAAAAAAGTGGTTCCATTTCCTGGTAAGAGAGTGAATTATCGATGATCATTTGTGGGGCACGTGTGACACGTGCAGATGGCTGTTCTGGGCTCACTTTGTCCATTTGTGAGTTTTCCCATTGAAAAGGTCCCCAAGTAGGTCACTTTATGTATCGCCCCAGACCGGGCACCCACCGGCCCTTCTATCTACTGGCTGCCTTCCACTTGTATTATGTGGCTTTGAACAGATGATTTACTTTCTCATCACTAAGCAGGGACCCCTCTAAACTGTACTTTGGATGGCCAGGTTTTTCAGTGCGTGACAAGTGCAGGTTTAGACCTACCATATGGTGGCGCTGTCTGTCAGCCCACAGTTCCATCCAGGCATTATACGATTATTGTAATATTTCACTGCATACCCTTCTAAAACTTTGTAAAAAAAAAAAGCAGAGAAGAGAAAAACTAAAGCTCCTGAAAGTTGTGACAAGGAGTACAGATTTCAGACAGGAGACTTGAGACAGAGGACTGCACCCAAGTGATGCACTTTTAGCCCCATGTAGAGGTCCACCGGGTCGTGGGCTTGGCTCTGATAGGAAATGGAGCACGTGTGTGTGGGACTAGCAACATCTCATTGGCGACTGCATTTAAAGGGCAAAGAGAGCTCAGGGAGTTTGGAAATATGTTTTATTGCATAATAATATAACACATTATTTTATTTTATATTAATATTTAATGTAAACTTATATTACATTTCATGGTAATCTATTACTCACATAAACGTGCTTTAATATCTTTTTTTTTATTATGTTATGTTAGTCACCATACATTACATCATTAGTTTTTGATGTAGCGTTTCATGATTCATCGTTTGCGTATAACACGCAGTGCTCCACGCAGAACGTGCCCTCCTTAATACCCATCACCAGGCTAACCCATCTTCCCACCCCCGTCTCCTCTAGAACCCTCAGTCTGTTTCTCAGAGGCCATAGTCTCTCATGGTTCATCTCCCCTCTGATTTCCCCCCCTTCATTCTTCCCCTACTGCTATCTTCTTCTTCTTCTTTTTTTTTTTAACATATAATGTATTATTTGTTTCAGAGGTACAGATCTGTGATTCAACAGTCTTGTACAATTCACAGTGCTCACCATAGCACATACCCTCCCCAATGTCTATCACCCAGCCACCCCATCCCTCCCACCCCCCACCCTTCCAGTAACCCTCAGTTTGTTTCCTGAGATTAAGAATTCCTTATATCAGTGAGGTCATATGATACATGTCTTTCTCTGATTGACTTATTTTGCTCAGCATAACACCCTCCAGTTCCATCCATATCATTGCAAATGGCAAGATTTCATTCCTTTAATGGCTGCATAATATTCCATTGTATATATATACTACATCTTCTTTATCCATTCATCTGTCGAGGGACATCTTGGCTCTTTCCACAGTTTGGGTATTGTGGACATTGCTGCTATAAACATCAGGGTGCACGTACCCCTTCGGATCCCTACATTTGTATCTTTGGGGTAAATACCCAGTAGTGCAATTACTGGGTCATATGGTAGCTCTATTTTCAACTGTTTGAGGAACCTCCATACTGTTTTCCAGAGTGGCTGCACCAGCTTGCATTCCCACCAACAGTGTAGGAGGGTTCCCCTTTCTCCCCATCCCCGCCAACATCTGTCGTTTCCCGACTTGTTAATTTTATCCATTCTGACTGCTGCGAGATGGTATCTCATCGAGGTTTTGATTTGGCTTTCCCTGATGCTGAGTGATGTGGAGCACTTTTTCATGGGTCTGTTGGCCATTTGGACGTCTTCTTTGGAAAAATGTCTGTTCATGTCTTCTGCCCATTTCTTGATTGGATTATTTGTTCTTTGGGTGTTGAGTTTGATAAGTTCTTTATAGATTTTGGATACTAGCCCTTTATCTGATATGTCATTTGCAAATATCTTCTCCCAGTCTGTCAGTTGTCTTTTGGTTTTGTGGACTGTTTCCTTTGCGGTGCAAAAGCTTTTTATCTTGATGAAATCCCAATAGTTCATTTTTGCCCTGGCTTCCCTTGCCTTTGGCAATGTTTCTAGGAAGAAGTTGCCGTGGCTGAGGTTGAAGAGGTTACTGCCTGTGTTCTCCTTTAGGATTTTGATGGACTCCTGTCTCATATTTAGGTCTTTCAACCATTTGGAGTCTATTTTTGTGTGTGGTGTAAGGTAATGGTCCAGTTTCATTCTTCTGCATGTGGCTGTCCAATTTTCCCAACACCATTTGTTGAAGAGACCGTCTTTTTTCCATTGGACATTCTTTCCTGCTTTGTTGAAGATGAGTTGACCATAGAGTTGAGGGTCCATTTCTGGGCTCTCGATTCTGTTCCATTGATCTATGTGTCTCTTTTTGAGCCAGTACCATACTGTCTTGATGATGACAGCTTTGTAATAGAGCTGGACGTCCGGAATTGTGATGCCGCCAGCTTTGCTTTTCTTTTTCAATATTCCTCTGGCTATTCGGTGTCTCTTCTGGTTCCATACAAATTTTAGGATTATTTGTTCCATTTCTTTGAAAAAAGTGGATGGTATTTTGATGGGGATTGCATTGAATGTGTAGATTGCTCTAGGTAGCATTGACATCTTCACCATGTTTGTTCTTCCAATCCATGAGCATGGAACTTTTTCCATTTCTTTGTGTCTTCCTCAATTTCTTTCATGAGTATCCTATAGTTTTCTGAGTACAGATTTTTGCCTCTTTCGTTAGATTTAATCCTAGGTATCTTATGGTTTTGGGTGTGTTATGGCATCCACGCCTTAATTTCTCTTTCTTCTGTCTTGTTGTTGGTGTATAGGAATGCCACTGATTTCTGTGCATTGATTTTATATCCTGCCACTTTACTGAATTCCTGTATGAGTTCTAGCTGTTTTGGGGTGGAGTCTTTTGTGTTTTCCACATAAAATATCATATCATCTGCAGAGAGTGAGAGTTTGACTTCTTTGCCAATCTGGATGCCTTTGATTTCTTTTTGTTGTCTGATTGCTGTGGCTAGGACTTCTAATACTATGTTGAATAGCAGTGGTGATAATGGACATCCCTGCTGCATTCCTGACCTTAGGGGGAAAGCTCTCAGTTTTTCCCCATTGAGAATGATATTCGCTGTAGGTTTTTCATGGATGGCTTTTATGATATTGAGGTATGTACCCTCTATCCCTATACTCTGAAGAGTTTTGATCAAGAAAGGATGCTGTACTTTGTCAAATGCTTTTTCTGCATCTCTTGAGAGGATCATATGGTTCTTGTTCTTTCTTTTATTAATGTATTGTTATCACATTGATTGATTTGCAGATGTTGAACCAACCTTGCAGCCCAGGGATAAATCCCGCTTGGTCGTGGTGAATAATCCTTTTAATGTACTGTTGGATCCTATTGGCTAGTATTTTGGTGAGAATTTTTGCATCCATGTTCATCAAGGATATTGGTCTGTAATTCTCCTTTATGATGGGGTCTTTGTCAGGTTTTGGGATCAAGGTAATGGTGGCCTCATAAAACAAGTTTGGACGTTTTCCTTCCATTTCTATTTTTTGGAACAGTTTCAGGAGAATAGGTATTAATTTTTCTTCAAATGTCTGATAGAATTCCCCTGGGAAGCCATCTGGCCCTGGGCTTTTTTTGTTGGGAGATTTTTGATGACTGCTTCAATTTCCTAGTGGTTATAGATGTGTTCAGGTTTTCTATTTCTTCCTGGTTCAATTTTGGTAGTTGATACATCTCTAGGAATGCACCCATTTCTTCCAGGTTATCTAATTTGCTGGCATAGAGTTGCTCATAATATGGTCTTATAATTGTTTGTATTTCTTTGGTGTTGGCTGTGATCTCTCCTCTTTCATTCATGATTTTGTCGATTTATGTCACTTCTCTTTTCTTTTTGATAAGTCTGGCCAGAGGTTTATCAATCTTGTTAATTCTTTCAAAGAACCAGCTCCTAGTTTCGTTGATCTGTTCTACTGTTTTGGTTTCTATTTCATTGATTTCTGCTCTGATCTTTATTATTTCTCTTCTCCTGCTGGGTTTAGGCTTTATTTGCTGTTTTTTCTCCAGCTCCTTTAGGTGTAGGGTTAGGTTGTGTATTTGAGACCTTTCTTGTTTCTTGAGAAAGGCTTGTGTTGCTATATACTTTCCTCTCAGGACTGCCTTTGCTGTATCCCAAAGATTTTGAACAATTGTGTTTTCATTTTCATTGGTTTCCATGAATTTTTTTAATTCTTCTTTAATTTCCTGGTTGACCCATTCATTCTTTAGTAGGATGCTCTTTAGCCTCCATGTATTTGAGTTCTTTCCGACTTTCCTCTTGTGATTGAGTTCTAGTTTCAAAGCATTGTGGTCTGAAAATATGCAGGGAATGATCCCAATCTTTCGGTAGCAGTTGAGACCTGATTTGTGACCTAGGATGTGATCAATCCTGGAGAATGTTCCATGGGCACTAGAGAAGAATGTGTATTCCGTTGCTTTGGGATGGAATGTTCTGAATATGTCTGTGAAGTCCATCTGGTCCAGTGTGTCATTTAAAGTCTTTATTTCCTTGTTGATCTTTTGCTTCGATGATCTGTCCATTTCAGTCAGGGGTGTAAGTGCTTTAATATCTTAATTCTATTTTTAATCTTGCACATTCTAATTTTCTGTGTGTTTAGGAAAGCTTTATGTGTGGGACATGCTGGCTCTCACTGCCTTTGCCTGTCATTTGGATCCGCCCAGGAGGCGGTGCGGGGAGGCGCTCTGCCCAGGCGCGTGCGCAGGCAGCCGGCCGGGCCGTGGTTTCCGCCGAGCCCCCGGAAGGCGCCTGCGGGGCCGGGGCGGCGGCCGACTCGGCGGAAGGCCTCTGAGGGCCGGATAGGGCGGCCCAGCCACGCCCGCGCCTCGGGGACCTCGCACAGTGGGGAGGCTCTCTGGATCCCTCAGGGCCTGCGGGCGGCGGGGGCTCCGCTGGCTGCCTCTCCTCCGAGGGACGCGCCGCCATCTTCCCGCACGGCCTTCCCGTTAGCGCAGGAGGAGGTGCCCCCGACGTTCGCCTCACAGCCCGGAGCGCCGGGCCCTGGGGTCGGAGCGGGAGTGAGGCCCCGCGTGCAGGCCGGGAGGGTCTAGGTGGCTCTGTGCTCGCGGAGGGGCACGGGAGTGCGGGCGGGCCCGGCCGTCCTTGCTGCCCCCTTCCGGGTCATTCTGAGGGCTGGGGCTTTCTCCTGTCGCCCTGTCAGACCGCGCTGCGGCAGGATCAGATTTCGTGGAAGGTAATGCCTCTGACAGCAGGAGGGAAGGGGAAGGTGAGAGCCTTCCCTTCCCTCAGGCGCTCTGTGAGGGACGAGGCCTGGAGCGGGTGTGGGCTGCGCGGAAGGGACAGCGCTCCCTGAGGTGACAGAGGCCTGACGTGGGCCGCGGAGAAGGGACAGCGCTCCCTGAGGTGACAGAGGCCTGGCGTGGGCCGCGGAGAAGGGACAGCGCTCCCTGAGGTGACAGGCCTGATGTGGGCGTGGGCTGCGCAGAGGGGACAGCGCTCCCTGAGGTGACAGAGGCCTGGCGTGGGCCGCGGAGAAGGGACAGCGCTCCCTGAGGTGACAGAGGCCTGGCGTGGGCCGCGGAGAAGGGACAGCGCTCCCTGAGGTGACAGAGGCCTGACGTGGGCTGCGGAGAAGGGACAGCGCTCCCTGAGGTGACAGAGGCCTGACGTGGGCCGCGGAGAAGGGACAGCGCTCCCTGAGGTGACAGGCCTGATGTGGGCGTGGGCTGCGCAGAAGGGACAGCGCTCCCTGAGGTGACAGAGGCCTGGCGTGGGCCGCGGAGAAGGGACAGCGCTCCCTGAGGTGACAGAGGCCTGACGTGGGCCGCGGAGAAGGGACAGCGCTCCCTGAGGTGACAGGCCTGATGTGGGCGTGGGCTGCGCAGAAGGGACAGCGCTCCTTGAGGTGACAGAGGCCTGGCGTGGGCCGCGGAGAAGGGACAGCGCTCCCTGAGGTGACAGAGGCCTGGCGTGGGCGTGGGCTGCGCAGAAGGGACAGCGCTCCCTGAGGTGACAGAGGCCTGGCGTGGGCCGCGGAGAAGGGACAGCGCTCCCTGAGGTGACAGGCCTGATGTGGGCGTGGGCTGCGCAGAAGGGACAGCGCTCCTTGAGGTGACAGAGGCCTGGCGTGGGCCGCGGAGAAGGGACAGCGCTCCCTGAGGTGACAGGCCTGATGTGGGCGTGGGCTGCGCAGAGGGGACAGCGCTCCCTGAGGTGACAGAGGCCTGGCGTGGGCCGCGGAGAAGGGACAGCGCTCCCTGAGGTGACGGAGGCCTGGCGTGGGCCGCGGAGAAGGGACAGCGCTCCCTGAGGTGACGGAGGCCTGACGTGGGCTGCGGAGAAGGGACAGCGCTCCCTGAGGTGACAGAGGCCTGGCGTGGGCCGCAGAGAAGGGACAGCGCTCCTTGAGGTGACAGAGGCCTGACGTGGGCCGCGGAGAAGGGACAGCGCTCCCTGAGGTGACAGAGGCCTGGCGTGGGCCGCGGAGAAGGGACAGCGCTCCCTGAGGTGACAGGCCTGATGTGGGCGTGGGCTGCGCGGAAGGGACAGCGCTCCCTGAGGTGACAGAGGCCTGGCGTGGCCGTGGGCTGCGCAGAAGGGACAGTGCTCCCTGAGGTGACAGAGGCCTGGCGTGGGCCGCAGAGAAGGGACAGCGCTCCCTGAGGTGACAGAGGCCTGATGTGGGCCGCGGAGAAGGGACAGCGCTCCCTGAGGTGACAGAGGCCTGGCGTGGGCCGTGGGCTGCGCAGAAGGGACAGCGCTCCCTGAGGTGACAGAGGCCTGGAGCGGGCGTGGGCTGCGCAGAAGGGACAGCGCTCCCTGAGGTGACAGAGGCCTGACGTGGGCTGCGGAGAAGGGACAGCGCTCCTTGAGGTGACAGAGGCCTTACGTGGGCTGCGGAGAAGGGACGGTGCTCCCTGAGGTGACAGAGGCCTGGCGTGGGCCGCGGAGAAGGGACAGCGCTCCCTGAGGTGACAGAGGCCTGGCGTGGGCCGCGGAGAAGGGACAGCGCTCCCTGAGGTGACAGAGGCCTGACGTGGGCCGCGGAGAAGGGACAGCGCTCCCTGAGGTGACAGAGGCCTGACGTGGGCCGCGGAGAAGGGACAGCGCTCCCTGAGGTGACAGAGGCCTGACGTGGGCCGCGGAGAAGGGACAGCGCTCCCTGAGGTGACAGAGGCCTGGCGTGGGCCGCGGAGAAGGGACAGCGCTCCCTGAGGTGACAGAGGCCTGGCGTGGGCCGCGGAGAAGGGACAGCGCTCCCTGAGGTGACAGAGGCCTGGCGTGGGCCGCGGAGAAGGGACAGCGCTCCCTGAGGTGACAGAGGCCTGACGTGGGCCGCGGAGAAGGGACAGCGCTCCCTGAGGTGACAGAGGCCTGACGTGGGCCGCGGAGAAGGGACAGCGCTCCCTGAGGTGACAGAGGCCTGGAGCGGGCGTGGGCTGCGCGGAAGGGACAGCGCTCCCTGAGGTGACAGAGGCCTGGAGCGGGCGTGGGCTGCGCGGAAGGGACAGCGCTCCCTGAGGTGACAGAGGCCTGACGTGGGCTGCGGAGAAGGGACAGCGCTCCCTAGGTGACAGAGGCCTGGAGCGGGCGTGGGCTGCGCGGAAGGGACAGCGCTCCCTGAGGTGACAGAGGCCTGGCGTGGGCCGCAGAGAAGGGACAGCGCTCCCTGAGGTGACAGAGGCCTGGCGTGGGCCGCGGAGAAGGGACAGCGCTCCCTGAGGTGACAGAGGCCTGGCGTGGGCTGCGCGGAAGGGACAGCGCTCCCTGAGGTGACAGAGGCCTGGAGCGGGCGTGGGCTACTACTAGAAAGAGAATGGGCTTTGCAGGAAGATTCTTGGAGTTGACCAGATTGACCAGATGTGGCCCCAGGCTGGATTTGAGGGGCAAGGATGAGGTCGGAGTTGGGGCTCTGGATTGGGCTCTAGGTCCTGCTTCTGCAAAGGAGAGAAAGAACAGGTTTTGAGGGAAGGGAACCGGTGAGCACATCGGTGAAGATCCCTGGCTTCTCTGAGGTTCTGTGAGGCCTCCCACTGAAGATGTTTTTCCACAGGTAATTTTCAAATAGTTCTCGTTTCAAGTTCCAGGAGCAGCCTCGGATCCCCTATTCCCAATGGCCTGTATCACGGCAGGAATAGATGGTATCATCGTTGACACGCGTGGTTTGCCGAGTGATCCTTTCATAAGTACCTCGTAATCTTTCTGCTTCTATAGGTTGTTTTCATGTGTTGGTGCCTCTTCTGGAGAAAGAGTGGCTCTGGACTCTTCTGCACTCTGATTCTTTCTTTTTGATCTTACTAAAAGTGCCTTTTTTTTTTTTAACCTCAGTGACCTATAGAAAAAGCAAGAGCCTTCCCTATGGTTTTTTAGTTTTTAAAATAAATTTAGTTTTTAAATAGCTAACAAATACGTCCTATTTAATATTTGGTAACATCATTTATACTTGCTTCTCTTAAGCTTCTCTGATACTATTACAGTCTACCTATTTTATGGTTGTTTAAGATCTTATTTCCAAGTGAGAGTAAAAGTGATAATGTATGTAAAGCACATTGTAAGTGTAATATCCTATGTGAGAATTATTTTTATTAAAATATTATCACTATCAATATGAAATCAATGATATAGTGCAATGTTTGTCATTTTATGATTTATTTCACTTGGTTTAGATGGCTACTGTGTTTATTGGTGATTTTGTTTTATTTTGTTTACTGAAAACAAGAAAAAGGACGATATGACATTCTAGAGGGAAAAAACACACCTATACTACTAGAAACCCCAGTAAAAATAGAAGACCAAAAAGAACCACCAATGGGACAACAATCACTAGAATCATCATCGACACAATCAGAAGAACAACCTGAGGAACAAGAATTGCTCAAAGAGCCATCTTGGGAACAACCATCTCAAGAACAGATACCTGAGAAGCAAGAATCATTTGAACAGCCATCCTTCGGACAACCATCCCAAGAACAGATACCTGACAAGCAAGAATCATTTGAACAACCATCAGTGGGACAAAAAGAGATGACCCAGGGAGAAAAAACTAAACAACAAATACCATGAAAACAAAATATCAGCCAGGTTGTAAAGAACAACAGTCAGAAGCTAGAAAGGATCATAAAGCAAATGAAAATAAAATTAGACATTTTTTTCACATTATACAGAAGAGGTATGCTAGTACAATATTAAAATTGTGCATTTCATATTTTGGTGGCCAGAATTAAAAAAGAATGACTAAGACTAAATTCATCTGGAATTCCTTCTTCTGTTCCCTGAATGTAAAGCTGGAAGGGGAGGAAGTGATTAGTGAGACCTATGTATATTGCCACCTTTCTCAGACTTTCATTTCTTACAGTATCAGTCTATAGCTGGTATTCCAGAGTGACTCATCTGCCCTGAAAATGGCATATATTTACATAGTGATCTATGATTAATTTTTCCTATTTAAAAGTGAATTAAGGTATCTTGTAATTATACATATTATAATATACATCCAAGCACATATACAATCAAATGAATCAAATGAAATGAAATGTATGAATCAAATGAAATGACAGTAGAACCCATGGAAAGGTACATTTTTGGTGATTAAGAGAATGGACTCTCAAGTCAGATTATACAAGTTTAGCTTCTCCATTAAGTGTGTGAACTATGTTGTGCCTCCGTTTACTCATCCATAAATTGGGGCTAATAATCATACCTAATTCATAGGTTGTTGGGATAATTTAAAGCAATAATGTTTACTATAAAATGCTTAGGACAGTGCTGGACACATGGAAGGCACTAAAATGTGTTAGTTATTATTGTTACTTCATTTTGGTTGTTTTTGTTTGTTATTAAATGAGAAGACAAGCAGATTCTCTGCTATGATTATTAGTGTATTTGACTCTTATGGTTAACTGAACTTCTTGCCTGCCAGAACAAAAATGGAAACAAGGATTTTAGGATCATCAAGGTCTTCACTGTTGTTAATTAGTTATATAGAGTTGGCTTGTGGACGGAGAAAGGAAAGCTGTCATTTCACCGTAATGATGGCTTCTTGATTTCTTGTTGGACATGCCCTGAGCATTTATGACACCGTAAGGAGAAAACTGTAATCACATGGAAACCACCATAGCTTTTTTGGTTAACTAATAAGTTTCTGGTGGAGAGTCCATCGATTCTGATCTAGCTTCAAGCTTAGTACATATTTTGGTGCTTGAAAAATAACTTTAGGATGGCATTTCCTGCTCCTTTTAGCCAGCTGCTTCTGTCCCAGTGTCCTGGTGTGTGTCATCGTGTGAAGAGGATGGATTGGGGGTGAAAACTATGGGCCCAGTCCACGTGCCACCTTTGTTGACCATATGGTCCTGAACATCTACTTGTCCTTTCTGAGCATCACTTGTTTTCTGTAAAATGAGAATGTTAGAGCTGCGAAAAAATCTCGAGATGGCAGAGGTTACAGCAGGCATTGTTTCACGGTCATCACGGGGTTGGAGGCTGGTCCCGAGTCACGTGTGACTGTAGCTTTAGGTGGCAGGGGCAGGACTTGAACTTCCTTAAAAAAATTAGTTCTAAATCCACTATAATACTCAGCCTGCCTTAGTACAGAATTATTGTATGAATCAAATGAAATTAAGCTCTCTGAAATTCCTAGTGCTATCCTGGTGTAATATAGACTCATTTAATTTTAATGGATACATGAATACTGCTTCCTATAAAATATCACATCTGGATGATGTTCACGTTTGGGGTGCAGTTTGAGGGAGGTCTGGGTGCCCGGGGGATGGACTGTTTAATTCCCTTCAGAGAGTTATTAAGTATTAAAATCAAACAAAAAAAGCAGACCCAAGCAATGTCATGGCGTCTTACCACATTTGAAATTGGGGGCTGAGGTTGGAAGGGGAGAAGATGGACAAAAGGCCATCTTCATATTATTTTATTTTATTCTATATTTTATTTTGTTTTTAATCTTAATTACAGTGTAGTTAGCATACGGTGTTATATTAGGTTCAGGTACACAGTACAGTGATTCAGCCCTTCCATACTCAGGGCTCATCAGGATGCGTGTGCTCAGTCCCCGCCACCTATTTCCCCCGTCCTCCCACCCACCCCCCCCTCTGGTAATTATCAGTTTGTTCTCTATAGTTCAGAGTCTGTTTTTTGGCTTGTCTCTTTTTCTCCCCCTTTGTTCGTTTGTTTTGTTTCTTAAATTCCACATATGAGCAAAATCTTAGGGTATTTGTCTTTCTCTGGCTTATTTCACTTAGCATAAAACCTAATTCCATCCACGTTGTTGCAAATGGCAAGATTTCATTCTTTTTTATGGATGAATAATATTCCATTGTATATGTATATAAACACCACATCTTTATCCATTCATCTATTGACAGACACTTGGGCTGCTTCCATATCTTGGCTCTTGTAGGTAATGCTGCTATAAATATAGGGATGCATGTATCCCTTCGAATTAGTGTTTTTGTATTCTTTGGGTAAATACCTAGTGCAATTGTTACTACTGGGTCATAGGGTAGCTCTACCTTAACTTTTCGAGGTACCTCCATACTGTTTTCCGTGGTGGCCGCACCAGTTTGCATTCCCACCAACAGGGCATGAGGGTTCCTTTTTCTCTGCATCCTGACACTTGTTTCCTGTGTTTTTTATTTTAGCCATCCTGACAGGTGTGAGGTGATGTCTCATTGTGGTTTTGATTTGCAGTTCAGGAAGGGGGGTTCTTTAGATCAACCACTGAACTAATGAGATATAAAATAGTTACTGAAATAATTTCAAAATAAGTTTTCAAGGTTGTTTCTGTATCAGTACCTGCGTGGGAGCAAACTGCTGTTTCAATGCTCTGTGATTAGCTTTCATGCAATACTGTAGATTCTCAACATGCCAACGGTTGCTGTCTAGAAAAACACCCAGAATCTAGACTCTAACAGGAATGTCAGCTCTTGGGATCTGGGAATAAAATGTGGCCAGAGTAGTTTTGGGAAGTTCTCTTTTAACCTGCTTTTTTTATGTCTTGCAGATGGCCTTGGAATGGAAACCAATAAAGTAAAAAAAAATCACCTTTATATCTACTTGACACTCAGTTTTCCTTCAATCACGGTGCTTCCATCTCACATACGAATATTTTAAGAGCAAGAAAATAGCATCTGGGGTGAAATAAGCCCATGCACTTTGTCTTTTCAAAAGCTAAAGATGAGGGTTTTCCAACGGATTCCGTAGTGTTATAATTCCTTTTCTTGGTGGTATTTCTTTTTAGTAAACATTTAAAAGAATGAAATGTAGTTCTTTATAATTAAGCCTCACAAAGACCATTCAAAAAACCAGAGGAATTTGGAAAAAACCTGTGCACACATTCCCCTCATTTGTTTTTCTTGGAATGTGTATAGGAAGGTATTGTTGAATTTTTAATTTTTTTTTTTTTTTTTAAGAGAGGGTGGGGAGGGGCAGAGGGAGAGAATCTTAAGCAGGCTCCGTGCCCAGCGCAGAACCCAACACAGGGCTGGACTTATAATCCTGAGATCACGACCTGAGCCAAAATCAGGAATCAGATGCTTAACCGACTGAGGCACCCAGGCGCCCCTCTTGGTTCTCACAGAGGGGAATCTAGAACTGCTATATGATGTTCTAAGTATGAAAATAGTTTTACTTTCTGAACGATCAGTTCAAAATGAAAAGAAAAAATGTTCAAGTTAGGTGGGAAAAGGATTGTATTAATTTATTTTCTTATTTTCATGAAGACAAAGGTAATACCCATGCAATTAAGTGCAAAGATTTAAGTTTTCTTCAGCAAAGACTTTAATGTCAACAAATGACATATGCCTTCAAATATCTCTATTCAGTTATGGACATTTGAAGAATTTGGGGATTAAGTTTTATTGTGTACACATACAGCTTTTATCTCTATTCTGCTCACATTCTAGTCATAGTTAAAGAAGCTATAGGCTCTTTGCCTTTACATTTTGGTAAAAAAAATCATGAGCTATCTACAAGGTGACATGTGCTCAGTAGAGACTTCGGTGTCCTCATCTTACAGGTAGTGGACTTTGTCATGTTAAGAACTTCAATGTATTTACTGTTATAATTATTGTTAAAGTAATTACAACCGTTGACAGTAGGCTCAATAGTGTCATGTTCTTGTATTTTTACTGATCTTAAAAATGTTTTAGAAGCTGGTCTGCATTAAAGTTTATTTAACTTCAAATGTCAACTTCCTAGATTGTTCTGAAACTCCTATTGCTTTTTTTTTCTGGAGCATACTCATTTTTATTTTATTTATATATTTATTTAATTTAAATTCATGGTAGTTAACATATAGTGTATTATTAGTTTCAGAGGTAGAGGTCAATGATTAATCAGTTGCATAGAACACCCAGTGCTCATTATATCACGTGCCCTACTTAATACCCATCACCCAGTTACCCCATTATCCCCCCCCAGCAAATCTCAGTTTGTTCCCTAGAGTTAAGAGTCATTCTTATGGTTTGCTTTTTGAAGAAAGCCAGATTTTATGTGCCATATGGGTCCATTTTCAAAACCTTCAAAGAATTATAATAGTTTATAATCCCATTTTCATACATTCTAAGTCAAAACTAGTCTTTTTTAAAAAAGCTTTATTTATTTGAGAGAAAGCACACATAAGCAGGGGGAGAGGCAGAGGGAGAGGGAGAAGCAGACTCCCCGCCAAGCAGGGAGCCCGATGTGGGGCTCGATCTCAGGACTCCAGGATCATGACCTGAGCTGAAGGCAGACGCTTAACCCACTGCGCCACCTGGGTGCTCCTAAATCAAACTAGTCTTTTATAAAAAGTTGAACATGAACTTGTGTTTCCTTGTAGAGTGATTTTCTTGGTTCTACCTGTCAGGGTTGCTGTGTTGATCCCCAGAACCTCCACCAGTAGCAGGCTGCAGCCGGGCCACAGCTTGGAGTCTGTTCCTGGAGCACACCCGAATGGCTGAAGGTCTCAAACACTTGGAAACATATAAAGGTTTTCAGGGACGTTTTTGCAAATTTAAAATGTGGTAAAACCCATTTGTTTCTCTGTTAATTAGATAATACTGTGTGTTTCTGTGTTTGTGGGAAAGATTGTTAAGAGAAGTAAGTCTTGTTTTGTTTGTTTTTTATTTAAGCCAGAAAGCAGAGCAGATTGGAACTCTGTTGTTTGTATTCCTTTTCTTGTCTGCCTAAGATACGCTGACTAACAAAAACTTGCAGAGAAATAGCTTTCTTTTGAGTTGCAGAAATGCCCCCAGAAACATTAATGCCCGTATCTCCCCTACTCCCCTCCACCCGAGCGTCTTGTTTGCTGTTTTCTTCAGCCTAATGACTGTCTCTGTAAATTGTATGGACTTAAAAGTCCCCACTCCCATCATTTCACTGATGGATCTCCTCAAAGTACCTGAGACTCCGCCCTGGATCAGCAGTGGTCGAGTCATCCACCCCCATTGGCTTTTTGGGCTGATGCTTGGGCATTAGGAATATTTTGTACATTTTCCCCTTTGAATAATTTTCCCTTGTATTGGTCTTTCTTTTCATGGAGGGACCGTTGAAAACATGGGGAATCTTATCACCACACTGAGCCCCTGCCACCATCAAGATTTCCTCCAGAATGAAGCTGTGAATTGCCAATCATATCTGGATTATACCTGGAATATGTGACTCTCCTCCTTTAAGTGGCTCGATCGATTTGCTAAATACATTTGATTGGGTTTATCTATTAAGTGAATAGAAAAAATAAAATCTAAACCTATGTTGATAAAAATTAAACTTTTTCATAATGATTTGATGAATCATTGCTATATGTTAGCCCCTGCCAGCAGGCTATCTACATGTAATGTAGTTACATTTTCAAGAATCAGTTTGATCACTAAAATAATTTGACAAGGTTGGTGAAAGTCATCTATGGACTCCTTTTTCTTGTAATTATATGTTTAGAATGATGAATAGTTCATTTTTCCTGTATGTCCACTTTTTGAAAATATAATGAGAATCAAATTTCTCATTGGTCTGAGCCTCTACAGTGCCCTGTGGAATATTTCTGTATATCTTTCATAAGAGAAAAATGATGAGCAAGACCCATGAAAGCCCTCTGCTCACAGAACTTCTAGTAGGAGAAAGAGGGTGGTTGAATCTTAGGAGCACTGTAGTCCAGGCCTGATTTAGCTTAGTCCCTAATTGTATTAAAATATCACCCCCCGAGGGGCGCCTGGGTGACTTAGTTGGTTAAGCGTCTGCATTCCCCTCAGGTCATGATCTCACTGTCCTGAGATCGAGCTCCACATTGGGCTCCTCGCTCAGTGGGGAGATTTCACCTTTCTCAGAAGGACAGAGAGAATGTGACAGAAGAAGAAATGAAACTTTTGGGAGAAGTAAACCTGTTAATGGCAATGGGGAAGTGGGTCAGGAAAAGGAGGGAGATGGAGGGTGAGGGAAGGTTTTAATTCCCCTGCCCTTCTGGTTCCTTTGCTTCCCCTCCCCTCCCCTCTCCTCCCCTCCCCTCCCCTCTCCTCTCCTCTCCTTTCCTTTCACTTTCTTTCAGATGATTGTTACTCAAAATGTTGCAAGCCATTATTGGAATGATCCCATGGGAAGAGTGAGATGGGCCTATTTTAAGAAGCTACAGGGACAGGAGGCAAGAGCATGTGGAGAGAGGGCTGTTTGGACATTTGGCACCACTTCTGTTGTAACAGGAGGGAATGGGATACTGATACAGATGTGGTCACAGTTGTAGGGCTGCTGGCAGGAATCTCTGGTTGCTTTAATATGTTTTCATGAAATATACACGGGTCAGCAATGGAGAGTGCAGAGGGGATTTAAGAAATTGTAGGAGAGAGCAGAAGGATCAAATACACTTACTAGGAAAGGGGCAGTGATGCATGCCAAATTCAAGGTTGGGTCTTGAGATTAGAAAAGGAGCAGAGAAGAGAAAGTAAGGATGGTAGGTTCCTTCAGTTGGAAGATGAAATGGTTTTTTGGGGACAAAGTTTGTAATCTTAGAGGATAGCTTGGAGAGGCTTGCAAGGGAAGACGTGATGTTTTCAGACCTTAAGGAATACTTTGCTACAGGAGGCCAGGCTAGAGAGTTATAAAACTGCTCTTAAAAGCCAAGACTAGGGAGGAGAGAAGATAAAACTAGGAAAAGGAGTAGTAGTTGCTATCATATCAGGGAGAATTATTGGGACCTAAAGAAATATAACACAGGGAGAGAGGATGAAGTTTAAGGGAGTGAAATAGAATTATTTCCTTAAAGGCAGCCTAGACTCATGAACCTTGAGACAGGAAACCCATTAAAGATGCTCATAGGGGTTCAGTAATAAGTGCGATTGGACAGCTGTCCCCTAGAGACTCAGGACTATGGAAGGTTAGATGTGAGAAGAAAAGGTAAGAGAGAGTACTTCAGGCGCTACCAGATGAATGAAGATGCCACAGTATTTTAGGCAGGGAAGCAGGTCTAAACTGCATGGACAGTTTACAGAGCTAGTTCTCTAAGGGAAGGTACAGAGAACACGAGGGCTGCTAGGGGACAGGCAGGCAGGATGCTAGCATGTGGGTTTCATGGTAGACTGGGGGCAAATAGTTCAGGTGGAATTTTATAACAGAGTTGAGAAGACACAAAATTTGTTCAAATAATAAATGCTTTGGCAAAATAAAACCTTACCAATTTTATACCTTTCACTGTGGGAGTTCCCTCAAGGCCTAAATTATGGAAGAATAGCAAAAGACAAATATCTGGGTTTGGAAAGAAGGGAACCAAAGAAGGCATGCTGATTTGACAGTGTCAGAACCTAATGGCGTACATGAGAAAAAGAGAATGTAAGCAGAAGAGGAGAGTTTGCGAACATCTGCTGTACCTTCTGAACTTTGTAGCAGGAACCAGAAGGAAAAGGTACAGTGGGAGCTTATTTCTCCTTTACAGAGAAAGATACAGCAAAAGAAACAATTTCTGCTACCATGGAAGTAGTTAGCACAGGTAAGTTACTCAAGACTGGGAAAATTGTGACTGGCTTCCCCCGACCAAGTTGTGGGAAGGGCACACATCATCCCAGTGATCATTGTGGAGGGGCTGGGGTTTTTCTCGTTTCTCAGATATTTATTCTTTTGGTCCCAGTGATGACTGTTCTCATGACTGCTGTCCCAGGGGTGAGTCTCTCTGGGCTTCTATCTTTACTGTAGTTTTTAGCAGTATGGGTGTTCTATTGTGGATCCCTTGTATATGAGAAGCCGCTTTTTTTTTTTTTACTGTTTTTAAGATTCTGTCTTTGCCTTTGGCTTTCGATATTTTGATTATGATGTATCTAGCTGCAGATCTCTTTATCTGATTGGGACTTCGTTGAGTTTAGTGTTCAGCTACTGACTGGATAGAGATTTTCTTAAAACACCCGAACCCAGAAAGTATCCAACCTTCCCTGAAGGGCTCTATATGTGTGTTGGGGACCTCCAGTATTCCAGCAGGGGATTTGCCACTCTGCTTTTGCCTTTAGTTCTTGCTTGCACAGTCTTAAGATCAGCCAGAGGTGAGAGTGCAGGGCCTTCTCAGGTTTTCCTGAGTATACACACAGCTCTGCATGTGTATGTGACCTTTTAGCTTCTCAAGAATATGTCAGAACTTTGCAAAGGTCCCTCTTGACATCTCATTCCCTAGTTTTTCCTTTAAACTAAAACTTAAGAAGTAAGAATTTTTGGTCAGCCCTAACTAATGTTGCCACTTCAAGCAGCCACAATGTTAAACAATTGCCACTGATTGTTTTCGAGAAGTGCCCCAGGGGATATGGCTGTTTGTACAGAGTGAGCCCCAGAGTCATATTAAATAAAGAGAAACCCCGAGAATAGAGCTTTTTACAATGCTGCCAGACAGGTCAAATAGGGACAGATATCTTGGTATGAACTTCTGGGGAGTCCTAAACCCATTCTACTTTCTCCAGTGGATGCTAAGCTACAATTTTTCACAGCTACTACAGTTATGAGACTGTTAGTTTTCATGGCTACTGCTAAGCTGGGGAGAGGGAGATTGAAATAGGTTTGCTGTTCTTACTGAGATTCAGTTATTTGTCTTGAATAAATGCTCTTTGAATAGCTGCAAC
The DNA here is from genome assembly GCF_037043125.1 of Eumetopias jubatus. Taxonomy (NCBI): domain Eukaryota; kingdom Metazoa; phylum Chordata; class Mammalia; order Carnivora; family Otariidae; genus Eumetopias; species Eumetopias jubatus. The sequence continues at coordinate 2,825,385 of NW_028274815.1, forward strand.
ATTTTGGTTAATTTCATAAGTTATGAAAAAGTTAATTTTGACACTCTTTGGTAGTATTTTCATTACTTGTATAGAGGGGTGGTCTTCTGATGGTTCTTACTCTGCCATCTCAGAAGTGCTTCTCTCATGCATTCTTGACATGCAAATGCTAGGACTGTGTGCTTCCCCAGTTTTGCATCTGCCGCATTTTAACTCTGTTCTCCTTTGGTTCATGTAAGTACAGAGAGGCAGATCAGCAAGTCAGCTGCCATGCAGGCTCCCAACTGGGGAATGGCACATCAGATTATCTCTCTTGCAAGCCCTTAATTTTTGTGATTGGTACATATGACGCCTCCTTCACTTGATTTTGGGTGGATGTCGGAGCAAGCACTTTTCTCCCTCTACTTAAAGGGAAGGAGGGAAGGAAAAGCTGAAGCATTCTCCATTGAGCCAATGATTAGGATGATCATATAATCTATTATTTGAACCAATAAATATATATATAAAGAGAGAAGAGAAGCAGGGGGAGCGGCAGGCAGAGGGAGAGGGAGAAGCAGGCTTCCCACTGAGCAGAGAGCCCGATGACGTGGGGCTCTATCCCAGGAGACTGAGATCATGATCTGACCTGAAGGCAGATGTTTAACTGACTGAGCCACCCAGGTGCCCCTGAACCAGGATATTTTTAATAGCAAAAAGAGTATTAAAGATAATTTAGTATATGCATATGTGCATAAAGGGAGGGAGAGAAAGAGGGAAGGAGGATAGGGTAGAGAAAGTCACACAGACATACATACACAGACATACCTAAAAAGAGACAGAGCCGGGGTGGAGGGAGAGAGATTTATTAACTCCAAATTAATTTGATCACATTGGTGCATCTGAAGATAGTTATATTAGAAAAACTTCTTAAAACAAGTTTTTATATAAAACACAAAATATCTATGTGCATTAAAACAAAATAAATGGAGATTTTTGATGTTATCTGAACTTAAAGCAAAATGACTATTCTTGGTATATGTTCATATGTGTTAATTGCATCCTAAAATTATCTTTATTTAATACCGTGTCCTTGATTTTTTTTAAAAAATGTATGTTTTAATATAGTCTCTTACTAATTTTTCATAAAATTTTCAGCAATCATCTTCAAAGTAACATTTGTGGATAATAAATTTGAGATTTTTGACACCTTCATTTGACTCCTTCTCTATTTACTTTAATTTTACAGATTTTTAATTGAGAAAATACTCTCTCAGAGGTGTTTAGGGACCTGGTAAGTGCAGAGCAAATTTTGCTAAATATGGAAATTCTCAATACTATTTAAAAAATATTGAAATTGTAAATATTTCAAACAAATACTTTTGTGGTTATTGTCTTTGTTGTTTCCATTTAAGGCACATTCCATTGACAAATATTTTTATAAACTCATCAGAGAAGTTGTTTCTTTTGATGATCTTTGAATGTTTTGTTAAGTTTATATGCTACAAAATCATGATGCTTCTGAATTTTATCTTCTTGTGGTACAACATATAAATTCATACAATTAAAAATAGGTGCTTCATCAACAAATTCCTCCTACAAGTTGAGATGGTTTCAAGCAAAATTATAGAATTTCAGAATGAAATCCTCCTCTCCCGTTGGCCTCTCATCATTTAAAATGTTGGGCGTTTCTTTTGTTTTTGTAAGGATAAATGTCAATGAGTCCTGTTTTCAAGCTTTTCCCCAATAATTGCAAGTTGCCCAGACTTCAAAAGTAGGTTTTATTTGGCTCTTTGGGTTGAATAATCTGATCAAAGCTTACAACAGATTTTGAACAAACTAAAACAAAAATTTAGAAAAATATAAGAAATATTTAATCCATTGTAGAACCCTTAGTTTGATGTACAAAGGGGTTCTTCAAAGTGCAAACATTTTTGCAATGGTGGATGAGAGGAAGCAGAGAGAAAAGGACCTATCAGCAAGTAGAGTTTGTTTTTGTTTAACAACATTGTCACCAAAACATTGTAGTTCACATGCTCTTTGATATATAAAGATATCAATTTGACAATGACAGCTGGTTGGTGGACTATCACATGCACAGCACAACCATTCTGAATACCTTTCTGCTCCGTAAGTCCTCAGTTTGGTAAGAATATTACTGAACCACAACACAGTGCTCCACTTCAATGTGGACTCATGTGATCCTCACAAAACCTACTATTTTGTCATATGTTCAGTTTTTTTTATCAGTATAGCTTTTATTGCATATTTAAAATATCACAAGTCTGAAAAATCATCCGGCATCTTGCTGTTTCTGTAGATGGACCACTCAGATCTTATTCATCAGCCTGCTGAACTGTTCCTTTTTCAGAAACATAGATACCATCCAAAAATTTTCTGATATCCTTGTTTTTAACAGTTGTGGCTTGCTGAATCAAAGCAGCTGAGTTCGATACAAGTTCAATGTCATTTCCTTCGAGAATTAACTCATCTTTTTGGGCTTGAGATACAGAACAAGCAACACCTGGCCTCATCCGAACCCTGCGGATGTATTTCTCACCCAAGAAATTTCGGATTTCAACAAGAGAACCATTCTCCTGAATAACGACGTTGACGGGGAAGTGAGCATACACAGACCTCATCTTGTAATGGAAGCCCAGTGTAACGCCCTTGATCATGTTCTGTACATGACTACAGATAGTGCGAACAGTAGCCAGCTCTTTTCTATTTCCCCACCATTTGTCAACTCAGAGCCTCGTCATTTTCTTTCCAAGAAGACTGAGTTCTACATTGATGTGATTGAAGTCCCTTCGCAGGGTTCCTCTGGGTCCCTTTACAATAACTGTGCATCCCTTCAGAGTGATGTCGACATTTTCTGGAATGTTGACAGTCTGATTGCTGAGAATGGTCTTCATTCTCGCAGGAGATGTGGCAAAAATCTCATATGTTCAGTTTTTTAACTGAATTCACAATAGCATTCACAGTAATGTCAGGTGCTCTCATCCTCAACAGAATGGAATTCCAAAAACATTTACTTTATTCTATGAATTTGGATGAGAAACTGAATCATCACTGGAATTAAACTGATTTTCTATTTTAAATATCTGGTGACAGGATGTAAAACTGGCATAATTTAACTCTTTACATTATTCCTTTGGATCGAGCACATTAATAGCCATTGCTTCACATTTTGTACATGAACCAGAAAGCTCAGACTGAGTCAGATTAATTTACAAAACTCATTTGATCTAATGCAAAGGGAGAAGATCTGATAACTTGATCAGTTTCTATTTGGTTTGGGGTACCCTGGCTGGGCTGAACTCGAGTCAGACCACCTCATAGCCCATGGGACAGACTTTTGGGTTCATTTCACATCCTTCGTTGAGCAGGCTGGGTCCAGACTGGCATGGTTCTAAAGATGGCCTCCTGCTAGGAAGATCCCAGCATAGCAGGCATATACCTGCCTAGGTCTTCCAGATCATGTGGAAGGAAGCTTTAGGAGGAGTCTACCTGACATTCCAAGTGCAATGAGGTCTTCCCACATGGCTGGCAGGAGCATCAACTATTTCCAGTTTAGGTGGGCTTTGGAAATTGCCTGTTTCTTCATGGTGGGTCTTTTCTTGGGTAGTTATTTCTCCTGGATATACAGATCACTTTTTCACCAGAGGAGTCTGCAGATCTTGGAGCTTGCTCTTTGGGCAGCCCCGTCCTCTCTGATACTCCTGCCCCCACTGCTGCCCCATCCCCTTGGTCTGGTTGGGTTCTCCTGGCTTGTCTGCTCTTTGGCCTGGAAACTGCCTCCAGGCAGAAAGCCAAGAAATTGTGGCCCCCTTGTTTATTTCCCTTCTTCAGGGACTACAGTGATGCTGGCTGTCCAGTGCCAGAAAATCATATATTTTTTCTGGTTTTCTAGTTGTTTAAACAAAGAGAATGAATCCAGTCCCTGTTACTACATCTTGGCCTGAAATAGATGTCCTGGGTTTTGCCTTTAGTTTTGTAGTTTTGAGGGGATTTGTTTTTTGACAGAATTTCTCTGTATCAGAGATAGAACATTCTCTTGCCTTTTGCCCTTTGGAAAGGAGATTTTTGGGTAGAATAAATAATGTTGGTAGAGAAATACTTGGAAGGTAGGGTGAGAGATTTTGCCCAGTGACGGTAAACAGCTGTAGACTATAGGGTTCTCATTCTTCCAGGGGCAAGTGGACTAGTTTTCTTCTGAAAGTGTATGAAGGGGAGATGGAAGGGTGTTTTTTATGCCTCCACTTGACTCAGGGGCACCACACAAGTGAGCACACACCCCATCCAACCCAGAATAGGATTTTAGTAACTCTGGCTGCTAGCCGGTGCCCTGCAGGGACCGCGATAGAGGTGTGGCTACTCACTGAACTGTGGTTGCAGAGTGCTCACACACCTGTGAGCACATCTTGGGAGGGTAAATCTGTGTGAAAGGACCTCATGCATACTCAGGCAACGTAATCGTCTCGACGACTCAGGATGAGCATTGTGAAAACAGATGGCTGTGTAATGGTGTATGGAATGAAGATCCCTATAGGTCTTTGGTGTCCTGCTGTTTCTGTCCTTCTCTTTCTGGCTCTGCCCTGTCGGTGAACTCTTCTTCCAGGGAATTTGTCTCAACACTTCATCCTCCCCACTGTAATTGACTACCTTCAATCTATTGTAGACTAGAAACAAGCTAACAAAACGTCACATGGACATACACATCAGCACTGCTGAAGACCATGGGTGAACGCTGGGGGCTCTCATTTGGGGAAAATGCATGAGTTCCAAGCACAGACTCTGCAGGCTAGTCCCAGCTGCAAACCTCGTGGGCTTGCTTTTTGGGTCTTGGATAAGTCCAGGTGGGATAGGGAAGTGATATGTCTTTGTTCATTTTGAAATAGGCAGCTCCCCTTACTTGGCTGTCTGGTCATTTCCTACAGCTCTTCTGGGGCTGGCCAAGGCACACCTTATCTTTTAATGAGATATTAGCGATGTGGAAATCCATTTAGAAACAGGTGGGCACGAGTTTTACCTGGAAATGGCATCTTGGCTATAAGAACGCCATTTATCACCAAGATTATGGGTTGCTTTTAAGAAGTATCTCTGCTTATTATTCATAAGGCATATGCAGAATAATTCACTGTTGGTGACTCAGCTAAATGATTGAAAAGAAAATTCAGTGAAAACCCAGCTTTAACTGCACATCATGGACTCATTTGATGCTCTGTTTGTTCCTTAGCTCCTGTTTCTCATTTCAAATGCTGGGATAAAACACTTAAAAGAGATTTGAATGTGAACTTTGAGGTTTAGAATGACCTACTCAGAGAATTTTAAAAGAGATTTTAGACGTGGTATGTCTTTGGCATTGTGCACTAGTAACGCCAACACACGTTAGTTTGAATAAAATTTCCCTGTCACACTTTTTGGTAGGAAAACAAGTTTACATGCTAAGTAAGCTGACTTCTTTTCTGGGGGGCAGAGGGAAGCACACATAGGATATTCAAAATTTTTAAAATTAGAAAATTGGTGAGTTTAAATTTTTTTCTTATTTCTCATAGTGACATATTTTGATCTATTTCTGACATTTTGCATAATGGGCAAATTCCAGATTGCCATGGGAGAAAGGTCAGGGAATACCTACCTCCTAGGGGTACAGGTGCTGGTGAGCTGGTCAGCAAACTGTAGCTCTTAGATGTCATAACTTCTTTTATTTTTATTTAAAAAAAATCTGTCCAATGAAAACTTAGAACTTTTCATGAAACACTGATTTTTGGTATGTTTTAATTTCTTTTGATAAATTTTAAGGCCAAAATCATGTATACTTTCTATGCTACTATTAAAGCTTTAATACAGAAACTGGTAGAAAATATAAGGAAATGAAAAGTATGGGAGACCAACTTCGTAATTATCAACATCAGCTACCTCATTTTTTAGCCCCAAATCACTGACTCCTCATTACTCTTGTAAAAACTTTTCCATGATAATTCCTTTTGTATTCCATTTGTTTTTTTAGGAATTCTGGAGTTAAACTTTCTTTTCTTTTTCTTTTTTAAAGGTATTTATTTTTTTGAGAGAGAGAGAGATTGGGAGCACCAGCAGGGGGAAGGGCAGAGGGAGAGGGAGAAACAGACTCCCTGCTCCGTGGGGAGCCTGACATGGGGCTCGATCCCGGTACCCTGAGATCATGACTGGAGTCAAAAGAAGACCCTTACCTGACTGTGCCATCCAGGTACCCCCTTTCTTTTCTTTTCTTTTTTTTTTGAAAAAATTTTTCCATATTTATTGCTATATAGTTGATATATCACATTTATGAGTTTAAGGTGTACAATGTTTTGATGCATTATATATTGCAACATTATTACCACTGTTGCTTTAGCTAGCATCTCCATCATATCACATAATTACCATTTCTTTTTTGTGGTGAGAACACTTAAGCTCTACTCTCTTAGAAATGTTCAAGTCTATGATCTGGTATTTTTTAACTATAATCACCATACTATACTTTAGATTTTCAGCATTTATTCGTCTTAAAACTAGAAGTTTGGACCCTTCCTCCAACATCTGTGTTTACATTTTCAAAATGGTTACATTATTTCTTCTCCTCTTCCCATATGCTCACCAAGAATACTCTGGGGGAAAAAGTCTTAGCTAATAGGCAGTGGTGTGCTGGTAAATGGTGAACAGTTGGCTTTCTGGGAGAGGGTGGGGGAAGCCCTTCCTGTAAACATTTGTCAGCTTCCGAGGTGTGACTCTTCCCACCATGGCTGATTCCCAGCTGTCAAGGTGACACCAGTGACTGTACCAATGGGAGAGTTGTGTGTAACCAGCTTTTGTGACTCTGTGTGAGCAGGCACCTACCCTCCACTGCAGAGACAAATGCGCTTGATGGAAACACAGCTTCCTGTAACAACCCCTCAAAGGCCCATGTGTTCCTAGAACTGTTTTCTCAAAACCGTGAACATGGGGCAAACTAAACATTTGGATTAGATATCTAAAAATAATTACTTCTCTCAAAGTATCTTTTTACTGTAAGAGTGTAGTTCTCATCTTTCCGTGGTAAAGACAGGTTTTTTTTTTTTAAAGATTTATGTATTTATTTGAGGGAGTGCACGTGTGTACTAGTGGGGGGAGGGGCAGAGGGAGAGAGAATTTTAAGCAGACTGACACTGAGCGCGGAGCCCGATGGAGGGCTCTGTCTCAGGGCACGTGAGATGACGACCTGAGCCGAAACCAAGAGTCAGATGCGTAACTAACTGAGCCACCCAGGCGCCACCTCCCCCCGCCCTTTTTTAAAGATAAAACAGATCTTATAAAAATAATAGTCATAAAAATCGTGGACAGTCAAATGGAGTTCTCATTCTTCTTTTACCAGAGCTAGCCAAGCAGTCAATGAGAAATAACGACCAGATGTAGGTTCTTTCTTTATAGATCTCATCTATTTATATTGATATTTGAAAAAAAAATAGCATAACATATGTCATTAGTTAACTTTTTGGTATGCTTTCTAGGAGTCTAATGAATTTATCAGAGAAGTGTTAATTTCATTTTGGGTGAAATAATTTTTCTTGGTCATCTTTCCAACCATTTAAAACAATGTTTCTCAGACTTGCCATATTTGGGATGTGAAAAAAAAACAAATATTTTGTATGTGTGGTATAGAAGCGAGTAAGGCTAAGCTAGGAGTTAATTTTGATGAATGACATACGTACACGTAAAAGCTGTAGTTGCTGCATAGTTACTTAAAGCTTAGATACGATTTTTTTTCTTTGACCTCTATAGCAACAATACTGCATTTTTGTTGAGTGACTCCTCTGCTCTGAACAGTTAATGAAATACAGTGGGATGGGTTGGTTTGCATAAGATATGAGCTTGATCAGCAAGAATCTGGAAAACGTAGTGTGGCGGGAATTTCAGGACCTGTAGCATCGGGGGGAGGAAGAGTTGTCAATTCAGTTCCGTTAATACTACTTTGAGAGTGAATGTCAAGTACCCAACAGTACTTGACATGTAGTAGCGCCTCAACAAGTGTCAGATGGTGGTCGGGGCATAAGGCATCATCCCTGGTGACATAACTTCAAGGCCGCCTTCCTCCTGGGGTGCAGAGAACACGTGCTGTCCAAGGTGACAGAAGAGAGACTGTCAGGTGCAGTCAGGGAAAGCTTCATCAAGGTGGCAGATGTGACCCGAGCGTGGAGACAGGTGTGGCGGGCTGGTGCAGCCATTCCAGGTGGCACAATTCTCAACGGCAGCCGGTGCGCTGGAGTGGAGATTTTGGGTAGGATTGTGCTGGGAAGTGGAGGGGGCGAGGGGAGTAGATCCTGGAGAAAATGTGGGCATCATTGCTCATTAGCCTGAGGAACTTGGACTGGCGATGCAGGTGGGGGTGGGGGAAGGATATGCCTTCTGATCTGGGGCTTCCACGATCAAAACCAGCCTTTCAGGAAGACCCCTGATTAGGACATGTAGGGCTTTCATGTTTGCCCAGGAAACAGCCCCTCCTGTGGTTCTATTTGGGTGTGCCCCGACCTTAGCAATCCCTGTGATTAATGGAGGCCCAGACACTATGCTTTTTTTAAACATTTATTTTATTTTATTTTAAAATGTTTATTTATTTTAGAAAGAGAGGGGGGGTGGGTAGGGACCGAGGGAGAGAGAAAATTTCAAGCACACTCCCCACTGAGCGCAGAGCCTGACAAGGAGCTGGATCCCAGGACCCCGAGATCATGACCTGAGCCAAAATCAAAAGCCAGTCGCTTGCCCAACTGAGCCACCCAGGCATTCAGTTTGTTAACATTTAAAAATTATAAATAAGCTATAAATGGTTACAATAAAAATTCTTCATATTTGTTCATAATCAATATTCATTCATAGAAATAAAATCAAAATATATGTGAAGTTATGTTTCTTATGATTGAAGTTGGCAAAATAGCAAATTGTTCAAGTTGTGGATTTGATTTTCATGCTTATATTTGCTGTTTTGATCAATAATTAAATTTTCATAAAATAAACTAGTGACACCTGTTCACAAATTTTATGTGTGTCATGTTTGACAGAAGTGTGCTCATCTTTACTGTTGTTAAATTTTAAAGATTTTATTTATTTATTTGACAAACAGTGCAAGAGAGGGAACACAAGCAGGGGGAGTGGGAGAGGGAAAAGCAGGCTTCCCGCAGAGCAAGGAGCCCGATGCGGGGCTCGATCCCAGGACCCCGGGACCATGACCTGAGCCGAAGGCAGACACTCAAGGACTGAGCCACCCAGGCACCCCTGTTGTTAAAATTTTTGACAGGCTGCCTCTGTGAATGTTTTCCGTTACTATTTCTTCTCTGCTTTAGGCCCCATTTTCAGGTTTTCTACTTGTAGCAAAATACCAACTCTCATCATTTTTAATGATGTAACGTAGGGCTTTTTTTAAAAATTTTTTTATTGTTATGTTAATCACCATATATTACATAATTTGTTTTGGTGTACTGTTCCATGATTCATTGTTTGTTCATAACACCCAGTGCTCCATGCAGAATGTGCCCTCCTCAATACCCATCACCAGGCCATAACGTAGGGCTTTTGTAGAAAAAATCCACCAACCCTTGATCTAGAAGATTAGAAAGGAAAATGCAGTTGCAAAATATAAAATTTCAACATGTTACCAATAAAATATAAATTTAGGTAAGTAAAAGTTAAATTAGATGTATTTTTCATGATGTTTTTGAGAGAGCTTTTTGGTAAAATATTCAGACTTATTAAAATTAAAAGGCAAAATAGAAATAATAACTAGTGAATATAAAAAGACTAAATAAAAATTATTTTAATAAATAAATCCGATTGGGGCACCTGGGTGGCTCAGTCCTTAAGTGTCTGCCTTCGGCTCAGGTCATGATCCCAGGGTCCTGGGATCGAGCCCCGCATCGGGCTCCCTGCTCAGCGGGAGACTGCTTCTCCCTCTCCCACTCCCCCTGCTTGTGTTCCTGCTCTCACTATCTCTCTCTCTGTCAAATAAATAAATAAATAAAAATCTTTAAAAAAATAAATAAAGCTGATAGTTGAAATACACTTTATGCAAAATTTAAAAGTTTTTATAAAAATGAAAGTATTTCATAAAACTAGTGTTCAGTGTCTACCTAGTTCTGGTTGTAAAGAATCACAATCATGCTTCATGGATGCTATGTGCAGAATCCGTATGATGCTTCCCTCATGATAAATCTAGACCTACATAGACACGAATTTAAGGGTCCTAGGAATTGTTTATATTACAAAACATTCCTCAGCCCCCTGCAGAGTTGTTGCTGAGGCCACACTAATCACAAGCAGCAGGAATCAGGCTGTTAAGACAGCTAGGGAGGGGGGCTCGGCCCGGCGCCCGGGGGCAGGACTGATCACATCAATCGCGTCACGCTCTCTGAGAGGAAGGAGGTGGTAAGTCGGTGACCTAAATACCTGCATGGCTCTGGCGCCCACTCTGGGTGGCCTCCCTGGTGCACCGCGCAAGGCCTCGTGGCATTCACGTGCGCCACCCTGGGGACACAGGGTGGAAGGGTGACTGTGGATAGAGCTGCAGCCCCGGGGCCCACCCCGCAGGGCCAGGCCTCCACAGGCTCTGATCTGTTGATTTTCCATGTATTTGTCCTCCGCCTGGACCTACCCACCCCACTCCTTGCAGGAATGGGAGTTAATTCTAATTTTAATTCTAATTTTGTTTCTATCTGGTTTAGCACCTCAGATGGTTAATTCTGATGTTTAATCTGCCATTTGACAACCGGTGGTGGGGATTGTTAATACAAACAATAAATTGGGGGGGGGGCAGAATGAAGAGGTGGCCTCCGGTCAGCTGGCAGCTCTGGAGAAGTATCTCAGAAACTGCTTGCTGGAAAGATCTGCACCAAGGTTGGGCAGGAGATAGGAAACCCCTCTGTTCCGGGTTAACCTTTTCTACCTTAGTGCAGTACTTTCAGGCGGCTCTAGAGAGGCAGGGCAAGAAAATACGGTTTCTAGAGGAAATAGCTAACTTACCAGAACAGCGCCCAGTGGTTGCCTAAATGGAATTTGGAATTATGGCTCTCTCGGCTCAGGAGAGTATTGATGGCTCTGATGTCCAGTTGCTGTAGCGAGCTCATAGGATGTTTCCACCAACACTACAGTTCATTGCAGCAAGCACGAAGCCAAAAGGATTTCCTCGCTAACGGCCAACCGGCTTTTGGCCATATTCTAAAACGTCACCACAAAATAAAAATAGTTAATCATTCTAGACCTTTAGAAATGTCAGATCAGAAAGACAAAGATAGATGTCTAAATAGAAATCCGAGCCACGATCTGCTCTGGGTACATTTCCAGTTCTACTAACGAAAAGATTTTGAAATAATTTGCTCACTGATAAGCAACAGCAGTGGTTTGAAGTATGTCATTTGTGTCTACTGACGCCTTCCCTTCCTTTCTTTGTTTGCTGTATTTCTCACACTCAGTGAGGGGCTCTATTGTGCTGCTCATGTCTTAAAGCTAAGACTGCCCAGCTACAAACAAAATCCTGTGCAGGATGCTGAGTTAAATCCAGAGTGCCACGACTTTGCTTGTGTTTTGATGTTCATGAGGTCAGAGTCCCGTGGGCAGAGCCACATTCCACAAAATGTGGTGGATACTCCAAGAGTATCACTTCTCGCCACAGCAGATAGCCACCAGCCCCTTGTGCCTGATCAAGGACGGGAGAGATCCTCTGCTTGGTGGTCCTGAAGTCGAGTCATTCCTCGTGGCTGACCCCGCAGGGACTGTGGTGAAGGGGGTGGCGGACGATCGTGCCTAGATCGGAAATGCAGTGGGCGTGGCCTGGAGCCAGAAGACGCGGATTCGGGTCCCTGCATACACGGCTGAATGGCCCTTATTGCCCAGCTGAAGTCTGTGAGCCTCAGTGTACTCGTTTGCTTTTTCCTTGTTGTTCATAATCCACACAAATGGGTGATTTATACGTGGAACAATCCAGGTTTGCATAATTGAGAACCAAAACCATGGGGCATTTCCAAGCCCCTGAGATTACACTTGTTAACTTAAAACAAAGGTGTGTTCACTCGCAGTGAGGTCAGTGCCTCCTGCTTTCCTACAGGACAAAAGGCAGGCTGATGGTCTACCTGTGATGGTGGGGCCCTCGCTGACCTTGACCCTGACCTCCAGTGTGAGGAGGCAGCAGGGCCTGGGGCTCACCCTTCTTGTGCTCCACTCCCAGAAATCCTCCTCCTGGGCTCTGGTCACCTGGCTTTTCAGGGAGCTTGGTCTTTCTTGACAGAGTCAGGACACATATTTCTTCCTAACTACATGTCCTTCCAGCCCATGTCTGACAAGACGATCGTTCACCTTTGTGTTTCTGCAGTGTAGCGAGCTAATGGTGGAGAGAAAACACTACCTTTGATAGCAGCTAGCCAAGAGGAAGCTTGGGCTGAGTTCACTCTCTGCCAAACCCGGGAACAGTGATCTTTTTGTTGCCATTTCCATTGTAATCTCCTTTGTTTTTTATTTCCAAAGAGAGGAGAGGCCTCCTAAAGCCGAGTCCTGCGGAGTCCAAGAGTCAGGCCAGCCCAGTGCCTGGTGCAGCCCTGAGACACATGGAACCGGCTGTCAGCCTGGTGGGGACACGCCTGTTGCTGACCTGGAGTCATTGCCTTGCCTCGAAGGGGAAAGAGAAAACCATCAGATCGGCTCTGTTTGGCCCAGGAATTTCTTTCTGTTTAGATGTTGAAGAATTGCAGTGGCTGTCCTTAGAATTTTTTAAGCTGCTAGGTGGGCAGCTACAGCCATCCTCACAAGTCCTGTGAAATAAATGTCAGAAGACATACAATTCTGGGCATATGCTCTCACCGATTAGAGTAAAACTCTGTGTGGTTCACAGAGTAAAGGCGGGAGCCTATCTGCTAATAACAGGCTCCATTTATCACTGAAAAATTAATGCATGTAAAGATCCAACATGATGTTACTAACAATTTTATTTGAAAGAATTCAACTTTGTCTGGATTCCCTTAAAAATCTGACTATAGTAGTGTAATGCTGACACATACGTTTTATGTAGTATTGGGCTTGGGTTAGCAGTAGAGTAGGTAAGATCCCATAAATGTTCGAGTGCATTATCTATACTTTTCACAGTTTATGGAGCCAAAAATCATTCTGTCATTACCAGGTAATAATTAGTTCCACCTTCTCCTAATCTCTAATTGGTTAAGCAGGGGCATGACAAAGTCGTGTGGTGTGGAAGAAAACACGAAGAGGGGCATGTAAATTAATATCATTGCAGATCATTATGGTGGTCACATTTACCCCTTTCCGTGCAGATATTTTCCAAGAACATCTTTAAAGTATCTCTAGCTCCGAGCTCACCGGAATTCCTGACTTATGGTGGTGGGCGGGGAGACTGTAACAATGTCTAGCCAGCTCTCAGAGGCTTGCAGAAGCCCTTTGAGAACTCTCCGATTTCTGTCAGCTTCCCCCCTTCGACTGAAACTGTCAGGACTGTTTTGTAAGTACTGGCAACACAAAGTCTTGCCATGGCTCCTGATACCTCTTTTGTCTAGGTGATTATTTTTTAGCGGAAAGGATGCAGAGGTTTTTTTTTTTTTTTTGGATTTTATATTAACGGTGGGTTATGCCATTGCTTAAGGTTAAGAGGAAAATTAGTGTGTGTGTCTCACATTAAAAAACTCTCTTGTGTAGCTAAAATCTCATCAGGATCCAATGATATTTAAATACCATTTGCATTGTTTGCTTGGGGTATCCATATGACAAGAACATTTGTGATTAGCCTCTGAGTTTTGCAGTTGCTTTGGGTGAAGACTTTGTGATTGTCCTTTTTCATAGTATGACTTAAACAGCATGACCCACCTAGACAAGATTTTAAAGACTCATATGCTTGATGATTTGTTTGCATCCTTATTTCCACCTGTTCTTTCAAATGGATGAAAATCACTTGTGAGAAACATGCTCAGACAGTGTAACAGAAATGTTAAGAGACCCAACAGAATCAAACAATATGTTACCTGAAATATTTGAAAAGTGAAAAAAGCTGCAACTATAAATATGTTAAAGATGTTAGTATAAAAGACTCTGACTAGCATGTGATTTTTAAAAGTGTGTTTTCTGTTAACATTAGATTTTCACTTCCTTTTACTGTGTCTGCAGTGTCAAAACCTTTCCTTAAATAAAAATAATAAAAGCAACACCATGGGCACCGCAGCTGAAGGTTTCATGGCGCGGATTACTCGGCACAGAAGCCCGTCCGAGCAGCTGAAACGGTGCAGGGGTTGAGGCTCCGCAGAGACCTTGCTAGCCCCGCGTCAGGAGGGAGATGGTCCTGCTAACACTTACTGAATGCTCAGCCTATTACAATCCCCTGCTTAGCTTTTTATCAACTTAATTGAAATATACAATGAACTGCATCCATTTGAACTGTGCGTTTTGAAGAAGTTTGAAAAATGTATAGACCCATGAGCCCCCCACTGATTCAAAATATAAAGTTTTCGTCACCCCCCAAAAGTTGCCTCGTGCCCCTCGGTGGTCCTTTCTTCCCACACGCCTGGCCCCAGGCAACTACTGGTCAGCTCTCTGTCAATAAATTGTGTTTTTATAAATGGAATTGGACATTATGTACCCTTTATGCTTTGTTTTCTAGAAATTATGTCTTACGATTACTAATAAAATATGTATTTTTTTCCAAAAAGGTTGCTATTTGGTTATGAACCTGCAAAGGAAACTCTTTTCATCACGGCAGAGCACATCAGAGGGCGGTCCCTCCGCACACCGTATTCATTTCCTGAGGCTGCCGTCATGGAGTACCACGAATGGGGTGGCTTAAAACTAACATGTATTCTCTCACAAGGCGGGACACTGGAGTCGGAAATCCAGGTGTCAGCAGGGCCGCGTTCCCTCTGAGACTCAGGGTCAGATCCTTCCTGGTCTCTTCCAGAATCTGGCGGTGGCTGGCAATCCTTGGCATCCCTGCGGGCATCACCCTGCTCGCTGCCTCTGTTGTCTCAGGGCATGCTCCTTGTGCGTCTGTCTTCGCTAGGCATCTCCTCTTCTTATGAGAACACCAATCATTGGATTTAGAGTCACCCTAATCCACAGTGACCTCATCCTTGCTAATTGCTTCTGCAAAGACCCTGTTTCCAAGTAAGTTCATATTCATGGGCCCTGGAGGTTAGGACTGGGACATATACTTTTGGGGACATAATTAACCTATAACACTCAGCTAGGTCATTGGCCCTGGGAGTATAAGTAAGTATCTACGGGTGTCTGTTTTAAATGATACCATGTGAAAACCTGAAAATAGAGAGCAAAAGGCAAGAAAGGGTGTGGACTGAGTTCCCACTGCCATGTGAAGATTGACAGAACAGCCAGCCTGAGGCCGAGAGCTGGGCTGCCTTGGACAAGCCCCCGCATCGTCGCTGGTCTCCTGTCTCTGGGTGGCCTCTGCCGAATGAGAGGAAATCCCGTGCGAGGGCTTGGCTGGGCTGGCCGAGGGTGTTAGGACAGCGCCATCCAAAAGAAAGTGAATGTGGGCCACAGATGGGAGCCATATGGGCAATTTCAAATTTTCTAGTAGCCACATTAAAAGAAGTAAAATGAAACAGGTACAGTTAGTTTTAGTAATATATTTTATTGGACCTCATATACCAAAATGTCATCATTTCCAGGTAAGTATGGAGTATGAAAGGAGAAAGTATGAAAGTATGAAGGAGATCGTCGGCTCTTTCTGTAGTAAGCCTTCAAATCCAGCGTATATTTTACCTTTCCAGCACGTCTCAGTTTGGATGGCCACATTTCAAGCACTCAAGCGCGAGATGTACCAGTGGTCCCCATATTGGGCAGTGAGGTGACAGAATGGCCATTGGAAGTCGTGCTGTCTTTGGGTATCAGTGGTGGGACGCTCCAGTGACATGGAACCAAGTGTCCGGGCCAGCCTCTGTGGAGTGATGTTGCTTCCAGAATACTTGACACAAACATTCACCATCTCTGCAGTGCACCTCTCAGAAGGGGAACCATCATGATGAGGAACAGGAGAAGGGTGGGGGAGGGTGGTTTGCAAATAAGAAAATCGGCCGGGAGCATTTATATTACTCACCCAAAGTCATGCATCTAGGAATGAGGGTCAGGCAAAACGGGTGCTCTCCAGTGTGATGCTACCTCTCCCCAGGCCTAGACCCTTAGCCTGGGGAGTGAGGGTCCCAGATGACTTCCGACATTCCTTCCAGCCCTGGGCCTGTACGTTGTTGTGTTAGCAGCATCTTTGGCCCAACCTGTACATGCAGACATGCTATTTGGCATTTGGCAGTGAGTCTTCCAGGATCATAACAGCTGGGGGTTTGGGATCTCTGCATTTCCATAGCTTCAGGGTTTGGCTGGAGGAATGATTAATGATAAAAGCAGAAAACAAATGGTCTGAAATCCAGATACCTCAGCCAAGTCTCACATGGCTAAGTCCCAGTAGTGATAAATAATAAAATAATGACATCACTCTTCTCTGTGATCCAATATGGTGTGAAAGGAAAATAAATGGCTTATAATTCGCAAGTTCCAGCTATATTTTATATTGTTCTACTTCTTTTCTTTTCTTTTTTTTTAAAGATTTTTTTAAAAGATTTTATTTATTTGAGAGAGAGAATGAGAGAGAGAGAGCACATGAGAGTGGGGAGGGCCAGAGGGAGAAGCAGACTCCCCGCTGAGCGGGGAGCCCGATGCGGGACTCGATCCCGGGACTCCAGGATCATGACCTGAGCCGAAGGCAGTCGCTTAACCAACTGAGCCACCCAGGCGCCCCTGTTCTACTTCTTTTCAATGTGTTTTTCTCAGTTGCTTCAACACGATGAGCTGTGTTTCTATCAATTATACCCCAGCATTCAGCATATAAAACATTCCTCAACTTACAGATAGATTTAATGTGCTTTTCCAGTTGCTCCAAAAGCTCAGAATACAGTTAGAACTTAACCACCCCGATTTCCAAATTATGGGGACATTAATGTATGGGTCCCTCTGAAGACGTGGTCCTGGCCCCGGAGCCCTACACATGGGAATGTTTGCAAGTGACCTTGGAGGGGACACAGATTCCGCAGGGGACACACACTCCACCATTCACTTTCTTCTGCTTTACATCAGGGATCAGACACAGGACTTGTTTATTTTAAAAAGGCACTAATTTCTCAGGGTCCATCGTCTCTCATGGTTCGTCTCCCCCCCCCCGATTTCCCCCCTTCATTCTTCCCTTCCTTCTCCTAATGTCCTCCCTGCTGTTCCTTATGTTCACAAATAAGTGAAACCATATGATAATTGACTTTCTCTGCTGGACTTATTTCACTTAGCATCATCTCCTCCAGTCCCATCCATGTGGATGTAAAAGTGGGGTATTCATCCTTTCTGATGGCTGAGTAATATTCCATTGTATATATGGACCACATCTTCTTTATCCATTCATCTGTTGAAGGGCATCTCGGCTCTTTCCACAGTTTGGCTACTGGGGACATTGCTGCTATGAACCCTGGGGTGCATATGGTCCTTCTTTTCACTACACCTGTGTCTTTGGGGTAAATACCCAGGAGTGCAATTGCTGGGTCGTAGGGTAGCTCTATTTTTAATTTTTTGAGTTACATCCACACTGTTTTCCAAAGTGGCTGTACCAACTTGCATTCCCACCAACAGTGTAAGAATTTCTTGTTTCTGGGGCGCCTGGGTGGCTCAGTTGGTTGGGTGACTGCCTTCAGCTCAGGTCATGATCCTGGAGTCCCAGGATCGAGTCCCGCATCGGGCACCCTGCTCGGCAGGGAGTCTGCTTCTCCCTCTGACCTTCCCCCCTCTCGTGCTCTCTCTCTCTATCTCATTCTCTCTCTCAAATATCTTAAATAAAAAAAGAATTTGTTGTTTCTTGCCTTGTCAATTTTTGCCATTCTAACTTGTGTAAGGTGGTATCTCAATGTGGTTTTGATTTGAATTTCCCTGATGGCTCAGGATGATGAACATTTTTTCATGTGTCTGTTAGCCATTTGTATGTCTTCTTTTGAGAAGTGTCTGTTCATGTCTTCTGCTCATTTATTGACTTGATTATTTGTTTTAGAGGGGAGGGGGTGGGGGGATGGGTTAGCCCGGTGATGGGTATTAAAGAGGGCACGTTCTGTGTGGAGCACTGGGTGTTATACACAAACAATGAATCATGGAACACTGCATCAAAAACTAATGATGTAATGTATGGTGATTAACATAACATAATAACATAAAATTAAAAAAAATAAAAAGTCACTAATTTCCAGTTGATTGCTGAGTGTAGTGATCACCCATTCACCTGTTTATTTGCAGAAGCACATTCGCTGAATGGTTGTAGGGCCAGGCTTGGGCCAGGCTTGGGGGATCAGACCAGAGTCAGGAAGCACCGCTGCGTTAGAGATGGCTGATTCTGCGGGCTGGAACACATGTCAACAAACACGCCTGTGTGGACCCTGCGGCCCGAGAGAAGAGTGAGTACAAAGGTGGGGAGTGAGTGGTGACAGTGAAGTGCGCCTAGCTCTTGTGAGACACACTCAACAGTTTCTTCTGGTAGCTCTTTTCTGAAGCGTTATGAGCCCCTCCTTTTAGATGAGGGAAATGTAGCTCAGAGGGGTAAAAGCCGTGGTATAAAGCTGCGTGGCAGTGAGGGTGGGGTTGGGACCCCACGTGCGGGCACAGGGACATGCCCATGTGGCACAGGGACATCGGCATAGGCTTATCTGCATGTCACGCTCTGGTTCGAGGAGGGAGGTGTTTAAAAGGGCTTTAAGGTGACTCCTCCAGATAGGAGGCCCCTCAGATGATGGATTCCTTCATTCATCCTCCAGTGGACACGTACTGATAAATACCTGATCCATGCTTGCACTTCACCAGCAAAGTCAAATACCAAACAGCAGGGATCATCCGCTATGTGAACACAGCACATTGGCAAGACGGAGGGGTGGCAGGAGGGCTTGGTCCAGGGCCCGCGCTGGGGCTTTGACTTGGTGCCGGTGGCCCTGCATGCAGTTCTCATTCAGACGGTGCCAGTTCGGAGGGGCCAGCCTCTCTCCACACCCCTGTACGTGTCTCCCCATCTCCCATGGACAGGGCTTCCAAGGCCGTGCGCTGGTGGGGTGCCCTGCCTTCCCCGGCCCAGGGGAGTGGGAAGTACGGAGCAAGACCCCCAGCTCCATTGGCGGAGACTCAGGGTCCCTGCTAGTTCTGCCGCTTCCCCTATATGAGTCCCCCTCCTGCTCCCTTTACCGACAATTCCAAACTCACTATTTAGCCACACACCGCAAAGACCCTACAGACTTCATTGTTCCCTGCTTTTCAGCAGCAGCTTGGCCTGTTCCTTCATGGAGAAAGTGGGGGCTCTCTCTCCAGTCTTATCCTAATGCCTTCAGAGGGCTGTAGGTCCACACCTCTCCTCTTCTCCTACTTCCAGAACCATGGGATATGGTGGAGAAACCCAATCCTCGATTTCATTTGATTTTAATTAATTTAAATTTAACTAAGTTAAATCTGAATCGGCGCCTACCACCTTGAAGAGCACAGACTGGGAACTTCCTTCCTTTTTATTGTAGGGGTTGGCCCACATCCTGTCTCTCATTTCTCCGCCCCAGCTCCAGGACTTTGCTCCTCCCTCAAAACATCGCGGGGGCCTGGAGGTTGCGATTCTCAGTCCCAATTCCGAACAGAAAGTGTCTGTAATAAGCTGTGCCTGGGCCAATTCCACCTCTCTGTCTGCATCACGTGTCTGTCTTTTCCACGGGATTGGGACCAGTGGCCCACGTGTGAATTCAGAACTCCGAGCAGTTTACACAGGAAACACATGCTCACGAAAGAAGTCACTTAGGAAAATGTTTGTTGGAGTCAAGGTCCTGTGGCGAGGGAACGGCTCAGTGGAGGAAAGGACAGACCTGAGCCCTGCTCCCTGGGAACGCGAGTCTCATCCGTCAGACTAACTGATGCTGTTGTTCTGGGGGCCCAGGAGTGCCACCAGCCCCGGGAAGGGCCCGCGGGCCACAGAGCGCCTGGGGCTCTCAGAAGAGGCAACTGGGCCACTGTCCATCCACAGTGTGCTGTAAGAGGACACGTCCTCCAGGCCACAGACACAGGCCTTGGAAGCGAGTCCGGGGGGACTCTGAGATGTCTGGGGACAGGGCCAGTTCAGTGGGGCTTCCCCGAGAGCAGGAGGTGGGGTGAGCAGACATGAGACCCCCGAGGCCAGCGGAGGGACATCAGGAAGGGCTCTGGGCCTCATCTGGGAAGCAGCACGCAGCGCCTGGAACCTTCCCTGTGGGGAGCAGCACTCAGGTCTGTGCGGGTGGAGGGCCTTCGGATGACGAGGTGGGATTTGGATCAGAGGGTGAGCAAGACTGGAGGCTGGGGGTGCGGTGGGGGACACGAGGCCCTGGGCCAGGAGAGGGTGGGCTCAGGAGGGGCAGGGGTGATGGTGGAAGCGACCCATGAGGGTCCTGCCTGCATTTGGGCCATGTGCCCAGCTGGCCCTGTGGGAGCGGGGGGCTGGCTGGGGGCTGACAGGGGGCGGCTGGGCACGGAGGTGCTGAGTGATTTCCCAGGTGGCCAGCGGAATGCTGCAGACCCGGGCTCAGACAACAGAAAAGCATCATCTCACAGGCCGGAGGCCAGAAGCCCAAGACAGGGTGTCTCGGGGGGTTCCTTCTGAGGCCATGAGGGCGAGTCTCATCCTGCCACCCCTCCCCTGCTTCTCATGGCTGGCGGGTCACATTTGGTGTTTCTAGCAGCTCTCCGCCTTCTGTTTCACGTGGTGCCCCCGCTGTGCATGTGTGTGCGTGTCCAAATTCCCCCTTAAATGAGGACATGTTGGTCGTATTGGATTAGGGCCCACCCGGCTCCAGCGTGAACGCACCTTGTCCAGGTGTATCCACAATGAACCTATTTCCACATAAGCTCACGTTCTGAGGTGTTGGGCTTAGGACCTCAGCATGAGAATTTGGGGATGTGATTCAACCCATAGCAAGGTCTGGCAACTTTGGAAAGAGATGGGAGTTGGCCACGTGGATGGGGCTGGCTGGGATTCTAGGAGTGAATGTGGTCTCCCGGAAGGCAAAAATGGAGTCGAAACTGGAATTCTGAGGAGCCTGGCCCCGGGGACGGGCTGAGGATCTGGGCACTGCAGGTGGGGTGAGAGCGTGCTTTTTGGACAGAGACCAGCACGGGGGGCGTGAGGACCCTCAGGAGACAGGGAGCGCCTGTAAAGGGGCTCTGACAGTCCCAGGGAGTTGGCATGGGATCGGGGGGCACTGGTGCTCGGGTATGGTGGCTCTGGGTGCAGTCCAGAATGCAGAGAGCAGGTGCGGTCTCAGCAGGAGACACACAGCTGGTTCTGTGCAGACGGGACGCTAACCAAAGAGCACCCCAGGAACTGGTGCCTGGTGTGTGTGGGCCGGGGTCAGGCCTGGGCGTGGGAAGGGTGTGCAGTCGCGGGGGTGGGGAGGGTGGGGGCCCTGGGAGGTGACACCCCCTCACGATGGTTGCTGCTTCAGCTAAGGGGAGAGCTTTGGACCCCTACACCACTAGGATTGGCTTTTAATGGTCGCCTGCTGTCTAAAGGATGAGCATCTTTCAGGATTTGGTATTATGCTTTGTGTTTAGTACGGTTTCAATAAACGTTGCTGATCTGCTTGACTGAATTTGGTTGGGTCACCTCTGCCCATGTGACCTTGCCCTCGGAATATATGGGAAGCTCTGTTCTGTGGTCATCCCCGGGTGGACTGTTTCACTGGCAATCAATCCCCTAAAAATCTTATATTTAGGATTTGTTGAAGCTCATTCATGTATAAAAGTTATTGAAGACTTCACAGATCATGCAGCTTCACCATACACCTAGAGAGGGAAAGAGAAATGACAAGGCAGTTTTCCTTTCAAAAAATGGAATCTTCTTTTTCTCTGAAAATAAAAATTATGTGTGCTCATTGTGTAAACTATTTACAGAAACCTGCAATTTAAAATAAAAAACAATCTGCCTAAAAATGGCCGTGACTGTTTTGAGGTAGTACATGCAGATAAAGTAGACTCTCGGAGCCCCTTTGCACGTTCTGCTTCGTAAAGATAATCATAGAAGACACGACTTTGCAGAAGCTAAGTCTGCATGGTTCCCCTGTGGGAAATCGGAGGTTTCGTGGATATAATATATGCGCAGGGGCTGTTAGCCCTATCATCCCTTGTGCCCCGGAGTCACCTGACCTGATAGGAGGGAAAAGAAGTGTCCTGCATCCCTCTGGCAGGTCTTCTCATGCTGAGGCCTTGGCTGGACCCCCGGTACCACCCGGGGGAAGACCAAAGGCCTTGGGCCTGGCTTTGTCCTTCCCTGGGGTTGGGCGGGAAACGGGCTGGAAATGGCACTGCCATCCCAGCTTGTCGTGACGAAGCCAGCTGACATATGCAAAGTTAGACCAGTGCCCAGCACATCCAAGGGGTTCTGTGAGTGTTGGCTCTTCTCAGCAGCCTGCCGGCTCATCCATTTCTGCTCTCTCTTCTCTCTCTAAGATGCCGTGGAGACATGGACAGGAGTGTGCAGGGCCTCTGGGCCGTGGGCCCCCACCCGGGACCCAGACCATGTCCGGGTCCCCTCCTTACGGGTGTGTGCAGCTCTGGGTCACCGAGGCAAGTGCAGGAGACCACCTCACTTTGCTGCAAGTGTCGGGGATTTAAGAACCCTGCTGGGCTGGTGGATGACCACCACTTTTCAAGGCACCGAGCGGGCATTTTAGCGTTACAAAGAGATGCCTTTCTGGGCCATAAAAGTAACCTTAGAGCCCTGGTTTCCTCCTCTTAAAATTGGGACAATTGAAGTGTCTGTGTCCCAGGGCTTCATGAAGATTAAATGTAATATTTCCAAGCACCAGCCTGAGTCTTGCAGAAAGTGCTCAGCAAACTCCCTGTCCTCAGTTTAAAAATCAGATACGCTTCGTAGGCACAGGTGGAACCCTGAGAAATTCCTAAATGTGATGCAACTTTTTGTTAGTGGGATCACTTCGTTTGATAGAAGGTGCAGAGAATCAAAGAATTTTTTTTTTTTTTTTTTTTGGATAGAGGTTGATCATTCCTTAGTTTAGGACTTAACATGGAAATGAAAACTCTGTCAGTGTTTATAACATTCACTGTTCCCGCCCCAAGAGCTGTCAGATGCCACAGGCTAGGGTTTTTTTTAAGGCAAGACTGTGTATACTTAAGACATTCCTGCAGGATTTTAGATGTTCTGATAAAGTAAAATCTGTTGCTTCTCCCCGTCTCCCTGCTAATTCTGCTAATTGATAAACTGAAGAAAGCTGTTCCTGTGTAGGATGCTTTATCCCGTGCTTTCTTAGCAGCTCTGTGCAAATGTTTCAGTTCTTTATTGTTTTCGAAGGACTTACATGTAAACATATACACAAGAAATCCGTAAATAATTTGGCAATTATTAACATTTATTGTTTAAAGTCTTCAGAGTTAATCTCTCTTGCAACTACACACAAAGCTCTAATAGCAAACTATGTGGAGATTTTCGGAAGTGGGCCCCATTGCAGATTATCTGTACCTTTTTTCCTTCCGGTCCTTTGTAGCGATATGTATTTAAATAATTTTGGTAACTGTAAGAAATCTCTTCATCTATTGGACTCCTGTCTATTCGATAATCATGTTCTTCACTCATGTTCCTTATTCCTGAACTTTAAGTCACAAATACTTTCCAAGTCCATATTTTTTTTAAAGATTTTTATTTATTTATTTCACAGAGATAGAGAGAGAGAGAGAGCACAAGTAGGCAGAGCAGGAGACAGAGGGAGAGGGAGAAGCAGGTTCTCCACCGAGCAGGAAGCCCAATGCGGGGCTCGATGCCAGGACCCTGGGATCATGACCTGAGCCGAAGGCAGACACTTCACCCACTGAGCCACGCAGGTGCCCCTCCAAGTCCATATCTTGACTTTTCTTACTTACCTTTCTCATAATAATCATGAAAGATGATGAATCTTTGAGCTGGATAATAGCAACCGTAGAGAATAAAGAATCATTTCAGGTTTTCTGAATGCTAATCCTAGGCCATGGCAATAACTCCTCTTATTATTTTCGGAGTGATCGCCTTCAGCAAACCGTGACTCTAAATTAATTTAAGGGCTGTGAGAGCCCATGATTTATAGCCCACGATGCTGACACTGACCATCAAGCCACAGGAGAAAGGGCTGCGAGTCTGGACCAACCACCACACGAGCCAGCTCGAGAGATCCACGCTGTCCTCACCACGTGACTTCTGCCATTTCCACCTGATGAGACAAGAAGAAGGAAGCTTGACACGGAGCTTCTTGGAATTAATGGGATCAAGACTGGAGCAAACGCAGGTCTCATCCCAGTATGAGAATACGTGATAGGACTTGTTTCTCAACGATGTGGGATTAATCACTGACCTCTTGCTGTTCCCTGAATATGCCATGTGTTTTCACATCTCCCACCTTCGTTCATGCTGCTTTCTCTATTTGCAAGATCCTTTCCCTCTTTCTTTGGCTGATCAAAACCCACGTACCTCGTAAGGCTGACAGATCTTACCTCCTCTGTGCTGAGTCTGTGTTTCTGCAGAATGTTGTTTGTACTTCAGAAGGGTTTTCACAGAGCCTGTCTGACAACGAGTGTGTCTGTGTCCCGGGCCTGAGCCCTTTCTTTCTCATCCCGTATGTCTAGCCTGCCTCGTTAGAGACAGGATTAGAATGTCACCAAGGTGGGAGTCCTTTGTGGCTGGGACTTCTTCCTCCTTGAGGGATCCCACACGGTGCCCTGCACAAAGATAGTGTCTGTTAAGATGTGTCTGTTCCTATGTACCCTTCCCCCTTCCACTATCCCCATTATCTGCCCAAGTCACAAGGGCAGAAGGGGCCCTCCATCCATGAAGACCCTGGGACCCCACCTGGATAGTGGAGTCTGTTCCTGGAAGCTCTTCAGATTTCGTTTCTCGACTAAATGAAAAATGATTATGGAATAAATAAAGGAATGACAAGATATCAAGGGAGATTCCCTCTTTTATAGTCCAGCCAACCAGGTAGTCTTAGATTAATTGGTCCCATTTGGTGGAATGTAAACTCCGTAACATCGTAGCAAGTTCATGGACAGTAACATTCACTAAGCTCCATTTTATTCTTAGAGATTTATTTGTTTTAGCCAGGTCTCACTAGTATATATCTCACAGCAGGACTTTGCCCATGGGATCTTATTATTTTTGAAGCGTGTTGAGTGTTAATTTTTTTTAAACCCAATTGTAGATAATATCTCAGAAGGAGAGGGTATTTCTTCATTAAATGGCCTTAAATGAGTAATGATCATATAGAAGGAGGATGATTACCTAGAAACGGTTCTAGGTTATTTGGTTACTTTGGAAAAATATACAAATAAATAAAGATGTAGACACATAAGAGGTATATGCTAATACATTTTTAAAAAAAAATCTTGGATTTTTATCTTGTTATGCTGGTTTCCTGGGATGCAGAGCAAACAATTACAAAAAAATGTCTTTAGAAGATTTTTTCTAAGGTACAAATAAACATCATATTTGGAAAAATGAAGAATTAGAGTTGGTAATCTACAATTTTCTGATAATTTCTATATGCTTTTGGAATTGGAGTTACATATGTGTGAAATAACTCATAGTAAGTATTTCTCCTTTTCCTGCTCAGTGTAAGAAAGTGGGTGTGGGATCTGTTTTTGAGCCCAGGGGCATTTGACATTGGCTGAGATGGGGGATACAGAAAGCCAGGCATCTCATGGGAAGCAGAACGGTATGTAAACTCGCAGAGATGTTGGTGGGAGTGGAGGAATGGAATCAGAGAGGAACGGCAACGCTGTGTAGAAAGTAGCAAGTTTCTGTCACTAGTTGGACCGCTTAGAGAACAATGTTAAACACTGGGGAAGAGAGAACCTGCTTTAGAAACCAGCGTTGTGTTGGTGCAGAGACGCTCTGGGATGAGCCTTGCCTAGAACCACGACACGGCAAACCAGACTCCAGAGCGGCGACCGTGCTGGTGATGCTAAGGTGCAGTAAGAGGCCGGGTGCAGACCGTCCAGACTCCACTCTGGAGGCTGTGATGGCCGGAGAAGCGTGTTGCTGCTTTCGCCTGCAGCTCCAGGAGATGCCTGGACCGCCAGCCCTGCTCCCGGGTTCACGCAGCTCGTGAGAGGCCCACGGTGCTGCGTGGTTGCACGTGGTCCTGCGGGCTTCCCCTGCGCAGAGAGCCGTCGGGTCTGCGTGCCCTCCAGGCCCAGGTGGCGATGAACGTAACGGGAGCCTGTCCTATAGCAGTTATAAGGTTCCCAGAACAGGCTGGGAAAAGGGCAGGCCCTTAGGGACAAGCTCGTGTCGTCTGAGAAGTGCTCAGGAAAGCTGGGCAGAGCAGGTGAGCATCCTGGAGCACGTGTCCGCCGGTGCCCGGCACGGCCCCTCGGACCCGGCGGACGAAGGGCCTGGCGCCCCCGTGGTCTGAAGACCTTGCTGCTTGCGCTGCGCTGTAGGGAGCCCGGCCCCTTGCCGGGGGTGGCGGAGCGCAGGGACGACAACATATACACGCTGTTCAGACAAGCCTGGGGGAGGAGGAGAGGTCAGAGCCGCGCGGGCTCCGCGGGCCCCGCAGCCGTCCGCGCCCCACGCCCCACGCCCCACGCCCCACGTCCCCCGCGGTGCGGCCGATGGCTCGAGGGCTCGCACGGCAGTTGGTGGCGCAGTGTTTCCTGCGCGCACCTGAGAGCCAGCTGCCGTCGCCCTGCCCTCAGCCCTCGCCCGCTCCAGTCCGCACGACCCCCTTCCTGGAGTTTCCTCCTCCCAGGGCTGAGACCGCACGGGTCACCCTGCTTCTGAGCCCCAATTCCAGCCCCCTCTAGTGCCTGCTACCCTTGCCTGTAGAACATTCAGAAGTTGAAAGACTGTGTTCCAGAAAGCTAGTTATGTAAATGAACCAGGTTAAGATAACTTGGGGCCCCAGACGCCAGCATAAGTGCTTGGGAGTGCTGGTGTTCGTCCTTTTCTTTAAAGCCTCTAACCAGAAATCTTGAGAATATTCTATAGCTCTGAGCCCTTCAATTGAAAATAAGCTATGCATAATATATAAGGAGATGTTTTCATTAAAAAAAAAAAAAGACAAATCATCAAACATTACAGGTTTAGTTTATAGGCATCTTAAATTCCCCATGTTCAATGATGACTCATAATTTCTCAATACCCACAAAGGGCATCTCTTGGTTGGAGAATGTTCTCATGCTGAGAGTTTATCCTCTGTGGTCCTTCTGTTAACTCTGTCCCCTGCTGATGTGCAGGTTCTGCTGTGTCTTGATGTGTGCCTAGAACGGGCTTCTTCCAACACTGTAGGTTTGGGAAGTCTTTCCTTTTTTTCCAAGTAGGGCTGGAAGGACTCTAGGGTGGCATATGCCACTGATCGCCCTGGGTGGAGAGTCCAGACAACTCTCAGGTGAGTAGCCAGGTAAGGACGACTCCTGGGTGTGAGGAAAGCCCTGTCTGTGGCGGGAAGACCTGGAGCCCAGCCCTTTATTTCATTTACTTCTTGTCACATACATGGTGAAAGAAATTTGTTAGCTGACTACTATATGGTGCTGTGCAAAGCAATCTCTCAACACATGTTCTGCATGGGTTTTAGGGTGAAGGTCATATTGAAATGCTTCCTGGGACATTGTGAATGACCATGTCTATTACTAAGTGTGTATTCACACACGTACACACACACACACACACACACACACACACACACACGGAATGGTACCTTCACTTTCAGAAAGATATTTGGACTGATTAGCATTTTTAAACAAAGAAACAAAGATAGTGATTTTAGAGTGGGCAGGCTTCCAAAGGCAGTGTTTTATTGCTGAAAAACTGACTTTAGCCTACTCTAAACCTAAAAATCAGGAAATAACAACCACAAACCCCTTTACTTTGTGACTGAAAAGGATCCCAACGTGGTGAGACGTGGCTTCCCCATGCTCGCTCTTACCTTGCTCCATTTGGCGTGTATAATGATGTGGCCATAATAGAGTGCCAAGGAAGGACACAAGGGATGGAGGGTACAAATGTGTTGCCCTGGCAACCTAGATTCTCATAAGGCACGTGCAGGATCCAGAAGTGGGCGCCTCTCAGGGAGATCCGTTACAGGTCGTGTACATGGCCCCTTGGATGTGTGGCTCATCCAGGGTGCTGCTGGGAGGGCGTTCTCAGCCCTGCCACAGCCTGGTCTGATGGGAGATTCATGGAGGGCACGGTGGCCAGGGCCCTTGGGGCGACCAGAGGGAGACCCAGCTCACTCTGCCCAGGCCCCAGCACCTCGCGGGTTGTGTGCTCGGCTGAGCCCCCCTGGACGTCACCAAACCCCATGTCAGAATTCTCTGCCGTGTACACCTGACAGAAACTCTAGGAATTTCAAAGTAAAAAGAAGAGTGTTTGCTATGAGTGTGAATTTTTATGTGCGTGAGTTTCTACGTGAATGAGTTTCCTGGGCCAACTGTTAACATTTTGGCTCAGAGTTGAACGTCAAAGAAACAAAACACTAGCAGAAAAAATTTGGACCGAATGGGGTGTGAGTGTGCCTTCACCCACTGGTGGACCTTCACCATTTTGCATATCAAACTGTTGAAGTTTATCCGGGCTCTCTGTTGGGGTTTTGACATTCTGGAATCTCCAAACCTGTGTCAGATTGGAACTGCGGCTCTAGGACTTGAAACCCGTGCACAAGTCGGCAAAGTCCTTACAGGCAAAGAGAAGGTCCTTTCCTGTGGATTTCTGAGGCTCTTAGTGGAGTTCCTGGTGCATATTAGGTGCTAAGTAAATAACTGTTAGCTGAGATGAAATTATAGTTAAACTTTGAGTAGCTTATTACCATAAACACACACGTAGGTGTCTTTTAGTCTAAAGTTTTCTGATTTATTCCGGGTGAGGTCTGTGGGTATGGGGCAGGGTCTGAAGTGGCCGTGAAGACAAAAGAGCAGAATCTGATAGGACATTTGAGGCGATGGCTTTGGCGACTTCTCATGCCAGTTTTATCTGAACAGAATGCCCCTGGCAGGGGATGCCTGTGAGCGAGTTCCGACCTCATTGCATCGCAAACCACAGGCATAGAATCCCACGTCGACATCTGTGAGCAAGACTGATCGGGGGAAATGACCATGAGATGAAAACGGGAAGCCAGAGCTTCTTGCACACCAAAGACTTGCTCTTTGATGTAAAAACCTAAATCTTGCAGCTGGAGGCAAGGCTTGGTGACAGACTCCACCTTCGAGTGCTCCCGCCTGGAAGAAGCAGTGCCTTGGAGTTGCTGTCACGTGCCCATTTCCCGGCTCTCAGAGTCCCTGCGTCCCTTACCCTGAAGCCCTACAGGAGGACCGTCTGCTCTATGCGCGGTGACCCGGCACGGTGCTGCCGGGACCCACCTCTCCCGGCCCTCCGGAGGTCCCTCCTCATGCTGCACGGGCCCAGTTACATTTTCCAAAATATAAATGAGTTTCTATTCTCTTCCCTCAAAGCCATGGCTATTTACAAATGGGACCAGTGCTTCGAAGGTTACAACCTCCCTGGCCGACCTCACGACCTTTGGCTCTCCCCTCTCATTCCTGTGCCCAGAACGCCGTGGGAACTCAGTGCCCATCAAAGCACTGTGGTTCTGTAATCCTTAAAGAGACTTGCTTCCCTCTCTCCTCCATTCTCTCTCGCTTTCCCCTGAGGTAGGACCGCAGGGCAGTGAAGAACGTTGTGTTTTCTAAATATCGCTCTTCTTTTTCTCCATCATGAGTGGATTATTTTTTTTTTAACTCTTTAAATCGATGTTCCATCTGCCGGAGACATTTCTTAAAAGCATTAAGGTGCATCTGTGTAGTGTTAATTTTTAAAAATGCTTTGCCTTTTAGAATGCCCTTTCCTGCTCAATCAATAGGGTGACCTCGGCCAGAAGGCTTGGAATATTTATTTCTTTGGGGTCTTCATAGAGAATACATCACATTACACAAGCACTTGGAAATTCAGTGTCATAATTTACTTTCATGACTTCAAGTGTGTCTGAGTCTAAAGATTCGCTGGGACAGTGGATGCCGGCTTATGATTTTATTAGCTTTTCTAGTTGTAGAGAAAGAAAAACTTAAATCTTAAAAAAAGTGTTTTAACTTACTTTTTACCAATTACATTGAAATTGTGGTAGGACCTGGATGTGAATTGTATGGTCAGTGCTGAATTATGTTTTTCTTTGGTCTGATTTTCCTGGTATTTATTATATTGCTGATTCCTTGTTTATGAACCAGGGAAAAATGTTTTATTTTCTGACTCTCTGTTCTTTTTAAAGAGTAGTTTTCCAGCCCAGTCAAGTGAATTAATGAGTGTCTGACTTCCAGCAAGATGGAATGTATGTGCAGTCAAATGTAAAGACACTTGAAAAAGTCAGAACAGCAAATACGCATGCCGAGGCATGCCAAAAAATCAAGGGGCTCAATTTATTACCTCTACAAATGATAGACTGGGACTTCGAAAGTGAACCATGTGCAAATGTAGCCTGTGTGAAATGCACTCTGCATTCTTGCAGGTGCGTGCACACAGGCGCTCCCCAAGCCGGACTCGGCACAGACAGCTTTGAGGCTGGTTCCCTTTACGTCTCTGCTTCGCTCAAATTAAAACTGGGCACCTTTACTACTGATGTTTTAGCCTCTTTGGGGCCCAAATCATGCCTTGTCATTATGGTCTTGGCTGGAAGCCAAAGGGCAGGAGCTTCCCTTAGGGCAGGATGTTGATAGAAGGGAGGGACGATGTAACACTTGGAATTATTTCATGATCCCATCATGCCAGTTACTGGAAAAGTGGGAAAAAATGTGCCTGTGAAATGAACCACTTCTTAATATTCAAGCATTTATGATTTTTAAAAACACCAGTTTGAAAAATCAGCTAAAAAACGTGTTATTAACTTTAATTTCCTGTTTAGATGCTGTGAAAAATAAAGAGATCTGCAGGCACAGTCTGGAAGTTGGCGAATAGCTTGTCCATGGAATCCAAAGTTGTTCCATATTAGTGCTTGATAGTCTTACAAGCATAATTACCAAGACAATTCATGGAAATTTTAAAGAAATGGAGATATTCTACTGCAGCAAGTCTAGTCTGTAATTCGCTTTTGCAGGTATGATGCGTACACATAGTTTTATATTTATGTATTCCTGAGCAGGCTCCCTCTTGCCTATTTACCCAAATGGCGATATTCCGAGAATAAAATATGACATTTGCCCTTTACATAATTCTCATCATCTTAGCCCCTTAGGGACCTATGCTTATAATGGAAATGACTGTGGATGCAGGTAATATCTGCCATTACAAACATCACTTTGTAAATCAGTTCTGGTAACGCTTGTCCATTTGCACCGCCAGTAGTTTCTTCCTTAGACCTAGTGTTTTAAGCCTTTTTTTTTTTTTCAGATCTTATTTTTTTAAGTTGTCTGTACACCCAAGGTGGGGCTCAAGCTCACAACCCGAAGATCAAGAGTAGCACGATCTTCTGACTGAGCCAGCCGGGCACTCCCATTCCTGGTGTTTCTGAAGGCAGATTGTCTCCGGGGCTTCCGTGATAATGAGTGTGGGTAAGGAGGAGGCAGCTCGCAGAACTGACAGCACGGGTGTGTTTGTGATTATCCGCTGTGCCTGTAGTCTCTGGGTCCCACACCATGCTCGGGGCCGGGCAGTGCGTCGGGCCCGCAGGTCCCATCTGGGAGATGAGAAAATACCGAGTCTACTTCTACTTGAATGTAAACTACACGACAGAAAGGCTTTTGTCTGCTTTTTTTTTTTTTAAACTCACAGATCCCAAGTATTCAGAAGAGTGCCTGACGTGTAATAGACTCTCAGTGGAGATGAGCAGGTGCCCGTTCTGCTCCCTGGCATGACAGGAACTCCTGCCAGGATGTCCTCATTCTCATTCTACTCCTGCTGCTAAGCTCCCGACCAAACCCTAGTGACCCCGGGGGCCAGCACGGGGAAATGTAAGCACCGTGTTGTGAGTGTGTGGTCCTTGGCAGTGTCTCCTCTGACATAGCTTTTTCCTAGGAAGAGTCAGGTGTCCCGTCATGTTCTTCAGTTCCCCATTCGTCCTCCTTGTGAACCATCCCCTGAAGTCAGAAGTGCAAGGGTGACTGTCAGGCTCATGTGTGAGTCTCCCCAGCCTGTCCCTTCCCCCCCTTCCTTCTTCCCTTCTTCCCCTGCTTGGCTCACCCCCCTCCTTTCATCTTGCTCTCTCTCCTCGTGTCTTCCTTCTCTTCTCTCTCCCTTCCCACCACGTCGGTCACTGTGCATGGCATTCCTGCCCTTGGGGAGCTCATATTCCACACACTCATTAAGCCATTAAACATATTAGTGCAGAAATGCCAATGCCATGGTGACAGCTTACTTCATGGGGCTACCGGAATGTCTAAGGGGATTTAGCTGGGAGTGGACGTCAGCAAGCCTTGGGATGGGTTTGGGATCTGAAGGGCGAGGGAGAGTCAGCAGTGAAGGTCATTCCAGAGGGAAGGAAGGGCATGGAGCCTGGGTGGGGATGGTGCACGGGGACGAGGTTTGGAAGGAGGACAGTGTGCAGGGATGGGGTGAGGCTGAGGTCATGGAGGGACCGCGCGGTGTAGTTCTGAGTTTGGTCTCTACCCAGAGAGTGACAAGAGGCACTGAGGGGATAAGCTCACATTCATGTTTTGAGAAGGTCCACTGGCCACAGTGTGAAGAGGAGCATATGAAGAGCGGAGGAGGAAAGACCATTTTAGCGGCATCACAATAACGCAAGTGAGAGCTGGTGCTGGGGGTGGGGGGATGAGGAGACCTATTCACGAGCTATTCAGGAAGTAAATCCAGAACCAGTGCAAGGTGCAACATCAGGAGCAGGGTGGGGGCTTCAAGAATGCAAACCCTGATGGCTAGCCGCTCACCAGGTTCATGATCTCCCTTCTCTAGGGACAAGTGGTCTCTGGAGCAGCAGGCCTGCCAGGCCTGCCTGCGTTTCTCAGCACACAGCTAACTGGTTGCAGCCAAATGACTGGTTCTCACCAGTGGAATGTGAACACAGTGATGGGTCAAAGCTTACAAGGAGCAGGGGACCGTCGCCTGTTTGCTTTGCCCAGTTTACGTCCAGGATCATGATGCATATGGCATGGTGGATCAGCCAGATGCAAGGAGGCCAGGCATGCCACGGGAGAAACTCCGTGTACAAGAACCCCCATACTGGAGCATGGTAAAGGAGAGCTGGATGAAATGCTCGGGAGTGGGCACCCTGGAATGAAAGTGATGGGTGAGGCCAGGCAGCCCACCAAAGATCCTGGTCCCCCAGAGGGCCTCGAGGGCACGCCAGCCACCCAGGCCGTCAGGATGTGCTGCCAGAATGCCCATTGTCCTCACGGATACCTGTCCTCTCGGCCCTCGGGCCCCACGTGAGCTCCGGAGCTTTGCTCTCAGAGAGCTTCCCCCTGTGCACGCAGATCAGACTCAGCCAAAGCCACCGTGGAGGGTCTGCCTGCGGGTCTCTGGAGCTCACCCTCTGCCTAGCTCGGTCCTGTCCCCACTCAGCATAGCAAGCTCCAGCTCCCTCTGCCTGGTCTACTCATCTGGCTGCTGGGCTAATTTGGGGTTCCCTTTCCATAGACTGTTCTGTCTCCAGGGACACAGTCCTTGTGCTGGTCTGACATCAAAAATGGTGTTTTCAGGGGCGGAGCAAGATGGCGAAGGAGTAGGAGACCTGGATTTTGTCTGGTCTCAGGAATTCAGCTGAATAGGGATCCAACCATTCTGAACACCTACGAACTCAACAGGAGACCGAAGAGGAGAGTAGCAACAACTCTCTGAACAGAGAAGCGACCACTTACTGGAAGGTAGGACGTGCGGAGAAGTGAATCCGAGGCGATGTTCGGGAGGATAGACGGCGGGGGAGGGGGACCCGTCGGCCGCTTCTGGCAAGTGCTAGAGCCGCGGAGCACAAAATCGGAACTTTGAGAAGCCGGCTCCGCGGAGGGACGTCGCTCCAGTGGCTAAGCGGGGGGTGGAACCCTCGCGGGACAGTGGGGTCTCAGGACCCTCGGGGTCACAGAAAGACCGGGGGTGCCTGAGTGCGGCAGAGCTCCCAGGGATCGGAGCGGGGAAGCCGGCTGCAGAGACGGAGCCGAGGCGCGGGCTCTCAGCTCGGGGTCACCATAAACTGTCATCCGCAGCCCAGTCGGGCCACTGCGCCTCCAGCAGGGACCCCACAAGCGGCAGAGCCGGGGAGACTCCCCTTCCTCCCCCGGGAGGAGCGGCGCGGGAGCGCACCGCAGGATCTGCTGGGTTTGGAGACTCCACACGGGGTCGGGTGCCAGAGATAGAAACGCTCGGTCACAGGCCGGGTGAGCACCGAGTGCGGCCGGAGACCGGGGACACGGGAGTGACTGCTTATCTCTGGGGGCGCACTGAGGAGCGGGGCCCCGAGTTCTCAGCTCCTCCGGGTGGAGATTGGGAGGCCACCTTTTTCACTCCCGTCCTCCAAAGCTGTACTGAGAGCTTGCAGGGAACAAAAGCTCCTGAGAGCAAACCCGAGCAGCTTGCTTAGCCCGGACCGACAAGGGCGGGGCAATTCCGCCTCCGGCAAAGACGTTTGGGAACCATGGCAACAGGCCCCTCCCCCAGAAGATCAGCCCGAACAGCCAGCAAGCCAAGACCAAGTTTACCGATCAAGGAGAATGAGAGAACTCCAGCGCTAGGGGAATACTGCACATAGAATTCATGGCTTTTTTACAATGATTCTTTAGTTTTTCAAAGTTAATTTTTTAACTGTTTTTTTTTTTGAATTTTTCTTTTTCCCTTTTTCAACCACATCTTATCAATTCCTTTTTAAAAAAAAATTTTTTTTATTTTTCATTTTTAGAGTCATATTTTATCCCTTCATAGTAGTTACCCTTATTTTTGGCATATATATATAAGTTGTTCTCTCTTTAAAATTCTGAGATACAGTTTCTTCTAGCAGATCAAAATATACCCTAAATCACTAGTGTATGGCTTTGTTCTAGTCTCCTCCCTGATCACATTCTCTCCCTTTTCTTTTCTTTTCTTTCCTTTCCTTTTCTTTTCTTTTTTTCTTTTAAACTTCTTTCTTTTTTCAAACAACTTCTTATCAATTCCTTTTATAAATTTTTTATAATTTTCATCTTTATAGTCATCTTCCATCCCTTCATTGTATCAACCCTTATTTTGTACATATAGGAGTCTTTCTTCCTTTAAAAATTTTAGGAGGCACTTTCTTCTAACAGACCAAAATACGCCCAAAATCTAGTGTGTGGCACTGATCTATGCACCAGCCTGATCATATTTGATCAGATTCTGTTTTTTTTTTTGTTTTGTTCTGTTTTTGTTTGTTTTTATCTTTTTCTTTTTTTTTTCTTTCTCTTTGTTTTTTCTTTCTTTTCCTTTCTTTTCCCCTGGTTTTAGGTCTTATCTGATTTGTATAGAGTATATTTGCTGGGGACGTTGTTAACCTGTTAGCATTTTGTTCTCTCATTCATCTATTCTCCTCTGGACAAAATGACAAGACGAAAAAAATCACCTCAGCAAAAAGAACAAGAGGTAGTACCATCAGCCAGGGACCTACTGAATACGGTTATTAGTACGGTGTCGGACCAGGAGTTCAGAATCATGACTTTAAAGATACTAGCTGGGCTTGAAAAAAGTGTGGAAGTTATTAGAGAAACCCTTTCTGGAGAAATAAAGGAACTAAAATCTAACCAAGTTGAAATCAAAAAGGCTATTGATGAGGTGCAATCAAAAATGGGGGCACTAACTGCTAGGATAAATGAGGCAGAAGAGAGAATCAGCGATATAGAAGACCAAATGATGGAATATAAAGAGGCTGAGAAAAAGAGAGATAAACAACTACAGGATCACGAGGGCAGAATTCAAGAGATAAGCGATACGATAAGACGAAACAACATTAGAATAATTGGGATCCCAGAAGAAGAAGAAAGAGAGAGAGGGGCAGAAAGTATATTGGAGCAAATTATAGCAGAGAACTTCCCTAATGTGGGGAAGGAAACAGGCATCAAAATCCAGGAGGCACAGAGAACCCCTCTCAAAATCCATAAAAATAGGTCAACACCCCGACATCTAATAGTAAAACTTACGAGTCTCAGGGACAAAGAGAAAACCTTGAAAGCAGCTCGGGAGAAGAGATATGTAACCTACAATGGTAGAAATATTAGATTGGCAACAGAGCTATCCACAGAGACCTGGCAGGCCAGAAAGGACTGGCATGATATCGTCAGAGCACTAAACGAGAAAAATATGCAGCCAAGAATACTATACCCAGCGAGACTCTCATTGAAAATTGAAGGAGAGATAAAAAGCTTCCAGGGCAAACAAAAACTAAAGGAATTTCTAAACACGAAACCAGCCCTCCAAGAAATATTGAAAGGGGTCCTCGAAGCAAACAGAGAGCCTAAAAGCAGCACAGATCAGAAAGGAACAGAGACAATATACAGTCACAGTCACCTTACAGGCAATACAATGGCACTAAATTCATACTTTTCAATAGTTACCCTGAATGTAACTGGGCTAAATGCCCCAATCAAAAGACACAAGCTATCAGATTGGATTAAAAAACAAGACCCATCGATATGCTGTCTGCAAGAGACTCATTTTAGACCCAAAGACACCCCTGGATTGAAAGTGAGGGGTTGGAAAACCATTTACCATGCTAATGGACACCAAAAGAAAGCTGGCGTGGCAATCCTTCTATCAGACAAATTCGATTTTTAAACAAAGACTGTAATAAGAGATGAGGAAGGACACCATATCCTACTTAAAGGGTCTATCCACCAAGAAGCTCTAACAATTGTAAATATCTATGCCCCTAACATGGGAGCAACCAATTATATAAGGCAATTAATAACAAAAGCAAAGAAACACATTGACAACAAAACAATAATAGTGGGGGACTTTAACACCCCCTGACTGAATGGACAGATCATCTAAGCAAAAGATCAACAAGGAAATAAAGACTTTAAATGACACACTGGACCAAATGGACTTCACAGACATATTCAGAACATTCCAACCCAAAGCAACGGAATACACATTCTTCTCTAGTGCCCATGGAACATTCTCCAGAATTGATCACATCCTAGGTCACAAATCAGGTCTCAACCAGTACCAAAAGATTGGGATTATTCCCTGCATATTTTCAGACCACAGTGCTCTGAAGCTAGAACTCAATCACAAGAGGAAAGTCGGAAAGAACTCAAATACATGGAGGCTAAAGAGCATCCTGCTAAAGAATGAATGGGTCAACCAGGAAATTAAAGAAGAATTAAAAAAATTCATGGAAACCAATGAACATGAAAACACAACTGTTCAAAATCTTTGGGATGCAGCAAAGGCAGTCCTGAGAGGAAAGTATATAGCAATACAAGCCTTTCTCAAGAAACAAGGAAGGTCTCAAAAACACAACCTAACCCTACACCTAAAGGAGCTGGAGAAAGAACAGCAAATAAAGCCTAAACCCAGCAGGAAAAGAGAAATAATAAAGATCAGAGCAGAAATCAATGAATTAGAAACCAAAAGAACAGTAGAACAGATCAATGAAACTAGGAGCTGGTTCTTTGGAAGAATTAACAAGATTGATAAACCCCTGGCCAGACTTATCAAAAGGAAAAGAGAAATGACCCAAATCAACAAAATCATGAATGAAAGAGGAGAGATCACAACCACCACCAAAGACATAAAAACAATTATAAGAACATATTATGAGCAACTCTACGCCAGCAAATTAGATAACCTGGAAGAAATGGGTGCATTCCTAGAGATGTATCAACTACCAAAATTGAACCAGGAAGAAATAGAAAACCTGAACAGACCTATAACCACTAAGGAAATTGAAGCAGTCATCAAAAATCTCCCAAGAAACAAAAGCCCAGGGCCAGATGGCTTCCCAGGGGAATTCTATCAGACATTTAAAGAAGAATTAATACCTATTCTTCTGAAACTGTTCCAAAAAATAGAAATGGAAGGAAAACTCCCAAACTCATTTTATGAGGCCACCATTACCTTGATCCCAAAACCAGACAAAGACCCCATCAAAAAGGAGAATTACAGACCAATATCCTTGATGAACATGGATGCAAAAATTCTCACCAAAATCCTAGCCAATAGGATCCAACAATACATTAAAAGGATTATTCACCACGACCAAGTGGGATTTATCCCTGGGCTGCAAGACTGGTTCAACATCCGCAAATCAATCAACGTGATACAATACATTAACAAAAGAAAGAACAAGAATCATATGATCCTCTCAAGAGATGCAGAAAAAGCATTTGACAAAGTACAGCATCCTTTCTTGATCAAAACTCTTCAGAGTATAGGGATAGAGGGTACATACCTCAACATCATAAAAGCCATCTATGAAAAACCTACAGCGAATATCATTCTCAATGGGGAAAAGCTGAGAGCTTTCCCCCTAAGGTCAGGAACGCGGCAGGGATGTCCACTCTCACCACTGCTATTCAACATAGTATTAGAAGTCCTAGCCACAGCAATCAGACAACAAAAAGAAATCAAAGACATCCAAATTGGCAAAGGGGAAGTCAAACTCTCACTCTTTGCAGATGATATGATACTGTATGTGGAAAACCCAAAAGACACCACCCCAAAACTGCTAGAACTCATACAGGAATTCAGTCAAGTAGCAGGATATAAAATCAATGCACAGAAATCAGTGGCATTCCTATACACCAACAACAAGACAGAAGAGAGAGAAATCAAGGAGTCGATCCCATTCACAATTGCACCCAAAACCATTAGATACCTAGGAATAAATTTAACCAAAGAGGCAAAGGATCTGTACTCAGAAAACTATAAAATACTCACGAAAGAAATTGAAGAAGACACAAAGAAATGGAAAAACGTTCCATGCTCATGGATTGGCAGAACCAACATTGTGAAGATGTCAATGCTCCCTAGAGCAATCTACACATTCAATGCAATCCCCATCAAAATACCACGCAGTTTTTTAAAGAAATGGAACAAATAATCCTAAAATTTGTATGGAACCAGAAGAGACCCCGAATAGCCAGCGGAACGTTGAAAAAGAAAAGCAAAGCCGGCGGCATCACAATTCCGGACTTCCAGCTCTCTCACAAAGCTGTCATCTTCAAGACAGTATGGTACTGGCACAAAAACAGACACATAGATCAATGGAACAGAATCAAGAGCCCAGAAATGGACCCTTAACTCTATGTTTAACTAATCTTCAACAAAGCAGGAAAGAATGTCCAATGGAAAAAAGACAGTCTCTTCAACAAATGATGTTGGGAAAATTGGACAGCCACAGGCCGAAGAATGAAACTGGACCATTTCCTTACACCACACACAAAGATAGACTCCAAATGGTTGAAAGACCTAAATGTGAGACAGGAGTCCATCAAAATCCTAAAGGAGAACACAGGCAGCAATCTCTTCGACCTCAGCCGCAGCAACTTCTTCCTAGAAACATCGCCAAAGTCAAGGGAAGCCAGGGCAAAAATGAACTATTGGGATTTCATCAAGATAAAAAGCTTTTGCACGGCAAAAGAAACAGTCCACAAAACCAAAAGACAACCGACAGACTGGGAGAAAATATTTGCAAATGACATATCAGATAAAGGGCTAGTATCCAAAATCTTTAAAGAACTTATCAAACTCAACACCCAAAGAACAAATAATCCAATCAAGAAATGGGCAGAAGACATGAACAGACATTTTTCCAAAGAAGGCATCCAAATGGCCAATGGATCCATGAAGAAGTGCTCCACATCGCTCGGCATCAGGGAAATCCAAATCAAAACCTCAATGAGATACCACCTCACACCCGTCAGAATGGCTAAAATGAACAAGTCCGGAAACGACAGATGTTGGCGGGGATGTGGAGAAAGGGGAACCCTCCTACACTGTTGGTGGGAATGCAAGCTGGTGCAGCCACTCTGGAAAACAGTATGGAGGTTCCTCAAACAGTTGGAAATAGAGCTACCATACGATCCAACAATTGCACTACTGGGTATTTACCACAAAGATACAAATGTAGGGATCCGAAGGGGTACGTGCACCCCGATGTTTATAGCAGCAATGTCCACAATAGCCAAACTGTGGAAAGAGCCAAGATGTCCATCGACAGATGAATGGATAAAGAAGATGTGGTGTATATACACAATGGAATATTATGCTGCCTTCAAAAGGAATGAGATCTTCCCCTTTGCAATGACGTGGATGGAACTGGAGGGTGTTATGCTGAGTGAAATAAGTCAATCAGAGAAAGACATGTATCATATGACTTCACTGATATGAGGAATTCTTAATCTCAGGAAACAAACTGAGGGTTGCTGAAGTGGTGGGGGGTGGCAGGGATGGGGTGGCTGGGTGATAGACATTGGGGAGGGTATGTGCTATGATGAGCGCTGTGAATTTTGCAAGACTCTTGAATCACAGATCTGTACCTCTGAAACAAATAATGCAATATATGTTAAGAAAAAAAATAGAAGAAAAATTTAGCAGGAGGGGAAGAATGAAGGGGAGTATGTTGGAGGGGAGACGAACCATGAGAGACAATGGACTCTGAAAAACAAACTGAGGGTTCTAAAGGGGAGCGGGTGGGGGGATGGGTTAGCCTGGTGATGGGTATTAAAGAGG
Source organism: Eumetopias jubatus (assembly GCF_037043125.1). Lineage (NCBI taxonomy): Eukaryota > Metazoa > Chordata > Mammalia > Carnivora > Otariidae > Eumetopias > Eumetopias jubatus. The sequence goes on from NW_028274815.1 coordinate 2,866,012, forward strand.
GCACGTTCTGCGTGGAGCACTGGGTGTTATGCACAAACAATGAATCATGGAACAGTACGTCCAAAACTAATGATGTAATGTATGGTGATTAACATAACAATAAAACAAATTTAAAAAATGGTGTTTTCACATTTTGCCCAGTGCTCTGGTTGTTTACGACTGAGTGTAGGTCTGGAGCCTGTTACTTTCTCGTGACTGGAAGCAGATGTGCCGGCATTGATTTTAATGGCCAACAGTTTTGTCTGGTGAAACATAGGCACTCAGTTAGGCACCCAGACCCACAGTGAGTAAAATCCTCAGGCTGTCCCATGTGAGAAGCCCTGTATCTCTGTTTGCTCTCTCCGGCACACATGGGGCCACAGCAAGTGTGGGGGATGCCTGGAGTGGCACCTGCTCTCTGTGCCCCTTCCATACAGGAGGCTCTCTACAGCAAACCAGACTCCTGTCAAGAATTACTTTTCACATTCCGCACTCTGTGCCTCAACACTGACAAAACTCAGGAAGACTTGGAAAACCGGGGGAAGGGGCAGCAGGAGAACGGCTGAGCTCCAGAATCAGGCAGGGACACGAGTGACCCCATGTTCAGCCCTCATGGCTCCCAGTCTGGCTTTGGGTCAGAGGGGAATTTTCAAAATGTAGCTTGTTAGCAGTTCCTGTCTCTGATGTCACTGCCTACAATGAGAGAATGATTAGGAAACATCATCAAATAAATGAAATTTAAGCATTGGTTGTAAAGTAATGGAAATTTTAGCTTTGAGTTGTTTCTGTGATTACTTCTGCAATGAAGAAAATTGCTACTAGCATTTATTTAATGTGAACATTGTGGTATTTTCTTACAAACTTGACAAATTAAAAATGGTTTTTAGTTGGATAAATAATTATGAAATGGGGATATGATACTTATTAATGACAGGTCCTTGTTGAGTGAAATGTTAATTATGGCCAATGGATAGAAGATGGAATGCATCCCAAATGTGAAGATAATGACTGGCCACTTTATTTTTGGCAAGATCAAGTAAGCCTCCAGGTACCTGGGAGAAAAGCTCACTGTGAACTGAAGTAGTGTGTCTATTTTTGAACAGATATCAGTGGAAAGGGCATTTGTGTCCCATATGAAGGGTTGCAGAGAGTAAACTATTATTTCAATGAAGTTAGAATGACGACATGTTTGTTCATCAATACATTTAAGATTCTCTGCTTTCAGAAGACTTATTTTTAAAATGTCCTATGGTATTGGAATGAAAGTGGCTGAAATCAGGTTGACTTTTCTTTTTTCTTTTTTCTTTTTTTTAAGATCTATTTATTTATTTGAGAGAGAGAGTCTGTGAGTAGGGAGAGGGGCAGAGGGAAACGGAGAGAGAGAATCCTCAAGCAGACTCCCCACTGAGTGTGGAGCCTGATGTGGGGCTGGATCCCAGGACCCTGAGATCATAACCTGAGCTGAAATCAAGAGTCAGATGCTCAACTGATGGAGCCACCCAGGCACCCCTGAAATCAGGTTGACTTTGATAGTTACACCTTAAAACCAAAATGGAATGGATCAGATCAGAGACAGGCAAAGACATAGAAGAGCCACCCGAGTAGGCTGCCCTCACTCTTCTCAAGGGTCAGCTGGTGCTGCCCACCCCGTCCCTGACACCTTGGAGAAGCTTTGCATTCTGCTTCCCCAGCGCGCCTCCTTCAGCATCGCCTTTCCCCTCCTGCCCAATTTCGCAACTGGTTTCACACTTCGTCTGACACCTTTAGCTTTGTCCCTAGGTGGCCTCACGTTTCTTGCACCGGTTGAAGCTGGTGCAGCGTTTCTAGAGCACAGGTTCCCAGGGGTGACCCTGGTCAGCTCCCAGGGCAGAGTATTTAGACTGTGGTTGCATTGAAATAGGCCAGTAAGAAGGTGACTGATCACCATGGAAACAGGGAAATGGGGAGCCACAGGGGCTCCTCTGCTGTGAAGTTTTCTCCACTCTCTCTGTCTTCCAACTAATTCATTGAATTAAAAAATTTTCTGCTCTCATAAAATCAATTTCCAAAAGCTGTTTTTGTTTTCAAAATGTATTTGTTCTCCACATGTTCCTTCTTTTTTTGAAAAAAGTCTTTAGTACTTTGTTGTACGGATGCACTATCTTTTCCTGTTCTCTGACACTATTAATAAAATCTTAGGGGATGTTTTCAGTTTGCAAAACAAAGTGTATTATTTTGGACTGTTTCTTCATATTGAAGTATTTCTCAAATGTCTAATAACTGCTCACATTTCAGAGTGCAGCACTGGAGCGGTGATTGAAAGCATGTGCTCTCGGGGGTCTTTCTGCAGGGTGGTCTCAGTGCCAATCTGGTGGGAACCCCACCAGCGGTGCTGTGATGTTTTCCCTCACGGCTGCTCAGATTCCTCAGAGCTGGCTTGGCCAGGCGCCTGCCCGGAGCATGGGAGCCGGCTGCCGGGGTCCTAGGGGATCCGTGGGGAAACTGGACACAAGTGAGCGTGCAGGAAGCAAGCTCTCACTCAACCCCTGTCATCTGAAGGGTATATCTACCTTCAGTCCACGTGGCGCCCCCACCCAAAGACCCTCTGTTCTTCTCCAGACAATAAAACTCCTGGGGAGGGGAGGTTAGGGGGGACCTGGGGTTTGTCTCATCAGCTCCCCTCAGCGGGCTGTCTGGGATCTTCCAATACGCAGTGCATCTGGTTTCACACTCTCTTCCTTTGCCCATGGTAGACTTTGCTCATGGATTAAAACCCTGTTTCTCACTGAACTCTGACATGATCTTACAGTCTTTCTTTTTATTTTTTCTCTTTTTATTACCAGAACTTTAATTCTGAAAAAATCTTAGACCCTTTCAAGAGTGTTGCTGGCGTCATGAGTGCCCACATTCTTCTCACGGAGATTGATCAGGAGATTGCTCATATCATCATGTTAATGTCTGACCTCCACCCCCCTCTTTTTCTGCTGAGCTACTTGTGAGACTGGTTGCAGAGAGCATGCCATTTTCATCCGAGGTACTTCCACATACATTTCCCAAAAACAAGAACATCGTTCTATATAATTTCCACAGAATTCCTATGGTCTCTTCTGCTGCTGCAACAAATAGCCACAAATTCATTATTTTGCATTTCTGGACATGAAAAGTCTGAGATGAGTTTCACTGGACTCGAATTATGGTGTCAGTTGAGCTGCCCTCTTTCCAGAGGCTCCAGGAGGGAATCCACATTCTCACCATTCCAGCTTCTGGAGACTGCCTGCATCCCTTGGCTCAGGGCCCCTTCCGTCTTCAAAGCCATAGTGGCTGATGGAGTCCTTCCTGAAGCACCTGACTCTAGCTCTGACTCTCCTAGGATCACACTGGGTCCACCTGGGTGGTCCAGGAAACCAGCCCCTGTTAATGTCAGTGGTAGAGCATCTATCCTTCCCCCTGGCCGTGCAATCCAGCACATTCACAGGTTCTGAGGATCAGGGCTTGAAAATCTCTTTGGGAGAGTATTATTCTATCAGACGGGAGATTCAGCAATTTTCTCATACAACAATTTAATGTATTCCCCCAGTCGATCCAATAATGTCCTTATGGCTGACTCAAAACAATCCAGTTGAGGACCATGCACGGCATGAGCTCTCACATTTCTGCTCTCTGTTAATCTGGAACAGCTGCTTGGCTTCTCTATCTTTCACAATGAACATTTTGAGACTGTAGGTCAGTTGATTTGCAGAGTTCCTAACTTGTTATTTTGAAAAATGTAATTTTTTTGGTAACCGACCTAATGGTTTAGACTTAAGTCATAAAGCTGCTAGTGTTTTTTGTTTTGAGAAAAGAAATGTACTGTCTTCTAGAAGCACAACCAGGCGGCACCCCCACTGCTCATCGTGGTGGCTGATAGACGTGAGCACAGTGCTTAAGCAGGGTGACTGAAGACTGTCACAGTAATGGCATTGTTTCCCAATGTGGCTGAAATGTCCCCTCTGCCCCCTGAAATATTATGTTGTCAAACAGTACGCAAACAACATTTTTCAGGTTTGTTCCCCTGCTGTTATGCATTTTCACCAACATACTAGTAATTCTCCAAACTCACATGAAATGTCAGGAAACCCATAAATTGACCATTTCCACAATAATATCATATTTCCTTTATCTCCCCATCTCATTTTGTTGATAGCTTTTCCCATTTTGGAAACTGTTGGAGAGTACATACCCACCCTCACACTGTCATTTCTGCATATGGTTAAAAATACCATCTGTGAATTCTTTCATCTGGTTCCTTTAACTGGCATATATATATATATAGTGTGTGTGTGTGTGTGTGTGTGTGTGTGTGAAAATTATTTGTCTTTTAATGGTTGCTTTTAATTTGCATTTTTGGAAAGAAAGTGGAATTTTCCCATATTTTCCTTTCAATATTATTTAGCTTAGTAGACATTTAATGGTAAAGTGGTATTTGGAATGGCTTATTTAGAATAAAGACTAACTAGGAAGTTTCAATAATGGCTAATCTTTATTGAATCCCTATTCTGAGCCAAGCACTGTGCTAGGAATTTTGCATATTATTTCCAGTCCTCAGACTCTAAGAGGTAAACACTGTAAGAGGCTCCTGCAGCTTCCCATAAATGACTCATTTAGCAAATAATAGAACTGGCTTTATCATCAGTGTGTTTATTTACAGGATAGATAACAATGGGCAACTTCTCTATGCAAGGAAAACCTTGGATCTGGAAGTCCAAGTCAATTAGGCTAAAATCATTTTTTGATAAAGTGACCACTTATCATACTCAAAAACATTCCATTGGATCAATTCTCACCTTTAAAAGTGTTCATCATTTTTGGAGGGAGGGGTTGGGGTTACTTATAGGATCCGTGTCCTGAAACCAGTGCGATTATTAAATAAAACCCTAGTAGTCCTAACGCTCAGACTCTTTCATTGCCTTTGATTTTTACTCAGAAAAAACCCTGTAAGGAGGAAGGAGGTCATGTTAGAAATTAAAAACACCACGAATGGTAGGTCTTGGCCTCAAGAAAATTTCAACCCAACAGCCTCACCTTCCTCTTTTTGCAGCTGGAGTCCTGGACTGTCATATTTGTTGTTGAGGGTGACTCTGCTAAGACACGAGGACGGCAGTCCTCTGCCCAGCATCTGGGAATGCGCTGGATAGAGCTGCGAATCCCATTTTATGTGCACGCATGTTTACATGTGCATTTGCTGGAAGAGGCTACATAGCTTTCAAAAATCAATGAAAGGGCCTGGGTCCTGGAAAGATTAATGGTGACTTCACTGGAAGATCCTGGATTCTTAAACAGATTCAATGAAGTTCATTCTGTGCTGTGTGTTAAGGCAGGACAGTGGAGTCACACATTCTATGGGTGAAGCAAAGTATTTTGTGGTAACACTTCCACCAGAATATGACTCATCCCCATCATGCATCAACAAACATATATTTATTCAAAAGTTTCATTTAATGAATATTTATTTAAGAGAAATATTTATTTAAAGATTGCTTTGAGGTTTTTGGGGGAGCTAGACTCTGTGCTATGCAGTACTGACATAACAAGCTCTGTTCTAATGGACCGGTGGTCAAGCAAGGTAGGAAGACACCAATCAGATAATGTCCGTAACAAATGCCTAACTGCAGTCTGTGACTAGTGCAGTGGAGTGAGACGGAGATTTGTCAATATGGTCAAGAAGGAAGGTCATGGAGGAAGCGGCCTTTGAGCTGAGATCTGATGGGTGCGGATGAGGGTGAGCTAACAGAGTAGAAGGAGTAAGTGGAGAATCCCGACAGATGGAAGGGAGAATAGTGCCTTGGAGGGACTGAAAATTAAAAGGATTTTTGTCTTTACCCTAAAAGCAATTGGGGTCATTAGCGAGATGAATGACATATACTTGTTTGAAAATTTCCCTCTAGTTGATTTGATATATAAATACAGAGGCAGCTAGATGTATACAAAGATCCCTCTACCTCTCTCTCTATATATGTATCTGTAGCTACATCTATCTATCTATCTAACTGTCTATCCATCCATCTATCAGAGAGAGGGCAGAATGGATATAAAAATAAGTCAGGAAGCTTTGGAATGGCCCAGTGGGACGTGATGGCAGGTTGGACTAGGGATGGTGGAAATAAAGAGAAATTGATGGATATGGGAGTTATTTTAGGAGGTAAACCTGCACGTCTTGGCAGTGAGTAGATTTATGTGCTGACATACAGGGAGCAGTCTGGGGTGATGTGTAGGTTCCTAGTGCATGTGGACAGATGATGCTGCCATTGAATGAGGCTGGGAAGACAGGGAAGAAGCAAGGCTCGGAAGAACATGTGTCTGGTGGGGAGATGCCGGTCTCCAGGTGACCTGACACGTGGGAGTGGCCGTGTCAGACAGTTCTATTGAACATCTGGAGAAGGCTGCGTCGGCCTCAGGACAATGAGCTTTGGGTAGAGGGGGACGTGTAGTGTGCAAATGTAAGAAGCAGTGTGTTCTCACTTCCCTGGAGTGAGGCCACTCCCAACCCAAGTCTCTACCATCACCTTGTAACTTCCCCTGATGTTTGGCAACCGTTGTTGTAAATAAATACTGGTTGTTTGGTTGAGTGAATGAGTGAATAATTTAGTGGGTGACTTTGTAGTGTGATGACCACTGGGCTTTTAGAACCCAAGGAATGCAGCCCATCCATGGTTTACCCATCGCACTTCACAGAGAGCACGCTCGTCAACCACAGCTGAGTTACTAGCTAACATGTCATCAGGGTACATACCATCTTGTATTTCTTTCCTCATGCAGTATTCTTAAACAATTTCCTTTGTTAAATATGGTGGTCCAACTTACATATTAATTATAATATATATATAATTATATATAATTATAATAATTAATTAATATAACATACAGTTACATATTATATATCATTATGTAATATGTTTCTGTTTCCTTTGCATAAATCTCCCCCAATCTGTCTGTTTGTTTGTTAAAAACATGTTCTAAAGTGTACTGGAATGTTGTAAAAATTGCAGTCTGTACCCATCTCCTTCCAGTGCTAGCTTTCCATTTATATTAAATTTAATTATTTACTTTGTGATAGGACTAACAACATTCGTGGCTACCTTTCAGTGGGGGTTTGCTGTCTGCCAGGGGCTGGGTGAAGGGCTATGTGTATGACTCTGTCCCACGAGGTAAAACTCCAGGGTCACAGACAGGGAAACTGAAGCTCAGTGTGTGAAGCTGCTGTGGGTCAGTGGTAAAGTCTAAACTGGAAATGTCTGTCTGCCTCTAAAGTCCAAGATGTCAGTCATCGTGCTGTTATTTATTAAAATGCATAATACCCGATATTTCTTAGTGAAGGATTAAAGAACATAATTAATTCAAAGAAAATAGCTACATGTCTCCCGAAGACTAACAGCAAATCTCCATCTAGAAAGAAGTGGTTCCATCAAAAACTAACGACGTACTATAGGCTGGCTAATTGAATTATGATAATAAAAAAATAAATAAAAGCCCAAAAAAATACCTTTTTAAGGAAAAAAATAAAAAGAAATGGTTCAACACCTGGTGCAACAATAGTTGCACACCCATTCAGGATGACCTTCTGACAACAACAGGCATCTGTTTATTAGCCTTAGTTTATGATACGATGCTTTACTTTTTTATTAGCAAACAACGATAATAATACACATGATCGTGTGTGTTATGTGGGTGTCCATGACATGTGAGGCTTAGGAATACCATTCCAGATTTTGTTAGCGCCCCCTCCAAGGTAATCTTGCATTCTTCAAAGAAGAAAATTGATGGAGAAAAAGATGAGATTTTCTGTTTCTCATCAGAGATTGAATTAGAACCCACTAGAGGCAGATGGAACCAGTCCATGCTTCAGTATTGTCTCTGGTCTGATGGCCCCAAGCTGTGACTGCTATGGGGGCCCACAGCCACTTGCTGAGTACGAAGGAGGTCGACTCTGGGAGCTGGGCCTGCATTTCCCTGTTTCCTCTTCTCTGGTCCCTGAGGCAGGCTCGATTTTTAGCCCTGAGACCGGGAGCCATTAATAACTTCCCCAAAGGCATTCAGTGGGTGGATGGTGCTGGGCTGTCTAGGTCATCTTGGTGCCAACACCCATGCTCTTAACCACAGGATTCTTCCGCCTCTTGGTGTGGTCCTGAGGCTCCAGGATGTGAGCTTGGAGTCACACCCTTGCCAGCTTGTGAACGTGTGTATCACACTGTGAGACCCTGCAGACCAAGCGAGAGAGCCCCAGACAAAAACGCTCCTTTCCTAGTTCAACCCCCAATGCTCTCCAGGCATGATGCCTAGACCATCTAGACCAGATCTGGTCAAATACCTTACAGTTCATGTTCCATGCTTCAGGGCCACAGAAGGACAGTTTTGGAATTTGATTAAAAAAAAAAAAACCACCCAAAATCCATGGGGCACCTGGGTGGCACAGTCAGTTAAGTGTCCAACTCTTGATTTCTGCTTGGGTCATGATGTCAGGGTCGTGAGATCAAGCCCCGCATCGGGCTCCTTGTTGGGCATGGAGCCTGCTTGAGATTCTCTCTCTCCCTCTGCCCCTCCCCCTGCTCTCTCTCTCTTAAAAAAATCCGTGAAAAAGAAAGAAATGGTTCTTCTTTATATCGGTCCGTAGAAATAGGATTGTAGAAATATGTACGAATGTTTTTACCTTTAGAAAATTTACCTCAGCATAAAACACATGCCAAGAGTTCTTTAGCTTTGCCTTAAGAAACTCCCAGCCCAGTGGATGAATCAAAACAACCAGGAGCTTCTAGCTTCTGTGTGCAGTGATTGGTTATTCCCTCTCCTGTTCCCCCCCCGCCCCCCCCAATTCCATACACACACACACCAACCCTCAGCCAGGGACTCTTCAAAGATCACTTTCCAAAGGAAAGGTCACTTGTTCCAAAGGGAACATTTCCTGTTCTTACCTGTCTGTTCACATCCTTTCTGGGTCCTTTGGTAATTGCAGGCAGACAGGACCGAAGTCCACAGGGCTCGAAGTCCTCCCCTTAAGGAAGGCGTCCTCTTAGGGGAATTCTGCAGAGCACGGTTAACTGGCCAGTTGGGCAAATGTCATGGCAACTTGGCGACAGAAAGTGAAGTGGTCATTTGCAAATATCTTCTCCCATTCCGTGGGTTGCCTCTTTGTTGTGTTGACTGTTTCCTTTGCTGTGCAGAAGCTTTTTATCTTGATGAAGTCCCAAAAGTTCATTCTCGCTTTGTTTCCCTTGCCTTTGGAGACGTGTCTAGAAAGAATTTGCTGTGGCCAAGGTGGAAGAGGTTACTGCCTATGTTCTCCTCTAGGATTTTGATGGATTCCTGTCTCACATTGAGGTCTTTTATCCATTTTGAGTTTATCTTTGTGTATGGTGTCAGAGAACGGTCGAGTTTCAGTCTTCTGTATATAGCTGTCCAATTTTCCCAACACCATTTATTGAAGAGACTGTCTTTTTTCCATTGCATATTTTTTCCTGCTTTGTCGAAGATTATTTGACCATAGAGTTGAGGGTCCATTTCTGGGCTCTCTATTCTGTTCCATTGGTCTATGTGTCTGTTTTTGTGCCAGTACCATGCTGTCTTGGTGATCGCAACTTTGTAATATAGCTTGAAATCAGGCAACGTGATGCCCCCAGCTTTGTCTTTCTTCTTCACAATTCCTTGGCAGTTCGGGGTCTTTTCTGGTTCCATACGAATTTTAGGATTGTTTGTTCCAGCACTTTGAAAAATGCCGTTGGTATTTTGATCGGGATGGTGTTGAAGGTATAGATTGCTCAGGGCAGCATAGACATTTTAACAATGTTTATTCTTCCGAACCATGAGCATGGAATGTTTTTCCATCTTTTTGTGTCTTCTTCAATTTCTTTCATGAGTGTTCTGTAGTTCCTAGAGTATAGATCCTTTATCTCTTTGGTTAGGTTTATTCCAAGGTATCTTATGGTTTTTGGTGCTATTGTAAATGGAATCAATTCTCTAATTTCTCTTTCTACAGTTACATTGCTAGTGTATAAGAAAGCAACTGATTTCTGTGAATTGATTTTTTTTAAAGATTTTATTTATTTGACAGAGAGAGACACAGCGAGAGAGGGAACACAAGCAGCAGGGGGAGTGGGAGAGGGAGAAGCAGGCTTCCCGCCGAGCAGGGAGCCCGGTGCAGGCTTGATCCCAGGATTCCGGGATCAGGACCTGAGCCGAAGGCAGATGCTTAATGACTGAGCCACCCAGGAGCACCTGTGCATTGATTTTGTGTCCTGCCACATTACTGAATTGCTGTATGAGTTCTAGTAATGTGGGGGTGGAGTCTTTTGGGTTTTCCACATAAAGTATCATGTCATCTGGGAAGAGAGAGAGTTTGACTTCTTTGCCAATTTGAATAACTTTTATTTCTTTTTGTTGTCTGATTGCTGCTGGTAGGACTTCTAGTGCTATGTTGAACAATAGTGGTGAGAGTGGGCATCCTTGTCGTGTTCCTGAACTTAAGGGAAAGGCTCTCAGCTTTTCTCCATTGAGAATGATATTTGCTGTGGGTTTTTCATAGATGGATTTTATGAAATTGAGGAATGTTCCCTCTATTCCTATACTCTGAAGAGTTTTAATCAGGAAAGGATGCTCTATTTTGTCAAATGTTTTTTCTGCATCAACTGAGAGGACCATATGGTTCTTCTCTCTCCTCTTATTAAGGTGTTCTATCACAGTGATTGATTTGTGAATGTTGAACCACTCTTGCATCCCGGGGATCGATCCCACTTGGTCGTGGTGGATGATCCTTTTGATGTACTGTTGGATCCTATTAGCTAGAATTTTGTTGAGAATTTTGGCATCCATATTCATCAGGGATATTGGTCTGAAATTCTCTTTTTTGATGGGGTCTTTGCCTGGCTTGGGGATCAAGGTAATGCTGGTCTCATAGAATGAGACTGGAAGCTTTCCTTCTGTTTCTATTTTTTTGAAACAGCTTCAGGAGAATAGGTATTATTTCTTCTACAGACAGAGGGCTGATATCCAAGATCTATAAAGAACTTCTCAAACTCAACACCCAAAAAACAAATAATCAAGTAAAAAAATGGGCAGAAGATACGAACAGACACTTCTCAAAAGAAGACATACAAATGGCTAACAGACACATGAAAAAATATTCATCATCACGAGCCATCAGGGAAATTCAAATCAAAACCACATTGTGATACCACCTTACACGTTAGAATGGCAAAAGTTGACAAGGCAAGAAACAACAAATGTTGGAGAGGTTGTGGAGAAAGGGGAGCCCTCTTACACTGTTGGTGGGAATGCAAGTTGGTACAGCCACTTTGGAAAACAGTATGGAGGTTCCTCAAAAGTTAAAAATAGAGCTACCCTATGACCCAGCAATTGCACTACTGAGTATTTACCCCAAAGACACAGATGTAGTGAAAAGAAGGGCCACATGCACCCCAATGTTCATAGCAGCAATGTCCGCATTAGCCAAACTGTGGAAAGAGCCAAGATGCCCTTCAACAGATGAATGGATAAAGAAGGTGTGGTCCATATATACAATGGGATATTACTCAGCCATCAGAAAGGATGAATACCCATCTTTTAGAGCAACATGGATGGGACTGGAGATTATGCTAAATGAAATAAGTCAAGCAGAGAAAGTCAATTATCATACGGTTTCACTTATTTGTGGAACATAAGGAATAGCAGGGAGGACATTAGGAGAAGGAAGGGAAAAATGAAGGAGGAGAAATCAGAGGGGGAGATGAACCATGAGAGACGATGGACTCTGGGAAACAAACGGAGGGTTCTAGAGGGGAGGAGGTGGGGGGATGGGTTGGCCTGGTGATGGGTATTAAAGAGGGCACGTTCTGCGTGGAGCACTGGGTGTTATGCACAAACAGTGAATCGTGGAACACTACATCAAAAACTAATGATGTAATGTATGGTGATTAACATAACATAATAATAATAAAAAAAAAAGAAAGTGAAGTGGCAACGAACCATCGCCAGTGACGGCGTCCAAGCCTGATCTGTTCTGCTGTATCACATTCTTGTGCTCCAGCTGTGGCCGTGCCTCATAAGGGAGCTAAGGCTGTCGATTTACAGGCACTGATGGACTCGACCAAGAGGGCTCAGAGACACTGTTTGCTCCACTGGAAACATAATATACATTTTCTTTTTTAAAAAGACCCAGTGCTCCCTGGGTACATGATAGACTACAGTAATTTCGGGAGGGTTATTGTAGTCAGTCTATGAGGCAGCTAATATGCATTTTAAAAGTGTTCTAAATGCTCACTCCTATGATAGATGGTACCTGACACATAAATAATTTCTGCTATGAAAGCCCTTAAATACACTACATAAATTTGATGTTTATTTTTTAGCGTTCTGGATCCAGCCATGGGCTCATCATGATTACTTTGCGTTGGAAAAATTGCCTTCAGAGCTAAGTGCCTGTACCTGGCCCAGTTTCCAACACGCCGCTTAGACCACACATGCCCATCTTGCTTCGCCTGCACACGCTGATTGGATCTTTGTATAAACAAAGAGCATATATCCAAATACTCTCCCTGTCCAAATGCAATTGTTGTATATGGAAATGTGTGCATTGCAACAGTATATCTGGAGGGCTGGCCAATAAATAATGAAAGGCCTTGACAGAGCTGGAAAGAAAATTAAATTAAATTGCCCAGCGTTGAAACAGCAACAGGACGAGTCATCAGGAGGGTGAGAGCCATATTGTATCATAAACACATTTTCCCCTTTTGTTCAGAACATACATTATTTTGGCTCTGTCATCAGTCTGTTACTGCAGGGCACGCACAGTGCCCTCCATGTCCACAAAACTGCTGCTGAGAATTTCTGTTTCCAGCATCCAGGCTGGTTTTCAAGCTGAATGTTCTGCTTTCTCCAGCTTTTCCACATCCTCCAAGGCCTTGGCCAGATTCCTTCTTGACCAATATTCGTTCAAGAAACACTTCTGAGCACTTAGAACACCTACTACATGTCCGGATATGCTGGATATATGGAAAAAACACATATGACCACACATCCACACGCACATCCACACACACACACACACACACACACACACACACACACACACACACCTCTGGATAGGCTGAACGGGGAGGCAGACAAACACAGTCATTGCGGCTCAGGTATGAAACATGTCCACAGGCCTGGTGCTGACCCAGAGGATGAGATGGGTTAGACTGTTTTCAAAGCTAGAGAGTATTTCAGAGAGGGTTCTGAGGGATGAATAGGAGTTCATGAGGAGGACCCAGGTAAGGAAGAATGGTGCTCTGGGCTAAGGGAGGAACATTCACAGAAACACAGACATTCACAGAGGGTGAGGTGGAGTGACAGAGGATTTTGTTGGGAAAGCAAATCCCAGGACCTTAACTTTCTGATTTGCTTTGTGAACTAAGAAGCTTATAGGTGAGCCTTTCCCGGGTTTCGATGGCCTAACTGCCTCTCTCTTGCTCACATCTTACAATTCCCAAGAAGAGAATATGTTATGAATTCGAGGTGTTGAGGTGGGTTGCAAAGAACAAGAGAATATGATTTGGTCCTGCACGCTGTGTGGCAGAGAAATGTGAAAATGAGGTCTGTTCAGAAGAGGTTGTGTTGAAGTTAGAGCCCTGGGATCTGGTTCCTGGAGGTGTGTGTGCTTTTCCATTGCTGTCTTGAGGCTGGTGGATTTTTCTGACCTCAGTTCCATTGATAGCTATGTGAGGCATTTGTGTGTTCTGTTGCTGTTATTTACTTATTTATTTATTTGAGAGAGAGGAGGGGCAAAGGGAGAGAGAGATCCCAAGCAGACTCCCCCCTGAGTGCAGAGCCTGATGCAGGGCTCTACCTCACAACCCTGGGATCATGGCCTGAGCAGAAATGGAGAGTCGAATGCTTCACTGACTGAGCCCCCAGGTGCCCCTGCTGCTGTTTTTTAAAGATGGTGCCACTGGTCACTCATCTTGCTTTGGTCCCGAGTCCCTCTTAGATGCTCCCTTACGGAGCCTTCCAGTTCTTGGACATGCCTGATCTATAGTTTTAGGTAAGCATTTTCTTCCTATCTCCAGAGACTTTGCTTTACTTTGTTCCCAGATGTATTCAGTATTTTAAAAGAATTTCCCCGGGTGCCTGGGTGGCTCAGTTGGTTAAGCGACTGCTTTCGGCTCAGGTCATGATCCTGGAGTCCCGGGATCGAGTCCTGCATCGGGCTCCCTGCTCAGCAGGGAGTCTGCTTCTCCCTCTGACCTTCCTCCATCTCGTGCTCTCTCTCTACCATTGTCTCTCTCAATAAATAAATAAAAATCTTTAAAAAAAATAAAAGAATTTCCCCAAGGAGCACCGCACGCCCTGATGTATTTCATGTTCTCGGTGGAGTCGAGAAGCCAGGAACTGCTCTCAGGTAGGAGCTTGCTGGAAAAGGCTGGAAATTGTGCTCAGGTCCTTTACTGCATGTTACTCTTCCCCGGCACATATGACCAAGTGACAGGGTCCCGTTTCCTCCAGACCTGTCTGTAGAAATCTTCACTTCGTTGACGAGACTCTGTTCATGCTTCTTTCCCTCGAACTTTTGTGCAAAGCCTGCCTTCTCTGTTTATGTTCTGTTTTCTCCTTTCTTCTCTCAGATGAGATAACTGTTTCTCTGCTCATTTTTAAATATCCTTCTGAGAGGAAAGGAGAAAAATGTGTAGCCTGCTGTTTATGAGGAAATACATTTATTAACAAGAATGAAGTTTAGCAGCAGAGTGGAAAATAGAAATAAACTTACTTGTCCTTGGATTTTCGAGAGAGAAAGAATAATGGAAACTTCCCTCTGCTTCTCCGTGACTGTAGATCTTTGAGCACACCATTCCTGAGCTCGGTTCTCATCTACTGAATGTGATAATAATTCCTGCTCCATAGGGTTGTCATGAGAATTAAATAAGATAATTAAAAAATGCTTATCACAGTTCCTGGCACACAAGGGCTCAATAAATAGTGATATTATATTAATTTTTTTCAAGGGGGAAACAAAAATAAGACCGAAATTCACCTTCCCTTCAACTGCTCTTGCATAATTCCAAGCAGAATTGGTCCAATTTCCACTTAGGTCCAAGAAACCCAGGTGCGTCCGACAGTGGTTTGCAAAGTGTGGTGTGAGCGAGTGCAGGTGGAAAAGGTGTGGTCCTTGGTTCTACCCCAGATCTACCAAATCAGAGTTGCCAATCAATATATGTTAAATTAACACAGACACTAATGTTTGAAAACCGGGGCAGTTCAAGGATGGATTGAAAGCAATCTTTAATCTTTCCTATCATGAAAAGAAAGCAGTTCCATCTCATGAACTGGTCATTCAGTGGAGGTTTTTCTGGGGGGACCTGAATCTCTTGCTAGTGTCCTTCAGATGACACGGAGTCCCCCCAAAGCAGGATGACCTTGTGGAGACCCGCAAGGGAATTCTACCCCCCCCCCCCATAACACCGAGATCTTAGAGGGAAGCATGAAGCTGTTCTGCCATCTGCTAGGCAGAGAGCCTGGGAGTGTTAGGACCTGTCTGATGGAGAATCCATGACTTTTGATCTTAGAAACAGCCAACGAATGGCTCTGCCGACCATATTAAGCATCTTCCTGCTTTTTTCCCTGTGGACTTTGTTGCTGAGCACACAGACATCGGTTCTGGTTTTGAGTTTTAGCTTAGGTTTCAGTGGTCAGGAGGAACAAAAGCAAGCAGTGAAATTTGTTTTCTTTCTTTCTTTTTCTTTCTTTCTTTCTTTTTTTTAAGAGAACAGCTACTGGCTTACAAATGGAGTGAAATATAGACATCTCAAAAGACAGAGTGCTTATGTCATATTGTTCCTCTTGTTTTGAAATTAATACGTGGTCGAGATAGGAAGTAAGAATACCTTTTTTAAGAAGAGTAAAATTTCACCATCCAAAAGATTGCCACTTCCTGTCTTGTGTCCTGGGTCCTGATGTAACTATGTATATTTGTGCCTAGTTTTTACAAAGTTGAGCTCATACTGTTCCTACCCTTTGGTAACTTTTTTTTAACATACAAACATATCATGTAAATGTTTTGACATTACACATTCTCTGAAGATTTCTATCTTGCTGGCATTTTATATGGTAATGATTTATTTATATATGGTGGCCATTTTTGACAGAACTTTTTTTCTTCAGAACCCGAGTGATATATCCCCTTGTTTGTGGAGCTGGTAAAGTGCAATTCTTTTCTAGTCCACCTGCTGGAATATTTGGGTCTCCCAGTGTTTAATCTACCTGGCACTTCAGATATAGCTTTTTGAAGTCTGCCAGCTACCTTGCTTTCTGGTCGGCTGGTCGACCCCTTCAATGCTGGGCGCAGACAGAGCTGCCCCCAGGCTCCCCGCCTGCCCCCTGCCACAGCGCCCCTCCTGCTGCTGGGTCTCAGACTCTTCCTTCTGATCAGGCTGGCTCTTGTCCAGAATCCTCATGTTTTCATCCCACTTTGTTGCTCTTGTCTCAGACTTTGTCCCTTCTGCAGAGAGCTTCATGTTGAAAGCATACACGAGAACACTGAGGTTCAAATCTATTTCAACAGGTTTTCCTGAGGCTACATGGTTCTTGGCGAGCGAACTAGGATTTGGCACCTGGAGATTCTGCAGCCAAAAGCTAAGCCTTCTCTCCTTATTTTTTATAAAAAGCAAACGTATATCAAAAGTAATGTATAAAGGGATGTACAAACTATAAAGTTATGGCATTTGTTTTCATTATTTCTAGAAGGAAGGCTCTGGGAAAATCCTGAGCGGAGTGTGATGGGCAGGTTGTGACTCTCCCTGGGGCACTCACACTGGGGTAGAGGAGGGAGGAGGTAGGGTGGCCCCGGTGGGTGGGGACACGGCACAGACGAAAAGCCACTGCAGGAAACAGCAGATCCCGAAGACAAATTGAGATATTTAGTGATCTTTGTGTTATGTAGGAACCAGCATTTATTTCACAAGTTTTACTGAGAGACATGAGGCATCAGACACTGTTCTAGGTGCTCTGCACAAAACAGAGGCTCCTGGCCTCGTGGAACTCAGGTTCTGCCGGCCTCTCCCTCCCCTCCCACAACTACACGTGTACTGCAGTGGTTCTGATTCTCCTGATCGACATCCCACCCGGGGATGCAGACGAATTCCGATGCTGAGCTGTCATCCCTGCTCCAGTGCCCACCGGTGAAGCCGCCAACTTTGGGGATGAGCTGTTGTGTTCCTGGACAGTCTCTACGTGGCTCAGCATTCGGCTACAAGAGCCAGTCACTGCGGGAGAGGTTTTCTCCTGGGTGCGTTCTGCACGGCTGAATTTTGAACACCAGTTGCCTGATAATACCCAAAGGGAAGAGCCAGGGTGATGGGTGGGGTGGGCAGTGGCCTGATCTGTGGTGGCTGGTAAGCAATTTATCATCGATGGTTATAGAAGAAGCTCTAGGACAGAAGCTGACATTTTAGCAAAGTGCAGGGTCCAAGCGCAGGTGCAGGCATCGACTGGAACCCTGTCTGCACCATGCTTGGTTCCCAGCTCCTTCCTCTTCCGCTCGCCGTGCACCCACAACAGGGTGGGACTGCAGGCCATCCACGTGCAGCGCTTGTGGATGAGCCACGCGGGGGCTCCGGTGGACGTTCTGGAGGAGGGTTACCACGGGCTGTGACAAGATGCTGCTGGATGAGCGAGGCCTCCCCAGGGAGGAAGAAGCACTCGTCTTGCTGGCGTCTCTAGGACAGTGAGGGTGGGTTTCATTTTCTGCAGGCACAGGTGTGAGAGTGCAGCCTCCTGGATGAGGCTCTGCTGCCCTAGATGGCCCGGACGCAGTGGGGCCGGGGGCTTGACCGGCAGAACCTGTGAAATGGGGGGAATGAGATGCACCTGCGGGGTGTGCAGGTGAGGGTCAGCGTGTCCTAGGGGAACTCCCAGGGTGACAGGGGTGATTGCTCCCTGGTGATGACCATCGCGACTGTTTGTTTGCTACTCACCTCCTCAAGCTACACAGAGGAGATTTATGACGTTCTCTCCGTTCAGAGACACTGTAATGTTAATCCGTACTGTGGAAGGGCCCTGGGGCTGACGAGAGGATGAGCCAGACCCCGGCTTTCAGAGTCACAGGCATGGGAAGGGGCCGATGTCCACAAATGGTGCGTAGCAGGCCCTGCTTGGTGGCCCTGATACTCACTCTCCCCTTCCCGCTGCTGGCATAATCCCGAGGTTCATTCAGGAAACCAGGTACCCGCTAAGGACTCCTTACAGCCTCTCTTGGAACTGGGCGTGCCCACAGCCAGCGTGCTGGCCAGTGGGTTAAGGAGGCTCCTACCCAACGTGTGGTCTGGGCCCCTAAAGAGATGGAGCGCTTCCTCTCCCCTCCCTTCCTATGAATGGAAAATGTCATTTTACTTTGACTGGGCCATTTGAAAACTCACTTTACACTGAGAAATGCACGAACATGTCTTTCTTGCCTGTGTCAGTAGCAACACAATATTCTTGCTTACAATGATCCCCAAAGAAGCAGGTGTGCCCCATGACAAGAACCGGGGGGTCCAGGGGCCATACTTTTCCTGCACTGGGTCAGTGGCTTTCCCGGCAGTTGTGAGGGTGGGCCCTGACTCCTCCACACACCAGACCCTTCCCGTTGGTTACGTCCTTAAGGATTTTATTTTTTTATTTTTATTTTTTTTAAAGATTTTATTTATTTGACAGAGAGAGAGACACAGCGAGAGAGGGAACACAAGCAGGGGGAGTGGGAGAGGGAGAAGCAGGCTTCCCTCGGAGCAGGGAGCCCGACGCGGGGCTCGATCCCAGGACCCTGGCATCATGACCTGAGCCGAGGGCAGACGCTTAACGACTGAGCCACCCAGGCGTCCCATCCTTGAGGATTTCAGAAAGGGCCTCTCTGGCTTAGAGGACACTCACTGGCTAGGAAGAGAGATGGTTTTCTTTTTTATGTGGGAGGCGGTTCGAAATCGTAACAGGAGTTGCCGTTTGGCACCGGTCCAGTCTGCAGCTTGATAATCAGACGCAGATAAATGTGGGGGGACGTGGGGATGTGAGTCTGGCGCGAGCATCTGTGTGGATCCGCGTCGCCCAGCGAGGAAGGGTGCACACTTCATTCTCCGTGGAAGCCGTGCACACTGGGGGCCGGAAAGTAGATTTCAGGTTTTCCGGTCCAGTTTTGCAGAACGGGAAACTGAGGCTTAGGTCAGGGCCGTGAGGGTGCCCGCCTTCGTGGCAAAGCTCTCTACGGCCTGCTACCTGTTTCCCTCCCCGGCCTCTGGTCTGGTGCATTTCCCACTGTAGGTCACCTCCAGGCTTTTATAGGATATTTGCCCTTGTCGGCAGGTGTACCTTTTAAAATCCCTGTCACTTATTGGGGAGGGTATGTGCTACGGTGAGCGCTGTGAATTGTGCAAGACTATTGAATCGCAGTTCTGTACTTCTGAAACAAATAACGCAACATATTTTAAGAAAAAAGAAAAAGAAGAAGATAACAGGAGAGGAAGAAAAGGGGAGTATGTCAGAGGGGGAGACGAACCATGAGAGATGATGGACTCTGAAAAACAAACTGAGGGTTCTAGAGGGGAGGGGGGTAGGGGGATGGGTTAGCCTGGTGATGGGTATTGAGGAGGGCACGTTCTGCATGGAGCACTGGGTGTTATGAACAAACAATGAATCATGGAACACTGCACCAAAAACTAATGATGTAATATATGGTGATTAACATAACAATAAAAAATTAAAAAAAAATCCCTGTCACTTGGCATCTTTTGTGTTCATTTTGATATTATTTCCCTCACTGGCTTTGTGCATGAGGTCTAAAAATAATAAAATATGTGTTAATAATAAATGTAAATATGATGTAAGTTAATCAAAGTAAATATGTTAAAAATTATCACTCCCTCTCTGCCTCTCTTATGAGCAAGGAGTTAGGACGATGAGACTCAGTGAAGTATTGCTATTCTTTTTGCTATAGCAAAAAAATAAGTTAGTTGGAAAAAGTATAAACTATTTCTATTTTTCTTCTTCCCAAGTCTTTCTGTTTCCTTATTCACGTTCATATACAGATGTAAACTTCTCTACCTGAGAATTTATTAGTCTTCTGAAATGAGTTCATTAGGTTGCGAGCACAGATTTATTTAAATATTTGTATGTCAGTATTGTTGTTTTTCTAAGATGTAAGATATTTTTAAGGTGCTGGTTCATCCTATGGCATGATGGATTACAAACAAGCACCAGAGAGAAAAATGCTTTTTATGGGAAAACCTGATCTGGTTGTAAGGATTTTGTCATTTGGAATTGTACTTTATTACCCATCAGCACGCATGTACTGGGGCTGTTCTGGGGACTGTAGGAAATGAGATACATATAATCCTCGTATTATTCTCTATACTAGAAAACAGACTCATCCACTAGGACTTACGTTCTAAGCAGACAACAACTAAATTTACAGAAAACACTTGTCTCTTCCAGGAGCTACCGAGCAAGGTTATTACTGGATAATCAGAAAGGCCACCACAGGGCTTCCCTCTTTAATGTCCTAATTCTGCTTTAGAGTTGCATGAGAAAGATTTCTCAGCTCCCTGCATTTATTATGAGAATACAGAAGCATTCTCTTATTCACGTCTTAACTCCCGGGACAATAGCTCGTGATAATCGCAAGAACTGTAACGTTAACCATTCTGAAATGTCCAAGAGCCTGCACGGCCGCTGGGACTTGGGTCTTTGGCAGGAGCAGGTCAGACCTTCGGGGGCACGTCCCAAGCTGGTGTCATCGTGTGAGGGGTCATCTCTAGAGCTCGCGGCCCAAGGACAGGAAATGACTTGCCGGTATATTCAATTCAGAAACATACCCAGCTCAGGAAATAGTAGTAAATTTGGAGAATTAAACAGACCCCATTCATAATTAAAAAGCTGGATTGCTATACTCGTGAATTTCCTTCCTGACACATGAAATCTGATGACCTCACCCACCTGCTCCGTGTCCCGCATTTCTACTCTGCCTCCTTTGTCCCGAGCAGGAGTTACTGTTTCCTTAAATTGAGGTCATGCCAGCCTCATGCCCTTCGTTTCCTTGTGCACCTTAAAAAAAAAAAAACAAACCACATTTTCACCTACCGGCTAGAGAGGAATTCTTACTGCACTTCTGTGGGCTTTCTGTCAATTAGGTTAGAAGACAGTTAAGGAGGGAGTGAAGAAAGAGCCTCCTCTTGCTTTCCCTAAGTCACAGAGGGCTCCAGCGCCCACCAAGTGGCTGTATTCAGTGCGTGGGCCGCTGACCCCTGACTCCGCATTCAGTCCTCGCCTGCGAAGCGCCCCGGCTTCTGAGCTCTGCCGATGGGCTGAGGCTGATTGGCCCAGCGCTTTGAAGAGCCTCAGCCTCCCGCTGGTGGGCAGGGCGCGTGGCGCTCACTTCTTTGAAAGCAGGCATCCGAGTGCTTTTGATTAAATATGGAAAAGCCGGCTGGAAGCCTTGGCACGAGATTTGAAAGGAGACCTCCTAGAATGTTTTAACTCTCTAGTGCTTTAATGTCTTGAGCAGGTTGAAATTAATGCAAAACTTGAAATGAGAAAATGAGATAGAGCAGATCTCATGGAACCTCAAGGAAATTTCCGTAGGCTCCACGACGGAATGAAAGAGGGATTTGGCTTTTCTCCGTTGTGTGTGCTCGCTCTTACTGGATCCAGGCAAGTGTGCCTGAGTCTGGGGCCATGCTGCCGTCTTTAATCTGTGGCCTTTCTTCCGATCACGCCAGCCAGAGGGCCCCCTGTTACCTTGAGGTCCTGGGACACTTGGGATCTTCTTTGTTCGGGTGCCTAGTCAGTCTCACCCGAAAACCACCTTCTGGAGCCCCGGCATGTTCTGACTCCCACCGTAAAGTTCTTTCGTCTCCTCCGTAACTCCACATCTTTCTTGTCTTCCAGGCTCTGGACCATAAGCGCATCACTCAGATTCCTGCCTTCCCAGCTCGAGCATCATCCTGCCCCCGCCCCCGCAGGGAAGCTTGCCTGGCCGGACCCCACAGCCAGCAGCACCGGCTCTCCTCTCACGCCCAGCAGCACTTAGCACATCCTATCTTATGGCACTTTTCTGTTTTCAGACTGTGAATTGCTTTCAGTAGTTGGTCACTGTGCTGGTCAGGTCCCAGAGAACAATACAAACGTTCCCTCCCCGTCCATGCCGCTCAGAGCCTCCATTTCTCATCTGAAGAGTGGAGCTAGTCCTACCTCCTTGGCTACCTCCTAGATTTCAGGAATAACCTAACATGATGGTGGGCAGGAACTTTCCGAATTGTAGATGCTGTGTGAGGGGTCATCTCTATTGTTGCTTTGTTTTTAGAATACTAAACTCAAGGTCGCTCACAGTGTTTGCTGTGGAATCATATTAAAAAATTAAATTCATAGATTTCCTTAAAACTATTTTTTCACCTCAGAAGAGATATATCATATTTTTAAGAACAGTCTATTACTGCATTTTTTGAGGGCTCACAAAGAAAGACACAAGGTAGAAATATCCTAATTCCCTAAAAATGCTTAGAGAATGGTATATTCTAATATACCTAATTTCTGGTTAACTAGCTCACAGAGAATCCCTTTCTTTAAACCTTTTATGTATTGGATGTGTAAAGGTCTCTGTTGTTTTTCTTACTGCAGTAAGTACAATACACAACATGAATCTTTAAAGCTTCGCATCTGAGAGAAAGAGCTGCTTTATTTGAAAATACTAATTGCTTCTAGTGTGGCCGTGCCCCAGGTTTAATTAAAAGATGTTGGTTGAGATCCAAGACGTATGGGATCTGAACTCTGATCCTTTGTTACTAATATTTTTAAAGGGGGGTTTTAAATGATGTTTTTATTTAGTTAACAGGGAAGGCATATCACAATTAAATGCCACATATGCATGTTACATTTTTCGTGCTCCCTTTACTTGCCAGTCTGACTAAGCAAAATGCTCATTTATTCTCGGAGGCCAGGCTCCGTTTGGTCAGGGGATATGACCCATATTGTTGCAAATACCATAAATTCATTCTGAAAAATGAGTCCAGTCAAACCATTGGCTAATTAAACCAGAGAAAAGAGCAATATTTATTTTGAATTGGTTACTGTTTTGAGTGATATAGCTGAAGAATCTAATTTTGGGATTGTCATAGGTACTTTGTTACTTTAGTCTTAAGCCAGGCACTCCTTAAGATTTGGAAGAATCCCACCTAAAATGAAAGTGATAAAGTTATGTGCAAGACTAAATTCATAAATAAGGTCTGGGAACCTCAACACTGCGTGATTTAATGCCTTTGTCACAGGCATAATTTACATCCATACCTTTGAAATATAGGCTTTCTAATTTAACGGTAAATCATGGAAGCCCCTTGTTCTGTATGGGCTCGTAGCTCCTGCTTGGGAGCTGAGCAGGAAGTGAGGGAATTCTGTAGAAGTATAACTGGTCCATTTGGAAGAAGTCTTAGAGGGGACCCGGTCCCACCTCCTGACTCTGCCATGAGTGATCTGGGGAGCAGAGGGGAAGGGAAGAGAAGGTGTTGATTATGGGTGATGATCCCGGGGCACGGAGCTCCAAGCCAGGTGGGCATAGGGCTCGGTTCATACAGGTTGCTCAGTAACTTCAAGAAGAAAGATTCCATTCTGTCCTCACAGTTTGTGAGGTGAGTGAAAGGACCTCGTTTTATGACAAAGTCACAGCCTCACTGAGGTCAACAACTAGGCTGAGGATGCCAAGGGTGCAGCCGTGGTGGAAAACCAAGTCTTCCTGCCTGTCTTCTGGGGTCTCTTTTATTTCCCCAAATCCAGGTATAAGGAGTTATGGAAGTGACAATTTACTCCTCATGGAAGGGGAAGGTGGCTTTGTTGACCAGGGTAGGGAGATTAGTCAAGGGAAGTCAGCTTTGCCGTGTACTGATGCCGTCATTTGAACCAACATGAGCAGGGAAGGCTTTGAGGTTTGCACTCAGCCAGTCACGGGGGCCTTGATGTGGCCACAAACTCAGGCAGCTGTTCGTTTCCCTTGCAATTCGCTGACCTCTCTGGCTAGGTCACCTTGAGCATTTGTAAGGAGGTCTAAGGCTCTAGAGAATTTTCCATTTTTTTCAGGGGTTGGTTTTGGTGGGAGAAATTTCTGTAGGCTTGAAGAGTGTTGTATAATGTCTAGCATGACATCTATCATGTTCTAGGTATTCAGTAAAAGTCTGATGAATTACAAAATACATACTATCAAATTCTTTTCCGGTGTAGGTGGTTCAATAGAGAATGTAATTGGTTAATTTAATTGGCCACTAGATGTCAGTGTTTATCCACCAACTGGGTATAGCCCCCCCCCCCCCCCCCCCCCCCCCCCCCCCCCCCGCGTCAGGACAAAAGCCTCTGGAAGCCGCTCCAGGTGCAGACATTTCAACCTTGTTTCTCATAAATAACCTGTGTTCTCGCGGGGAAAAGACTGATTCCTGAGTTATTCAACTCAGGATATTTTCTCCTTCCTTCAATTTAGATCCAGAACTGCTGTCGGTTTTTTTTTTCCCCTTCTTTTATCCCCCAAAGAAGTTTTCTTTTGCTAACACAAACACGAGTTTTTATCTTGCAATTCATCTTGGAAGCAGGAATATTAGTTCACACAGATCTGTGAGGTTTCATGCATAACTGATACGAAGCCCTTACAGGCACCTGGCATCAATTTCCACTTTGTGAGGCTCCGTGGGTCCCCATCTCTGCGGCTGTGAGGGCCAATCTGACTCTCCAGGGTGCAGGGACAACAGATTTGAATTCCTGTGCTGCCACTGCCATCTGTTAGCTGTGTGACCTTGGCGATGTTACTCAACATCTCTGATCCCAGGGTCCTTTGCTTTGGGGCAGAGTTTCCAGTCTTACCTGCTAGGACTGCAGGGAAGTACACGTTTAATCTCAAAATTTCTTAATTTCCTTCGTTCCCCAGGGCCCTCTGTTAGAATCTGGGTTGACTGGATGGATGGTCTAAGGAATAGCCCGTTCGCTTTGCTCTTTCCTGAGATGGGTCGAACAGTTTGCCATGTCGGGGCTGGTCCAAACAGTTGGAATTCCCAAGTCAGTACCTTACCGTGAAAGGCACATAACCAACTGATCCTTGTTGTCTTCGTGGGTTTCTCGACTGTCACAGGGAGCCCAGAAAAGGACAATCTTACTTAGAAGGAGCCTTAGGGTTTATTTAATTCCACCCCTTTCTTAACGCTTTTTATTCTTTCTCCGGTATTCCACGGGGAGCTGCACGACCTTGCGAAGGGGAGGTTTTCTCTTCCAGTTTCCCTAAGGTGTGAGAGCACCCAGGGGAAGGGGAGAGACCTGTGGACCACAGAAGGCCCTCCGCGAGGGCTGCTGGTCACCGCGGCCCTCCTCTGCCCTCCGCCGTGAGATGCGTGCCCGCCCACCTGCCATCCTCTATCTTCCATTGGTTCTCACTGCAGCCCCACAAGGTGCTCGCAATCCCCGACTTCCCCGTGAGGAAACCGGCCTCTTGCAAACCACTCAGCTGGTTACCTAGCAAAACTGGCTTCTTGCTGCTTTGCTTTGAGCCACTCAACTACTCACAGGAACCTTGGTTAGGGTCGTATTGGAACTACCTGATGGAGCTCAGTCACACTTAAACAATTCAAAGACGAAACAACAATGGCCCGCTCAGGTTCCTCTCATTTAACCAGAATCTCGGATGAGTGTCAGGCCAGACGTGTTCGTATTAGGGAGGCGGGGAGCGGTTATCGATGTGAATTATTAGATATGGAAAGAAGGAAATCTTGTCTGTAAGGGTTGAAAGGCTTAGGTGATGTCAAGGAAGAGAGTTCGCGAATCCCAGGAGTTGTTAGACGTTGGTGGGGGCGGGGAGGTTGCACCCGTTGGTAGCAGAAAAGCTGTTTCGATGAAGGTTTATCCTCAGCCCATTGATTGACTGAGGGTTTCCATTGATAATTGATTTAAAAATGCCAGTGGTGTTCAGGCTGCTGAATATTCATCATCGTCGTCATTGGAAATATGTCAGTCTCTCCTGAGGCGGGGGCCCGGGATTTCGGGGGCTTGGGGACGGGAAGGTTCAGCACCAGCTCCAGCTTTCTGCTCGAGTCTTAATTGCTTCTTGGAGGCCATCAGGCATTCACTTAACCTCCTCTTTCCAGGGATGGTTATATTTTCTCGACTCTGCTGTCGTATTAAACGGGCAGGAGGAAGGTACTCGTCATAAAGCTTAGGAGCTTGGTGCACAGGTCAGAATCGAATCTGAAGGAGAAGGCATTTTTCTGGATTTATCCCCAAGGACTTACTCAAAACTTTGAAATGTATTATTTGGCTAAGGAAATCCAGTGCAGAGGAAAAGAGGCATAAAATCATGAGAAAAATGCTTTTGGTAGGATAACCTGCAAGCAGACGCATTTGACCCAGTGCCTTTGGGCGCAGGGTCTCGTGTCTCCATAGGACAGGTGGAGGGAACCCGGTGAGGATGTTGCAGCATGGGGCATAGAGGGCCTCCAATCCGCTCTGCTGTGCACTATCGGGGTGGACCCAGACTAGGCTCTTAAACCTCTTGACCCCAGTTTTTTGACTTCGGAATGGGCAGATCCCTGTTTTAGCTACCTCTCACAGCTAGTGTAAGAATGACATGTAATAATGGGAGGCACCAGAACATTTAAGTATGACAGAGTTTTCACTAAGCACCACAGCATCTTTTATTTTTTTTTTTAAAGATTTTATTTATTTGAGTGAGATACACAGCGAGAGAGGGAACACGAGCAGGGGGAGTGGCAGAGGGAGAAGCAGGCTTCCGCCGAGCAGGGAGCCCGATGCGGGGCTCGATCCCAGGACCCTGGGATCATGACCTGAGCCGAAGGCAGACGCTTAACGACTGAGCCACCCCAGGCGCCCCACCACAGCATCTTTTAGAGGAAAAACTGGGGGCTTGCTGTTGTAAGGAATGTTTACAACTTTACGACTTTGTGACACTGGCCAAGTCATTTGTTTCTCAGCTTCAGTGGAATGAGTCTTATCTATAAAATAAGGATGATGACGCCTACTCTGCAGAGTTACTCACGTGGAACCCTGTCCAGTAGTCGCCCTGGGTCTGTGGCAGGTACGTGGCGTGCCAAGACCCACAGGGAGGGGCCTGGAACCACGGGGAGTAGTACCAAGCCCTGCACATACTTGTTTTTCCTAAACACACACATATGTATGATAAAGTTTAATTTCTAATTGGGCACAGTAAGAGATCAACAACAAAAACTAATACAAAATTAAACAATTTTAACAATGACTGTAACAAAAGACACAGGAAGGTGCTCACTCTCCAACCATCTTACTGTTGTGCACTCACTGTCCTTCTCGAGTAATGGTGTGAGATGGTAACATGCCCACGTGATGAGGTGGGGTAGGTGGGTGACGTAGCCTTAGGCTCTATTGACCTGCTGACCACACGTCAGAAGTGGGGTCATCTGCTCCTGGACCACAGGTGGCCACAGGTGACCGGAACCCCGGGAAGTGGGCCTGTGGCTGAGCCCCGCCTCCGCCCCGTGCGTACTGTCCCCTGGCACACAGCGTGTACTCACACAACTGCCTTCCTTCCAGCTCCCTCCTCCCTCCTCCTCATTAATTGATCAGTCTCTGGAGGAAGTGATTAGAGAATGTGATGAAGCACAGGAGTGTGGTTCCTATTTATAGATCATTAATTCGTTGGCCTTTGGGAAAATCACGAACGCTGTCTGCCAAATGATTTGTCTTTTTTCAATCTGAAACGAGTCCTGTTTCCCCAGTATGGTTTGTGAGATGTCTGGTGTGTGTGTCTCGACACTGCGGGAAGGAACTGTGGGGTCCACGGTAACCCTGGGATGTGCGCACAGCTTTGGTCGCCTGGCAGTTCTCATGATGTTCAGACGCTCGTTCTGTTTGGATTATTAATTATGTCTTATCATTCTCAAAAGGAACTTGAGTCTGTTTCCGATGCATGCCAGTAGAGAATATAGTAAAAAAGGGAAATGAGGAGCCGAATAGAAGGGGAGAGGCGACAGCCCACCAAGAACTGGTGATGGGGGTTGCGGCTCCTTTAGCTCCTTTAGCTCCACGCTTCCTAGCAGCACTGGCAAAACTGGGTAGGAACCGGCCTATGGGTTTTGTGTGTTTCATGGTCAGGTATGCTTTTCACAAAAGCCGACATTTTCCTGACTTAAATTCTAATGGATGGAAATAAGGGTAGCGGCAGCCTTTTTGAAGACTCAGTGTCTGTCTTCACTTGGGTTCTGGTGAGCGCAGAGCATCCCGTGTAAGGAGGAGCCAGGTAAAGGCAATTCAGGAGGGAGCTGCACTCAGGGTTAGGGACACTGTCTCTCCATCCAGACACGGGGTGTAGAACCTTCCCAAACGGGAAGGCGGGGCAAATGCACAGCCTTGTGTACTTAGATTGTGGGTGATTCCAGCCCCGGACACCCCCTAACCCACTCAGTCCTGCTTGCACGCTGGTTGACCTGAGGCCCCTCTGTGCACAGGCAGAAGCGGAGGAAATTTGGATGCGCTTCCTTAGCTCCTCAAATGGAAATCCACAGACATCCTAGCACCGCATGTAAACTAATTCTGTTCAGTCCTGTTCAATTCGGTTCATTTCCCCCTTGTTCAATTTCCACATGAACTCAGCGAGCGCCTGCTCGGTGGCGGGGGAGCTGGTGGGGCCGGGGAGGGACACAGAGGGCTTGGTTCTTTTCGGTGGTGGTGCAGAGCCTCCTGGCGAGGGAGGGAGAGGCCCCACGGCCTATCTGGAGGAGAGCACGCAGTGCTGTATGGAGACCCAGAGGAAGTGCCCTGGAGCAGCTCGGAGCGAGCGACAACCCCGTGGAAATGTTCTTTTTAAATTTACAGCGAGAGGGTACCCTTCCCTGCAACGATCTTGTTCTGTTCTATATTATTGTGGAGTTTCCAATTATGCTGTAGTTTAAAAAATATTTTTCCTGAGGGTGAATGTTTACATTTACAAATGTGTACAGCTTAACTAACAGTTTAAATGGAAATTCTAATGTATTCTATGAATTGTTGGCTCATTTGCATATTTTATCAATTCCCCATCATTCTGGGTTGTATACGGTGCAGTAATTAGAAACAGAATTAAAAAGGACTGTGCATTAAAAAAATTTCATTTCAGAATGTGAAATCCTAGCTGTCTAACCGCTGCTTCATCAACAGTGTGTTGTGCCAAGTGTGTGCACGAGGGCTGGGGGCTCCTGGAGGCGGACGCGTCCACACAGGCGGCTGGCTCTGGGGTTAGCGGGGCCAGGTGGCTGCAGCTCCGTGTGTTGCCGGGTCCTCGGTGCTCTCACTTGCACCCCTCTTCTGCCCCACATCTTGGCCCGGACCCAGAGCTGCAGGCTGGACAGGCCAAATCACGGTGCAGGGCGAAAGCCTTCCGGGAAGCCGAAGAGCGGTGGCATGAATGCCTCGCACCGGCAGCCAGTTCCATCCACAAGTGTGCATTGAGGACCCCGTCTGCTCTGGGCAGACGACTGTTGGGAGGAACACCCGCCCCCCTGCGGGTGCACAGATGAAGCAAAGCTCACGGGGGCCCTCCTGCCTGCTCTGGGTTGTTACTGCCCTCATCAGACACACACACACTGAAATTCCTTCCAGGAACCATGTGTTGGCTGTGCCACCGGCCACACCCGGAGCCAGCTCATCCTGACCCCAGCCCTCCACAGCAATGGTCTCAGCATGTCCCTGCCTCTCTCTTTTAGGTTCTCCGCTGTCTTCCTGAATGAACCAGTGCTGCCGTTGGTTTTCTTGTCAGGCAGGCCTCGCTATCCGGGACTTCTAATCAGCTGCCTTAGGAAGGGCTGCATCTCTAGAGCCTAGAACGGTGCCTGGGACCCATGAGATGCTCAGCGTCTCAGCCGGGATATAGCCCGGATGAGGCTGCATAGCAAACACCCCCTGCCCGAATGTCAGAGGTGTATTCCTGGCTCATCAGACGTCCCTTTCGGGTGGGCAGTGGCTCTGGGACATCACCGGCCACAGAGCAAAGGGAAGGGGACGTGGTGAGTTGTGGAGTAGTGAGTCACGTGGCCATGTCTACCTTCAGAGGAAGGAGGACAGTCCTACGTCCCCAGAGGGGGAATTGGACCTAGTGGGGAGAAGCACGGATCTGTAACACACCCGATGGACTGTGACATAGCCGTTCACTGTGACTTATGCTGATTTTTTTTTTAAGCTTTTATTTATTTATTTCACAGAGAGACACAGCGAGAGAGGGAACACAAGCAGGGGGAGTGGGAGAGGGAGAAGCAGACTCCCCGCCGAGCAGGGAGCCCGACGCGGGGCTCGATCCCAGGACCCTGGGATCATGACCTGAGCCGAAGGCAGACGCTTAACGACTGAGCCACCCAGGCGCCCACTCATGCTGATTCTTGACTTGTTCCTACTTCGTGGGAAGGCACCGCCATCTAATTAGGTGAAGGTCTCTCAATATAAAAGTATAAGTCCCTAAAGACCCGGAGGCCTTAAACAAACGTGAAGATCCTCTGGCCAGACTTCACTTTAGTAATGAGAGCAAGCAGCATGCCCAGCATCTCCGACATGACATGACATGGGCAATCACGGGGCTGATGCTGTCCTGTGGTCTGGGGACTGGTCTGTCGCGGCTGCCGACACCTGGACAGGCTCTGTTCCTGTAGGAAAGTGGATCTCGACCTTACTGCAGACTCTGTCTTGCTCATCAGCCTCTTCCAGAGCAGCCAAGCACAAATGATGCCCCTAGTGCACCCCAGGCCTTGGGGCCTCTCCGTTCAGCCTCCACCCTGTGAGGACTCAAGAAACTCATGTAAAGTGCTCTGGATAGTGCCTAAACACAGTTAGCCTGAAAAGACTGCCAACGGATCACTCTTCCCTGTGATTGTTGTCACTGCTAGAATCCGATGCTGTTGGGAGGCCCCCAGGGAAGAGCTTCACAGAGGGGCTGGGGGACTGTCCCGACAACAGCAGTGACCACTCCTGCTTAGTGTAGGAGGGATCGGGAATCGGGTTTGGTGTCTTTCCTACTTTACGTCTAATTATCTGCGTTTGAGATCGTTGTCATCATGCTGGTAACTGGTAGAAACGACCACGATCATCCTGCAAGCGCTGGTTCTCTGTCCTTTGTCTTCTGATCCACAGCAGTGAGGGAAGGTAGGTGGTGTTCAAGAGGGGAAAGTGAGGCTCAGACAGGTGGCACAGCCGCCCCCACTTACGTGTGGTAAATGGTGGTGCAGAGCACGACTCAGCACCTGTTGGTATCACCTCAAGGCCCAGGCCAGGATTTCCAAACCCCGGGGGCATGTTAGCAGCTCAGGATTATCAATCCCCTTTTGCACAGAAGGAAGTTGCGGCTCAGGGAGGTCCGAGGTTGACAGAGCATCTTTGGCTGTGTGGAATTGAAGCGTGCTTGGATTTAGATTGCCTAGTGCCCCCTCCTCCCTGTCCCCACAGTGGTGGAACAATCCCCTCCACGGGTGGGGCCCAGTGGGGGACACCACGGGCTCCCTGGCTCGCCACCTTATAAGTCTGCTAAAGGCAAGGGCAGCTGGGCATGGGGAATGTCCCAACGGCAGCTTTTGGGGTCTTCAAGGAAGGGGAAGGACGATGCACCACCACCACCCACCCACACAGTGCAAAGGGCTCAGCTTTGGGGAGCAGGAGTCTGGGGATGCAGGTGGCGCCTACACACTGTCTCTGCAGGCATGTAAACTGGGGCTCACAGGCACTGCTTCCCCCACGGGATGGGGCGATAGTCACGAGGCTGTCATTGAGTGCGAGTCTGCCTGTGCCTGCTAACACCCATGGCCCAGGAAGGTGGGGATTGTCATTCTTCTCTCTGGGGAAGAAGCTGAAGCACAGGGTGAGCCGCTGACTTCCCCAAAGCTGCTCTGCGTGCCCAGTCACTCAGCCAAGACCGGCACCAGTTCCGCATGGCTCCAGGCAGGAGTGGTCCGCTGTGACCGTATCTCCTCGCGCGCTTGCATCTCCAGAAGAATGGGAAACAAAGATATTTAAACATTTCTCAAACATGACAGTATTTTAATTTCCCCTTCCTTCCTCTCTGCCCTGTGTCTGTCTCTCTCTCCAGCTATACCAGAGACAAGTTGATGGAAAAAGTCAAGACAAATAACTTAAAATCTTCAAATGAGATTGGGTGCTTTGCGATTTTGACTTTTCTGTGTTGTCCTTCCATTAACACAGATAATCAAAAGTTGGTTTTATCTTTCTGACTGTTGATCTGTCTACCCATATGCTTATCTGTGTGTGTTCTTCAATGTGGGAAGGGGTCAGAGTCCATGGAATTGGGCTGGAAGCTTCTATCAATGCAACATGTCTTACTGGTTCTACTACAATACCCTTTAATGGAACATCCGGTACCAATAGGGAGATCCCCCATTTTACCTGTCTCTGATCATCTCAGTGGCTCCAAGTTCAAGACTTAATTGTTGTATGTGGCGATTCTTTGTGGCCAGGAAAGACATGGCGGCAGGGCTCTGGAGGGCAGGACTCCCAAGGGGCAGGTGGCAAGGGCAGAGGAGATGGAGTGGCCATGCTCTGTCCTGGGTCCTGAGAGCAGGAGCACGGGACTTTCTATACCACGTGGTGACAGTCTCTGGCATTTGCCATATTGTCAAGTGGGGTCTACTTGCTGACATTTCTCCATCTGGCTCTGGTGGCCAAGGAAGACAGGACTCAGGGGTGGGCAGTGCGTCTACGCAGAGCCCTGGGGTCTTCCTGTGTTTAAATGTTTATCCAAAAAAGAAACAAATAGTCTGGAGTTTCACTTTCTCTGTGGCCAAAAAGTACTGGTTTCTTTTCTAGATGGTTTCCTCACTGAATCACTGCTCTTGTGGGCCCTGGAGGTTTGGGCTCTGGCGCTGGGTTGCAGGGAGGCTGGGGGCCTTTCTAACTGGGCTGTGGGGCCGAGGAGTCTGGGAGGGTGTTCCAGGTGGGGCTGGGTCACATGAAAGCTGATGCCCATTCCTGTCACCAACGTGAGCTGTGTTGGACGGGCGCCGAGGTGGCCGGGAGAAGTCCTGGACCCAGCAGCACAGTTGGAAGGAAGGCTCACCTTAACTCTGTGCTTCATTGAGGGTTGGCCATAGAGGGTTCCAGGCTAGGCTTATTCTTTGTCTTAAAAGGCAGGCAGCTAGGGTGGCTAAGAACCTGCATGAATTTTGGGGGGTACAGAAACATTCGGTCTATAGCAGGGGTGATACAGTAATAATGCCATTATGACTGAACAGTTGTGTCCCCCCCAAATTCATATGTTAAATCCCAGCCCCCAAGGTGACGGTGCTGGGGGGGGGCCTTTGAGGGGTGAGCAGGTGGTGAGGAGGCCCCCCTTGTGTGGGAGGAGTGCCCTTGTGAAAAGCGTCCGGAGAGCCAGCCTCCCTGCTTTATGCCACTTGAGGACACAAGAAGCCAGCAGTCTGCGACCCGTCCACGCTGCTGCCTCCACGGCAATGAGGAGCACATTTCTGTTGTGTGAGCCGGCGCCGTGCGGTACTTGGCCGTGGCATTCCGGATGAAGAAAGACAAACACTTGTCTCGAGTCTTCTCTCTGTCTCTTCACCTGTGTCTCTGTCTCTGTCTCTCTCCAGATCTTTTTCTTATCTCTCTCTCGATTTAAAAAGCATTTATAAGCATTTATTCTCTCTCTTTACTGTGAAAGTTGCCCATCATACTTAGCTTTGTAAACAGCTGTGTGTTTCTGTGCCTGCTGTCCCCAGCCTTGCACATTTGAAGAAACTGTTGAGATCGCTTCTTTTTAGAGATTTCTTTCTGTATTGCTGATAAAGTTTCCTAGATACCTATCTAGAGAGAGCTATAGATGTGTATATATGCTTATGCTGTCTTTTATTCAGAAAAGGGACCAGGAGCCTCCTTTTGTCTTTCGATATTTGAAAGGATGAAAGCTCCACTTGCAGATGGGAGGGCAGCCCGTTCTCCAAGCCTCCTGGCTGGAGACCCCGTGGTGTGGGTGCCGCACAGATCCCTGGGAGGTCTGAGGGAGCATTAGGACTTACTCTGGTGTTCCAAGTTCCATGGCCATAAAGAAGGATGCTCTCAGCCACTCAAGGGCGGAAACTTTGAATGTAAGATGCTTCTCCTTAAATCTATTAACCATAATTGTAATCAAGGATGCACTACTGGCTGAGTTTCAGATCTAATTTTCTAATAGTATAGCCCAAGGAAATCTGTAGAAGCCCCAAGGATATCGCATAGTTTCTGCAAACCTCTAAAGATGAACCATTTTATGAATCATCACATGAGAAAGACCTGGTCACGACACTGCAGGATAAACCTGGCAAATGACCCATGTTTTCATTAACTCCATGGAACCAACAGTTGACTGACACTTGCCTTCTGAGCTATTGCAATGATTCCTTCAGTGTTTTTTAATCAGGAAACATGTATTGAGCCCCCCCCCCTTTACTGTGTGCTGGGTACTGTGCTGAACACTAGCTAAGTAGTGTAATGTTGCCTTTGATGGGTTCGCATTCCAGAGGTGGACTGCACACTGTTGAAAAGATTTTATTTTGGGATATTACTTGTCTGATTACATGTAACAGTGCTCTGTGCAAATGGTGTGTGCATGTAAAAGTTAGATAGATGAATAGATAAGCAGATGATAGATGGGGAAATATGGATGGATGGATGGATGGATGCATGGATGGATGGGTGGATGGGTGGATGGATGGATGGATGGATGGATGGATAGATGGATGGATGGATGGATGGATGGACAGTTGGTTGGATGGGTGGATGGATGAACAGATCAACATTTGTGAAAATAAAACATCGTCTGCACTATCAGGTGAACTCTGACACGTTGCTGGCAGTCAGCGTCTACTACAAGTACCTTATTCATGTGACTAAAGTCTCCAGTGTTGTTCATAAAGTGACTTGCTGTACCTGTGTTGCCTTGGGTAGCAAATTCTTTGGCTCTGCCTCAGAATTGATTGTGAGGCATCCATTTTACTTAAACCAGTAAGTGAGAAATGTGTACATCTTCTCCAGTCTGCTTATTATTTTAATAATTTAAGTGCCATCTTGCCTGCAAAAATGCCCCAGATACTTAAAGGTACAGGAATAGTCGTGTGATAGCAGAAAAATAGCAGAGGTTAAGAAAAGCAGTATGAAGAGTCTATGGTCAGAAAAAACTTACTGGAAAGTTATCTGATGTAAATCGTATATATTCAGTCTTCATTTCAAAGACAAACAAAATTTCCAAAAAGGGAAATGTTTGTTAATTCAAAAGTAACCAATGTCATGCCTTTATTTTATTTATTTTCTCACAGCATGCACTTATAGGTATTTCCTGCTTTAATCCCTTGAGCTTCCGTGAACGCTTTTTAAGTCAATCAGTCAATCTACGTTTTTGAGCTAACCAAGGAAATCAAATGTACTGCAATTCAGAGACGAAAATGCTTTTTCCCC
Source organism: Eumetopias jubatus (assembly GCF_037043125.1). Classification (NCBI taxonomy): domain Eukaryota; kingdom Metazoa; phylum Chordata; class Mammalia; order Carnivora; family Otariidae; genus Eumetopias; species Eumetopias jubatus. The sequence continues at coordinate 2,901,403 of NW_028274815.1, forward strand.
AAATAAAACTAATGCAATGTAGCAGGTACTCCCTAGCAAAAATATCACTCTTACTTAGTCACAACAAATAGATTTCCATTGGAGCCACTGTGAGCTGCATGAGATATGAAAGCTCTTTCCATAAGTACATCGTGACCAATAAGCAGCCTCATATATCTTAGAACCATTGGAAAGAGAAAAATAGAAAAAAAAAAGAAAAAAGTAACAAAATGTTATGGAATGGTCTGTGCGTTTCCTTCCTTCTGTCTTCAACCTAGCCCATGCTCTTGATTTAAAAGAAATATCACCTTTCAAGTTTCCATGTTGTCAAAGTATTTAAAACTCCAGCGGTGGGAACCTAGGATCGCCACCAGGGTGTAGAGTAAATGTTTCCATCAAGCCCTGTGAAATGGGCTGGTGTGTGGACCCCTGCACGATGGTCAGATTATCTCTGGACCTTGTCAGATATGCAATAGAAAAGGGCAAATCTGTCTCTGTCTGGATAAACCAAATGGCAACCAGAGGACCCTAGGATGTGAGCCACATGCTTGTAACACTTTTCTTGGGTCAGCTCCATGTCAGACACAGTCCTCGGTGCTGAGGACAGGAAAGTCAGAGGCATCAGACACAAGTGCAGGAACTCAGATTAGGTGTTCTTCGCAAATGCAGGTTGTTAGGGTCTATTCATGGTTGGAACAGGATTGATTGACAGGCACAGAAATCACGGTCTTTCTGCTGAGACACAAGACAAAGAGCAGACAGGATGGCTCTTCCAGTGTCCACCCAGCTCTACTGTGGCAGCTTTGTAGATGTTTTCTGGGAGTGGCCATGGGGGGGTTCCCGGTCCTGGGGAGACCTGGGGTTCCGGGCACAGGGGCCCTGGTGGTTTTGGCCCCTGCAATGAGTGGTACACCTGCTCCTGGAGGAACAAAGCAGGAACCATTCTGCACCAGCTGACCATGGAATGGCCATGGAATGGCCACTCACAGGGAACATCAAACATTACCCTCTGACTCCACTTTTGATCTGGGCAGGAAACGCTTGCTTTATATTTGCTGTTATGTTTAATGATTTGTAAAATCAACAGCTACAGAAATTGCTACTCTCCAGGCTTGCCATCCCTCCCTTCTGTGTCCAATACCTGCCTCCCTGGACCACGTTTTTTCTCCTGCGGGCGCGTTGTTTCTGAAATTGGATTCCAAGCAGGCCTGGGAAGCACTAGCAGGCGTTTCTGGCAACATCTGCGATGCTTTCCGTGTGTGGCTCTTGAGAGATCATCTTGAACTTGCTCATCAAGGGGCTCATTTAATCCTGACGACAGCCCTGCAGGGCATCTGCAGCCGGTTTTCCTCTTCCCTTTTGTAGAGGAGCAAACTGAGGCTCAGAAAATAAATTAAGTGGCACGGCTGGTCAGTGGCAGAGGCGGGATGAGAACCCACGCCCTGAGTCTCAGTTCAGAGTGGCATTGGTGTCTCTGGTCATCCGTGCTCTCATCCATGTTTGGACAGCACTCTATCGCGGTGCTCATCATACAGCCCGTGAACCTCCAGTCAGTTGTGCCCATGTGACCAGCACACCAATGAATTTATGTGGCTGGAATTGCTTGTTGACGGGCCACCTGGGATGTCCCCAGCTCCCTCTGCTCTTCACTGGGTGCCTCATTCCTTCTGGCCAGTGTCACTCACGTGCCAAAATCCAGCACAGTTGCTTGGATGGTGGGTGAGGGGCTGGGAAAGGGAGAAAATGTAAGAAGAATGTATAGTATACACAGAACTAAAACAAGTCATATTCAATTATTTTAATGAGCCCCACGCAGCATTAGCAACTCCACAAATCTGCCTGCAGATGGGTTACCATGAAACAGCAGAGCACCAAAGACAAGAAGCAGTTTGAGGAGACAAAGAGAGGTCGCCTTTTAAGAACTACGGCCAGAATGACAGCAAGGGTCCACAGAAACAACAGAGGCCACAAGGCAAAGAAAACATCTAAGTGCTAAGAGCAAATAATCATCAATTTAGGATTTTACACAGGGTAAACTTATTATTCCAGAATGGCACAGAAATAAGATATTTTAGTCTCCTCCGTAGAAAATTTAGAATGTACCTAAAGTAAAACAAGAACAAATAGACAATTTAAATGTACTTTTAACATTAAGTGATTGTATTGGTAGTTTCGGCACCAAACCTGAAGACTTTTATGTGCAGGCTCCAGGGAACATTCCAGGGGTGTGTATCCCAGTTATGAGAGCAGAATCAGGAAAGATGTGAGACGACTGATTTATGTGTTTGGTATGACCTTGATATCAAAATCAGGGAACAGTAAAAAATTATATGCTAATCTCTCTATGAATACACCCTGAAATATATTAATGTTAGCAGACCAATTCCAGGGGTGTATACAAAAGTACCTCCTGACAAAGTGGGATTATCATAGGAATACAAAGATGTTTATCGTTAGGGAAAAACACACACAACTCAGCTCTTTCCAGTGATTAAATGGGAAGACAACACATGTCACTTCAGTAGATACACGGGAAGGACTTGGCGTGGCACTCATCCTGATGGGAAGGCTCAGTGTTGGAAAGATCCACATTTATCCACAAGGGAAAGCGGTTCTATTAAATATCCCCTGAGGGTTTTTTTTAAATTTTTTTTATGTGACAGGCTCACGGAAGCAAAGGGCCAAGAATATCTTTCTAGTTACGGCTGTGTGACAAGCTACCCCAAAGCTTGGCGGCTCCAGACCTTTATTTTACTCAGTGATCTGCAGTCCGGGCAGGGTGTGGAAGTAGCGTGTCGACCACATGAGTGAGTGTATGCAGAAAACACAACCTGCCACTAATATTTGAAGCAATTTTGAAGAACAAGGAATTCCTCCATTAGCTCCATTAGATAATAAGGTGAAACAATTAGGAGACATTTAGCATCGGTGCATTGGTAAAAAAGATGGATAAACAGAAGAGCATATGGAGTCCTGGAATGGACCCACTCATAATGGAAACATGTTTTATGACCAATGTGGAAATGCAAACCACCGAGTGAAACATAGACTATAAAGTGACAAGTGGTGAAGGCCCGGTCATTATCCAAGCATATGGAGAAAAAAAGGAGGTACCGCCCTACTTTATTAATAATAATCATAGCTCACACAGAATACATAGTACTTTCCAGGCATTTTGCACTCATTGTTTCTCATTCTGAATTTTAAAATTTTTATTTATTTGAGAGAGAGAGAGAGAGAGAGAGAGAATGCAGGAGCAGGGGGAGGGGCAGAGGGAGAGGGAGAAGCAGACTCCCCGCTGAGCAGAGAGCCCGATGCGGGGCTCGGTCCCAGGACCCTGGATCATGACCTGAGCTGAAGGTGGGGTCTTAACCGACTGAGCCGCCCAGGTGTCCCTTTCTCATTCTGACAGAATCCTTGAAGAGTAGATTTGAAAGGTAAAAGTTTACTTCACTCACATAAGATCACAAACCTGCTCAGCACGAGAGCCAAGATTTAAATCTAGAACCAAACTGCGGATTCTCACACCTGGGAGGCTGGTTCCCACCTCACACTTTTCTCAGGTAGTTACCTTTCCTTGAAGTCTCTCTCTGATCTCCAAACTTGTGTCAACTCACTTTGCCATGTTTCTTTCTGCTCATCGCTGGAGTGTCAGTCGTCACTCCCAGAGCCATTTCTGGTAGCCCCTTCTCCCAGACAGGGTGAGTCTGTCCTCACGTTCACATCAGAACTTGGGGGCAGCAAAGGCAGGGTTCACCTGTCCCCTCCAGTCCAAGGCGGACAGGTATTTGTCAGAGATACGATTATTCAAACGTTAAGAAATTCAGCTGTGTAAAATTTCAAACATCAACCACTACTCTATTTAACTAAAAATGGAAGAGCTGTATTTTAAAAATACCAAGATTGAAATAAAGAGCAAACAGAAGTGCTAAGCATGTCGGTGTCACAGGGTGAAGGCTGGAGCTGGATCCACCTGCCGTTGGAGGTGGGCTGTGCCTGGGCCCCGTGGAGCCTGCTGTCCCCTGCTGTCCCCGGGGCCAGCTCCCACTCAGTGCACAGACTTCAGTGAAGGAGCGCCTGCGTCTGCTGTGGCTGTGGTCTCGGCCACGGTGATTCGCAGAAACCCTGTATCGCTCCCAGGCCGTCCAAGTGGTTTCTGCACCAGCCTCTTGTGCTTTGTCACCCTGTCTCCCAGCACGCTTACCCCTGGTTTGAGGTGCCAGGGAAGCAGGGAGAGGGTTCCAGGCAGAGAAGACAGAACTCCGTCCTTTCCAAAGTTCATGAAGACCTTCCTCTCTACGGCCTGTTAAGTGTCTTCTGCCTTGACTTCACAGTAAGATTGTAAATCGCACTGAAATGGATTTTTTTTTTTTTTTGTAAAGGAACGCACACATTTTATGAAAAATACTGTACTCATTTTGCAATACAACTAACATTCTTAGTAGCATCTTTTATAGATGAACCTTACAGTATATTAAATGTAGCACAGTGTAGTGCACTGAAATGGATTCCTGGGTCTGATCTGAGGTGGGGATCCAATTGCACTTTGTCACAAGGACGTAACCAGTGGTGCTTCTGTCCCTTTCCCTCTGCAACTCCAGCTCTGCACACAACACACACACAGTCACAGAGTGCGACTTACAACACATTCATAGCTTTGTTCCTGGGCTTCCTGCTCGGCTCCCTTGGTCTGTGGTTTCCACTGCGTCAAATCACACTGCCTTACGTCACTATAATCTTGCAAGTGCTGTTATCTCTGAGGGCAAATCCTTCGCTCCCTTGTCCGCCATCAACTTTGTTCTTAATCTTCATAAAAGTCTAGCTAGTATGAGATGAGCCTCTGTTTTTCCAGAGACTGTTTATAATTGGCCTTCCAACTTCCTCAAAACAGTGCTGGGATTTTGATGGAGACTGCTTTGAAGAGAGATAATTGCGGAGAATTTATAACCTTATGCTGTAAGCTTTCCTATCCATGAGCATGGATATTTCCCTCAACCTTATTAGGTATTAGGTAAAAAAAAACATATCATCCTCGATAGCCACAAAAATACCACACACACACACACACACACACACACACACGCATGCGCGCGCACACAAAGATGACCAATGTCTTTCAATGGCGCTTAATATTCTCCATAAAGATCTTGTACATCTTTGGTTAGATTTTTTTCTTGTGTTTTTCTTATTATTGCTATGGAGAATTGTGGGATTATTTTTCTAACATTTATGGCTGGTTACAGAAATGCCACGGACTTGTGTGGATTGATTTTTTGCCCAACGACCTTGCTAACTCTCTTATTAATTCAATAATTTAACTGTTGATTCTTTTGGTCTTTCTATGTGCAATCTTCCTTCTTTTAAATCCTTTTATATCTTTTCAATTTTTCCCTTTCTTTCTTTTTTCCCCTCTCACGGTTCAATATTGAATAGAAGTGGTGGCAAAGGGTACTCTTCTCTTATTCTTGCTCTTAAAGGGGATGCTTTAAACATTTCACTGTTGACTTATCTTTGCAACAGTTTTTTTTAACCCCCACTCTTAGGTTATTCCTAGTTTGCTAAGAGCTTTTATCTTGAATGGATATTGAGTTTTATAGGATTATTTCATTACATCTATTGGGATAATCATGTGGGTTTTGTCATTTATCCTGTTATGAATCTATTAATGTCATTAGTTACTTTAATAGATTTTTAAGTGAGAGAGAAGTGTTGTATTCCTGACATCAGCCCATCTTGGCCATGGTTTGTTTTTTATTTTCCTTTATTTCCTTTTATTGTCTTCTTGCACCAGCTAGGGCTTCCAGCATGTGTGAAATAGGAGTGTTGAGAAAGGAACCCCTTACCTTGTTCCTGAACTTAGGGGGAAATCATCCAGATTTTCACCATTAAGAATGACACTAACTGTATTTTCTTGTAGATGTTCTCCACGTTGTGGAGAGAGAGCTCTTGTGTCTCTCCCTCTGTTTTAACAAGTTAAGAAAATCCTTCTGTATGTTTGCTGAGAAGTTTTATCACGAATGGGTGTTGGAGTTTTGTCAAATGCGTTTTCTGTTCCAATTGCTATATGCAAAAGCATGTGCTTTTTCTGTTTTAGCCTGTCAATGTGGTTTAGTGCAGTGATTTATTTTCAAATGTTGACCCAGTCTTTCACATCTGCAGTGAGTCCACTTGATCTTGGTGTAAAATTCTTTCCTTATATTTTGTTGTACATTACTTGCTGATAGTTTATTCAGGGTTTTTGCATCTTTCTTCATAAGAGGTCTTGGTCTGTAGTTTCCTTTTTTTTTTTTTTTTTTGGTATTGTTTTTATCAGGTTTTCGTACTTGGGTAATGCTGGCCTCATAGAATGAGTTATGAAGTATTCTCTTTGCTTCTGTTTTCTGGAAGATACTGTGGAGAATTGGTATCATTTCTTCCTTAATAGTTTAGTAGGATTCACCAGTGAATTTATTTAGTAGATAATAGGCCTACCCAGATGATCTGCTTTACCTGTGTGGGTTTGGTAGTTTTTAATCTGTCAGTTAATTGGTCTATTTCATCTAGGTTATCAAATAGGAGAGCGTAGAGTTGCTTCTAGCATTTCTTTATTATCTTTTAAATGTCTGTGGACTCAGTGATGATGACCCCTCTTTCACTTCCAGTATTGGCAACATGTGTCTTCTCTCATTTTTTTCTTGGTTAGTCTGGCTAGAGGTTTATCAATTTTATTGATCTTTTTAAAGAAGCAGCTTATGGTTTTTATTAACTGTTTTTCTTGTTCTGTATTCATTGATTTATGCTCTAATTTTATGATTTCTTCATCTGCTTACTTTAGGATTAAACTGTTTTCCTTTCTTTAGTTTCCTGAGGTAGAAACTTAGGTGGGTGATTTTGAGCTTTCTTCTTTTGTAATATGTAACACTTAATGCTGTAAAATTTCCTCCTAGCTCTGTTTTTGCTGGAAGTTTTGATAATCTATACACTCACTTTCATTCACTTGAAAATGTCTTAAAATTTCTCTTGAGACCTCTTTTTTGAATTATGTGTTATTTGGAAGTGTGTTGTGTAATTTTTCAAATACGGGAGGATTTCCCAGCTATCCCTTGGCTATAATTTCTAGTTTAATTACGTTGTGATCCAAGGACATGTTTTGTATGATTTCTCTTCTTTTAAATTTGTTGATGTGTATCTTGCAGCTCCCTGTGGTCTGTCTTGGTGAATATTCCAGACTGAGCTGGAGAAGAATGTGTGAAGAGCCGGAGACTTCCGGCTCTGGGTAGAGTGTTCTATATGTGTCATTAGGTCAAGTGGATTGATAGTGCTACTCAGGTCAACTTTATCTTCACTGATTTCTCCCTGCTGGTATGTTACTTATTGAAAGATGGGTGTCAAAGTCGTTAGCCAGAATTATGGATTTGTCCAGTTTCCTTGTTCTATCAGTTTTCACCTCATGTATTTTGATGCTCTCTTGTTTGGTGCTCACTTCTTGGCAATTGTTATGTCTTATGGAGAAATGTCCCGTTTATCATGATACGGTGCCACTCTTCATCCGTTAGATGTTCCTCCCTCTGAAGTCTGACTTTTATAAAAATAGGATACTTTCTTAATATTTCCTTTGATTAATATTAGCACGCTATATATTTTCCATTCTTTTACTTTAAACATACTGAGCCCTTATATTTAAAGTGAATTTCTTGTAAATATGGTTTAGTCTTGTTTTTTTAATCTACTATGAAGAGTTGGATAATTCTGGTGCATTAGTGTTACCATGTTTTATATTTTTCCATCCTTTTCCGATATTGAATGTTTATTTGTACAGTGAGTTTCTTGTAGGCAGTATAGTGTTGAGTGTTGCTTTTTTATTCAATCTTACCATTGCTATCATTTAACTGCGGAGTTTAGACCATCTGTATTCAATGTGATTATTGTTGACAGTTTGCTTTAACTGTATCATCTTGCTACTTGTTTTTCTATTTCTACCATTATTACTTTCTTTTCCTTTCACTGTCTTCTTTGGGAAATTGGACATTTTCTCCTTATTCAATTGTTCTTTTCTGTTGGTTGATTAGCTACAATTCTGTATTTTTACTTTAGTGGTTGCTTCAGGGTTTATAGTAACCACCTTTAACTTATCTCAGTGATACGATTGATATGAGGATATTGTATTAGAATATGCGTGAGTTTCTTGTGCTTGATAAAATAAGCAGAAAATAATAATTCCGTAGAGCATTATGACTTGTCTGTGTGCACAAGAACATTTTGAGGAGAAATAGGTTATCAGTTATAATGTATTTTGAGGCTAGGAAGAACTGATTTTTCTGGCAGCCCTATGATGTTTCCTAAAATATTTGTGCTACGTAAAACTATGGGAAAAGGGGAGCTACTGTACAATATATTTAGTAGGTAGAGAGTTAATTGAATTTAAATAAAAATGTCTTTGACTTAATTTTTAAATACAAGTTTAACTGAAGTTAATAAAAATTTCTTTGGTATGGGACGTCAATGACCAATAATAGGTTCCATGAGCTAGGGTCTTGCAGGCAATTTCCAGTATGAACACAGGACTGTTTTTGTCAGGTTTTCTTTCAGGATGGGTCCCACAGAAAACCTTGGAGATGCTGTGATAAATATAAATATTCTCTGAAAGTTCTGGATGCTCTGCTCAAGAGGTGCTGTTGAAATGTCCACAATAGCCAAACTGTGGAAAGAGCCAAGATGTCCATCGACAGATGAATGGATAAAGAAGATGTGGTATATATACACAGTGGAATATTATGCAGCCATCAAAAGGAATGAGATCTTGCCGTTTGCAATGACGTGGATGGAACTGGAGGGTGTTATGCTGAGTGAAATAAGTCAATCAGAGAAAGACATGTATCATATGACCTCACAGATATGAGGAATTCTTAATCTCAGGAAACAAACTGAGTGTTGCTGGAGTGGTGGGGGGTTGGAGGGATGGGGTGGCTGGGTGATAGACACTGGGGAGGGTATGTGCTATGGTGAGCGCTGTGAATTGTGCAAGACTGTTGAATCACAGATCTGTACCTCTGAAACAAATAATGCAATACATGTTAAGAAAAAAAAAAAGAAGATAGAAGGAGGGGAAGAATGAAGGGGAGTAAGTCGGAGGGGGAGACGAACCATGAGAGATGATGGACTCTGAAAAACAAACTGAGGGTTCTAGAGGGGAGGGGGTGGGGGGATGGGTTAGCCTGGTGATGGGTATTAAAGAGGGCACGTTCTGCGTGGAGCACTGGGTGTTATGCACAAACAATGAATCATGGAACACTACATCAAAAACTAATAATGTAATGTATGGTGATTAACATAACAATAAATAATTTAAAGTAAAAAAAAAAAGAGATGCTGTTGATGAAGTGACAAGAGAGAGGTGGAAACAGAGGTCTCCATAAAGAGCTGCTCTTCCTATAGAAACAGTGTGGCCGTGACTTGCTGTCACAGAGGAATTTTCGAAACTACACTAGTAGAGATGAAGTAGCTAACAGTCTCTCATTATTGATGGTTATGACTTGCCTCTCCTAACCTAGTGGAGCAACACCTAAAATGTAAATATGCTTTTCTTGACTGGTTACTGGGGAAGTTCAGAACTGCCCCATTTTGATGATTGTGACACATCCTAAGCACACGTTTTGCTACCTCAACCTTCCCACCAGTCTATGTGCAGTTAGCCATGGTTCTTTGTCAAATAAAAGAGTGAATAATTTTGTATTTCTTAAGCTGTTTCAAACAACTTTTATGCAACAAGGTAGGGATTTAAACAGAAGCCAACCAGCCCAAACAAATGAAAAAGTAAGAGACATCCATATATAATCTTACCTATTCAAATCATCTTAATGCTCTTACATTTCTTTTCCATCCGAATCTGTGGCCTTGGCACTGTCTTAGTCTGTTTGGGCTACCATAAAAAATACCACAGACCGTGGGGCTTAAACACAGCGATTTACTTCTCATTGTTCTGGGGGCTGGAAGTCCAAGATCAAGGTGCTGGTCGGTCCTGTGTCTGGTGCCGTCTCTCTTCCTGGTTTGCAGATGGCTATGTTCATGCTGTGTCCTTACGTTGTGGAGAGAGAGCTCTTGTGTCTCTCCCTCTGTTAAAAGGGCACTAATCCCATCATGGGGGCTCTACCCTCATTTCCTAATCACCCCAGTGGTCCCACCTCCTCACACCATCACATTGGGGGTTAGGATTCCAGCATACGGACACAAACCTTCAGTCTGTGGCAGGTACCCACAGTCTCTCATATCAGCACCTCAGATTGCTTCTGTCTTCAAACCCCACTGCTCTGTCTCTCTCTGTGAACTTCCCTCACCTATCTGCTTCCTACTGTCACCAGCTTGGTCTCCCTGATGCCTCGCCTTCCATACTGACATGCCAGCTCTTAACCTGGTGATCATATGGGGAGCAGGGGATGGAGGAGGTTCTCAGAACCTTGTTTACATTATTGCCAGGGGCTGCCCCTTCCACTGAGAAGACATGATCTCAGAAAGCAGCACTGACCATGGCTGCCCCTCCTTTGACATCCCAGTGTGGGAGAGCCTCTGCCAAATCAGTGTGCTGTTCATACCCCAGCCCCTTAGCAGCAGCCTCTGTTACACAGGTGGAGCCTCACATGCCCTATAAACATGGCCCAGCCTCTCCAGCTTCCTGCCCCTATGCTTGTGAGCCCTTGTGTTCTGCTCTGTTGGAGTCCCTTTGCCTCAGACTTGGTTTCCGTCTCTCTGGAAATACAGGTGCTTGCCTTGGATCTTGATTTCTCTAACTCTGAATAACATCTGGCACATAAACTTGTGCCTACTTGTGGCCCTAGACAATGAGACCAACCTTATTCCAAGGTTCCTCTCCCCACCTTGTGGGTTTTGCTAGTTCAGGCATTTGGACAGCACCCATCCAACTGGCTATAAAATAAAGGCAGTCTCCTAAGTAAAGATAGGAGAGAAGAAAAGTGCACGTACTCATACACTAGAGCCTTATTCCAGGCCTGCTTGAATAGGAAGATATTTCTTAGTTTAAATACAACCGTCACCTTATTTACAAGTGGAAGTCTATAAACATATGAATAGTCCTTATGATGACAAATGCTGTGATGCAAGCACATTTGTGAATGCAAACAAAGGACAGCAAATAATGAATGCAAACAAATATTTAACACTCACTGGGGTAAGATGTACAGACTCTAATAATTTTCCTAATTGGTCTTCCTCCCTGTGGATAGGCAGTTTTGTTAACCTTTTGCTGTTTACAAATACACATCTGTATACACGTAGGTAGAGAGCTACCCGTTATTTTGCATTGCTCATGAGTGTGGTGTTCCAAATAAGGGCTTTTGCTGGATAATTAAAACCTACTGTTTTTGGTACTATGCTCCTAATCTGCCTTCTTCCAAGCTTCCTGTGGTGGTTTCTGTTTTCCTCTAGAGTTCTTTCCCAGGAGCCTCTCCTCCCTTTACCTTCTCTGCAAACCACATGACCTGGTTGATGAGATTTCTACATTAAGCATCAATGACAAGGCCTGAGTGATGGCTGCTGGAGTCTTCCACACTTATTTGGGGTGCCTACATATGTCCCATAGTGGTTTTCCACTTACTTTCAGTAGCTAATGTTTGCTTTCATAGCCATCTCAGAACGTATGGAAAGTGATTGTTATTTTAAACTCAAATGGTAAGAAGTTAGTGACAACAGGAATAAGTAAAGTCATTGAGATACTGGTTTAAATTATCAGAATTATTTTCTTGAAACTATGTGGCAATTTTACTCTATTTTTTCATGTATACTACCTAAGGATTGAATCATTTTAATAAGCTGCAAAGGTTATAAATGTTTCATTGAACAATGAATGCTGTAAACCCGTTAGCGAGTATGCATACAAAAAGCGCTCATTACTGTTAATTATTAGCAAAACTGATTTGCTGGTTGAGACTGCAGAACCAGAAGCTAACACAGGAATATTTAACATTGTATGTTAATGAGGAGGTAGGTGCAATACAGATGATTGTGGAGCACGGGAGAAAAGGGAAGGTGATTTTAATGAAAAAAAATGAGGTAGTGTCTGGAAGAATAATACCTAACAGAAGCTGGACTTTTGCTAGTAATATTCTCAATAGTAACACAGGAAAGCCCTCTTTTCAAATAGGTTACCGGTGACAGAAAGGAGGTGTGACTGTAAAGCAAAGCAGAAAGAACTGCTTTGAAGGAATCCTAGCAAACCTCCATACTCTCTCCCTGGTCTCTCTGCCTCTCTGGGCTGGGCTTTCCTCCTGTCGCTGGGAGCTCCCCTTCCTAACAGCCCTTGCCAGCTCCTTCTCTGCGCTTCAGGCTGTTTTCTCATAGTACCTTTGGTCTTGTAATTCCATCCTCCCTGATTGCTACACACGAATCCTTGCTCCTGCATGACCCCCGCCTCCTCCAGTGTCCCTAAAATCGGCCTGAGTCCAACCATCTCTGTCCCTGCTGGCTCCCCTCCTGCACCCAACCCCACCACGGTCAGTGCTGTTCTCTGTCCCCCTCTCGCTACTTCTGGACACATTGTGTGCTTCTGTTGCAGCCTTCTGATGCACAAGGACATGTGTTCTCCACGTCTGCTTCCCCAGTCAGGTCTCTCTGAAGGCGTGGTCACGACATTTTCCATATTTGCAATGGGTAGTGCCAAGTCATACTACATGCCCAAGAAGTTGGTTGAATGAATGAATGAGTTCAAGCAATTCTGTCCATTTGTTGCAACCAAAGAGGACCCAAACCATCCGCATCCTCATTAGCTTCTTTGTCCGAAAGGACTTAAAATAGACTAGCATCCAGGTATCCCCCATGAACACTAGGCAGATTAAAGACATTTACCAAGCAAATGGAGCCTGAAGACCCAGGTTCTCTGTTCCACCCTGGTTCTCTGTTCTTCATGGTTCTTCATGGTTGTCTGTTCCCCCTGATTGCCAAATTATCATGTTCTTTATAGACTTTCCAGGCTTGCCACTGTTTTGAAGGAGCCATCCCGGTGAAGGTATCTTGGGGCCCTTCCTTTGAAATATCTGAGTCCATTTATGAGTCTCTGTCTCTGTCTTACACACACACACACACACACACACACACACACACACACGCACGCATACTCAGCCTTGGTATTTTTCTTAATCCCAAACAGTTTATTCTGGTCTGGGCACTGTAATTATTCAGTAGATGTCACTTTGATGTACTTATTTTTTTTAAAAGACTATTTATCTTAAGAGAAGTTTTAGGTTCACAGCAGAATTGAGAGGAAGGTACAGAGATTTCCCATATACTCCTGCCTCTACACACCCAGTCTCTCCCACTGGGGACATACCCCACCAGAACGGGACATTTGGTCCCATTGATACACCCACACTGACACATCATTATTACTCAAAGTCCATAGTTTACGGTAGGGTTCACTCTTGGTGTTGTCCATTCAGTGAGTTTGGAAAAACAGGTAGTGACATGTATCCATTAGAATGACAATCATACAGAATATTTTCTTGACTTACATTTGACCTTCTCAAAACTTACCTTAAAGTAAGTTTCTTTCTAATACTGAAAGAACATTAGACACATGGAGCAGGTTAATTATGCCATAAGCACAGTTCTAGTCTATGGATATTAACACCATTCTCAAACCACCTTGTAAGGCAGGTACTATGTTATCCAATTTCACACACAGGGAAACTAAGGCCAGGTGGGGTTTAACAATGGGCCCAAGGTCACTATTTGAACCATGCCGCTGGCTCCAAAGTTGCCACTCTTGAGGGACCCCTGAGGCTGCTTCCTCGACAGATGGCATCTTCATAGTGACTTTGGGCCACGGTGGCATCTCAGAGTGGCTGGGGGGCTGACCAAGGCTTCAGAGCCTCCTTACCCAACCCCAGGGCAACTCCAGTGCAGGGTGGGGCATTACCCGCAAATAGGCTTCAGTAAGATATTTTGTTTTGGACCTTCTTCATTACATTTCAGAACTGATTTATTTCACTCTGTTTCTCCATCTTCATGGGCTCTTGCTCCCAGAGGGATGCCCCACCTAGGTACCTAATCTGTTTTGATTGCTTTACCCGTCATTTTCTGCCCGTACCATCTCCGACGGGGGCAGGGAGGATTTTCCTCTTAGGCACAGATTCCTGGGGCTTACACAATGTTTCTGTAAGCAACCTTCCCACTCTGCGCCTGTCGTTAATTGATGGGAAAATGAGGTTCTCAGGAGGCATTTCCCTCCAAATATATCAATTCTATCTTGTCCCTAAGAGTGCTTCTTATTTTTCTCCTCTTTTTCAGATTTGAAACTTGTTCTTTTGGTTGATACAAGTGATGTAAACTTTTACATGCATATTTTTATTGGTGGTGTGAAAGGACGTTGAATGCAGGGCCAGTGGCGGCAGACTATGGGCTCTGGGGTCCTGAGCATGTGCGTGGGTGCGTACTGGGGTCCCCACGATGCTCTCACACTGGAGCTTTCCTCCACAAACACACAGTCGCTATCCTGCTTTGCTCTGACACTTCCTTTTGTTCAGTGAGATTCTGGAGAGTTTTTAAAGTTTCTGATTCAGATTCGTGATAGTTGAAGTCTGTTGGATTTATTACTAAGACGGTTTTCTGGTGAATTGGCTGACCCAAAAGGAAATGGATCTTATATTCAGAAGGTGGAGGAAAGCCCTGCAAAGAGAATGTGGGTCCTCAGATGGGCTTCGTTGGTCTTTTTCTTATTCTCTGGCAGAAATAACTTAGCCCTCTGGGCTTTGGTCACCAGAAGTTCACACTCTAATTCCCTTTGCTGTTGCTGGTTTCCTGTGATTTCAGATAAGTCGCCACGTCTTGAAGGGGGCTACGCGTGCTCTACCGAAAGGTAAATAGAAGCGCCAGGCAAAGGGTCGGCAGTTTAGGACTTGGAAATGTCAGCTACGCTCCATCAGAGGGTGGCTGAGGGTCAGCACCAGCGGGCGTCGAACACACTCTAGAGATAATTTAAGAAAACTTATGCATTTATACATTTTTAGGTTGAAATTTAAAATCTTTCATCATAATTTTAAGCCTTTATGAAGGACTTAATTTCCAGGGTTTGTGAATATTAACATTTAAAAAATAACGATTATGTGACTTTTTTCCAAGGGAATCTAAACGCCATAGAGATTTGATACCACTGGTTGATTTAAAAACACATGAACAATCTCTTCTTTAAATGGAAATATTACATATTGCTTCTTCCTTGAACTCATAATTCTATTCTATTTCCCCCGTAAAGTTATATCTTAATATAATATTTTTTTAAAGAACAAAATTCTTTTATTGACCATGTTGTCCTATTTCTTTGCAACAAAAATACATATATAGACTGATTAAAAAAATTTCCTTTGACTCTAAGGCTGAAAGTACTAAATTTTTTCTGAATTCAATAAGTATTAGTACAAAATTGATTAAAACAGTGTAACTATAATAATTTTATTCATTATTAAATATACAAAGTAAAGTGTTGATAATGTCCCTTTTAATTGATGGGTATGTGTGTTCTGTTTACTTTTCCCTCTTTGGCTGGTGGATTCATATGTGATATTACTTATTGCTAGAATGAGGTAAGATTTGCCATCAATTGTGTTCGTTTTTATTGTTATTATGCATGTAAATAGTGATACATGCAGTCCATAGAAATGCATTGACGAAAACAGGAGTTTTTCATAGTGACGCTATTCACTTCTCTGAAGTCCTTCTCAGACAGAAGCCAAAAAATTACATAACTGATGTATTATCCCAGAGCTATTATAATGATCTACCAGCTAATATCTCAATCAGATCCTGTTAATTTTGTTGAAAGCAAAGACTCAGGAAGCATCAACCATGCCAGAGTCTTCCTCGCCTGATGATGAGAACCACTCTCTCTCGGTCCCCACGTGCACACTTAGATTTGCCCCTTAGTCTGAACTTGGAAGCTTTTCCACCGCAGTGGGAGAGAGGCATGCTTTTCTTCTGTGAGTGGGAGAAGAGTATCATTTAAGAACTGATGGAAACCGAGTGTCACAGCTTGATTTCAAGTGGATCCACATTAGGAAAACTGCATTTAGAATGGGAGGGTTTGAGAGTGGGTTCCCTTACATGCATCCACCTGTGCACTGTAAGGAAGCTGTTAGGTCATCTTGGTTGTACATTCAAATGGCCCCAAGTGTTTTAAAAAATACCCATGCCCTGGGTCCTACCTGTAAGAATGCCAATTCCATTGCTTTGGCGTGCTGTCAGGACTTATTTTAAGAAATGCTCTCCAGGCGATTTTAAAGTGTGTTTAGGGCTGGGAACTCCCACTTAGATTCTAGGCTCTGTGAGGTTAGAAACCTGGATCCATCGCTCAGGTGAGCATCTTTGTGGCCTGATGCTGGGTGGGCCTCCATGTGCTCTCGTTTAGTTACAGCAAAGAGATTGCTTTTCCAGAGGAGCACTTATCCTGTCCGGAGCGGAGCCCAGGGAGGTCGGTGGCACAGAGTGAGGGAGGCTTCTTCCTCCTGCGGCAAACCCTGTTCTCTCCATTCCAGCCCATTCCATGCAGACCTTCCCAGCTTCCTCACAACCGTCCTCTGTCATTTGGCTTCACAGCATAAACAGCTTCATAAAATTGTATTGTGTGCCTGCTGTTTATTTATGTCTCTCCAACTAAGATGCAAGCTTCACAGCGACTAGGACTTTGTTCCTTGCTGTATCCTGAACGCCTAGAAGAGAGTCAGGGGTACAGTAGGTGCTCAGATAGAGGAAGGGGGTAGGACGGAAGGTGGAGGGGAGGGACTTTTCTCTTGGGAACTGTCAGGGAGAGGGCTGCATGGCTCGGGGGATGCCCAGCTGCAATCTCTGGGGCATCAGTTCTCCTGTGCTGGGCAGCTCGAGTTGCAGCTTTTTGCTCAGAACTAGCAGAACCACTTCAGGGCAATTTGCAAGAACCCTCTATGTTTTTGTAAGGGCTCTTTGCCCCTCATGGGCCCTCCCTGGGCCTGTCACAGGGTGGGAATGACTTTCCAAGGTGAGGATGTCCTTATTTGTTGACCCCTCTGTTGCTTGGTCCCTCCACTGCCTCCTCCCATGGGGCCTCCTCCAGCCCAGACAGCATTAGCGGTGCAGGCGGCCTACATGTCTGGGGAATCAGCCGCGTGCCTTACTGGAATCATTTCGGCAACATTTTATCGTGTGATCGAGATTCTTTATGTTTGTCACCATCATATTCTTAAAACTCACTGTGAAATTTAGCTCCAGAAAAACAACTTGCTCTGATGTAAT
Source organism: Eumetopias jubatus (assembly GCF_037043125.1). Taxonomy (NCBI): domain Eukaryota; kingdom Metazoa; phylum Chordata; class Mammalia; order Carnivora; family Otariidae; genus Eumetopias; species Eumetopias jubatus. The sequence continues at coordinate 2,918,629 of NW_028274815.1, forward strand.
AACCAAGAAAGGAAAGTCAGGTTGCAAAAGTCAGCAGACCAGTGGTCCAATGTAAGGCGTTCGGGGGTGAAAGCGCCTCCACCGTTTTGCTCTTTTACAGTTGCCAATTTGCATGTGCAAATAATTATTCCTACGGCTGATTATACTGGCACACATCTGGAACCCATAAAATAAAGGGCAAGAGATTACTGGTCCTTGCAAGGGGCTTTATTCAATTTCCATCTCGTGCCCACAAATGGTTCTGCCTGCAGAGAGTGCATTTGTTCATGCGAAGAGGCTGCCCTTTCAGGTTATAGAAAATGAGCCACTATCCAGCACCCCAAGGTCATGACCACGAAGGCGTGGTGAAGGCTTGCAAGAGATCTTGCCGGGGAGCACACACTGGCCACGCACGCGGCTCGTGAGGCAGTGAGCTGTGCTGCTCTCGTCCAGGGGGAGCTTCGGGTTTTGGACCTTCCCAAGCTTCCTTGGTGCTGCCTCAGTACTTACTTCTTTTTCTTATATTTTGATTTGTTTGCTTCTCCTCATATTTTATATCTTTTGCATGTACTCTGAGGAAAGTGGGGCCACAAGTATCTTGTAGCAGTATTCAGAAGACATCACATCTCCTTCACGGATACTCAATCTCCCAGGTGACTCTGCCCTGATTATTGACAAAGAGTTTCTGAAGAATATTTTCTTTTAATGAATCAAATATATAACTCACACAATCACGAGTAACAGTTACTGTAATAGTACCAGTTACTAGTTACTCCTTACTGTAACAGTTATACTGGTAGTACCAGTTACTAGTTATTGTTACTCCTTACTGTAACAGTTACTCTGGTAGTACCAGTTACTAGTTACTCCTTACTGTGACAGTTATACTGGTAGTACCAGTTACTAGTTATTGTTACTCCTTACTGTAACAGTTACTCTGGTAGTACCAGTTACTAGTTACTCCTTACTGTAACAGTTATACTGGTAGTACCAGTTACTAGTTATTGTTACTCCTTACTGTAACAGTTACTCTGGTAGTACCAGTTACTAGTTACTGTTACTCCTTACTGTAACAATTTCTTTCGGGGTCAGTGTGGTGCCTGTGGGATGTTCTCACAGGTGGGAGTGAGGTCCGCCAAGGGGCACAGAGCACTTGCCCCTCTGCGAGATGCTCACTCGCTCCAAAAGCAAATGAGGTGTGTGGTTATATTTGCAAAACTAATAATCACATCTTGTAAGGATGTCCTCAGTACTTTTAAAACTAATAGAGTTTTAATGCCCAGAACACTGATGATGGGTAGTGACCACATTTCGTCCTGGACCCCCCGAGTCAGCCTCCCTTTTCTGTGCTGCAGCTTCAGTGAGATGTCATGCACAAACCTTACAATTCACCCACCAAAGTGTGGAAGTCAATGTTTTCAGTATAGTGCATTATTCACTTTTAGAAATGATGATAAAATACATATAACAAAATTTGCCATTGTAACTACTTGTAAGTAGCGTTAGTTGCATCCACAATGTCGTGTAACCATTACCAGTACCTATTTCCAGAGCTTTTTCATTATCCCAAGCAAAAACTCTGACCCCATAAGAGAGTGAGCCTCTGTTTCGTCTTCTCCTTGACCCCCTGGTAACCTCTGACCTGTTTCCTGTCTCAATGGATTTGCCCATTCTAGATATTCCCCATCTGTGCAATCACAGAGTGTGTCTCCTTCTGCATCTGGGGTATTCGACTCCATATAACGTTGGCAAGGCCATCTCTGCTGCAGCTGGGTCAGAACTCCGTTCCTTTTTGTGGCCGAATCACACTCCATTGTATGAATAATCCAGATTTTGTTACACACTCACCTGGTGATGGACTCTCGGGGAGTCCCGTGGCCCATTGCTTCCGGCGGCTGTGCATAATGCCGCAGTGCGTGGAGCTGGTTGCCCAGGTCTCTGCGTCGGCCCTAATGACAAGGTCAGTATGATGCAAGTTGCCCAACCTCAGGGGGGCCGTGCACTGCTGCTTTCAGCTCCTGTTGTTGGCTGAGGGCTCCCCAGCATCTGTGGCGGGTGCCATCGGTGAGCACAGTCCTGGCGGCCCCACCGAGGTGCTACAGGCAGCTGGGCAGGCGGCGGACACCGGCCAGCAAGTCACGACTTCCTGCCACATGAAGTTCAGAGAAAGCGGACACATACAGAAGGGGCACCAAAATACCATGTTCTATCTGAAAATGTCTTCAAAGAAAATGATTGCTACCCTTCAATGCCTGACGTCACCTAGATTCTAACCTCATAAAGCTTCGGTTTCAGAATTCCCTGGTTAGCTCCTCCTCCCGTACCAGGGGTTTTCAGGAACACATGAAAGGGTTGCAATACGCTGAGCAGATCCGCACATACATCGCAAACTTCGCTAAACCAGAGACTTCCAGACCAGCTCGGTAAGTGAACAGCTCGTACAATAGGTAGTTGTTAGCGGGGAGGAAAAGGTGAATAGGCAGATGAAGAGGATTTTTAGGGCACTGAAACTGTTCTGTATTATACTATTATGGTGGCTACTTATTATAAATTTGATCATATTCATAGAATGGGCACACCAAAGGTGAACCTTAATCTAAACTATGTAGTTTGTATGCTAATGATGTGATAATGCAGATTCATCAGTTATAACAAATGTGCTGTTCTGGGGGGGTGTTGGTAGTGGGGGAGGCTGTGCACATCTGTGGTTAAGGAGTTTATAGGAAATCTCTGTAACTTCTGCTCAATTTTTCTGTGAACCTAAAACTGCTCTAAAAAAATAAAGTGTATTGAAAAAAAAAATCCAAGGATCTACATTGCACAGAAAACAAAACTATATAGCCGCCCAGAGATTACGATGGGGATGGGGTAGCACCCAGGAATCTGCGTATATGTTATATATAGCTTTATTATTATGATTACATTATATGTTAATGATTTGATTGCATATTTATATGTAATTATACATCTATTATACATGATGGAATATATGCATTTTATATATACAAAACTCTTGTGATTTGTCATCGGCATGTTGGAGACCCAGGAACGCAGTGGTTTCACCCAGTGCAAACCTGGAGCAGGGGAGCGAGTTGTATGAATCCCACAGCCTGAATGCAAGAGAAGACAATTTCCCAGCTCAAGCAGGCAGGAAAAATACTCCCTTCTTCTGCTTCTTGTTCTGCTCAGGCCCTCAACAGTTTGGACGATGCCCAGCTGCACCGGGGAGGGCCATCTACTGAATCCACAGATTCAAATGCTAATCTCACCCAGAAACGCCCTCACAGACACGGCCAGAAATAATGTCTAATCTGGGCACCCATGGCTAGTCGGTTTGGCCCAAAATTCACCAGCACAGTGTTTGGACTTAGAGTGAAGTCAGGGGCTGGTGTTCTCCAGGAGACCGGAACGATTATCAAGGCGTCTGTCCTGCAAGGTTTATTTCGTTGTCAGGATTAATTATCATGACCCACGTATGACCTATGCCCCCCAACTCGGAAAACACCTGAAAATCTGACTTGAGGTTCAAGTGAAGAGCTGAGTCTCATGATCGCTGTAGGAGGAGCCAAGATTACCACCAATTTATACACAAGGAAACTAAAGACGGGAAGTTAAGTGACATACAACATCCCCTAGCTACCGAGGGGCAGGGCCCAAATTGAAACCCAGGGCTTCTGACTCTAAACTCTGCGTTCTTTCCACCACCCCCCACCGCCTTCCCTTCCACCTAATTTATGAAGTGGAAAGCAATTCCAAACAAATCCACAACCACTGGCTTTTTATGTGTGTTTTGCTCCCGATGGTTTGCTTGGTTCCACCCCGCGGCCATTCTTTCTCTCGTGTGGGCTTGACTGTGGGCAGGGGATCCGCCAGAGTGGGCGGCAAGACCTCACTTCTGCTCGGTCAGGGATGGCCTCCTGCCGGAGGTGCACTGCCATGAATAGGTTTTACTGTGAAAGCAATTTTTGCAAACCGAACTCCTTTGCTGTCAGGAACGCTGAAAGCAGACCGCTTTGTGCTGGTGGGGGAGGAAGAGGGGCAACGCAGTGGCCCGTTTATCACCCGCGTGTCTTTCCCTGGCCTCTGCATCCCCTCCGTCGTGCACCGCAACCAGCGGCCACCAGGTTTCTCTTGAGATGAGCTGTGACCTCACGTGCCTGCAAAGCGCTTGGCTCAGTGCCCCGCCCTGGCTCCTGGGGGCTCCCTGATCCATCTTGGTCCTTCCCTGGTGCCTCTCGACCCTGTGGGGAGACTCTCGGTCCATGTCACAGCGCTTGCATTCGTGGCATGGTGTCTCTGCTCAGACAGTGAGCACCTGCCAGTGGCTTCTTTGTTGTCCGCGTTTGTATTCCCGGGGTGTACGGGGTGTGCCCATAGCCGACCCTCCATCCGTGTTTGATAATGAGCAAACCGATGAATAAGACCCTAGACTCTACCGCCCCATTTTGCTGGAGAAGCACAGCACCACACCTGAAGCAGTGAGGCAGTGGCAGGAGAACTGGCTCGTAATGCTTCCTGCGTCTGGAGCATGGGTCCCTTCTGGGGACAGAGGAGATGCAGAAGGCATCTCGGGAGGGCGGGGACAGCAACCGGCCTCAGGGACAGCTCTTTGTGGCAGGAGTTAGGAGAGGGGAGAGCAGGTGGGGACGGTGTGTGGACATGCCTGGTCAGCCACCAGGTCGGCGAGGCCGTGTGTGAAGTCCTCGGTGGGAGGGGAAGAGAACAGAGTGGGGCTGGGAGGCAGGGCCGGGGTCGGCTGGGGCGCCCCGGGGGCAGGATGCACCGCTACGGAGGCCCGGGGCAGCGGCTCCTCACGCTGATGTCCAGGCATGAGGAGGGGACGGGGCAGCCCGGCCAGAGAAGCAGAGACAGCGTGAAGGGAAGGCTCCATAGGACTGACGAATCCCGGTAAACGCATCCAGTGACACTGCTCGTGACATGAAGCAAGGTTGACGGCTGTTTTATTCCTGGGGAAACTGGTTCCATTGTTCTTTTTCAAGATTCTTCCTGCAGATGCCCACTTGTCACCTTTTTGTGAAGCAACTAGAGTCTCCTGGGAACACGGAGCCCGGGCTCTGCTGGTGTGTGTAAGGTGGGGGCCGCCCGTGTCCGCGGAGACTGTCTGGGCCTCAGTCCACACCGCTTGCGGCTGGGCGTGTGGATGACTCTCCCGTTGCCAGGCCCGGAGGCTGGAGGTGAGGTGGCCCACGATTCTCTTCTCCAAGCCCCAGGATGGGGCGAGCTTCTGGAGGGGCTGCTCTGTTCCCCGTCTCCCTGCTGGCCACAGTCGGTGGCTCCGTGGCCGGGGCAGGACAGAGTGTCGGGTGGGGCAGGTCTCCTCGGCTGCCAGGAGGGGCTTCCTCATGCCCCTGGGAGCCTCCGCACATCCCTGCTTGCAGCCACAGCAGCACCTGCGAGTAGGGGTGTCAGAGTGGCAGAGACGAGCCCTGGCCCGCCTCCCTATCCCAGCTGCCTCTCCTGTCTCCCGCTGGCCCCACATAGGAGCCGTGTCCCCATTTCTCATCAGCATCTGGCCTTTTCCCTCCACACCCTGGGGTTTTGGAGGCATTGCTCACTTCCACTCTTGAAGGAGGGCAGGGGAAGTTGCCTCCAATCTGCAGCGGAGTTGCTGAGCGTCGCTGCGCTAACCCCAGCCAGCAGCTTGGGAAGGGGGCCTTGATGGGCCCTTCCCGTGTCGCTGGACCCAGAGCCAGCCTGGAGCGGCCCACCCTGGCTGGGTGCAGAGCTCGAAGCCGGCCCGGGGACCTGGGTCTCGGGAGCCTGAGGCAAAGGCAAAGCCCACCCACCCTAGGGTCCCAACACTCCTTGCTCCCGAAAATGCACCTCCAGGCCGCTCCTCCAAGCTGCTTACTGCTCCCTGAGGGGAAAGGGGGGGTGGCAGGCATGTCGCTGTACTGTTCACACTCCGTGGTCCCCACTCATGGTCCCTGCCTCTGCTCTTGTGCTTGGCATTTAGTCTCCTGCATGTTTGGCTATTGGCTCCCTTTGGTTCGGATGAGCTGTGGGGCTAGTTCTGGCAGCTCTGGCACCGGGCCTGGTGGCTGGCCTCTCAAGGGCCTGCAGGGTCCTGCTTCCCCTGGAGGGACCCCTAAACCTGCAACCCCTGTGGTCGAGGGGCCAGGTCTGCACCTTCTCCCAGTGTCGACCAGCTGGCCCTAACCTTCACCTTTCCAGTGTGTGCACGAGGCTTTCTGGGACCATCCCTGAGCTGCAGGTGCATGGGGTTCATACCTGGGGCTAAAGAACCCCCTGGCAGGAGCCCCCCCTTCTATCCTGGGGCACTGGGATGTGAAAGGTGCAGCCACATGGAGCAGGGGCCTTGCTGCCTGGAGGGTGGGAGGTGTCGCAGGCCAGCAGCCGTGCCCTGGCGGACCGGCTGCGCACAGGTGACTAACCATGAGCCTGCCTACCTTTCTGCAAAATGGTAGGTAAAACTGCTTGTCAGTGTTGTCAGGATTTGCCCTATGTTCAATAAATGCTAAGAAGTGACATTTCCTTCCCTTGTCTGCATCTTCAACTGTGAAGAAAAAATGGGATAATTCACATGAAAGCATTTCTTAAGCCCACAAAGTACCTCATATATCCCCAGGACCCCCTAATCACGGGGGTTGCAACACTTGGGACATCTCCTGTGGCCAATGGGCGCAAATCCGGAAAGCGTGGGGAAGGCGGGGGATGAGGGATTAACATGCAGCCTGCTCCTGGAGTCCAGTCTGTTGGGTCTTCACTCTCCGAGGGAAGGAGCAGTGACATTCTGGCACGCCCGGCACCTTTGAGAGCTGCACGCAGCTGGGTGGGCTCCACTGTGGTGACCAGGCAGTAGCGACAGGAGCACAGACACTGGTAGGGTTGTCGCCTCGGCAGCTTACACTTGGAGAAGAAAGAGAGGTAAGGTTGCAAGTAGAAACCTGGGGCCATCCGCGTGTACAGGTGGAGTCAAGAGATGCCGAGACCTGGATGATCCCCCAAGGGGCAGGGGCCACCCTCACAGTGCGGCTGGGAGGTCTCCTCCTTGCAAAGTGCTCCCCGCGTGTGGGGCCATCCGCCTGTGCTGGGGGTGCATGGGCTGTGTCCCTCAGTCCTTCCAAGGGGCACAGCCTCCCACCAGGGCTGAGTGCAGGGATGTTTTAGACAGATGGGAGCAGAGGATGTCCAAGCCCTTACTGCATTTGAGACCCTAATTCCATTTGCCAATTTAGTTCTTAGTCAAAATCCATTTTTCACTCTTTTTATTTTATGCATGTTGTCATAAATGGAGGGGAAAAGAAGACTGCCTTGTCAGGATGATTGAATCTTCCATGAAATGAAAGCCGTTTCCTGAGATAGCGTCCACCAAGGCAACAAAGAGAAGGGCATTAGCCTTGGAGATGTGGTTAGGACCGCTGTCAGAATTGTGGCAAAGGGGACACTTTTTTTTTAAATTTTATTTTATTATGTTATGTTAGTCACCATACATTACATCATTAGTTGTTGATGTAGTGTTCCATGATTCACTGTTTGTGCATAACACCCAGTGCTCCACGCAGAACGTGCCCTCTTTAATACCCATCACCAGGCTAACCCATCCCCCCACACCCTCCCCTCTAGAACCCTCAGTGTGTTTTTCAGAGTCCATCCTCTCTCATGGTTTGTCTCCCCCTCCGATTCCCCCCTTCATTTTTCCTTTCCTACTATCTTCTTCTGTTTTTTAACATATAATGTATTATTTGTTTCAGAGGTACAGATCCGTGATTCAACAGTCTTGCACAATTCACAGCGCTCACCATAGCACATACCCTCCCCAGTGTCCATCACCCAGCCACCCCATCCCTCCCACCCCACCCCCCACTCCAGCAACCCTCAGTTTGTTTCCTGAGATTAAGAATTCCTCATATCAGTGAGGTCATATGATACATGTCTTTCTCTGATTGACTTATTTCGCTCAGCGTAATACCCTCCAGTTCCAGCCATGTCGTTGCAAATGGCAAGATTTCATTTTTTTAATGGCTGCATGATATTCCATTTTGTATATATACCACATCTTTATCCATTTATCTGTCAAAGGACATCTTGGCTCTTTCCACAGTTTGGCTATTGTGGACATTGCTGCTATAAACATTGGGGTGCATGTACCCCTTCAGATCCCTACATTTGTATCTTTGTGGTAAATACCCAGTAGTGCAATTGCTAGGTTCTACGGTAGCCCTATTTTCAACTGTTTGAGGAACCTCCACACTGTTTTCCAGAGTGGCTACACCAGCTTGCATTCCCACCAACAGTGTAGGAGGGTTCCGCAAAGGGGACACTTTTAACAATCTGTGTGTTTTCTTATTTTTAAAAATTGCATGGTTGGGGCACCTGGGTGGCTCAGTTGGTTAAGCGTCTGCCTTCAGCTCAGGTCATGATCCTGGAGTCCTGGGATCGAGTCCCGCATCGGGCTCCCTGCTCGGCAGGGAGTCTGCTTCTCCCTCTGACCCTCTCCCCTCTCATGCTCTCTCTCTCTCTCATTCTCTCTCTCAAATAAATAAATAAAATCTTTAAAAAAAATTGCATGGTTAATTTAAAGCAAATGATAATTTCTTGCAAACTTCAGGTCAGATGAATTTCTGTTACAGTATGATACTGAATGGCAGAGAATCCATGCCTAAAACTTACATCATCAAAGCTATTCAAGAAACTAGTTCTCAACACGAAGACAGCTTAGAAAGTGATGAAAATAATTATTAATGTATGCATTACTTTGAAATCTGCTTTTTTCTGTTTTATTTTTTAAACCTTGAAAACACTATTTTCCTTGGGTAGTTATGTGAACACATCAAATATTTAAGTCTTTGTTTGCTTACCGTTAAGTATCTGGGAATGGAGTGTTCACTCGGATACTTCAAGTAATAAAAGGAATAATTTAGTCATGGAATGTGTATATCAGTGTTTAATACGGAGTACATTGAATTTTCTTCTGAGGAGTGTCAACTGACAAAAATAACCTCGTTTACAACTATAATTTTGGAAGCTGCCAGGTGATCATTAAATTCTATTCTGGTAGCATGAAAACATTGGACACTTTTCCTACCCCCTCCCCAGGCTTCGAGGGAGTAACTCAAAACTCCTCCTTTGATTTTAGCACATGGAGCCCTGAGATGGTTTCTTAGGGTGGTTCCCTTTTAACCTCCATCCTCAATCCAAACTCTTCTTCATGTAACGCTTCTTAAATCCAGCCCTTATACATGATCTCAGAATCACAGAATGCACACTCTGGAAGGACCCTATGTATCACCTGCACCAGTAACTTTGAAGCATTTCATAAAACATCAACTCCAGTTTTTACGTGGGGAATAATGTTGGCGATGGAGAGAAGCCTGGAGTCTTGCTGCTTTTACCTGAGCCTCCCTCTCCAGCAGGGCATTGGAGCTCGGTCTGTGTAGAACATGATTTTAAAACCATCACCTTAGACCAGTCTCTGAGGCCCAGGAAGAGTAAATGAACATTGTTTATGTATTACATAAGAGAGTGCATTTAATTTTAATAAAAAGGTTCACCATAGATGTGGTCAACGTGCTACGTGGCAGGGCTGGAGAAGGCAGGTGGCAAGATCCTTAAGGGAAGGGGCGTCTTCTAGTTCTGTATCCCCAGCATTTGGTTAAACGTCTCCCCAGCACTAAGCACTTGATGAGATGGGAGAGAAGGAAGGAGGGACTGAATGAAGTCTTAGAGCCAGCCACAAGCTCACAAAGAACCAGTGAAAACAGACTGAGTGCAAAAGTTTCGGAGGGGGACAGAGACAGGAGCTTGTCAATATTGTGTTAGAGGAGGCACTTTCTAGTCCCTATAATTTAACTGACCCAGGACCCACATAAGTGGCTAAGGAATACAGCCTTGCTCATGAGTTGTGTGCACAAGTCTCCTAATGTAAGTTCCTCCGGGATACAAGGCAAGGAGACCCACAGTGGCGAGCACACGGGCATTTTCGGGGACGTACCCCCTCACACTGTTAGGCTCATTCGTTCCCAGCCTGCTGATGCCGAGGACTGTGGGCTTGAGATTGGAGGGGTAGCGGTGGGAGATTCAGGAGGGAGACTCAACCAGGGCAGGAGCCTCTGGAAGAGGCAGGGTGGCAGGCTAGACCCGAGTTTCCTCCACTCCTACATAGGGAGAGGTCTGGAGAAAGAATCTGGGAAGGTGTGAGGTGCTACCTCTGGCCACCTCACCTCTTTCCCCAAAACCAGAAAAGCAAGCAGACAAAAGCTGGGCGGCCCATTCTGCTTTCTCTTTCGAGAGTGGTGAAATGTGCCGAGTGCTATTTCAGCTGAGGAGTGGAGAATCTAGTGCAGAGTCACCCACCAGCTCATCACCAGCAATACTTGGGAGACCCTTCAAACACGCACATTCCTGGCCCTTAGCTCCAGGAATTCTGACTGGTCTGGAGCCTGGCAATCGGATTTTTAAGAAGCTTCCTAGAGTATCCTAATGAGCAGCCAGGTCTGGAAACCACTTCTTTAATGGAGGAACACACTCTACTTCATATTCTTTTTTCTCCCTACCATGTGTACTCATCATCCTCCACTGTGGGTTTTTTTTTTTTTTAACACACCAAGGTTGGGATAGCATTGCTGCTCAAACATGACATCCCGGGATGTCACTGGGGCCTGTTTTAGGAGCTGCTGGTCACAGCAGAGAGCCCACTGCCAGTGAGCACTGTTCCTTAGGAATTGCCCCACCTCCCTGCCATCTCCCCCGTCCTGGGAGACATCAGTTTGCCAAGGCCCTTTGCTTTGGAAGTAGTAGACCTGGACACTCAGGCTTGCACTCAGGGCTTGCACTCAGGGCTGGCTTTCCCAGACTGGTTGCTCTTGTGGTTCCAGAGGGCCATTCTTTCCTCCATTTTGTCCATCACGGACACCAGACAGCACTCTTGCCTGTTACCAAGAGCTTCCCTCTGCACAGTGTTAAAAGTCCCTCCAGATTACATCTCAGGCAAATGTTTACATTTCTGCCTATGGCCCATTTATTCAATCCATTGTAACTATTCATCTGAATCATATTGGGCCTTGTGGCATCTGATGCCTTTGTTTTATAGGGAAATTCAACACAGAGTGAGGAAATAATTCGACCAAGGAGACCTGTCTGTTAAAGCAAAGCTGAGGACCAGAACCAGCCCACCACGCTTGCTGCCTGGCTACAGACTCGAGTAACAAGAAAGTGTTTGTAGATTTAATATGGTCACCGTTGAAAAGAGGCTTCTTTCCTCCACATCTGTACAACTCTGGAAGCTGAACTGACCGACACTCTTGAGGCCTGACAAACGTTCTCTATTCTGAAGGCAGCTGTTATGTGCTCGGATGTATCTTTCTGCAACATTTTCACAACCTGAAATGTTTTTGGCAGAGCACGTTTGCCTCATTTGATGTTTTTCTGGTCTGGAGCATCTTTTCAGAAGAAGTGCAGTTTGTCCCACTTGCTTGGAAGCAGATGAGCTGGCTGGAGACTAGAGCAGGACTGGGAAGCCCAGAGCTATGGCCGTTCTGCCCTCACTTGAATGCTTCCATGCCACTGAGGGGAGTTTGTGTGGTTCCAGGCTTTGGGATCACCACCAGCTGGTCTCAAATAAGGGAATGAAAACGACATCTCCTGACCCTGTGCTAAAGGCCACCGGAAATCCTGTCGGTGCAGAGAAAGGGGTGAGGCACCCAGGTGTTCTGAAGACAACGTTTCGTTAATCTCCCTTAACGGTCTCAGGATTTTGCCTCTTTAGCAGATGAGGTAATGAGCACTTTGTGAGCATAAGTGACATATGCTGGTTAAAGCACTTGCTTCAGTATCAGTCTGTCAAGGGGCTGGATCTCACTGATCAACACCCTTTGGATATTTCACTTAATTTGTAACCAAATACTTGGTTCCATCCCATTAAATGGTGTCATTTAAAGAATTGAATGGATTAATGTATGTAAGTCGCCCAGTTCAGTGCCTGGCATACTGCAAGAACTCAGTAAATAATAGCTATTATATTATAAGAGCCACTGACCAAGGGAACACCTCTAACAAGTGACATCTGTTTGATTTCAAATAAGAAGAGGTAACATTTATGGAGTATTTACTCCTTATCAGGTATCATGGTAGTTATTACGTAAGGATGATTTTATTTAGTCTTTAAACCTCTAATGAAGTAGGCACTATCAGTATCCACATTTTAAGATGAGGAAGCTGAGGTTTTAGAGAAGTGAACAGCTTGCCTGAGGTCAGTTAGAGCTAAGAGTCTGTGCCCAGCCCCCCAGAGCCCTGGTACGCGACTTCCACCGCGTACTCAGGGGCCGTCACTGAAGGAAATTCCCACGGCCTTCCCACCCCCATGTTGCTCTCTAGTTGCTTACACAAAACTTCCTTGTCTCCACAAAAAGTGAGAAAACTAAGCTCAAAATGGCTGCTCTTGAAGTTTACCCTGCACCGTTTGCCAATGCAAGGCCACGGATAGTAACACTGGTATGCTGTGCCTGTCAAACCCATCCCTCAAAATTACGTATTTATTCTTGAGTTGTAGCTCATTCTCAGTGTCCTAGTGTGCATCGAAAGGTGAGGTAAGTTTTCACTGTTTGACACATTTCTGTACATAAGCATCCTTTCCTCCTTATGTCTTACCGTGTGGAGCTGACTTCGCAAACACGTACTTTGGGTGGGGACCGTCAGTGTCACATAATACACACATATAGAGAGTGTGAGGCAACTGTTACACGTGGGAGAGTGGTGGTGAGGCTGTTTGTGAGACAGTTAATAACAAAACCAATGTGAAGTCCTAATAGCAGGTGACCCCAGCCCTTGTTCCCCAGGGACTGGCAAGGAGGACTCCAGCTGGTGACAGTCTGAAAGTTCATTCTGACTTGAAGTGTGCTTGTGACAGTTTTCATCCACTAGTTCTGTTTCTGCCTTTTGAGATGATATGGAGAATAACAAACCCCGCTTTTTCTGACAGGTTGTAGCTTATGATAGGTTTCCCCGAGTCTTCTCTTTCTAGCAAAACCGTTTTGGTTTGCTAAACTCTTCCTCAAAGGGCACCTTGATTTTCCCAAGTTTGTCATTGTTCTTTTCCATGTGACATTACGGACATCCTCAAAATCCCCAGGATTATCTGTTCAGGCCTGCATCAGCTTTCCCTACATGATGCAGTACTAGCAACCTCCCTGAAATCTCAGGGGCATACAGCACAAATGCTCATTCATGTTAAATAAAAATACTCGCCAATATTTTCTTCCAATATTTTAAGCTTTTTTCCCGTATATAGTTCATTCAGCCATTGAGAGTTCACTGTATAATGTGAGGTTGGTATTTAATTTTATTATTACTTTTTACCTGTGGGTAATGACTATGTTAACACTTCCCCATGGCTTGTAATACCTCCTCTATTATATTCCAAGAAACTACACATGAGTGAGTTTGGGACCGCATTTTTACCAGTGTTTTGTCTATCTCAATGCCAAAATCACAGTTAGTTGGTATTGCTTTATAATAATTCTTAATATCTGGAGGAAAAGCCTCTGTCCTCATATTTCTGTGTGTGTGTGTGTGTGTGTGTGTGTGTGTGTTAAAATGATGTTTTATTTCAAAGAGTTTGCAGTATGGAAAAATAAAGAATTTCCAGTATGGGACCCAACTTGCACACCTGGAATAAATCACATATGGTCATGATATATCCATTTGATCTGATATTGGAATCTTTTGAATATAATTTTAGAATATTTACATCAATATTTCATAATATTAGTCTGCAATTTTCCCATCTTTTATTTATCAGGTGTAGGTTATATCACTATATTCTTGTTTAGAATTTCCAGAGCTATTCTTGAACTTTTTATATTGATCTCACTTTTAGAATCAATTTGTCAAGTTCCACAAAAAATACCATTAGAACAACCTTCTTAATTTCATTTTTAAAAAATCTTATATATCCTTACTTATTGTTTTCAAATCTGCTTTGCCGTTTCTCTGGTCTGGAGCATCCTTTCAGCAGATGTGAAATTTTAGTTTTATACTCTTACTTTCTCCATCTCAGTCTGTGCTGACCCCTGCCTCCCCTTGGAGGTTATGGAGTTTCTTCGTAGCAGAGCCCGGAACTGAAGGGGTCTTACGTTGCTGGCCCCAGATTCTGTTCAAAGCCGTTGTCCTTTCACATCTCAAGTATGAATCATCCTCTAAATTACAGTCACAGGCAGTCTTCGCAGCCTTTTCCCTTTTCGTTTCAAGGGTGGAGCAGCCCCACCCCAGCGGCCCAAACATCCTGCTTGGTTCTGGTCCTTCACGTCATGTCAGGCAACGCAGGTTCTTATCCGGTGCAAGCCTTTTCATGTGTCTGGACTGAAAGCCCAGCACACTGATGGCTTTAACCCTCTTTTTTTTTTGCTCTGTGTTTTCTTTCCTTTTTAAACTATGGGCCTATTTCTCTTGTGTGGAGTCTGGGTAAATCTTTACAATTCATTCTTTTTAATTGCCTGGAGAAGAGTCATTTTAAAGATTGAACTCAGCATCATCTTGAAAACAAGTACAACTTTATTTTTGTTTATTGTTTTAGGAGTATGTCATGCTGTTGACTCTTGCTGAATTGACAGTTGAGTGCAATTCCTAGATCTTTCACAAATTAAATGCTGTCAACATCAAATATCTTCTAATCCTGCAAGTTGTCCAATTATTTTAAAACTAAACGTCCTTGTTCCAGTTTAATATTGTGTTTGGAAATCCAGTGATTTTTCAGCAGACACTCCAGACTCTCAGAGCCGCAGACCCTCTGTCTTCATAGGATTTATTCACAACTTCGACAAGGACAGGGCTGAGGTCAGGCCCACCAGAGATTGCTTTCGACATTGGTTGGCACATTGGCACTCTCTGACTGTTTTTTTCATCAAACTGTGAGTTCATTGAACAGCAGAAGTTTGCTAAACGAGTGTGAGTTTTGGAGGCAGACAACGTATTTGCTCTAAGAAGGATTTGAAACTTGATTGTGCCACTTACTGGGTATTTGACCTTAAAGAATTTGCATAATCTTCCTCAGCTTCAGATTTTCTCATCTACCAAATGAAACATATTAAGCAGAGGCACGTGAGGTCTCAATGAGGTAATAGGCAAGCACGCGGTGCACAGTGGGCAATTCTTCCTGCCCTTCCCCTAATCACCCCCTGCACCCCACCATATTTCTTCATCGTGACTCTGTGCTGACTTGTCTGAAATCAAGGTTTCTACGTTCATGGTGGGACCTGGTACGCTAGTCTCTTATTTCCAGTGGTGGGTCGGGTCCTGTCTAGTTCTTCAGTGCACCCGAAGGAAGCAGCCTTAGCTGAGGCAGAGAGTTGATGCAGGGAATGCTGTTCTCAAACACGGCTAGGGCCCAGTAGGGTGGTGGGAAATGGGTCTGAAAGGGAAGCTGGTGTCCGAGACCCAAGGGCCTCGTAGGCCACGAAGGACGGGCAGACATTTGGAAAGGGGCAGTGCTGAAGCGTGATTACCCCGTGTGGGGTCTGATAAAGCACAAGCACGTAAGGGCTGAATTAAGCCAGGGTCAGTGGGAATGGAGAGAAGGGTTGACAAGTAACTGAGGGCCTACTTTCCAGGGTCACAATCCACAGGAACTGGTGACCAGGTGAGCACATAGGGAAAGAGGCTGAGTAGCACAGAGGAGTCCAGAGTGAACTTGAAGCTTCTCTCTTGGGAGACTTGGTGACGGATCAGACAGTAGTACTCCAGTGTGGTCCTTGGGCCAGCATCGACCTGGACACCTGCTGGGAATGCAAATCTCTGGTTCACTCCAGGACTCCGCAGTCAGTCCCTCCGGGGTGCGGGGGGGGGGGGGGGACTCAGCAATCTGTTCCAACAAGCCTTCCGCATAGTTCTGAGGGCTGTTAGTCTGAGAGCCACGGAGGTAGGTCATGAGGGTGGATGAGTAGGTTTGGGTGAACTTGATTTGTGTACTTCCGGGTTTGAGATAGCTGTGAAGCAGGCTGGGCATGTGGTATCGCAAGACCGTGATTAAAGGAAATATTTGTTATTTCTAAAACTGTGGTTTAAGGAAATATTTATTATTTCTAAAACAATTTTAAGTATAAATTTGCTAGACCCAAATGTTTACATTTTTTGAGATTGGCTCATGTCGCCGGGATTTCTAATGATTTTATTTTCTCAACTCAAATAATGTAGGGCAATCAGTCAAATAAACACTTTTGATACATTGCAAAGTATCTTACCTTGCACTTGAGTTAGAAAAGATACTAAAGAAATAAAGCTTTTATTTTCTAAACATAATTAAAGCGTTTGATTCAAATAATATTTGAATTTTCATCCTGGAAAAAAAAAAAAACACATGAAACTGAACTTTAAAACCTACCTCTAGCAAACAGAGGATATTTCTTCCTGACATTTCAGAAGGATATTTACACCGTGATGCCATTACACATTATAATTACGTAATTGCACATTCTAATTATATGATCACACATGTTATGCTAATTATATAATTAGACGTAATGATAGCAATTGTGCAAGCACATAGTATCAGAATCAAAATGAATGAATTGAAAAACTAGAATATACATGAACACTTGTAAGATCACCTTCAAAAATTTCGAGTAGCTGGTGGCCATTTCAGAGGACTTAACGGGTATGAACAGAAATTACCTCCTTTGTTCATTGGTTATGTCAACCTCTAAAATTTTGCTGAAATCTGATAAAAGTTAATGTAATTTGCAAAATCTAGAAGGAGAACGAAACAGGAAGAGAAGCAGTTGAAAGAGTCAATAGGATTTTAAACAGAGCAGAAGCCATCAGCTTCTCCCCTTACTCACATTTCCCCTCCTGTTCTGACAGCTGTCAAGATTTTAATCATATCTGAATTCCTGGGCTTTTGTCATATAGCTGCCAACTTTCGGATTTGGTGAATGGGACATTCACAGTAATTACTGTTCTCTTGAACTTCCCTCAGGATCGCAAATCTTTAGATAGTATCTCAAAACGTTGGAATGTTTATTTTCAATAGTTTCAACTGATCTTGATCCTGGGAAAATAAGAGTTTGCTAATAGTTATTCCTTTAATGTGGTGATTTGATCATTTTTGCTTATTTTTTAAGCCAAGGGTCTCAGCTGAGAAAAAGCCACATAAGCTTTTTCCCCCTTCCTGCTGGGGCTGTGATTCCTCTGTTAGCAAATGACTTGTGAAGGATGAAGGAGGGCATGTCTACCTTCAGGGGTTTTTCCAGCATCTGGCTGCATAGCACGGAGAGGGAAACGTCGTTTAAAAAAAAATGTAATTTTAATTGCATGTTCTCCTGAAGATTCACCAAAATGGCTGGTTTAATTTCCCAAGGGAACCTATTTCTGCCCTTCGTAGAATATGGAGACTGTCTTGGGGTTGACGGAGAGTGTGGATTTATTTTCTTTCCTTTGGGTGTGCAGTAGTCACCGTGCACTAGCAGTGGTTGCCTGGAAAATGAACAGACCAAATCCTTCCTATGTTTGATCGTCTCCTCATTAGGTTCCCCAGAATATTTCACACCTTCTGTCTCAGCCCCTCATTTGTTCTAAGTAGATGACACATTCCTGCAGCTTGCAGGCTGGAAAGGGGACCAGCATCCACTCCGCAGGCACATCATTATGCTGCTGCAGCTCTTTGCTTTCTGGCTGGCTTTGGAGGGTCTGCGAGCACGTGACTGTCAGCCCCAGCCACTGCTGCTTCCAGAGGTGGCTGGAGCCCATGCACATGACCTTATTTCCTTGTGTGCCACACAGATGGAGCAGAAGTGCACACCCTCAAGCATCCCATCCCCAAGCGAGTGCATCACAGGGTCACATGCTGGCTTGTGATAAATGGCATACTTACTGGAAATAGAATGTCCTGCTGCATTTCATCCCCTCCCCCCCCAACGTGGACAACACTGCTTTCTGTGCTTTTGGTAATTCCGTGTCTGGGTGCGATCGTCCTTATAATTTTGATGATCAAGATATACCAGTCCCGGGATCGTCACATGCCTCAGGCATTTCCTGGTCTCAGAGGTTTAATATACACGTGAAGTCATATTCATTTCCTTCCCGTAATTCGGAGTGATTAAACCCACCTTGTAAAAACTGTGGAAATAGGATGTTGTGAGATGTCAATGAACTAGAAGGCGCCTTTCAAATATTTGGAGTTTTGCTGCATGCAAATCAGAAAGCTGAGGGGAATGGAAGCCGTAGAGAATGTACGTAATACAGAGGCTCTGTGCGTCCTGAGGGGCTGTACCCCGGCACTGATTCCCTGGCCGTCCGAGGTCCCACAGCTGCGGGGACGGAGAGCCAGAGTCCCAAATTCTCGTTGTGTGCTGTCCCCACTACCCACCAGCCAGTTCTCCTCAAACCATGTTCGCTCGTTCATTTGTTCATGCATTCATTCATGTACAAAGTGTTTATTAATATTTATTATGATGCTGAGCTGTGAGGGCAGAACAAAGACGGGTAAAGCGGTGCTCATGGACCTTCTGATCGGTCAGAAATGTGCAGCCTGCACTTGACATCCACAAACTAAGGCCAAGTCAGATGACTGTAAAGACAAGGTTAGAAAAATGGGGAATAGGCTGGGAGGAGACAAAGGGTTATCAACGGTGTGTGAGTTTAACCATCACAGAGGGGTGGGGTCTCAGGTGCAGTGGTAAGGGACGTTACAGGACGTGTGGGCAGGGTCCCGGTGGTGGGAAGTGAAGAGCATGTCCTGAAATTAAGAAGGACTCCATCTGGCCCAAGCTAGGGAGAGGAAAAATATCAGAGGTAGGATTTGGAAAGATCTGTCCGCCTATGGAGAATGGATTGGAATGGAAGATCAGGAAGGTAGTTCTCACCCCACCAGGTCCGCTCTGTTTCTTTCGCAGAGTTCATGATCCTGCACGCGGCTGACAGATTCCTTTTCTCAAAGGACCGTTTCTCCTCCCCCTCCCTCCCCTTCTCTCCCCCCGGCTTAGCCTCTCTGCCCTTCTGTGCCACTGTCTCCCTCCCCTTCCTCTCTCACCTGTTAGTCAGCGGCCACCCATGGAATCCCAACCCCAGCTGTGTGTCCTGTTGTGACAGTGAAGACGGAAGGACAGCGGGAGACGCGCCTCCCACTCTCAGAGGAGGGAGACCATGCCATCGCGTGAGACATCCGTGAGAGTGAGTGTGAGTGGCGCGCAGAGGGGCCCCGCAAGCCTGATCGCCTGAGAAGGGCTGGGAAGGCTTCTTGGAAGTCCTGACGGTCCTTCTGAGTCTTGCAGAATGAGTGGTAGCTAGAGGGGCAGGGTCTGAAGGAAGAGCACTGCAGGTGAAGAGGATCTGGTGCACGAGGCCAGGGAGGGCGCCTGCCCCACGCCCCCCAGCAGTTCAGCGTGGACGTCTCAGTGGCCCGAAGAACGCCTCCTTCGTCATCCCAGGTCCAGATGAGCAACTAAACCATGGCCTCAACCCCTGCAATGCTTTGCTCAAATGACACCTTCCCAGAAAGGCCCATCTCGACCACCTGTTTCAAAATCGTGTCTTCCCCACACACAGACAACCCTACTCTATGATTTATCACGTCATATTTCACCTCCGAAAGTATCATGAAAGTTAACTTTATCTTCACATTGGCCTGTCTTCCACCCCACCTCCCTCCCCCCGGGAGAGCCCCAGCCGCACGAGGGAGGGCTTCATGTCTGGTCACTGTTGTAACCCCGGCACCTAGAAAGCCTGACGCATAGCTGTGGCTGGATACGTATTTGACGAGTAAATGACTGGGCCTCCGGCCCTTCCTTGCTGCGAACACACCCGCCCTGTTTGCTTATTCCGTCACCTACTGGACGGGTCTTCCCCCAAATCTGCTCAGTCTCCCTCCTGCCCACGGCTGAACCCCCTCATTGTGCCGACTTCACTCCATCAGTAAACACCCCTCTTCTGCATTCCCACCTTCTTGCTTCTAATCGGGGCCTCCTCCAACTTGCCAACATGCCTCTGTTCAGAAAACAAACAGCCCGAATCCTCCCGGTCACATCACAGCCTCTTTGCCCGAGTCAGCGTCCTTGCCAGGCCCACCACACTTCTCGGAGCGTGGTCTTCCTCAGCCCTCTGGTCCTGACGCCCCTCGCCCAGGACCCTTTGGCCTCTGCAGTTGTGTGCCTTGTCCAAGGTTAGCCGTGGCCTCCCTCCTTGCGCTGACGTCTGCCGGGAATCTGCTGTGGGTGGACTTGGCCCTTCAAAGGAGATCTGTTCAGGTCTTATCCCACCGGCCCGTGGACGTGACCTTATTCGGAAATAGCGTCTTTATAGAGGTGATAAGTGCAGATGAGGTCACTGGACTGGGGTGGCGCTACTCCAGTGACCGGTGTCCTTTTAAGAAGGGTTGGGCTGGAGACACGCAGAGGGAAGAAGGCCTCGTGGGGACAGAGGCAGACGCCGGGGCTCTGGGCCCGCAAACCAGAGAGCAGCAGAAGTGCGCCTCCACCGGAAGCTGGAGGAGGCTCGGGAGGGTGCGGCCTGCCTCGGAGGGAGCGGGCCCTGCCAGCCCCTGGATTTCTGACCTGCGGCCTCCAGGTGCCGAGAGAATAAGGTTCTGTTGTTGGAGCTGCGCCGTCGGGGGTCCTTTGTTGGGCAGCCTCGGCAGATGGGGCGTGAGCTCGTTTGGCGTCTCCGAACCGCGTGGCAGGAGGGGTCGCGCCTCCTCGCCCCTCCTCTCTCCTCCCGCCCTGGCCCGTCTGCCTGGTTCCTTGTGGGGCCTTTTTGGCCTCCGGTAGCCAGGTCAAATGCTGGTTTCCTGTGACAAGGAGGGGAATTGGGACGATACACTCTCAACGGCAAGTCTGCTTTTCTATTTTCTGAAGAAGTTTCCAGCTGAAAACTAGAACCTTTAGCAAACCAATGCCAAGCCCTGCTTCCCGGCCCCTGTGAACAGCCTGATGAGTAGGAAGGGGCCCTGCTACCCGTGAGCTGTGAGAGGGACGCATTCCTCCAGGTACCCCATGGGGACAGGCCTTTCCCTCCCCTCCCGGATGTGTGTTTTGTGCAGTTTACCGCGTCGTGTGTGTAGCAGTGGAGGGGAAGCAATTAGTGCGTGTGATCGTGCCACCTTTTCCTCCTGAGGCCTTGAAGGGCAGAAAAGCGCACGAGCTGTGGAAGATGGTGTCGGAGTCCCTGTCAGGTCCGGAAGGAAGAGCCGGCCACGGCTGGTGGCGTCGGCTCCCTGAGGCCTGACCACTGGGCTGCAGGAGGTGAGCAATGAGGACGCATCACCTGCTGACCCTGGGCCCACGTCGCAGCGGGAAGACCAGAGGGAAGTGCGCTTCGGGAAAACAGTGGAGACACCGCGGTGACCCTGGGTGTCACACAGCGTGCGGGAGCACTGGGCGCTTGTCTGGGCTCCCTCCCCCTGATTGGGGCGTGGGATTCCTTGCCCTCCCAGAGGCTCTGTGGCTCCTCAAACCCTTCTCCTGAGGCCCAGCCTCGGCTTTGTTCATGACAGAGTAAGAAACCGAAGTAAACCAGGAACCAGGAAAGCTGCGAGGCGTACTCTCTCCTGTGTCCGCAGTTTGGGTCTCAACCAAGGGACTCAGACTCCATTTCCTCATCAGTGAAAGCAGAGTGCTGGGCCACCCAGACTGGCTCTGTGACTCTGTGTGACCTCCTCACAGCACGGGGTGTGGGGTCCCAGACATGTGGCTGTGGGGCAGCTGCTGGTGATGCGAAGAGCTTTCCAGAAGATGGAGAGAACAGTCCCAGCCACTGAGCTTGGAGCAGATTGCAGGGTTCGGGTTTCGAGGAAGTTCTCTGGAGTGCTTCCTTGACTCTGTTTTGCACACGTCGCTGGGGTCTTGTTGAAATGCAGGTTCTGCTCCACGGGTCTGGGGCAGGGCCCTGGACTGGGCATTTCTATGGGCTGATGCTGATGCCACTGTGCATGGTCCACGCTTGGAGCAGTGGGGCCATGGACACAGAACAATGAGGTCATTACTGTGGGGGCTGCTGGAGGAAGTGATGGGTAACTCAGGTGCACATGTGCCGAGCTTGGAGACAGGCCTTTGATGGTAAAGCTACAATGAAAACAACCTGTTGTGCACCCTGCATTTCCCCACGTGGAGGGACTCTTGGACTCTCTTTTCTGAGGAGCAGCTACATCCCTTGCCCTTCCTTGGACGGTTACACTGCACTTAGCGCCTCCTTGTTGCCTGCGATTTACAGAACCGCGCGAGCAGGGTGCTCACCAGGTCCGGCCCACCCGGCTGGCGTTCTCAAACCGACGCAGTGCTAAGATCACTGCACAGTCTGAGCGCAGGTGATGGCACAGCAAAGCATCTGGGTTATACATAAAAAACACCTTGTTTTCCAAGTTTCATTAAGTTTTCTCCTTAGGCCAGCTGACTTTGATCACTCGTATTGATTCTTCTTTCATTGCAAGACTCGAGTCTCCCTGTTAGCAGCCAGCTCCTGCAGTTGCTTCATGTGAGCACGGGTGGACGGCCAAGACCCCATATCGTGATTTCTGGCAGCCGCAGGAAAAGTTCACAATTTTTCATTTTGTGATGGCTTGGGAAAAAAAAATCTCCATCTTGAATTTGATACCTTTGACTTTTTGGCGAGGCTGTTCAGTCAGGTCTGGAGTTCCGGAAAGGGCTTTTTTGGGTAATCACTTATGATATCAGGTTTCTCTGGTAGCAGGCTTTGTCGAAGCATGCTTGCTTTGGAATTCATGCCAAGGTGAGTCTGAGAGGTAAGACAGACCCTGCACAGCCTTTGCAGCTGGCCAAGCCCCTCGCTGAGCTCTGCACGTGAGCAGCGAGCTGGAAAGTGCCACCACCGACCACTGATCGCCCATCACCTATGTATCATCGCTCTCTCCTAGCTACCTGTCTCTCTGTCTCTCATCTGTCTATTATCTATCTATCTACCTACCTACCTACCTACTTATCTATCATCTATCAATCTACTTACCTGTCTGTCTATTAATCTATCATCTTATCTATATGGAGCTATGGTTGACATATAACATTGTATCTATCACTTTCAGATGTACAATGGAATGATTTGATATTTCTATATATTGTGAAGTGATCACCACAGTAAGTCCAGTTAATAGCCATCACCATACAGAGTTAGAGAATCTTTTCTTGTGATGAGAATGAAAATCACTCCCTCAATAAGAGTATTTGTTATCCTGGGATCAAGTCCCACAAGGAGCCCGCTTCTCCCTCTGCCTGCCTCTGTCTCTCTCTCTCTGATAAATAAATAAAATCTTTAAAAAAAAGAGCATTTGTTATAGTGGAAGGGAGTCTATATTTAGCACTAGGACACTCAGGAGGTTCTCTGTAACAAAATATCTCTTGGCAGCTGGAGTGCAAATCCACAACCCTGCATTCCCTCTTTCTGCGGTTTGACCTATGATCTGCAACATACAATATTTTTATACACAATGGATCTACATGATCTTTTTTTTAACATGATCTTTTTTAGCATATATATACATGTGTGCATATATATGTACTAATACACACAAGTGTGATATATGCCCTCATAGGTACTTTCTGTGCCTAACACTGTAAAATATTTGACCTTTAGTATTACTCACTGTAAGATCTGATTACTAGGTATAGTACACAGAGGCACCTGGGTGGCTCATCGGTTCAGTGTCTGACTCTTGATTTCGGCTCAGGTCATGATCTCGGGGTTGTGAGATGGAGCCCCACGTCCATCCGACCGTCGGGCTCCGTGCTCAGCAGGGGGTCTGCTTGGGATTCTCTCCTGCGCGTGCTCTCTCTCTAAAATAAATAAATAAAATATTTTTTTAAAAAAGAGTTATAGTACACAAAGTGAACTTTGAAAGTTAGCTATATCCAGATGTGGAAATTCTGCCTAAGAGCAAGCCAGGCATGCAGTTTAACAGTCCAGCCACCTGGAACCTCAGGACAGTCGTGAGCCCATGTGTCCCAAGCACGTTTCCTGGGTTCCTCCTTGCTCTTTGCCGGAAAGATGTTAAGTGGGTTTTATGGAGGAGCTCTGGGGAGGGTGAGTGGAGGAAGCACGCTGGAAGGTGGTCGAAATAAGCTTGAGGAGTTCCTTTTCCCCAAACCCTTGAGGGTCCTGTTGTTAGTTCATCGTCAAGGCCAGGATTGGCTCACGTTGCCTGTAGATGGTCAGGTGGTAAGCAGGACAGGCTCTGAGGCTGTGCTGTCTCTCTCATGGCTCCTCAACCCTTCTGAAGTAGCAAGAAGTCAGCCGTAATCAACACATAAACAAATGGGCAGGGCTGTAATCCAGTACAATTTTATTTATAAAACAGGCTATGGGCTGGATTTAGCCTGCGGCCATAAATTGCAAACCCCTGGTTTAGACTAGATAATGGTATTACAAAGCTTTTTAGAACCTCCATGTGCATACCTAGGGATGGTTGACTAGGGTGATGGGGTAAGAAGCCTGAAGTTTTGCTAGGGAATCCCCAGAGGCCAGTATCCAGAGGTGTTTGCTCTAAGTGCTGCCAATTTCCTTGACAGGAAGCTCGGCTGGCTCACCTGGGTGAGGAAGCCGTCTGTGCCACACATACAGGCTGGGGTGGGGTGGGTGTCCTTCCCCAGGGGTTTTTTTCTGCCTCTCTTGCCTTCTGATCATGTCTTGGATTCTTAAGCCTCTCTGGAATAAAAAATTGGCTTGTATTACAAAAAGTTTCTTGCCCCCCCACAACTACTGCATTGAAGTACTGGACAGTAGAGCCGAGGCATCTGGTGAAAAGCTTGGCGGGTGGTTCCAACGGGCAGAGTTCAGAATCACAGCTCTCTGAGGGATGGCTATTTTTCAGGGGTTTTTGGATTTACACTTCAGAGAGTTTGGCACCTGGCAGCAAAGACTTGTTCTAATATTTGAAAGACATTTAATAAATAAAGCCATTTATCTACATTGGAGTACCTTATTAAAAAACAAGAGGGAAGCATTCACTGCAGGAAACAGAAACCATTTCTGTTGAGAAAGTTCAATGCTTGCAAAATCGTATGAATGATAAGAAGAAAGAGAGTAACTCAGGGACTTGCCACGAGTTATTTAACTCCAGGGTCCAGCTGGCCAGAGCTGCCATCCTGTCAAGGAAAATCACACAGAAACTATAATTGCTGAAATGAACTCTGGCTTGTACAATAGATAAACACTCCAAAACATGCAAGCAAACTCTATTTCAAGTTGTAATAAACCACTTCCTTCAGACCCAGATTTTTGCCGTCATAAGACGGCGGGAAAACTGATTTAACACAACGCTTCATGGCTTGGCGTACTCCGGTCCCGTCTCTTCCTGCCGTCCCCGAGCCATTCAGACCGGACTCACTCAACTCTGCTAACACGACCCTCCGTCCGGCCCTCTAGACCCGGGGAAGGGTCTACCCCTACCAGTCCCTTCCCCTGTTTCCCCCTTTTGAGACACGACTGAGATAAGTTCAAGTTTAATGAGCCGAGCTTTGTGCAATCACTGCGTCTTCCTGGTTCACTTTGTGCAGAGGTGTCCACAGTCACGAAGCTGCAGCCACCACGGTGCCTGCCACCCAAGACCAAAGCACGGGGTCCAGATACTGCCCAACCTCAGCACCCAGCCATCAGTGCTGCAGGAAAGATGCTCTCTGCCCCCTTCCATCTTCTGAATGTCGTTTGCATGCATCTTCTTGGCAGAAACTAAACGGCATCCAGAACTCTGCTGCAAGGAGTCTGCGATATGTAGTTTTAAACTGTCCAGGTCCTACCCTATGATCTGAGCGCACAGAGTACAGAATGGAATGGAAGTAGAAGCCAGTGCCCACAGACAATCTCTCTCTCTCTCTCACGTATTATCTGTACCTATCATCCATGTATGTATTGATTGATTTATCATCTATCCATGTATCCATTGATCTATCATCTACTAATCATTCACCTATCATCAGTTTATATTCATCAAGCTATCATCTATCAATTTACTGATTAATATATCATTTGTCTATCATCTATCAATCATCTATCTATTAATCTATTGACCGATCATCTATTAATTTATCTATTGATTGATTTATCTATCTACCTATCTATCTATATCTGACCCCTCCACCTGGACGTCATGCTGTAGAAGGACACAGCAGTGACTCAGGGGCAGAAGACCTGAGTCTTACTAGTTGTACCCTAGAAAAAATTCACTTAACCTTTAGACACTGGACTTTTCCTCTATGTGTGAATATTATAATATTTTTTTTTCCTGGAATTTTCACGAGGATTAAATGACCTCAATTCAAAATGTGTGAAATGTCGACACTTCCTGAAATGAATTAGAGGCTTTAAAAATAGTAATAGTGCGAGTGTATCATAGCATAATACATGCTCTATTACCCAATTATGAACAAATAACAGAGATCACTGGGATTACACACACTGTGGAAAACATGATAAGAAACAGCCTCCTGCTTATCTCTTCCTTCTCACGAACGTTGGGGCAGCATTTCCTTCTTGTTAATTACTCCACATTACATCGTTTGACATTTTCTTACAGTTGGCATTCTCAAAGCAAGTGACTTTGCTTGCTTTTAACATCGTCATTCTGCAGATGAGGTCGTATATTTTGAGCAGTACAATAAAACTTCTAAGCAGAGGTACATACTTATTTTTTCAAAGGCTCAGGTACATTATAAGCATGTTATTGCTCAGTGATTATTACTGATTGAAAGAATGCTCTGTCCAAGGAAAGAGAAGAAGCATAAGATGAGATTTCTGCTCATAAGATATGTCACTTCTTTACCATGTGTCACTTGGGAAAAATAATTTTTTGTCGTGTGATTGAGTCTTGACTGTATTTAAAAATTTTAAACTATGGGTGAAGTATTCGCCTTGGAGGCTCAACGTAATCTAAACAATTGTTTTAATTCTCTGTGTGTTGACCCAGAGAAGTGGATGGTTATCTAGAGAGGATTTTTGATTGGGGGTCTTGAACTTGGTTCTATCAGGTCTGTCTCTGTCTGCAAAGACTTCATTCAGGGCCTTCATTCATGCCCTAAAGACTCCTGTAATTTCCCATGGTGAATAGGTGACTCTGAATGATGGAAGCGGTCATGAGGCTGTTGGTCCAGCAACCGGGCCCCCACTGCTAGTATTTGTCTCCTTTTCAGGAAGAGGTTTGATGACAGTCCCTCGTCGCGCCACCAAGGCCAGCAGAATCCTTTAGGTCAGGTAGAGGGTGAATGTTATAGGGTGGCAGCCGCCAGAATGTGTGTAAACATCCCAACTCAAGGAAGAGGGAGGCTGCTCAGCCCCGACTCTGCCCCCTGTTGTCCTCTCTTATTCGTCAGTTTTGATCAAGGGCTTGGTGCCCCTTTGGGCAGTCTCTCTGAGTCTGAGGGGAGTTTTATCCACGCTTGAGGGACTTTAACTCTCTTGTTTTCTGAAAGAGGGCAAACCACTCTCTTATTCTTGTCTGTTTTCTCCTTCACTATCTTTAGAGGCTATACACGCAGTACACACCAACTAAGGGACAGGTCACATTGGAGTTAAGGCATTAGCTGCAGCTGACCCACCCAACCCGAGGTCCAGGCTGGCCTTGTTCTCTGTCCTCCGTCCCACTGCCCCGGAGCTGCCTCCTCACCATGCGCTCGTCATCTTCTTGCTCTTTTTATTGTTTTCTTCCCAGATATGTATATATTAGGGGTTGAACTGTCTGCCCTCAAATTCATATGTTAGAATCCCGATGCCCAGTACATCAGAACGTGACATTATTTGAAGATAGAGACTCTACAGTGGTAATCGAGTTAAAATGAGATCATTAGGATGGATCCTGCTGCAATATAATTGCTGTCCTTGTAAAGCAGAAGAGCACTGGACACAGACACGCAGAGTGATGACGGGAAGACAAAATGGCCACCGAGGAGCCAAGGACAAAGGATGGAACAGACTCCCCCTCACATCCCTCAGGAGGACCGAACATGGCGGCACCTTGGTCTTTGACTTCCAACCTCCAGAAGTGTGAAACGCTAAAGTTCTTCTATCTAAGCTCCCCAGGGCGCGATACAGTGTGAGAAAACTAATTTAAGAACCAATTCACCTTTCTTTAAAGAAAAGATACTAATAATGATGATCTCAAGTATCATCACCACAATTACAGTAAGAAGTTTGAAATACTGGGCTCCTGCTATTTATCAGGAACTCTGTGCTATCTATCTTCAGTTCTAAGAGTACCTTGCAAAATAAGGGTTCTTCTTGCAGGTTTCCAGGTAGAGAAACTGAGGTTGGGGAAAATTACGCGATTTGTCTGAGAGCGAGTTAGATGTAACTGGTTGCAGTCAAACTCTAAGACATGTGCTCTGGTCCTCAGATGTTCGTCAGGGCTCTGCAGTGTTAACACCCGTCCCCGAGCCCACAGGAACCCAAGAAAATCAAGTCAGCATTTTGTGGTTTTTATTAGTAAACACTTTTTAAGGATTTTAAGAAGCTAAAGCAATACTCAGTAAAGAGGGGCATAAAAAAGCTTTGAGATGCATTTGATATGGAATGGCTTAAATGTAAGCATGGGTTCCACTGTCCTCAGTGCAATTAATCCAAGTATTTTCTCTTCTGAAAATGCTGACTTTGGTGTTTCCTCAGGATGTACCCGGCGTTCGGGTGTTCGCAGGACGCGGATTCTGAGCAAGAATCGTGTGTACGGGAGCAGCTAGTCGTGCATTTGGCAGCCTCAGGACTTTGCAGCAAAAGGAGACCTCGTGGCCTGACCCACCAGGGGTACCTCACAGCCGAGCGAGCCCTGAGTTTATGTGCGTGAGTGCTTTTCTCCATTCAACAAAATTTGGGCCTTTTTTAAAAAACTGTGAAATGCTTTACAAGGGGCTATTGTTAATTGGCCTGACCCTTCTTGCTCTGAGTCTCTGTTGCAGGGACCTGTCAATCAGGCTGTGGGGGCCGCGGGTCCTGAAGCTCCCTTGACCGTGATTCGGAGCAAGCTTACCTGGGCTTTCCTGGGCAGTTAGCCAAGACCCTGTGACCAGGGGCACTAAGGACAGCTGTGGTTCAGTGAAGCATTCACCTGCAGAAAGGAGGGTGAGTCCACAGTCCCACTTGGGCTGTACTAACAGGCGAGGCCTGCCTTGTGTGTTCAGTTTTAAAGAAGCAAAAACACCTCTCACAAACAAACTGATTTTATAACCGTGCTATATGTACATATATAAATATACACATCTGAATTCGTCTGAGTTCATTGTGATATATATTCTTAAAAGTATATATCTGTATATTATAAAATACACATCAATATGTAAAAATATATCTTTCATCAGCACCTGGAGTGTCTATTCCATCTGAAGATCTGTTTCTAGCTTTAGTCTTACTTGGGCTGCTTAGGTTTCCTGTTTTTTTAAATTTTCTATATATGGATTTTTTTTCCTGAATAACCCAATCGACATGAAATTAGAAAAAAATTAAATGTGTGGGTTTGACTTACGTTTTATTCTGGAATCAAACACACCCGTGTGCACAGGAAAGATGCATACTTTATTTGGCGCCGACCCGCTATCTCATCCATGCCATGAGTCATACTAAAGTAAGTACTTCCTCTTTCTAAAATTTTGTAATTGTTCACAATTTGAAATGAGTATTTTGTTTTAGCAGAAGCTCCTACTTGTCACTAGAAGTAAGCTTGCTGGGAGTCCAGTGTACTGTAGTTTTATTTATTTGTTTTGGTTTTCGTTAAATGCTGCTCTGTTTAAAAATGTTTGACATCTGATTTGTACTGTTTCAGCAGATTTTAACCAGCTAGAAGAAAAATAACTCATGCATAAGCTTTCTAAGTCCAAAGAAAACCTCGAGAGTACCCGCTTGGGGCGCTTGAATCGGGAAAGCGGACCAAAAGCTATTGAGTCTGATCTGTGTGTGGCGGGGTAGGGGAGGGGATTAATGAGATACTCCAGTGGTTATAAAAAGCAAGGCATTAAGTATTGGAGAGGTCCAGCGATCGGTGTTCAAAAGTAAATGGTGAAGTCCTTTCGCTCTCAGCCGGCGGAGCCTAGCCCGCGCCCGTGGGAGAGACCACCCAGGAGCAGCCCACAGCCGGGCGGGCAGCAGCGTGGGGGGGGGGCGGGCATTGCAGATGCGGGCAGGGGGAGGCGAGCGAGCCCTCTGCGCGGGGAGACTGACCCAGCCTCGGCCGGCCGCGGCGCCTACTGCGTGCGCCCTCGTTTCTCCCCGGGACGGCCTTCTGCCTGGTGGTGAGAGGAAGCTTTGTCTTTCAGCTTACCCGCTGCGACCGTTCCCACCGCGGCCAGGACCTTCGCGAGGATTCTGAGCAGGTGTGTGAGGTAAAATGGGGAACTTCCACTTGACTGTTCAAGAAGAGACAGCCATACTCGTTATTAGCCATGTTGTTAATTGTATTCGTAGTTACTTAAAAGTATTTTATTATAATTAATTATATTTATTATTTAATACAATATTGATAGTGTGTTCTATACTAACATTAGACAATGCACTGATATTTATGTGATTAAATGTGTACCTTAATATATTGTGTGTTACATGTATTGATATTATAGATACTGTTTAAAAAAAATTTTTTTAAAGATTTTATTTATTTGAGAGAGAGAGTGAGAGAGTACAAGCAGGGAGAATGGCAGGCAGAAGGAGAAGCAGGCTTCCCGCTGAGCAGGGAGCCCAACACAGGGCTCGATCCCAGGACCCTGAGATCATGACCTGAGCCGAAGGCAGCCGCTTCACCAACTGAGTCCCCAGGTGCCCTACAGATACTATTAATACGTATTACACAGCTTAATATTATCTGTGTTATGTATATCATATTAACACACATATTATTATCCAAGTATTATAATTATCAGTCTTATTTATCATATTAATTGTAAGTGTGTCCCTATTTAAGAAACCCTGATAATGATTTATGAAAGAGATGAAGTTGCCCTTGAGATGATTTTTTTGTTTTTTTTCATTTTCTATTGTTATGTTAATCACCATACATTACATCACTAGTTCTTGATGTACTGTTCCATGATTCATTGTTTGTGCATAACACCCGGTGCTCCACGCAGAACGTGCCCTCTTTAATACCCATCACCAGGCCGACCCATCCCCCCACCCCACCCCCGCCCTTGAGATGATTTTTAAACTTGGCCTCCTTTGTTGCTCCTTCCGTCTGTAGCTCCTGGGTGCTCACAGAGTGTTGGGAAGACAACACAAGAGGCCACCAGCTGACGTGACGCGTCCGACGCCACTTACAGACCCATCCCACATGAAGACGAATCCTCTTTGGAATTAGAAAAAGACTGTATGAAAGTATAACTAAATTTGGTAAAAAGATTTACAGATACCACTTTTATCAACTGTCTGTACTTTGTGCAGCAGGACCAGGAGCCCCGAGACCCCCAGCCTGCCACCCCCACGGGGTGGCAGCGCTCCTGCTGTGGGGCAGGCACCCCTGCAGCCCTGCTCCCCTCCCCAGGTTGGTCTAGTGGCGATGGCGCTAGGGAGGGACTTGTGTTACCTGCTACAGTGCTTTATGAAAACCTGGGAAACGTGTGCACGTCATGTATCCCGTCACTTGTTACTGGATCACTGGTAAGGAATTCCAGGAAGAATGGCTAAAAATGCCTCTTGGGCTTAACCTTGACAACCTTCTTTTTTAATGCTTGTTATTATCCTTAAATAAGAGTTATTTTTGATAAGAAATTCAGATTTTTAAATTATTGCATCAAATTCCTACAATTCCTCACCACCGACCTGAGGTCACAGCCCTGAGCATCTGTATATATCCCTGATCCTTCCTGGGGCCTCCCTGCGGGCCGTGGACTTTGACAGCATTAGGAACCTCTCAGGAGGCCTCTTTGACTCTAAATGGAATTTCTGCTTTGCTTATTATATGGGATAATAAAAATACTCAAAATTTATCTGGAAACAATTATAGGATTAAAAAACATCGGGGGGACCTAACATCTTTATCGTCATCTGGCAAATGAAATGAGTATTTAAGTATCTGCAGCCTCTTCCTATAGAAATGGCAAAAGTGATGTCATCGCTTGAATATTCAAGAAGAGAAAATGACCCTTGAACCCCCTTGCTGATGTGTATACTCAGTAGCTGGAAGCTTGGTAATTTTGTGAAAATACATTTTCCCTCTGAGGCATGAAATCGAAAGCGAAATTAGACGTGAACTGGTAACCTCCGTTGGGTGCTTCCCGGGTCCCAGGCCCTGTGCCGGTCTCCCCACAGCACCTGCATCCCACTGGCAGGTGGTGGTGGAAAGCTCCGGAAGGGAGGCCTGGCTTTGGGCTGTGGCTCACCCACCAGGCAGAGCTGCTTCATTTTTCAATGTATTCTCATTTTAAATAAAAACAATCCTAATTCAATTTTATATTCCAGGCTTCCTGTCCACCGTGGATACAATCTAGCGGAACAATTTCTATTCTCACAGAGCCATGTCTTCAGCAGTGAATTACGTACGGGGCACCGAGGCACCCCCCCCGCCTTCCTGCTGCACAAAGAATTCTAATTATTACTCCAGGATTGCTACAGAAGAGAGCAAAGGACATGAAGGGCTGATGTTATATGAAAAAGGGATGTGTTGGAATTTTTAAAGGAAAATGTAGCAGCTTAACTCCCCAAATGGTAAACAGTCTACCACATCTGTGACAATAACCACCCCCACAAGATAAATGAGAAGAACACCATAGGCACCATAGGGTGGAAAGTGGGTTTCTATCTAAAGCCAATTGGTAGAATCTATGCAGCAGCTTTGCCTAAACAGCATGTCAATCCGCTAATACTCTCATTATCCACAGTATGAAAAATGTTCTAAAGTTTTATGTCATTTTGCTAAATTATAATATTGCTCCCCAAATCTATGTGCATAGATGATATCTTTAAACATGCAATTAAAACCTGTCCTTGGCTTTTACTTCTATTTACTGTGTATACAGTATTCAATTATCATTACGTGCTGGATAAAGGAAACCGTTCCCATTGTATAATACTTTGCAAAAATGGAAACTACTAAAAGAGTTGAGAAATAGAAGCTCATTAAGCCTTTAGGAAAATCTTTCTACAATGGGCCGATCTAGTGATGTTACAGCTGCAAGATGTTTGCACCAACCCAGCGAGGCTGGGGCCAGATGGCAAAGGGTCAGGAGAGGCCTGCAGAGTCTGGATCTGGTGTGATGGACAAGAGGGTCATTGAATATTTTTCAGTGGGGATGCGGCATAACCAGATTTATCCCATGAATTTGACTTTAGTGACCTGGGGACTGTATGGGTGGTTGGACTGAATGGGAGTGGTGGGGACAGCAAGACCCATCAGCAGGTTGTTCACGTGGGCAGTGGTGCTGCTGACCAGGCACTGGCATGGGCAGGAGAAAGGCCCAAGGTCCAGAGTGATGTCATTGGCAGCATAAACGGAGCTGGTGGTCCACAGGATGGCGTGTGAGGTGTCGGACTCGGGCGGCAGGTGGCCTTACGGGCCCGGAGCGAAGCTGGCCCGGAGAGGAGCTAAAGCAGGTGTCCACCTTCCTGCTCGGAGACGCCATGCCTCTGAGCTCCATGTCCTTCTGCCCAAACCCCAAGTAACCTCGAATAGAGAAGTGCGTGCCTGTGATCGCACTTTCAGATCAGTTTTCCCTAAGAATAAAAGGCAAACAAATCAATAACTCCTGAACAAGTTGGGTATGCAAATATTTGAAAGGGTGGTTATTAAAACCCGTAATTCAGTCTCTGCGGTCTGTCATGGTCTTTATTAAAGAAGTTTCTCAATTCCTCAGCCCGTGTATATATAATGTGAGATGGGAGGTAATGATATTCATTGCAAGCTCTGGGAACATTCCCCTTCATTTGAAGGATATAAACAATGAATATTTATATTTTAAAGAAAAGGATGAGTTATGGTATATTACTTTTCAATAATTTTATATGAATTCAATAAACAGATTATGAATATCATAAATCTCAGTTTATTAAGCTAATGATATCTGCTGGCTAAAGGGACAGGTTATTCAATCAAACAAGGGAAATACCGATGTTTGATAAAGAACACTTTTTTCATTGATCATGGCTTTCCATTTGCATTGGTGTCTGTGGACCTAACATGACGATCTTCCCTCGGAAGCACTGAGACAGAGGGAAAAGCCATGAGACGGCATCTGTCAGCTTGCTCACAGGCCCCTGTCAGCTCACCGGCAGAGCAATGATTGCTGGGTCCAGTGGTGTTTTTGTTTTTAACTTTTTGAGGAGCCTCCACGGTGTTTCCCACCGTGCCTTCACCAGTTGGCATTCAAGGGTTCTAATTTCTTCACATTCCCACCAACACTTGCCATCTTTTGCTTTCTGATACTCGTCCTTCTACCCACTGTGAGGTGACCTCTCCCTGTGGTTCTGAGTTGCAGTCCCCTGATGACTCGTGATGTTGATCATGTGCCTGTCAGCCATCTGCAGAGAGTTGTAAGTTACAAAGGGTAAAATGGGCTATAAAATATTATGTCTGTGACAATCCTTCTTTGGTAAGAGCATGTGTGTAACGAACATAAAAATCCGTGTGGGAAGATACATTCTGGGGTGCCGACAGACGTTGTGTCTGGTACCGTACTTTTTAATTTTCTTTTTACTTGCCTTTGTTTTTTTCTACAGCGAGAATGTATTGTTTTTGTAATAAGAGAAAGAGGCATAAATGTATGCCGTCCGCCCACCTTTGACTTCTCTCGTCTGGGTCTGAGTCTCGGGGACAGTGAGATTGCTGTTAGCCTGCTGGCAATGCGGTTGCCCGAGCTTATGTCCCACTTGCTGTTTCAGGCTCGGAGGTGCCTTAAAATGCCATTTTCTTCACCTTTCTTGATTCTGCAAAGAACTGTAAGAGGTAGCTTGTGGCCTGGTAGCTGGGTGGCCTAACGATGTCAACACTGTAGTGATAACCCCCAGGAGGTGGAAGTACAAGTTCAGTGGGCCAAATTCATTTTTTTTTAAATTCCTTTAAGAAAACGCTGCTTAGGCTGGCAGTCATTTTTCCTCAGCAAAGAGAGAATACGAGATAAACGAGTGTTCTGACGTGGCTTGGGAATACCATAACCCTTGTAAATCTGATTTAACTGAATAGACTTTGAAAGCATTAAACAAAGAAGGTAACGAAGAGAGCATTAGGGAGGGGAGGACATTGGCTTTACAGAACTCAATAGAACTATTGTTTGTGATTGAATGCCAGATGAGATGACTGGAGCACAGCCAAGTGCCAGGTTGTAAATGTGTGGAGATCAGGAGTTACAGAGAATGTTTCCACTGGCCTGCTGGCTCATTCCCTTCCAACAGGATGTCCGCCTCTCCCGTCCCTCTGTTTCTCACCTCCTTAGAAGCAACCAGCCGCTCTCCTTCAGCTGACACCTTGAGAGGAACGTGCAGAATGCTTCATTTAGAAGATGAAATAGATCTTTGCAGGTTCATCTTTTGGCTTCCTCTTTATCTGATTCCCAGATCTCAGTATGTGGCTCTCCAGAATACTCGGAACACTCAGCGCGTGGTCCTTCGCCACCAGAGGGCTAGACGTCACAGGCCAGTTGTTGGCAGAAACTGAGCAGGGGCCATTGGAGGGACACATTTCTTTCACTAACTCTAGTAAAAACACACACCTAATCTTGCACTCAGAGAACATGTTGTAGGGTGTGGAAAATGCTATACTACGTGCATTAGCCTTTGTCTGAACACTCAAATATTTTTCTGCTATGTTCTGTCCATGATGAGTGACTATCATAGTTACATAGATAATAGGTATTGATGGAGCACTTTATAGTTTACAAAATACATTTAGTGTATGCTCCCTGATTGAATGCTGACAGCAACCCTTGTTTTATTATCTACCAGCCAAGTTTTCCCATTCACTAGTTGGGAGAACAGGACACATACTCTTAGGGAAGCTATAAAAAGTTCATTTTCAGCTCTCCACCTCCTACAACTAATAACCCTAGTTCTCAAAACCGGCTGGTTCTCCCTTCACAGTCTGGGAAACTATAGTAAGATGGCCAAATATCTCAGGGCTTAGGCTTGAACTCAAGCCTTCAAACTCTATTTTCTAAGTGCTCTCAGCTATAGCGAGAGCTATCTGTGGGCGAGGCTGAAGCCAAACAAGCTAGAATGTCTTAGTAGGTATGCAAACTGCATTTACAAATGAAATCAGAAGCATAGCTTTCAGCAGCAAACTTCTCATTGATAACTACCCTCATGTTATTTCTTTCAGCTTTTGGGAACGTGTATCACTCTTACTTAATCTTTCCCAATAACTGGGTTTATTTATTCCTTAGGTGGAGATGAGAGAAAGCCCAAGTGGCAATCACGTTTGAGAACCGCTGGGGCAGAGAGACTGACCGTCTGGAACCCTGTGGGGAAGGGGTGGGCAGTTAGAGAGGCCCATTCTACGTATGTCACTTTCTGGTGCTGAAAAATCAAGAGGCTGCACATAAATGCCGAACGGCCAGGGAGATAAGAGAGGCCCCTGGGGGTATTCTGCATATTAAACCCCTTGTCAACGACAACCGTTTATTGATGTGTGTGAAATGTTTTGGAGCTGGAAAGGGCTGTTACAGTAAGTGTCAAGTCTTATTATTATAAAATTCCATGAGGGCTTTGCCAGAACATGTGCCTATGACATTCTATTTTTTTTTGTGAATAATGTATTTTTAATAAAAAATTTTAACTCCCCTCAATAAGGATAATATTATCATTACTTAACAAAAACATTGGAGAACTTCTTCCCTTGAACCAATTGTATCAGTTCAGGAACTTGAGAGATCTGTATCTTGCATGGAGGGTGCTCAACTGGCCTTCTATTCCTTTATTCATTGAATAAGGCGAAAGCTTTACTTGTGAACTAAGGTATAACTAGGAATTGGCCAGTATTTCATACAAAATGCAATGATACAATTAGTTCACACTCCAGATAGAATTTGCTGTCTGAAAATGAAATATTCTTGTGTGGGTCACCTCCTTATTGACCAAACTATGCACCTGTTTTCATGCAATGCTTAGCATTTTTTATTTCGTTGTCTACGTTGATTATGATTAACTTCAAAAGAAGTCACATGTAAAAGCTATCAAGATAAACATTGAGTTCATCATTTTGAGATAAAATGGCGTGTCCATAAAAGCCCAGAATAGATCTGCCTTTGGAATATTTTATAGATTGAAGGCAGGTGGGTATAGAGGAATGGGTCAGAGAGATCTGCATTTGTGTCCACTGACAAGTGACTTCTCACAGAGCTACGGAGTTTCACCATTTTTCTGGGACAGTCATGGCTACACTGGATTCTGAGTCGACTCAAGTGCATTGCTGAGGCCGCAGCTGGTGGATGGATGAGTGAGGAAGGGAGCTGGCTGGCCAGTTTGTTTCCCCCTGTCACCTCTAGGAAACACAGGAGATATGCTTGTAGGGACCTTTTCGAGAGTTCATTTTTAGTTCTCCAGCTCCTGGCTTAGCTGTCACTGGTCATCAGCCCACATCCTCACATGCTTTCTAACGTGCAAAGTGGCACCTACATCTACTCTAAATGCTTGATGATAAAAACACAGAATTTGGGAAGTGATCAAGTAGACAAAGTTACTGGATGCTTCTGTTATTTTATATAGTGCCCAGCTGGACACACAATCGTGGGTCCATAGTCCCGGGTTTGAGCAAAAATAAACTCCTTTTAGCAAATCACAGAAATATTTTATTCTTTTCACTGTATTAATTTGCTTTCCATTCTAGTCCACAAAGGGCCTCAGGGTGCTTTGAAAATACATATGCAGTTGTGTTATAAGAATACAAGGAGGAAATGAGCACCAGGAAGAAGAATTGTAGACAAGTCAACCATAAGGGCAGCGTCGATGTGGCGGGGTTTTCCAACCCCAGGTTGTTAGTTATCCTTGTTTTTAAGTTGGTGTGTAGTCACAGAGGAGGAAAACCATGGTCACACATCTTAATGCCAGGTGGTGGTGTCAGATATACTAAAGAGGGTCCTGACAAGCGTTCTGGATGGCCTGCTTCTCTTTCCCCAAGAATCAGCTCCTGTGAACTGGTTCTCTTTTCCTATCATCTTCTTGGTTTGGTTTTTAAGTAAGCCTGTCATCTAATTGCACCCCTTTTGCAGTACAAGGGGATCCATTCTGGACCCATTCAACTCTAAGGGAAGCTTGCTCCTTGTATGGAGCACTCCTCTGTGGGCAATGTGGTGCTCCCAGTACGGGAGCTGGGCTGGAGGGGGGGTCTTCAACTCTTAGGGTTTTGGTCTTTTCAATGCACCCATCTTTCTGATCTTGGTGGCTAGGGCTTCATCCTCAAGTGAAGACAGTGTACAGTAATGGTGAGTCTATATCTAGCACATTCTGTTTACATTTGATCTCATCTAGTGTGGGCAAACAGTAGACTTGAAAATGTGTCATGGCACCAACACAATAGAAGCTTATTTGTTGCTCACGAACACCTTGTACAATCATCCAGGAGCCCCAGCAAACGGATGGCCTGCCATCTTCAATGTGGGCCTTCCCAGTTTGCTCTGGGGTCATCTTCCTTCCACGTTTTCTAGAGGACGAAAGAGCATGGCAGAGGAGGGTATCTGGGCTGTTCTTAGAGGCCACATCTTCTGGATGTGCGTGCATGCTCATCACTTCCACTCACGTTCTGTGGCTTGGAGTGAGTCGTGTGGTTTACCCAGCAGGTAGAGAGATGGGGACAGAGCCTGCCATGTGGCCAGAAAGAGGAGGAGGGCATGGTCCTGGTGAATGCTGGAGGTCTCTACCACACTGTTTCCCAGGTTTGTGAGGAAGAGTAACTGAGTAGTAGTAGCAGATGCAACACTTAGAAACTCTGGTAAAAGTATGCATTCTGTAAGTGTTAGCTGTTATTCTCTGCTATTATTATAGTAATAAGCCCAGCGTTTAAAGATGGTAATTCTCTTCTGGCAGATGAGGAAACGGGCTCAGAGAGATTGAAACCCTGATGTCAGGCAACTGGTAAGAGATGAATTTGGGACTGAACCCATGATCTTTTTCACGAAGCATCACTATTTTGGAGTTGGTATTTCAGTAGCATTTGCTACGAAATCCACTCCTTTCAGAGCCTAGATGACCACGAAGAAGAAAAAAAATCAAACCGCTAACTGATGTGAAAAGTAAATCTCTTCAAAATATTTTTATTTACTTGCCAATAAAAAGGCAGAAATGTTCATTTATGTGAACACTAAAGGGGGATTAGAAATCTATTCTCTTCTCAGAGTTTGAGATGATTAGCCGTGTTGTAACGTGCTCAGCGCATCGCGGGGCCCCTGAGAGTGAGCGCTCTGTGACCATTTGGTCTCTACTCTTGTCTCTTTGTCATGTGGGTTGTGCTGACTCCGAGCATATCAACAAAAATACGTGGAACATTTGGCCCAAAGGCAGTGAACATTTCTCTGATCTTGAACACACACCGCTTCTTTCTGTACACCGCAGGGCACTTTGGGGTGCGCCCAGGCTTTGCGTGCATGTGCCCCATGGGCTGTGCTCCTCAGGACCTGCGCCAGGGTCTCCTCCCACTGCTAGTGGGCGTGCAGACAGTCGATGATGCATGATTGGCTTCCTCCCCTTCAGTCCCTCAGATAGACCCTTCTGTATCTTCTGTTTTTTTCTAAGCCTTTTATAGGAACAACTGTCTTTATAGCATTTTACATATGTATTATCATATCAAGTTCTTGGGGTGTATGCTTGTTGACAAGGAGATATGTGTTACTTGATTACAGTTGACAACTGTGGGAAAGCGTGCTTTTCTTTGTCTTTTAGGCATGTCATGTTTGAAATGCTCTCTGCTTTGGAGGGCTGCCTGCTTTGTCGCACAAACACCGTCCGTGATTGTGTTGGTTTTGGAGGCACATCAACGTAACCAGGTCTCCTGTGGCCAAGGGTCCTGGCTGCCCAGCGAGCAGAGGGGAACTCACTGGCCACCGTTTACAGGACACCAGGGCTCTCTAACACCAGTGGGAAGCTCTGTCTAGAGTCTTTATTTGTAGCATTTCACCCTGGATCTTGAGGAGGAGCTTGGTGACCTCGATGTGATATCCTGCCGAGATTGTTGGGGGTCATGGATTGACAGCATCCCTCACATCGCTCTGTGAGAACAGAGGCTGGGCTTGTGTAGGTCAGTTATTTATATTAGGTATGGTCATAAATACGGACCCTCCTAGAAAGCATTGTTTTCTTTTCTAGAGTCAGTTTTAAAGAAACACTATTGCTCAGGTCAGGGTGAACAGTGTAGGTTTGGTTTCTGCCAAAGTGGCACAACCAACTTAGATGAGGTCCCTGGGGGAGTGAGGAACCCCTGCAAGCCATTCACTTCGCTAAGACTTCAAGAGCATGCAGGCTTGTTACAGAGAGGATGGCAAGCTGCCTTCCACTGAGATGGGAATAAACACGACACGGTGTTCACTGAAGAGCATCTCATCCCCCACGTGTGGGTCAACTGCATGCACATTTTTATCTGACACGCAAACCTTCCAAGATGGGTAAGGCATGTCTCCATCACAGCACAGAGGTCAAAAGAGGTCAATTGCCAAGTGTTGTGCTGCTGGGCTGGCTTTCCTGTCTCTGCCTTCACATCCAGGACCCTAATCAGACCAAGCTTGCATGGCCCTAACCGTGATTACACTGCAGGGTGTTGGGCTAAAGGAACTCCAGTACTGGTGATAACTCAGCTATGTTTGAAAATGTTGTAAAAACTCTGTGGCCTTTCCATGCGTTATTTTAGTCCCATGATTCATTATTTGAAGATCTATGTATCAAGCATAGTTTATGTGATTCCCTGATTATACCCACAAATATAGCATATTTGTAAGTAGCAAATAGAATCATAATCTATACTACATAAATATGATTAGAAGAATTGGCTTTACCCTTAAAGATGCTTATGTAAAAAAAAAAAGAGAGGCGGGAATTAAAGAAAAAATGAATTCCTACTACAGGCCAGCCAACTAAGCTGCTCTGTGGAGAAATTATACCGACTTTACAAATGAGGACATCGAGGCTCAGTACAGTTTGGTGACCTGACCATGATCACATAGTGAGAGGAGCTGGATCCAAACACGTGCGTGTCTGAACCCCACGTTTCTCCCCTGCCCCCCCCACATCCCTCTTGTTCCCAGACCCATGGTGATTTCCTGTTGCCTCTGCCCCAGCCTCAACCAGCCCCTCAGCTTTCTCAGGCTTGCTTTTTGGGGACAAGACAGGGACTGATTTAGTGGACTGTTTCTTCAGTAATGTAACCACCTTTTGTAGCCAGAGGGCTAACCAAAAGCCAGAGATTTTGGTTGCTCAGAGATGTGGATTTTTGGCCAGGGTGTATCATGAGACTTTTTTCAAAGTAGGGTGTTCTACAGTAGTAGGTATGTCCAGTAGGTAGCATATAATACATAATATTTATGTGGACAGGCTTCTGAGTTCCGTTTTTTCCCCAACATAGTACCAGCAACTCCTGTCTACATTGTTCCCACATCTAAATCCACCTGTGCGT
Source organism: Eumetopias jubatus (assembly GCF_037043125.1). NCBI lineage: Eukaryota > Metazoa > Chordata > Mammalia > Carnivora > Otariidae > Eumetopias > Eumetopias jubatus. Next base: position 2,960,069 of record NW_028274815.1, read on the forward strand.
GTGTGTGTGTCCACTCACCAGCCATCTTTCTCTGCCCCTTTCTCCTTTCTATCCATTTCTTACCTGTGTGTCCCTGTCTGTCTGCCTGTCTATCTAATCATCTGTCATCATCTATTATCATCTATCTATCCGTCTGTCTGTCTATTCTTTGGTGTATCTATCATATCTCTGAGGGGGCTGATGCATCCTAAGGGCAGCATTGTCAGGAGAGATGGGATAAGCCTATTGTCACTGCAACTGCCCTCTTTGCTCACGCTATTGCCTCCTGGCTTTTCACCAGCTCCGGTATCGTGTGACCTGAGTTTACCATTGATTGGACCATAAGTACTTACCGACCAGGGTTTCACTCAACATTAAAATCCTTGGGTTCCGGGGCGCCTGGGTGGCTCAGTCGGTGAAGCGTCTGCCTTCAGCTCAGGTCATGATCCCGGGGTCCTGGGATCGAGCCCCGCATCGGGCTCCCTGCTCCGCGGGGAGTCTGCTGCTCCCTCTGACCCTCCCCCCCTCATGCTCTCTCCCTCTCTCATTCACTCTCTCTCTCAAATAAATAAATAAAATCTAAAAATAATATGCTTGGTTCCCTCCTCCACATCCACATGGACAACGGCTAAAGAAAAACAGATTGTTAGGCTTTGAAATTGCTCATTTGAGGAGCTGCTCCAGTAGCTCTGGGTCTCTCATGATTAGGAAAGGAGGCCCAAATGGATCCCAATTCCAGCTGAACTCAAACTAACACATTAAGGCCAGGCTCTTCTTCTTGGTTTTCAAAGCCTCGAATTTTATGGTCTCAAGCTTCTGGTCAGCTTGTTTTCGCAGCAACCTTGTTCATTCGACAGACGCTTACAGCACCTCCGTAAGAGCCTCTCCCAACAAGACAGCGCAGGTGCTCAGAGCCTGGCCTCATCAACAAGACGTGCACACACACCTTGTATCCGATTTAAGCGTGATCAGTGGCATTCGGAAGCCCACCCACAGACTCCCAGAGGCTCCCCACGCCACAGGAGGAAGCCCCGGTGACCAGTCAGAGAGGGAGACAGGCGGTTACTGCTCTGTGGCAAGCACCTCCCCAGGCAGCGTGCTCGGTCTCAAACGATCACCAAAAACAGAGCTCCTGACGCTGGCTTGCAGAGTCAGGCCCCTCAAGGAAGAGTGCTTCTGAGGCAGGTCCCAAAGGATGGAAGAGTGTGTGAGATGGTGGGACAGCGAGCTGCAGGCCGAGGAGGTAGGAGTCCAAGCTGATGGGGTCGAGCCGTTCTGAGGCTGGGGTGGGTGCGAACGGGGCAGGCGTGGGGCACAAGACCAAGGGGCCCAGTGTCTCCCCCAGGATGGAGGAGTTTGGGTGTTTTCTGTGTGTGATGGGAAATCTAGAAGTGTGAAGAAGCAACATGACAAAATGCATTTTGAAAGACATTTCTGGCATCAGTTTGAGGATGAATTAAGAAATGAAACTTTGTAGGCAGCTCAAATGGGGAGAAAAGAGGTGAGGTAAGGAAGTGGCGATGAGCAGAGTGGGGGCGACTAGGGGACCCCCCTGCAGGACAGTGACCAGGGTGCTGATGCTGGGGCACGGGATGTGGCCAGGGACTGGTGCTGTGCTTCTTCGCTAGGTGAGAGGGGGAGGTAACTGCACTTGGGCGTTAATTAGGGCACTCGTGGGAGGCAGTTTGGGAGCACATGGAGAGGTACCCTTGTGCGGTACGTGTCGAGTTTGAGGCACCGACAAGCCATTCCTATGGTGACGCCCTTAGCACTTCATGTACATGATGGGAGGCAGGGAGAGGGCCACCTGCCAGGCTGAGAGACTGGGGATCCTCTATGTAAGACAGCAGTGGATGGGAACAAACCTCTTTTTCCAGACGCACCCTCACATGGATGCCACCGCTGCCCCACTCCGCCCCCCTGCTCATGCCCCTGGCCCACCTTGCCCGGCCAGGGTTGCCGGAGCCTCTGCCCACAGCTGTCCCAGGTGTGCGAGGCTTCCTCTGGTCTCCACTCCCCAGGACACCTTCCCAGACTCCAGCCCATCCCGAGGGCTCCTCTATTTTCCTTATTGATCATGCTAATGTGTACTATTGTGATGGTCCGTTCATTCTCTCTTGAAAGCCTAGTGATGTAGGATCGAACCTTGGAGTCAAAGCCTGGGTTTCTTTTCTTTTGTTGGCACCTGTGTTAGGATTTATCAGCTGGGTGAGTATGGGCTGCTTCCTTAGCCTCTTCCACCTGCAGTTTGCTCATCAGCAAAGTGGGACTAGTAGTCCTTTCTCAGGGTTGTTATGGGAACCAAGGGGTGCAGTGGTCACACGCTTTGCACAATGCCAAGTATATGGTAAGCCCTTAATTAATATTAGCTTTTGTTTTTATTTCCCCCGATACTTAGATGTCAGTATTCCCCAGGGTTAAAAAGAACATAGTCCAGATGATAACTGAAAGTTTCATGGTGACTTCCGTTGTGATGTTTTCTTCGTAGAGATATTTCCTGAGTTCTTTCTGTGTGCTCCGGTCTTAATTGGGGATCTAAGGATATGTCGTCACATTGAGTATTTTTCCTAAAAATTGACTGTCTTTGGGGATTCAGGGTATGCAGACCCAAAACTGCCACAGTGTAACAACCAATGATTAAAATACCTTTAGCAGCTATGGGAGCGTGGCTTGTCCTCAAGACTGTGTGTCTGAATTATTTATCTTCCTGGTGGAGGGAAGAGCAGTGCTATTGTACTGTGTGGTTGATTATAATGGGCACGACACACCCTTGGCCACAGTGATCTGTCCACCCCACTCTTACTTCTGGCTTTAGGAGAGTGGCGAGTTGCATAAGGAACTATGTGGACCTTAATGATTTCACTTATGATGTTTGGGTTGAGGAGAATTCTTCGCATTCCTCACAATTTCAAGTCTCATCTTGCAGATAAATAAGGCTTCTTGTTGCTTTAGAAACACTCTGAGAGACACATGTGGTCTCTTGCTCAGGGCCCAGCGCCTGCCCAGTGAGGCCAGGCACAGAGGGATGGCCAACTGGAGTGCGCGACGGGGGCACGGGGAGCAAGGATGCCTGGAATCCACACGGAGTAGCTGCTGCTGTGGTCATGGGTTATTAAAACTGTAATAGCAGCCAGCATAGTCCATTTTATTTAGGGGAGGCTGCACTTTTATCCAGCGACATTAATGCAATTATGCCTTTACAAAAATCTGTTCACTTATGAGTTGTAGCAGCCCATGTTGCAAAGAAGGGGACTTATTCTGACACTCAAGCATGGTGTTATCTTGAACTGAATAAAAAAAAAATCAATGCAATTTGTGCTTAAGCTAGCTGATTCTCTCCCGTTGTCATGGCTACACCTTAAGGTATCGATTTATCCCGAGAGATCCTCGGCTCTGAAGGGGCCTGGCAAAGGTGGGAATATTTGGTTCAGCAGAAAATAAACAGTCCCCAGAACGGGGCCAACTCTAAGAACAGAGTAAATTCTGTGAATACATGGTCCCCTGCCCAATGCTACTGCGCCCTTCCTGAGAGGTCCAGGGATGACTTAGGGCAGGTGTCAGAACTTCTTCAGGCCCAGGGGAGCCTGTGACAGGCTTGGTCATGTGACAGCAGGATGAGGTGAAAGGCTTGGGGAACACTCTAGAAAAGAATCAGAGACAAATACATAAATGGAATCATAGTCACGCTGAGTCAGGAAGGTAATGGGGAACTGTCGCATCTTACCTCAACGGGTGAAGCCATCAGCTCAAAAGAAGATGAACTGACAAAAGGGAAAGGTTCTTAGAGTTTTTAAAAATACATGTGTAGACGAAGTGAGTCTGTGAGTTCTGATTTATTTTTAATGCATGTGTCCTCAAAAGTGATGTTTCTTGCAGAAACAGTTTTCAGCTGGTTGAATGAAATGTAACGTCTAGATCAGCAAAGTCACTGCTAGTCCGATTGCTTAGATTTTATGACTCTACCGACATTGGTTGTTTCTAATCTGTTTTTAGAAGGGATTAAGATGCAGGTGCAGGCAGGAGACAGAAGGGAAAAGGAACATAACTTCAGGGGAAACTGATCCTGACTGATAGGAATCAGGATGATGGGGAATCTCATGAAAAGCCGGCCGAAAACCTGTTTCTAACCTTGGCTCTGCAGCAAGGGCCTGATGCATCCCCTCAAGTCCTGCGGCTTCTAGAGCATTCTGTGCCTTTTAGAACGAAGCTTCTGCCCTGTGGTTTGAATAATGCCACTGATATTTTTAAGAGAAGAAAAGTGAGTAAAATTTTAAGGGACCAACAGAAAAGACAGAAGGAAGACCCCCCCTCCATCATTTAAAATAAAGAATAGGGCTTATTTTGAGTTTTTAACAAATCTTACCTAACTATTGTCAATATAGGTAAGTTAACATAAACTTGGATTAGTGCTTTTGCTGGGTTCAGTTGGCTGCAGTGAGAAGTCTTAGTTTTCAATAAGAAATATTTGTGCAGTACTTTGAAAAATGCCATTGGTATTTTGATCGAGATGGTGTCGAAGGTAGAGATTGCTCTGGGCAGCATAGACATTTTAACAATGTTTATTCTTCCGATCCATGAGCATGGAATATTTTTCCATCTTTTTGTGTCTTCTTCAATTTCTTTCATGAGTGTTCTGAAGTTCCTAGAGTATAGATCTTTACCTCTTTGGTTAGGTTTAATCCAAGGTATCTTATGGTTTTTGGTGCTATTGTAAATGGAATTGATTCTCTAATTTCTTTTTCTACAGTTACATTGTTAGCGTATGAGAAAGCAACCGATTTCTGTGCATTGATTTTGTATCCTGCCACATTACTGAATTCCTGTATGAATTCTAGTAATTTGGGGGTGGAGTCTTTTGGGTTTTCCACATAAAGTATCAGGTCATCTGGGAAGAGAGTTTGACTTCTTCTTTGCCAATTTGAATACCGTTTCTTTCTCTTTGTCGTCTGATTGCTGTTGCTAGGACTTCTAGTACTATGTTGAACAATAGTGGTGAGAGTGGGCATCCTTGATGTGCTCCTGATCTTAAGGGAAAGGCTCTCAGCTTTCCCCCACTGAGAATGATAGTCTTTGTGGGTTTTTCATAGATGGATTTTATGAACTTGAGGAATGTTCCCTCTATCCCTATACGCTGAAGAGTTTTAATCAGGAAAGGATGCTGTATTTTGTCAAATGCTTTTTCTGCATCAAAAAATATTTGTGCAAAAGCAGTTTCAGACTCAACACTGGATGCCAATAGAAATTATAAAAGCTGGGGCCTGTCTTCTGCACTATGCTTAGTGCTCTACACCCAGTTTTTAGGGGTTTTGTGTCCATTTCACAGATGTAGTGCTAGGGACTGAGTGTGTCTCCCCCAAATCCATATGTTGAAACCCTAGCCCCAAATGGGATGATATTAGGAGGTGGGGCCTTTGGGAGGAGGCTAGGTTTAGGTGGGGTCATGAAGGTGGGGCCCCAGGATCGGTTAGTGCCCTTGTAAGGAGCGACAGGACAGACGGATTTCTCTATTTCATGCAAGGACACGATGAGAAAGTGGCCATCTCTTCACCAAGAACTGAATCGGTCAGCACCTTGATCTTGGACTTTCAGCCTCCAGACTGTGAGAAAGAAGTGTCTGAAAATCTAGCCCTTCTCGTAGGCTGCTTAGAGACCAATGTCCTGGAGAGCTACTGTGATTCAGCCTGTTGTTCACTGGCCCCCAGCAGGCTAACTTGGCTCCTATTAAATTCCAAGTCCACATTATTTCATAAGGATTGCAAAAACCCTTGCAGATATGGGGGACCACCCCAATTATTAATTGTGCAGCAAATACTCTTTCACATCCACCAAGTAGATACACAAGTAGTGACTAGAAGGTCACATTTATTTTTCTGTGGTCCTGGAGAACAGGGCAGAGTCGTAAAGAAATCTAAGTGGAGTCTAGAATATTAATATAGCTGTTAAGACCAAAGAATTGCTAGCTGATGGGCAAAATATAGGCAGCTACTCTTTGTTTTTACTCATGAATATAAATAAAAATCACTCTTGAAACCAGGTGGCTCACACAGTTTGATTCCTAAAAGCAGACTGTTTCCTCCCGTGGTTCCAACAGTCTATGTCCTGGGAGTAAATATTTTATATTTGGTTTCAGTTTAAAAAAAAAAAAAAGCTGCCTCAACATTTACGGTTAGCTTATCGTTAAAATTCAGATAGCAAGCAAACAAAACTAAGAAGCCCAGCTTGGAACGCCTGCCCGTGTCCCGTGCATGGCCCCCGCTCCCGGGCACCGACGGTTACAGGACCTGCCAGTCAAGATGCTGCAAATTCGTTGGGAAACCCCAGGAGGGGAGTCTAAGTGTCCGTGTGGGAGCACACACTACATCTTCGTTACCCGAAGAGCGTCCATTCAACGTCACTGTGCTTTCCCTTCTCTGTGCGTTTATTTTATTGTTTCCTCGTCTCTAGATTCTTGCAGGGAAATTATGCTGCTTCTTGTCCCAGCGAGGCCCTGGCAGCCTCTTCAGGCTCTCAAGCAGGCAATTAGCATCCTTCTTACCTTATAATAGCACCAGCCTTACAGTTTTCCAAGACTTGTCTCATTCATGATCCCACCTGCTTCACTATTTCAAGAGGGGGCAGAACGAGTGGGATTATTTTAGGGACCAAGCAGCTGGAGCTCCGAAAGTCCTCATGGACTCACCCGAGTTAATTTGGGTCAGTACAAGGCGAACCCAGAACCAGAATCCCAGAGTCCCGCTTTGCACAGACTTGTTTTTGCTGCTAAGATTGGAGAGCTCACTTTTTGGCCTAATTTCTGTTGGGCCAGTAGAACCTCCCTCATTGTAGGGGGCACTTGTATAGAGGGGTCTACCATACTGGCTGAGAAGCAGGAGATTTGGAGTTGGATATGTCAGGTTGAAATTGGAGCTCTATGTGATTCTTTTCTTGGGCGGGGGGGATGTCCTAATCTCTTTGAGCCTAATCTATAAGATGTGAATACTTCCTTGTGTGCTTAATAGTGAGGATCATAAATGAGGGGGACTGCTGTAAAATACTCACCCCTGTGCTTGGGACATAGTTAAGGCTCAGCGCATTGTCACATGCACCTTTGAGCCTCAACCTGGGTCCCGAGGCTTCGTGAGTGCGATCCGGCTCTTGCCCAGGACAGGGAGCAGGTAGAGACACCTAGGTCTACGGGATCAGTTCAACATGCGCAAAGAAAATAATTAACATGTTTTTTATTTACCTCAAATAGAAATCTCTGGTGTGGTTCCTTGTGGCTTTTTCATCTCTCTGTTCTAAATGTTGCCCTAATTAAGCCTGCCTGCAGAACTTTTGCACTTTTCAATGAAATTAGAATGAATGAATAAAAATGCAGATTCTAATTAGCACTTCCTGAAAATTAAAGCGATTATTCTTCCCCTTGCTGAAAGAACGGTTGCTGGGAAGAACTAAGGATCTTTGAAATATAATTTTTCTTTTCGGAGAGGAGTGATAATTCTTGGCAAGCGTGCTACTGCAAATGACAGACACATCCACGGCCAACAATGTCCCGCAACTGTTGGTGTGATCGAGGGGCCCCTCAGAGGGGTAGCTATAGTTACTGAAAGAAAAGAAAAAATTCTCGCAATAAAAATTTTTTATAGGACGTTATGCATGGATGCGTTTGTTAAATTGTTTTAAATAACTCCAGCACCTCATAAAAATAGGATTTGAAGGGACGCTGAAGTTTCATTTCAGGAGATGGTAACATCTGCATTTGTTGAATGATTTATATCTATGACATTAACTGAGCATTATCGAGAAAACACTGTTTGACCTCAGGCAAGCTGGCGTGAAACATGGGCTCGTTCCAGGTTGAAATTTCCCTCTTAAATTTTTCATGAAATTCTCCCGGCAGGGTCACTGTGGGGTTCTGAAAGATCCTCGGCCTCAGGAGGGCCCCTGCTCAGCCCTCAGAAAAGCATTTATTTTATTAACACCCCTCCCTGACACGCTCATGTCACATAATAATATAGAAGGGGTTTAGGTCCATCCATTGCAAAGTTGTCCTTTTTCCACCCAAGCAACATTATATGAGACACTTAATTATTCATCACTAATGCCTGTCATGGTGTAATATTGGCCTTGCTTATTTTGAAAGCACTGGGCCCGCTTTTCCTCCTTGAAGGCTAACGACCGGTTTCATCAGATTTTCTACGTGCAGCAAGCTCGCATTTCATTGTGCGCCCCCCACCGCCCCCAAATCCTTTGGCAAGTAAAATCCACGCCATGCAGGATGGGCTCCTGTGTGGCCACTCTCCGTGAGGACAAGAAACCATTCCAACGGCCATGGGAGGGAGGGCAGACTTTGCAATGGAATGGTTTTGTGAAAGACAACCAACTCAGCGATGTTGCAAAGCTTGTATTTTTAAATGTGACCTGCCTCTTGATTTTAAATAAATTAGGTACTTGTGTACACACCTGCTTACAGACTCAGAATGATGGCGGTGGCCTGCAGCAAAGTTCCCCGCCTGCACTGGGTCAACAGTACTCAAGATGTCAGCGCTGCAGTCCTGAATATTTACATTCCGGGATTCCCGCTGCAGAACACCTGTGCTGGGTAGGTTTCTAGATGGGAGTTCGAATCCTCACTGGCAGCCGGGCTCTGCATCCGGTGTCACCTTCTGAACACGACACGGACTTCAGTTCTGCTCACAGAGGGAAGTCTCACTCAGCTGTCTTCCCGGCGGTAGCTGGACACGGGGAGCGTGAGGATCGATGAGGGGAGAAGTCGATATCCCCCATTTCCACGAGCTCTGTAGTCCAGGGAGGTGGCTGTCCGGGAAGACCCACAGCCACCCTTCAGGATGACTCCTGACCTGGCCGCCCTGCTGCCCAGGCTTGCCCCTCTGCTGTGCCCAAGCACGCTGGTCAGCTTCCAGGGTGGAAGCAGGCGTCCTCACAGTCCTCACATCCGCTTCTGCAAAGCTCATTACCAGGGTAAGAAGGATCAACGCAGATTTCAGAAAATTCCTGTGGCTCCCCGAAATTACCAGAAAACAAAACAGAAAAGCCCATCTTAGGGAAAAATATATACGTGTGGGTTCATTTTAAAGGAATGTCTTCCCAATTTCTGTTTAACTTGGGTTACTTTCTTTTAAGCCACGCATCGTAGTGATTTGCATGGGTTTAGTTGGATTATTACCAAGTCTTCCTTTCCTGTATTCTTACTGCATTACGGTTTACATGGCTCTGTGTTGCTCCCAAATTCATACGTTGAAGTTATAACCTCTGGAACCTCAGTATGTGACTGCATTTGAGAATAGGGTCTTTAAAGAGGTGATTAAGGTAAGATGTCATTAGGAGTTCCTAATCCAGTATTACTGGTGTCCTCTGAGGAGAGGAGCCTGGGACACACACGCCCCGCGGGACGACCCTGGGAGGACGCCGTCTACACGCGGAGGAGGGAGGCCTCGGGGGACACGGGCCCTGCGGACACCTTGGTCTTGGACGTCCAGACTCCAGAATGAGGGAAAATAAACACCTGTTTTTCAAGCCTCCCATTTGTGATGTTTGTTATGGTAGCCACACTTTATTACATAGCATCTTCTATTCTTTTCCTTTTATAAAAAGTCAAGTGTATGCTTTGATGAGTTTTGACAAATATCAACACACATATATCCATGTAATCAGATATAATTATAGAATATTCTCATTACCTCAGAAAGTTCCCTCATGCCCCTTCTGATCTGTTACCATCCCCTCAGCCGACCCTGTGATCATAGACCAGCCTTGCCAGTCTTGAGCTTCATATGACAGAGAAGTATAAAAATCAACTAGGATGCTGATTTCTCTCTCTTCCCCTTTAGTTCAGGCACGTCGGCTTCACGTATTTTGTGGCTCTGTTATCAGGGACAGTCACCTTTGGGAACATTTGTCTTCCTCGAGAATTGACCTTTTATTCATTGTGAATTTTCTTTCCTTACCTCTGTCTCTTTGCCTTGAAGTCTCTTCTGACTGATGGTGATGCGTCTCCCTGAGCTTTCTCTGCACACAAGCTCTCCCTTGCATTGTGCATCTTCCCCTCCTTTCACTTTCAACCTGTCTGGTCCTTTACATTTACCATGTGTGTGTTGCTTAGAGGTGCCTATTGTTGGTTCTTGCTTTTTGATTGTCTGAAAATTGATGCCTTTTCATTGGAATTAGTATATTTATATTTTAACAATTTATATAGTTTGTGATAAGTCTACCAGTTTGCTATTTGTTATATATTTTTCCCGCCTCTTTTTTTGGGGGGTGTTTCATTTTGCTTCTCTCTTCATTTTGTCTCCCTCTTCTTGGGTTATATATTTTAAGTATTTTGTGGTAAGTCAGCTGCTGGTTTTAGATTGTAATTCCTTGTGTCGTATTTTTAGTGTTGCTCTAAGAAATTTAATATTTATATATATATTTTTAAAAAGATTTTATTTATTTATTTAGAGAGAGTGCAAGCAGGGGGAGGGGCAGAGAGAGATAATCTCAAGCGGACTGCACTGAGTGCCCAGGGCCTGATGCGGGGCTCGATCCCACGACCCTGAGATCATGACCTGAGCTGAAATCAAGAGTCAGATGCTTAACCAGCTGAGCCACCCAGGTGCCCCTAATATTTATCTTTAAGTTCTTATGTCTCCTTAGCATCTATATTATACTACAAAATGGGAGGACTGACCCTACCCAACTTCGAGACTTATGACAAAGCTACGGTCGCCAGGACATGCGGTCTTGGTGAGAGAGTAGACAAATAGATCAGCAGAACAGTGTACAGAACCCGAAACACCCCCACTTTCTTGAGGCAACTGATCTCTGACAAAGGAGCAAAGACTGTTTTCAACAAATGGTGCAGGATCAACTCGACGTCCACATGCAGAAAAATGTATTTAAACACAGACCTTACATCCTGCACAGACATTAACTCAAAATAGAGCACAGACCCAAATGTAAATGCAAAACTATAAAACTCTTAGAAGATAACATACAGAAATCCTAAAAGATTCGGGGCGTGGTAACAACTTCTCAGACGTAACACCAAAGGCATGATCTGTGAAAGAGATAACTGGTAAAAGCTGTTCTTCAGTAAAATCAAAATATTCTGCTCTGCAAAAGCAATGTCAAGTGAATAAGCAGAAAAGCCACAGACTGGGAGGAAGTATTAGCAAAAGACATAGCTGAGAACGGACTGTTCTCTAAAATACACCAAGAACACCCAACACTTAACAGTGACAAAACAAATACCTTTAAAAAGACCTTAACAGATGTCCTACCACAGAAGATAGACAGTTGGCAAATGAGCACAGGAAGAATGCTCATCAAAGGTCATCGGGGAGATGTGAATTCAAACAATAATGATATATCACTACATATCTATTGGAATGGCCAAAATCCAAAACACTGACGACATCAGATGTTGACGAGGATGTGGAACAACAGGAACCCTCATCCACCTCTGGTGGGAATGCAACACCGTGCAGCTACTTTGAAAAAGTTTGATGACCTTTTAGAAAACTGAATATACTCTTGTCCTATGCCCCAGCAATCACGTTCCTTGGTGTTTGCCAAAAGGAGGCGAAAACTTACGTCCGTGCAAACACCTGCACATGAATGTGTATCACAGCTTTATTCACAATTGCCCGAACTCGGAAGCAACCAAGATGTTCTTTGGTAGGTGATGGATAAATAAACTGTGGTCCGACAATGGCATATTACACAGCGCTAAAAAGGAATGAGCTATAAGCCATGGAAAAGATGCAGAGGAATCTTGAGTGCACATTGCTAAGTGAAAGAAGCCAATCTGAAAAGTCTACAAAATGTAAGATTCCAACTCTATGACATTCCGAAAAAGAGGCTGTGGAGTCTGTAAACATGTCAGTGGTTGCCAGGGTTTGGGGGGAACAGGGTGTGGGGGATGGGTGGAGCAGTGAAACTGTTGTATATGATGTCATGATGGACACACGTCATTGTTCATGTGCCCAAACCCGCAGGATGGGCAACGCTGGGAATGACTGCTATTGTCAGCTGTGGAGTCTGGGTGATTATGATGCGTCAAGCTAGGTTCACGATGTAACAGTGTCCCACTTTGGGGGGGTGGCGTCTGTTGGGGGGAGGCTTGGACACGTGGGGGCAGAGGGTATATGGGAAACTTCCTCTCAATTTTGCTGTGATCCTAAAACTGTCCTAAAAATATAGCATCTTTTAAAAAAAAGTGTGTGGTCTTCTATGAAGTTGACCAACTGTTGGAAATGAGGCACACTCCCTTCTCGTATGCCCTTTTCCTCTCCTGCCTTTGATGTTATCCTTAATGCAGTTGACCTACATCTCAACTTTTCTCCATCTCCCTCCCCACTGTGTGTGTGTGTGTGTGTGTGTGTGTGTGTGTGTGTGTGTGTTACTATGCAGACAACTAAACGTTCTTTGCTCCAAGTTCCTAACCTGCAGAGAAGAGCACTCACGTTTATCACATTCCTACTGTGAACCAGGCACTTAGTACTTTCAGACATGACCCATGTAATCTTCACAATAACCTTATAAAGCGGATGCATGAGTGAATTGGGACTCAGAAGACTTCAGCTCTTCCCGCAGAGTACACAGCAGGAGGCTGGTAGAGTGTGAATTAGAACCCAGTTCTGCATCAACTAGGAGCACATGCTGTTTCTAGTGCCCAAGATCTGCTCCCTGAGGAGGCAGGACGGGCTTGGAGAAAACGAAATAGCTCTCAGCTGATTCTTGACAATATCCAACCAAATTAACCTGATTTAAAATCTGTCCTCAGTCTTTACTTTTGGTGGTAAATTGAATATCAAATGTATGCATTATTGAATTTCATGTTCCGAATGTTTAATGCTCCAAGTGTCACATAATTAGCCATTTGTAACATAAATTGTTTTCATTAGCACTCTAAGTTGGTGAGTGGCATTCATACGTAATAAATACAAATCCTGGCACGGCAGGAAAAGTGAGTTAGAACGCAGGTGGCTGCATTCCCTGGGCCGAGGATTAGGCCCTTAATGGTGTGTCTCATGGACTCCCAGGAGAGCACCTACAGGCTGTGTGGGGAGGGGCCAGTGGGGCTCTCCGGTGGTAGCGGAGAGGCACATACCTCCTACTACAACACGACCATCACCTCCACGCCCAGCAAATCTATTGATGCTCATCGGTACTGTTTTGAGCACCTTCAGGAACTGGGGTATTTTATGCAGATTCTCTCACTTTCGTGTAATCTTTATGATCCATCCATGAAGTGAATGGAGTCATTGAGTTACCCGTTAAAGTAAGACACACAGATAGTGAGCGGCAGAGCCTAGATTCAAGCCCAGCTAGACGTGATGCCCAGCACCAGACAACGGTTTTGTCATTGACAAGAGTGGCCCGCCTGTTCCTGGCATTTTGTCCTGATCCACTCTGCCCTGAGGTTCAGAGGGGATTCCTGTAACTGAACAGCCCCGACTGCAACACATCAGGAAGCTCTGGGATGATTTCTGCTACGACCTGCCGTGATCTAACAGTCGACATGTGAGGGTGTTTGGAGACGCGTCCGCTGTATTAAAATATGTGTTGCCCAAACCGCACTGGGTGTGCAGGGCTGTTCTGGGAACACGGGGACCAGGAAAGAGGAAGGACGAACATTACCTCCAGGCCAGGCCTCTGCAACTTCATGTTTGTTATTTGGTTTGAAGAGAGAAGAAAGCCCTTGCTTCTCAGGGGGAGCCCCTGGGTCCAGAGCAACACCGCCCTCCCACCCTGGCATTCAAGCCTCCATCAGCGGGAATTGCGCATCCTGGCCGTGTGCCCAGACTTCCTGGCAAGCCCTCTCTGCCTGCCCCTCCCCGGCCTCACGGACTTGCTGCACTCTCTTTGGGGCAAGTCCGGATCATCTGATCGTACCCGTTGCCCTGTTTACAAAGCCACCGAGAAACCTGTGGGCACCGGGGACATCTTTCATCTCATGACCCAGGACCTCTGGGACAAGGAACAAGGCTGGCTCATGGGCATGTGACCTGTGTGGTCCTCATTTAGGGCTGTGCACACACAACACTGCTTGGTTTAATGCCCCAAGGTTTCCTTCTTGAGCCTCTTATTGATTCCTGGCAAGCGGCCCACAATTTCATTTTGCACCAGGATCGAGGTAGCCAGTTCTTTGCAGAACCTCAACTCTGAACCACATTTTCCCCCCAGCTCCCACATCTCCCTGATATGCCCTCTGGAACCCATAACCATCTGAAAAATCTCTTACAGTCTCACCCTTTTATCTGAATGTTTTCTCCCCGTTCCTACCGTAGGCTCAGGCTTCTCCTTGAAGACACTGCTTCCTTCCTTCTTGGCTGGTTTCTCTTCCAGGCTCTTCTCTTGCTTACTTGGAAAAATAGACATTCTCTGCCTACACTTGCCTATCCCCAGACAACATGGAGGGATGTGCCCAACAGGGATGTGGCTCCTGGAAAGCAAGCCACTGTGCTGATATCTTGCTGTAAAGCCAAATCCACTGGCTTCTGGTGGACCCTCCATGCTGCCTGGCAAAGCACGTCCTCTTTCCTTAGGGTGCTTACTTTTCTTCTATGCTGGGTGCTTCTTTGTCAGCCCTTTTCCCTCCCCAGCTCCAGCTTGTTCACTCTCAGCTGCTGACCGTGCTTTTCACTGCAATGAGAACACAGCAAATGGAGGGGGACTCCCTTAGTCTTAACCACTAGAGCCACACGCCCACCAGCACCGGTGTCCACGCTCCCTGCCTTCCCACAGTGGATGCCTCTACTCTCGGCGACGACCCACCCTCTCCCCGGGCACCTCGAACCCACCCTCTTGTCCACTCCAGGACTTTGCTCCAGCATGTTCTCCATCCTTTGCCTCGTGGATGCCTCCCTCTCCACGGGTCTCCCCTAGGCGTGCCAACCTGGCATTATTTCTCCCATCCTTGAGTAGCTGTGTCTGCCCCGCTCTCCTCTCTTCCCCTCCTCATCTCCTGCCTTCCTTCCACAGCACTGCGCATCGACACTCCCATCAGCGCTCTCCTCGCGCTCTGCCTCCATCTCTGAAACTCTGTGTCTGGACCACCAGTGCCCTTCATGCTGCTGATTCTTGGGTCAGCCCCGAGCCTCGATGTAGGGGGTTCTTCTTTCTTCCTTGAAACTATCTCTTCCCCTGCTGTGAGGGGTCACCCCTGCGGGCTCTCCTTCAATGTCATGCCACTGCTTCCCAGACCCCGCTGGCTATCATCTCCCACGAGTCCCAGTGCGGGAGCCCCCAGGACCCCACCTGGGTGGTCTCTGCCCCTGCAGGTTTCCCAGGGTCTTGGCTTTCCATGCTGTTTTTGCTGATATTTCTCCAGCGCAGAATATGTCCTGGGATGCCCCATCACACATCTCCTGCTTGTGATCCCTCTGCCTGGACACAGGTCTACCTGCCTGTCAGTAAATAACCACTTAGCGCTGTCAGTGACCATGACAAACTCTTGTGCTCTGTTCCCCCTTCTCTCCGACCCCTCACTCAACATGTCAACAGCCCTACTGTCTCCATCTTCAAAATACACTCAGGATCGCACCACTTCCTGCCGCCTGGTCCGCTGTGCAGGGGCCGACCCATACCCCTCCTCTGGGCTGCTGTCTAGACGCCGCTCTTCAGCCTGGCAGCCAGAGGGGTCCTTTCAAACCATAAATTATCATGTCCCTCCTCTGCGCACAACTCTGAGAACTTCGCATGTCCTCCACATGAAGCCCGTCGTTGGCATCGCCTGCGGGACCCCAAGCGGGCCCCCACCTCTCATGGCCTCCTGCTCTGTGCGCTGGGCCTCCCCACCTGCAAGCCGCCGGGCTCCCCACTGTCCTCAAACTGGTGCTCCCCGGGGCCCGAGCTGGGCGCGTTCGCACACAGGTGCCCCTCCCTCTGTTCCCGTGGCTCTCGGTCATGCTGTCACGATGTCCGTGGCTCGTGACAGTCCCTACGTCTCATCAGGACTCTGTTTCCTCGGCTGTCCTTACCACCGTCTAAGCACTCTGTGTTTTGTTAATTCATGTTGTCCCTCCCCTCACTAGAATGTGAGACATTCATAAAGGTGGGGGTCTTCATCCGTTTTCTTCACTTCTTTATCCCTGCTGTCTAGAATAGGGCCTGGTCTATCAATATTTATTAAATAAATGGGGGGGGGAAGCACAAAGGCTCTTGGGTATGCAAAATCAATGCCAAATCCATGTGCTAAAGTTGAGGTGTTTAATTCCTAGGGAAGCTGCTTTTGGCTTGCTGCTCTAATTTAAAGACTTTTAAGTCTCGAACGTGCTTGATGATTTGATTTTCTAGGCTGGGACAACCAGAAGCAAACTGGATGAGGTGGGTGCGGAGTGGGTGCGGGCATGCTGATGGGTGTCCCCCACCCCATGGCTTGGTGGAGAGGGGGCGCCAAGCACTCCAGGAGCTGGTGAGAGCTGAGCAGTGTCAGGGGCTGGGCTGTGGCCACACACAGGCAGCCTGTGCGACCCGCTAGCAGGAGCCGAGATGCAGAAGGGGAGCTGGGGTCTGCAGAAAAGAGATACATAGATTCCATGTGTTCCCATGGAGGAGGCAGTCACATGCGGAAAACATGCAGAGAGATTTCTGTGGTGGTTAATTTTTTTTTTTTTTTTTTACTTATTTATTTGAGAGCAAGAGGAGGGTGGGGCAGAGGCAGAGGGAGCAGCAGGCTTCCTGCGGAGCAGGGAGCCTGACGCGGGGCTCGATCCCAGGACCCTGGGACCATGACCTGAGCCGAAGGCAGACGCTTCACCAACTGAACCACCCAGGTGCCCCAAGAAGGGGATTTTATAACCCCCTTCGCTTTTGTCAAATGTGAGTTGAACATGAGTAAGCGAACTAATGGCCTGCTGATCCTGCCCACCCCTGCAGCCCTCACCAACCTCAGGGCATCCCGGGAGCCCCGCGGGCTGCTCCACCACGTGGATTCACACGTTCTCCCCTCTCAAGCTTCTTCCTGGAGCCTGAGCCGCCTGCCCTCCTTCTCCTCTCTGGCTGGCTGCTGGTGTAGCTGTGGAAACGGGTCAGATCTCAGCCCCAGTGCAGCTCTGCTCTCGGACATCAAGGCTGTAGCTACTTGCATTCATCTGTTCCAGCCATTTCCCTTCTCCATTGCCAGGGGCCGAGCTGGGGAGCTGCCAGACTCAACGTCAGGGTGGGCTGGAGTCAGCGCGAACCCTCCCTTCTCGTGCTTGCCTGTCTTAGAAGCACAAACACTAGGAAGGGAAACAACACAGGGCAAGCACGGAGCCCCTTCCATGGGGCCGGTGTTCCACACAGCAGAGTTTTCCAGAAATATTC
This sequence comes from Eumetopias jubatus, assembly GCF_037043125.1. Taxonomy (NCBI): domain Eukaryota; kingdom Metazoa; phylum Chordata; class Mammalia; order Carnivora; family Otariidae; genus Eumetopias; species Eumetopias jubatus. The sequence continues at coordinate 2,977,340 of NW_028274815.1, forward strand.
ATCTATTTAATGTCTGTTCTTTAGCTTCGATTTTTCATCATTCCTTCAGATACATATTATCTCCCTCCTCTTCGTGGGTAAGCTGAGGGCAGACAGCAGGGCAGGAGCTTCACAAGCGGGCACGTGGGGCAGGGTCTTTAGGAACGTGCAGGAGTGAGCCAGGTGGGGAAGGAGACGGCGATAATTCGCGGGGACAGAGAGGCCCGCAGGGCTCTGAGTGCAGAAGGCTGGGACCCACTTGGAAGGGATGGATGTAGACCACGGCTCGTGGGAGTTTACTCCTGTCTGTGGAATCTGGGGCACTCACCCCATTAAGACGCAGCGTCAGCTTTTCCTCCTTCTGCACCTGGACGGGTTCGTCACTGGCTGGTATGCATTAGGATGTGCTGGAGATTATTCTGCCTCTCACTCCCAAGGGGCCATCGGAGGTGGTGAACTTCCTGCCTTGTTTTCTGGAACACTCACTGGCATTTGGAGCCCTGAACCACCACGTCAAAAGTTCATCCACCCCAAGGTTGCCTGCTGTGAGGGAGCTCAGGCCAAGCGGAGGGGCCATGCGCAGGGGCTCTGGTCCATAGCCCGGCTGACGTCCCTGCCGACAGCAGCATTCACGGCCTCTGGGTTATCCCGGCTCCCAGATGTGGATGTCCCTCCAGGCCAGAGTGGCCCCAGCCAAGGCCCCAGGCATCACGGAGCAGACAGCGGCCCTCCTCCTGTGGCCGTCCGTAACCCTTGACCGAAGCATCCATGGGGAGGAGACAGTGGTTGTTGTAAGTTCTGATGTCTGGGGGGATGCAGTTGTGCAGGAATAGTAACTTGGTAACGCAGCTCCGGTGGGGGAGTAGGTAAAGGATGAAGCTGGAGAAATATGCTGAGCTCACTTAGGAGGTCTCTTGGATGCCAAGACCAGGAATTTGGATTTTATTCTGTAGACCAGCGGTTGGCAAACTTTTTCTGTAAAGGGCCATATGGTAAATATTTTAAGCTTTGTGGGCCATACCCAGTCTCTGTTGCATTTTCTTCTTCTTTTTATTTATTTTTTTACAATCCTATAAAAATGTAAAACCGTTTTTAGCTCAGGATCATATAAACACAGGCAGCTGGCCAGATCTGGGCTTCAGACTCTAGTCTGCCAGCCCTGCCACGGGCAATGTGCAGCCAAAGGGGTTTTCAAATGAAGGAGTAAACGAATCTGACTTTAAACATAACGTCAACCACCGTGGACATACTAATTCCAGATGTTATAAGAGAAATATATTGATGCATCATGTGTGTTTTCAGATGCAAGAGCTGTTTACAAACTGATCTTTGCTGTGTTCCGATCTGAGGCGCTAACGCATCCCAAGAAGCAGGTGAATGATTTTGGATGCGAACAGGGATTTCTTGTGGCAAGAAGGCCCTGGGATGTGTATTGTGAAGATTTTGAAATCTTACTGTCTGAATAACTGATGGGTTTATAATGATTTCTTAAATGTCCTTTATCAAAAGTTTTATGTGCGATTAAGAATCTTGGATGCTGTTATTCTCTTTCTGCTCTAGGACATTCTGAAAATGGAGATGTGTTGTCTCTCTGTTTTCTCAACTGAAATATTTTGAAATAAATAATGATCCTAACAGTTTTATATCATGCCATCTGTGCGAGATAAACTTTGTTGGGAACTGCGAGATACAGGGTGGAGCCTTTGTCATGTCCTGCAGTGGAAGCCGGGCATGCTTCACAGAATTCAACAAGAGTACACATGTTAAGTTTCCTTCAGTAAGTGCAAAGACTATATTAACCACCCGCTTGTCGATGCAAGGTGCGTGTCAAGGCTTCCAAAATGCACCCAATGAAACTATCCTTTGTGCACTCATTTTTATTCTGGAAAGGAGTTCATAAAATTTTACCTCCTCTCACCTGAGAGAGAATACAACCCACTGCACTCAAATGTGAGGTAGGAATTTCAGGTCACATGGTTGCTCTAGGGAGGTACAGTGAAAGGTGGATTGAAGAACACATATGGAGGATTCAGCAAGTTGTTCACCTGGCTAAGCTTAGTTGCTCCATCTGTAATCTGGGAGCAAATGAACGAACCAGTAAATGCATAGTTAGTGGGTAGCAGATAAATCCACGTTCAGCTCCTCCATTAGCATCGCTCTCTTTCCTGTTTCCAAGAGTTTTGTGACACAGGATGCTATCTACATGTGATCGAAGATAACGCTGAATCTCAGCTTCCCGGCTTTGTGTGGTGGTGAGCTATAGAATAAGGTAAAGCAGGTGGGAACATAGTGAGAGATACCAAGAAAAATATCCTTTACAACCGTATGAAAAGTATTCATTTCACAGCTCATGAGAAGGAGTTGTTAATTTCTTATAAAAGTTACATTTATTTTGGCCAAGTCAATTAAAATAATACTTTTCTTGGTAGAATTTTCTGGTTATAATTATAAGTTTCCTTAAGCACCTTCTTCTGAACTGAGCCAAAGCCAAGCAGACCCCAATTCTCACAAGACATTTTACTTGGTTTTGTAAAACCGTAGTATTTACTGATGGGAGGATTTGGGACACTCGGTTGCAGCCTTAGCTGAAGCTGAAGCCACTGTGGTTCCTTGTGTAAACCTCTGTTCGTTGTATTCTTTCCCTTTCTATCGCAACTTCTCTCCAATGATGTAATATCCTGCTGTTTCCTAACAGCACAGAGATTTTAGCCTCACGCCTGGCTTTCTCCCACGCCGTTGGTCTTTTCATAAGACCAGAGGATCCGCGATTGAGCCAACAGATGGAATCAGGCTCATCTCTTAAAATTATTTATAATTCCTATTAATTCTCTGTCTCTGTCTCTCTCTTTAAAAATGAATAATACAGTTAAAAGACTCAATTGGATGGAGCAGATCAAACAGGCATCAGAGTGTGGAGGTCAACACATCGACTTCCATTCGGGTTTGCCTGGATCCAGCGCGCACCCTACCAGTCATCAGCCGTGTGCAAGGTGAATTACCTACCTCTCTGTGGTTCTCTTCCCTCGCTGGCACCATGGGGATGTCGACAGTAGTCCATAATCTCATAGTGCTGCATCCAGAGTCAAGGGAAGGAAAATGCTATAACCCCAGAGCAGTACCCGACATGTGAAAGAGGCTTGCCACGTTTATTACAATTTTACAAAGGATTCTAGTAAGTGGCATTCAGTACATTATGAGCGTTAGTGGATAACATTTCTAGACCCATCAGAAGAGAGACAGCATGCAAATATCCATTATACATTTTTAAAATCGCAGACAATTCTCGTGGCTATTTTTCTTTGCTTCCAATTAGCAATGTATTAACCTGTAATGACAGGAAATCTGGTCCGTGTTTGGATTGTAAATCTAGATATCTACGCTGACCTGCTATGTGAGCGATCTGTATGAGTTAGGAACACAAAGTGACTATTAAAGTTGTACATTCTTCACGATAACATGGCCCAGCAACTAACTTTCCAAGACAGTGGTAGAGTCCTTGAGACCTATTTTATTTTGCCCCTTCTAAACCATACTGTGTTTTCTTTAATAAGAATTATGTTTTTCATTGTAAAATGCATATTGAGAAAGTTAAGAAGTATTGAGTGTCTGGTTTTAGCAGCCTGCCTGTGAGGTTCTAGCGTAAAACTACTACAGCCCGCACGGCTTTGGGTTAAGAAGCACCACGCTCAGGCTGTTACAGTCATAGAGAATGGTTAATGACAGTTTGCAGAAAGGTCCGTGTTTGTGTCCAGATTGTGTGTGTGTGTGTGTGTGTGTGTGTGTGTGTGTGTGTGTGTGTGTACGGGGAACAGTAAAAAGATGAGAAAGTGCTAGAGAATAGCAAAGATACAAAACAGAGAAGGAAAAGTCTTTTAACTGCGGACCCCGATCCGACCATTGAGGAGTTAGCAGGGAAAAGGTCCGTCCGTCCGTCACCCTCGGCTAGAGAGATCCAGGCAGCTCGGGACACAGAGGGGCGGCGGCTGATAGCACGAAGTCTGAAGCATTTCTACAAGCCGGGACAACTGCAGCGGTGACAGGGACAGTGAGAAAGCAGGGATCCTCTGAGGGACAGATGAAGAGGGGCCGGCATTTCGCGAGCATCCCTGAGGAGAAGCAAACCTGCCTTGGGAATTCCATTGGCAGAGACCCAGTACACTCAATGAGACTTTTTTCCTGGAAATAAAAGTCGGTCCAGACACAGGAAAAGGGTACAAGAAGAGCCTGGGGTGGTGGTGATGGTCATGCAGAGCTGGGGTAGCACAGAGAGAAAGGAATCCAAAGAGGACCAGAGAAGCGACTGTTATCATAATCACACCTGAGTATTTAAAAAAAAAAAAAAAAATTCCCTATGGGAGATGGAACTGAAAGTTAATTTTGAAACTCAAGTGAATACCATGTGTCATGTGTTGCATGTAATTGTGCTGAAATTAGCTGAGTATATTTCTCACGTGGGTTCAGTAATTTTTAATCCTTTGATTTTCTTCACAAAATCCCAATTTACACCACATCTCAAGGAACCCGCGTTAGGTAAGCAGATAGTTATCCACTGCTGTGTAACAAAGTACCCCCAAATTTAGCCGCTTAAAATAGCGCACATTTTGTCTCAGTTTCTGTGGGTCTTTTGCTTCACACGCGTCCACAAGGCTACCATTAGGGCGTTGGGCAGGGATTCACCGGGATGCTCGGTTAGGGAAGGAGCTGTAAATGCTCCGTGCATCACTTTACTGACGGCTGTGGGGCCGGGGCCGCAGCTCCTTGCTGGCCGTGTCTCTCGTCGTGTGCACCTGCCCAGCATGACAGGTGCCTGGTGGAAGCCAGTGTTGGGGGGGGGGGGGAGAGGGGTCTGCTGGCAAGGCAGAGGTCACGGTCTTCTGTAACCTTGGCGTGGGACAACGCCCCCTCGACACTGCCGCTTCCCTCGACCATGGCGGACCTTGGGACCAGCAACAGCAGCGGCTGCTCGAGGCTGAAAACCCTGGGGCCGCTCTGGACAGGCTTCCGCTCCTAGGATGTGTCCGGCAGGGTCGCCCTCTCCCTCCGACACCCTCACTGGCCTGGTAAGCCCTACTCAGGTCTCAGCCGGCAGCTTCCGGCTTACTTCATGCGGGAGTTCTTCCCTAACCCCCCAGTCAGGGCTCTGCGTGTCTCGTCCGCAGGTTTCCGGGCCGTTTCGTGCTCCCGTTATGATCCAGCGCGCCCTGCCTCCCTCCGCTCCCTCCTCCTCCTCCCGCTGCCGAGCGGCTCCTAGTGCTACTGCTCTTCCTCCCGCGGGGGCTGCTCCGGAACCGAATTATCCCCACCTGCGAGAAAGCAGCCCCGAGGCCCCGGGAAGTGTGCGGGAAGAAGGAGGTGGGGCAGAGGAGACGGAGACTCACCCTTCGGGTCCGGTGCCCAGGGACGCTGGCGGTGGCCACTAGAGGGCAGTACCAGCGCACATGCTGCGGCGGCGGCGGGCCCTGCTGCTCGCGTTCCCAGTACTCCTCGGACGGCTGCCTCCCTGCGAGCACCCCCCTTGCCGCGGCGGCTGCTGCTGCTACCACGCTGCCGTTACTCTCACTGTTGCTACTCCGCTGGTGCTACCTCTGCGGCCGCTACTGTCGTGTTACTACAGCTGCCGCTACTATCGCTGTTGCCACTACTACTCGTATTACCACTGCGGCCGCTACTGTTAATATTATTACTACTCCCGTTACCACTGCGGCCGCTACTATCGCTGTTGCCACCACTACTGTTACCGCTGCTGCCGCTACTGTTACTGTTATTACTACTACTCGTATTACCACTGCGGCCGCTACTATCACTATTGCCGCTACTACTGTTACCGCTGCTGCCGCTACTATTACTATTATTACTACTCGTATTACCACTGCGGCCGCTACTATCACTATTGCCACTACTACTGTTACCGCTGCTGCCGCTACTGTTACTGTTATTACTACTACTCGTATTACCCCCGCGGCCGCTACTATCACTATTGCCGCTACTACTGTTACCGTTGCTGCCACTACTATTACTATTATTACTACTCCTATTACCACCGCGGCCGCTACTATCACTATTGCCACTACTACTGTTACCGCTGCTGCCGCTACTGTTACTGTTATTACTACTACTCGTATTACCCCCGCGGCCGCTACTATCACTATTGCCGCTACTACTGTTACCGTTGCTGCCACTACTATTACTATTATTACTACTCCTATTACCACCGCGGCCGCTACTATCACTATTGCCACTACTACTGTTACCGCTGCTGCCGCTACTGTTACTGTTATTACTACTACTCGTATTACCACTGCGGCCGCTACTATCACTATTGCCACCACTACTGTTACCGCTGCTGCCGCTACTGTTACTATTATTACTACTACTCGTATTACCCCTGCGGCCGCTACTATCACTATTGCCGCTACTACTGTTACCGCTGCTGCCGCTACTATTACTATTATTACTACTCGTATTACCACTGCGGCCGCTACTATCACTATTGCCACTACTACTGTTACCGCTGCTGCCGCTACTGTTACTGTTATTACTACTACTCGTATTACCCCCGCGGCCGCTACTATCACTATTGCCGCTACTACTGTTACCGTTGCTGCCACTACTATTACTATTATTACTACTCCTATTACCACCGCGGCCGCTACTATCACTATTGCCACTACTACTGTTACCGCTGCTGCCGCTACTGTTACTGTTATTACTACTACTCGTATTACCACTGCGGCCGCTACTATCACTATTGCCACCACTACTGTTACCGCTGCTGCCGCTACTGTTACTATTATTACTACTACTCGTATTACCCCTGCGGCCGCTACTATCACTATTGCCGCTACTACTGTTACCGCTGCTGCCGCTACTATTACTATTATTACTACTCCTATTACCACCGCGGCCGCTACTATCACTATTGCCACTACTACTGTTACCGCTGCTGCCGCTACTGTTACTGTTATTACTACTACTCGTATTACCACTGCGGCCGCTACTATCGCTATTGCCACTACTACTGTTACCGCTGCTGCCGCTACTGTTACTGTTATTACTACTACTCGTATTACCACTGCGGCCGCTACTATCGCTATTGCCGCTACTACTGTTACCGCTGCTGCCGCTACTGTTACTGTTATTACTACTACTCGTATTACCACTGCGGCCGCTACTATCGCTATTGCCACTACAACTATTACCACTGCTGCCACTACTATTACTATTATTACTACTCCTATTACCACCGCGGCCGCTACTATCACTATTGCCACTACTACTGTTACCGCTGCTGCCGCTACTGTTACTGTTATTACTACTACTCGTATTACCACTGCGGCCGCTACTATCGCTATTGCCACTACAACTATTACCACTGCTGCCACTACTATTACTATTATTACTACTCCTATTACCACCGCGGCCGCTACTATCACTATTGCCACTACTACTGTTACCGCTGCTGCCGCTACTGTTACTGTTATTACTACTACTCGTATTACCACTGCGGCCGCTACTATCACTATTGCCACTACTACTGTTACCGCTGCTGCCGCTACTGTTACTGTTACTACTACTACTCGTATTACCACTGCGGCCGCTACTATCGCTATTGCCACTACTACTGTTACCGCTGCTGCCGCTACTGTTACTGTTATTACTACTACTCGTATTACCCCCGCGGCCGCTACTATCACTATTGCCACTACTACTGTTACCGCTGCTGCCGCTACTGTTGCTATTAGTACTACTACTCGTATTACCACTGTGGCCGCTACTATCACTATTGCCACTACTACTGTTACGCTGCTGCCGCTACTGTTACTATTATTACTACTCGTATTACCACTGCGGCCGCTACTATCACTATTGCCACTACTACTGTTACCGCTGCTGCCGCTACTGTTACTGTTACTACTACTACTCGTATTACCCCCGCGGCCGCTACTATCACTATTGCCACTACTACTGTTACCGCTGCTGCCGCTACTGTTGCTATTAGTACTACTACTCGTATTACCACTGCGGCCGCTACTATCACTATTGCCACTACTACTGTTACCGCTGCTGCCGCTACTGTTACTGTTACTACTACTACTCGTATTACCCCCGCGGCCGCTACTATCACTATTGCCACTACTACTGTTACCGCTGCTGCCGCTACTGTTGCTATTAGTACTACTACTCGTATTACCACTGCGGCCGCTACTATCACTATTGCCACTACTACTGTTACCGCTGCTGCCGCTACTGTTGCTATTAGTACTACTACTCGTATTACCCCCGCGGCCGCTACTATCACTATTGCCACTACTACTGTTACCGTTGCTGCCGCTACTGTTAATATTATTACTACTACTCGTATTACCACTGCGGCCGCTACTATCACTATTGCCACTACTACTGTTACCGCTGCTGCCGCTACTGTTACTGTTATTACTACTACTTGTGTTACCACTGCGGCCGCTACTATCGCTGTTGCCACCACTACTGTTACCACTGCTGCCGCTACTGTTGCTATTAGTACTACTACTCGTATTACCACTGCGGCCGCTACTATCACTATTGCCACTACTACTGTTACCGCTGCTGCCGCTACTGTTACTGTTACTACTACTACTCGTATTACCCCTGCGGCCGCTACTATCACTATTGCCACTACTACTGTTACCGTTGCTGCCGCTACTGTTACTATTATTACTACTACTCGTATTACCACTGCGGCCGCTACTATCACTATTGCCACTACTACTGTTACCGCTGCTGCCGCTACTGTTGCTATTAGTACTACTACTCGTATTACCACTGCGGCCGCTACTATCACTATTGCCACCACTAGTGTTACTATTATAACTACTACTCGTATTACCCCCGCGGCCGCTACTATCACTATTGCCGCTACTACTGTTACCGTTGCTGCCACTACTATTACTATTATTACTACTCCTATTACCACCGCGGCCGCTACTATCACTATTGCCACTACTACTGTTACCGCTGCTGCCGCTACTGTTACTGTTATTACTACTACTCGTATTACCACTGCGGCCGCTACTATCACTATTGCCACCACTACTGTTACCGCTGCTGCCGCTACTGTTACTATTATTACTACTACTCGTATTACCCCTGCGGCCGCTACTATCACTATTGCCGCTACTACTGTTACCGCTGCTGCCGCTACTGTTACTGTTATTACTACTACTCGTATTACCACTGCGGCCGCTACTATCGCTATTGCCACTACTACTGTTACCGCTGCTGCCGCTACTGTTACTGTTATTACTACTACTCGTATTACCACTGCGGCCGCTACTATCGCTATTGCCGCTACTACTGTTACCGCTGCTGCCGCTACTGTTACTGTTATTACTACTACTCGTATTACCACTGCGGCCGCTACTATCGCTATTGCCACTACAACTATTACCACTGCTGCCACTACTATTACTATTATTACTACTCCTATTACCACCGCGGCCGCTACTATCACTATTGCCACTACTAGTGTTACCGCTGCTGCCGCTACTGTTACTGTTATTACTACTACTCGTATTACCACTGCGGCCGCTACTATCACTATTGCCACTACTACTGTTACCGCTGCTGCCGCTACTGTTACTGTTACTACTACTACTCGTATTACCACTGCGGCCGCTACTATCGCTATTGCCACTACTACTGTTACCGCTGCTGCCGCTACTGTTACTGTTATTACTACTACTCGTATTACCCCCGCGGCCGCTACTATCACTATTGCCACTACTACTGTTACCGCTGCTGCCGCTACTGTTGCTATTAGTACTACTACTCGTATTACCACTGTGGCCGCTACTATCACTATTGCCACTACTACTGTTACGCTGCTGCCGCTACTGTTACTATTATTACTACTCGTATTACCACTGCGGCCGCTACTATCACTATTGCCACTACTACTGTTACCGCTGCTGCCGCTACTGTTACTGTTACTACTACTACTCGTATTACCCCCGCGGCCGCTACTATCACTATTGCCACTACTACTGTTACCGCTGCTGCCGCTACTGTTGCTATTAGTACTACTACTCGTATTACCACTGCGGCCGCTACTATCACTATTGCCACTACTACTGTTACCGCTGCTGCCGCTACTGTTACTGTTACTACTACTACTCGTATTACCCCCGCGGCCGCTACTATCACTATTGCCACTACTACTGTTACCGCTGCTGCCGCTACTGTTGCTATTAGTACTACTACTCGTATTACCACTGCGGCCGCTACTATCACTATTGCCACTACTACTGTTACCGCTGCTGCCGCTACTGTTGCTATTAGTACTACTACTCGTATTACCCCCGCGGCCGCTACTATCACTATTGCCACTACTACTGTTACCGTTGCTGCCGCTACTGTTAATATTATTACTACTACTCGTATTACCACTGCGGCCGCTACTATCACTATTGCCACTACTACTGTTACCGCTGCTGCCGCTACTGTTACTGTTATTACTACTACTTGTGTTACCACTGCGGCCGCTACTATCGCTGTTGCCACCACTACTGTTACCACTGCTGCCGCTACTGTTGCTATTAGTACTACTACTCGTATTACCACTGCGGCCGCTACTATCACTATTGCCACTACTACTGTTACCGCTGCTGCCGCTACTGTTACTGTTACTACTACTACTCGTATTACCCCTGCGGCCGCTACTATCACTATTGCCACTACTACTGTTACCGTTGCTGCCGCTACTGTTACTATTATTACTACTACTCGTATTACCACTGCGGCCGCTACTATCACTATTGCCACTACTACTGTTACCGCTGCTGCCGCTACTGTTGCTATTAGTACTACTACTCGTATTACCACTGCGGCCGCTACTATCACTATTGCCACCACTAGTGTTACTATTATAACTACTACTCGTATTACCACTGCGGCCGCTACTATCACTATTGCCACTACTACTGTTACTGCTGCTGCCGCTACTGTTACTATTATTACTACTATTCGTATTACCACTGTGGCCACTACTATCACTATTGCCACTACTACTGTTACCGCTGCTGCCGCTACTGTTACTGTTACTACTACTCCTATTATCACTGCTGCCGGTACTATTACTATTGCTCCACTCCTATTACCACTGCTGCTGCTACTTTACTCTTCCTCCTATTACCACTGCTTCCACTACCATTACTACTCCTCCTATTGCCACTACTATTACTGTTGCTCCTACTCCTATTACCACTGCTGCCACTATTACTATTGCTACTACTAGTCCTATTACCACTGCTGCCTCTACTATTACTATTGCTCCTACTTCTATTACCACTGCCCCCACTATTACTATTGCTACTATTATTCCCATTACTACTGCTGCTGCTACTATTATTATTACTACTCCTCTCACCACTGCTGCTACTAGTATTACTATTGCTACTACTCCTATTACCACTGCTGCCACTACTATCACTATTGCTACTACTACTCCTATTATGACTGCTGCCACTACTCACTATTGCTACTACTACTCCTATTACCACTGCTGCCAGTACTATCACTTTTGCTACTGCTTACTCCTATTATCACTGCTGCTGCTACTCTTACTATTACTCCTCCTCCTATTACCACTGCTGCCGCTACTATTACTATTACTACTACTCCTATTAACACCACTGCCACTACTACTGCTATTACTCCTCTTCCTATTACCACTGTTGCTGCTACTATTACTACTGCCACTACTACTATTACTACTGCTGCTGCCACTGTCACTCTTGCTACTACTTCTGTTACCACTGCTGCTACTACTATTACTTTTACCATTGCTACTCCTACTTTTTCTACTGCTACTATCGCTACTACTTTGCAACTGTTACTGCTACTGCTTTGGCCACAAGTACTGCTCACTATCACCACCACTCTTACCACTATCTTCTAGTATTTATTGAACATCAAAGGACAGGTGCTACATTGGTACTTTAAGTATTAGCTTATTTACTGTTTCAAATTTAAAAGGTAGTTATTAATATTTTTGTTAATGCTTTTTTCTTTCCAGAGAGGAAGAAAGGAGGCACAGAGACATTAAAAAGTGGTCCTGAGTCCTGGAGCCAGTGTTTGTTTACCTTCTATATTCTCTTCTGGGTTGGAAGTTTCAGGAGTTCAGGTACCTTATTTGTTTGTTTGGGTAGATCTAGAATCGAACACAGTGCTCGATATAGACATGGTGATTTTTGCTGAATAAATGAGAGTAAAAAATTAGAATGCCTTGTGTACAAGTAGTCATCACTTGGTGGTTCACTGGTTTTATAGAGGTAGTAACGCCATCTGCACCGATTGCATGACCTATGAATCGAGCAGCTGTGTGAAGTCCTGATGCACAGGACATGCTCAGTTAGTGCTGCCATCTTTATTATACAAAATGGCCTGTGCAGTTTAGAGAGGAGTGCCTTCCAGATGGTCCCAAGCATAGCAGCATGGTGACCACGGGGAAATGGAGGCAGAAAGTCCACATATCTGCGCACCTAGTGAGCGCAGCACCCAGTGAAACATGACTGTTCCTTAAATGCAATTAATTGGGCTGAAGAGAAAAAGCTGACCATCGACCCCTTGTCTAGTCGAGTGTAAGACTGAGTGAAGCTCACTGTGCTGGTGGGAGGGAGAGAGGAGATTGTAGGTCTGTGTGTGTGTGTGTGTGTGTGTGTGTGTGTGTGTGTGCGCGCGCGCGGGGGGTGGGGTGGGGGGTGGAAACGTGGAGAGCCCTCCTATGGAAGACGCAGTGTGTATACAGGGCTTGGGGGCAGAATTGATCTTCCAGGCTCTTGATCTCCTGGCCTGGAGTACACAGCCTTCCCTGGGTAGTTACCAGCCCCTGGAGTACCAGGTTTTCCTTTGAATGCAGAAGCACTTGGTGGTGTTGGTTGCCTTTTCTCTGCATTAAGTGAGCTTTATCTTGAATGAGTAATATTAGTTCACCAGGAAATGTTTCTGTCTCTCAGCTATGTTTCTGGCTTTACAATAAACCTGAAAATTATCTACATTCCCCCAAATTCAAGTTATGGGGACTTGAAGCATGTTTCCCGTGGTTACCCTTTAGACCCTTAAACTCTGCCATCTGTCTGATCTTGCTCACCTTAGAGTCAATGAAGTAGGACATTGTCAAGTGCTGCTTGGAAAGGCAGTTTTTTCATTCTTTGCAGCAATAATGGCTTCAAAGCCTCCTCCAGGCTCTCTTAGCACGACCCTCCTGCCACACCACCTGAATCCAACTTTGCTTTGCAAGGGTTCTGCCACTGCCTCCTGTCACAGACGTCCCCAGGTTCTCTGCCATCTATTGTTGAACTTGCCGGCTGGAGGCCCTGGGTTGGTGGCTTTGCCCTTTCATAAATAATGGAGCCGTGTTTTCCACTCTTCAGTCCCTCATGAGTCTGCTGAACTTTCCAAAATGTCAGAGAGAAAGAGAGGGAGGGAGAGAGCCAGTCACTGGCTAACTTTTCCCCTTCTCTAACGTTCTGATGCGCATTATCAGCACTAAATGTTTGTCTTCTCCACAGTGACTACTCTTTATGATTCCAGTGTAGACTCGTCTCATGGTACATCTGCCTTTTTCTGGGTCTTCTTTCTCCTCCCCAAGATGGGGAACAGCCTTTCTGATTTAATGGGAGGTCAGCAACCCTGGGAGGGTGCAGTGTGGACCCCTGTCACCGCGGTTACACTGACTCCACGGTCCGGAGGCTGGCTCGGCGCTCGCCCCACCTACACCGGGTTTTATGATTGTGAGCGAAGAGGGAGAGTGCAAACCCTTTCCTACGCCATGTTGTCAGTCAAACAGTGGACTGAACCTCCAGTGAAGACCCCAGATTCCAAATGTTTGTCTGGGATTTGCAAGTTACTGTGTTATTTATGCTGTTTGATAAAACTATCTTCGCCATGCTGATGCTACACAAAATAACTTTGGCACGTGAAATTCTGTGTTGACTTCATTTTTACAAAGTGGGTTAATTTGGGGCCCCGATTTAATCATAATCTTTATTCCATCCACTTCTACCCTCCTTTGATTCCATCTGAGGTATTGTGCATCTATAGCTAATGTGATCATTGATACGGTTTGATTTGTTCCATCATATTATCACTTGCCTTTTATTTTGAGGGGGGTCTCATCTGATTTTTGTCCCCCTGCTGGTTTTTTTCCTATGATCTTTTGGGTTTATCAAATATGTTTTGCATTACATATAAAATTCATTTAAATTTGTGTTTTTTAAAATTTTTTGCATTATTTTAGTGTTTGCTTTATGGGTTACAATATATATCCTTAGCACCATCTCCTTAGATTTAATAATAAATTACTTGATTTAAAATTTAGAAAACTTGCTCATTTTTGTCAAATTTATATTTAAGAATTTTATTATTTTAAGTCTACTGTAAATTTTTTTCACATTTTATTTTCCCTTTTTTATTAATAGAATAATAGAATATCGTATTTCTTTTTGTACGGTGACTTCTTATTTGTGGTCTTATTCCTTCTTGTAGTTCTGAAGATTCTTTTTCTACACAGACGATCACAGCAGCTGTGAATAAAGACTGTGAGTTTTCTCTTTCCACAGGCTACTTCTTTCTCTTGCCCTATTTCACTGGCCAGGAATCTCTGATACAACTGTGTAAGTGTTAGAATGCATAGTGTGGCTACAAACATTATTACCTCAAAACACTATTTTAAGTTTTGCCTTAAGCAGTAATATGCCTTCTAAATAAATTATGAGAGAAGAAAACATATTTACAATCTTTTATATATGTTGAACTGTCTGCCAGTTCTGGTTGGAGCTCTTTATTCCTTCGTGTAGGTCCATCTGGCCATTGATCTGGCATGATTTCCTTTAAGCTTGAAGAACTTCCCTTTGGCATTTTTATAGTTTAGGTCTGTTGGTGAAAAATCTCAGTTTTCTTTTTTATCTGATGTCTTTTTAAAATTCTCATTTTTCAAGGGTATTTTCTACTGGGTATAGATTTCTCTGTTGCCTTTTTCCTTTAGCACCTAAAAAAAATATAGTTTTTATTGTCTCCCTGGCTTCTTTCATTTCTGATGAGATGGCCACTGTCATCTCTGTCATTTTTTCCCACCCCTCTGTGTGTGATGTGTTGTTTTCATCTAGGTCCATACGAGACTTTCTCTTTAACTTTGGGGTTTTGCAAGTTTATGGTTTAGAAGGATTTATGATGGGCTTAACTGTAGTTTTCTTCTTGTTTATCTTGCTTGGGTTTCATTGAGTTTCTTGGATCTGTGATTGATATTTGTCACCATATTTGGAAATCCTCAGCCATTATTTCTTTAAATACTTTGTTTTCTGCCCCATTCTCTTCCCTTCTCATTCTAGGACTGCAGTTGCACATATGTTAGGCTGCTTGGCACTCTCCCACGGTCTGCTAAGACTGCACTCATTTTATATTAACCTCGCCTCCCTTGTTCAGATTGTATTCTTCCTGTCGACCATTTTCCTGCTGCCTCCAGTCTGCTTTGAAGCCTGCTCATTAACATCTTATTTCAGATATTCTGTTCTTCGCTTTAGAGTTTGTTTTGTTTCCCCTTTCATTCATTCCCTATGAGCATATTTTCCTTTAAGTCCTTCAGTATATTTATAAGAGCAGCTCTGGAGTTCCTGTCTATTCTTCTCAACATCTGGGACATCTTGGGTTTAGTTTCTGTTGAACTTTTTTGGTCTTGATTTTTGGGTCTCATCTTTCTGTTTGTTTTTTTGCAAACAAAAACAAGTGATTTTAGGGTACCTGGGTGGCTCAGTCAGTTAAGCTTCTGCCTTCGGCTCAGGTCATGATCCTGGAGTCCCGGGATCGAGTCCCACATCGGGCTCCCTACTCAGCGGGGAGTCTGCTTCTCCCTCTGACCCTCTTCCCTCTCGTGCTCTCTCTCTCTCATTCTCTCCCTCTCAAATAAATAAATAACATCTTAAAAAAAAACAAAAACAAGTGATTTTGGTTATTGCAATCTGAATGTTAAGAAAGACATGACATGGAGACTCTGTATTTATGTTCTGTGGAAGCATTATGAATTTGTCCCAGGAGGCAGTGATCATGTCTGAATTCAAGCTAACTTGTATCTCTGTAGTTGGCAGCAGCTGGGTTTTACACTCAGTTCCTTCTGCTTTTAGCTGCTATGTATTCTGTGGGGCCCTCGGAGGCATCTTCTTGCATGTATGAAGCCAGCAGTCCACCAGTAACTTGGGCAGAATTTATGTGCAGATTTTGGTGTTCACTCCCCAGTGGCTCCCTCTCTTTCAGGATTCACTTTAACTTTCCAGATGCTCTGCCCTGGGCCACATGTAGATGGGAGAGTGCCCTTTAGAAAAAAGCTGCAAATTCATGACTGTCACCATTGCTTTCCTGTGTTTCAAGAGTAGACCTCCTCTAGTTCCTGCCTGCTTCTGAAATATTTTGTCTAGGTTTTATAATTGTTCTCTGTGGGTTAGTCCAATGAATCTACTCTTCACTGCTACTGGAAGCTGGGCCTTCCTTCTGAGGTGGTTTGAAGATTAAGTTCTTTGTATTACTTTATTCATATTACACTATTCTAAAGGTACAATTATTGTCACCATCACCATCATCCACATTTATTATTTAATTAAACTTGGAAAGGAATATGTGATGCTTCTCTATTTAATACATCAAATGAGCTGTAGCAA
Organism: Eumetopias jubatus; assembly: GCF_037043125.1. Lineage (NCBI taxonomy): Eukaryota > Metazoa > Chordata > Mammalia > Carnivora > Otariidae > Eumetopias > Eumetopias jubatus. The sequence goes on from NW_028274815.1 coordinate 2,994,004, forward strand.
TAATAGCATCCCTTACTTGACACATTGTGGTCAGATGAAGGAGGCCCTCCAGAGATGTCCATGTCCACATCCCCAGAACCTATGAATACGTCACCTTACATGGTAGAAGACACTTTCCAGGTGTGATTAAGTTAAGGATCTCGAGATGGGGAGATTTTCCTGCACTATCCATGTGGGCCCAATGTGGTTACAAGTGTCCTTAAAAAGAGGCAGGAGGGTCAGAGTGGGGAGGATGCCATATAACAATTAAGCCAAGGGAAACAGAGTTGGAAACAGAATATGCTCTTTCTGGCTGTGAAGATGGAGGGAGGAGCCGTGAGCAAAGGAATGCAGGCAGCCTTCAGAAGCTAGAAAATGCAAGGAAGCAGATCCCTCCTGGAGCCTCCAGAAAGAACACAGCCTTGCAGACACTTTGATTTTAGCCAAATGAGGCCCAGTTTGAACTTCTGACTTCCCAAACTGTAAGTTAACAAATTTGTGTTGTTTTAAGCCACCAAGTATGTCTTAATTTGTTATGACAGCTCTAGCAAACTAGAGATGTGAGGTCAAGCCCTGCTTTGGGTTCTGCACTGGGTGTGGAATCTGCTTGAGATTCTCCCTCGTCCCCCGCCCCTCTGCCCCTCCCCTCCACTCATGTGCATGTCCTCCCTCTCTCTCCCTACCCTTTTCTAACAACAACAACAACAACAACAACAACAACAACAAAAACCCTTTCTGAACTAGGGACTGCTATAATAATTTGATTCAAACTCTTCTTTTGACAGAAGACCCTGGGAAGTAAATGGCAGCAAATAAATTTTATCTGTGCACTAGTGTAATTCTTAATGGGGAGAGGAGGCATTTGGTAATATCTGGAGATGTTTTCGGTTGTCACAATGGAAGAGGTGGTGCTGGTGTCTAGTGGGCAGAGGCCAGGGATGCTGTTGAATGTCCTACCATGCACAAGACGGCCTCCATATGAAGAATGATCCATCCCAGATGTCACCAGTGTTGAGGCTGCTCTTAAGGGCTGTCCATCTGCTAAGCAGCAGGGAGAGGACTCAAATCCATGGTAGCACCGCTGAATAATGTTGTTCTAAAGAGGTTAATTACCACTGTCCAGGGAACTTGAGTTCGGTGCTTTAAGTGACTGCTTGGGAAGCCCAAGAGATACATAACGGAATCACCTAACACTTCAATCTTTACTAGGCTATGAGCTCCTGGGAGTGCATGGTCAAAGTCACACAGTATTGGGTTTCCAACGCCTAGCACCTAGCACATCACATAGTAGGCCCTTGACTCACTGTTTATTGAGTTGATACCTGAGTCATTAAGTGATTTTTCTGACCTCCTAAAGTTGGAACTAAGGATAGCCCCTGCTATAATAACCGGAGGAAACTACCTGATCAAGCACCCAGCTTCTCTCTGGGTGACCAAATGTGCAGCCTTCCTCCATTCTCTGTGGAACAAGGACCTTAAGATAATTGTACTGCTCATGTCTTTGTGGAGCGGGCCCTGCATGCCCTTCACCTCGGAGGGGTGTTCTCTCCTATGCCGTACACTTATAGCTGCTTCCTCATGTCTTCTGAGTCTTGTAATTCCTGGCAACTCTTTCAAAGGAGAGCCCCCGTGCCAATGGCCATTTTCTGAGCACTGGGCCTTTTTGATTACCTTCCCTGCCGCTCCGCAGCGGGGTCTGAGTTGTTATTATGCCTTACTTCCATTTGGTAAAGAATCTCTTGTGCAGAGGTGTTTCCTTAATTGGCATTTTTGCACTGGGGGCTTGGGAGGTGGGTGCCCCCTGCCCCCATTCACTATTGTTTCCACCTGAGCCCTAGCTGCCTGTCCAAGGCCTTTCTCTTCACTCCTCTGCTGTTGGGGTTTATCTGTAATTTGGAGCCCTTGGAGCTCATAGCCCTCTGAAAAACAATTTTCACCACCCGGGAGCCCACATGTTATCTGAGCCACAGCTAAGATATTTTAGCCTATTAGAAAAATAAATGACTTTGTGGAAAAGGAGGAGAAATGTATCATACATAAGGGCTCCCCTCCCCAAAGATGCTCTCTGCTTAGAAAAAACCCCTCAGGAGTGTGGAGCTCCACACTGGCCTGGTAAAGCTGGCCACGAAGTCGGACAGAAAATGATTTCCTTGCTGGGCTCTGAGTTCGTTCCCCTGTCGATACCCATTCTGTGTGGACTCTGATGAGAACCGGTGTCATCGAGTTGGTTAAGTGATGGAATTTGTAAACTGCCACAGTTTCCTTTGTAGAAACTTCTTTGTCCTTTAGATTCTTACTGTTTTCTGAAGAAGTGCTGTTTGTATCACAGAAATTCCCACTCCTGTAGCACAGGTCCCGTGTTACAAAAGCATGCTCTGACACTCAGACCCCACATCCCCACAGGTGCAGCGGCAAGCTTTCCTTCAGCCCCGTTGCCCAGCCTGGCAGAGTCTGGACTCAGATATGTGTGAAAGCCCCATGAACGGAGCAGGGCAAGGGATGCGCTTGTTTTAGAGGGGCCCAAACGCAGTAGGAAGTTTTCCGGTGGCTGTGAGCTTCTTCCTCGTGGTGCAGGACACCCGCACCATCCCCCTCTGTCTCCCCCGCTGGCACCCACACCCACAGCCTGGATCTGCAGGCCTTCCTGTGAGGAGCACTGAAGCGCAGGTAGCTCGCTCACCTGGATCCCTGTCTGCGCCCTCCCTGTCTGCACTCCTGCTCTGCCCGAGTGCAGGCTGCTCCCTGCTTCGGCACGATTGGAGTCACAACCTCGGGGCCAACCCGTTTTGGGGGCAATGAGTTAAGATTTAATATAAAAATGATAGATGTAAATGCAGATACCCATTCCAGCTGTATAAGTGTCCTTATTTCTTGGGAAGCAGTGAGGAGAATATGATGCGACACCCTGTAAGGGGACAGACATGGGCACTCCACAAACGCAGAGATGGTGATGCACGCGAGGCAACCTGACTTACACGTTGCTCACTCAGGAATGATCCACTGCTGAATGCTTCCGAGTGGGAGTTTCTGTGCCTGCTCCCAGCATGGGGGAGGTGGGTAGGATTCAGAGCAGTCCACACAACAGTGCTGATGGGAAGACCGTGGCGTGCAGAGTGGGTGCTGGCGGAGGAGAGATGCACCCGGGGGGCAGGGATGGTTCAGGGGGGCGGGAGACACCGTGGGGCGGGTGACACCGTGGGGCGGGTGACACCGTGGGGCGGGAGACACCGTGGGGCGGGAGACACCGTGGGGCTGGTCAGAGCTGCTTCATGAGTCTTACGCCTTGGTAACTAAGATAACTTGGAATGGTTGACAGAGTTCATGGCATAGAGTAGGCACTCAATAATTTGCTGAATCAGGAATGGGAAATACATAGTTTGGTCACTGTTGCTTCTGTTTCTTGGTACTTTTAAAGCATTCATTTTTGAGTTTCTCATTTTTAAATGACAACACAGTTTCTATATCCTTTTTGGTGTATGTTCGTCTTCTGGGTCATCCGTTGTACAGTGATAGGACGCGTCATCTTCTCAGAGGAATTTTAAAAGCTGTTCTCTACTGGAATGGCCATAGAATGGATTTTGGAAGCAAAAATCATGGACAGACTGCAGGCCATGACTCTAGTTTCGATATACACTTTTACCAGGAATGTTACCGACACCATCATCAACCTCTGAGTGTGGCCGTCCAGGCAGAGAGTCTGAAATTAGATCCATTATTGGTTTAGTAATTTTTGTTGAGATCTAAGTCACCTCAGGCATTCTAGAAAGAAGAGGAAGATTCTTTTGGATAAAAGGAGCTTTGAAGAGACTGTAGGAGAAAAGGATTTCCCTCAAGGGAGATGTTGGACATATGAAAGGGGAAGTTAGTGCCAGTAGGAAAATTTAAAAAAACAAAAAGGTATATAACAAAATTAAGGCAAAGCATGAGGAAGAGCAGAATAGAAAATGCAAAAGAAATTGCTGGAGGTGATGTAGGATGGAAGTCTTGGACTCTGTTTTCATAGGAAGAGTGGAAACACCATAGGCGACCGCATGAGTCTCTCTGCCTATAGAGATGCCAAAGGGGTGCTCCTGTTTGGGAAACATATTCTCCAGGAAGCAGAAATCATTCATTCTTCTCTTCCATTCCCTCCTTCATTTGAGTGCCCTGTTACCCTGCTCTAATTTTTGTCCATAGAACTTTTCATTTCTTCTTTTTTAAAAAAGATTTACTTATTTATTTGAGGGGGCGTGGGAGGCAGGGACAGAGGGAGAGCATCTCAAGCAGACTCCCGACTGAGCTCAGAGCCTGACGGAGAGCTCCATCCCACCACCCTGAGATCATGACCTGAGCCAAAACCAAGAGTCCGATGCTCAACCAACTGAGCCACCCAGGTGCCCCTGAGCTTTTCACTTCTAAGATGACTTAGGACCCACATTTACTGTGGCTGCTGTCAAGCTCTCCCCAAATAGAGATAAGAGGATGGTTTTTCCCATCCTGTCTTATTAATGAATATACCTGCCTCTTCTAGGACAGGTACATAGTAGGAATTCACAAATACTGAATAAATGAATGATCACCTCTTCTGTTCCTCACATCCAAGAAAGAACTAGAAACATAGGGGTAGATCTCTGACCTGGAGCTTCACTGCATTAGGGTCATCAAGGAAACATGTCAACCTAAACAATAGTGGGAGTATCCTCCAAGGGTTACAGACAAAGGTGCCGGGGTCAGACAGGTGCAATTTCAACCTAAACCCCAGCTCTGTCACTTACAAGCTGTGTGAACTTGGTCGAAGTGCACAGACTGCTTAAAGCTCAGGCACGGGCCTGAAGGATTGGATAATAGTCTCTACTTTGGGGGAGAAGTAAGGATAAAGCAATATAAGATTAACAATGTAAAAACACAACAATAGGATGGGCAGACAGCCAACACTGCCCAGGTGAGCTGAGCTATGACCCGGATGACAAAGGGACCCAGTGAACAAGGCGCAGACACACTCGCTGACCACGGCTGGCTGCACCTGCATCCTTGCTACATTCCGAGAGGGTCTCCAAAGGTTCCTTTCAGACGAAACCCCATTTTACAGATCGATTATAAGGTGGGAGTGGAAATGGTGTCTACTTGCACATATTGGATCCCTTTCATCTGGTGTGCGTTCTAACTCTCTGTGTCATTGTTACCTTGAGCAAACGTCTACGTGGTGCCTAGAACAAGCCATGTGCCCCAAAGACAGAACTATGATTAGGTCTCTCACTTTTGTTTTCTTTCAATGATATATTACGTTTCTGGATCCTGACACTATGCGGGCACTGGCTGACATTATCTGTGATGGGGCGGGCAGCTCTAACGTTGGCAGAGCACTGGGCTGCTGACGCTAGCTGGACTCATATGGCCCGCTGACAAGGGCCATGCTGTTTCCCAACAAGGGAGCCGGGCTTCAGGGCTGCTCAGTCTTGAACTGGAAATTGGTATTTCAACAAATTAAATACAAGGATGGACAACAGATGAATGGATAAAGAAGATGTGGTATATACATATACAATGCAATATTATGCAGCCATCCAAAGGAATGAGATCTTGCCATTTGCAACGACGTGGATGGAACTGGAGGGTGTTATGCTGAGTGAAATAAGTCAGTCAGAGAAAGACATGTATCATATGACCTCACTGATATGAGGAATTCTTAATCTCAGGAAACAAACTGGGGGTTGCTGGAGTGGTGGGGGGTGGGAGGGATGGGGTGGCTGGGTGATGGGCATTGGGGAGGGTATGTGCTATGGTGAGCGCTGTGAATTGTGCAAGACTGTTGAATCACAGATCTGTACCTCTGAAACAAATAGTACATCATATGTTAAAGAAGAAGATAGTAGGAAGGGAAAAATGAAGGTGGGGAAATCGGAGGGGGAGACGAACCATGAGAGATGATGGACTCTGAAAAACAAACTGAGGGTTCTAGAGGGGAGGGGGGTGGGGGATGGGTTAGCCTGGTGATGGGTATTAAGGAGGGCACGTTCTGCGTGGAGCACTGGGTGTTATGCACAAACAATGAATCGTGGATCACTACACCAAAAACTAATGATGTGATGTGTGGTGACTAACATAATAAAATAAAATTAATAAAAATAAATAAATACAAGGATGGAGGACCTGAGCTTTGAGAATAGTGGGGTTCTGCCACTGATTTGGTTCCTAACTGTATTTTCTTGTGTTTCTACCCAGAAACTGCTGTGATAGACACAGCTTTTTATTTTTTATTTTTGAAATTCAAAATAAAAACAAAATGTGTTATGCCCAAGTCATTTTTTTTTGTTTTGTTTTTTAGAATGCATATGCCTTTTAGGAGAAATTGCATCTGTTTTAGATTCACATACCCTGAAATCACTAGTGTTTTTTTGTGAATTCTGTTTGATAGCCTTAAACCCTGTATTGAGTTTATAATCCCCCCTTTTTCTTTTAGTAAACATAGTACCACCATTTCCGAAAGGTCAGTGAACCCAACCCGAGAGTTGGGGGTGTCACAGGGAACTCAGGGCCGTGCATTCTGACTAGAGACACATTCAGTCTACCTGGAGAGCCACTCCAAGGACACTGTCCCCCAGCTCAGCCACTTCCCGGGTACCTCACCACGCCCATAGCACAGGCCCGCAGGGCTGTGAACTCTGCTCCTGGGACACGGTTCACAGCATCTCCTTCAGAGCCTCAGCCCTCAGATTCACTTATTTTTCCTCCCGTTGGAGGGAACTTCCTGTGTTCTCTTCTGTCTCCTCTTTCCCTTCCCTTTGTCTTGGTACCTCTTTCTATCGCCCCCCCTCACCGGCCCCTGCAGAATGCCGCTTGGGCTCTGGTCCTCCAGGTCAGACGGTGGGATCTGTAAAGGCCTCTAGGGGCCACTGGGGGGGGGGGCACGGCCGGTGACAGCAACTGTGCACAGATGGGATGGGGACCACGTGCGCCACATTTAAATTAAAACATCAGTGGAGAGGTCTGCATTGCAGACCCTCATTCTGTTCACCTCTTAAGACTGTGCTTCTTTCATATCTGCAAGGTGAAGACACACAAACAGAACCCCCTCGCATGAATGGGTGCTTTCACACTTTCCTAATTAGACTGTAACTTGGTTAGTGTTGTAAAGTGGGTTAGTGGTATGTTTCAAGAGCAGTAATTTGACTTCTGGGAGCATACCCTGAGGGAGGCATCTAAATCCCTCCAATCACTAGCCGTCCAAGTCCCAGACAGGTTAGGAGCCAATCTCCAAAGCCAGCCTTTGTTCAAATCGCAGCCCCAGCAAGGCTAAGGCATGCAACCCTGGGAATTCCCTTCGTGAACTCCTGCCTCGTTGTCCTCCTCTGTAAAATGGCACCAGCAGCAAGGGCGCCTGTGCTGTGGAGCAGGTGGGAGGAGGCACAACCCGTAGCATGGGGATCGCACCCAGTAGGTGCGCACTAACCGTTAGCCGCTCCTCTCGGCCGTCTCGCTCTACTTCCGCGTCCGTATTTGCAGAGTATGAATAATAACAGGTTTCCCTCTAAGACTATTGTGGAGATTAAGTAAGATGATGAGTGGAAAGCACGGGGTGAGGCACGTGGCAAACACGGTACTGTTAGGAGCTCTTAGGCTTGATGAACAAGGCACTCACCGCCGTCTGGTTTCCGAGGGCAAAAACGGAACATAAAACATCTCGTGGAATTTGACCATTTTATTCGCTTGTTATTTAGAAGGTAAAATGATGTTTATAATGAGTTTCAATTGGGAAAATCTATTTTGAAATACTAAACTTAAAACGACAGACAAGGGGTGCCTGGGTGGCTTTGTCCATTAAGCCTCCGACTCTTGATTTTGGCTCAGGTCATGAGCCGGATTGAGGCCGCGTCCGGCTCAGAGCTCAGCACGGGGTCTGCTTGTGATTCTCTCTCTCTCTCTCTCTCTCTCCCCCTCTGCCCCCTCGCTCTCTCGCTCTCTCTCTAAAATAAATAAATAAATCTTAAAAAATAAAAGACAAGTCTTAAGTTATCATCTGAAAAAACTCTAGCCACAGGGGCCACAGGTCTAGAAAAATACAAGCAATATGTTTATTGGAGTTTGCCTTTGTGTGGTGGGATTGAGAGTCTAATTTTTATTTTTTATATTTTAATATATTTAAATAAAATTTTTACAGTGAGAAAATAACAGTTTTGGAAACTAGGGTTTGGGCAATTCCTTCACAAAAGATCTTTAAATATCTGTTAGGTCTGGGTTTAAAAAAAAAAAATTTCCTTTCTGTAGAGATTATTCAAAGGCACTGTGGAAATGGGAAGAACCAGGTGACAGTAATTTTACAATGACTGCCTGATATCAACTCAAGTAGCAAATGAGGGTGTTATCTACCCCCGGGTCCAGGGCACTTGCCTGTGCACACCATGATGGAAATTTAATAATTTATTAAGCACAGAGACTGGCACACACATGCTCAATAAGTATTTATTAAGTAAGTGAGTAACTGTATTAAAAATGAGATTTGTCATTGAAATGAGGTTTAAGCCCCATCATGTTATCTAAGACTGTAAGAGAAAAGATGCCCACAAGTCAGCTGAGCACAAAGAGCATCGGTCAGAGCCCAGGCATTCTGGATTCTGTGAACCGTTGAAACGATGTGCTTCTCTGCGTTGTGACCCACGTGTACGGTGAGTTGTTTGCAGCGAATGTTTTATTATGTCTTCTCTCTCTCTGGGATTCTCAGCAATAGGCATAAATGATAGTGACCATTCACATGAGCTGAAAGCAAGCATACAGGTAGTTAGTACTTTTTTTGGTTAAAGATTTATTTATTCATTTATTTGAGAGCAAGACAGAGAGGGTGCAAGTGGAGGGAAGGGCAGAGGGAGAGAGAATCACAGACTCTGTGCTGAGTCCAGAGCTCAACGTGAGGCTCTACCTCAGGACCCTGAGATCATGACCTGAGCCGAGATCAAGAGTCAGACGCTCAACCGACTGAGCCACCCAGGTGCCCTTAGTTAGTACATTTGACATAGAGGGAGTCTCTTTTCCCCTGTCGTGGCCAGAATGAAGATCAGAACCCTCTGCAAGACCTGAACACAAGACCATCTTCACCGCTTCTGCTCTGCAGCTGCCCTCCCTCCTCCACGCCACCCCCCTGCAGCTGTACATTCTAGCCTGTAACAGTTCCAGACAGTGTCCTGCCCTCTCCTGCTGCACCTGCGGGCACATCCAGGTCCCTCTGCGTGACTGCCCTCTCCCTACACCCAGCCCTGTCTCCCCAGCCTGCTCCTTCGATGACCACACCCAACTCAGAACTCAGCTCAGGTGTTACCTTCTTCGGGTAGAGGCCCATTTCCCAGTCTGGGCCTGTTTCCTTTTGGAAACAGTTCCCGTGGAGAACTGGGTGGTCTTCCTTTTGGAATGTTCATCTCACTGCGTACTGAAGCCTTCACAAGAGTGATTCTTTGTCTCCCACTGTGGTCTGTTTCCTCCCCGAGAGCAAATAGGATTATTTATTCTTGGTGCTTTGAACATTGTGGATGCTCATCTGTATTTGTTGAATAAATGAATAGCTGCTGAAGAAATTAATTCAAGAGAAAAATGCATTTATTCTTCGACAGAAGAAAAGAAAAATATGAAGTTTGTGTAATGCTTAAAGCTTTCCTTTCATTGACGTCCCACTACACGGGATAAATAGGGAATACCGGCAAAATGATGAATACAAGGTTTGATGACTGAGGCAGGATAAAGTAGGGAAGTTGCGTAATTCGTTCAAGTGCACTTCAGTGACGGAGCTCGTCTGAGAACCTAGAGCTGTGACCTCAGAGAAGGGGACGTGTCTGAGAGAGCAGGTTAGGGCACCCTGGCCGGCACACAAGAAGTCACGTGGTTCAGGAGGGCCCTCCCTTATTTTCTTTCTCCCCACATGGCTTAAGCAGTGAGCTCTCTGGCGCTCTTACTTCTAGTCTCTTCCTACTAGGGGACCAGCCAAAAGTTGGAGTAAGGTGAAGGCTTGGACCTCAGAGAGAGGTGAGCCCCCCTCCGCCGCAGATGCCCGTCAGTCCATGGGCTCCTGCCCAGCAACCCAGAACTCTCCATGGTTCTTCGTCAAAGACCCCATCTGATCATAAAATAGTATTTTGCTTTCCATCGTCACTGTCTTTTTGTGGGTATTTCTTTCCTTTAGAGTCTCAGGCAGAGACAGTTGTCCTCTTAGACAAGATTTGGATGTTCCTGTGTCTGAAGGCAACTGTCATCTCTGGGCTGTTATAACAGTGCTCTGTTCTGTGGTTATTTCCAATACAAGCTCTTCACAGTAATGATCTCTTCCATACGTATGGGACTTTCCAGTTTCCTCAGGACTTCTCCTCAGGCTCCTTGCAGAGTGACTGACATACACGTGGGTGTTTGCTGAACGGACTAACTCAGTGAAGGGACAAACAACCCTTTGCGATAAGTCTTGTGGTTGCTATGCCTGATTTACGAGCATCTGGGGAAACAGAAGATTTACAGTATCAAAATGACTTTCTTGAAGATACATTCTAGGTAATGGAAAGACTTCTGGTTCCTGGTTCAACGCTGTTTACAAAGTATATTATTATGAGATTCATACATGAGTAGCTTTTTTGGTAATGATGACTTATGTTAACTTTTTAAGCAGCCTCAAAGTATAATTTACATGCACAATATTACAAACTGTAAGTGTACAATTCAATGATTTTCTGTGAATTTATAGAGTTGTGCAAGCACCACCATCACCACCCGGTTTTGGAACATTTCTATGGCACAGTGAAGGTGTCGCCTGTCCTGCTACCACTAACCCCCACCCCAGTCCAGGCAATCCTTCACTCTCTGTCTCTAGAGATTTGCTTTTCAAAAAAATTTCATATACATGGAATTGTACAATATGTAGTACTTTGTGTCTACCTTCTTTTTAGGCTCACCCATGTCATTGTTCATTATTCTTAATTGTTGAATAGTTTTCATTGATGTGCTACATTGTGATCATTATTCACAAGTTGCTGGGTGTTTGGTTGGATTCCAGTTTTTGGCTGTATGCATGATACTATGAATATTTGCATATGTGTCATTTTGTGGACATGTGTTTTCATGTCTCTTGGGTAAGTACCTAGGAGTGAATTGCTGTGTTATGATAAATTTATGTTTATTTTGTTAAGAAATTGGCGAAGTGTTTTTCAAAGTTGCTGTACCATTTTGGACTCCCAGTAGTTATGATTAAAGCCATTCTGGTGAGTGTGTTGTGGTACTCATCCTGTGTGTGTGTGTGTGTGTGTGTGTGTGTGTGCGCACGCATGCTTCTTTCTGTGGTCTTTTGCTTCTTTGAAAGAAGACAGAACCATTATTTAAATCTTATTTATTTATGTATTTATTATATATTTATTTGTTCACTTACTTTCTTCACTTACTGTCATTCACAATTTTATAGACAGTAATAAATTTACACTATGTTTGGATTTAACTACAGTTAAATCTGTTAAATCCTGTGAAAGGCTATTTAACAGATTTTCAAGAAATTAAACCTTAGGTTTTGAAAATAAGCCTGGTTTAATATACTCAATTCTCATGAGTAGTTTTCTTTAATGGGAATATAATTAATATACAGTGTTATATTAGTTTCAGGTCTACAACATAATGATTCAAAATTCCTCTATATTTTTTAGTGTTCATCATGGTAGGGGGACACTTAACCCCCTTTATCTATTTCCTCCATCCCCTGCCCTCCTCCCCTCTGGCAACTACCAGTTTGTTCTCTGTATTTAAGAGCTGTTTTTTGTTTGTCTTTTTTTTCTTTGTTTGATTTGTTTCTTAAATTCCACATTTGAGTGAAATCATATGGTATTTGTCTTTCTCTATGAAGAAGATGATATTTAAGAACACTTACCAAATACCATCACATGGTATTTGTCTTACTTCACTTAGCATAATACGCTCTTGCTCCATCCATGTTGCTGCAAATGGCAAGATCTCATTCTTTTTTATGGCTGAGTACTATTCCATTACATATTTCCATACATATATAGATTTCTAAGCATTTGGGATATGTATGTCTATATATCTGCATATATATCTATCACATCTTCTTTATCCATTCATCTATCGATGGCCACTTGTTTCCATAATTTGGCTATTGTAAATAATGCTGCAGTAAACATAGGGGTGCATTTATCATTTTGGATTAGTGTTACCATTTTCTTTAGGTAAATATTCAGTAGTGCAGTTGCTTTGTTGTATGGTTTTTCTATGTTTGATTTTGTGAGGAATCTCCCTACTGTCTTCCACAGTGGTTGGACCAGTTTGCATTCCCACCAACACTGCACCAGTTTTCCTTTTTCTCTACATTCTTGTCAACACTTGTTATTTGTCTTGTTGATTCTAGTCAGTATGACAGGTGTAAGGTGATATCTTGTTGCACTTTTGATTTGCATTTCCCTAACGATGAGTGCTGTTGAGCATCTTTGATGTGAATATCTGTTGGTCATTGGTACAACTTCACTAATGTTTTAATGTCCTTTCCTAATGACTGACGATGTTGATCCTCTTTTTGTGTACTTATTTACTACTTTTTTATTGTTGTTGCTGAAATATTTACCCGAATATTTTGCCTTTTTTTTATTGGGTTGTCTTAATATTGACTTAAAGTGTTCTTTATATATTCTGGGTACAGATATATTTTTTTAAAGATTTTATTTTTTAATTTTTAATTTTTTTTTTAGATTTTTATTTATTTACTTGAGAGAGTGAGAATGAGAGAGAGAGAGAGCACACGAGAGGGGGGAGGGTTGGAGGGAGAAGCAGACTCCCCGCTGAGCGGGGAGCCCGATGCGGAACTCGATCCCGGGACTCCAGGATCATGACCCGAGCCGAAGGCAGTCGCTTAACTGACTGAGCCACCCAGGTGCCCTAAAAATTTTATTTTTTAATTGAGAGAGAGTGAGAGAGAGAAAGAGCATGAGCAGGGGGTTGAGGGGCAGAGGGAGAGGGGGAAGCAGACTCCCTGCTGAGCCGAGAGCCTAACTCAGGGCTCCACCCAGGACCTCAGGACCATTACCTGAGCTGAAGGCAGATGTTTAACCAACTGAGCCACCCAGGCATCCCTGGGTACAAATCTTTTGTCAGATATAAAATTTGCAGTTACTTTCTCACAGTCTTGGTTTCACCTTTAATTTTTTATATTGTGTCTTTAAAAGTGGTTAGTCTAGTTAAAGATTTACATATTTTAAACTTTCCTAAAAGCCAATTTTTTCAATTTATTTATTATTTTCCTCTTTTTTAATGCATAAATTTTCACTTTGATATTGTTAATTTATCTTTTGCTTGATTTGGATTTAATTTTCTCTAATTTTGCTAGTTTTTCAAGGTTGAAGCTTAGAATATTGATTTGAGACCTTATTTTCTAAATAGGTGTTTAAAGACATGAATCCCCTTTTAATTACTGCTTTAAAATTATCACATAGATTTTTTTAAGTTTTTTTCTTTTCTTTAAATTTTTTATTGTTATGTTAATCACCATACATTACATCATTAGTATTTGATGCAGTGTTCCATGATTCATTGTTTGTGCATAACACCCAGTGCTCCACGCAGAACGTGCCCTCTTTAATACCCATCACCAGGCTAACCGATCCCCCCACCCCCCTCCCCTCTAGAACCCTCAGTTTGTTTCTCAGAGTCCATCATCTCTCATGGTTCGTCTTCCCCTCCGATTTACCCCCTTCATTCTTCCCCTCCTGCTCTCTTCTTCTTCTTCTTTTATTTTTTTCTTAACATATACTGCATTACTTGTTTCAAAGGTACAGATCCGTGATTCAACAGTCTTGCACAATTCACAGCGCTCGCCATAGCACATACCCTCCCCAATGTCTATCACCCAGCCACCCCGTCCCTCCCACCCCCCCACCACTCCAGCAACCCTCAGTTTGTTTCCTGAGATTAAGAATTCCTCATATCAGTGAGGTCATATGATACATGTCTTTCTCTGATTGACTTATTACACTCAGCATAACACCGTCCAGTTCCATCCATGTCATTGCAAAAGGCAAGATCTCATTCCTTTTGATGGCTGCATAATATTCCATTGTGTATATATACCACATCTTCTTTATCCATTCATCTGTCGATGGACGTCTTGGCTCTTTCCACATTTGGACATTGTGGACATTGCTGCTGTAAACATTGGGGTGCGTGTACCCCTTCGGATCCCTACATTTGTATCTTTGGGGTAAATACCCAGTAGTGCAATTGCAGGGTACCTGCAGTCGTAGGGTAGCTCTATTTTCATCTGTTTGAGGAACCTCCATACTGTTTTCCAGAGTGGCTGCACCAGCTTGCATTCCCACCAACAGTGTAGGACGGTTCCCCTTTCTCCACATCCCTGCCAACATCTGTCGTTTCCCGACTTGTTAATTTTAGCCATTCTGACTGGTGTGAGGTGGTATCTCATTGAGGTTTTGACAAAAGAAGCCTTATTATACTTTCCACTTTGGTGTCATCTGAATGCTGACGGCAAAGCTAAAGCTGCCAGTATCTTTTCCTTTAGTTTTAATCCTAATTTACACAGCTATGTGAGAGGCTTACGAGCAAATCATCTTGAAGTACTTGGAAAATGTGTAAGGCTGAACATTCTAAGATACAGACTTTTTCTCTCTCTGTCCCCTTTCCCTGTCTCAGCTCATGATAGGTGTTCACACTGGTGAATCACGGGGAGAAGTGTGTGGGTGTGGGACCACAGACACATGCACACAAAATGAATGACATTTCACAAACGAGGGGGCCTCATTAAATAGTCATCTTGGCAACATTCACTTTCTATGGTAATCTAATTTTCTGATGAAAGGGGGATCATTTAAATTGACCCGATATGTCTTTCAACTCCTTGTCAGAATCCATCCTGGGGACCCAATTTCCTGGTTCAGCAGGGAGCATTTGTGCATGGCCAATGCCATAGCGGCCCTGGACAAAGGACAGTGATAACAGACTCCCAGGTGGTCATAATAGCTTCAATTACAGCAAACAGAGGCAGCTGGGCAGTTCGCAAGCACAAGTCAGCTCAGCCAAGTTCTGGCCTATGGCTCTCAGCGTCTTTTACTTGACACTAAGGATGTTGAGATCTCATGTAGGTGCCCTATAGGAAAAGGGAAGTTTATGCCAACTGCTGAGGTGTTTAATCTGAACTGTACTGGCATTCACTCCTGGGAGAAACCACAGGGTCTGAATGCACGTTCTAATCAAATAAACCTTGGTTCTTTCTCTGTTCCTCTACCTCCCTCCCTCTCCCTCTCTCATTTCTTTTTTCCTCCTTCCCTCCTTCCTTCCCTCCTTCCTTCCTTCCTTTCTATTGGAATGTGCTTTTCATTACAAACAATTAGCTTTTGATGATTTCAATTGCAGACTGTCTTTTGTCAGTGACTCATTCTCACCATTGGGTGACATTTTTATTCCCTTGTTGAGAAAACTTGGGGAAAAAGCAGTTCCTTTCTGCTATACAAATCTTTGTAGCATAATGTATTAAAAACAAAAAGAAATGAGAAAGGAACTGTGGTGAGCAGGAAGCTAGGGATTCTGTCTAATCCGCAAGAATTGCAGCAGCCATTTGCTGATTAAAGTCAAATGTAAGTTTCAGTTATATAAAATATTGAGCAATGGGGAAAAAGAGCGTTTTATTTCAAACAGCTTTCATTCCATTCTTAATGTTTTTTTCCACATTTAAGCTGTCTTTTTTTTTTTAAACTTGTAGGGAAACCATTTATTTCAGCATGTTTAATAAGGAGGAAAAGAGCCTGAGAATGATGCATTCATTCATGGAGGTTTAGCTAATTAAGCAGAGCAGAGAAATCACAGTTGGTGGGGGAAGAAAGGACTTAATGGGTAAACTAGCCATGCGTGCGCAAGAGCATTTTGTACAAAGTCAGAGATACGGGTACCGTTATGCAAACCACACGATAGAAAATGCATCTTGAGTGTGCCTAGATGTAAACAGGTAAGCTGGGTTTGTAGCAGGCACTTTATAAATTGAGTCTTGTTAATCTTGGCAATGCTCCGGGGGAGGCAGGTAGTTGGTGTATACCCTTATCCCTCCTTCTGATGGTGGGGGGACCACACGCGGGGAGGGGTCAAGAGATTTGTCCAAGGTCACACAGCAAGTTAATTAGCGAGCGTGAAATAACATGTGTGTCCCAGTCCAGCTTTCTTTCCAGCAGACCTGGTTGTTTTCATCTCTTCTCTTGGGTGTCTCAGCTTTTAACCGCTTTCCCAAAGCTTGCTGCTAATTAGTAATTTCAGGAGCCTCTTCTTTGCAGGAGGCTTAGAAACGGAGTAGGCATGGGAACCAGTTAGGGTTTTTATTACCTCTGAAGCCTCCTAGCCTCTGAACAGGTATATAGAAAGTGATTTGGAAGCCTGATGAAGATGTATTGTTTTGCATTGCTTTTCAGAGATGTCTTTGACACAGATGCTTCCCTCCAAGCAAGGGGGTGAAGAGAGGAGGGTGTTGATAGAGGACAGGTGCAGAAGGATCAACAATCATGGTGTTTTAAAGAGAGGGCTTCAGATTCGCTGATTATTTCTGGGTATCCTGGGGACCAGCACAGGATTTATTCATTCCTGTGCACTACCATTCTTTCTAGGTGTGGTGATGGGTGCCAGAGCCCTTTTGGATGAAGATGAGGTGCAAGCAAAGGTAAAAATGGAGGCATAAAACCTAACTCAAGTCCTTTGCAAACCATTTCCTCACTTTAATTTCTGTGAATCGCACCTTATTTCTCTCAGTCCCCCAGGCCTGAAACCACAGACCCATCCTGGGGCTCTTTCTCTTGTTCCCTTCCACATGCAGCGATGAAGACCCAGATATCCTGCATCTACAACATGTTGCACAGAGTCTTCCCTTGTCTCCTCTGTTGCCCTAGCAGAGGCCAGGCTGTTGTGGCCTCCTGTCCGGCCTGCTGCTGGCTCTGCTCCTCCAGCCGTCCTGTTTGCCCCTTGACCCACCGTGTCTGGAAGGGCAGTGTGTTTATGCCTAAGCCCCGCTCAGAAACCGTGCAGGCTGCCCTTTGATGACTAACTCTAGAACAATGGATTCAACTGACAGTCAAGACCTTGAACTTGCCCCACCTGTTTTTCTGTTTCTGTACCCTAATTATAGGACACTTGGTCCCCAGACATCGTTGTCATCACCAGCACCCTTGTAACTGCTGTTTTTTTAAAAGGTATTCATTTGTGCAAACCACTATTTTTAGCTTTAAAGTATATAAGGTTAGTTAACCTTTGCAATGGGCACCATCTGAGACTCCACTTCCTTGATCAAACCTTGTTTTGTAACTAGCCATTAGTAACCTTGCCTCTTTCACGTCATCGTGGCACTTTTTGGTAACTCTAATGAGGCAATTATAGTCTCAGTTATAACTTTTTGTATTTTTATCTATTTCCTGCTTATGAGCTGTGAGCACCCTCATTCACCGAGAAAGAAAATATTGTAAAGTAGAGGGTAACACGGATGCAGCTGTGAGTGCAGACATACAAAAAAATTGTACCTTTACCACATTTTCAGTGTTTTGATTTTTTTCTATGAACAGCTCAGCCAAAAGCTTTGCTAAAGTCAAAGAGATTATATTTGTTGACTTTTATGTGTTAATCCAGTTGTTTTTGCGTAGGAGATTAAATTAGCATGAGAAGTCTTATTAAACAACTTGATTTTGTTGAGTTGGGCGTTTCTGACTTTTTTAGAAGCTGAATTTAAAATCTTACATTCTTAATATCCATCCTTTTCCTTACTTAAAGCAGATAAAATTTATATCATATGGCATTTTTTTTTGCAGTAGTGGTTGATGTCCCTTGTCATGATGTTGAAGTTGTGCAAGATTTTAAAATAAATTGGCAAGGTCTTAAGTTATATGCAGTAGAGTTGAGACAAATTTTGTATTGTTTTTCCTTGATAAACATCTAAAATGACTTCTTTTAGAGAGAGAGTGCAAGTGGGAGAGGATGTAGTGGAAGAGAATCCCAAATAGCCTCTGGGCTGAGCATGGAGCTGAGGTGGGGCTTGATCTCACAACCTGACATCATGACCTGAGCTGAAATCAAGAGTCAGTCACTTAATGGACTGAGCCCCCCAGGCAGGCCCCTACAATGACTTTTATGTGCCTAGGCCCTGCTAGTCTCCAGGATTATAGCATGGAACGACCAAAGATCTAGGACCTGCCCTCATGAAGCTGAGGATCTAATGGGATATTTTATTTACCTACATTTACCACTATCCCGCAACAGGTGAGTAGAGAATGTTGAGACTTTTCAAAGAATCTACCAAGACTGAATCAGCCATGCCTTGTGTAATTTCACCAGTCAAAAACCAACAGGTGAGCCCCAAGGTAACCAATCCCTTCACCTAATGCTCTCTACCCCATCCCCTGGCCCAACTGTAATGGCACCCTTGTGCTAACTAGTCCCTCTGCCATCTGGAAATGCTTCTCAATCGGCCAACTCCTTGTCATCTTCAACCTCTTTCCCAACGGTCCTCCACCTTCTTGCCTTAAAACCCAGTCTTCCCTTAGGATTCCCTCTGTGCCTCCCAGATCCTAGCTGTTGTCTCATACCTGCACACCTCAGGATGGGAGGTGGGGGTTAAATGGTCTTTGCTCCCCATTATAGAATTTCTTGGTAGACCTGCTTTCCACTCTCTGCAATGACTGTGTTGACAGTCTCTTCAAAATCCCGGTCCTCCTGGCAACCTTTACTTTCAGCATGTAGCTTGCAGTGTCTCAGAGAAAATTCAGGCCATCAGCTGCCAGCTCCTACAACTTACTGCCATATATGCAACCTTTCTTTCTTCATTTTCCTGCTGATGTGCTAAAGGAAGAAATTCTACTCTATTCAGAAATATTCCCTCCACCTGTACATAGATCATATTCCTTTTGGCTTCTGAAGAACATTACACTGGTATCCTCTACCTTGGGAATAATCAGCCTTTTATGTCAAGGGTGTCTGCGCATTAATATTTGAGCATACTCACGTTACCTTGCCCTCCCCATTCCTCAAACTCACTCTTCTCCTCTTACTGCCCCTTCTCTGCAGCCTGCCTCTCCTGCCACATTGCTACGTCTAGTAGATATTTTTTTTAGTCCTCATGTTCTCCGATACCCTAGTGGCATTTGACAATGCTTAGCCACTCCCTCATTCTTGAGACTCTCTCTTTGCATGGTTTTCACCATGTTTCTCGATTGTCTTCCCACCTTTATGCCATTCCATCCCAGGGTCCTTTTCAGGGTCAGCCTACTCTATGAAGCCACTATAGGTGAAAATTCTCAAGGCTTGTCTTAAGCCCTTCCATCTTCGGATTACAAGATTTCTTCTTTGGCAAATTCATGTATGCTAAAACTTCATTTATATTTTATATGTCATTTACTCCCAATTCATGTTCTTCTGGATTTCTTCTTTGAGCTGCAGAGATGTGGACCTCTGTGTCTAGATTTATCAAAGGCATCTCAAAGTGAATGTGTGCAAGCCCATGCTCATTGTTTACTGCCCAGAGAGCAGAACACTATCTTCTGTCTATTCTTAGGAATGTTTGCTCAGAGCCCTACAATGAAGGAGTATCATATAGCTTCTGTTTCCCTCTTCCTCCAGTTCACTCTCCACCCACCTTTACTCTCCTCTGTGCCCAGAGAGTGTGGCTCATATATTCTGCATCATCCTACTTTCTTGCTACCTGCTGTCCAGTTAGGCACAGGCAACAGGGTCTCCAGATGGGAGGTCAGAGAGCAGGAGGTCAGCGAGGTAGGATAATTCACTCACTTGGGTCCACTTCTGTGGGCTGTCGCTACTCCTGTGAGGCTGCACCCTCATACGGTTGCCTTCTCTGGAGTCCTTCAGGCCTACAAACAGTCATCACTTCCTGTTGTTGTTTGCCCTGGGCACTGCACTGCTTCTTATCATGTGTACTAACCCTTGCATTTACCTGTGAAATGGTCCCTTTATGAAACTCTCCTCAAATTACTCTCAGTATGTCATGTATTTCCCAGTGGGAACTTGATAGATGTAAAACTCTAAATATTTTTTGAACTAAATGAATAGTTCCCCTTTACTGTATAGTTGTCACATTATATTCTAAGAAACCTATGACCAATGTCACTTGAAAACCTGTGACCTACTGTAAGAGAGAGTAACTAGTATGTAGAAAAGCTTCAAAATAAAGTCATGTGGAAGATGTTTGTGAAAACTGAACATGCTGATTCTGTAACAGAGAAGACTAGGGAAGGGCTTACTGTCTTCTAATATCTGAAGGGATGTCATATGGAGGAAGAGGATGGAGTGAAAGTTACAGGGAGTGAAAACTGGCTCAATAGTAGAGATATTTTCAATCATCTAGAGGGGTCTAAAAATGGATTTCTAGGCCAGTCCATCAGTGAACTCTTTGTTTATGAAGATAGTCAAGCAGAGGTTGAAGAACTTCATGTTGGGTTGTTACAGGTGCAGGAGATGGGGGTTGAACTTTGGCTAAGGTTATGGGTTAGAGGAAAGTAATTGTTTCTTTTAAAAGGAAAGATTTTGATATCATGGAACTTAGGTATTCAGATATAGAGACCAGGGACAAGTTATCTAATCTCTCTCTCTCTCTCATCTATCCATCTATCCATCCATCTGTACCATCTGTATCTCTCTCTCTCTCTCTCATTCACCCATCTATTGATCTAGTCACCTGAGTATGAGACTTTAGGGAATAGTGGGCCTTAGGGTATATTGAGGTGCATTTCCTGCTTCAGAGAATTTAAATATGAACATTTAGAAGTACTGTTTCAGTACCTCGATTGTATCTTGGGAAGAGACTCATATCATTCTCCCTAGGCCAATAGCTTGTGACCCTAGTTCCACTTCTAGACCTGTCTGCTCAATCTCTTCCTCAGCCAACCCTTACCTGGAAATGAGGGAACAAGTAGAGCTGGGGGTTTGACTTAGATTTCTAAGGATCCCTTCTATCTCAAAATAGGTTTGCTCTTAAGTATGTGTATGTGTGCATGTGTCTGTGTAGGGTAAATGATTTTAATGTTTGAAATTTTATATACACTAATTCGAGTACATGTGGATTGTGATATTGTCTCAAAATGGAGCTCTCTCTTGCCATTTTATGATTTATTAACTACACAAGAAACAGAGTGATCCTTTAAAACATGAGATCATGTCACATCGCTGCTTGAGACCCTGCACTGGCTTCATGTCTCATTCTGAGTGAAACCCAAAGACTTTCTCATGGCATACGAGGCCCTCTATGATCATGTACCCCAGCTTCCACCTTCACCCTTTGCTGACTGTATTCTTCACCCATGTAGCTCTAACCACATGGGTCTGCTTGTTCCTCAGGTTGCCAAGCACAGATGACCCCACACCTTCCTACAGCTTGTGACTCTCTTTACTAAGGATTCTTTAGTGTCATGCTACTGTTCCCATATCTGAGAGGGCTTTCCCAGACAAGAAGGGAAGGAAGGAAAAGGCAGATACAAAAGTCTAGCTTTTTCATGGAAATTTCCCAGAGTCTCACTCAATGGCTTCTGCTTCCATCTCATTGTCCTGCTTCAGTTGTAAGAGCGGCATGGAAATGTCATCTTTTAGAAGGGCAGATTACACCCCAAGTACAATCCGTGCTCTTTGAAATGGAGAAGAGAGAATGTGGACAGGCAGCCAGCATTATCTGCAATGGGTGTGCTTTAGGGGGTTGGTGAATTCCCATATGTTACTTGTAAAATATTTTCAATATGTGCAGAAATGTTCATTTTTTTCTGGTTAGTATCCATATTTTCTATAAGATGCTCAAGGTGGTCCATGACACCAAACATGTTACTAAACAGTGTTCTAGCATTATTTTTTCTGCTCACCAAGGTTTTCTAGATCGGATTTGCTATCCAGGTCACCGTGGCAGAAGGAGGTCATCTAGTCAAGTACCTGTTTCAGTACCACTACCTCTTCTTTGGGTTTCCGATGTCAAGAGGACTGTGGTGAAGTCTGTGGAGTCGTAGGGCATTTATCAGGGCCCAAATGCACACAGAGCTATGCACAAAGCACTGGAGGGAGTGAAGTGAGATGCATGCTCTCATGGGGGTTTCATGGTCTCCCAGACAGTCTTTCCTTCATTGGCCATGCCGCTTCCAGACCACAATAGGTTGGACTCTGGGGAGTAAAGAGTTTTCAGTTTATGGAATTTCATTGCTAGCTATCATGCAGGCTCCTGACTTCAAGCAGAACAGCATTGGGAGCTCACTAATGGACCTGAGGTCTTCAAATCTTTGAAAAGGCCATGAAAAAGGAGGAAACTCGGAGCATTATATTTGGTGGATGATGAAATGTTAGGTGCCTGGGACAGTACTGCCTATTAGAACTCAATGGATGTCAATTTCTTTCCTGATTTTCTTTTTGTGTGTGTGTGCATATTTCTGCCTTCCTGCTACCTTAGCTCTTTTTCTTCATTTTTTTCACCAGGAGCTCAATTCTTTCATCTTTCATCAGTAGACTTTGAGCTGTATGCAGATATAAGGTGTTGTGTTTCAACCAGTTCCATTTATTATAGAAAAAAAAAGCAAGTATATTTACTAGCTTCATCTAAGTGACACTGTAGGGTCACTTTTCTTAATAATGGTCTTCCTTTTCTAATTTTTTTTTTTAATGCTCCTGGTTTGCAAAGTTGAGTAGCATATCGAAGCTAGAATAGTGCTAAATAATGTAGTGAGTGGTTCAGTCCATGACAACGATCGTAATTCTAGTTGTTAATAATTTTCTTGTAGAGTGCTTTGTGCCTGTAAAATGCTATCCTTTCCCTTTCCTTAATCATTTTTCATATATTCCTGAGAGATAGAAATTGTTGATTTTATAATTTCCTTACACTGATGAGAAATCAAAGAATCAGTGTTTATGGAATGGCCCCAGGTCACATGGCTAATTTGTCACAGAGTGTTAGAGAAGCACATTTTATTGCCACCAAATATTTTTCTCTTATGAAGGAAAGGAATGGCAGTGTGCTTAGCATGGAACTTGACATGTAAGATATGCTTAGTAATTAAATTTTCCTCCCTCAGTGGATAGTTTTTATTCATGAATGTCATGGATTTTTTTTTTTTTTTGTAATTCTTCTATTCATTTGAAAAAAAAAAACCCTCACAATTCTTACTAATGATATGGTGTTATCAATCCTGGCTGAATATGAGAATCACCTAAGGAGTTTATGAAACCATCTGGTCTTCCAAGGGTTCTGGGAATTGGTGAAATTTAAATGCTCTGTAGATAATTCTCATGCGCAGCTCAAGATGAGCATCACAGGATCAAAACAACAGCTGAAATGAAATCTTTAAGTCCTTTCCCACTCAAATATCCTCTACTGCAGAAAGTCCATTTAAGGTCTCTGTGTTCTAGGGCACGGTGTGTGCCTGCATACGTGTATGTGGATGTGTGTGCGTGTGCATATGTGTGTGTGTGTATGTGCGTGTATTTACATGTGTTTCCCAAGGAAATAAGGCTTTTTCAAGTGGAAAGCTGTGCTGTATGTTGTCATAATTGAGAAACTGGCCTTTACTGGGTATTTTTAGTTTGCTTCCCACCTAAACTAACCTTAAATTTTCTGAATAAAATGCTCTGATTTGTCAATTCCTTCATCTGGTGAATGCAGGTACTTATCTTTAAGATTGATCTGAGGAATAAAAAACATTTGTTATGGGCTGAATCGTGTCCCACATAAAAGGTCAAAGTCCTAACCCTCCATAACCTCAAAATGTGACCTTATTTGGAGATACGTAACCAAGTTAAGACGAGGTCATTGGGGTGGGCCCTAATCCAATATGACTTATATAAGGTTTATATAATCCAATGTGTCCTTATAAAAGGGGAGTTTGGACACAGAGACAACCATGCATGGGGGGAAGATGATGTGAATAGAGCGTCTACACTCCGAGGACAGAGGTGGGAGCAGATTCTCCCTCAGAGCCTCAGAAAGACCCAACCCTGAGACACCTTAATCTTGGGCGTCCAGTCTCCAAAGCTGTGAGAATAAAATTCTGTTGTTTCAGCCACCTGGGCTGTGGCGCTTTGTTATGACAATCTTAGCAAACTAATATGACATTATATAGCATGCGTAACATGGTGCCCAGTACATAGTATAAGCTCAAACACAAAACAAAACAAAACCCTACAGTAAAGAAAATAAAAAGCAGAACATATGACCAGTACTATTAAAAACAAATAATAGATTAACTGAGAATGTCACAAATCATGATTTCCATGGGAATTCATAAATTTCGTAAAAACAATAAATGTGTTGAACATTTTATTCCATTTTAAATCCTATAAAATATGTCATTAGCTAATCCCTTGATATAGAGCCAAAGCCATGTTTTTGAAGCATGGACTTAGTAATTGACCATTTCGGCTCCTTTTCCCCCTTTAACTACACTCATATATGTTGTTTGTGATATCCAGTGATTTTCCTTTAAAGAGGAATGAGAAATTACAGAGTTTTTGGGACAAAAATCTGAGTTTTTCCTTTGGATATCCCAATTTACAGTGATTTATTTTTTCACTTGCTTTACCAAATTGAGGCTTTAGGAAACATTCACTTATTTTTCACGTAAATAACTCTTTTTGTGGTTCTAGTTCTTTGGGTTATTGCAATTTTATCAATTATATAATTAGAATAAGAAACACAATGGACATAAACAGGTGGAGAACAGAAACAGCTGACCACATAGACCGAGGCTAAGTTGGTGAGAGTTGGAGGCAGGACAGAGGACAAGTGGATGGGTGGTGGACGTGTGGCCCTTCCTCGGCGCATGGGCAGTAAGTGAAGGGTAGAGATGAAGCAGCTGCTCGGTTAGCAGGCAGGTGAATGAGAGAGTCACTGACTTGGTCATTACTAGGTTATCCATGCAAACTGACATATTTCAGGTATTTCACTTGCACTCGGGGTTGTGTTGGTGTATCTGTGCATTTTTTTCAGGTATTAACTTTTTCCTTATGTGGATATTCTATCTGTTGGGTATTTAAAAATTACTTTTCTTATGAATGTGAATGAATTTTTAAGAAACACATCACGCATGTAAATCTTCATTCTATTTGACGTTAGTTCATTCCAGGGTTTTGTTGTTACTTTGTCTTTTTGTGCAGAAATACCTGTTTTCTTTGTTAACTTCCACCATTTTTGGTGGATCTGAAACTGAGGAATGTCCCTCTTCTTTAATTTGTTGAGTATATAAGTTACACTTTCTAGAATGCTTGCAATTATCCTCATGCTGGTTTTGGATGATGTAGTCAACATATGTATTAATTATTCATGTGTGCACAAAGCATGCCTATGTGTATGGGTATTTATATGTGTACACATTAGAATTAGAAATAATAATGCAAACATTCTGACACAATAGACATTAAATAATTTTCTTTGTTGAATTTAGTGTCACATTGGTTGAAGCAAAAAGGTTATAGCTATTTTCGTTATAATTCATCTTCAACATTAAAAAATACTCAATTTTTCACTCTATATTTTAGAATTATTATTGTTAATTCCCTCATAAACAGCAGATATATGAAATAAAAATTTTGGTGGGAACCTCATTAGTAATGTTTTACATATGTCATATATTTTCGAAAAATGCATATGATTTTATAGAAGCCATCCTATTGAGAAACATGTTGTAACTCTCAATATTCATCCTCTTATTATGAATCAACTGATTAGATTATATTGTTTTATATGAGCTCACACACTTTTCGTTAAGGTTATCCCTATATGTTCATGTGTGTGTGTGTGTATGTGTGAGTGTATGTATATACAGATATGTGCATGTATATGTACACGTTTATATGTAAATGTCCATTTATAACTTTATTCTAATATACATGTTTGTGTATATATATATCTATACCAATACTTCCCATATACATACATGTTTGTACATATATATAAATAAATAGCACAAATGGCATCTATTCAAATATTTTCAATTGAGTTACAGCTGAAACAGAAAAACGTGTGTATGTGTCTTGTAACTACTGTTTTACAAACTCTATGCTTATTTAGTTTTTTTTTTTTTAGTTTTTTTATATATATATATTTTTTATTTTGGAGAGAGAGCAGTAGAGGGGGAGAGAGAAGCAGACTCTCTGCTGAGCAGGAAGCCCGATGTGGGGCTCTATCCCAGGACCCACCCAGGTACCCCTCTGCTTATTTAGTTTTTAGCAACTTTTTTTTTTAGATGTTGAGCCCTAACCCTAACCCTAACCCTAACCCTAACTTCAAAACTACATTCTATTATTTATTTACCTATTTCTTATCAAATTAGGAGGAATATACACAAGAAGACTGGGAAGTGTGGCATTATAGAAAACGTTTGCTTTAAAGAACATCATGAGGGACGGCTGGGTGGCTCAGCTGGTTGAGCGTCTGCCTTCAGCTCAGGCCATGATCCCAGGGTCCTGGGATTGAGCCCTGCTTCTGGCTCCCTGCTCAGGGGGGAGTCTGCTTCTCCCTCTCCCTCTACTCCTCCCGCTACTCATGCTCTCTCTCTCTCTCTCAAAAAAAAAAAAAATCTTAAAAAAAAAGAAAAGAAAGAACAGGGTTTGCGTACATCCTTGATTTAAACTTAGGTTTGCATTTATATTAAGACTGCAGGATGAAACAACAATTTAATCTTCATGTAAATTCTCAGTTTGGGAATCATCACAAAATGCTATGATTGTTATTACTGTTTTACCCATTTGAGTTTTACCCCCATTTGTTTAGGTTTAGATGAATATTTTATAGCATTATGTTCTACTTTTTAGATGGACTGTTCTAAACATGAATACAATTCTACATAGTGTTCTCTAGTAAGCAAAAAATTGTCTATAAGTTGGATGTATGACTGTATTTTTTTATTTTATTATGTTATTTAAACACCACACATTACATCATTAGTTTTTGGTGTAGCGTTCCATGATTCATTGTTTGTGTATAACACCCAGTGCTCCATGCAGAACGTGCCCTCCTTAATACCCATCACCAGGCTAACCCATCCCCCCACCCCCCTCCCCTCTAGAACCCTCAGTCTCTTTCTCAGAGTCCATAGTCTCTCATGGTTCATGTATGACTGTATTTTTAAAACATTTTTTCTGTTAATCTGAATTTAGTTCTATTTGAAAGCTCAATATCTTTCCCCACATCATTTGAAAAGTGTCTTTTGTAATCCTAAGATGTAAGTTTACCCTTGGAAAATTGATTTCTTTTTCTTTTTATAATTTTACTTTGCAAATAAGTTAATCCTCAGGGGCACTTGAGTTCAAAATCTAATTATATAATTAAACATCTGTATTACTAAGTGATTCATAATGACATACAAAGAGCATCCTTTGAATGTAATCGATTGTACATTGAGTATCAGAGTTTTGGGCTATGGGATAAGTAAGGGGAAGAGGTTCTTGATTTACACTCTCTTAATTTTGACTGGATTTCTGTTGCAGGAATTTAACTTTGTTTTCTACCACAATCTTATAAATTCTAACTGTCATAGAAATTATTTTTCTATTCAGTCATTATGGTGATATTAGCCGTAAAACGTACAGAAGTAAGTCTCATATTTTAGGGCTAACATCATCACAGCTTTAAGCTAAGTTTTATCCCTAATGGATGTACTGTATATGCATACATATCACAGAAATCACACATGCTAATACTTTCTTTATAAGCTAAATGTTGCCCCAGAGCCAATGGGTGTGGAGCCCCGTGTGGGGCCTGAACTCACGACCCTAAGATCAAGACCTGAGCTGAGATCGAGTCTGATGCTTAACTGTTTGAGCCACTCGGGTGCCCCAGGACTGTTGAATTTTTAATTAAGTCTAGGCTTATCCATCCAGAGCTCAAGTTGGGGCGTGTTCAAAGGAGAGAAGGACATGATATAAAAAGCCTTGGTGGCCAAGGACTGTTCCCAGTTAGAAGGTCCCAGAGCTCAGTAGAAAGTTACCCAAAAGCCAAGAGTCTGAGGGAAGATAAACCATTGCCTGGGTCCAGATGTGTGCGGACCTAGGGTTGGGAGAGCAGGGTGTTTTTAATTCAGCATCTATTGTTGGATTTTAGAAAATTCACTCATTTCTTTATCTTAAAAGGATATTAGAGATGATTCATGGCCCCAAGTTGCTATCAAAATTACAATCTTTTGTGATCCAATTAACAATTTTCCCTTTACATCTTTCAGAAAATGAATTAATCCCATTTACATTATTTACACTGATATACTCACTACATTTGTTTTAGTTTTGTCATATTGTTTTATGTCAAATATGTGCAAAATATATTTTTATTCATACATTTGGCCCCTATAGGCTCCTCTAGTGGCTTGTTTTCTATCCCTCTTCTGTCTTTGTTCTGTATGCATTTACCACTTAGATATGCGTACATTATTTCCCAAATAATTATCTTTACAATAATACCTTTATGTACCCCTCTAGGTCCCTCTTATTTGTCCATTTTTTTATTTGCTTCCAACTGCGAACAATAATGCGATTATCCCCTCATTTCTTCTCCGTCTCTGCTTGTATCCAGCGTCCACCAGCCCCTGACATCTCCTCTTTCTTCCTTAACATCTACTTTACCATCTACCCTTTGTCACCCAGTTAACTTATACAGTACTCTCTGGGACAGAGGTTAATCTTGATTTATTTTTTCTCTTTCAGTTTTTGATAGTTGCATTGGATCTCTCTTGTCGGAGAATAAAGCCCTTAAATACTCTCCCCTGTAACGTCATTTAATCTCCGTACAGCAGGTAATTGCAAAATCACTACTCACTGTGAGTCCTCAAGCAATTACAGATCTTCCCCCGTGTTGCTTCCAGCCCATTCTCTAGAAGATTACATAGAGGAAGCTCATGGCTAGAATAGGTTTTGAGTTTGTGTGTGTTCATGACAGTTTGTCTACCTCCTTTCTATGTGAAGTCCATTTGACTGAACATAAACTCTGGCTCCTATGTTCTTTTCTTGGGTGTGTTGACAAACTTACTCATTGCCTTCTGTCAGTAAGTGTTTCTGTTGAAAGGTCTGATTGCAATTTTATTTTTCCTCTTATAGATGACTTGGTCCATTCCTTCGATGTCCTGAGGATTTCTTTTTCATTAAAACACGGTAGTTTTACTGGAATATTGCTCTGTCATATCCCTTATGGCTTGATTTTCCCAGGTCCATGAGAGTGCCCTTTTAATATGTAATTTTATGCTAAAAAAGCCTTTAGGAACACTTGATCTTTTTTCTTCTGCTCCATTACTTTGGTTTCCTTCACTGACTCTCATTGCAAGCATGTTGTATGTTTTTAGCTTCTCTTCTATAGCTGTCACTTACTGTCAACTTAAAAAATAATCTTAACTTCTTTAAACCATAACTTTTTCTCTTATCTTCCAAATTTTAATGCATGCCAGATATGTTTATTTATTCTTGTGTTATTTTTATTTTAGCCTTTATTTCGGAAAAATCCCATTTTATTCTTTCCTCAGTGCCGTACTTTTCTTCTCAAACCCTTTTCCTCCAATCATCTCGTTTTTTTTCTAAATGTCATTTATAAAATTTTTATAGATTCTGTTTCAAAAATGTCTTTTAGAAACATGAAATTAGTATTTTCATCTATTTTGTGGGCACAACTTTATAGTGTGTTGTAGGGATTTTTTCTATATTTTTATATCATTAAGTTGCTGGAAGTGAATTATGTAATTTTAAGAGGGAGAGGTGGGTCAGAGATGCCTTGTCCAGCTTCATAGCGCTGGAGCTCCCTCTTCTTTTTTTTTGTGAGGTGACAAAAGTATGTCACCATTTTGGGTTGCTTCCATTTTTCAGTTGTTGGGAACAATGCTGTTACGAACATGGGTGTACAAATACCTATTTAAGATCCTGCTTGCGATTCTTTGGGGTATCTACCCAGAAATGGAATTGCTGGGGCTTATGGTTTGGTTGAATGGGTAAACAAACTATGATGTATACGTACAAAGCATTATTATTCAGTCTTAAAAAGGGAAGGAAATTCTGATACCTGATAACACAATGAATGGACCTTGAGGACATTAGGCTACTTGAAAGAAGCCGGTCACAGAAGAATAAATACTGTATGATTCCATTCTTATGAGTTATGTAAAGTAGTCAAATTCATAGACAGAGAAAGAATAATGGTGGGTGTCAGGGGCTGAGGGAGGCAGGGACATGAGATAGCATTTAATGGGGACAGAGTTTTGCAAGATGAAAAATGTTCTGTGGATGGGTGGTGGTGATGGCTGTACAGCAATGTGAAAGTACTTACAGCTACTGGACTGCATTTTTAAAAATGGCAAAAATGGTAAATTTTAGGTATATTTTACAACAACTTAAAAAATAAATGTAAAAAGTATGGTAGCATACATTCTGAGATCTGCCCCCTCTGACTTTTAACTTTCTTTCATTCGACTTGCTCCTTTGTATTGTCTTTGTTCTGCTCGGTTTGGAGTCCACGCTTAGGAATGTCTTTACAGAGCAGGCTTTTATCCCGTGAAACGGAGTCTGCAAGGCCTGCTCTTGGTCCCCTCTGCTGTTCTTGGCGGACCACTAACTTTGCCCTCCTCTGCTTCCTGCTGCAGTGCCTGATTGCCTAGGTGAGGGGGCTGTTGTGATTTGCCCACCTGCTGCTCCTTACGGTTCCACAGGGGTGCCTTGTTACCCAATTTTAGTGCACATGTTGTCTTGGATTTTATTATTCTAGTACTTGTCTGCATTTATGTGGTGATTTGGGGAGACTGAGAAATATTGCACGACTATCCATCTTCTGAGAATTCTCAATTAAGCTTTTGATTTCTTTTATTCCTCATTTTCTTTTTTCTTCCTTTCACTTTCTTCCATTCTATTCTCTTTCTTAAAACAAAAAAGATACAACACTTACATTTACAAATCAGAGAAACAAATCCTAAAGTAATGTATTGGTAACATGGATTTTTTTTTTCAAAGCTTTCCTTATAAGATCTGCTCTAGACGTGTTTAATCACTAACACTTTCTATATTTTAGAATAAAAACATTTGATGTTTGAGACGATGATCTTCAATTATCAGATAAAAATGAATTTTTAAAATCAGATTTGGTCAGGAAAGGTGATCAATGCACATCTTTCCTTCGTTAGTATGAGTTAAAACAATATTTTAAGATCTCTATTTAATTAGAAGAAATCGCTTAAATGTTCCGATTGAGATTTTACTGTATGTTTATCTGATGATGGTGAGCAGCAATTCTATGCTGTTACTGCATAGCTAAATTTAACACTCCGTTTTCCTGTCATTTATAGTCTCACCCCCTTCGCTGGAGTCTGCTCAGCTCCCACCCTTGTTTAGAACTCCTCCCCCTGCCCCTTTTTGCCTGCCACAGCCACTGGCTCACATAGGTGCACAAGACAGTTTTGTTTTGCCCTAGAAATGAAATCACTTTTTATTTTCCAGTGCTTTTTCTAATAAATGGATGAGGACACTGGCCTGATAAAGTGTCAGTTCTCTTACAGAAGAAATTCTAATGATGAAAACCACATTTAACAATTATGGAAGGTTTTTGACTTTTCAGTGTTTCCAGCTGGTTCAACTTTATTCACTGTGAAATCATAATGTAAATTAAAATGTCTGTTCCTCTTTGTTTTAGTGGAGTTAATGCTATTCACAATTGTCCTCAGATATTCAGAAATAATAGCACTTTCGCACATCATTTATGGAAGCATTTAATGCAAACTAATGTAGCTATTATCAGTAGCTGTAGGCTACTGACTTCTGTGGATCTTTTTTAAAAAAAGGACGGGCAAATCTCTCTTATTAACGTAGAAGGACTTAAAGCAAAGTGACAGACATTAAGATTCATAGGATTCCTGCCCCTAATCCAGGGAACCTAGTCCACATCCCATCCAAGAGTTAAATTATTTAGACACACGTGAAAGAACGGGCTTTAGGAACAAAAGGGACAACAAAATGATGGCATTAGCCTAATTACTCTGTAGTCTGGAGACAGCTCAGAATTGCTGAGAATACAGCTAAGAGTATTCAGAAGGACCTTTTCAAAGAATACTCTCTTGCTTTTGATTTTCTCTGCTCAGAAACACACACACTCTCTTGCTCGCTCTCTCTCACATGTAAACCCCTCCTTCCCACTGCATTTTGAAACGTTTTAAATGATAGTTTTGAGTGTCTTCTGTTATAAAAAACAGCTGACTCTTGAGGGAGAATAATGAAGAGAAAAAGACAAGGGAAGGTATACATAGTATAAAAGTTTATCAGACACGGGTCTTAATGAAACCAAATACTGCCTGTTTCTTTTTGACACATTTAAATGTCTCTGGCTTCATGGCAAAAAGTCACATAATCAAAATCTATAGTTTTTCTACCAACAAATCAACACCGAATTACCTTGATTATGGTCTTTGGGGTGCTATTGCCTGAGAAAGCCTGCTGTGTTCTAATTTTTTTTTTACTTCTCCCTTTTTGGCACCAGGATTTACACCATAAATCCAGGAATAGCTCTGGACAGTGACGGATGAAGATATTGTTTCTGCTGGTATCCTTTTTTTTTTTTTAACCTGTAATGAATATCATGATGTTGACTATTTAGAGTTCCCTCTGATCTATAAAATCAGGAAATCCATGGAAAATAGCCTATTTTTCTATGTGTTTCATTACATAAATAAATATTTTAAATATTTTTTCTAAAGTGTATTTCTAGGGGTAGACTTTCTACTTCACCTAGGACATGCCTGCTCCTGGACACCAATAATTTCCTTGATCTTGTATGCAATCATGAGCAAATGGGGCACAAGTGTCCCTCTATTCATACTTGCACCCATTCCCACAAACACTGAGCTTCAGAAGAGGAAGAAATATCCTATTAATGACCGAGATTATCTATATGTGGAAGAAGCTGGTGTCCGTGGCAATTAAAGGAGTCTAGTCAAATCACGTCTTCTGTCAGCCTCCAAAAGTGGCCGGACTTCCCAATATTTGTCATTCCTTTTGGTTCAGGCATAATATAAGTCCACAACGGGGGCAAAGAAACCCTGCATACATAGATTTATCTGTAGCATGTTTCCCAAATATAGGAGACAGTTAGCCCTGCTCATATAGGGCAGATGCTACTAACAAAATGTGCAAGGACTTGAGGAAAGAAACACCATCCAACTCAGGTTCTTCAGTTCACGATTTCCTTCCTGTGATGTGGCTTCTCCCGTGGACTTGGAGTCCCTCCAGGTGGGCTGTGTGTAGTGAGGTCCTGCGAGAATCTGACAGCTCTGTGCATGAAGTAGACATTGTCTATAGGAGGAGAGAGTCTTGTCCCTGTGTCTTCTACTTTCTTTAATGCATATGGGTATTGTTATAATTAAAAAATATAAAGCCATGCAACATTATTACTTAATTCTTACCAACACTTTGTCATCTATTTTCTCACTCAATAAGTGCCAATAATGTAGGTATTATGTAGAAGTTGTGACATCCTTCAATGGTGCCCTCACGTTGAGAAAGTTTAGAAATTTGGGTCTAAGATAGGAGCATTGAGAACTTCCCCATCTTGTTCTGATTGGCTCTTGTTGGGGTACTGGAAGGAAGGAGGAGGAGAAAGCTCACTCAGGCTCACTGAGCTAGTGGTATGTGCCCAGGTGTGATTTGCTTTTTCCTGGCAAGAGCGCTTAGGGAGTGATTTCTAAAGCAAGTGCTCTTGTTGGTGAGCTTGGAATTTTGTATTGCTGGAAGCAAGTTAATGATCCAGGGCATTTGGAGATTTGTATAAATCCCTTTTTCTTGCTTGAAAGAGATGAAAATGTCCTCTTACCTTGAGCTGAAATTAGTGAATATTAATATATCACAATTTCCTCTTAAAAGATAGTTTAATGTCTGTACATAACAATTGACAATACTGTTTCCTGTGTGGAAATGAATCATATCTTTACAATGGCTTGATTTGTACACACCTGAACTTACAATGCCCTAATTAAATACGAACTTTTACCCTAATTAAATACGGGCTTTACAAATCCATACCGGATATTTCAGCTGTTTTTCATAAATTAGCTCTACTCAAATAATAACAAAGCTTCCTCTCTTTTTAATAGAAAAAATATGTATGCTTTCAGGGAGCTCTGGAAAGTGCCCCTGGCTTGAGTATGTTTTGGATTTCCTATCTGTGCAATGGAATCCATAGAAGGATATTGACCCAGATGCCACGCTGTCTTTCAACTAAATCACTGTGAACGCGTCTATTTTTAAACAATACAGTCTACAGAAAGCCATCACATTAATTGAGAAATAGGAGAACTCTCTATTTTTGTTTATGTTCCATTAAACAGCATTATGCTATTTGTTTTGGCTCATTCGGTAGGCCATCTTGATATTTTTCTTATTTTTTTTGTTTAAAGCCATAAACAGGTATTTCTGCGGTGCTGTGATCTCAGTGTCTCCACGTCTGGCTGCCTGCCTGTTGGCTACAAACCTGCTAATCCGTGAAGGAAGCGCTGGGCTGGTTGCTCCGTGCGGCAGGGATTAGGCACTCGCCAACACTGTTCCACAGCCAGCCTTGTGTTCACCCCGCATATTAACTCAGTGGCTTCATTCAATGACTGTTTGTTGATGCCAAGAGAAGAATGCTTTCTTAAACGTATTTTGATGAAATTAGAAAGAAAAGAGACAGAGGACGCCTAAATTCTGCTCCCCTGCAAATTTCTGCTCTTTTGCTCTCCCTCCGAGCACTAGGCCAGGGTAGGAAGTGCTTTGTGAGCTCTGGAGGTGCACAGACCCTTGTTCGGACTTCTTTTCTGTTTGGTTATGGAGGAGCCATCTGTTTTTGGTGGCCACATATCTCACTCTCTGGGTTCAGCTTTTGCTTCTACAAAATATGTGCTCTGTGCCTATCTCATTAGGTTGTCTAAGAATTCAGGGGGCAATTCAAGCAAAGTACTTTTATTTATTCACTCAGCGAATGTTTATTGTGTACCTGCCATATGCTGATGCAGTCCTAGGCACTTGGAATAATACATCAGTGAAGCAAATGTGTATTTTCTCTGGAGAAAGGGGATGGGAAGGAAAGGAAAAATAAACAATATATATAAAGTACAAAGAAAAAGCAAAATTTCTGGAAAGTCATGAGCATTAGGGAAAATAAAAGGAAAGTAGAGAAGAGTAGATGGATTGGGAATACTGGGGGAGAGCCAATAGCAATTTTAAATGGTGGTGGCGGTTAGACCTCATCAAGAAGCTGACATCTGAGCACAGACTGGAGGGAGGTGAGATTGTTGGCTGAGGAACATCAATGTTCATGAGGGTCTCAGGGCGGGAGCAGCAGAAAGACCAGTGTGGCTGGAGGGGCAGAGAAGCCATCAAAGACACCCAAAGGCAGTGGGTGTGGGTCTTGGGCAGGACCGTGGAGCTTAGTGGCTGCCATGTGCATCACCACAGGGCTTGGAGCCCAGGAGTGAGGTGAACCAGCTCCTATTTGCAAGGCTGGCTCTGGGGGCTGTTTGGAGAACGGACATTCCAGAGTCAAGGGCATGCAGGTATCCAGGCAAGAGGGGTGGGTATTAGTGGGCAGTTTGAGAGACGTGGCTACCTTTTGGAAGGAGCCTGGGGCTGAGCCAACAAGAGCGCATGACAGAATGGAGGAAGGAAGGGCGCTGTAGTGGGGAGGAAGTGAGGGCAACTCAGATGTTTGGCCTGGGCCCCCGGAAGGGACGGCGTGGCCCACCTGTGCACCTCACCATGACAGAGGCCATGGGTAGGGCAGGCTTGGGGATGGAAATAGCAGCTGGGCTTCGGGAATGTGCGGGCAGACTTCAGACAGAACCTGGTATTGGACTAGAATTCAAAACATAGTATAAAATCAGTCGTTTGTCTCTATTATGTCATGACTGGTGTGCCGCTCATGCTGGGCAGCGAGGCTAAGGGCCAGTGGGGAAGGTGCCCGCGTCTGTCTCTGAAAACAAGCAGAACCACTTTTGGGGCTCCCCGACTGACTGAGTGAGGTGCTCGCAGGCCTGTCTGCCTCCCAGGCTTCCTCTGGCTTGCCTGGGACTGCCAGACCGTCAACAAAAAATAGACAGTGCTTTTTTTCCTTCTTGTCAAGTGGTTGCCGCCTGGTGAGCAGAGAACACAGCTGGGCCCTGCTGGGCCTTCAGCCTGCGGAAGCCAGGACAGAGTGACTGTTGTCTGGAGGCCCCGAGTTTGTGGTAGTTGATGGCTCAGCCAGCAGACCGTACAACAGCCACGGGCCTCTCCGCCTTCCTGGATCCTGCTTCTGACCCATGCCTGGGTCAACCACCCCTCCCCCTCTGTGAGTCACAGAACTCCGTGTCCTTTGCAGGTTTTCTCAGTTTTCTCCCTTCTTCTGCACCCCTCTAGCCGCCATACCAGCCATTCTTCTTCTCAACCATATTTATGTTACTTAGAGAGCGTT
Organism: Eumetopias jubatus; assembly: GCF_037043125.1. Lineage (NCBI taxonomy): Eukaryota > Metazoa > Chordata > Mammalia > Carnivora > Otariidae > Eumetopias > Eumetopias jubatus. Next base: position 3,030,368 of record NW_028274815.1, read on the forward strand.
TTGGCTCATTTTCCATTTCTGAGCTTTCTTTTTATCCTAGGTTTGTGTACCACCTGCAAGTCTTTCCAAAGCTGATGGAAAGACAGAAATTCTCTTTTTAAATGTAAGAGCGTGTTTATGCATCCATTATTCTGTTAGGTAAATAGTTTTTTGAGAGCCCACCAAGGACCAATTATGAGGCTGGAATTTGTGTGGAGTGGACGGGCTTTGGATGGTATCAGGCAAGAGTGTAAAAACAGTATGGAAATAAATGATGCACGGCCCACTAGGAAGAGGGCTTGTTAGAAACATATGGAAGATACAGGCAGTTTATTTTGAGGGTTGGAGGGCCTGCCCGACTATCCCTGGCTGGTGGCATTTCCCGATGTGCGAGTCCTGGCTGATGCTGGGTTTGCTCTCTCCCAGGTGTGTTCGCTCCTGTGCAATCTCTTCCTCTCCCTCTGGCTTCCACTCCTCTGGGGCACTTCCCTTTCCCCACCTGGCACCGTCTGGTCGTCCTTGAACACAACGGTCTTTTTTCTTTTCCCCCAGTAATTTTTCTACAGTTCTGAGTACTTGGTGCTTTTTTGTCATTAAAAAAGCCCTTAAAAAACCCTTTTTCTCCTTAACATTCTGAGTACCTGCAGAAGCAAGGTTGTGCACCTGTGCATCTCTCACGTCTCCATGGTGCTTCACCTGGGGCAGGTGCCAGTAAATGCTGGGGGACCTGATCTAATTTTCTTTACTGTAGTAAAAAAATATGTGTTATTTTATGAAACTCTGAGGGCAGAAGAAATTTTAATGGAATAAATTCGTTATTTCAAATGAAGTAAAATACGTTTTACAGTTTTGAGGAAATGTCAATCATTAGCAGCCCTTCTGAGTCCTCTGTGGTGGGGGGGGAAGGTGTCAATGCATGCATGCACACAACTATGTGGATTTTTCAGGGAAATGGCTGTGTTTTTCCCTTCAAAATTCACACAGGCCAACAACATCATGTTAAGCATATATCTGAAATGTGCATGCATTTCCTAACACAAATATTTCCGGTTTCATATAGCCAAATACTGTTTTAGATATTTGTCTGCTTCTTCTTTTTTAAATCAAACCTCTTATTGAAAGAATTAGAAATTAGAAATGTGCAGGACTTAAGGGTGCCCCAGAGGTTATCAGTTTTACTGAAAGGCTGAAAAATTGTACCTATAAAGAAAACTTACAGAATTTTACATTTTTCTAGGAATTCAGGAATGATTGGACATTGCAGATTTGTTTATATGTTCATTATTTTCAAAATATGCTCTTAACAAGCTCTTAATAAAAAGAAACTTTTCTAACAGATCATGTCTATTTATTTAAAAACCTGTAGAAAACTTCAAAATTTGCCATCCACTTTTTTCAAAGAAATGGAACAAATAATCCTAAAATTTGTATGGAACCAGAAAAGACCCCAAATAGCCAGAGGAATGTTGAAAAGCAAAGCAAAGCTGGTGGCATCACAACTCCGGACTTTCAGCTCTATTACAAAGTTGTCATCATCAAGACAGTATGGTACTGGCACAAAAACAGACACATAGATCAATGGAACAGTATCCAGAGCCCAGAAATGGACCCTCAACTCGATGGTCAACTCATCTTTGACAAAGCAGGAGAGAATGTCCAGTGGAAAAAAGACAGTCTCTTCAACAAATGGTGTTGGGAAAATTAGACAGCCACAAGCAGAAAAATGAAACTGGACCATTTCCTTATACCACACACAAAAATAGACTCCAAATGGTTGAAAGATCTAAACATGAGACAGGAGTCCATCAAAATCCTAAAGGAGAACACAGGCAGCAACCTCTTCGACCTCAGCTGCAGCAACTTCTTCCTAGAAACATCGCCAAAGGCAAGGGAAGCAAGGGCAAAAATGAACTATTGCTATTTCATCAAGATAAAAAGCTTTTGCACAGCAAAAGAGACAGTCCACAAAACTAAAAGACAACCGACAGAATGGGAGAAAATATTTGCAAATGACATATCAGATAAAGGGCTAGTATCCAAAATCTATAAAGAACTTATCAAACTCAACACCCAAAGAACAAATGATCCAATCAAGAAATGGGCAGAAGACATGAACAGACATTTTTCCAAAGAAGACATCCAAATGGCCAACAGACACCTGAAAAAGTGCTCACCATCGCTCGACATCAGGGAAATCCAAAGCAAAACCTCAATGAGATACCACCTCACACCCGTCAGAATGGATAAAATTAACAAGTCAGGAAACGACAGATGTTGGAGGGGATGCGGAGAAAGGGGAACCCTCCTACACTGTTGGTGGGAATGCAAGCTGGTGCAACCCCTCTGGAAAACAGTATGGAGGTTCCTCAAAAAGTTGAAAATAGAGCTACCCTATGATCCAGCAATTGCACTCCTGGGTATTTACCCCAAAGATACAAATGTAGGGATCCGAAGGGGTACGTGCACCCCGGTGTTTATAGCAGCAATGTCCACAATAGCCAAACTGTGGAGAGAGCCAAGATGTCCATCGACAGATGAATGGATAAAGAAGATGTGGTATATATACACAATGGAATATTATGCAGCCATCCAAAGGAATGAGATCTTGCCATTTACAACGACGTAGATGGAACTGGAGGGTGTTATGCTGAGTGAAATAAGTCAATCAGGGAAGGACATGTATCATATGACCTCACTGATATGAGGAATTCTTAACCTCAGGAAACAAACTGAGGGTTGCTGGAGTGGTGGGGGTGGGAGAGATGGGGTGGCTGGGTGATAGACATTGGGTAGGGTATGTGCTATGGTGAGTGCTGTGAATTGTGCAAGACTGTTGAATCACAGATCTGTACCTCTGAAACAAATAATGCAATATATGTTAAGGGAAAAATAAAAGAAGATAGCAGGAGGGGAAGAATGAAGGGGGGTAAATTGGAGGGGGAGATGAACCATGAGAGACGATGGACTCTGAGAAACAAACTGAGGGTTCTAGAGGGGAGGGGGTGGGGGGATGGGTTAGCCTGGTGATGGGTATTAAAGAGGGCACGTTCTGCGTGGAGCACTGGGTGTTATGCACAAACAATGCATCATGGAACACTACATCAAAAACTAATGATGTAATGTATGGTGATTAACATAACAATAAAAAATTTAAAGAAAAAAAATTAACACCTTGCCAAAAAAAAAACAACAAACAAAACTTCATAATTAATGGTGGCAGTTTAGATCCATCCCATTAAACTCAGAAATAACATAAGGATAACCATTATCAACCACTGTGTCTACTGAAGTTTAAAGAAAAGAAAAAAAATTATAAAAATCAGAGATGGAGAGACTACAATGTTTTTATTTGCAGGTGATAAGATCGCTACAGACAAATCCAAAATAATTGTAACAAAGATCCCACTCGTAATTTCAACAGTGTTTCTAAAGCTCTGGTAATAAACCCACTAAATGTGTGTAAAATCTTTACAGGGAAAATTATGAAGCATTACTGAATAGTTGAATAAATGGAGATCCATCTCACTTTCATAGCTAGAAAATCCTTTATCTCAAATATATGAATATTTTCCAAATTAGTCTTCCAATTTCACTAAATTCCAATCAAAATCTAAAGCAGGCTTTCCATAGACCTGCATTAGCTTCTCCTGAGATTCATATGGAAGAGCAGAAGGCCAGGAGTAGCTAGAAAGTCTGAAGAATTACAAGGTTGAGGAATTTGTCCTTCCAAATATCATGATTTATTATAAATCCATAGTAATTAAGGAAGTATTATATTATTACAGAAATAGATGTGTAAAGCAATGAGTAGTATGAAGAGCTCAGAATCAGACTGTATTGGTTTCCTAAGACGGTTGTGACAAAGCACCACAAAAGTAGGTGGCCTAAACAAAAAATGTATTCTTGCATAGTTCTGGGGTCTAGAAGTCCACAATCAAGGTCTCTGCAGGACCCTGCTTTTTCTCAAGGCTCTAGGGAAGAATAGCCCTTGCCTCCCCTAGCTTCTGGTATTGCCCCAAATCCTGGGGTCCTTGGCTTGCAGATGTTTCTCTCTAACCCATGTCTTCATCATCACATGGCCCTCCACTGTGTGTCTCTGTGACCCCATGTCCCTCTTCTTAGAAGGACACCGCTCCTTGGATTAGGTTCCACCCTAATCCAGTATGATTTCGTCTTAATGTGTTGATACTCACAAAGACCCTATTTCCAAACAAGTCACACACACAGCTTCTGGGGATTAGGATTGGAACGTATTTTCGGGGGGACACAATTCAGCCTACAACACAGACCAACTCATACACAGAATATTGATACTACAAAGGTCACATTACACAACCATGCAGAAAGACTGCCATAGTCAATAGAATAAATGCTGCTGGAAAAATTGGCTGTTTATGTGCGTCAAGAAAGTGAGGATCTATTACCTGGAAAACAAGTCTGTGTAAATATAAAGTAGAATGACTTGGGGCATCTGCTGTCATTTATTCGTGGGTTCGTTCTAGGAAATTATCCACACTTCTGGAACTTGGGTTTCCTACATCTCAGATGGGGACCGCAGCACCAGCACCACTACGTCACTGGGAGGATGACGTTGGACACAGCAGAGAACCAGCATGTCTAGTGCTTGCCGCCTCCGAGGCTCAGAGCCCGGATCAGTTTTCCATCCTTCTCTTTCCATGGCCATGTTTCCAGCTCCAAATGTGATACTGGACAGAGACCGTAGCTTACAGAGTGGTTTTGGTTTACACAGGTAGCTTCCTAACAGCTTTTCTTATTAAAAAAAAGTGGAAACTGTGTTGTATGAAAGAGAGAAGGTGCGCAGTCCCCTTGACAAGGAGGGACGAGGCTGTTGGGCCTGATGCCATGCACACGGGCAGGGCATTGCTGCCTCCCTGGCGGCCCCTGAGCATCATCTTTTGCTTCTCTAATAGAGTCCGGGGACAGAGGGGAGCTTCGCGTGTGCTCTGTGGTGAGCACAGGCGACTGTCTAGAGAAGCGGGATCACTACATCGTACACCGGAAACTAATGTAACAGTGTGTATCAACTATAGCCCCCCAAAATAAAAGTTTCCTTCCCATTGTATGTCAACTGGGCGAATCTCAAACTTATGGAGGCATCGCTTTCTGAAAGTCTCACAGGTCTCAAATAGTATTTCGTTATTTATTTTTATTTTTAATTATTCGTTGATTTATTTATTTTTTAAATTTACTTTTATTTATATATTTATTTTTCTTATGTTATGTTAGTCACCACGCATTACATCATTAGTTTTTGATGTGGTGATCCATGATTCATTGTTTGTGCGTAACACCCAGTGCTCGTCAGATCACATCACCCGGCTCACCCATCCCCCCGCCCCCCTCCCCTCTAGAACCCTCAGTTTGTTTGCCGGAGCCCATAGTCTCTCATGGTTCATCTCCCCCTCCGATTCATCGAACTTATACCTGCAATGTTTCAAGATACCGTTCTCATAGACTTTGATGTTTCCCCCATTTGGATTTTAGTACTGGAAAATTTGCCTGCAGTCTTCCTTTTTGCCTTCAAATGGGGACTGACCCCCCAATAAATTAAACTACACACACCAGAAACCAAAGCAACCAAACTGAACAAAGAAATAAAAAAAGATTATTCCTAATATAGAATAGAATATTGCAGTTCAAACTGTAAAAGAGCTGGATTTGTGGTTCCAGACGATAAATTTGGGTCAACTTTGACTTTCTAGACCTAGCTGGATGACTCTCCATTACCAGCTGCATTTTGTAAAAGCTTCAGATGAATGTTTATTGATGAATTTGAGTTGTGTTAGCATGTAAATCCCTTTACATATCCGTTTATAAAGTTCTGTATCACAGATAAAGCCAAGAAAAACATTTTTTCTTCCTTTCTTATAGGAGAAAAATGAACTAATACCTCTGAATGGTTTTTATTTAGAGATAAATAATATACATTGTTTTCCTTTAGTTGGAAATTTATAAATAGAGTTAGTGATGATCACATACGGGATTCTGGTTTAGTTACCACAGGATTGTGTTCAGTTTATGTTGCTAGATAAGATAATAGTAAAAGAGTATAATTGGTATTAAAAGAAAAAAAAGAGCTTTATCGTATTCTTTATTGCAATTAGGTATTTTAAAATGCCTATAAAGCCATGAGGCTGTATGAAATTGTTTGCTCCTTGTAGATGTGTGATGTGTGTATGGATAATTTCTGACTTTGACTGATGGAGAACCATGCACAGTGGCCATTGATGCTATGTCTTGGGACTATGGTTTTCATTAGACTGGTCTTTGCATGCGTTTATTTTCACCAAGGAAATAGTGGCTTCTAGCATGATGATAACTGACTACTCTTCAGACTTTATTAGGTTTTCTTCTCCAAAACTAGGTCCAAAAATGTAGCTCTAAGCAGCTATCAATGCTAACTACATCTAGCTTGACTGAAATGCTGAGCTCATAGTCAAAACTTATGGGGAAATAAAATTTTAGAAGCTCCTGTGCAGACCTTGCCAGATAGTGACTTTGGTCATAAGTAGACACCATATGAAGCATTATTTATATTTGAGTCAACTTTATTTAACAACATTTAACACATGCATATCAAATCTTTAAGCAATGATTTTTGAAATTATCCATCTAAAAATTATTTTAAGGCTATTTCTCCTTTTCTGCCTTCTCTCATGCATTTATAGAAAAGTTACTAGTGTCAGCCCTAGACCAGGGGATTAATACACCCTATTTCATTTTCATCCGAGCTCTGTGAGATAGGGGTATTATCATCGCTATCACGGCCATTGTTGTTGATATCTTGTGCTTTACAAATGAGAAAACTGAAGATTGAAAGGAGTTAAGTAATTGGTTCAGGATCCCCAAAATAGTAAGTGTTGAGTGAATAGAGAGTGTAAGACAAACCAAAATAACTCTTGAAAAAAATTTGTGGGGTTTTCTTAATGATTCAGAGAATGTGATTTATTAAAACAATGAAAGAAAAAACGGAAAGAAGGAGAAAGAAAAGAAAAAGAGAGAGAGAGAGGGAGGGAGGAAAGGAAGAGAGGAAGAATGTTTGGAAGCTGTTGATAGGTAAGGGTAATGCTACACGGATTAAGTCCTGTCATCCCATCTTGTTACAAAGTCGTGGCCCGATCAGGAATTCTGATCTGAGAGAGACACCGTTTTCATTTCCCTTCCTTCCTCAATGACGTAACAGATGCAGTACTTACTGCCTTATTTTTCTCAAAGTGGAACATTTTCATTTTCTTTTCCTTCTCTTCTCTTTTGGTTTGTTCACTTGTCACAAAGAAGTTTTCACTGAAATACTATAATTTTCCTAATAGTCAGTGAAGATTACCTCAGAGCACCAGAGACCACCGGAGAGCATCAGGCTGAGCGGTCTGGGGGTGGGGTGGGGGGTTCATCCTGACTTGTCTGCCGCAGCCTGTCTTCTGAGAGACCAGCGGGGGTGGAAAAGTCACGGGACGATACTGACGGGGAGCCTGCCCAACTGTTCCATTTCCTCACCACATTTCCACCGGGCTTTCCGGCCACCCTCCCTCCCTCCCTTCCTCCCCTCTCTCTCCTCCCTCTCGCTCCCTCCTCTCTCTCTCTACCTCTCCCTCTCTCTTCCCCCCCCTTTTTCTCCCTCTCTCCCTGTCTTTCTCTCCCTTTCTCTCCCTCCCTCTCTCTCTCTTTCTATAACTGCACATTGGGAAACAAATTTCCGCAGTTGAAAAGAAATACAGGCTTTGGAGTCAGAATATGCAGGATCTGCCAAAGGCATGCAGCCTTGGGCAAAGCACTTAACGTTTTGAACTTCAGTCTCCCATATGTAGAAGGGAGATAATATTATATAGGAGATAATATTATAGACTGTCAATTTTCTAATAAAGACTATAGGATACAGCATAGACAGATCTGTTAGTGTTTGGGATGTAAACTAGACACTAAATGTTATTTCCATTTCTTTCTCAATATAATTTTATTACTTGTCTCTGACAAAGCGTTTTATTTGACATGTACACACCAGCTTGAAATATGAGTCCATAAGCACAGTCTGAAGCAAAAGTATAAATGATTTTCAGTGAAGTTAAGTTCATTAAATAAAAATGCCTGTTATTTCTAAGGTGCCATATTTGGCGCAACAGAGGATGAGATTGAGTGAAGCATGATCTCTCTTTCTAAGGTATTACATTCTACTTGAATCTTAAGGAGAAAAGTTAAAAAATTACTAGGTTAGTTAGTAGGTTGGATCTTACATAATGATGAATAATCTAGATTGTAAATAGTGGCTTAAATTATTAAAGCAATGATCAGAGACATAAGGCTTCCATAGAAAGACGTATTGTGGTTCTAAGGGTTATCAGGGATATTCATAAGATACTAAATAAAACAAAGAAACATATTGATGAATTTTTTAAGGATGAAACAAAATAAATGTAGACATCCCTTAATTTAATTATGCACTGGGATCTGGCAGCAAAATTTAAATTGTATTCTTTTCAGACTGTCCCACTTAAAGGCTTATTGCTAGTGTTCCTAACATTTGGAGCCTTTGTGGCTTTTCTGGGTTTATCACTATCAGAACTTTTGGGATCTCGAATGCTGTTCTTTTCATCGGATCAGCATTAATAATGTCGGGACCCTTCAAGAGCACAGTAGGACTCACGAAATGTACAACATATGGTGGTCATTATAAAGCAAAAATGGAATCCAAGACTAAACCTGAGAAAGACTTAGTCTTTGAGCATAATTAAATGCCAGCCACGATTAGACGCGCTTGAAAGAATATCTGCAACAAAAAGTTTGAAAATTGTTGCAGAAAACTAAAGAAGTAGATAACTTTGAAACATAGAACTCATTTCTTATCATTAACTTGGAAGTGTAGAAATACATCTTTTATAATTGGCATGACAAGAGAAATAATTTATTAACATGTAGAAGAGAGTCCCAAGCTTCCAGAGAAGGGATGGTTAATTGCAGCAGTAATCAAGTTGGAGTCATACTACTTCCCATTCTTTACTGAGTGGATCAGTTGCTTTCTTAAATGATTTCCTGTATCGTTTGGAGGAGGAAATAATTTTCCTGACTTTAAGCCTGAACCACCTTTGCGATAGCATTTTTGTTTTAAGCTTATGATCCACTCTTTAAAGAGATGGTTCTTTTTTAAGCCACTGTTCTAAGGTGCCAGTATGGGGTAAGCAAAGCTGTGGTAAGCTGATTTATACATGCTGCAAACATCATTTTAGCACCTGGGTGCTTGCTGGTAAAAATGACTCTCTCCCTCTGAAGATTATTATAATAATCTTAGCTATAAGCATAACTGGTGAATATTCTCAATGTATCTTCCTTGAAATTCTCCACCATCAGCAGATTATCGCTGGATCCTGTCCCGCCCCCCCCCCCCCCAATGCAGGAAAAAAATACTTAAAGGTAACACCAGACAGGAAAAGCTTCCTTAAGTGGCAAATGATTAAAATACCATAATCATCTCCAATTGTTTTTGGTACTTGAAGATATTTTTCTGTGCAGGAGCACAGCTTTATGAAATGCTGGCTAGAGTTCATAATAATTCCATTACTTAGATTCCAGACAGGTAAGACAAAAGAGGTCCACGGCTCTAGGTATTTAATTATAATTGTAACTCTTGTTGAGAATCCATGATAAGTGTCACTGTGTTGCCGCAACGGGAGAAAGAGATCATGGTAGTGAGTGTGTCGCATGTTTTTGTTACACCCGCTTCCGTGTGCTTTCTTTGTCTTCTGCAATGTCATTGTGAGTCAGCTGGGGTACTTGCTACTTACCTGCCTTCTAGGTCACATTGTTTCTCTTACTGCATATCCTATACTTTTACATTCATTCATTGAGGTAAATTTCATGACATATATTTTAGATCTAGATTATCATTTAGGTACTTTTTTATAGATTCTAATTATATGGTAAAATTTTGGTGTCTATTACATCTTTGGTTCATCCTTTGAAATATTTTGGAATATATTACTCACTGTTCTTCCTTTATATTAATTCCAGTATCTTGATCAGGTTGGAGTCTATTGTTTCCTTCCTTCCTTCCTCAAAAGAGGGGGGTAGGGAGGGGTAGAGGGAGAGAGAGAGAGAGAGAGAGAGAGAGAGAGTTCCAGTCAGGCTCCATGCTCAGTGTGGAGCCTGACTCGGGGCTTAATCTCACGAACCTGAGATCATGACCTGAGCCTAAATCAAGAGTTGGATGCTTAACCGATGGAGCCACCCAGGCATCCCTGGAGTCTATTGTTTCTTTTTACTTTCCTTTTCATTTTTATTTATCATATAGTCTTGCCTCTTTGCATGCTTAGTCATTTCTAGTTATATTTTGGGCAATGTATTAAAGACTTATTGAGACTCTGGTGATGCTTGTCCTCAGAGAGTTTCTAATTTGACGTCTTGCCAAGAAGACATGTCTATTTTTAAAGGAATTCCAAATTTTTGCCTGTGTTCTCCTGTCTTCCAGAAATGGCCTTTTCTGGGAGCCAAACCTGAATCCCCATCAGTTGGATATCCATTTTCAACAGGTGCGCCAGCTCAGTCTTTGCTGTTGATCTTTAGTGTTAATTGGCTCCCTCTAGAGATTTTACCTCATGCATGATTTATTTTGCAGGACTGTTTTCCTGGGATGTCATAGGGTCCTGAGCACTGTGAGAATCAGGAGATTTCAGGCTGAGTTTTAGAACCTCTCAGCCAGCCTCAGGATTTTGCAAATGTCTTTAGTGAAAACCAGATGAATATTTGAGGCCTTCCAGTTTGTTGTTCTAGACTTGCAACTGTTCACTAATTTCTCTTTCCAACAGTGACAGACATCTGTCTGGATCCAACCCAAACCCATGCTCAAAACTGGCAAATGTCTCCTAAAGAAAAGAGCTGGTTATCATGAGCTCATCTGTGAATGGGTCTCCCTCCATGGAAATTTTAATCCGCCAATCCCTCATTGTTTTCATAGTCCTCTAAGTGACTTGAAAATGTTATTTTGTAAAATATAATTTTTCACTTTTTTTTCTGTATTCGTGGGAATATTTCCCTACTTTGGCTTCCCAAGATCCAATAAGAAAGCATGCATTCCAGGCCATTATTTTTTAAGTGAGATATAAAGAATAAATTGTTCAGAGAGAAATGCCCAAGGGGTACAAGGGATTCATCTGAGAGTATTACAGAGCTGCTTGTAGGCAGCAGTGATTTTGGCTGTGAATAGAGGTAATCCAGGAACTGTGACTATCTGTTTGCAAATAGTTGAAAGATTTTCCCGTGGCAGAGAGATTAGATGTTTTGTGTGTGTATTGCCTCAGATGATTGGAAGATGCTAAAAGGAGACAGATTTGAGGTCTAAGGAGGAAGTATGTTCTTTGAGATCTCAGATCTATGAGAAAGCACACTGTAGTATCTTGGGGGAGGATGCATTTTCTCCTGCTGGAGTTGTGTAAGCAGTTTGGGGGGGTTTTTGGTGAGTGTGAAGACGATGGGGGTAGCTGGGCCCTTATGGCTTCTTCTGATCCTGTGGTTCTATGAATTACTGCTGTGTTCTCTCCCAGTGTCACAGCTCACTTCTGTTTACGTGGCAGCAATGATGATTATTACACACCTCGCACGGGATACAGGAAGCTTTTCTGGACTCCGTACCTTCGGCTGCTTGAAGTTATTTATGACAAAGCTCTGAGTTCTTTCTCTGGCAAATTACTTCTGTAGTTCTTTTTCCATCTAGGTCTTGAATTAAAAAGATTTATGACTGCCTGAACGTAAGTTGGTAGCAATACATCATGTGAACATTCTTATTCTATGAAAACAGTGTTTAGAACCAAAGTCCACTCTCCATAGTTAAGTACCTATTCAGAGGAGAGAAAAGTGGTGACATATTTTCACACGAGTTAAAGTCCTTGATACAGCAATTATGCCATTTCTGGTGTAAGCTGTGGGGTCTATCATAATCACTATATGTCACATGCAGATTTCATCACTGTTAGAATAACGTGCGCCTGGCAAAAGTGCCCCCTAGTTGAATTTTAGAATAATACACATGTGACCTCTGTGCAGATGTAAGAATTGATGTTTGCACTGTATTTGATTGCAATCCCCATGTAATGTTGTAATATGCACTCATTTATCACAGATATAACAACAATAGCATTAATAGAGGTAACAACTCTACCTGTCTACTTTTCAAAGGTTTTTTCATGTATAATATTAGGTCATCAGCACATAAGTCTCTGTCTGTGGCAGACAGGGCAGTCACCAGAATTCCAAGTTTATATCGGAGGAACTGAGGTCCACAACTCTAAGTGGGTTTGCTCAGCATCACAGGGCTGGGGGGCAGTATCAGGACCAGGTGCCTCTGCCCCCCACTTTCCATCTTTAACAGCAGGATGTTTCCCAGGAGCCCTGCACCCAGTTGTGAAGTCTTCAGGATTGAGCTAGCTTTTTGTGGACTGACCCTTCCGCGGGGTGACGCCACACCCGGGAGGCCCCAAATAAGTGTTCTGAGCCCTGTTTCAGACTCACTTGAAGAGGCAGAGGTCCTCTTGAAAGAGTTACTCCTGCTATTGAAGAAAGAGTGACCAAGCCAGGACAGGGGCGGCCTCCGCGGACGCCTCCGTGAGTGAGCTCACTTTCACGTGAAGCGGAAATATTTAGGGAGTTTCAGTGACCAGTGAAAGATACTTTTACTCCTTTTCTGGAAAATTTGGGCTTTTAGGAATATTATGACCCAAATATGAGAATTCTGTACACACAAGAGCTCTCCATCCTTGTCTTTCCTATGCCTGTCTACCATCTCTAGGAACTTTGAACCTGGTGAGGGGCTAACGGTACAGAAACTATTCGTGTAGTTGCTGTAAAAATGGCCTGATGTCCCATTCTGGGGGGCATTCCACCACAGCACTGAAACACTTCTTCAGGGAAGAAGTGAAGTGCTAAGAGACATTCTTTTGTCTCTGGGAGCCCGTCTGATTCTGCCCCTCCACTCACACTGTCTACACTCTACGGGGCCCGTGTTTTCCACCTGTATTCAGCTTGACTGGTCCTGACAGCACGCGGAAGACTGGAAAGTTATCTTCAAAGATGGTATTACCAAGTCCTTAGATTCTAAGATAATGAAGGGGTTCAGTTGTCTTTGCAGAACTTCCGTCATGAAAACAGTAACCAATTTATTCTCAGATAAAGATGAAATGTCTTTTTTTTTTAGCATCTAATAAATGGATCTTAAGTACGTATTGGAGATATTTTTCAAAAAAGCAGATTTGCTTTGTGGCATTTACTACTCTATTGAGGGCTCGTCCCAAGATCTTAGAGACTGGTCTATAGGATAGTTGGGTATCTCTGCTACCACCAGGGAACTCAAACTCGGGTAAGTACAAAAGTTGAATGGGAGAGAAATAAGGGGGTAGAGAGACAGTGTGTGAGCCAGGAGCTCTACAGCCAACATAAGTTTGCCAAGGGGAGAAGCCACAAATGGAAGTAACATCAGTTCAAGGTATGGGTCAAAGAGCAGATGTCATTCTGACAATTATGGTAATTGTTCTGCCATGCACTCTGCTAATCACTTTACATATCATTACATGTTCATGTGAGTTATGCCTAGTTGTTAATTCACAGATGACAGCATTAAGTCTCAAATAATTCATATTGTAGCACAGCTAGTGACGTTGAGGAGTGTCAATTTGAACATAGGTGTGTCTTCCAAATAGTCAAATACTTCAATATACTGCATTTCAAAGAGATTCCACCACAAGGGCCTACCAATTAGTATCAACAGAAATAGCATCTTATCCAACCTCTAGGGTCCGAGAGCCAGCAGGACATCTGTGTCCAGAGACAGAGGACAGAATGGCTTCCATTAAATTTATACTTACAAAATACACCTCTGCTAGGAGTAGCCTAGTGCTGAATGTGGGGTCCTGTAACCTCTTACCGTTTGCAAACGGCAGTAATACAGAGCCAGGGCGAATGTCAACCTCACGGCCTTCTGGAGCTCCTTATAGATGATCCACGTACATTTGCTACTCTCAGGGATATAAAATGAATGCTTTGTCTGGGAGAAGCAACCATCGTGGTAATATTTTAGGTATTTTGGTGGTGTTAAAGTACAAACCACACTTCTTTTACTGTTACCTACTTGAAATTTTGCAAGGGTTATTTTACTAATGGAAAACACATAGACATTTTAACTTGAATGGCTTAGATTTGAATGCAAGCTTGTCACTCAGCATGACTGTGTGACCTGAGGCCAGGCTGATGACTTCTCCAAGCCAGTTACCTCCTGTGTAAAACGAGATTAAAATGGAAGGTAAAATTGACCTCTGACCTCAAAACACAATGAATAATAATACTCGTACCAGTAATGATAGTCTATGTGAAAGGATAGGATTATGTTTCTAAAATTTAGTGAATATTTATAAGTGCAATTTCTCCCATTGCCCCAATATGACCAAACTTGAAGGTTTTTTTTTTTTTTTTTGTAAATTGTATTTGTTTGCAGACTGAATGAAAGAGCAATGGTTAAATCTGAGACCCTCAAGGGGTCTTTTGTGCCATGATCTTGATTACCAACACAGAGAGGGGTAATTCAGTGCATGCTTCCCATTCAGTCTTGTACGATTTGGGGAGACAGAGCTAAATATTGGTGTTAGCTCAGGCCTTCATGAAGGACAAGCCAAAGGCCCGTCCTGTGGTTTAGAAGCTGTTTCTGTCAGACGCCACTTAACAGTGATTTATGAAACCCCCTTTAGTCTTGACTATTGTACTCGGTTATGTTTTCATACCTCACTTTGCTTGATAATGGCTGACTTTTTTTTCTTCCAGGCCTTTAAAAAATTTGTCAGTTCTTCACAGAACAATTTGACACATACTTTACCAAGCAATTAATACCAAGTCACATGTATTTCAAGAATATTTTATAACCACCGTTTTGGATTTTTTTTTTTCAGGGTTTTGTTGCTGAAAGTTTTTCTTGAAATCAAAAGCCAGCCTGTGGGTGACTCCTATGTCTTCTTGGTTCATTATGTTATCATGTTGTGGACAACATTCCTCAGCACAGGGATTAACTAGTACAATCGGGCTATGTTTGAACAAGTGCTTATTTTAATTACATAGTATGAGATGTAGTTGGCTCTTCACTGAGAAAGAAGAAGGTTGTTTGCTGAGGATTTCAGAAAAAAATGGCATATTCTGTAATTTTACCTCCCCTGAACCTGTTTAGCTCTCCAAGAGTTTGAAATAATAATGCTAGATATATTTATGTTTCTATATATGAGAAATATTCTACAGGCTTGCACAGTTGCTTATGAATTATTTTTACGTCTTCATGGAATTTAGAATTTCTACACCTGTCTTTTTTTTTTTCCTTTGCATTTTAAACTGGAAAGAATCAAAGGCATCGTTTCTTTATACCTCTCCCTTGCAGAGTGCAAACACATAATAAATGTCTGTTGATCTGAAATAAAGGTAAGCTTTCTGCTCTGACTTAGATGCAGTGTTGATCAAGATAAAATGTTGGGCCTTAAAAAAAATAGGTCTTTACAACATTTTGAATCTTGACCTGTTTTTTGAAGCAAGAAGAAATCTTTGAGATCCTGAATGGTTTCCAACATTTTCTGTCTAGTGTGGACTCTTTGTGACGTCCACACTCCCGGAGAAAGGGGAGTGGTTCTGAATGTGTATGACAGGGCCCAGGGCTCCAAGGGAGGGTGAACCTCATGTGTTGCTTGGTGGTGCATACTTTGGAATCCCCCGCCATGGCCCCGCTCCCTAGCTTCCCAGACGAGGATGCCGTAGATGATCAGGACAGGAGGCGCTCTCCACTGTGAGCCACCCAGTCTCACAGGTCCTGAGGGCCTTTTTACCCGGTTTTGCAATGTGGTTCTTAGGTACCCTGATCTGGATGTGCTCTTTCGGCCTAATTCCTAGCACGTCTTCAAATCTGCACCAGGGATCACTGATCCTTTAGAGATGGTTGCCTCTAATACTTACATAAAGAGAATTCAGGAGCTGGAGAATGCTTTTGTGCTTCTGTGAATTTTACCATTCACCAGCGAATGTGATACTGAGAAGAGTTTTGCAGAAAATAACAGTAATTAGAAAAAATGTCTTGCTTGACTTCTGGCATGATATATTAGGAGTCCCTTACCATCAAATGCCGTGATTTTTTTCTTTTCTTTTTTTTTTTTTTTGCTTTCGCTCTAAAGTCACTTAAGAACTCAGGCACTGGTTATCTCATACCGGAAGTAACAGAACCTGACTCTGGGATAGATGCTATCTGATATTTGCCGCAATCATATGAAGTTACTCTTTTCTTTCTCTTTTTTATTTTATTTATTCATTAGAGAGAGAGAGAGAGAGAGAGAGCATGAGCAGGGGGGAGAGGCAGAGGGAGAAGCCGACTCCTGGTTGAGCCAGGAGCCCGACATGGGGCTCGATCCCAGGACCTGGAGATCAGGACCTGAGCTGAAGGCAGATGCTTAACCATCTGAGCCACCCAGGTGCCCCTCTTTTTTCCTTTTTAAAAAATTTCACACCCTTTGATTTGCTCTCTACTGGGCTCATCCCTGCTCCTTGTCCCAGGAAGGGACATCATGCAGGTCCCCTCGGCTGGCTGAATTGTCATCCCTCTCCTTGCCCTATCTGACTTTGCACTCTGGGTAGGCCCTTGTACCTAACTATAGCTTGTTCCTGAGCCTCTGCCATAGCTCAGTGCCTGGTCCCTCTATTAAAGACATTCCTCCAGTAGTCTCCTCATTATTGTGGAGATGCCTCTGTAGGAACCATCTGCTGTCTTCAGAATCCTGACTGATACAGCCCCAGCCATTTCAGTTTTACAGATGATGATCCAAGAATTTACCATGAAAGTTAAGCTTCAGGGCCCCTCATTTAAATGGAACCCTTCCAAGGCTCTCGTAAGGACCCTTATGGGTTTTCATTGTCACATGTTCTCAGGAAATTTGCAAAGACAATATGCCTTTCACATGACTTGTCTCTGCATCACACTTCCCTGTGTCACATTTCTCCTTGGCTTGACTTGTGTTAGAATGGCTATGGACGTTTCTGAGATTTGGCTCAGGAGAAGTTGAATTGGAAATCTATTTCACTGGAGTTTAGTGAGATGTGTGTATGTGGTGGCATTCACTGCCATGTATAAGAATTAAGAATTAAGTTAATTCTTATTAGGGAATAAGAATGAATTATAATTAAATTGTTGCTAGCCATCCCAGGGCAGGAATATCTTCCAGAAAGGCTCTTGCCACCTTGTTTCAACACATACAGTGGTTTTTCTCAAAGTAATGTGTCCCAAGCCACATGGTCTCAGATGCATAAGGCTGATGGAGGCAAACAAGGGTTGAAATGATAAAGTCAGAAGTGTGTCTGTGGGAACTTCTAAGAATCAGTTATGAAAATTGTAAGAAGCTTTGCTGCTTAACAGCTCCTAGATAAAATGGAAGTACTTGGCTCTTTAGAAATGTACTTTATAACACACCATGTGCAATTTTAAATGCATATTGCTCTAATGAGATTTGTGCAAAACAGAATTTGTCAGAGTCTTATGCTTATATGGCATAAGCATGTATTGGTAATATACACAGAAAGAATTTTGATATGTCTTCTAGATTGGACTGAAATCCTAAAACTTCACAGGGCATTAAGAAAAATGAAATGTGAATCAGGAGGAAGTGTTACGAAACTATCAACCAAACATTCAACCCATCAATCTGGGAAGGCTTAATTATCTACCAGGTAATGTAGACAGAATCGTCTCTTTATTAGTTCTGTGTAACATTGCTATAGAAAATGCTGTGAACTTAGTTTCATATGAAAAGGCATTCAAAACTATCCAGCCAAATTGTATGGGTAAAAATATTATAGAGGTGAGCCAGGTACTTAATTAATACAAAAAATATTTTTCTCTCTAAGTTGTATTTGTGTTGTCAACTTTTGAAAATTTGTAATTTTTTGTGATTTTTTTTCATTCAAAATGAATATTCATATTTGTACCTAATTTAGGATTTTGAACTATTTTCTTCCATCTCTAAAGCTCTATAAGGAGTATCTGTGTTGTGAACCCAACTTGAGTATGTACAACCTAGTCCCTGTCATTACTTAGGAATAGTAGCAGAGCTGGGTTTTGCAATTGGATCTTTATGCTAATGTGGGTGATTTTTCTAGTATAATGCTCAATCTTCATTCTGTCTTGGGCTGGGTGCCATCAGGAGTAGACTCTGATACAAGGATTCCAGCACAGTGATTATTTGTGAGGTCACCCGAGGAAGCACTGGTTCTAGAGTAGGGAGGTAAGGAAAGGCAGCAGGTCACTGCTGCGGATGGCAGGGCTCAATCCTATTTGGAGCCTGCGGGACAGTGTGGAATATGTCCAACAGCTCTCCCATCCAAGGGCTAATGGAGCTGCCATATTTACCACCAGCCACCCTCAGTCAGTTGTCAACAGCAACTGCTCCTAGAGGCACTGACACCCAGCCTTTCCAGACTACCTTGCCCTGACCGGACAGGCTCCTGTGGCCAACAGGGCCCCTGGCTTGCATCTGAAAGAGCAGGAATGGGGTGAATGCAAAGGAATAAGGGCAAAGCACTGATAACATCCACACACTTCCCATAGATGATGCCTGTCCCTTTGTGTACTTTTCCTTTTCCTTTTACTTCTATAATGAACTATGATAATGCTTTATGTTACATAGCAATTTCCACTTGACAAAGCATTATCATTATGCCATATGGTATAACACAGAGAAGGACCTTATTTCAGCCTTGAGACAATCTTTCCAAATCCATTCTTTTTTAAAATGTGTTTTGTCGGTTTGTTACAGACAACCAAATTGAATTTAGCTGATGATCCCCATTTAAGGACTCTGCTCCTAAATTTCATCACAATCTACAAAAACATAAAGATATTGGACACAGGTAGGCCTGGAATGCAAATAATCAATATTTCCTTGCTGCAGAATGGAGAGAAAATTGCATGGCTGTGGCCTTCAGGAGCTGCCAGGCTTTTGCATTCTTCACACAACTTTGCTATTACCTCATTTTCATGACTTTGAAAACATTGCTTTAGCCAATATCTCTGCCATTTGATATAAATAGATATATTTTATCTGCAATATAAATTCCAATATGTCATGTTTGAGTTGCTTTTGAGTCCATCAAGATAGCCATCATTTCTGTAATCAGCAATACACAATTATTTGATAACTTGTTACTTTAAGATAAATATTTTAACTGGCTATCTGAAAAGAAGCTCGAATATACACTGGGAAATTGATTTTATTTTTTTTTAACTCAGATTCAACAGAGATGAATTGAGCTGTTCTCTTAAGTTGATAAGATAACCATCACAGCATCCACATGGTGTTCACGGTAGGCTAGGTAACTATTTTTCTAATTATTTAAAACAAATTTTAATGTATGTCATCACTGCTTGAAATGCTTCCTTTTACCTTAAAAAAAAAAAAAAGATTTTCCCATGATAACTACTGGGACCCATGCTTTGGAAAGCTGCTGAATGAAGCACTTTCTTCATCAAAAACTAGCTGGAGCCTCACAGAGAATTTTCAGGTGTGTATAGTCAAGTGGATTGGGTATTCTTTTGTTCGTGGATTACCTGACTTTGATGGGAGAGGCCAGAGGATTCTGCCCAGGGGAGAAGAATAAGGAGTGGTCCAATTTTTTTTTTAACTTTATAATGGCTTAGAAAAAAGGACTGTCAATGATCCAAAATGCTTGCTAGATGCAGAGATACTTTCACATTAATACATTTTATTCATACTCCTTCATTTTGTCGAAGGTCAGGGCATGAATTAACACAGAGAGTGTGGAAGTAGAATCCATGTCCAATGTCACTTCTTCATTTTCAAAGAAAGAATGGTTTGCCAATACATGTTCACTGCCTTTTTTTTTTTTTTTTTTTTTTTTGGTAACTCCCTTACTTTGGACTGCAGACATTTGGCTGGGATTGTCTTTTCTTGTCCTTAAAAGGAGAATATCTTATCCTTTTTTGTATCCTTGGAATAGTGGTTGGCAACTAATAAGTCCTCAGAATTCTTGTTAGATAAGTGAATAAGTTGTTATTAAAATACGATGCAGCAAGGAAATCAGAAACAGCCTCAAATTCTAAGAGATGGAAAATGGTGCAGTTTAACAGTCATGTAAAATCCTAATGGGAAAATGCAGTACAAAACACATTATCGGATTTCTCCAGCAAATGACATACTGCTTAAGTCACTGTGTGGGTGGGGGCAGTCTCTGCTGACCATAATTCTGGACCCACTTTTCTTACTTGGAATACAGTAGAGTCTCACAATTAAAACTAATGGTGTGAATCTTCGATACTTTCAAGAAGACATTTGGTTCTTACCAGCGAGGGATGGTTTTTCTTGAAATTTAAATTTGTCCTAATACAGTTACATGAAAACACAACGAAGCAACTTATTTGTCTTGGTTGCTGATTATAAATTAATTGGGGGCTGTGGTCTCACTAAGACAATCATTCTTATATAGGTATTCATTTTGATTGATTTAAATATTGGCTTGGAGAGTTCATGACCCACACTCAATTTCACAGCAAGCATTTTTGTTAGTTTCTCAGGTTAATGCATAGCTCTCACCAATAACCAGGTGAGATTTATTCACATTGTGCTTTCAAGAAACAGCCCTCGGGGAACGCAGCTCTGTACTTATGTGTTTATTATTTTACGTAAGAGAAGGACATGTAGACAAGAAGGGGCCGTTTCATAGATAAGTACATATTGAAAAGGCAATATTTATATTGATATTTAGAAAAATGAGAGCAACATGCTCACTTAATTAAAGCCAGCAAACATTTATTGAAAACTCTGTCTAGTATTGTTATGCTATGTTGCTTGTGTGTAAGCATGAGCGTGGGCTCCCCTGGGACGAATGGTTATACCGAGTCACACAACCTCTTTCTCCTTGTATTGAGATTGTGTTGAGTAAGAAATAGAAGGTAGGGACACAAATGGGATCCGGGTGTCACCCTGACCCCAGGTATTTGAATTATAATGTCTGAAACTCCCCGTCCATTTATCCTCACTATTTGCTCCCTGTCAACAAGTAGTCTTTCTCTAGTGAGACCGCAAGAACAGAAAAAGGTCTGTCTCCTACCACATTCTTTCAACCCAAACCAACATTGTCAGTGTAAAGACAATTATATGTCTTTAAAGGTTTAAATAGTCTGGGATGGTTTTTAAAAGCTGAAACCCTGAATGTTTTATGTCCGTGTACTCAATCTAACCCATAATTCTTAGTAAAGCAGCATTCCGTTGTGAGAGAATGTACCAAGCCTGTCAATAAATCAAGTGAAGATTATATGGAATTAACAGGCTTCATGAATACACAGAGAAATAACCGACTGTTTTAGAAGTTTAAACCCAATGGTAGTGTGTGCTGTGCTTACACTCTATTCAAATAAATTAAATCTTGATTTGTATTTATTTTTCCAAATTAGTGGAATCTGCTAGAACTGTCAAGGATTATGAAGGTCTGCCAGAGTTCAGGCTTGGAAGAACTTATTTAAACTCTGGGACTGTGCGGTAGCAAGGAGTTTTATTCTACACTTTATTCTACAAAATTTAAACAGAAACAACTTCTCAGGGTTAATAGCACAATCTGGCTGCTTATTTTTATCCTAAGTTCCCTCTTTTGTCTCTTGGTATTATGTTTCAATGACCTGTTCCTTCTGTATAAAATATTTCAACTTTTGTGTAGTAAATTGCGATTATCTTTGAGCAAATACACTCATGTGGGCACAAGAGAGAAGTGAATGGAATACAGAAATCTACAGTTGACCCTTGAACAACATGGGTTTGAACTGCATGGGTCCACTTATATGCAGATTTTTTCCATAAATGCAGTACAGTATTGTAAGTGTACTTTTTCCTCCTATGATTTTCCTAATAACATTTTCTTTTCTCTATGTTACTTTATTGTAAGAATACTGTTAGTAATCTAACATCAAAATATGTGTTAATCAACTGTTTATGTTATCAGAAGGTTTCTGGTCCACAGTAGGCTATTAGTAGTTAGTGTTCGGGGAAGCACCGTTATATGTGGATTTTCGACTAACCCCTGACCTCTGTGTTTTTCAAAGGTCCACTGTACATGGTACCATTTGGACAAGAACAGTCCTAAATTGGCATTTCAAGTTAGGGAACCTCTGTAGTGAGTATGAAGAACACGTGAGGAGTTCTTCATTCACTTCGCTTCATCCACTTCAAGAGGAGGAAGAAGGCATTCTCAACCTGGGTGATATTTTGACCAATGACACTGTTCTTCAGCCTGAGCCCTTATGAGGTATTGGCATCTGCTTCATCACCCTTTCTACTTGTTCAAAATTATAGTTGTACCGGGGAGCCATGCGGCTGTGAGGTCCCTAGGTTTTCTTTGTGCCTCATAAATCCCAGACAAGGTGCGGGGAAAGCCAGCAACCCAGAAACACCAATGGGCTCAGACCAAAAAATTAAAAAAAAACTTAAAAAGGCCAGGAAAACCCTGCTCTCTGTAGCCAAAGGATGAGGAAAAGGGAGACAAGCAAGACAGAAAACTTTTAGACAATAACCACCCTATCCTAGACACACACCTCAGCAAACACTGCAGCCCCACCTACACCCACATTAGCAAAGGTTGAGTGGGGGCCCTAGATTCCACTCTCACCAGTGGTATTGATGCCCCTTGTCCATCCTGCAGTCCTGTCAGAGAAGCCTGGGGCGGGGGCTGGACTTCCATCTGCACCAGGTATTGGGTGCCCCACCATGACAGTAGTGGACACCCCGTGGGGAGCAGTAATGAGGTGCCCCTCTCCCCCAGGTGCAACGGAGGCTGAGTGGGGGGACTTCTTTGGCTTGGCAGGTATTGAAGCAACAGCATCCCCCCTCCAGCCAGTGGCCTGTCGCAGGCAACCTGCCAAGACAGAGACTTAAATGAGACCCGAAATCTCATAACGCAATACCCGAAATGGCCAGGATGTAAGTGAATATCACTCATCAAACCACAAACCAGGAAAATCTCAACATGAATGCGAAAAGAAAATCAACACATGTCAATAATGAGATGACACTGATGTTGGAATTATCTGAAAAGGATTTAAAATCAGCCTGAGAAATTAAAAAGCGCCAGCAAAGAAATAGAAGATAAGAAGAAAAACCAAATGGAAATTTGGAACTGAAAAGTGCAATAAATAAAATGAGTCTCATGGGATGTGCTTCTTGCACATGCCCATTGCAAAGGTATGTTTCTAGTCTACCACGTCTTCAGTTAGGACGGCTATGCATCATCTCGAGTTTGAGAGGAATTAGGTCACTTCAGTGGCCAATTGTAATATTTGACGATTTATTGTCAGTGATTTTTTTGTGTGAGCACCCTGAACTTTCCACATATGTGACCAACATATATGGAGCCCTATTAGAAAGATTCCATCTCACCTCCCACCTATGCTGGGCTTATGCCCTGTTCCCACTCTCTCCTGGTGGCCCTGCCTTGGCTAATCAGGTTTGCCAATTCATCAGCTGGTGGAGGGGTTTGGAGGGGACTCCCCCACCTTGGCCGTGGCACCTTCGTCTTGGAGTGTAAAAATGCCTGAACCTGGAAGAACACACCTTTGCAATGTCCTTCTGAGTGTATTTTTTTTTGTGATTCCGTAAGTTTTTATGTGAACACGGACAAAACAAATATTACATAATAATTAGTCTAGAGGGCCCAAAAAACCCACAAAAAAACCAAGAATGGAACAACCATCATGGGGATGGTTAAGAAGCAATGAATGTATTTAAAGTAACTATATTTACCTAATGGAAAATAAATGCCTGGCATCTTTTCTCCATGTAAACTTGGGTTTTGATAAAAAAATTTGGATGGGGAGTAGGCTACACCCTCTACGGCATGATGACTGATATTCTGTGTCTTTATGAAATGATCACAGTGTATGCTAATTCTGATTTCTACCAGATTTGAAGAGCTATATGAATTAGGCAGGAATGTGTCATGAAGATGCATAGGTTTTAATAATCATTGAAAGAGTTACTTTGGCACAACAGGGAAGAGATCTGAGCAGTTGGCACACAGCAAAGAAAGTTTAATTGTGCATTTGCTTTGTTTTCCTCATGGTACACAGAAACATTCCTATCGAGAAATCCTCCATTAAACAAAGTAAACCACTCACAGCTCACTCAGATGAATTTTTGGCTGCCCTACACTCTGAGGGGGCAATAAAAATTATTAAGAAACCAGTCTTTTCTTCAGGAACCCATTTTTTTCAAAAAACAAAGTAAGAGATTAAGAAAAGATAATGCCAAGTTTTCTTTTGTTCAGTAAAATTCACCTGTTTGGTATCACCTTCTGAAAACTTATTTCAGAATGAAGATGCAGATGCAGGACTAGATCAAGATTCAACCCTGTTCTCCACCCCTGGCAATGTGAAGAGTTTCAGTTGAAAATAAAAAACAAAACAAAACAAAACTTGGTTTCACTAAAATAACAAGGAAGGTAGAAAAAAAATTTTTGGTGCTTAAGTTAAGATTTTGTTAGCTTATGTCTGTAAATAAGAATCACTTCTTTCCCTCTACTTCTATTACATTAAAATTTTACTGGTATCTTGGCACACAGTGATTATTAAGTTCAGTGAAATTATATGAGTCTTACCCTTCTTGGCGAGGTTGAACAGTGAAGTCCTGAGTCTGGGAATATAATTTTGAAGAATACACATGTATAATGTATAGAAGAGACAACCTGAGGGAGAATTTTACCTCATGTACCTACTCTCTCATATGATACCTCCACTGTATGCTGCTGGAGGAGGTCATGGCGAGAATCTGCGCAGAGCTGGCCCCTGGCACTCGGCGGCTCCCCGCCCCCCACCGCCCTGCCCTTGGCACGTGCGCTGTGCCCACCATTCCCACAGCCTGGAGCGCTTTCCAGGACACAGCCTTGAGAGAGCACTTGTGGTGTGAGCCCCTCGGGGATCGCAGACGTGGCCGAACCTGGTGCCGGCCTCTCTCTAGAAGCTTCTCCCCCTCCGGCAGGTGCAGACACCTGTTGGTGCCCGGGTGCCCAGGACTAGCTCGCAAGTCAGTTCCCTCGCTAGTGTACCTGCCCCCACCCATTTGGAGCAGCCGCCTCTTTCTTCCGCCTCTCTTTGCCCTCCGTGGGGGGTGCTTTCAGACTTTATCCCGAGGACTCCCAGGTTGGACACCGGCATATGCTAAGCCCATTACTTTAGGCACCTTCATTTGTAAATTAGAGAATTACAAATGTATCTGTTCTTACTCGCATGTCCAAAATAATCACAGGATATTCATAGTCTTATCTACGAGAAGCCAGAGTTTCTGGATCATTTAAGACATTTTTTTAGCACTGTGTGGAAAACAAAGCTGCTTTGAAAGAGAACCCCTGACGGAAGGAGTTTCTGGGGAACAATGCTTTGTCTTTTTCACTGACAGGTTTTGGCTACTTTATGTCTTTCTGTTTGCTCACATCAACCCTGTTATTTTTACTTTCCAAGAAAACAGCCACAAATCTTTGTGCAGATGAGTCAATGTGTTCTGTGCTTTCAGAGCCATTCAGGAGGAGAGGGCCGTTGAGGCAGGGGTGGGGGAGGCGGAGACGGTGGGGGCAGGGGAGGGGGGCAGGGATGGTGGAGGGGGCAAAGGTTGGTGGGAGCAGAAGGGTTGCGGGAGGGGTTGAAGAGTCGGGGGTGTGGGGCAAGGGTTGCTGGGAATGGGGGTGGTAGGGGCAAGGGTTGGTGGGAGCAGAGGTGGTTGGGGGTAGGGGTTGGGGGCCGGTGGGGGGCAAGGGTTGTTGGGGGTGGGGGCGGTGGGGCAGGGGCAGGTGGCCTGGCCCCTGAGCCAGCTTCCCTGCCCTAGTCTCTGATGGCCCAGGTTCAGCCACGTGGTGATCTTAAGGTGTGTTGCCCTCTACCCATAGTCAAGTCCCAGTGTTAAAAGGGAGGCAGCACAGAGACATGTGTGTGTGTGTGGGGGGGCACTTAGCTTGGGGAAGTCGCCCACAGGAGTCTGCCACTTGTGTCCTAGACAGCCTGGAGTGCAAACTAACACTTTGGGGAAGGCAGGGGCCCCGCGTGCACCCCTCCTCCTCGGGGGTCTTCCTGGTGCCTGTGTTGGGCACTCAGAAGGATGGGAGGACACCATCTTCTCCGCACACCTGTGAGCCACCTGTTTCAGTCGTCTGCTCATTGACGTGCCCTTCCACTCTGACAGGTGACTGCCGTTATTCACGTTCAGAGAGGCCGCCAAAGCTGCAGGCGGCCCGCCGGGTGCTGACGGCCCAGCCCGGCAGTACCAGCGGCAGCGAGCGTGCGCACGAGGGGCGCCCTCCGCGCGTGCGGGGCCCAGCGCGTTCTTTGCTCCCCTCCGGCGCCACCCGGCCCCAGCCCCCTCGTCTTCAGTCTTGTTCTGCTCAGTCCTCTCCTCCTCTTGCTCTTGGTTCTGCCTCGCACCCAGCTGTCCCCTCCCTGAGCAGGCTCCCTCTGCCAGCTCACTGCAGCCAGTCTCCCTCACTCCTGGCCGAACGGGGCCGGGGACCCCGCCTCCCTGGCAGCGCTGTGTGGCGGGTGCAAGAGAGAGGTGTTCTGCCTCCCTGCTTTGACGTTTCTTTTCCTTCCAGCTGGTGTGCAAGGACAGCAGGTGTATTGTGGCAAATCAGGCCCCGGACCAGGAGGGTTCATGGGGAAGGCCAACTCTCAGCCATGGGATGGCTTTCACGTTCCGTATTTCAGAAAGATTGCAAATCTTTGTTTCCCTTTTCTATAAAATTAGACATCACCTCCCAGTGCCATGTAACTTGCGTTGCCTCTTAGGGTAGGATTCCAGGTCCGAGTCCCATGGACATTGGCCGTAGGCATCTGAACTGCTTGGTTAATGGCACGTGAGCGAGTCTGTTGCATGTGCTGAACAGACCTTTAAGAACCAGGTTGCGTTTTCTCCAGCTCTTTTGTTTACTCAGCAGACAAAACAGCCTGTCTCAAACAGGCACGGTTCCTTCAGATGGATCCTGAAATGAAGACCGGATCGCGACAGCCCCCAAACAGTCTCGGGCCAACCGACAGCAACTGGCGGTGGATAAGCAAAATGAGAAAGAAAGGAACCATTTATAAGACATTGAGGTTCAGGTGTAGCGAAAACCTCCTCCAGGGAGACTGCTGTAGCAAAGCAGATGACGACACCATATTATTGATGAACTTTTACCAACAGTTCTGCTGTGGACTACTTTATGCATCCATGTAACAGTGCATGACTTTTGCATATATATATGTATATATATTATATGTATAAGTAAGAGAGAGAGAGAAATTTTCTGGATGTTAACAAGTGTATATTTAAAAATTTTCTGGAAATGACAAACTATTTCCTAAAATAGCTGCAACTAATTTACAAGCCCATCAGCAGTGCGAGGGTTCTGGTTATTCTGCTTTGTTGCCCACATTCGTTGGTCTTTTAAATTTTATCCTTTGATGGGGGTGTAAAGTGATGAGTTTCGACGTTTAACGGATTTCATGTGCCTTCTGGTTATTTGGTATTTGGATATCCTGTTTTGTGAAGTGCCAGTTTAAATCATATGTACATTTTTATAATGGATTGCCTTTTTTTCTATCGATACATAAACCTTACTTCTTTATTCCAGATACCATTTCTGTGTTGGTTATGTGAGGGGCAGATATCTTCTCCCTCCATCGTTAACCAAATGATCAAATGTAAGCTAACATACACTTGTGAGTCTCCTGATAGAGCATCAGCAATGAACTGTGTGTGTGTCAAAGCAGTTAAGCTAAATCTAATCAAGCCATTACACCTAACAATGATAATTCAGAAAATACAGGAGAAGACCAAGTTACATCTCAGCAGAAGGAAACAATCAGACCAATCTAGAATTTGCAACATTTTACGAAATAACCGCCTTGTTTCTTCAAAAGGTAAGGACAATTACAAAAAAAGTTTAGTGATTCATCTAGATTTAAATAGACTACAGAAAAACAAAAAAATTCAAATGTATGAAAATGTATTGGACTTAGAGTTAAATCAGGCATTAAAATAAATGTTTTATTTTAAACATTTATTTTAGGGACAATTTTAGTAATTTGAATATAAACCTAGTATTAGATATTATTTAATTACTGTTAATTTTCTTAGATGTGATGGTGGAATTGTGTTTATTTAGTAAAGAATATTCCCATTCAAGTATTTGGAGGGGGAGTATCTTGATATATGCAACTTACTTCTAAATGGTTCAGCATAAACACACGTGCGTCGTTGGGTGTAGTGTGTGTATTTGGCAAAATGCTAAGCATCGTCAAAGGTAGGCTGTGGGTTTGCTAGGGCACAGAGTAGTGTTTTTTTCATCTTGTTATATGTTTGACATTTTAAAAAATTGGAGAAAAATGTCTTTTCCCACTCTGTGGCTTTTAATTTTGCTACCCATTGATGAACAGTATCAACTTCTCATTATCAGTATAATTGAATTTATTCATTTTATTTATAGATAGTGCATTTTAAAATCTTGTTTAAGACATCCTTCCTTCCTTCAGGGTGCCTGGGTGGCTCAGTTGGTTAAGCATCTCCCTTCGGCTTAGGTCATGATTTCAGGGTCCTGGGATTAAGCCCTGAGTCACGCTCCCTGCTCAGTGGGGAGTCTGCTTCTCCCTCTGCCTGCCACTCCCCCTGCTTGTGCTCTCTCAGTCTCTCTCCCAAATAAATAAATAAAAATCTTAAAAAAAAGTCATCCTTTCTTCCCTCAATTCATGAAATTATTCTTTATAATCTTCTAAAATATTCATAGTTTTTTCTTTTATGTTTCTTCTAATTTTTGGACATTGATTTTCTGTGTGTCTGAAGAAGGTACATTTTTTCCAGTATCGTGTTTAAAATTGATTTCTTCTTCATGGAGTGCCAACCTCACTGTCTCAGTTGTGAAGTGCCCGTAGGTGTGCAGGACTGTGTCCCGTTTCATCATTCTGTCTGTCCATCTCTGCACCAATACTATAGAGGCTTTGTTATTAAAACTTAATGATGAGTCTGGAGACCGGCTCTTGATTTTTCTCCCTCCCCTCCACTTTCATGCCCCCGTTCTCCTCTCTCTGGAGAGTCCTGATTCCGTTGCGATGTGCACCCCTCTGAACATCCCAGAGTCACTGGGCGGAGGCCACACAAATTTTTCATGTGCGGGACTCACAAGAAAAAGAGACATGGCTACAATAGTTTTCTTTGCATTTTTAAAGATCTTTGAGATCTTAATAAACTTTTACAATATTCTCCATGGAGATCTTAAGTAACTCTGGTTACATTTGTCCCGAGGAATTTTATTTTTTATTTTATTTCCTAAGGTAATTTCTTCAAATTTTTAATTTGCACCTCTTCCAGGTACATAATAAGATGTCTACATATCAGTTTAATGTCAAGAAAACTGGATATATTTACTGATTAGTTCTTATACAATTACTGGTGACACTTTTGTATTTTTTGTGCACATTTTATTTTTACAAATAATGAAAATTTTGTTTCTCTTTTTTCAATGCTCATATTTATACTTTCTTTCCTGATCTTGCTGTGTTTTAGGTGTCCTTGGCAAAGGTGACTATACACACTGGCAGTGTTTGACTATTAAAAATATTTTTCGGAAATTATCTCTATCCAACCAAGAACATTGCCTTCTCTCCCCAGTTTTGCAAGAGTTTTTTTTCTTTTAAGATTTTATTTATTTATTTGAGAGAGAGAGCACAAGCAGGGGGAGCTCCAGGCAAAGGGAGAAGCAGGCTCCCCACTAAGCTCCGTCCCAGGGTCCTGGGATCATAACCTGAGCCAAAGGCAGACGCTTAACCAACTGAGCCACCCAGGTGCTCCAAGAGTTTTTTAAATAAAATATTATAAATGGATCTTGAATTTTGCAATTTTTTCTTTATCTAATGATATCTATGTTTGCCTCTGTTGATATGGTGGGAGATTGTAAATGGCTATGTAATGTTACATTACTTTTCAATTGCTAAGATGAACATAATTTGGTCATGCTATATTACTGTTTTTCTATATTCTGGATTTAGTTAGCATTTTCTTTAGCATTGTTGCATCAATATATATGTTAATTTATCCTTTGATTTTACTTTCTCATATTGTCCTTAAATAATTTTGATATCATTGTTACCCTAACTGCATAAAATCAAGATTTTTTTCTTCATTTTTCTTATTATCTCAAATATCTTGTGTAAATTGGAGTGATTTCTTCCCTGACAGTTCAAGAGAACTCGTGGATGGAATGAACTATCTGAGCCTGGAAGTCATCTTTAGGAGTGCAGGTTTTGACTTCTGATTCAATTTTGTTAATTTTCATAGGATTTTCTATTTCTTTCTTGAACCAGTTTTGATTGTTATATTTTCCAAGAAATTTGTCAACTTCATTAAAAATTTTAATTACTAGCATAAACTGTCCATAATAATTTCTTATTATCTTTGTAGTGTCTATAGCATCAGAAGGGACACCCTTCTCTCTCTTTTATTTTTTATAACTTCTGATATTTGAAATTTGGGTCTCTACTTCCTTTAAATTTTAAAAATTATTTATTACAGTGTAGTAAATTTATTAGATCCAGCTTCTATGTTGAATGTGATTTCTATTTTTATCAGTTTCTACATTTACCATTTTTTTCTTCCTTCTATTTTATTTTGGTTCCTCTTTGAAGATTTATTAACTTCTGGAGATGGATGCTTGACTCACTAATTTCACCAACATAGCTAATATGTATTTATTATTAATATATTTATTATGAAATAAATAGGCAAAGAAGTTTAGATTTGGCTTTTTCATATCTTCTATATTTGTATTAATTTTTGTTGTTTGATTATTCTATCAATTCCTGAGAGATATGTTTTAAAAATCCCTCACTATTTCTCCCTGTATTTCTGACAACTTACTTTTAAATATATAATTAACAGTTCTGTTTTTAGGTACCTAAAAATTTGAAGCTATTAAAAAGAACAGGAGGTAGAACCGTCTGCCAGGGACCTACTCAATACAGACATTAGTACGATGTTGGACCTAGAGTTCAGAATCATGACTTTAAAGATACTAGCTGGGCTTGAAAAAAGCGTGGAAGTTATTAGAGAAACCCTTTCTGGAGAAATAAAAGAAATAAAATCTAACCAAATCAAAATCAAAAACACTATTAATGAGGTGCAATCAAAAATGGGGGCACTAACTGCTAGGATAAATGAGGCAGAAGAGAGAATCAGTGATATAGAAGACCAAATGATGGAAAATAAAGAGGCTGAGAAAAAGAAAGATAAACAACTACAGGACCACGAGGGAAGAACTGGAGATATGTGATATGATAAGATGAAACAACATTAGAATAATTGGGATCCCAGAAGAAGAAGAAAGAGAGAGAGGGGCAGAAGGTATATTGGAGCAAATAATAGCAGAGAACTTCCCTAATGTGGGGAAGGAAACAGGCATCAAAATCCCGGAGGCACAGAGAACCCTCTCAAAATCCATAAAAATAGGTCAACACCGCGACATCTAATAGTAAAACTTACGAGTCTCAGAGACAAAGAGAAAATCCTGAAAGAAGCTCGGGAGAAGAGATATGTAACCTACAATGGTAGAAACATTAGATTGGCAACAGACCTATCCACAGAGACCTGGCAGGCCAGAAAGGACGGGCATGATATTTTCAGAGAACTAAATGAGAAAAATATGCAGCCAAGAATACTATATCTAGCTAGACTCTCATTGAAAATTGAAGGAGAGATAAAAATCTTGCAGGACAAAAAAAACTAAAGGAATTTCCAAACACGAAACCAGCCCTACAAGAAATTTTGAAAGGGGTCCTCTAAGCAAAGAGAGAGGCTAAAAGCAGCACAGATCAGAAAGGAACAGAGACAATATACAGTCACAGTCACCTTACAGGCAATACAATGGCACTAAATTCATACCTTTCCATAGTTACCCTGAATGTAAATGGGCTCAATGCCCCAATCAAAAGACACAGGTTATCAGATTGGATTAAAAAACAAGACCCATCAATCTGCTGTCTGCAAGAGACTCATTTTAGACCCAAAGACACCCCCAGATTGAAAGTGAGGGGGTGGAAAACCATTTACCATGTTAATGGACACCAAAGGAAAGCTGGCATGGCAATCCTTCTATCAGACGAATAAGATTTTAAAACAAAGACTGTAAGAAGAGATGAAGAAGGACACTATATCCTACTTAAAGGGTCTATCCACCAAGAAGCTCTAACAATTGTAAATACCTATGCCCCGAACATGGGAGCAGCCAATTATATAAGGCAAGTAATAACAAAAGCAAAGAAACACATTGACAACAATACAATAATGGTGGGGAACTTTAACACTCCCCTGACTGAAATGGACAGATCATTTAAGCAAAAGATCAGCAAGGAAATAAAGACTTTAAATGAAACACTGGACCAAATGGACTTCACAGACTTCACAGAACATTCCATCCCAAAGCAAAGGAATACACATTCTTCTCTAGTGCCCATGGAACATTCTCCAAAATTGATCACATCCTAGGTCACAAATCAGGTCTCAACCACTACCAAAAGATTGGGATCATTCCCTGCATATTTTAAGACCACAATGCTTTGAAACTAGAACTCAATCACAAGAGGAAAGTCAGAAAGAACTCAAAGACATGGAGGCTAAAGAGCATCGTACTAAAGAATGAATGGGTCAACCAGGAAATTAAGGAAGAATTAAAAAAAATTCATGGAAACCAATGAAAATGAAAACACAACTGTTCAAAATCTTTGGGATACAGCAAAGGCAGTCCTGACAGGAAAGTATACAGCAATACAAACCTTTCTCAAGAAACAAGAAAGATCTCAAATACACACCCTAACCCTACACCTAAAGGAGCTAGAGAAAGAACAGCAAATAAAGCCTAAACCCAGCAGGAGAAGAGAAATAATAAAGATCAGAGCAGAAATCAATGAAATAGAAACCAAAAGAACAGTAGAACAGATCAATGAAACTAGGAGCTTGTTCTTTGAAAGAATTAACAAGATTGATAAACCCCTGGCCAGACTTATGAAAAAGAAAAGAGAAATGACCCAAATCAACGAAATCATGAATGAAAGAGGAGAGATTACAACCAACACCAAAGAAATCCAAACAATTATAAGAACATATTATGAGCAACTCTATGCCAGCAAATTAGATAACCTGGAAGAAATGGGTGCATTCCTAGAGATGTATCAACTACCAAGATTGAACCAGGAAGAAATAAAAAACCTGAACAGACCTATAACCACTAAGGAAATTGAAGCAGTCATCAAAATCTCCCAACAAACAAAAGCCCAGGGCCAGATGGCTTCCCAGGGGAATTCTATCAAACATTTAAAGAAGAATTACTACCTATTCTCCTGAAACTGTTCCAAAAAACAGAAATGGAAGGAAAACGTCCAAACTCATTTTATGAGGCCAACATTACCTTGATTCCCAAACCAGACAAAGACCCCATCAAAAAGGAGAATTACAGACCAATATCCTTGATGAACATGGATGCAAAAATTCTCACCAAAATACTAGCCAATAGAATCCAACAGTACATTAAAAGGATTATTCACCATGACCAAGTGGGACTTATCCCTGGGCTGCAAGGTTGGTTCAACATCCGCAAATCAATCAACGTGATACAATACATTAACAAAGAAAGAACAAGAATCATATGATCCTCTCAAGAGATGCAGAAAAAACACTGACAAAGTACAGCATCCTTTCTTGATCAAAACTCTTCAGAGTATAGGGATAGAGGGTACATACCTCAATAGCATAAAAGCCATCTATGAAAAACCTACAGTGAATATCATTCTCAATGGGGAAAAGCTGAGAGCTTTTCCCCTAAAGTGAGGAACGTGGCAGGGATGTCCACTATCACCACTGCTATTCAACATAGTATTGGAAGTCCTAGCCACAGCAATCAGACAACAAAAAGAAATCAAAGGCATCCAAATCAGCAAAGAGGAAGTCAAACTCTCACTCTTTGCAGATGATGTGATACTGTATGTGGAAAACCCAAAAGACTCCACCCCAAAACTGCTAGAACTCATACAGATATTCAGTAAAGTAGCAGGATATAAAATCAATGCACAGAAATCAGTGGCATTCGTATACACCAACAACAAGACAGAAGAGAGACAAATCAAGGAGTCGATCCCATTTACAATTGCACCCAAAACCATAAGATACCTAGGAATAAATTTAACCAAAGAGGCAAAGGATCTGTACTCAAAACTATAAAATACTCATGAAAGAAATTGAAGAAGGCACAAAGAAATGGAAATACGTTCCATGCTCATGGATTGGAAGAACAAATATTGTGAAGATGTCAATGCTACCTAGAGCAATGTACACATTCAAAGCAATCCCCATCAAAATACCATCCACTTTTTTCAAAGAAATGGAACAAATAATCCTAAAATTTGTATGGAACCAGAAGAGACCCCGAATAGCCAGAGGAATATTGAAAAAGCAAAGCAAAGCTGGCGGCATCACAATTCCGGACTTCCAGCTCTATTACAAAGCTGTCATCATCAAGACAGTATGGTACCGGCACAAAAACAGAGACATTGATCAATGGAACAGAATGGAGAGCCCAGAAATGGACCCTCAACTCTATGGTCAACTCATCTTTGACAAAGCAGGAAAGAATATCCAGTGGCAAAAAGACAGTCTCTTCCACAAATGGTGTTGGGAAAATTGGACAGCCACATGCAGAAGAATGAAACTGGACCATTTCCTTACACCACACACAAAAAATAGACTCCAAATGGTTGAAAGACCTAAACGTGAGACAGGAGTCCATCCAAATCCTAAAGGAGAACACAGGCAGCAACCTCTTTGACCTCAGCTGCAGCAACTTCATCCTAGAAACATCACCAAAGGCAAGGGAAGCAAGGGCAAAAATGAACTAGTGGGATTTCATCAAGATAAAAAGCTTTTGCACAGCAAAAGAAACAGTCCACAAAACCAAAAACAACTGACAGAATGGGAGAAAATATTTGCAAATGACATATCAGATAAAGGGATAGTATCCAAAATCTATAAAGAACTTATCAAACTCAACACCCAAAGAACAAATAATCCAATCAAGAAATGGGCAGAAGACATAAACAGACATTTTTCCAAAGAAGACATCCAAATGGCCAACAGACACATGAAAAAGTGCTCACCATCGCTCGGCATCAGGGAAATCCAAAGTAAAACCCCAATGAGATACCACCTCACACCAGTCAGAATGGATAAAATTAACAAGTCAGGAAACGACAGATGTTGGCGGGGATGCAGAGATAGGGGAACCCTCCTACAGTGTTGGTGGGAATGCAAGCTGGTGTAGCCACTCTGGAGAACAGTATGGAGGTTCCTCAAACAGTTGAAAATAGAGCTACCATACGATCCAGCAATTGCACTACTGGGTATTTACCACAAAGATACAAATGTAGGGATCCGAAAGGGTACGTGCGCCCCAATGTTTATAGCAGCAATGTCCACAATAGCCAAACTTTGGAAAGAGCCAAGATGTCCCTCGACAGATGAATGGATAAAGAAGATGTGGTATATATACACAATGGAATATTATGCAGCCATGGAAAGGAATGAGATCTTGCCATTTGCAACGACGTGGATGGAACTGGAGGGTGTTATGCTGAGTGAAATAAGTCAATCAGAGAAAGACATGTATCATATGACCTCACTGATATGAGGAATTCTTAATCTCAGGAAACAGACTGATGGTTGCTGGAGTCTTGGGGGGTGGGAGGGATGGGGTGGCTGGGTGATAGACAGTGAGTAGAGTATGTGCTATGGTGAGTGCTGTGAATTGTGCAAGACTGTTGAATCACAGATCTGTACTTCTGAGACAAATAATGCAGTATATGTTAAGAATAAAAAAAGAAGAAGATAGCAGGAGGGGAAGAATGAGGGCGAGTAAGTCGGAGGGGGAGACGAACCATGAGAGACGATGGACTCTGAAAAAAAACTGAGGGTTCTAGAGGGGAGGGTGTGGGGGGATGGGTTAGCCTGGTGATGGGTGTTAAAGAGGGCACGTTCTGCGTGGAGCACTGGGTGTTATGCACAAACAATGAATCATGGAACCCTACATCAAAAACTAATGATGTAATGTATGGTGATTAACATAAGAATTAAAAAATTTAAAAAAAGGACAGAAAAGGAAGAAGGAAGGACACAGAACATGGGTGGGCACTAAGTCTTCATGAAATCAAAGGACAAGCTGAAAAGTGGGAAGGAGAGAGCTGGGGATGTGAGAAGTTATTTATAAAATAATTCCACTGAGTTTAGTGTTTGTAGGTACAGCCCTTACAAATGGTGGAAATTCCAATCATGGGTGTGGGCAATAAGCTGATCTCAGTTTACATGGCGTGAGCATGAAGGAAGTCAAGAAGTTGTGAGGGGGAGGGTGGGTGGTGATTCCCATCAATGCTGAACTCATCCAGGATGATGAATGGGTAGGGGTGGAGGGCAGAATGTGAAGCAGGTTATAATGTCTCGAGTGAAACTGGTATGTGGCACTGATAGGTTGCGGCAGAGGGTGCCACTCTCCTTAATATATGCTATTCTTTACCCAGGTGGAATCATTGGTCATTACCAAAAAAATCCTCCATACTTATGTATCGCTTTGCCATTGCTCAAGGTTTCTCTGTTTGGGGAATATATATATATATATATTTTTTTTTTTGCAATTTTATTTTTAAAATTTCTTATTATATTTTTAAAGGTAAACACGACACCCAACCTGGGGCTTGAACTTACAACCCCGAGATCAAGAGGTGCATGCTCTACGGACTGAGCCAACCAGGCACCCCTGTTTGGGGGAATATCCTTAATTTCAGTTCCCTCTAATGAAATTCTATTGCTCCCTCAATGAAGCTCCTCCTTCCTGAAGCTCTCCTGATCTCCACCACCCCTGCTTGGGTTCTCCCACCATATTTCATAAATTTTGTTTTGGAAGGGAGAGTTTTGATTTTTGCTATATATTAAAGGGATTTATGTTAGTAGATGTTTTATCTTTTCTAATAGCATGTTAATTCCTTGAAATGATAGATCGATCTGTCTTGTTCATCTTTGTGTCATTAATACCAATTTGCACAGAGTAAGGCCCAATGAATGGTTGTGGAATTGAATGAGTGGTACAATTTCAGAGTAGGGGCTGTATCTGTTTTAATTGTGTGATTTAACCTTCATGACTTACTGTTAAATAACTTGTTGCTCCAAGAAAAAAAAAATTGAAGCCATTATATCTCCTTAACGAATTTTCCCTCATTATTCTAAAGTTCCCCTTGTTATCTCTAGTAATAATTTGCTCTCTAAAGTCTATTTTTTCATGTCAAAATAGCCACATAAACTATATTTGTTAAGTGCTTGCTTTGTATATTTATTTGCTAATCTTGTAATTTCAATTTTCCTACATTTTATTTTTAGGTAATATTTTTGTTAATGGAATATGGCTAGATATGTATATTAATTCTGACAACTTTTTTCTTTTTAGTGTAGCATTTTATTTGCTGATCCTTAATAATTTATTCTGCGTTAAACCAGTATTCAATTTGTGCCTCTCTTTGACCTACTTGTTCTAGGTTTTGTAAATTTCCCTTCTTTTTTTTTCAATTGATAAAGAATTCATATTCTCATTTTCTCCATTTCTTGGTTTGGATGTTTATATTCTGTTTCTCTTCTGGTGAGTATTCTAGAAATCATAACACACTTACTCAACTTATGAAAGGATAAGGTTATTTAGTCTTTTCCATGCCCCCTTCCATGTGAGAACTCTGGGAGCTTTGGACAGCACAGAATCGTTGGGGAGCCTCCCACATGTCCTGCTTCCTGCTCCCTGCTCCCTGCAGTCCCCTTCTCCATCCCGCCCCCCAGCAGGTGTCCTTACCAGGAACCAGGGCCCATCCCCTCCCAGAGGCCACAGCCAGGAGAGACTCTCTCAGTGGCAGTTGGTCCGAAAATGTGTCATTGTATCCTCATTCTGGAAAGATACTCTTCCTGGGTAAAGCTCCAGATTAGCATATTTTTCTTTTTCTTTTTTTTAAATTTTTTATTATTATGTTAATCACCGTACATTACATCATTAGTTTTTTTCTTTAAATTTTTTATTGTTATGTTAATCAC
The DNA here is from genome assembly GCF_037043125.1 of Eumetopias jubatus. NCBI lineage: Eukaryota > Metazoa > Chordata > Mammalia > Carnivora > Otariidae > Eumetopias > Eumetopias jubatus. The sequence continues at coordinate 3,068,530 of NW_028274815.1, forward strand.
CATACATTACACCATTAGTTTGTGATGTAGTGTTCCATGATTCATGGTTTGTGCATAACACCCAGTGCTCCACGCAAAATGTGCCCTCTTTAATACCCATCACCAGGCTAACCCATCCCCCCACCCCCCTCCCCTCTAGGACCCTCAGTTTGTTTTTCAGAATCCATCATCTCTCATGGTTCGTCTCCCCCTCCTACATACTCCCCTTCATTCTTCCCCTCCTGCTATCTTCTTCTTCTTTTTTTTCTTAACATATATTGCATTATTTGTTTCAGAAGTACAGATCTGTGATTCAACAGTCTTGCACAATTCACAGCGCTCACCATGGCACCTACCCTCCCCAATGTCTATCACCCAGCCACCCCATCCCTCCAACCCCCCACCACTCCAGCAACACTCAGTTTGTTTCCTGAGATTAAGAAATCCTCATATCAGTGAGGTCATATGATACATGTCTTTCTCTGATTGACTTATTTCACTCAGCATAACACCCTCCAGTTCCATCCACGTCGTTGCAAAAGGCAAGATCTCATTCCTTTCGATGGCTGCATAATATTCCATTGTGTATATATACCATCTCTTCTTTATCCATTCATCTGTCGAGGGACATCTTGGCTCTTTCCACAGTTTGGCTATTGTGGACATTGCTGCTATAAACATTGGGGTGCACGTACCCTTTCGGATCCCTACATTTGTATCTTTGGGGTAAATACCCAGGAGTGTAATTGCTGGATCGTTTGGTAGATCTATTTTCAACTGTTTGAGGAACCTCCATACTGTTCTCCAGAGTGGTTACACCAGCTTGCATTCCCACCAACAGTGTAGGAGGGTTCCCCTTTCTCCTCATCCCTGCCAACAACTGTCGTTTCCCGACTTGTTAATTTTATCCATTCTGACTGGTGTGAGGTGGTAACTCATTAAGGTTTTGCTTTGGATTTCCCTGATGCCGAGCGTTGGTGAGCACTTTTTCCTGTGTCTGTTGGCCATTTGGATGTCTTCTTTGGAAAAATGTCTGTTTATGTCTTCTGCCCATTTCTTGATTGGATTATTTGTTCTTTGGGTGTTGAGTTTGATAAGTTCTTTATAGATTTTGGATACTAGCCCTTGATCTGATATGTCATTTGCAAATATTTTCTCCCATTCTGTCAGTTGTCTTTTGGTTTTGTGGACTGTTTCTTTTGCTGTGCAAAAGCTTTTTATCTTGATGAAATCCCAATTGTTCATTTTTGCCCTGGCTTCCCTTGCCTTTGGCAATGTTTCTAGGAAGAAGTTGCTGCAGCTGAGGTCGAAGAGGTTGCTACTCGTGTTCTCTTTAGGATTTTGATGGACTCCTGTCTCACGTTTAGGTCTTTCAACCATTTGGAGTCTATTTTTGTGTGTGGTGTAAAGAAATGGTCCAGTTTCATTCTTCTGCATGTGGCTGTCCAATTTTCCCAACACCATTTGTTGCAGAGACTGTCTTTTTTCCACTGGACATTCTTTCCTGCTTTGTCAAAGATGAGTTGATCATAGAGTTGGGGGTCCATTTCTGTGCTCTCTATACTGTTCCATTGATCGATGTGTCTGTTTTTGTGCCAGTACCATACTGTCTTGATGATGACAGCTTTGTAATAGAGGTGGAAGTCTGGAATTGTGATGCCCCCAGCTTTGCTTTTCTTTTTCAACATTTCTTTGGCTATTCGGGGTCTCTTCTGGTTCCATACAAATTTTAGAATGATTTGTTCCATTTCTTTGGAAAAACTGGATGGTATTTTGATGGGGATTGCATTGAATGTGTAGATTGCTCTCGGTAGCATTGACATCTTCACAATGTTGGTTCTTGCAATCCATGAGCATGGAACGTTTTTCCATTTCTTTGTGTCTTCTTCAGTTTCTTTCATGAGTATTTTATAGTTTTCTGAGTACAGATCCTTTGCCTCTTTGGTTAAATTTATTCCTAGGTATCTTATGGTTTTGGGTGCATTTGTAAATGGGATCGAGTCCTTGATTTGTCTCTCTTCTGTCTTGTTGTTGGTGTATACGAATGCCACTGATTTCTGTGCATTGATTTTATATCCTGCTACTTTACTGAATATCTGTATGAGTTCTAGCAGTTTTGGGGTGGAGTCTTTTGGGTTTTCCACATACAGTATCATATCATCTGCAAAGAGTGAGAGTTTGACTTCCTCTTTGCCGATTTGGATGCCTTTGATTTCTTTTTGTTGTCTGATTGCTGTGGCTAGGACTTCCAATACTATGTTGAATAGCAGTGGTGATAGTGGACATCCCTGCCACGTTCCTCACTTTAGGGGAAAAGCTCTCAGCTTTTCCCCATTGAGAATGATATTCGCTGTAGGTTTTTCATGGATGGCTTTTATGATATTGAGGTATGTACCCTCTATCCCTATACTCTGAAGAGTTTTGATCAAGAAAGGATGCTGTACTTTGTCAAATGCTTTTTCTGCATCTCTTGAGAGGATCATATGATTCTTGTTCTTTTTGTTAATGTATTGTATCACGTTAATCGATTTACGGATGTTGAACCAACCTTGCAGCCCAGGGATAAGTCCCACTTGGTCATGGTGAATAATCCTTTTAATGTACTGTTGGATCCTATTAGTTAGGATTTTGGTGAGAATTTTTGCATCCATGTTCATCAAGGATATTGGTCTGTCAATCTCCTTTTTGATGGGGTCTTTGTCTGGTTTTGGGATCAAGGCAATGGTGGCCTCATAAAATGAGTTTGGAAGTTTTCCTTCCATTTCTATTTTTTGGAACAGTTTCAGGAGAATAGGTATTAATTGTTCTTGAAATGTTTGGTAGAATTCCCCTGGGAAGCCATCTGGCTCTGGGCTTTTGTTTGTTGGGAGATTTTTGATGACTGCTTCAATTTCCTTAGTGGTTATAGGTCTGTTCAGGTTTTCTATTTCTTCCTGGTTCAATATTGGTAGTTGATGTACTCCTAGAGTAGATCTCTAGGAGTACATCCATTTCATCTAGGTTATCTAATTTGCTGGCATAGAGTTGCTCATAATATGTTCTTATAATTGTTTGTATTTCTTTGGTGTTGGTTGTGATCTCTCTCTTTCATTCATGATTTCGTTGATTTGGATCATTTCTCTTTTCTTTTTCATAAGTCTGGCCAGGGGTTTATCAATCTTGTTAATTCTTTCAAAGAACCAGCTCCTAGTTTCGTTGATCAGTTCTACTGTTCTTTTGGTTTCTATTTCATTGATTTCTGCTCTGACGTTGATTATTTCTCTTCTCCTGCTGGGTTTAGGCTTTATTTGCTGTTTTTTCTCTAGCTCATTTAGGTGTAGGGTTAGGGTGTGTATTTGAGATCTTTCTTGTTTCTTGAGAAAGGTTTGTATTGCTGTATACTTTCCTGTCAGGACTGCCTTTGCTGCATCCCAAAGATTTTGAACAGTTGTGTTTTCATTTTCATTGGTTTCCATGAATTTTTTTTAATTCTTCCTTAATTTCCTGGTTGACCCATTCATTCTTTAGTAGGATGCTCTTTAGCCTCCATGTCTTTGAGTTCTTTCTGACTTTCCTCTTGTGATTGGGTTCTAGTTTCAAAGCATTGTGGTCCTAAAATATGCAGGGAATAATCCCAATCTTTTGGTAGTGGTTGAGACCTGATTTGTGACCTAGGATGTGATCAGTTTTGGAGAATGTTCCATGGGCACTAGAGAAGAATGTGTATTCCTTTGCTTTGGGATGGAATGTTCTGAATATGTCTGTGAAGTCCATTTGGTCCAGTGTTTCATTTAAGGTCTTTATTTCCTTGTTGATCTTTTCCTTAGATGATCTGTTCATTTCAGTCAGGGGGGTGTTAAAGTCCCCCACTATTATTGTATTGTTGTCAATGTGTTTCTTTGCTTTTGTTATTACTTGCCTTATATAATTGGCTGCTCCCATGTTCGGGGCATAGATATTTACAATTGTTAGATCTTCTTGGTGGATAGACCCTTTAAGTAGGATGTAGTGTCCTTCTTCATCTCTTATTACAGTCTTTGTTTTAAAATCTAATTTGTCTGATAGAAGGATTGCCACGCCAGCTTTCTTTTGGTGTCCATTAGCATGGACACCCCCTCACTTTCAATCTGGGGGTGTGTTTTGGTTTAAAATGAGTCTCTTGCGGACAGCATATTGATGGGTCTTGTTTTTTAATCCAATCTGATAACCTGTGTCTTTTGATTGGGGCATTGAGCCCATTTACTTTCAGGGTAACTATTGAAAGGTATGAAGTTAGTGCCACTGTATTGCCTGTAAGGTGACTGTTACTGTATATTGTCTGTGTTCCTTTCTGGTCTAATTTGCTTTTAGGCTCTCTCTTTGCTTAGAGGACCCCTTTCAATATTTCTTGGAGGGCTGGTTTCGTGTTTGCAAATTCCTTTAGTTTTTGTTTGTCCTGGAAGCTTTTTACCTCTCCTTCTATTTTCAATGACAGCCTAGCTGGATATAGTATTCTTGGCTGCATATTTTTCTCGTTTAGTGCTCTGAAGATATCATGCCAGTCCTTTTTGGTCTGCCAGGTCTCTGTGGATAGGTCTGTTGCCAATCTAATGTTTCTACCATTGTAGTTTACATAGCTGTTCTCCTGAGCTGCTTTCAGGATTTTCTCTTTTTCTCTGAGATTTGTAAGTTTTACTATTAGATGTTGGGGTGTTGACCAATTTTTTGATTTTGACAGGGTTTCTCTGTGCCTCCTGGATTTGGATGCCTGTTTCCTTTCCCACATTAGGGAAGTTCCCTGCTATAATTTGCTCCAATATACCTTCTGTCCCCCTCTCTCTTTCTTCTTCTTCTGGGATCCCAATTATCCTAATGTTTGTTCGTCTTATCGTATCGCTTATCTCTCGAATTCTACCCTTGTGATCCTGTGGTCGTTTATCTTTCTTTTTCTCCGCCTCTTTATTTTCCATCATTTGGTCTTCTATATCGCAATTCTCTCCTCTGCCTCATTTATCCTAGCAGTTAGTGCCCCCATTTTTTACTACACCTCATTAATAGCCTTTTTGATTTCAAACGGTTAGATATTATTTCTTTTATTTCCCCATAAAGGGTTTCTCTAATGACTTCCATGCTTTTTTCAAGCCCAGCTAGTATCTTTAAAGTCATGATTCTGAACTCTAGGTCCGACATCGTACTAATGTCCGTATTGAGTAGGTGCCTGGCAGATGGTACTACCTCTTGTTCTTTTTGCTGATGTGATTTTTTTCATCTTGTCATTTTGTCCAGAGAATAGATGAATGAGAGAACATAAGGCTAACAGGTTAACAATGTCCCCAGCAAATATACTCTATATAAATCAGAAAAGACTTGAAACCAGTGGAAAGAGAGGGAAAGAAAGAAAAAAGAAAGAGGAAAAAAAAAAGAAAAAGAAAAAGATAAAAACAAACAGAAACAGAACAAAACAAAAAAAAACAGAATATGATCAAATATGATCAGGCTAGTGCATAGATCAGTGCCACACACTAGATTTTGGGTGTATTTTGGTCTCTTAGAAGAAAGTGCCTCCTAAAATTTTAAAGGAAGAAAGACATATATGTACAAAATAAGGGTTGATACAATGAAGGGATGTAAGATGACTGTAAAGATGAAAAGTATAAAAGGTTTTATAAAAGGAATTGATAAGATAAGAAGTTGTTTGAAAAAAGAAAGATTTAAAAAAAAAGAAAAGAAAAAAAAGGGAGAGAGTGTGATCAGGCAGGAGACTAGAACAAAGCCATACACTAGTGACTTAAGGTATATTTTGATCTGTTAGAAGAAACTGTATCTCAAAATTTTTAAAGAGAGAACAACTTATATATATATATATGCCAAAAATAAGGGTAACTAGTCTGAAGGGATAAAATATGACTCTAAAACTGAAAAATAAAAAATTTTTTTTGAAAAGGGATTGATAAGATGTTGGTTGAAAAAGGGAAAAAGAAAAATTAAAAAAAACAGTTAAAAAATTAACTTTGAAAAACCAATTAATCATGGTAAAAAGCCTTGAATTCTATGTACAGTATTCCCCTAGCGCTGGAGTTCTCCCGTTCTCCTTGATCGGTAAACTTGGTCTTGGCTTGCTGGCTGTTCGGGCTGACCTTCTGGGGGAGGGGCCTGTTGCCGTGGTTCCCAAATGTCTTTGCCGGAGGCGGAATTGCCCCACCCTCGTTGGTCCGGGCTGAGCAAGCTGCTTGGGTTTGCTCTCAGGAGCTTTTGTTCCCTGCAAGCTCTCGGTACAGCTTTGGAGGACGAGGGTGAAAATGGTGGCCTCCCACTCTCTGCCCGGAGGAGCTGAGAACTCGGGGCCCCGCTCCTCAGTGCGCCCCCAGAGAAAAGCAGTCACTCCCGTGTCCCCGGTCTCCGGCCGCACTCCGTGCTCACCCGGCCTGTGACCGAGCATTTCTATCTCTGGCACCGGACCCCGTGTGGAGTCTCCAAACCCAGCAGATCCCTGCGGTGCACTTCTGCGCTGCTCCTCCTGGGGGAGGGAGGGGAGTCTCCCCGGCTCTGCTGCTTGTGGGGTCCCTGCTGGAGGAGCAGTGGCCCGACTGGGCCGTGGATCACAGTTCATGGCCACCCCGAGCGGAGAGCCCGCGCCTCGGCTCCGTCTCTGCAGCCGGCTTCCCCGCTCCGATCCCTGGGAGCTCTGCCGCACTCAGGCACCCCCGGTCTTTCTGTGACCCCGAGGGTCCTGAGACCCCACTGTCCCGCGAGGGTTCCACCCCCCGCTTAGCCACTGGAGCGACGTCCCTCCGCGGAGCCGGCTTCTAAAAGGTCCGATTTTGTGCTCCGCGGCTCTAGCACTTGCCAGAAGCGGCCGACGGAGGCCCCCTCCCCCGCCGTCTATCCTCCCGAACATCGCCTCGGATTCACTTCTCCGCACGTCCTACCTTCCAGTAAGTGGTCGCTTCTCTGTTCAGAGAGTTGTTGCTACTCTCCTCTTCGATCTCCTGTTGAGTTCGTAGGTGTTCAGAATGGTTGGATCCCTATTCAGCTGAATTCCTGAGACCAGACGAAATCCAGGTCCCCTACTCCTCCGCCGTCTTGCTCTGCCTCCAAAACCAGATTAGCATATTTTTCTTTCTCACATATTGAAGATCCCATTTCACTGTCTGTGGCTTCTCATATTGAAGTTGAGAAGCCATTTGTCAACCAATTTCTCACTCTTTTGAAGGCAATTATTTTCCTTTGGCTATTTTAGGATTTTCTCTTGTGCTTGTTATTCTATACGTTTACAAAAATATATTTTCATTTGCTTGATATACGTTTACCTTTTTAACAAATGTGTGGATTTTGTCTTTCAGCATACCCTTTCAAGTACTCTATCTGTCTATCCACTTCCTTTCTCTTTCTGGGATGCTGAAGTCATGCACTAACTTTCTATCCTCCAAATCTTTAACTGGTATCCCTCTCATCAGCTTAAAAGAAATCCTTCTGTGCAACAAACTGGGCCATTTCTTTTGACCTTTCAGCTTATTTATATTCTTCTCAGGTATTTCTTACTGGTTGTTAAAGACATTCGTTGATTTATTCTGGTCATTGCTTTTTTCATTTTAAGAAGTTTTATTTGGTTCTTTTATCAAATTTTCTATAGTCCCTTAGTACCTGAAGGTATTTTCTATCTTGCATTTCCTTAAAACCAGTAAACATAATTGTTTTTACTTATTTTTTAAAGATATAGATTTTATTTATTTATTTATTTATTTATTTATGTATTTATTTATTTATTTATGTTAGAGAGACAGAGAGAAAAAAAGAGAGTGAATGGGGCTCAATCTCACAACCCTGAGAGCACAACCTGAGCTGAAACCTAGAGTTGGACGCTCAACCGACAGCCACCCAGGTGCCCTGACATATTTGTTTTTAAATATGTGCTTATTGGTACTTCCAAAATCTGAAGTTTCTGATGATACATTTCTGAGTGTTTACTTGTTTATTTTTGACTATTTTATAGCTTATGAAAAAAGTAGTTGTGAGTGTTAATGGAGGCCTAGGATAAGTATGCTTTTCCAGAGAAAATTTGCATTTATTTCTGCTAAGTGCTTCAGTTGCCCTATCTCAGTACCTAAAACCCAACAAGTTCTCAGCCTGAAATTCTCTAGACCACACAAACTTTGCAAAGTTCCTCTGCAAATCCACACCATAGAGACTAGGGTCACACTTTCCTGTTTTTTTTTTTTTTTTTTCCTTTTCCTTTCCTTTTCTGCCCAGGTCTCCTTAATGCCAAGGCACCTTTCTGGGTGTCCCACTGGGGAGAAAAGATTTACTTTGGGTTTTCACTTCCCTTGAGGATTTCCCACTGTCATGGAGCAGGGTCTCTTATGCAGCCCTCTGCCCTGGGCAGGCCCAGCACCTTGACTTTTGTAGTCCCTGCTCTAAAAGGATGTCAACATCAACACTAACACCAGAAATCCACCACACCTGCAGATGATCTCAGGCTACAAGCATGTGTTCTCATGCTGGTCTGCTTACCTGAGTCAGTCTTCCTCTTGGATTGTCTCTTATTGTCTTCCCAGCTATTTTATATTTTGAGGACCTCTTAAAGGTATTTTGTGCAGCATGGTTATTTGTTATGAGAAGGAGGGTTGGCTGGAATGACAGAGCTCATCAGAACCAGAGATGTAGTCTCCTCCTCTACCTTGCAGAAAACTGAAAACTTTCCCACAGGCAAACTTATTAGATACTCTCTCCACATGAAAACTACAAAGGGGACGTCAGCATGTGGGATGTGACCTTCAGAAATAGTCATCATTAAAGACAGCTTATTCTAAAGGCAATTCCATCAGATCGAACATCCAACCCTACCCTAGCCTCCCTCAGGTAATGCGTGCGAGACTGCCTCAGGTTTAGAGCTTTTTCCTCTCCTCATCACACACTGAATCACTTTGGGGTGCCAACTCATCTTTGCTGTTTGGCAATATTATTTTCTAAGTTTTATGTCCCTCCAAATATTATCTATCTTTATGTTCCTCAGAACCCCTGACACTGTTTAATAAATGTGTTATTGAAATAAAGGTCCGATTTGCTCATATGTATAAATATACATATACATACATACACAGACATATATATTTATGCCTTCAACATGCATATTGGTTTAAACTCTATGAAAGTCATGTTATGTTCATTTTTTCCTCTGGGACTTGGAGAGGCATCGCTTCCTAATCGGTGATACACAGAGGGTGGGCATTTCTTGCTCTGTGGATGGGAAGTGTCATCGCTTACATGGTAGAGCACACCTTTGTTATTGGCAGCTGAATCCTGTCACGTGCTCTGTTCACCTTATCACTGTGGCTTTGGTATGCCTAAATGCAGGCAGGGAGGCTCATGGGTTCTACCCTAATATTTGGGGTGCATTGTAGTCCAAGAAATAAATGCTCAGCACCATATGGGCACGTAGTGAATATCAAATTATAATGGTGATAATAAAAATGATTTTTTATTTAATTAAATAAACTTTCAAGTGGAGTCAGAATTTTGATATCTAGTGGAAATGCTTTGTAAAAGCTGAATCTGCCTTCCTGCCCTCGTAATCGCACTAACTTGAATATAATTGGATTTTTATTTGAGAACCGAGGCTACAAGGGGCTTCAGGTCCCAATTAAATCACATTCCATCCAAAGTAGGTACTATAAGTGAACCTGCTTTCTTACGATATTGTCTTTTTTTGTTAAGAGACAGGGGGCATATGTTAATTTGAGGTCCTCTTCACTGGGTTTGACTTCCTTGAGTTTGGGGGGTGATCCCGCTGGGGCAGCATTTCCTGCTGCTTCCCTTTCTAACATGTTGTGTTGCAGAAATCCTTTTGCTTACTCTTTTCCTCCACTCCTTCTCTTGGTTGACTTAGTCACCGTTCACCAAAAAACTGTGCACATAAACGAACCCAAGTAACACTTGTCTAGGGACAGAGTTTCAAAGGTGGGACCCGTCATCACCAATGCTCTGAGATCTGTCAGCACCTTCGATAGGTATAACCACTATATTTTAAACTCTAGTTTTCTTAATTTGAAATTTATTGAAAGCATATTAGAAACTACAAATGGATTTTCTGTGAGGCTATAATAATATATGCAAATGACTTTAGAAGATAAAATGTGGAACACAGAAAATGCCCTTTCTGAAATCATTGCACTCTGACACTCCCATATGGTTAAGTTTGCATTGCATTTCTAAATGTCACGTAAGGAGAAGCTTCCAAAAACACAAAGGTAATTTGCTTAACTGCTTGGAACTTTAAAACAGAAAACTTCTGGCAAACACAAGACTGTCTGTGGGTATGGTTTGAAAGGAGAGATAAAAATATGTGGCTGGGAAATAATTCTCCATGAATCTAGTGTTTCTGCCTGTCTTCTGAGTATTGAGAATTTTGTTTGAGGATGTTCTCACAACAGGCAGCCTTGGAAAGATAAAAAGAATATCTCTCTCCAGAGAGATGGAGAGACATCTCTGCCCAGAGACATTCCAGCTGAAAGCTGGAGACATCTCTGCCCTCATCGGGTCAGTCTTGGTAGTCAAGAAGATGTGTCTCTCCAGAGGCAGGAGGGTCCGTTTTGTGGGCAGTCCCCAAAAGATCAGGGTCTCCTCATCACAAATTTCCTCAGCATCCACCTGAACTGCCTTGGCTTTGCCCCTGTGGGCCGGGGGTGGGGGTGGGGTGGGAAGGGGGACCTTTGTGAACACGAGGGGGGTGGGGTCCATATGGCCACTGAGCTCTTTGTTTCCTGGTCCGCCACATGTGTGGAGGTGTGATTAGTAATTCAGCAGCCACCAGCTTCTTAGGGGCTGCTGACCCCTGGGCATGTACCCAATTCATCTTAAAAGAAAGAGGTCATAAATATTTGAACAGAAATTCCTGCAACTTTCTTATTTAGCTGTGGATTGATATTTTCAGGTTCTTATAAAAATCAGAATATATCTGATTTTGGAACACATGAAAATAGGCATCTAGTGCCTATTTGTATCCCTAAAATCCATAGAACATCTCATATTTCAAGCACTTCCTTTAAACCATACTCTAAAATGCATTCTGAAAACCTGCTGTGTTTTGACAGGTCCTGGACCATCTTATTGTCTGAATAAAAGGAGTGGCATTGAGTGGGAGGTTTGAAAGTTGTTCTGGATGGAGGGATGTGGTCACATGGCTGGAAATCGCTGCTAGATCTGGTTGATGTCGTCAAGACAGGGAGTGGGGAGTTTACCGTTGTCAGTCGTCTATACCCGAGAGCTTCACATTCAACGTGAATTTCAATTTACCAAACTTCGGTCCCAACACATCCGCCCTGCTTGGGATCTCCCTCCACAATTTCTAAGCATTAGCATTTGGTGGGCTTGAAGTGGAACCAGACAACAGGATTTCAGGGTTTGGTGTGTCTCCTTTTATTATACTTTAATTAGGAATAGACTAGATTGAATCACTACACGACTGGAGCTTTATGTATTTGGCCGTAGTCAAATGTGTAAAGATAAATAGGGAGAAATCTGGGGAGAGCAGTACAGGGTCCTGGGCCGCGAGCTTGTCTGAAAGCAGGTCTGAGGACCAGCAGACATCGCATGACGGAGCCCAAATGTGTGCTTCCAAGGAAAGCCATATTTAGGCAGACTGTCACTAGTTAGCTTTTTCCCCGAGAGCCCACGAGCAGACGGCCGGCTTTGTGTAGGGGCTCTGCGCTGTGAAAGGATGGTGTCGGTTTTGCCCGGTGCCTCTGTACTGTGTGGAGCTGAACAGCGGCATTTTAATAACTCAATTTCTGATATTCAGAGCTTAGACATGGGCTCCAATTTGCACGTTTCTGGATTCGTTTCTGGCTTCGTGAATACTGGCCGATTTCTGAACATTTCACTATAATCGCAGGTGATTTCCCTGCTTCAATCTGCAGCGTTCCTGTTTGCCTGTGCGATTAAGGGGACTGGAAATGATTTTCTGCCAAAGAAAACTGCTGTCGATGGAGTTTGCCATAAGCAATACATATATTTTTTTCTTTAAAGGTGTTCTGAAATAGGTAATTGGATTGAAATTTTATTTTCTTTTTCTAAAAAGCAAAATATATTGATCTGCAAAAGGCTGTGTTTTATTTAAAACATATTCTTTAAAATCAGCCCGATTCGTGCTGTCTTACTGTAAAAGGTAATTGAGCTCTTGGGAATCGCAAAGCCAGAGACAGAGTCTATTAGGGGACATTTGGAAATTGTGTAGTTTTCCTGGAAATGACAATATTTCTGAAAACAGGCAGGAGTATGGAGCCATCAGAAGTTCTGGGACTGCCCACAGCTGCCCTTCATCGTTCCTCCTGGTAGAAATCTCCTTGATTAAGAAGGTTGGTAGAAACGTCTAGGGAGAGATTAGAGGGCGCAGGACGTGTGAAGAGAGAAAGCACCAGCTTGGTGCAGCCAGCAGAGCCACCGGGTAGCTCCGAAGCCGACCCGGTTAAAAGGCTCCTGTGCGTCTGTGTCTGAGGCCACAGGGCTCCAGGTCCGGGCACTCCAGGGGAACGTCCACCTCTGCTCCTGACTTCTGTGCTCTTATTTCCCAATTCAGATTTAACCCGTCACTCCCAGGTTGTTCTTTGCGGGTGTAGACTCAGTTGGATTACATGACTAATGATTTTTAAAGCGAAGAGTTCAGAACAAATGAATAAGAATAAAATGAGTCCTCCTCCACAAAAAGCAAGACAAATGAAGTTGGATCCCCTGAACTGACAGCGAGGCTCCATGTCAGCGATCGTGCTATTGTGTCTTCTAACACCCCCACTGCAATATCGACGACATGGCACCGACTGAGTGTTTCGGACTTACAGGATTTTAAGGTATGCATCCCTTTCCCTCTGACAGCTCACACGTGTTGGGAGTCTGGCCTGTTGGCTGTCATTCCCTCTGGGTTGCAGACCTATGGAGAGAAGAGGCTTCTGGAGAGCATTCATTGGTTTAAAACTCTTTATTGAGCACCTCCTGTGTGAAGGGTGCTGAGCACTGTTCTCGTTCTGGGATAGAAGATCAACGATCAAAGAGTCAAATCCTTGCTTTCACGGTGCTTCTGTTCTAGAGGGAGAGAGACAACAGCCGGGTGTGCCGCCTGCTAGCCTGCTGCTGCGAGGCCTCTGCACGTGTGACGTCAGGACGTCCTCCTGTCTTCACATGGCAGCCTGGGTATGTATCGGAGGGCTCTCTCGTCCTGTGGGCTTGCAGCAGCACGTCGTGTAAAGGGACGCCTCAAAGCCCCTGGGTCTCTTTTATGAAGATCTATAGGAGGACTTCCGCTCTCATTGCAAAACCCGGAAAAGTGTGCTTCTCATGAACATGCATTGCGGATTCTATGAATGTCTTTCTTGGGTCCGCGCTCCCCTTTGTTTTGGTTGTTGGAAGGTTCGGGCTGAATCTGTGTGACCTGTGTTTGCCTATCACGAAGCGCCACGTGTCACTGATTTCCATGAACCAATTACACCAGCTTTGCCACCTTTTCTGCTCTTATTTCCCTGGCACTTTGCTCTGCTCATTTGCATTCTTTACGTTACGCTTGTTATGACGGATCATCGTGAAGCTTTCTCTCTTTTCCCAGCAAGAGGGGCTATTGTGTCAGCTAGAGATTGGATTCATGAGAGAACACCAGCGAATCCAAGAGCAACGGTTTCAAGATGCTAAACTGATTGCCTTCCTCCGATGATCACAGTGAGGATTCTGGAGGTTGGTCCAGGTGTCCACGAATGACTTGAAGGAGTTTTCTGCACTTTTCTTGGACTTTCCTCCTTGAGCATCTGTGGTTACAGCCACGGGGAGCATTGTACCTGCTTCCAGACACAAAGAGAACTGACCACACAGAAAGAACTCACAAGTTGAGTCATAAGTCAGAGGGTTTTCAATGGGATTTCTCAGAAGCCCCAGCCAGTGACTCTCTCCTAAGTGATTAGCAAGAACTGTCTCAGAACCATTTCTAGCTGACTTCCTGTCTGTGTGTTGGATCATGTGTGATGGACACATAGCCACCCCAATAAAATCAATCTTCTGTTAGTAAAGAAGGAGGAGAAACGGAGATAGAGTAGATAAACAGCACTCTCTGACACAGGTATAAATAAATAAACAACTCTCGTGTTCCTTGTGCCACCACAATGTTTCATAATAAAAAATTTAGCATTTACATAGCACATTAAACCTTTTCAAGGGATTTTATATCTGTTTCCATAGTTTTATATTAGTTTGCTACACTTTTCTACTAAATCACTGGAAATATTTGTCACTTCCTATAACTATAAGAACTGGGAATTTTCATTCAAATGATTAATGATGTGCTTTTTATGTATTTCTCCTTGTTATTTATATAATTTCCTTAACCCAATTTCCTTCTGATAGTTTTTCCATTGCTAGACTAGATATTAATTTGACAAAATTTGCTAAAACCTTTTACAAATGCCATAAATCCCATTAGGAATTCATTATTCAAGATTCAACATAGAATGTGTTTTATAGAGCTCTTCACAGAGTCAGTAAGCCTGAGGCGATGGCTTTGAGATTTTGCTCCAAATAAGGGGCAGGCCACTCTTGCCTTGGGTCCCCACCACTCTGGGCAAATGCCAACACAATTTATTGCCAAGTAGAGAAGTGTTTGTCATGGAAAATGGGTACCAAATGAAAAAAACAGGAGGGCACCCTTCTCCTGGATTTCTTTAGAATGAAAACCTCGAGGTGGCATCTGGGTGTGTTTTTTCTCCTTCTTCCTGTCCTCATGTGTCCCTCATTTCTAACAAGCCACCAGCATTGGACAACCGCAGGAGAAACCCGGGCATTGCTCTCAGATGCTTCCTCTGTGTGTCCGTAGCCATCACCCTCCTTGGGAGCCGGGTCGCAGCCCCGCCTGCTGGGGTGAGCTCCCTGTGCTGACCCTCTGCCTTGTCTGTGCAGGTGCCGGCAGGTACCCCAGTTTGGGTACCCTGACACCCTTCTTCAGGGGAAATGACCACAGTTGGCACATCACTGATGTGCGGCAGCTCTCACGATTTAAATCTAATATTTCTCCTAGTCGGAGACTCTCTTTTCAAAGTCCTAAATACCACTAGTTGCTACAATTTCATCGTATTTTTATAGTCTGTGTCTTTTACTGAAAAGGAACGGAATTCTTTATCCCTTACTTTCTTTGTATCTCCAATTTGGGTTCTTGTTTCCCTCTGAAATGCTGACTTAAAGATAATTTTTGTTTAAGTAAGTTTTGTATATTTATTAAAACCCTTAATAAATTGTATGTTGTATTTTGTGGGTGGTTTCACATTTTTAAAAAAGATTTTATTTATTTGTCAGAGAGAAAGAAAGGGGAGAGAGAGAATGAGCAGGGGGAGGAGCAGAGGGAGAGGGAGAAGCAGACTCCCCGCTGAGCCGGGAGCCTGACGCGGGGCTCGATCCCAGGACTCTGGGATCATGACCTGGGCCGAAGGCAAACGTTCAACCAACTGAGCCACCCAGGCGCCCCTGATTTCACTTTTAATAGTGCACTTTACACATTAGGACATCGACTTCATTTTTATGGCAAATTTCACATTGAAGAAAGAGGTCTGGGAGTGTATCTGCCCAGGAGGGGAAGTGGTTGGGGCTGTGCACACAACCCACTGCCTAAAGGGCAGCTGGCTTGTTTCTTGCCATGCCTCAGAACTGGGTCAAGACAGCATTTAAAAAACAAAACCCAAACCCAAACCAAACCCACACTGCACCACTCCACTTTTTTGTCCTACCAGATTAGAAATAATACACACACAATTATAGCGTCGGTCTATTTCTAACTACTCGGTCTGAGATCACTCACTTCCCTTCAGCAGAGGCCCAGGCTAGGAGTCAAACCTGTGAGCTGTAGAAACCAGTTAAGTCTTCTCATGGCAATGGAACCACGAGTCCTAGAGTAAGGCCGGAGATTTTGTGTATTTTACTACCTTCCACTTACTACATATGTGTTGGATTGGCTTCCTCTGCACCTCCAAACTCAAGCAGACACAAGAGCATTTGCCAGATGAACTCTTGTTCCTTCGGTCTCTGCCCGTCAGGCTCAACAGAGTTGTCCTCCTTGATCAGAGTGCGTATTAGCAGGGGATTAAGAAGTGGGTGCCAGGCCCGGACTCCGGGGTGCTGAAGATGATGTACTCAGAGACCCTGGCTTTCCAAACCTTTACCCCGGCAGGAATTCTCTACCCCCTCCTTCGTACTCCACCTAACCCTGTTCATTTTTTTCTTCGTAACACTCCAGTAATTCATTCCATTTACCTGATTACGTCTGTCTCGGTTTATTGTGTTGTAAAGATTTGGGGTCAGGAACTGTATTTTATTCTCCATGTCGCTTGGGCATGGTCCTTGGCCAACAATAATAACAATTATTAACTGAACTAGTCAGCAGCAATTATTTGTTGAATTAATAGGATATTCAAATGAGAACCAGAGGTTGTAAAATGTGACTCCCCATAACAAAGGTCATTTCCCTTTGTTCTGTTTTATTAGATTATGAACTTTGCTTGGTAAAACACATATTTGTCCCTGAAGTCTTCTTTTTCTCCTCAAGTTATATTTGAGAGTAGAATTGGAAATACAAATTTTTCTAATAACGCTCTTCCTAACTTATGGGATTTGTGTGATCTCAATAAATAATGCCCTTTTTTTCCTCTGTAGTATGGAATGAGTTGAAAGGCAGGTAAAAGAGTCAGGAAGCTAGGATTCAGCTGTCACCTTCATGCCTGGGGGTCTGCATTGGAGGGTGTCTTTTGGAGGGGCGGTCACACTGGGTTTGCAGGCATGCCACGTCAGCATCAGAGTGCTGTCTACACGGGGGACAGCAGGACCCCAACCAAGAACACTTGTGTCCAGCCATAGTCTGGAGCAATAGTCTCCGAGGGCATCCCGCCAATTTACCAGTCAGATAATCTCCTGTCGGGTGGTCCCCAAAGTCTTCCAACTCACACTAAAAACATCATGTACCCCATCAGATATTTTAAGTCAACATCTAAAATTTTTCATTGTAATTTAAAATAGCTACAAAATATGTAATTTCTGGCATAGTGGAACTAGTGATATTGAAATAATAAAATTGATACAGAACTCTTTAAAATACAGCCAGTGGATTCTAAATGTAATAACTTTATGTTCACCATTATCCATTTTTTTCTTTAAATTTTTTTATGGTTATGTTAATCACCATACATTACCTCATTAGCTTTTTTTTTTTAAAGATTTTATTTATTTATTTGAGAGAGAGAGAGAATGAGAGAGAGAGAGCACGAGAGGGAAGAGGGTCAGAGGGAGAAGCAGACTCCCTGCTGAGCAGGAAGCCCAATGCGGGACTTGATCCTGGGACTCCAGGATCATGACCTGAGCCGAAGGCAGTCGCTTAACCAACTGAGCCACCCAGGCGTCCCACATCATTAGCTTTTGATGTAGTGTTCCATGATTCATTGTTTGTGCATAACACCCAGTGCTCCACGCAGAATGTGCCCCCTTTAATACCCATCACCAGGCTAACCCATCCCCCACCCCCCTCCCCTCTAGAACCCTCAGTTTGTTTCTCCGAGTCCATAGTCTCTCAAGGTTCATTTCCCCCTCTGATTTCCCCCCCTTCATTCTTCCCCTCCTGCTATCTTCTTTTTTTTTCTTAACATATACTGCATTACTTGTTTCAGAGGTACAGATCTGTGATTCAACAGTCTTGCACAATTCACAGCACTCACCATAGCACATACCCTCCCCAATGTCTATCACCCAGCCACCCCATCTCTCCCACCCCCCACCACTCCAGCAACCCTCAGTTTGTTTCCTGAGATTAAGAATTCCTCATATCAGTGAGGTCATATGATACATGTCTTTCTCTGATTGACTTATTTCACTCAGCATAACACCCTCCAGTTCCATCCACGTCGTTGCAAATGGCAAGATCTCATTCCTTTTTATGGCTGCATAATATTCCATTGTGTATATATACCACTTCTTCTTTATCCATTCATCTGTCGATGGACATCTTGACTCTTTCCATAGTTTGGCTATTGTGGACATTGCTGCTATAAACATCGGGGTGCACATACCCCTTTGGATCCCTACATTTGTATCTTTGTGGTAAATACCCAGTAGTGCAACTGCTGGATCGTATACCATTATCCATTTAAAAATACATGATCTGTTATGTGTCTAAGGGTACAGTTAAGTGTTGGGCATGTATATTCACACGTGTAAGTATTCTTATATGTGTATATGCGAGTGTATACATATATACACCAATAAATTCTGCTTTAACATTGGGAAATTTTTACATCCTTTATTTTTTTCCTTGACTTAACATTTCTATTATACCTCTACAGAATTTCATCCTAAGTTATATTTATGTTTGAAAATTATCAATTACTACATAACACACACATGCTTCTCCATATAGAAATTTGATAAGCGTGTAACAAAATATAAAGTGCTATTGGAAAACCATCTCTTAATGAGATAGATGGAACTTTTTGTCAGTTTGTTTTATATATCCATGGGATAAAATTACTTTCTGTTACAATTACTCAGGGTTCACATAAAGTGTATTTGATATTTTTTAATTTTCATAGATGCAGGACCTAAGATTCATCACTTTCATAGTTCTCATGAATAAGAAGACAGAGTTGGGAGGTGCTTGTGGTTGTGATGTCACTCTTTCTCAGAACTTTTTAAAGATTCCAATGTGTTATCATCAGAATTTATTGTTTTTTCAAATTCTTTTCCCTTATTATTATTATTATTATGTTCAGTTAGCTAACATATAGTACATCATTAGTTTTTTTTTGATTAACATATAATGTATTATTTGTTTCAGGGGTACAGGTCTGTGATTCATCAGTCTTACACAAATCACAGCGCTCACCATAGAATGTATTGTTGATGATGCAAGTCAGTTGACAAATGGATTTGACATTCTATTGATTTTATTGAAAGCAAAGAATGAAATCTGGCTGTGACTTAGTGGAAAGATGTATCACTCATTCATAAAACTTCTTTCCTTTTTCAAAATCTGAACAGTATAATAAGAAAGAGCGTTTTTCGCAAGATTAATCAAAGAACTTTTGTTGTTGTTATTATAGTTAAAGTCACCTTATTTAATCCAAAATTGTATGAAAGAGTTGCAAACATTTGACTATTGGCCCGGTGGGCTGTTGTAGTGGGGGTGTCAGTTCCTGCACTGCTCTTGTATCCAAGTCCTGGGGTCACCACCTCCTGTATGCTGACCCTGAGCTTGGCAGGTGACTCATCTTGGCCCACAGGACAATAGCAAATGTGACACAAGAGAGACTTGAAGTGTGCTTCACCTGGGGACATGCTCCCCCCAGTACTCTAGGAACCCCACCACCATGCGATTGAAGGTTAGCCTCGCCTGCTGGGTGGTGAGATGCATGGCCCATTCCTACCCAGAGCAGAGCAACGGCCATACAAGAGAGTGAGCCTCCCAGAGTCCGACCAGCACAGACAGCTGGACATGGACGCATCAACATGCGCAGACAGGAGAGGCCCATCCCGGCTCAAGTCTGCAGGACCATCCAGCTGGGCAGCCGACTGGTGAGCAGCAATAAATGGATATCGATTTAAGCCACTGAAATTTGGGTTGGTTTGTCACAAACAACAACCTGTAACTGATAAAAACTGTAACTGATGAAAGTGTTAGTTTCAATATATTTTTGTTATTTTCTTCATAACATGTTCCCATGTACTGTTCATATTAGCTACTTCAACTAGCTGTCCCTGTCTTCCATATAATCTTTTAGTAAAATCTGTTTTCATTTCCATATCAATCAGCAAAGTCAGTGTTATTTTCTGTGAACAAAAGACTGATACCCATTTTTCAACTTAAGAAAATATTTTAGTACACATTACCAAATAAAACATGTTAGATAAATTACAAAATAAGCCAGTATTTAAATTTTCTATACTTAATGATTGATTTATGTTTGAATAAGTCCTAAAATCAAGAATACATTTATATGCAGTAATTCTTTGCTTAATTTTAATTGTGGAATATACTATGTAGCTATAATTTTAACTGTTAATAGAATGAAAGATGATATAAATGCATGATATCCTTTGATAAATGTGTGTACGTGTGTGTGTGTGGAATAATGGTGTTCAGATTTTAGATATTCTTAAATGACCTTAAATTGTTAAAATTCATAAATAAGTCTACAGATTTCATGAGACATCATGATAAAACTTTTCTTATATCTTCAATGTAAAAGAAAGAAAAGAAGTAGTAAAAGCTTGGTCTGCCACCTAGCATGTGATTTTATTTTTTAATAGGAGGTAGAAAATTATACTTTTTATGGATGAAATAAGGTGAGGACTGACAGCATTAGAATAAGTGTTTTATGATATGATTTACTAAAATAGATTTTAACTACCTTTTTTTGAAGAAACGTATCTATTCTGAAAGAAATCATATAAAATTTTTATCCATGGAATTTTTTTCTGTATAATTGGAAAAGGAAAATCAAAGAAAAATGAAAACCCAGGATAGTGTTTCTGGTCATTGAGAAGAATAGTCATATCGCTAACCAATATTGATTGGCTATTTGATGGTGATATTTTCCCCCTGAGGATACGCATTGGGAATAGCTGGAAAAAATTCCTTTTATTAAAGTATAGAAAAAGGCCAATATTTAAGTGGCTCTCAGGAGTTTTAGTGGGAAATTTGAGCCTGTTTCCAAGAACATAATATCTTTTTTTTTATTTTTTATTGTTATGTTAATCACCATATATAAGAACATAATATCTTATATCCAATTTCCTGATCAAGACTTCCAGTGATCTCTTTATAGTTTTGGTAGCCAGGTCCATTTGCTCACACAAGGTGGTAAAGAAAACCTCTAAGAAGTGTTTGCAATAATTCAAGTTTTACAATATTTTTTAATTGACAGATGAAATGTTGAATTTTCTTAGGTCATTTCTCTGTAAACTATTAAAATACTTTCATACTGTTATCACTCACTGCACATCATCTTAGATTATAGCTTTGCATTCAGGGTATGTCTCTCTCCCTAGAGAATCTAGGGAAGATTCTTATTGACTTGTGGGCCCTTAAAGTCTATCATGAAACACATATTTAGTAGATAATTATTGAGTATAGGTTAAATTTTTATAAAACCATAAGCTAGCAAAATTGAGTATTTTAAAACATTTGTTTCCAGTTATACATATCAATTTATAACCCATATTAACCGTTTTGAACCCACTAAGAAATAAGATACAATATGCTCATTGACATTCCTGTATATCATGGTTACTGTACCTGTACTATGTTTTTCTTTTTTCTTTTTTAAGATTTTATTTATTTACTTGAGAGAGAGTGAGAGAAAGAGCACAGAGGGATAGGGAGGGGCAGACTTCCCGCTGAGCAGGGAGCCCACCTGGGGCTGGATCCCAGGATCCCAGGATCATGACCTGAGCCGAAGGCAGACGCTTAGCCGACTGAGCAGCCCAGGCGCCCCGGACTGTGTTTTTCTTCAAAAGCATATATCAAGGCTCAAGTTTTGATCTTGGTAATATATCAAGTGCAAGAGATGTTTTCGTACTTCATATGTGATTATTCACTTCATAAATATTCAGAATATTCAAATATTCTGTGGGCACCATTTATAGAAAAATCTATTCCTCTCAAATGAGAAAATCTCTCCTGGCAGTCTATACACAATTACAACATAAAGGACACTATTCAGTGTAACAGGAGCAGGGCTGTTATTAGCATTAATGGTTTCAATCCTGCCTCAACTGTTTACTAAGTGTCTAAACTTCACGTGTTACATGACCTCTCTGAATGTTAGTTTCTTCACCCATAATAATCATTGATCATGATATAAGCCCAGAAGGATAGAGAGTGTTACTTTTATTTAAAAATGGAGCTGAGGATTTTTGCATTAGGTATCATAGGGTGTTTGTCAGGATTAAATAAGAAAAAAGTGTGCTATGTGTGTGTGGATTGTGTGTGCGTGTGTGTGTGAGTGTGTATGTGGTGTGTGTTTGTGTATGTGGTGCATGTATATTTAAGAAACAAAACAACTTAACATCGAGACCTCTTTCTTGGAGTTGGTGCAGTTTTTCTCTCTTCAGACCTGATTGTTGGACTCTGGGAAGCGCATGCCGTGGGCACCAGCAGCCCTTGCCAGGTTGTGAGACTAGATCACAAGTCCAGGCTTCAATCCTCTCTGTTGGGACCGCAGAACCAGCTGGGGCTCAGGAAGCTTCATGCTTTGTGGGAAGCAGAGACCCTGATGCCTGGGGACTAGGAGCACTGGACAGGAGGGAGATGGCAGTCCAGATAAAATGGTGACTTTTACCTTGTCTGAGTGGGACCAGCGAGGCACAGTTCCACTTTAGACCGGTGTATGAAGTAGCAGCTTTATAGGAGGGCTAGCTCGGCTTCCAGAATGGAATGCCACAGGTGACTTCTACTGTAGATGGGAAAGGGACCAGAATATGCGAGATGCTGGAAAACACTGGGCTGAGTCAGACCTTCCACCAAAGTTAGCGATTTTATGTAAAGGAAATCAGCCAGCAATAGCACTCACACTTGACATGGGCTTATAATTTCTGCAGGTCTTTGAGGATCCATTTCAAAATGCATCATGAATAAAACCTTTATAATTTAGAATGCTTACTGATAATCTCAGATCAACTTTAAATCAAGATGAGCTATATCACAAAATAATTTTAGGGGAGATTCTCTTTAATGCATAGCACTGTCCAGCTTTATGCTACAAATACAGCTGGAGAGTGGATGAGATGGTGGGATCCCTCAGGGGCAGGAAGCATGCCCCCCACTGGCTCCCCACCTACTGGACTGGTCAGTGGGATGCAGCACACAGAAGCCCCTTCCGCTCATGACTCACGATAGTCCTGCAGCAGCCAGCTTAAGCGTCCCCCTGCATGAGCTCATCCTGCTGCATGGCACACGTCCCGATTCCTGCTCAACCCTGTCCCAAGGAACACTCACCCTGAATGCAGTGGGTAACCACCTGCAACTGCCAATTCCCACACATGCCTGTGAATTTTCTAAGATGTAGCACAAGAAAATGGTTGTGCCCATTGTGGAGGCATGTGGGCGTGGATTCTGATCAGTGCTCAGTGGACCTCTGCATCTCTCATCACATTTCATCCGTGTTCTGTCTCCCTCTCTTCTGTTGTCCTAACAACAAAGACAATCTACAGCTTCTCCCTTCTTTTGTCCTTTCCTCTCGGCACATTTTCTCCAACTTGAATTTGTCTCTTGGATTTTCCTCTTAATGTTTTTATTTCCATTTGATTTCTTTTCCTTACAAAAATAGATCCTCTCAGTCACATTATTGCTCAGTTATATGTATCAGTACTTTGTACAAACTCGCCACCATATAACTTGTCTATTTACATGTAAGCCTGTCTGCAGCTCTTCCTAGGCAAATGTCTTGCATCTTGTTTGTTTCTTTTTTTAAGATTTTGTTCATTTGAGAGAGAGAGAGAGAGAGAGAGAGAGAGAGAGCACATGGGGGGAGGGGCAGAAGGAGAGGGAGAAGCAGACTCCCTGATGAGCCAGGAGCTCGATGCGGGGCTCCATCCCAGGACCCTGGGACCATGACTTGAGCCGAAGGCAGGTGCTTAACTGACTGAGTCGCCTGGGTGCCCCATGTTTTGCATCTTGTAATTTTAAAACTAGTGATTCTTGAAATTAAAGAGTTTAATAAATATTTATTGAATGAATGCTAGATTATATGTGTTAATTTTTTTGATCTTTTTCATCTCAAATCTTAAGTAGGACAGTCTGGTACAAAACAGTTTCTTTGAAACCCTCTGCAAAGCTGTTCTTTATTATGTAATAACTGTAAACAATATTAGATACATTAGTAGATAGAATGTCATGTCTATTCAGTCCAGACTTTGAAATTCTCTTGTTCATGATTCTGCACTGTGCCCAAATACACATTTTTCTTTCGCCCTATCAGTCATTAAATTATTTCCATTTTTATCTTCTTCTAATACAAATACCTCACTCATTTATTATTCTAGTGATTTATCATTTCTTCACTGTGTGCAGTTCATGTCCAGGTATGTGTCGCCCTTTGCTGTCCATCTCGAGGAGGAAATTCTAGAAAAGTGCTGTCCGGTACGGCCTTCAGCAATAAGGAACGTGATGCATACCTGTGCTGTCCAGTAGAACAGCCACCAGCCACACGCGGCTACAGAGCACTTGACATGTGGCTAGTGTGACTCAAAAACTGCATTTTAATTTTTATTTAATTGAAATAAAAATATAAATTCACATAGCCATGCACAGCTGGTGTTTATCATATTGGACAGCACCATTCTAGAAGGCTTAACTTCCCATCACTCATGTCCAGTGCAAAGTGCTGGCAGTGACCATCACTGCTTTCTATGTTTGTCTCACAGGTGCCTTTATTTATCCTCCAAAAACTAGGGCTTTCTATAGAAATGGCTTTGATATTTTTGATTAATGCAAAGGTCATCTCTTTTTAATTTCTGACAATTTCTCAAGCATTCTTGTATATTAATGACAAAGGAAGTAATGGAAAAAAAATCCAGAGCATAAAGACAATGTAATTTTATTTGAATTTATTTCAATTAGAAATCAGATTGAAAATTAACTAGTTGATCTATATTTTATTTTAAATTATTTGATTTGTTATCTGTAAATTTTCTACGTTTATTAACACGAGTATCAGAAAGGGCTTTTAAATGGGTTCCAATGTCAGTAAGGTATTTTTTATTGTTTTAGTTCTCCGGCCATTTTTTTTTTTAACTAAAATAAAAACTTATTTAATTTTCCCTGACCTGACCTCTCTCCTGGCAACCATTTATACAGGAAGAAAAAGCAGAAAGGGAGGGCACATTTTGAAGCATGGTGTGTCTTTGTGCGCTCTCTGCTAGAAAAGCAGGAATAAATTACAGGAGGGGCAACATGCTTTCATTATCATGTTAAAAACCCAAATGGATAATGCTAGGTTGCTATACAGTCAAGGATCACTATCTGTCTCATTTTTAACACAGACATTTTGCTTTTAATAATGTGTTAATGGGAGGAAACATGAACACCATTTGTGTAATTCTTTGTTCTTACTGAGGAATAACTGATATTATCTAATGAATATGCAAATAACTCAAGGCTCCTTATTAATTGTGTCTAACCATCTGTTCCTGTAAAGAGCACTTGAATATTTGCCACATCACACTATATGAATGTGTGCAGAGAACTGTTAAGGAAACTTGGAGCAGTCAGTCTATATATTTTAACGAATCTGTGGTTTTATTACCATCAATAAATGAGGCAGCCTCCCTAAACTGAAATTAATTGTTCAAATGAGATTTTGGGGGGCTGATATTTTAAAAGCAAAATTCTAAGAAGTATATTCGTGTTTTAAATTGCTTAACCCATGAATTTTAAGATCCTAAGATTTTGAGTAGAACCCAGCTTATATGGTCTGAATCTGAAATAGAACTGTGTTGCTCCTATATATGCATGAGTAATGTAACCTACTCACATTTATTCAGGAAATTTACAGTACGAAATATTTTCTGCTGGTATCTTATAAAAGGTAACCGATAGCTTTGATTTTTTTAAAGAAGGGTGAGAAAAAGTGCAAACCAAATGCTGCTGTAAAGCACCACTCTACTGAAATTTCAGAACATAAAAGGGAATTGGAAATGTTTACTTCTATTTTTTACCTCGCTTCTCCTCAAGCTGGAAATTCTGAACTCCGCTTTAAATGGCGGTTGACTATTTTTCATAATTTGTGCTTTGCAATCTAAGTTGACTGCTGGCTACCATAATTAACTACAGTGTTTTTATCTTTTGTCCACAGGAGAACTTTAAGCAAATGGAAAACTGTGTTTGACTTTATGTTTATCTCTGTGTAAGGACACATGTTTTCCATCTTTCTAGATTACAGTTCTTTATAAGTCAAATGCAATTTTGTTGTATATCTGGTGTTCATTTATGTTTAAACTAGGGAGCACGTTAACGCATTCCTATCACAAGTAAAAATTCTTCTTTACATTAAGTGAACAAATCACTGGACTACTGCTTTGTGATTGATGACCTGAATAACTCAATTTTTTTCTAGCCTTATTGAAGTATAATTGACAAATAAATTACTCCATTTGCAATATCTTGGGAGCAGGAAGAATAGACAAATAGCTTCAAATATGACCCAGTTTTTCTCTGGCCTTTCTACTGCTAAACTGGACTTTCTTACTTCTAACAAAGTAAAATTTTCCTCTCCAGAAGTGTGTACGGTTATTCCCTTTAAGGTAATCTTTATTGGTCAGTTTTTTGAGACAGCTAGTCATGACAATATTGTGACTTTTCTTATTTTCCCCGAAATATCAAAGTTGGGCTGTATGTGATGCTAATGTTTGTGCTTTATGGTTCCATTGCTTCATTTATATTCCATTTTTGTTAGATTCTCAAAGTTTCCATATTGTTCAGTTAGTTAATACAGAGACAAATTCGATTCTTCATTATTTTCTTGTTAATGACTCCCATTATACCAGTCTTTTGGTTATATGATGAAATTGCTTTTTTTGAAAGTTGTTTAGATGTTCACTGTATTTTCCATTATTGAATTTCTCCAAGTAGTATTATAAATGTTGGCCATTACATCTTAACAAGTCCCTCACGTGTTCTGTCTTTTTTTGTAACTGCACAGTCCCTGTTCCTGATTTCCTTACCTCTTGCCAGTACTTCCACAATGCTTTCTGTCTTTTCTTTTTTTTTTAAAGATTTTATTTATTTATTTGAGAGAGCGAGAATGAGAGAGAGAGAGAGAGCACATGAGAGGAGGGAGGGCCGGAGGGAGAAGCAGACTCCCCGCCGAGCAGGGAGCCCGATGCGGGACTCGATCCCGGGACTCCAGGACCATGACCTGAGCCGAAGGCCGTCGCTTCACCAACTGAGCCACCCAGGCGCCCCACAATGCTTTCTTTCATCTCTCTGCCTCTATGCCATCATCTCTCCAGGCTCTCCGGAACAGCACACACCCTTCTCTGTAAACCAATATTATTCTTATGCATTTTTGTCTTTAAAAATTCTTCCAGAAATTCCAATTACACCTAGGCTTTTTCAGTGTGGTGTTTGGTGTCTTCTGTTCTGTGATTCCCACCTGCCCAAGGGAAGAGGAGAGACTCTTCGATCCACGATCACCTTCGGTTCCTCTCCTCTGTACCTCTGCATGTGGGCTTACATGGTGTCCACGCCTTCTCTGCAGTTGGAGGTCGTAACAAAACGTTAGCCTATTTATACATCTCAAAGTTCTTTTATTTGGCTGTATTTGAGTTTCTTGTGTCCTTTGTGTGCTTGTGAGTCTCTGAAGGTGAGAAATGGTGTCTCACTCGTCACCTGCTGATACTACTTTTCATAGCACCTTTTACCTGTTGTCCCCTACAAGCAAGGTTCTAGGAAATTTTTTTAAATTGTATTTGTTGCTCACAGTTTTTATAACTAAAAGAAAGTGAAGGCATAACTAATAGTTTTTCAGTCCTTTAATTGTGACTTCTGAACTTTACATATGGATTTTTTTTTCTTTTTTTAGAAGGGGTTAGGGGCTGAGGAAGAGGGAGAGAGAAAATCCCAGGCAGGCTCCACCCCCAGTGTGGAGCCCCACATCGGCTTGATCTCATGCCCCGGGCATCATGACCTGAGCTGAAACCAAGAGTGCGATGCTAACTGGCTCAGCTGCCCGGCTCCCCCTTCCATATGTACATTTTCAATTCAGAGGTATAAATAAAAATATCACTTTTCAGCTAAGTAAAAACATGATCTTCCAGTTATAGTGGGTAGTCTCTTCAAGAAAAAAATACAGTGTGGCCCACTGAAATGCCTTCAAATGTACATGGGAAACAGGTCACCCTGTGCGTGTAATACTGGTGATCGTCAGTTGATTCAAGCATCAGGAGCCATGCCAAGGGCTCTTCATCATTAGGTGTAGTCCTTGCAGCTACCACACAAAGCAGACTTATTCCCTCTGTTTTCACAAGCAAGGGTTTTGGGGTTCATGAAAGTTGAGTGGATTCCAAAAACTATAGAAACTGTAGGTAAAATAGCAGAATATCTATGTTGCTTGTGCTATTCATGGTTCTTTCTTGGCTGTTCGAGGCTGTCTTTTGGGAAGGCATCCAAATACTGACTGTCTCCTGGTGCATGTTTGTAGGCTCCTCACAGATCTCTGGTAGGACCTCCCTGCTAAATCTTTGTCTGATTTAAGGGATGTCTGCTCTGGCTGACCTCTTGCAAACTCCCACCAGCTCCTGCCCCCAGCACTCTATCCCTGCCTGGAATTCCCTTGCCTTGGAAATCTTCCTTCTGGGAATGTCTCCTGTAATGCTACTAACACTTAGCTCTTTTCCACGAAATAGCCTCGGGTCTTGGAAAGCTCATGCATCCTTGTCCTCTGAGAACCACGGATTCTTCTCACTGCTCCTTTCTCTCCTCGCTCCAATATTGTGGGCTGCTCTTGAAAGCCACCTGTTGTGCTCCCAAACTTCAGGGGACAGAGGTCAAGCTCTCCCGAGAATTCCTTTCTATAGCATCGGCTGCAATTGTAAATTTTTACAGCCCTGCCAAGAGTTTACATTACTAGAAGACACCACTGAACATCTATGAGTCTCAATTTACCCAGCTTTAAAATGGAGAAAATAATAAAATGCACTTCATAAAGTTGTGAAGATTGAATCAATTCATGTAAAACACTTAGAAGAACATCAAGAACATGGCAAACATTTAAAATTGATGATGATGATGATGATGTTGATGATGGGTGTGGTGTTTCTTCAGTTTTCCTCATTTAGATCGAAGGAGCACCCTCTTCATTTCCTTCCCCTACAACATAGCATCCTCTATCCCTATAAGTTCCCTTCAAGCAAATCTCTCCAGTATAATACTAGAATTCATTATATGATATAAACTCTAAAAGAAGATAGTAGGAAGGGAAGAATGAAGGGGGCGAAATCAGAGGGGGAGATGAACCATGGGAGACTGTGGACTCTGAGAATCAAACTGCGGGTTCTAGAGGGGAGGGGGTGGGGGGATGGGTTAGCCTGGTGATGGGTATTAAAGAGGGCACGTTCTGCGTGGAGCACTGGGTGTTACGCACAAACAATGAATCATGGAACACTACATCAAAAACTAATGATGTATGGTGACTAACATAACATAATAAAATTTAAAAAATGTAAAATAAAAACAAAGGATCTCAAGAAACAACAACAACAACGACAAAAAACCTAATGATGTAATGTATGGTGACTAATATAACATAATAAAATAAAATAAAAAAAAAAAACCTCTAGAGTATTATGTTTCCTGTCCAGTCTGGCTACCTTATAGCATATCCTCTAGGACTGTAAATGTTTCTCTCCTTAAAACATAAGGCACTTATGACCTCTCAGCTCTGAGACCTCAGCTGAAATACCAAGACATTGAGAAAGACTCCTTTCATGTTGTTTTATAAAGAAAAACACAACTTCTCCTGTGACTTAGCCAGAGTGGTGGTGATATGGACTGAACAGGCTCTGGCATCTGGGGAGACTTTCTAATTAAAGTCTAAGTAGAACAAAAATGTCCAACTTCTTCTGCTTGGGATTACTGCATTGCTCATACTCATTTGAATCTGTACGTGTGTGGAAATATGGAGGAATTATACCACTTTCTAAATAATTGATACTTAACCAAGGTTCTCAAGGACAATGAGATGTCTGTGAAAATTTGCTATCTGCCAACAAAACAGAATAACAAATCAAGTGGTGGAAGGAAGATGTTCACTAATCAGAAGAGAATTGTTAGATAATTTTAAGTGTGTTCTATTATTGAACAATATTAGAAATACTTCAGATAGTATAGTAGAATCCTTATCATGACCTTCTAAGTCATGTTGATTGATGCTTTATAGGCTCTTTAGGTAAGAGTTTGACAGTTAATCTTATAAAGATAAATATACAGTTATCAAATGACTCTTCATTCCCACTTCTGGACGTTTAGGGGAAATAAAAACCTATGTTCACAGACAGACTGATATGCAAATGTTTATAACAGATTCATTCATAAACTTCAACATTTGGAAATGACCTAATTCTTTTCACCAGAGAATTGATAATAAATAAACAATGCAACCACATACTATACAGTCGTAATGAGAACAACATGGGTGAGTCTTTCTTGTGTTATACTAAGTAAACGAAGTCAGAATTATGCAAAAGTTTGCATTCTGTATGATTTCATTTATATTACATTCTGGAAAAGGAAAAACTAGGTATGGAAAGCATATCAGTTGTTCTGGGGCCTGGGGGTAAGGAAAGGGGGTCAGAGTAGAAGGGACCTGGGTAATTTTTTGGTGCACTGGAACTGATCTGTATCTTGATTATGATGGTTACATTACTTTATTTATTTGTCAAAATTCATAGAACAATATGCTAAACATCATGTGATTTTAAAAAGTGGAAAAAGAGCATTACAACAAATAGATTACAAAATAGAATATACATAGAGAAATTCTAGGCAAGACAAATTAAAAAACCCAACCTGCTTTGTATTAGAGACCAAGAAATAAGTGAGCCCAAAAAAGAAATTGCAGTATTATCAGACATATATGATCATCCATCTTCACACACTCTACCTCCTACCCCCAAAAGAAAAAGTACCTATGAATTTATCCATATTTATTGGTAGTTTATTTCACACTTGGCTTAAATAGTTTATTCAAATGATAGTTTTGGTGTTACAGAATAACAATTAACATGTGTGTAGCATTAAAATGGTATATTGCACATATCCCAAGTACTGTCTTGTGCTTTACATTTGGTTTACACAAAAGTCCTATTAGGTAGGGATTCAGAAGTTATTATTACAAACATCTTACAGACGAAGAGAAGGTGAGCTAAACTCCCTTAACTAGGTTATATGTCGAATAAGTGGGTAAAAAAAAAAAAAGGAAAATAACTCCATTTATTCCAGAAAGAAAACATAGCTCTGAGAGCAAGTAAGAAAAAAAAAAAAAAAACAACAACAACAAGGTACAAAAAGGAAATAATGGACAAATTGCACTTATGAATATAAATCAATATTCTTGAAACATTATCAAATACAATTCAAGAGAACACTCACAGAGAAAGTAACTAAGGACATCAATAAGTCAATTAAGAAAAGTTGAATGCTCATTTCAATACATGTTGAAAAGTATTTCCAAAAGTTTAAAACTCATTGTTCATTGTGTTAGAAAAAGAAAACACACTTTTTTAGTATAATAAAAACATATCTGAGAGTCTCCATTATACCTATTTGTAGTGCAGCCTAGAAGAGGCTGGCAAGAATTAACTCAAAATCAGGGTCCATACTACCACCATTTTTATTCCATGTTGATCTGGAAATGCTGGCCAATTTGTCAAAAAGCTTTAAAAATGGCTTTACCTCTTGATTCAATCACCACGTTTCCAGAAGGAACTTTATTCCAAGGAAATTATCTCAAATTTAGAAACAAGTTTAGCAAACAATCCATAGTAGAGTCCCTTTGGCTCTGATCCAAGGTCGTTTGGCACTTTGTATCCAAATGATTCATTTAAACGTTTGCCTCCCCATGACAGCAAGCTCGGTGAGGATATGTGTCTACTACCAGTGGTCACATATCACACCTTCCAGCTACCTGTATTGAGCAAAAGTATAAATGCTAAACATTGCAGTATTACTTACAATTATGAAAAACTGGGCATTGCCAAATTATCCAAATACTGGAAATGCTGTATGAACTATGGTGCATCTCCTTGAAATATGAAGGCCATTAAAATTACATTTAAGACAAAATGCCCATTGATAAAATATTGTAATAAATGGGCAGGCCATAAAGTTTCTAACTTTAAACTGGAAGAATATGCATTGAAATATTAATTGTTTGCTGTGATACCCGCAGCTTCTTTTTTCTGTCTCTCCGTGCTTTGATGAATAAGTTTGCATTGTTTAGGTAGGGAAAGAAAAAGCATTTAAAAATAAAAATAGCAATTCGTGTTTTTCTCCTGTTTATTCTGTAAATACTGCATACCACAAGCAGATTAAAGAAATGGTCTCTATAATTAAAATGCAACATTGTTAGTATATGTGAATGTCTAAGACACGGGTAATTTGCTACATTAACTAAGAGGAATTTAACTTATGGTGTAATTTTGTGCCTGTTACAAAAATAAAACATGAAATTTTTGTTCATTGTAATGAAGGGACTGACTATATACATGTAAGAAAAGCAATGGCCACACAAATAGTAATTTACAAAATGAATGTGAGATATTCATGTGAAGCTTTTTTTTAATTTTATTTTTTTTAAGATTTTTTAATTTATTTGACAGAGAGAGACTGTGAAAGAGGGAACACAAGCAGGGGGAGTGGGAGAGGGAGAAGCAGGCTTCCCGCTGAGCAGGGAGCCCGATGCGGGGCTCGATCCCAGGACCCTGGGATCATGACCTGAGCCGAAGGCAGACGCTTAATGACTGAGCCACCCAGGCGCCTTTTATGTGAAGTTTTAAGAATGGAATATGTAGGTGGATTAACAGTGGACTGAGGTCTATGCTGTAGATTTATTTCAAATAGTCTTGATCTCTCATTGAATCCAGGGAAAATCCACAGGATTTATTTATAACATGTTTTTAAGATGCAGGGCATGTAAATTTTATGGAATAATTTTCTGCAGAGTTTCTGTAAAGCAGATTTCTATTTTTGAAGTTCTGATGTCACATGTGACTTTCAGAAGAATTTAAAATGTGCTCCTCTAGAAAGAATTTTGACCCGAAAACATTATGATGTTTTAAAATAAACTTCCAAAACAATTTTCTTGGAAGAAAAAAATAGGATTTTCTTCTACATTACCAGCTCAAAATACTATTGCAAAATATAAGGTTATTTAATATTTAATATAGTAGCTTTTGAGAATTGAAAACCCCCAATTCCAATGATTTAAGTAAATCTCACCTTATGAAAAAAAATTAGTTTCTATAGTCTCCCTTCCCTTCATGGACTTCTCTGAAAAGTTCTAGTTTTGTAACGGGGATGCATTTTTGCAGATTGAAGGGAAGTTTGCAATATTTTCTGGACAAATAGCTAGGGCAATTGTTCAACATATGAAAATTAATGATGTGCCTGGTGTCAACATATGGTTGCCTGTCTTGTATGCCTTCTCCCCATTTAGGAAGTAAATCCCTAGAATAATGAGGCAGCCCTGCCCCATTTTCTCCTTGTCCCCGGAGCACCTGCAGCCTATGGGAGCAAGCTAAATTTCAATATGGCAGAGCCAAAAGATCAAAGGAAGCTGGGTCCTTGCAGGGCATGGAGCTGAACATTGGCCCTGGGTCCTGGACACACATACTGTGTTCACATGAGAAATAAATGTTCACCTAATTTAATCAGTGATAGAGAATTTGGTAGTAGGAAATATATTGTACCTAAAATGTGACAGTTTGCATAGGGGAGGAGGGAGGGTTTTGTTACTCATTATGTAATTGACCAGAAGTAAATGATATGGAAGCTTAGCAGATTTTGAGAAAAATCTGCTACTATATAAAATTGAAGTCTGGTCTTTAATAGCCTATGAAACCTGGAGTCCTTGGAGTCTGTGGTCTAACCGGACACGGGCTGCAAAGCTGCACGGCCCCACGAAGGGCCACTTGCTCCAAGCCCCACTCCAAAGGGCCCCTGGAGGACCAGGCTGTGGTTGCTCATCCACGGAGGAGAACCTTGGGCTTTGGGAGGAGCTCACCCTGAGTGTCGGGCCATTTCTTGGGCAGGATTTGCTCATTTCTAGGGACCGGTAAATGCTAGATGTGTCCCCACCCCAAAATGCCAGTTTTATTGCCTTTCTCCTGCTCCTTCTCTGCCGTGGTACCTTGGATACATTGGGGGAAGATAATTTGTCTTTGGGTTTGTTTATCACACAGCTGCAAGGAGCTGCATCTGAACTTAACCCTCCAACACTATGGCAAGTATTCAAACCATCATCTTCCCATTAAATATAGCACAGCAGAAATGTCCTAACAGCTCTTCAGAGCGGTTTTTCAGGAAATGAACAGTAAGGTCCACTTTAATTTTGAAGTGAAATATTTAACTGCCTTTTTGGAAGAGTGTATATAATAATAGTAAGATACCCAGGCATGTTCCTGGGTGTGCTGATTAAGTCCTCTTAGTATCAGCAGCATGATAGTAGTAATAAGAGCTATGCATATGCTGAGAGTCTGGGACTCCCATACCTGGGACTTAGAGCATCCCTTAGGTTGATCCCGTTGAGGTCCTCACTGCCATTTTGGAGATGAGATAGGAGGTGAGCTACCCTGTCCCAGATATTTCAGCTGTAATGGGACTTAAAAGAAATCCAGCTCCTATCTCCTTGGCTTGGAACCCTCCGTACTGTGCACATAACTACAAAATCTTTTCGCTTCCTAAATATAGCAACGTGAGAGACATCAATCTTAGCTGATCTAAATGTGCTTCGAAATGTCTAGAATAGGGAAAAGTGTTTCATTTTCCCTAGCTATAATGACACCAAATCTTCACCATATCTATGAGCATGTTGACTCTTGGCTGGGCCGGAATCACCTTGTTTTGTCAGATTACTCACCATGTTAGACATTTTACAGAATACAGAGTGCACAAAGGCTGTGCCTTTTTATGAGCTTATATTGTTTTGGAAAGAACACAAACCTAGCTCATTAACTCCTAATGGCTGCTTTAAAACACAGCTCTCCTCCTAATTGTCCAGCAATAGGTAGTTGGTTACATGAATTATGTATATCTTACAGTGTGTAGCCATTAAAAAGTACATTTCATGAGAATATTCAGTAGCATTAAAATTCACTTATGATCATTTGGAAGATGAAACATTGAAGTCATTATAAATAGGTATACCGTTTTCCTCTTTTAATTTAAAAACACGTAGATGGATAAGCAACAGAAAGAGGCAACTCAGGATGGTGGGATTTATGTGATTTCTAATTTTTCTTCCTTCAGCTTGCTTTATTTTCTAAAATTTCTACTAAGAATGTAATTTCCAATGAGAAAAATGCTATTTATTATGATTGCTTTTTGTTTTGGAAAAATAATATGTACTTTTTGAAAAATGTAAAATGACAAGGAAAATGTGAAGAAAGGAAAAAACATCTAAAATCACAAAATCACCTGGAGAAAACTTGTGTTGCATTTTGATGACCAACTCTACAGTTGCTTCCCAATGCATATTCTCACTAACCCCTTCTAAGTGGGGTCATATTAATGATTGCTCTTCCCTAACTCTTTCTTTTCACCTAACAACATACTGTGGAACTCTGCATTTGTCAATAAAATAATGACATCACCAACTTTATTAGAACCTAGGGCATATTATATGAGTGCATCTCAATTTTCTTCACTGATTCTTAATTAATGGAAATTTATTTTTTCTCACTTATAAGCCATACTTATTAAATGTTTTATCTATACATATATATTATATATATAATATACATATATATATTAACAGGGGAGAGAGGCTCAGGGGGAGAGGGGCAGAGGGGGAAGGAGAGAATCTTTTTTTAAAGATTTATTTATTTGAGAGAGAGAGAGCTTGAGGGGAGGGGCAGAGGGAGAGGGAGAAGCAGACTCTGCACTGAGCACAGAGCACAACCCACCTGTGGCTTGATCCCATGACCCCAAGATCATGACCTGAGCCAAAATCAAGAGTCGGATGCTTAACCGACTGAGCCATGCAGGCTCCCCATGTATTTATATAGTTTCAAATTAAAAAAAAAATTGAAAAAACTTTCTTGCATGTCCCTAAGTTGCAAGTCCACTACTTGGCTGAGGAAAATGGGCCCTCTCGGTGAAAGCTGTCCCAAGAGCCATGTGAGGGGGATGGTAATTTTATAGAGAGAAAGCACAGTGTTGCCATCAAAAGAAAGAAGAATGAGTGTTGAATGAACAAAAACACACATTTTCACTTAGGTTTGTCTCTCCTGCTCCAGTTCAAAGAATGAACATGTGGTATGTGTGGGAAAATGTGCATTGAAACACAGACTCTGTGCTGAGACCAGGTCCCCAGGGGCCCTGTGCCCGCGGAGGGTGAGAAGAGCTGCTCTGAAGGGGTGGCAAGCCATCTGACTCCAAAGCCACCCGCACGTGGCACGTGGCCGGTCCGCAGCATGAGCCACTGTCCTGCACAACCAGTCATTCTTTGGTCCCATGTGCGCCCTCCTCCGTCTACTCTGCTGTGTTCATTCTGAGCTTCCACGAAGTTAACTCCTTCTCAGACCCCCTCTAACTGCCTTTGGCTGACGAAACAAAACCCTCACTCCTGGTCTGGCCTCGTCCACAGGTGAGTGCACTTCTTCTAGAGGCCGGGAGTGCCCTGTGGCCTGCCCATGTCCCCTCATGCAGGGCTCCGAGAGGCAATGATGGGAATTCCCATTCCCCAGCCGAGGGGCTACGACCTGCCTGGCTTGGTATTTAGGACAATCTCCATCTCGGGAGGCAGTATTGCTCTGGAACCGTAGACTTGCCTTTACCACGGGTGCATGCCCATCACACCTTCACGTCCCGCTCTCCATTCTCAGCTAACCTGTGGCAGAGCGGATGTCTAATTCACATGCTTTCTCTCCTTTAACGGAGGCCATATTGTGACTCCAAGCCTCCCCAGATGATTTACTTAAACGTGCATGTGAGATTTAAAATGAAAGCGTTTCCCCAAAGAAGCCTCAGAGATGCTCCGAAGCTCTTCTGCCTGCGGAGTCCACCCTTCTACCTGTGTGTGGAAACAGGGAGGCCAAGTAGGAGCAAACTGAAAACTCTGTCCCTAACTTATGGGTTGAGTCTTGGGTCTGGGCTGCCACAGAAATGAAATGAAATTCTTTTTTTTTTTTAATTTTTTG
This sequence comes from Eumetopias jubatus, assembly GCF_037043125.1. NCBI lineage: Eukaryota > Metazoa > Chordata > Mammalia > Carnivora > Otariidae > Eumetopias > Eumetopias jubatus. The sequence continues at coordinate 3,105,385 of NW_028274815.1, forward strand.
TTCTGTTAATCACCATACATTACATCATTAGTTTTTTTAAATTTTTTATTGTTATGTTAATCACCATATATTACATCATCATCATTAGTTTTTGATGTAGTGTTCTATGATTCATTGTTTGTGCGTAACACCCAGTACTCCATGCAGAACGTGCCCTCTTTAATACCCATCACCAGGCTAACCCATCCCCCCAACCCCCTCCGCTCTAGAATCCTTAGGTTGTTTTTCAGAGTCCATCATCTCTCATGGTTCATCTCCCCCTCTGATTTACTCCAATTCATTCTTCCCTTCCTGCTATTTTCTTCTTCTTTTTTTTTTCTTAACATATATTGCATTATTTGTTTCAGAGGTACAGATCTGTGATTCAACAGTCTTGCGCAATTCACAGCACTCATCATAGCACATAACCTCCCCAATGTCTATCACCCAGCCACCCCATCTCTCCTACCCCCCCACCACTCCAGCAACCCTCAGTTTGTTTCCTGAGATTAAGAATTCCTCCTATCAGTGAGGTCATATGATACATGTCTTTCTCTGATTGACTTATTTCACTCAGCATAACACCCTCAAGTTCGATCCGCGTTATTGCAAATGGCAAGATCTCATTCCTTTTGATGGCTGCATAATACTCCATTGTGTATATATACCATCTCTTCTTTATCCATTCTTCTGTCGATGGACATCTTGGCTCTTTCCGCAGATTGGCTATTGTGGACATTGCTGCTATAAACATTGGGGTGCACGTACCCCTTCAGATCCCTACATTTGTATCTTTGTGGTAAATACCCAGTAGGGCAATTGCTGGATCGTAGGGTAGCTCTACTTTCAACTGGTTGAGGAACTTCCATACTGTTTTCCAGAGTGGCTACACCACCTTGCATTCCCACCAACAGTGTAGGACGGTTCCCCTTTCTCCACATCCCCGCCAACATCTGTCGCTTCCTGACTTATTAATTTTAGCCATTCTGACTGGTTTGAGGTGGTATCTCATTGAGGTTTTGATTTGGATTTCCCTGATGCCGAGCGATGGTGAGCACTTTTTCATGTGTCTGTTGGCCATTTGGATGTCTTCTTTGGAAAAATATCTGTTCATGTCTTCTGCCCATTTCTTGATTGGATTATTTGTTCTTTCTGTGTTGAGTTTGATAAATTTTTATAGATTTTGGATACTAGCCCTTTATCTGATATGTTATTGGCAAATATTTTCTCCCATTTTGTCGGTTGTCTTTTGGTTTTGTTAACTGTCTCTTTTGCTGTGCAAAAGCTTTTTATCTTGATGAAATCCGAGTAGTTCATTTTTGACCTTGCTTCCCTTGCATTTGGCAATGTTTCTAGGAAGAAGTTGCTGTGGCTGAGGTTGAAGAGGTTGCTGCCTGTGTTCTCCTTTAGGATTTTGATGGACTCCTGACTCACGTTTAGGTCTTTCAACCATTTGGAGTCTATTTTTGTGTGTGGTGTAAGGAAATGGTCCAGTTTCATTCTTCTGCATGTGGCTGTCCAATTTTCCCAACACCATTTGTTGAAGAGACTGTTGTTTTTCCATTGGACATTCTTTCCTGCTTTGTCAAGATGAGTTGACCACAGAGTTGAGGGTCCATTTCTGGGCCCTCTATTCTGTTCCATTGATCTATGTGTCTGTTTTTGTACCAGTACCATACTGTCTTGATGATGACAGCTTTGTAATAGAGCTGGAAGTCCGGAATTGTGATGCTGCCAGCTTTGCTTTTCTTTTTCAACATTCCTCTGGCTATTCAGGGTCTCTTCTGGTTCCATACAAATTTTAAGATTATTTGTTCCATTTCATTGAAAAAAGTGGGTGGTATTTTGATGGGGATTGCATTGAATGTGTAGATTGCTCTAGGTAGCAGTGACATCTTCACAATGTTTGTTCTTCCAATCCATGAGCATGAAACGATTTTCCATTTCTTTGTGTCTTTCTCAATTTCTTTCATGAGTATCTTATAGTTTTCTGAGTACAGACCTTTGCCTCTTTGGTTAGATTTATTCCTAGGTATCTTATGGTTTTTGGTGCAATTGTAAATGGAATTGACTCCTTAATTTCTCTCGCTTCTGTCTTGGTGGTGGTGTATAGGAATGCCACTGATTTCTGTGCATTGATTTTATATCCTGCCACTTTACTGAATTCCTGTATGAGTTCTAGCAGTTTTGGGGTGGAGTCTTTTGGGTTTTCCACATACAGTATCATATCATCTGCAAAGGGTGAGAGTTTGACTTCCTCTTTGCCGACTTGGATGCCTTTGATTTCTTTTTGTTGTCTGATTGCTGTGGCTAGGACTTCTAATACTATGTTGAAGAGCAGTGGTGATAGTGGACATCCCTGCCGCGTTCCTGACCTTAGGGGGAAAGCTCTCAGGTTTTCCCCATTGAGAATGATATTCGCTGTAGGTTTTTCATAGATGGCTTTTATGCTATTGAGGTATGTACCCTCTATCCCTATACTCTGAAGAGTTTTGATGAAGAAAGTATGCTGTACTTTGTCAAATGCTTTTTCTGCATCTCTTGAGAGGATCATATGATTCTTGTTCTTTCTTTGGTTAATATATTGTATCACACTGATTGATTTACGGATGTTGAACCATCCTTGCAGCCCAGGGATAAATCCCACTTGGTCATGGTGAAAATCCTTTTAATGTACTGTTGGATCCTATTGGCTAGTGTTTTGGTGAGAATTTTTGCATCCATGTTCATCAAGGATGTTGGTCTGTAATTCACCTTTTCGATGGGATTTGTCTGGGTTGGGGATCAAGGTAATGGTGGCCTCATAAAATGAGTTTGGAAGTTTTCCTTCCATTTCTCTTTTTTAGAACAGTTTCAGGAGAATAGGTATTAATTCTTCTTGAAATGTTTGGTAGAATACCCCTGGGAAGCCATCTGGCCCTGGGCTTTTTTTTGTTGGGAGATTTTTGATGACTGCTTCAATTTCCTTAGTGGATATAGGTCTGTTTATGTTTTCTATTTCTTCCTGGTTCAATTTTGGTAGTTGATACATCTCTAGGAATGCACCCATTTCTTCCAGGTTATCTAATTTGCTGGCACAGAGTTGCTCATACTATGTTCTTATAATTGTTTGTATTTCTTTGGTGTTGGTTGTGATCTCTCTTCTTACATTCATGATTTTGTTGATTTGGGTCATTTCTCTTTTCTTTTTGATAAGTCTGGCCAGGCGTTTATCAATCTTGTTAGTTCTTTCAGAGAACCAGCTCCTAGTTTCGTTGATCTGTTCTACTGTTGTTTTGGTTTCTATTTCATGGATTTCTGCTCTGATCTTTATTATATCTCTTCTCCTGCTGGGTTTAGGCTTTATTTGCTGTTTTTTCTCTAGCTCCTTTAGGTGTAGGGTTAGGTTGTGTATTTGAGACTATTCTCGTTTCTTGAGAAAGGCTTGTATTGCTATATACTTTCCTCTCAGGACTGCCTTTGCTGCATCCCAAAGATTTTGAACAGTTGTGTTTTCATTTTCATTGGTTTCCATGAATTTTTTTAATTCTTCCTTAATTTCCTGGTTGACCCATTCATTCTTTAGTAGGATGCTCTTTAGCCTCCATGTATTTGAGTTCTTTCCGACTTTCCTCTTGTGATTGAGTTCTACTTTCAAAGCATTGTGGTCTGAAAATATGCAGGGAATAATCCCAATCTTTTGGTACCCGTTGAGACCTGATTTGTGACCTAGGATGTGATCAATTCTGGAGAATGTTCCATGGGCACTAGAGAAGAATGTGTATTCCATTGCTTTGGGATGGAATGTTCTGAATATGTCTGTGAAGTCCATTTGGTCCAGTGTGTCATTTAAAGTCTTTATTTCCTTTTTGATCTTTTGCTTAGATGATCTGTCCTGTTGTCAATGTGTTTCTTTGCTTTTGTTATTAATTGCCTTATATAATTGGCTGCTCCCATGTTAGGGGCATAGATATTTCCAATTGTTAGATCTTCTTGTTGGATAGACCCTTTAAGCAGGATATAGTGTCCTTCCTCATCTCTTATTAAAATTTTGGTTTAAAATCTAATTTGTCTGATAGAAGGATTGCCACCCTAGCTTTTTTTGGTGTCCATTAGCATGGTAATGATTTTCCACCTCTTCACTTTCAATGAGGGGGGTGTCTTTGGGTCTAAAATGAGTCTCTTGCAGACAGCATATCGATTGGTCTTGTTTTGTAATCCAATCTGAAAGCCTGTGTCTTTTGAATGGGGCATTTAGCCCATTTGCATTCAGAATAACTATTGAAAGATATGAATTTTGTGCCATTGTATTGCCTATAAGGTGACTGTGACTGTATATTGTCTGTGTTCCTTTCTGGTCTAATTTGCTTTTAGGCTCTCTTTGCTTAGAGGACCCCTTTCAGTATTTCTTGGAGGGCTGGTTTCGTGTTTCCAAATTCATTTAGTTTTTGTTTGTCCTGGAAGCTTTTTATGTCTACTTCTATTTTCAATGACAGCTTAGCTGGATATAGTATTCTTGGCTGCATATTTTTCTCGTTTAGTGCTCTGAATATATCATGTCAGTCCTTTCTGGCCTGCCAGGACTCTGTGGATAGGTCTGTTCCCAATCTAGTGTTTCTACCATTGTAGGTTACAGATGTCTTCTCCCGAGCTGCTTTCAGTATTTTTTTTTGTCTCTGAGACTCGTAAGTTTTACTATTAGATGGCAGGTTGTTGACCTATTTTATTGATTTTGAGAAGGGTTCTATGTGCCTCCTGGATTTGGATGCCTGTTTCCTTCCCCACATTAGGGAAGTTCTCTGCTATAATTTGCTCCAATATACCTTCTGCCCCTCTCTCTTTCTTCTTCTTCTGGGATTCCAATTATTCTAATGTTGTTTCTTCTTATGGTATTGCTTCTCTCTTGAATTCTGCCCTCGTGATCCAGTAGTCGTTTATCTCTCTTTTTCTCAGGTTCTTTATTTTCCATCATTTGGTCTTCTACATCGCTGATTCTCTCCTCTGCCTCATTTATTGTAGCAGTTAGTGCCCCCATTTTTGATTGCACCTCATTAATAGCCTTTTTTATTTCGACTTGGTTAGATTTTAGTTCTTTTATTTCTCGAGAAAGAGTTTCCCTAATAACTTTCATGCTTTTTTCAAGCCCAGCTAGTATCTTTAAAGTCATGATTCTGAACTCTAGGTCCGACATCGTACTAATGTCCGTATTGTGTAGGTCCCTGGCAGTTGGTACTGCGTCTTGTTCTTTTTGTTGAGGTGATTTTTTCCTTCTTGTCATTTTGTCCAGAGAGAATAGATGAGTGGGAGAACAAAATGCTAACAGGGTAACAACATCCCCAGAAAATATAGTATAAACAAATCAGAAAAGACCTGAAACCGGAGGAAAAGAAAGGGAAAGAAAAAAAAAAGGAGAAGAAAAAGAAAAAGAAAGAGATAAAAACAAACAAAAACAGAACAAAACAGAAAAAACAGAATATGATCAAATATCATCAGGCTGGTGCATAGATCAGTGCCACACACTAGATTTTGTGTGTATTTTGGTCTGTTAGAAGAAAGTGCCTCCCAAATTTTTTTAAAGAAAGAAAAACATATATGTACCAAAACAAGGGGTGATATGATGAAGGGATGGAATATGAATGTAAAGATGTAAAGTATAAAATATTTTATAAAAGGAATTGATAAGAAGTTGTTTGAAAAAAGAAAGAAGAGGATTTAAAAAAAGAAAAAAAAAAGGGGAGAGAATGTGATCAGGCAGGAGACTAGAACAAAGCCAAACGCTAGAGATTTAGAGTATGTTTTGACTGTTAGAAGAAATTGTATCTCAAAATTTTAAAGAGAGAACAACTTATATATATATATGCCAAAAATAAGGGTAACCACTATGAAGGGATAGAACATGACTCTAAAAATGAAAAATAAAAATTTTTTTTTTTAAAAAAGGGATCAATAAGATGTTGGTTGAAAAAGGGAAAAAGAAAAATTAAAAAAAAAGACAGTTAAAAAAGTTAACTTTGAAAGACTAAAGAATCCTGGTAAAAACGCCACGAATTCCATGTGCAGTATTCCCCTAGCGCTGGAGTTCTCCCGTTCTCCTTGGTCGGTAAACTTGGTCTTGGCTTGCTGGCTGTTTGTGCTGATCTTCTGGGGGAGGGGCCTGTTGCCGTGGTTCCCAAACGTCTTTGCTGGAGGTGGAATTGCCCCGCCCTTGTCGGTCTGGGCTAAGCAATCTGCTCAGGTTTGCTCTCGGGAGCTTTTGTTCCCTGCAAGCTCTCGGTACAGCTTTGGAAGATGAGAGTGAAAATGGTGGCCTCCCAATCTCCACCCGGAGGAGCTGAGAACTCGGGGCCCCGCTCCTCAGTGCACCCCCAGAGAGAAGCAGTCACTCCCATGTCCCCGGTCTCCAGCTGCACTCCATGCTCACCCGGCCTGTGGCCGAGTGTCCCTATCTCTGGCACCCGACCCCGTGTGGAGTCTCCAAACCCAGCAGATCCCTGCGGCGCTCTCCCGCACCGCTCCTCCCGGGGGAGGAAGGGGAGTCTCCCCGGCTCTGCCGCTTGTTGGGTCCCTGCTGCAGGAGCAGTGGCCCGACTGGGCCGCGGATCACAGTTTATGGCCACCCCGAGCTGAGAGCCCGCGCCTCGGCTCCGTCTCTGCAGCCGGCTTCCCCGCTCCGATCCCTGGGAGCTCTGCCGCACTCAGGCACCCCCGGTCTTTCTGTGACCCCGAGGGTCCCGAGACCGCACTGTCCCGCGAGGGTTCCACCCCCCGCTTAGCCACTGGAGCGACGTCCCTCCGCGGAGCCGACTTCTAGAAGGTCCGATTTTGTGCTCCGCGGCTCTAGCACTTGCCAGAAGAGGCCGGTAGAGGTCCCCTCCCCCGCCGTCTATCCTCCCGAATATCGCCTCGGATTCACTTCTCTGCACGTGCTACCTTCCAGTAAGTGGTCGCTTCTCTGTTCAGAGAGTTGTTGCTACTCTCCTGTTCGATCTCCTGTTGAGTTCGTAGGTGTTCAGATGGTTTGATCCCTATTCAGCTGAATTCCTGGGACCAGACGAAATCCAGGTCTCCTACTCCTCCGCCATCTTGCTCCGCCCCCCATGAAATGGAATTCTTACATGAATATCTGCTTTTACCTATCCTGCTATTTGGAAAAACAGGGCGAAATTTTGAGGTAAGCTTTCTGCCTACTCCTTGGTGTCCCTGTTGGTCTGTTTAATGTAGATTATGTTTTAGAGCAGTTTTAGGTTCACAGCAAAATTTAGTGGAGGGTACAGTGATTGCCCCTAATTTTTCTTACTTTGGATTTAATTTGCTCTTCTTTTTCTAGTTTCTTAAGGTAGAGGCTGAGATTATTGATTTTAGGTCTTTCTTTTTAAATGCATGCATTCGATGCTATAAATTTCCCTCGACCCATTGCTTTTGCTGCATCCACGAATCTTGATATTGTGTTTTTATTTCATTTGGTTCCAAGTATTTTTAACTTCTCTTGTTTGACAAGAGACGTTCTTTCCTTTTTGACCCATGTGTTATTTGGAATTCTGTTGCTTCGCATCCACATATTTTGGGCTTTTCTAGCTATCTTCTTGTTACTGGTTTCTAGTTTGATTTCATTGTGGTCTGAGAGCAGATGTGGTATGATTTCTACTCTTTTTTAAATTTGGTAAGGTGTGTTTTATGGCCCAGAATGTGGTCTGTCTTGTTGAATGTTCCATGTGAGCTTGGGAAGTGTGTGTACCCTACTGCTATTGGATGCAAGAGTCCAGAGATGTCTGTTTTTACCAGCTGATTGATGGTGCTGTTACCTTCTGGGCTTTCTGCTGGCGAGGTCTGTCCTTTTCCCAGAGAGGTGACCAAGTATACAAGTACACAGTGGTGGGTACATCCTTTCCTCCTTGTAATTTCGTCAGTTTGCCTCACGTAGTTTGATGTCCTGTTCTAGGTGCATTTAAGGGTTGTTATGTTTTCTTAAAGAACTGACACTTTATCATTACATAATGCCCTTCCTTATCCGTGATAACTTTCCCTACTTTGAAGTCGGCTTGGTCTGAAATCCATACAGCCAGTATTGCTTTCCTTCTAGCATGGCATGGCTTTCTCCATCCGACTACTTTTAATCTATGTGTGTCTTTATATTTAAAGTGGGTTTCTTGCAGACAACAGATAGCTAGATCTTGTTTCTCATGCACTCTGACAATCTTTGTCTTTTAGCTGGTGCATTTAGACCATTGACATTCAAAGCGATTAATTAATATCTACCATATTTATTACTGTTTTCTATTTGTTTTCTTTGTTCTTTGTTCTTATTTCTGTCTTCTACTCTTTTACTATCTTTTGTGGTTTTAACTTAGCATTTTATACGATTCTATTTCTTTCTTTTTTAGCATATCAATGAACTTTTTTAACCTTTTTTTTTTTTTTAACTGGTTGCTCTAGAATTTATAATATATATTTATATCTAATCCAAGTGCACCTTTAAATAGCTCGGACCACTTTATGGGTAATGTGAATATCCTATAATGACAAAATAATCTTGATCCTTCTCTCCTGCCCGGTGTCATTGCTGCCATTCATTTCACATATATGTAAGAATGCACAACACATATATGTACTTATCACACACATAAGATATATGTCAGTATTTGTAATCAAATACACTGTAGCTCTTATTGTTTTGAACAAATTGTTACTTGCTAGATCAAGTAAGATTAAAAAAATAACATTTTATTTACTTTACATTCACTTATTCCTCCTTTGATGTTCTTCGTTTATGGAGATCTGAATTTCAGACCTAAGTTATTTTCCTTCTCTCTAGACAACTTCTCTTAACATTTTTTTTCAAGGCAGGGCTACTGGCAACAAATTCCCTCAGGTTTGTTTGAGAAAGTTTTTATTTCTCTTTCACTTTTGAAGGACAATTTTGTATGGAAAAGAATTCTAGGTTGGTGATTTTTTTCTCTCAATACTTGAAATATTTTGGTCCACTGTCTTCTTGCTTGCATGGTTCCTGTGGAGAAGTTGATTATAATTCTTATATTTGTCCCTCTTCGTGTGAAGTGTTTTTTTCCCTTCCAGCTTCTTTCAGGATTTCATTTTTATTTTCTGTACCTTGAAAATGTAGGTGCAGTTTTGTTTTGTTTGCATTTAACCTGCTTGACATTCTCTTTGCTTTTTGGATCTGTGGTTGGTGTCTGACATTAATTTGGAGGAAGCTCTAAGTCATTGGTCTTCCAATGATTTCTTCTGTTGCTTTCTCTCATTCACTCCTTCTCTTATTTCCTTCACACACATGTCTACCCTGTATAGTTGTCTCACAGGCCTTTGAAATTCTTTTCTGTTTTAGTTGGCCTTTGTTCTCTTTGCTTGTCAATAATAGAAGTTTCTAATGAGATATCCTCAAGCTTGGAGATTCTTTCCAAGCTCTGTCCAGTCTATTGATAATCCTGTCAAAGGCGTTCTTCATTTCTGTTACAGTGTGTTTGATCTCTAGCGTTTCTTTTTGTTCTTTCCTAGAACTTCCATCTCTCTGCTCACATTACCCACCTGCTCTTGCATGCTGTCTACTTCATCAATTACAGCTCTGAGCATATATTCATCATGGTTGTTCTAAATTCCTGGTCTCATGATTCCAACATTTCTGCCGTGTCTGGTTCTGATGCTCTGTCTCTTCAAATTGTATTTTTTGCCTGTTATTATACCTTGTAACTTTTTTTTTTGATAGCCAAACATAATGTTCTGGTAAAGATTCTGCTGTAAACAGGCCTTTAATAATGTGGTGGTGAGATATGGGCATGGGTTCTATGGTCCTGTGATCAGGTCTCAGTCTTCCAGGGAGACTGCCTCTGGACTGTGAGATTTACAAGTGCTTCTCAGTTTTTCCTTTCCATGTTTGTGGAACAAGAAGGCTAGAAGAGGCTAGAATTGGGTATTTACCTTCTTCAGGTCAGTTAGACTATGAGCATACTCCCTCAAGCTAGGTTCTGGTTAGCTGGTTTCCCCTGAGGGCAGACTTTATTAAGAAGAAGAGAGTGCTGTGGGTTATTTTAGAATGGTTCCTTTCCCCTTTCCCCTGCCAGAAGCACAAGAGGTTTTTCTTCAGTATTTACTGTGAGCACCTGGGTGAGCTCCTAGGGGTAAATTTTACAATATTATGGGGTCCACCATGATAGGTTCTCTTGGAGTTTTTAACTCTCAGAGTTGTCCACACTGACATTCCAGCAATTTTGCAATTTCACTTTCCTACCCCGGTACTGGTTCCTGCGGTGGTTCCTGCTGGTGGGTCACCTCTGGGAAGCCACAACTCTCCATATTCATGTCTGTTTCTCCAGTGTTGGGGGCAGCATTTAATTTGCTGTGTATCCATCCCTCTCTTATGGATCTGAGAGGAGTTGTTGATTTTTGGTCTGTTCAGCATTTTACTTGTTGGGGTGGAGTGGTGACTCCTAAGCTCCTTACATGTGGAAACAGACATTTTGTAAGCAATTAAGCAAAATGTAAGCTTGAAATACTCTGAATGATCCTATTATGTGTGTAAAATTCTATAATGTTTGCTACCTCAGTTTGATACTGAAGAATGATGCCAAAGGTGGCATAATTCTGAAAGATGTGGTCACTGGTTGTGGGACAAAGTCAGAGTTCATGGTATTAATTCCAAAAATTGCATATGGCTTCAAATGTACTTTCCTCAGTGAAAAGATTGTGGTCTACTTCATTTCACTGAAGGAAAGGATAAGAACAGATAGATCATAAATTTCTGAAACAAAATGATTTTTCAGACTAAAGGGAATTAACATTTACATTGACAGAAGATAGAGTATGTGTTGATGGTTTCAGGTTGTTCCCAGCTCACATTGGCTTAACAGGCACAATTTCTTTCTTTCATTTAGTAGAACTTTTGTCTCCCTTTGTCTGGTTCATGAATCTGAGACCATGCACTTGTGAATGTGCATAAAAATGTGTTTGCACAGTATTTCATGGACCTGTTTCCTTGTCTTGGGCTCTGTATTCTTGGGGTGATGGCCCAGTGTCTCAAGAGTGCCATATCTGCACACTTGAACATCCCCTTCTCACCACCAACATCATGCCTTGTCTGATGTTCCCTATCACCCCTTTGTAAAGGGGGGAATCTTATCCTTGGTCTTACAGAAATTGCAAACAGAAAGAGCAGGGATTGAGTAACTACAATGGTGTCCATCTAGGAATCTTCGCTGTGGTTGGCTCTTGCTCTTTTCCGGTCATGCCCAGGTCTGAGACCATGAGGTGTTCTAAAAATGCGACCTCAGTTCAGAGAATTACTATACGCTTGTGTTTTAGTTGAAGTTGCTATAACAAGAAAATCATGGACTGACAGCTTAAATCACAAACATAAATTTCTCACAGTTTTTGGAGGCCAGAAGACTCAGATGACGATGCCATTGTGGTTGGGTCCTGGTGAAAGCCCTTTTCCTGATTTCTCACACGGCAGAAATCAGAGAGAGAGAGGAAGCCAGCTCTCTCGTGTCTCTCATAATAAGAGCACTAAGCCCATCATGAAGGCTCCACCCTCAGGACCTAATCCCCTCCCAAAGACCCCAGTTCCAAATGCCATCACATTTGGTGTTAGGGGCTCAATGCATAAATTTGAGGGTGTACAAACATTCGGTCCATAGCAGCTTTCCCTCCTTAATCCCCTTTAAGCCAACCCATCAAAACAATAACCACAAACATTGATTATCTTGTATGTTTCAGACACTATAGTAGGTGACTTACATACATTATTTAATCATTGAAACAGCTCTATAAATTAGTTTTTGCCATCATCTGAGAGAAAAGGAAAGTGAATTTTTAGAAAGGAAACAGATTTGGCTTTAAGCTTATTAACATAGACAAAGTACCTAACGAAGTCTACATAGACAATATCTGTGATACCTATGTGCTTTTTATGGACCAGAGACATAATTAAATCTTTGGGAAGATTTACTTTTCAGAAACTGCACTGATTCTAATTCCAGGACTTTGATGTAAGTGCACAGAGTAGCATCCGGGACAGAGTTAACTCAAAGCCTTCTCAGGGAATAAAGCTGATTATAGGTCTAGTACTAGGTCCTCAGTTTGATTAAAAAATGTTCACATATCACTATAATTTCTTATAAATGCACCTATGTGCATTTCTTCTGTGCTGGAATGTGCCTGAGAAAACTGTCTCACTGTTGGGTTCACTGTTGGGTAGATGAGGAAACTGCTCATTACTGCTAACAGCCCAGCTTAGCCCTTATCAGGCAGCACAATGGTAGCCTTGCTTTCAGGAAAAAAAGCAGCAAAGGAGCCCTGGCTTTTCTTTCTTTAAGAATAAGGATACAGGGGCACCTGGGTGGCTCAGTTGGTTAAGCGACTGCCTTCGGCTCAGGTCATGATCCTGGAGTCCCGGGATCGAGTCCCGCATCGGGCTCCCTGCTCGGCGGGGAGTCTGCTTCTCCCTCTGACCCTCCCCCCTCTCATGTGCTCTCTCTCTCTCATTCTCTCTCTCTCAAATAAAAATAAATAAAATCTTAAAAAAAAAAGGAATAAGGATACAACCTCATAATTGCTTTCATGTTTTCTTGAAGAAAACAGAGAGCTATGATGACTGGTTTTACCTGAAATTCGTGACCACTAATGTCCAGTCGGCCTTTAATGTCACTTAGAAATACTACCAGATTCCTGAGTCCATTCAGTTTGTCGCTCTTCTGATCCAGAGGCTGTTTCAACCTTTCTGCCCTCTCCTGGAACCTCTTACACCTCCTCTTCCATCCTCAGTCTCAGCAGATGATTTGCTCCCCAATTTACTGAGAAGATGGAAACACTAAGGAGCAAACATACACCCTTCCCACCGTTGCTGCTGCTCAGCCACATCTGGCTGCCCCCCCAGCACCCATCTTCCTTCCAGTCGCTGAGCCGGCCCTCCTCCTCCTTGGCCCAGCCCCTCCCCTCGTGTGCTGGAATCTTCCAGCCTGCTCAAGAGTGGTGCTCCTGCGACACGTTATTCTATCCTCTGCTGACTCTTTCCTTCTCTCTCCTGCATGACCCCTATTATCATCAACACTGCTGTGATTTCCCAGCTTGAACAAAAAGCAACCACAACAAACAAAGCCAAACCCTCCTCCCATCCCCTTCCGGGGACTACCCCATTTCTCTGCTCTCCTTTCCAGCAATCTAGTGGGAGAACTGTCTCCATAAGTGACTTCTCCATTGCTAAATTCAGTGGTTAATTCCCCTTATTTGACTTGATCTATCAGCAGCGTTTGGCACAATTGACACTAACTTACCCTTGTGATTTTCACTCTAATCCCAGACTCCTGGGTCTCTGGTCATCTCACTGGCAACTTAGCTGACTTATTTTACTAGCTGCTCCTGCTCAGCTTCTATTTCTTGTTCATCCTCAACAGTGACACATGGCTCAGTGCTTCATCCTCCTCTCCCCTACACTCATTTTCTTAGTGATTTACTCCTCATTTCTTTAAATGCCCTCTATATGCTGATTGTCCAGACATTTGATCTCCAAGTTATCCCTCTCCCCTGAACTCAGATTTACATCCAACTCCCTGCACAGCTGTGCTGTCTCAATTACAGGCATCTCCAGATCAGTATGTTCAAAACATCTCATTTTTTTTTTAGCCCAGTATCTTGTTTCTCAATAGCCTTCCTGAAGTAAGTAAAAATAACAACAAACAAACCAAAAACTCATTGCTTCTGGTTGTTTAAACCATACATCTTTTTGTAGAATTTAACTTTGTTCTTTCTTCACACCAGACCTCAATACATCAGCTCACCTAGTTGGTTCTTCTTTTAAAATATTGCGTATCCAGGGGCGCCTGGGTGGCTCAGTTGGTTAAGTGACGGCCTTTGGCTCAGATCATGATCCTGGAGTCCTGGGATCGAGTCCCACATCGGGCTCCTGGCTCAGCGGGGAGCCTGCTTCTCCCTCTGACCCTTTCCCCTCTCATGCTGTTTCTCTCTCTCTCAAAAAAAAAAAATCTTAAAATATTGCATATCCAGACACTGACCATATACTCGCCACCTTCATGGCAACCACCCTGAAGGAAGTCACTTTTTACCCTTGCACCTGCTCCCTTGCTCCCACTACCGCTCCACTCTCGACTCTGTAGAGCAGTCAGAAATTTCAGTTACAGTTCACATCAGGACAGGTCAACCTTCTGCTCAGAACTCTGTAATAGTTTATATTGCCACTTAGAGTAAAGGTGACAATATTGGAATGGTTTTAAAAGTTCTTTTATGATCTATTTTAAATAAAGGCCTGCCTCACCCCTTCATCTGTGGCCTCCTCACTCTCTCCTTTAAAAAGTGTTCTGTGGAGTTCACACTATAGGCGTGAGGAAGGTTTGTACTGATCAGCTATCCTGATACCAGATAATGTTCAAACTCAGAACATGGAACACTTATTCTGTGACTTATAGGTTATATATATAATAAAAAAATAATTTTAATTTTGGACCAGTCTTAGTCCTAACCCAATAATTTGGATTTTTGCTTCGGAAATGTTGTTTCAGGGAGCATCATTTGCTGGCTCTTGGAGTTCTCTTCCCATCAGCCAATGTGGTTTGAGAACCAATACTCCACTGATGCTTAAGGCTTTAGGCTCAAGGTGCTCCAGTGTGAGGGAAACCCTGGTGTCCAAGTTCAGGTAGCAGTAGATTTAATTGTCTCTCATCACAGGAGGTCAGTGCCACTATATTCAGGTCTTGATGGGTTTCAGATTCTCAAGTTATATGGCTTCTTCCAGTGTTCTCCTATGTAAGCAATGTAAGGCCTGCTCTTTACTATTTGGATGATAAGTTTGTTTTCCCTGTAAAAAAATTTTTTTTTTTTAGATTTTATTTATTTATTTGACAGAGAGAGACACAGTGAGAGAGGGAACACAAGCAGGGGGAGTGGGAGAGGGAGAAGCAGGCTTCCCGCTGAGCAGGAAGCCCAATGCGGGGCTTGATCCCAAGACCCCGGGATCATGACCTGAGCCGAAGACAGATGATTAATGACTCAGCCACCCAGGTGCCCCCCCGTACAAATTTTGAAAGTTTCCAAAGCTATGACAAAATATTGCCCTTTTTCTTCCAGAGATACTTTCAGAAAAAAACCTGTACTTAAATTTGATGAGGAATTGTGGCTTTTGTACATACACCTGGCAGTCAATCTTGCCCTGACATTTTACTAATTATTATTGTTCTCCTTCCACTCAATAGCCCGTACTCCCCAGTACTGTGAGCTATAGTTGTGTGCCAGCTCCTTTCTGGGATCCATTAATACCATCTTTGTGACAAAATACAAAGGCGTCTAATGCACCAGAAACCTACCTTCTAAGCAAAGTCTTCCTCAGAACAAAGTTACATGCACACCGAAACCAGTCCACCTGGTTATTCCAACAGGAGAGGAGTTGTACAAAGGAATTGGCGTTCCTAACACATCCTAATACACGTTGGGCATTTCCATTAAGGGTAGTTTTCTACTTCCTTAATTAGATTACCATGTATGTCTCGTCAGACTCCTTTTTACTCAATACATATGACTAAATCTTTGCTTTTAAACTTGGAAGATGACACTGAGTCTAGATATTCTGGGCTCACCCCTGATAATGAAAATTCCTTTCCCATGGTTGAAATCATGAAATCAGCGGGAAAAGTACACACATGAGATGATGAATGTGAAGAAAAAAATGACAACTTTCCCAAAAGGTAGTCATTACATTGTCTTGGTCTTTCTGCTTTCAGCATATATAGAGATTGTTCAAGGGATGCAACCCTAAACTTTCATCTGGTTGCCCCAAATTGACTTAATATGGCGTATTTTTAGAATATTTCAGTTAATGAACATAAGATTCAACAAGATTCAAAAATTTCCAGGGGACAAAGGAGCTGGACTCTGGTTATGGATTTGTATACATTGCTTTTGTAAGGAAAACCTAGAGATTTGTATAGATTGCTTTTCTAAGGAAAACCTAGGGCCATAATTTTTATTATAATACGGTCATCCAAATAAAATTAAGTACTCATATGTCCATCTCAAAATCAGAGCTCAAGCACAGTTGTTCACCACTTGTATTGCCAGATGTTTTTGCTTCTGGCAACAAGCTTCCATTGTCTCATTCAGATGTAAGTGATTGAAGAATATCACATCTAATACCTCATTGCCCTAATGCAGATGGGCTAAAATGATAGCACGAACCTCTAAGTGTGCCCCAAAGCAAATTGTTGGTGGACAGTGTGAATTGCTCAGCAAGTCCCTCCATGCTCAGAATGCCACTGAAAGCTCAATATTAGAATTCTTTCTTGATGCATTAATAAGGGATGGATACCTCAAACATGTCTGAACTATCCCCACCCAGGCTCAGATGAAGACTTTCTTTTTAAAAATAAATGCCAAACTTCATTCCATAACAGGTTTGATGTGGCTTCGGTGATGACTTAGCAGACAAAGAAGAGGATTCTCTGGGTGCTATTTTCTTTGCATTAAAAGGTCACTTGCAAGAGAGAGCCCCTGCCAGGGATTGTAGAATTTAATCAGGTAGACTCACTGCAATTAAGGTCCTTGAGCCTGAATTTCAACTAGACAGTGCAGTGTACACTTCCTAAGAAATAAGTAGAGTCACTAAGTAAAGAATGAAGTAGTTTTCCACAATGGTTCTCTCTCTTTAATATCTTCAAACAAACAAACAAACAAACAAACAAAAAGACAGTCCTCTTAAAAGGATTGTAGATATGTAGGTCCAATGCCCAGAAATTAGGATTCTGTGCATTTGAAGTAGGCCCAGTCCCTCAGTGATCTGAATTTTTAATAAGTGGTCAAAACAACACTCCTAAAATAATGGAACAAGAGTTTTGCTTGTTTTGTTGCTGTTACTGTTCTTAGGATTCTTACTGTTCTTCTTTTGGTCCAGTGTAAATTTTTATGCAATAAAGGACTGTCCTGAGGAGACTTACTTATGGTTTCTACACTTGCAATGGGTTAGACCTTACTATTAAACACTGTGAGATATCCAATTTAATGTTATGTATAATGACATCTTAAATATATTTCCATAGAGGTCTATGTGCACATATCTGATTATTTGCTCAAAAGCATAAAACTTCATATAATTTACAGTCATAGTTCTGGCATCCTTTCTTGCATTAAGTATTATCATTAAGATAAAAATTAGCAAAATTGAAAGGAAGAAAATTCTACCCCACTTTTACTATTACCCTTCTTTTCTTCAACAGTGAAATTGAACATTTAACATATTTTCAACTAATTTTTCTTCTATGTCTTGATTGTTCATCTCTTTTGACCATTTTTCTATTGGTTTTCTATTGGTTTAATTTTTCTATTGATTTTTCTTATTAAATTATAAGGACAATTTAGATGCCTACAACTTTTTTTCTAGTCTGTTTACATGCTAATTTTGTTTATAATGCTTGTAATTCACAAATGTTTTAACATTTTATATGGTCAAATCTATCTTTTCCCCCATGAATTAGTTCAGGTTTAGGAAATAGCTGTCAATCTACGAATCAATTAAATATACACATACATTGCCCTTGAACATTTTCTGATTTCACTTATTAAAATAACTTTTGTGTGTTACTGGTTTCTAAATACCTAGATTTGTTTGTTCTTTTAAACCTGCTTACCTTTTGGTCGATAATAAATGTATGCAGCATTGTTAAATTACATAAACCCACCACTTCACTTCCTAGAACAGTGATCTGGAAACTATGAATGTCAAAATACTGAGATGTTCCTTAAAAATGCATATTTCTTGTCTTTTCTCAGAACTATGGAATTCAGAATTCCAGAGCTAGGGTCTTGGAATCTACATGTTACTACATGGTGTAAGTGACTTCTAAGTGCACTAAACATGTCAGCATGTCCGTGTGGGGTGGTGAGTGAGTAGTGTGGCTTGATCGTCAAAGCTCCCTAGTTGAGATGACCTTTCTTCTTCCTTTTGCCACCAAGAACCAGTGAACCACAAGAAAATGCAAGATAACATGGTTCTTTAAAACATGGACTATACCTTCCTTACATTTAGGGTTTTGCTTAGACTGGTGTTGATTTAAGTTAATTTTAATATCATGTTTTCCCTCTTGGTTCTTATAATATTTAGATGGTTGTTTCTATCATTACATTAATCTAATCATACTGGCCTCCTGGAGTAATAAAAAGTTTAATATTCCTTAGACCGGAGTAACCATTATTCTGGGCACTACTCAAGAATGTCATTGTTGAAGTGACAGTAAGTTTAAATAGGCTATAAGGTATTCCATATGTTCCCAGTGCTTTAATTAACTTGGTTTCTGTTGTCTGGGAGATGTGCATTGATTTAATTCTATGAACACATAATTAATATGACTTCTTCAAGCATATGATGATAAAAAACTGAAAAAAAATTGATGTACTGGCTTTTCACTTCTTTCTAATCATACATTCACAACCTTGGTTCGAGACCCAATTAGCTGATGCCAGATTACAGCCTCAGGCTCTGACCTGGCTTTTCACAATTTTTCACAGTTCACCAATGCTTCCAGATAATATCTCCATCTAATTATGGTCACTGTCTGAAATCCTTCACTGATAGCTGTAGCATTCAGACTGTAGTCCCATTCAGACTCCCTACCATGACATAAAAGATTCCCCACAATATGATTACTTCCACAGGCTCATTTCTTAACCTCCTTTTAAATTTTTTTTTTTTATTTTGAGGTTCCATACCATTTGCATGTCTCTCAATAATCTATGCTTTCTTTCATATTCAGTGTTTTGCAAATGCTACTCCCATTTTTTAGAATTCCCTACTTTACAAACCCACAGGCTTAAGCCTAGCCCTCCAAATTCATACATAGCCTTACCTGACTAAACACTAATTAAACTTCAGGATTTATCTCATATGTCACTTCCTCCAGGAAGACTTCTTTGGTGGCTAGGTTCATTCCTTCTGGTTACCACAGCAACTTGCTCACCCATTTTTAATGCTAATGTGCTTCCTTCAATAAATTTTAAACTCCTTCAGGCTGAGGTGATTTCCTATTTATTTTAGAGTTTCTGGAGAATTCAAAACTGTCACATAATTGGCGCTCAAAAAAAGATTTTTATTTTATTTTATTTTAAGGTTGTCTCAAAAAAGATTTTTAAAATATATTATCTCATAAATTCATACAAACCTAATAATCATTGAGCAAATACATCAAATCTTTATATAAAAGAATTTATTAAAGAAGTTTCATAAGCATACATATTTGCTTGAAGATTATGATGTAATTTATTAAAAGTTACCTTTTTTTCCCTCAGTGCAAAATCAAATAATGGAAGAAGCAGACTTTCTCTTCTGCTATTACACAGTGGCTTGTATTTCCCTAATCTTCCTGCTTTGGTTAAATAAAATACATAGAGTAGTTATTTTGAAATACTGGAGTACGGAGTAGAAAGACTGGGCACAAGGGATCAAATGTCAGAGAGAAATCCTATAAAAATTGCCTCTATTTTCTATTGTTTTTTTTTCACCCATTAGGGCTATAGACAATTTGCCTTATGTGGAATAGAAACACTAAAATCATCATCCAGGAGTTGGCAAAAATCTTGCTCAATTGGGGAGAGAGTTTTATTCTGGGTTTGTCTCAGAGTTGGAAAATTGAGGTAGAGGGTAGAGAAAGAGCTAAATGAAGCCCAGTGTGATCTACAAGGATTGATGACTTCAAATCTCACTACGTGCAGAGTAAAACTCACTTAAAAAATAACAACAACAATAACAGCAACATCTGGGGGCATAAAATGATGAACAAAGGTATTTATGGCCCCTCAGTGCTAAGAAGTAAAGTTTGGACTTCCAGGCCCCTGTTATAATGGAGGCACCTCAATAAATACTCCAGTCAATCAGCCAAAAGCCTGGAAGGCCTATATTCCAGGGAGAAAGGCTTAGTATAAGAGTTCCATAGAAAAAGCCCAGCCATAGTAAACCTAAAATTCTACCTCTACTAAATCAATGTGATCTGCATGTTATTTGCCCATAAAGGAAATAATGTTTCTTCTCCTTCTCCTCCTCCTTCTTTTTAGAAAAAGCAACAGCATTCAGTGCCTATACAAATTGTCACATATAGTATCTGAAACTCAGAAAATTAATTACCAGACTTACACAAAGGCAACACCAAATAACTGAAAACAAAGAGAAAAAAAAAACCCAAGAAAATCAACAAAACAAAAACATATCCAAGGGAGACTTCAAGATAATATGATTGATATATTAAAAAGGAAAAAAATGAAAAATGTTATCAGGGAGCTTGAATCTATTGTAAAGAGTCAAATGAAAATTCTAGAACTGAAAACTACATGACAAAAATGAAGAAAACAAACATAAATATTAGCCAGAAGAAATGTCCAGATTGAAGCATACACAGGGAAAAATGGATTTAAAATGCAACTGAAGGGGGTAATAGACCCATGGGGCATGGTGAAAGTTGTAATTTATATGTAATCAAGTTCAGGAAGGAAAGAAGGGAGAGGAATAGGGAAGACGCAATAGTTTATAATCTGAAAAAAAATGCATTATGCCACAGGATCAAAAAGCCATAGGGGAAAAAAAATGGAATGAGTACATTTACATTTGAAAGGTAAAATAATCAAGCTAATAAAAGACAAAAATATTTTCACGACATTGGAATAAGCACTATGTTTTAAACAGAACACAAAAAGCACTAACAAAATGATTATTGAAATAATGGATTTCATTAAAATTAAAACCTTTTTTTTATCAAAAGTTTACATTAGAAGAAGGAAAAGGCAACACAGAAAGTAGAAGTTATGTGAAATGCAATTCCTCACAAAAGCTTTATCCAAATTATAAGAACATCTAATATCAATCAGGAAATTATAGCCAACCTTATAATAATGAAACAAAAAGCTTAAACAGGCAAAAGTATACCTATATAAACAAAATGCTTATGACAGTGTTACTTACATTGTTACTCATCAGAGAAAAGCAAAATAAAACCATGAGATACTAATACACCTACCACCCACCAGATGAGTAAAGTAAAAATAAAGAAAAAAAACAACAGCAAAAGAAGGAAACAAAAAACACAAAGAAATAGGAGACCTAACAACAACAGATGAGGATCTGAAGCAGTTAGAATATTCATACATTGCTCATGGCAGACTGTATCGGTACAATCATTTCAGAAAATATTTTTTGGTCTTTATTAAGCTGAACACATGTTTCCTCCATCATCTGGCCGTTCAGTTGGGCACATCCCTAACTGCAATGCCTAAAAATGTGCAAACAAGCAATGTATGAGAATGTTTGCAGCAGCTTTATAACTGAAAAGAACCAAGGTGTCTATCACCATCAAAATGTATATGTAAATTATGGTATTTTTTTGAAATGAAAAGAACAAACTTCTACTATAGGCAACAACATACATGAATTTCACAGTTATAAATTTGAAAGAGCAAACCAAGACATAAAAGAATATATGGGATATGATTTCATTCATATAAAATTCAAGAACAAGTACAATTATTCAGTGGTGATAAAACTCAGAATAATAGTTACCTTGGGGAAGGGATTTGGGTTGACAAGAAGCTTCTGGATTGCTTAAAAGAATCTCTTGGTTTCAGTGGTTAATGGACAGATATATACAATCATAAAGTATCACCAAATTGCATTCTTAAGGTTTTTAGACTTCACTGCATGTATGTTATACTTAAGAAAGAAATATATATATTTCTTTATAATATATATATATATATATTTAATGCTTTAAAGGTCTTGGGAACGATCATCTGGGGTTGGAAACTAATCAGCTTGCATGATGCCATTCTTCCCTTATGCCCCTATGACATAACCAGAGTGCCTCCCCGTCCCATGGAAACCACTGTTCAGTTTCATGGCCCCTGGTTAGCCCAGTGCTCGCAGGGGCTCAGCCTTTGGCATGGTTGATATGTGAGACAATCCCTTTCTGCCATCCTGGATGAAGTTCATAGTGATCACAGGCGGTTACCTGTGGAATGGGTGTGGTCCCACTGTGAGTAGGAAAGACAATATGAAAATTAAATTTTATAGTAGACTTTTCTCTCATCTATATTTCAAAGTGCAATAACACAAAGGCAAATGTGATTGTTTTCCTCTATCTTTCTGCCAGCTGGAAGTTCTTGTGCAAGAACAGGGCATCTGTTCAATTAGACTCTTCTATGACTCATTTCTCTGCCTTCCACCTCAGGCCACATTAGGATTGATATTTTTTCCTTTTAGTCTTTTTATTTGGTGACATTTTTCTCTTATTAAGTAATGTTTTATCAGCGAGTTATTAATTCTCTTTTAAATATGTCTTGAAATATTTGCTGCTTTCTTTACAACCCAATATTTTTGATATATACACATCTCTGATGTCATAAAAGATACTAATATAATAGAATGAGGTATACAGTCATTCATTTTACAAGTACATATTCAGAAATATGTGAAATTGGTTTACTAAAAGACACTTCTGCTTTGAAGAAAAATGAAAACTAAATTGATTTGATATAATTAAGCAATAAAGGAAAAGCTCATCCTCGGCAGTTAACCCTGATGCTTATTAGCTGCTAAGAAATGCCCTGCCCTTGGGCCTTAATTACTAGGTGAAAAATGTAAAGTAATTATTATGGTGTAGAGTGAAAAACTAAAAACTGTTCAACTTCCATTTTCCTGGGATGTGCTATTCTTTACCTATTGATTTCCTACCAATTAACAGGGACAATATTATATCTTTCCTTGGAAATCACCAAAACTATTTTGAAAAGCATATGTACTTATATGAAATACTTCTTTTTTTAAAAAAGATTTTATTTATTTATTTTAGAGAGTGAGAGCGAGAGGCATGGGGAGGGGAGATGGACAAAGGGAGAGGGAGGGAGAGAATCTCAAGCAGACTCCACGCTGAGCACAGAGCCTGATGTGGGTGGGGCTTGATCTCACCACACTGAGATCATGACCTGAGCTGAAATCAAGTCAGGTGCTTAACCAACTGAGCCACCCAGACACCCCTGGAATACTCTTAATGTCACTTTTGGATTAAAAATTGGGTAATACAAGTAGAATCATATTTTTTGCCTTATTTTTCTTAATTATAATATTTATAATTTTTTGTCTTATAACTTTTTTTTTAATACTCATGGAAAATATAGAAAAATCATAGAGAAAGAAACAAAAACTACTTGAAACTCACACAGGTAACACTTTATTGAGTTTTCTTCCCACTGTGCCTTTGTTTAACATCCAAGGAATCAAACCTTTACATAGTGAATATTTTCTTATACCATTAAAATTATTTCCAAATTTCCTTTTAATGACTTGTAGTCTACATAATAGAAGAAAGACAAGTTAATTTCTTATCAGAGAACATTTAGAACTTTCAATTTTTCCAGGCTGAAAATACTTAAAAGCTATATGTTTCAGGTACTGTGTTAATAGTCATTTACTTTTTTTGGAAACATGTTTTGAGGTTCATGTATCCTCACTTTTTCTTGGTTATCTATTATAGAGACCACACCATCATGTAGTATTTAGGTCCTTTCTAAAGGAGGAGATGAATCATATGCTTAAATTGGTAAATCCCAGGGTTGTGTATGAAATGAGACTTCAAAAACCTGGCAAAGTGTTTCCATATTATTTGGAGGAAGATGAAACATCATGCCAGGTTCATGGGAGGGGCTTCTCCCAGCTGTCTACAGGGTTTGGAGGGGCCACCAAATTTTGGTTTGTAAGATGAAGGTACATCATATGTCTCCAAAGTGTGTGCATGTGTGCATGCTGGGAAGTGCGGAGTCTGGATATACACGTTTCCAGGTGGGTTTAAGCACTCAATGAGTTATTTTAAGGAAAATGAGACCATGTGCTTGTTGCAATTGTTATCCACAAAACTGAATTAATTTCTACCTTGCTCTATACTGTATATAAGTCAATCAATCAATAAGGAAACCATATATGGTGACTTGGCCCTGGATGTGGTGCATATTGGAGACGCCTGTGAGTGACTCGTGTCCCTAGTCCTCACAAGAAAGGAGCTGAACTTGTTCATTGAGTCACAATTGTGTCCTTGTCATAATCCCTGCTCTTCCGTCTTCCAGGCCCATAGCACCAGTCATGAGGCAAGGGTAGTTGGGATAGCAGGTTGATTAATTTTGAACTTCCTGTAATTTCCGCCACCTTCCCATAAATGTAGTTCTGTGTTACTATGCACACATGCAGGATGGTTTGGCGGGCCCTCCCTCAATTATGATTCTACTATCAATATGCCCCCCCATCCACACTAGATAGTATTACATGTCAAGGAGGTCATGCCCCTTCACCTTGAACCACACTGGTGAGCAGGGATTAGGGATGATGTAGGTATTGATGAATGAGGTCCATCTCTGGGTGGGTACTAGCTTAACAAGATGTCAAACATGGAAACATTCTTTTCACATAACAAAGCTGAAGATGGATTTCGATTACACACTGTTAGTAATCCAAAGGTTATTTCCTGCGAGCTGAACTTGCCTCCCAGGGCAGAAGTGAAAGAGATCCTCCCCTTCTTTTTCTGAACATCCAGAGAAGTTGGGAGCTGGACGCGTGGTGGGCACCAGATCCACACCTGGGTTCTGCTCAAATCCCGCAGCCTGTTCTCACCTGCTGCACAGAGGCTTCCAGTGAAGGAGAAGAGCACAGCTTTTATGACTA
This sequence comes from Eumetopias jubatus, assembly GCF_037043125.1. Classification (NCBI taxonomy): domain Eukaryota; kingdom Metazoa; phylum Chordata; class Mammalia; order Carnivora; family Otariidae; genus Eumetopias; species Eumetopias jubatus. The sequence goes on from NW_028274815.1 coordinate 3,130,037, forward strand.
CATGCATGCAACCAGGAGCTTCCATTTCTCCTAGATATGATTTAAACACTCTGGGGTGAAGGGCACCCATCAGATGGGGAGTAGGTTCTGGGTTATGCCACCAACTCCTCACAGCTCCTCAGGAGAAGCCACTGTTGAACCAGCAACCTGGTTTGTTGTGAGTCACACCAATATCCACAATTTCATGCATTTCACATTAATGTTTTACCCCCATTTTACAGAACAGAGACAAAGAAGGAAAGTTATGGTAAGTAAGGTTGGGACCCCGTCTGTTTAGCTTCAAAGACTGTGAATTTTGTTGTCCACTGTCTACCTATGAACATTCATAGAGCAAGTGATTTTTTTTTAAAGATTTATTTATTTATTTGAGAGAGCGAGAATGAGAGAGAGAGAAAGTACATGAGAGGGGGGAGGATTAGAGGGAGAAGCAGGCTCCTCGCTGAGAGGGAGCCCGATGTGGGACTCGATCCCGGGACTCCAGGATCATGACCTGAGCCGAAGGCAGTCGGCCAACCAACTGAGCCACCCAGGCACCCCGCTAGTGATTGTTTTTTATTGTTACATTTATTCTTTACCCTAATCCTGAAAAGTAGGCATCTTTCAGTTGTAAACACGAGGAAAACAGCTCAGCACTTCAGGTAACTCTTTGATGTTTTGAAGATAGAAGTTCCTGTCTTGGATGTTCTGCTTCTCAATTTCATTATTGTGCCTGTTTTTGGTCTTTGAAGATCAGATGTTCACTGTTGGCATTCTGTTCCTTTTTTTCGTAGCACTTTCAACATTTACATGATAATTTAATTGGTGTGAAACCACCATCGCTTGCTCCTGTATGCCTTGGTATAATGTCTGATATGCAGTCAGTGCAGAATAAATATTTATTCAGTGAATGGTGAGTGTGTGAGCAAGTGCACATTTAACAGTCAGAGCTCGGGGCGCCTGGGTGGCTCAGATGGTTGGGCGTCAGCCTTCAGCTCGGGTCATGGTCCTGGGGTCCTGGGATCGAGTCCCGCATCGGGCTCCCTGCCCCTTGGGGAGCCTGCTTCTTCTCCCTGCCTCTCTCTCTCTCACTGTCTGTCTCTCATGAATAAATAAATAAAATCTTTAAAAAAAATAGAGCTCATTTCATTGTCACAACTTGGCCCTTTGATGGAACCCTAAATAGTGCTCATGCTCAAAAGGTACTTTGGAATTCTTTTGGTTAAAGGCAGCCTCTTTTGTGAGCCTTTTAACTCTAAACAACTGTCATCGAGGGAAGGACAGTTTACAGGGAAAGTTTTTTTTCCATGAGAAAGAATAGAAACCTTTTCCACAACAGGCAAGTTTTACAAAGTGAGAGGCCGTTTCCTCCTTGCCCTTTGGACTTTCTGGCTGTAAAATAGTAACTGAACTCTGGTGATCTGTTCTAGAAAAACCAAGTGAATGTGAAACACTCCTATTTAAAGTATTATTTCTGTATTCCATTCAGCTTGAAAGGAAAGTATATTATTTACTTGTAGGCTTTAGATAGAAATATGTACATATGTGGACAAACTTTACAATTATGTTATTAAATTCCTCTCTGGTTTGTCTATTTGATTTTTCCAGATTGAGAGTGGTGTCATAATATCTGGTATTACTTTGGGTTTCTACCAGCATTTCCCTGAATTTTCCCCAAAAAACAAAATTTGCTTTAATTATTTCTAAGTAAAATTAAACAGAACATAAATGTTCATAGGAGTTCTTTTTATTAAACCTTTCATCAACTAAAATGATTCTGTTTTAATCATTTATTCTTTTGCACAAAACCTTACTTTGCTTTTCAATAATATTGCTATCTCCGCCTTTTAGACAACTTACATTCCCACTGTGTGTCCGTTTGCATTTGCCCATTTTTTTTACATAATTGGACTTTTTTTACCCAATTAGATTTTCCTATAGAGTGTTTTATTTGAAATAATTTCAATATTTTAATGTTGACCTTCCTTTTAGATGTTGTTTTTCTGTTTTAACCAAATATACTGATAATTTTGCTTTCAAAATTTTGCTTTGTAAGTATGTATTAGCTTGTATATATATTTTTATTCTGATAATTTGGAGGCTATAAATCTTCTTTTCAAAAATCTGTAGTGCTTTGCCCTAATCACTAATGTCTGGTTATGAGTGATGGAAATGTTACTCGAATGAACTTAGGTACATGGGGACTTCACTGGCCCAGATGTCCACACTGAAACAACCATATTGCTAGAAGTTCTCCCAGACACCGTGGGTGACACCAGGACTCTTCCCCACTATGTCTCATCTCTGTTTCTCTCAGCATGTAGACTCCATCATCCCAGGCTGGCTTTTTCGATGCATCAGGAGTGTGGCCATCCACCCGCACACCTCCTGCTTCACTACAGGAGGAAGGCTGTTAACCTGTTGCTTCTCTTCTCTGTTCCAATTAAAAAAAAAAAAAAAAGCCCTGGGGGTGATTTTTATTTGGCTAAATCAGGTCATATATTCATTCCCTGAAAAAAATAACTGGGGTGGGGGGTGGGGCATGGAGAGAGAGCTGAGGAATTTTTGTCCTGGTCTTTTGTAACCAATTTATTGTTTTCCTATTTTATTTAACTTATTAAGTGTGCTACCATTTGCACTATTCTTTATAACTTGACTTAATTCTTTCTAAAAGGTTTTTATGGATCCCTATAACTCCCTTTTCCATGATATTGACCTCTGTGACTTCATTTCTATTATTTACTAGTTGACTGGAGTACATAGTCAATACGTTTATTAGAAAAATGATCTGTTTTTGAGTCCTTTTGGGGATGATGATGGTCTGTGGCCCAACCTTTTTTATTCAAAACTCTGTAGCTATGGCTAAGTTGTTTTCTGAGTTCTTTTTATTTTCCTTAATAGGTAAACTTTTGGATCCATACTCTATCCATCCATCCATACTCTTCAGAAGTATACTCCAGAGGAGTGCTCTGGAAGGGTCTAGAAATACCCATGCAGTCTCTTGTCGTTGTTCAGAAAAGCAATGAGGCTTCACATATAGCAGCCTACTCTCCCACAGCCTTACTCATCCACTTTAGATAACATGAATGATCATTGCTAGAATGCAGTACTCACACACACACACACACACACACACACACACACACACACACACACACTCTGTAACATTGAGGAATCTTCCCCATAAATAGAGCAGAGTGTCAACTCTTCAGGTCTTTCAGTTTGATCCACATCAGATGATATCAGAGAGAAAGTCTTTCAAATTTTTGCCAACCAGTGGCAGAACTCAATGTGCTCTTCATCAGCTGGCTTGGTTCCTGAGAAGTGGACATTTAGAAGCTTGCTCTCACTCCAGAGTTTTAAGGCAGTCTTAAGGCTATTGTTCAAGACTTGTGTCAGCCTGGGAAAAAGAAAGAATACCTCAAGAATGGAAATAAGAGTGTCAAGCTCTCTTCCCATCTTTGCTTTTTCTCTTGTTACCTTATTTTCTTCCTTGTTCTGTAATAGACTTCCTGTTTCCCTGTAATGCTTCAGTGTTGAAAGAGGTAGTGGCCACAGTTCATGGGCTGCCCAGAAATGAAGTATACATTTGGGACCAAAGGCTGCATTATAGGCAATAGGTGGGGCTTAGGCTTTTACTTGGTGTGCAGAGGTAAAGCACCTGTTTTGGAAACAGGAGTGAAGTGATTGGATTTGTGTTTTATAAGGTTCCCCCTAGCTGCTTTCCCAAGTAGTGACAGAAGGGAAGCAAGGGTAGGAGGAAATGGTACAATTAGATATTTCAATGTTCCAGGGAGAGATGATGGTGTTTTGGACCAGAATATGGGGATGGTCCAATAACCAATAAAAAACAGTTGGATTATGGATGGATTTTAAAAGTAGAGCCAAAAATATTTGCTTGTGTGTTGGCTACAAAATGAGTTCTTGATGTGAGCAGTTAGAATAGACATGCTGAGATGAGAAATTCAAATAGGGGAAAGAGTTTGAAAGGAGGGATCAAAAGGGTTGGTTATTTTTTTAAATTTATTTCTTTTTTTTTTTCACTTTCTAGAGGAGGGGAAGAGGCTCTGAAAATTATGTAACTATCATCAGCTGAATACCTATAGGTAGACTGGGTGCCATGTTTTTCCATAAAAGTCATTACATTCTCATGAAGAACATGAGCAAGACATTATAACTCCAAATTCACAATGTGCTCAAATATCGTGGTGGCTTCCAACAAGAGATGGTGATTTAATGCCTTCTTATGTCATCACATGTTGTTTGCTGCACTCCTCCTGCTACACGTGAGTCTAAAACATCAGAGCTGCAACAATTCTCTACAATTACTTTAATCAATGAATCTTTTCATGAGATTTCTTCAAACTGATCACGTTTGCATTATTGATTTAAATTGAGTACATTTTTTTTTTTAACAAAAAGAAATGGGGCTGGCTTTAGTGTGAATCTGGCCGATAAGCACAAGAAGCAATCGATGGCAAAGGTCAAGGGTCTCTGTGTTTGCCTGCAAGGTCAATGATGCAGTAAGACCACTGAAGCAGTGTCCAGAGTGGGGAAGTCAAATATTTATTAACATTGAAGTAAAGATGGAGCTGGTTACACATTGGTCAACTGGGCTCTGGAAACCTCGTTGCAATAAAACACAATCGATGCCATCCATCAGCAGTCTTCTATTTATTAAATTTTTCTCATGAGGTGCTCAATTTGTCTTATTGCTTTCCCTTAGCAAGTGCCAAAGCAAGGCTATTAGGAACTCATCTCTAGCTATTTATAATAGGTAACCAGAAGCTGTCTTTTTTCTTTCAAAATAATTTTATAACACAAAATTAATAATCAGTGTAGTAGATCTTGAAAATTCAAAATATATGGAGAACTTTTGTTTTATTCACCCATGGTCCCATCATGATGAGATAATTTCTGTTATTTTGTTATAGCTCTTTCCAGTCTTTTCTTTCTATAGACTTAAAATTTTATAACTGAATTCAAACTGTTTATACCATAAGGTTTGTACTTAATTTTGCAACATCAAAATGTTGCAAAATATTTAAATATTACAGATGCATTTAAATATTACAGATGCTTATAAATATTATCTTAAATGGTTGCATATAATTCCAATGCATAGACATGCCATTATTTTTAGTTGTTCTACTTCTAGATGACATTGAATCTTTTTCCTCTTTCCCATTGTAAGCTGAGCTGCAATACTTTTTCCTGATTGGTATTTACATATCACCTTATGAAGTTATTTTCCTCTAGACAACACAAGGAGTTCTATATATTATCTATGAGCTGCAAACTCCAAAATTTATATTTTTAACCCAAACCTCTTCCCTGAGTTCTAGATTATCATGTGTAATTGTTTACCGTCTCCACTTGGAATCTACTAGGGATGCCTAATGGGAATCTCAAATAATATGTTCAAGTCAGAGCATCCTATGTTCCCACCTCATACCTTCATCTCTAAGTCTTTCCTGTCAGTGAATGGTCCCATCAATCATCCATCTAATTTTTCATCCAAAATTCTGGGTGCCATGTATTTTAATCAACTCAATTTATTCAGCAAACATTTAGTCACAGAACGTTTTTAAGTAGAAGGAATATTAGAAAATGTTCTAATTGTGTATTACAATTATATAATCTAATTATATTGAATTAGAGCTAATGTCACCCATTCCTGTACCAGCAAGAGAGATGAGGTGATTTGATAAAGAAGCATGGCATCATAGTCCTGGGCTCAGGACCTTCTGAGAACAAAAGCTGGAAGCAAAGAATGTGAGCATTGCTCACACCTGATATTATCTCATTTCCTCCCCCTCACTCACCATGTTCCACCAAAGTGGACTTCCTTTTGTTTTTGGAAAAGATCCCAAGTGAAGTTCTTAGCTCTTGAGGTTCTTTATTCCATCTCTACCTTGTCTTCTTGCTGGTGGTTTAGCCCAGATCCATCCAACCTTCAGTTCTAGGCAATCTGATGAACCAAGATGTATCACCGGGGCTGTCTGCCAACTGGGGCAGATGGGCATGCAGTTAATTTGTTCTGAATTTGAAACTCTATGCAGGTTAGCGTAGGGAAGCAAGTGACAATTGACAAGTCAGGGAAAGAGCACAACCCAGCCTGAAACAAATGCTTACAATCCTGGTCAGCAACTCACATGAGCTGGTCCACAGAATGGAAACCTCTTGTGGGAGCGACATGGAGAGTCCATGACCTTAACAACATGAGTAAAGACAGACTGGTCTTGATCTGAATAGCAGGATCAGTCTTCACCAGTTTAAAGACAAAGCTGGTAAGAGATGCTACAGTTTTATTTATCACTTACCTGGATATGAAAGTAAGACAGGCCTCCCAGATGAGGTGTATTCTTGGAAAATTAATTAAAATTCTTTTAGATTGAAATCCTATTTTGGAGAAAATGGTGCCAATTCTTGAGTCCCTGGCAGTTACCAAAGTATTTCTATTAATAACTTATATAGACAAAAGCAGCTTTTTGGGTTATTTGTGCATGGAATATACGAAATCAAATCAAAAAGGTGTTATGCTATTAGTTCACTGATTGCTGCTTTTCCTGGTAAGTGCTGAGGTGGGATTTTCTTTCTTTATCCTTGTTGGTGGGGGCCGTCCTCTGAACTCAGAGGCTTCAATGTGAGATCATAGACGTCTTGATTTTTATCTGGCTCTGGAAGGTAGATGCCTCAGGGACTGAGGGAAAGACATCACTATTTGAAGTAATTTTCTCTTTCTGATTCTCCTCCAGGAAGGGACATGAAATGACCTCCACTGCGCTCAGGTGAGCTTGCACTGAAAGCAGCACTGTGGCAACAGCAGGCTGTCCATAACCTGAGCCGACCTGGCCACAGCTCGGGACAGCCCACTCTAGGACCACCAGGGATGACCCTCTGCTTGGAGCCATCCCACATCGTCTGGATTCTTGGAGTCCCTATGACTTTGAGTGAGGATCTCCTCAGCTACCCTTGCTACCTCCTCCTTTGCCATTTTGAAGTGTGACTTATTCATCCACGTACTAGGGTGGTGGGTTGAGTTTTTTTCAGAATATTTTTACCTCATTTATACAAAGAGAGACATAAATTCCAAACTCAGGTTTATCAAGAGAGAATTAAATAAGATTATATATATAAAATACTTAGAGTCCCTGACACAAATGTAAACCTTTAATAAATACTAGTGATCATCCATTGACATATTAAATAATCGATCAATAAATGGAGGTGTCTGAAATACCACAGTAAATCTGCTATCCTGTAAATTTTGATCTAAAGTATTGTAGATATACAAAAGTACAGAGTTATATAATGGATGTAACTTTAATATATGTCATGTTGTTTCAGATCATGCTTTAAAGAAATAAAATGATGCAGATAAAAATAAAAGGCACCTCCATTCCATTTCCCGCCTTCCTGAGATAGTAAATGGAAATATAGTGGAGGTTTTAACACACATTTCTGTACTTCAGCATCACATGTATGTCTTTGCAAATGATATCTAAGCTTGCTCTATGTTTAACATTTTATATAAATGGTACCATACTTAACTTTATTGGTGCTGCACTCACTTTTGCTCAGCATAATTTTTAGATTCACCAAATTAATACATGTAGCTATGGCATATTTAACTGTAGCAGAGTAGGTGATTATGTGAACATATGATAATTAATAAGGGTATATTGGTGGAGTCAATATGAATCTTTTTAAAGTGTTTTTCTGTATATCTGTGTCCAGATGAAGAGATTTTTCTCTAAGGAATATATTTGAAGTAGATGATCTTAGTGAAAGGCTATGCACATTTTCAAATTTACTAGATACTGACAACTTTGCTCTCCAAGCGATTGTTACTTCCTTCCCTCTTCATTGTGTCAATGTGGTCTATGTTGCTGTGGGTACAATTGGGTCATTCATTTTCTTTTTTTTTTTTTAAGATTTTATTTATTTATTTGAGAAAGAGAGAATGAGAGAGAGCACAAGACGGAAGAGGGTCAGAGGGAGAAGCAGACTCCCCGCTGAGCAGGGAGCCTGATGTGGGACACGATCCCAGGACTCCAGGATCATGACCTGAGCCGAAGGCAGTCGCTTAACCGACTGAGCGACCCAGGTGCCCGGGTCATTCATTTCATGTTGTATGGAATTCCACCATTTAACTACACTACAAAGGATATATCCATTCTACCATTAATAAAATATTTGATTTATTTTCAGTTTTGTTGCTATTATAGGTGATTCTTTCATAAATGTTGGATATGACTTATGGTTTATATGCATATATATATATTTACCTTGGGTGTATACACCTAGGAGTGGAATTGTTGTATTGGAGAGTGTACTTTTATCTTTCATCAATATTTCCAGCTTTCCAAAAAATTCCAATCCAATTAAATTCAACTATTATGTATTTTCTTAATTTTTTATTGTTATGTTAATCACCATATATTACATCATTAGTTTTGGATATAGTGTTCCATGATTCATTGTTTGTGCATAACACCCAGTGCTCCATGCAGAATGTGCCCTCTTTAATACCCATCATCAGGCTAACCCATCCCCCCACCCCCCTCCCCTCTAGAACGCTCAGTTTGTTTTTCAGGGTCCATCGTCTCTCATGGTTTATCTCCCCCTCTGACTTACTCCCCTTCATTCTTCCCCTCCTGCTATCTTCTTCTTTTTCTTTTTTCTTAACATATGTTGCATTATTTGTTTCAGAAGTACAGATCTGTGATTCAACAGTCTTGCACAATTCACAGCGCTCACCATAACACATACCCTCCCCAATGTCTATCACCCAGCCACCCCATCCCTCCCACCCCCCACCACTCCAGCAACCCTCAGTTTGTTTCCTGAGATTAAGAATTCCTCATATCATGAGGTCGTATGATACATGTCTTTCTCTGATTGACTTATTTCACTCAGCATGACACCCTCCAGTTCCATCCACGTCGTTGCAAATGGCAAGATCTCATTCCTTTAGATGGCTGCATAACATTCCATTGTGTATATACACCACCTCTTCTTTATCCATTCATCTGTCAAGGGACATCTTGGCTCTTTCCAAAGTTTGGCTATTGTGGACATTGCTGCTATAAACATTGGGGTGCACGTGCCCCTTCGGATCCCTACATTTGTATCTTTGTGGTAAATACCCAGTAGTGCAATTGCTGGATCGTAGGGTAGCTCTACTTTCAACTGTTGGAGGAACCTGCATACTGTTTTCCAGAGTGGCTACACCAGCTTGCATTCCCACCAAGAGTGTAGGAGGGTTCCCCTTTCTCCGCATCCCCACCAACATCTGCCGATTCCTGACTTGTTAATTTTCGCCACTCTGACTGGTGTGAGGTGGTATCACATTGAGGTTTTGATTTGGATTTCCCTGATGATGAGCGATGTGGAGCACTTTTTCATGTGCCTGTTGGCCATTTGGATGTCTTCTTTGGAAAAATGTCTGTTCATGTCTTCTGCCATTTCTGGATTGGATTATTTGTTCTTTCGGTGTTGAGTTTGATAAGTTCTTTATAGATTTTGGATACTAGCTCTTTATCTGATGTGCCATTTGCAAATATTTTCTCCCATTCTGTCGGTTGTCTTTTGGTTTTGTGGACTGTTTCTTTTGCTGTGCAAAAGCTTTTTATCTTGATGAAATCCCAATACTTCATTTTTGCCCTTGCTTCCCTTGCCTTTGGCGATGTTTCTAGGAAGAAGTTGCTGCGGCTGAGGTTGAAGAGGTTGCTACCTGTGTTCTCCTTTAGGATTTGGATGGACTCCTTCTCACGTTTAGGTCTTTCAACCATTTGGAGTCTATTTTTGTGTGTGGTGTAAGGAAATGGTCCAGTTTTATTCTTCTGCAGGTGGCTGTCCAATTATCCCACACCATTTGTTGAAGAGACTGTTGTTTTTCCATTGGACATTCTTTCCTGCTTTGTCAAAGATGAGTAGACCATAGAGTTGAGGGTCCATTTCTGGGCTCTCGATTCTGTTCCATTGATCTATGTGTCTGTTTTTGTGCCAGTAACATACTCTCTTGATGATGAGAGCTTTGTAATAGAGCTGGAAGTCCAGAATTGTGATGCTGCCAGCTTTGCTTTTCTTTTTCAACATTCCTCTGGCTATTCGGGGTCTCTTCTGGTTCTATACAAATTTTAGGATTATTTCTTCCATTTCTTTGAAAAAAGTGGATGGTATTTTGATGGGAATTGCATTGAATGTGTAGATTGTTCTAGGTAGCAGTGACATCTTCACAATGTTGGTTCTCCCAATCCATGAGCATGGAATGTTTTTCCATTTCTTTGTGTCTTCTTCAATTTCTTTCATGAGTATTTTATAGTTTTCTGAGTACAGATCCTTTGCCTCTTTGGTTAGATTTATTCCTAGGTATCTTATGGTTTTGTGTGCAATTGTAAATGGATTCGACTCATTGATTTCTCTCTTCTGTCTTATTGTTGGTGTATAGGAATGCCACTGATTTCTGAACATTGATTTTATATCCTGCTACTTTACTGAATTCCTGTATGAGTTCTAGCAGTTTTGGGGTGGAGTTTTTTGGGTTTTCCACATACAGTATCATATCATCTGCAAACAGTGAGAGTTTGACTTCCTCTTTGCTGATTTGGATGCCTTTGATTTCTTTTTGTTGTCTGATTGCTGTGGCTAGGACTTCTAATACTATGTTGAATAGCAGTGGTGACAGTGGACATCCCTGCCACGTTCCTGACCTTAGAGGGAAAGCTCTCAGCTTTTCCTCATTGAGAATGATATTCACTGTAGGTTTTTCATAGATGGCTTTTATGCTATTGAGGTATGTACCCTCCCTCCCTATACTCTGAAGAGTTTTGATCAAGAAAGGATGTGGTACTTTGTCAAATGCAATTTCTGCATCTATTGAGAGGATCCTACGATTCTTGTTCTTTCTTTTGTTAATGTATTGTATCACGTTGATTGATTTGCGGATGTTGAACCTTCCTTGCAGCCCAGGGATAAATCCCACTTGGTCGTGGTGAATAATCCTTTTAATGTACTGTTGGATCCTATTGGCTAATATTTTAGTGAGAATTTTTGCATCCATGTTCATCAAGGATATTGGTCTGTAATTCTCCTTTTTGATGGGGTCTTTGTCTGATTTTGGGATCAAGGCAATGCTGGCCTCATAAAACAACTTTGGAAGTTTTCCTTCCATTTCTCTGTTTTGGAACAGTTTCAGGAGAATAGGTATTAATTCTTCTTGAAATGTTTGGTAGAATTCCCCTGCTTAGCCTCTGGCCCTGGGCTTTTGTTTTTTGGGAGATTTTTGAAGACTGCTTCAATTTCCTTAGTGGCTATAGGTCTGTTCAGGTTTTCTATTTCTTCCTGGTTCAATTTTGGTAGTTGATACATCTCTAGGAGTGCATCCATTTCTTCCAGGTTATCTAATTTGCTGGCATAGAGTTGCTCATAATATGTTCTTATAATTGTTTGTATTTCTTTGGTGTTGGTTGTGATCTCTCCTCTTTCATTCATGATTTTGTTGATTTGGGTCATTTCTTTTTTCTTTTTGATCAGTTTGGCCAGGGGTTTATCAATCTTGTTAATGCTTTCAAAGAACCAGCTCCTAGTTTCGTTGATCTGTTCTACCGTTGTTTTGGTTTCTATTTCATTGATTTCTGCTCTGATCTTTATTATTTCTCTTCTCCTGCTGGGTTTAGGCTTTATTTGCTGTTCTTTCTCAAGCTCCTTTAGGTGTAGGGTTAGGTTGTGTATTTGAGACCTTTCTTGTTTCTTCAGAAAGGCTTGTATTGCTATATACTTTCCTCTCAGGACTGCCTTTGTTGTATCTCAAGGATTTTGAACAGTTGTGTTTTCATTTTCATTGGTTTCCATGAATTTTTTTAATTCCTCTTTAATTTCTTGCTTGATCCATTCATTCTTTCGTAGGATGCTCTTTAGCCTCCATGTATTTGAGTTCTTTCCGACTTTCCTCTTATGATTGAGTTCTAGTTTCAAAGCATTGTGGTCTGAAAATATGCAGGGAATAATCCCAATCTTTTGGTAGCGGTTGAGACCTGATTTGGGACCTATGATGTGATCGATTCTGGAGTATTTTCCATGGGCACTAGAGAAGAATGTGTATTCTGTTGCTTTGGGATGGAATGTTCTGAATATGTCTGTGAAGTCCATTTGCTCCAGTGTGTCATTTATAGTCTTTATTTCCTTGTTGATTTTTGCTTCGATGATCTCTCCATTTCATTTAGGGTGGTGTTAAAGTCCCCCACTTATTATTGTATTGTTGTCAATGTGTTTCTTTCCTTTAGTTATTAATTGCCTTATATCATTGCCTGCTCCCATGTTAGGGGCATAGATATATCCAATTGTTAAATCTTCTTGTTGGATAGACCCTTTAAGTAGGATATAGTGTCCTTCCTCATCTCTTATTACAGTCTTTGTTTTAAAATCTAGTTTGTCTGATATAAGGATTGCCACTCCAGCTTTCTTTTGGTGTCCATTAGCATGGTAAATGGTTTTCCACCCCCTCACTTTGAATCTGGGGGTCTCTTTGGGTCTATTTTTGAGTCTCTTGCAGACAGCATATAGATGGGTCTTGTTTTTTAATCCAATTTGATAGCCTGTATCTTTTAATTGGGGCATTGAGCCCATTTACATTCAGGGTAAGTATTGAAAGGTTTGAATTTAGTGCCATTGTACTGCATGTAAGGTGACTGTTACTGTATATTGTCTGTGTTCCTTTCTGATATATGCTGCTTTTAGTGTCTCTCTTTGCTTAGAGGACCCCTTTCATTATTTCTTGGAGGGCTTGTTTCATTTTTGGAAATTCCTTTAGTTTTTGTTTGTCCTGGAAACTTTTTATCTGTCCTTCTATTTTCAATGACAGCCTAGCTGGATATAGTATTGTTGGCTGCATATTTTTCTCATTTAGTGCTCTGAAGATATCTTGCCAGTCCTTTCTGGCCTGCCCAGTCTCTGTGGATAGCTCTGTTGCCAAACTAAAATTTCTACCATTGTAGGTTACATATCTCTTCTCCTGAGCTGCTTTCAGGATTTTCTCTTTGTCTCTGAGACTCGTAAGTTTTACTATTAGATGTCGGGGTGTTGACCTATTTTTATGGATTTTGAAAGGGGTTCTCTGTGCCTCCTGGATTTTGATGCCTGTTTCCTTCCTCACATTAGGGAAGTTCTCTGCTATTATTTGCTCCAATATACCTTCTGCTCCTCTCTCTTTTTCTTCTTTTTCTGGGATCCCAATTATTCTAATGTTTCGTCTTATTGTTTCACTTATCTCTCTAATTCTGCCCTCGTGATCCTATAGTTGTTTATCTCTCTTTTTCTCCGCCTCTTTAATTTCCATCATTTGGTCTTCTATATCGCTGATTCTCTCTTCTGCCTCATTTATCCTAGCAGTTAGTGCCCCCATTTTTGATTGCACCTCATCAATAGCCTTTTTGATTTCGACTTGGTTAGATTTAGTTCTTTTATTTCTCCAGAAAGGGTTTCTCTAATAACTTCCATGCTTTTTTCAAGCCCAGCTAGTATCTTTAAAGTCATGATTCTGAACTCTAGGTCCGACATCATACTAATGTCCGTATTGAGTAGGTCCCTGGCAGACGGTACTACCTCTTGTTCTTTTTTCTGAGGTGATTTTTTCGTCTTGTCATTTTGTGCAGAGGAGAATAGATGAATGAGAGAACAAAATGCTAACAGGTTAACAACGTCCCTAGCAAATATATTGTATACAAATCAGAAAAGACCTGAAACCAGGGGAAAAGAAAGGGAAAGAAAGAAAAAAGAAAGAGAAAAAAAAAAAAAAACAGAAACAGAACCATACAAAAAAAGCAGAATATGATCAAATATGATCAGGGTAGTGCATAGATCAGTGCCACACACTAGATTTTGGGTGTATTTTGGTCTGTTAGAAAAAAGTGCCACCTAAAATTTTAAAGGATGAAAGACATATATGTACAAAATAAGGGTTGATACAATGCAGGGATGGAAGATGACTGGAAAGATGAAAATTATAAAAGGTTTTATAAAAGGAATTGAAAAGATAAGTTGTTTGAAAAAAAGAAAGAAGAAGATTTAAAAAAAAAGAAAAGAAAAAAGGGAGAGAATGTGATCAGGCAGGAGACTAGAACAAAGCCATACACTAGTGATTTAGGGTATATTTTGATCTGGTAGAAGAAACTGTATCTGAACATTTTAAAGAGAGAACAACATATAGATATGCCAAAAATAAGGGTAACCACTATGAAAGGATAAAATATGACTCTAAAAATGAAAAATAAAAAAAAAATTTTTTAAAGGGATTGATAAGATGTTGGTTGAAAAAGGGAAAAAGAAAAATTAAAAAGAAACAGTTAAAAAATAAGTTTTATGATCTGATGAATTATGGTAAAAAAAAAGCCATGAATTCTATGTACAGTATTCCCCTAGCGCTGGAGTTCTCCCATTCTCCTTGATCGGTAAACTTGGTCTTGGCTTGCTGGCTGTTCGTGCTGATCTTCTGGGGGAGGGGCCTGTTGCCGTGGTTCCCAAATGTCTTTGCCGGAGGCGGAATTGCCCTGCCCTTGTGAGTCCGGGCTAAGCAATCGGCTTGGGTTTGCTCTCAGGAGCTTTTGTTCCCTGCAAGCTCTTGGCACAGCTTTGGAAGATGAGAGTGAAAATGGTGGCCTCCCAATCTCCACCTGGAGGAGCCGAGAACTCGGGGCCCCGCTCCTCAGTGCGCCCCCAGAGATAAGCAGTCCCTCCCGTGTCCCCGGTCTCCGGCCGCACTCCGTGCTCACCCGGCCTGTGACCGAGCGTTTCTATCTCTGGCACCCGACCCCGTGTGGAGTCTCCAAACCCAGCAGATCCCTGCGGTGCGCTCCCGCGCCGCTCCTCCCGGGGGAGGAAGGGGAGTCTCCCCGGCTCTGCCGCTTGTTGGGTCCCTGCTGGAGGAGCAGTGGCCCGACTGGGCCGCGGATCCCAGTTTATGGCCACCCCGAGCTGAGAGCCCGCACCTCGGCTCCGTCTCTGCAGCTGCCTTCCCCACTCTGACACCTGGGAGCTCTGCCGCACTCAGGCACCCCTGGTCTTTCTGTGACCCCGAGGGTCCCGAGACCCCACTGTCCCACGAGGGTTCCACCCCCCGCTTAGCCACTGGAGCGACGTCCCTCAGCGGAGCCGACTTCTCAAAGTTCCGATTTTGTGCTCCGCGGCTCTAGCACTTGCCAGAAGCGGCCGACGGAGGCCCCCTCCCCCGCTGTCTATCCTCCCGAACATCGCCTCGGATTCACTTCTCCGCACGTGCTACCTTCCAGTAAGTGGTCGCTTCTCTGTTCAGAGAGTTGTTGCTACTCTCCTCTTTGGTCTCCTGTTGAGTTCGTAAGTGTTCAGAATGGTTTGGTCCCTATTCAGCTGAATTCCTGAGACCAGACAAAATCTAGGTCTCCTACTCCTCTGCCATCTTGCTCCTCAACTATTATATTTTTAAATCTATAATTTCTACTTCTTATATTTTATTGAAAACATTAATCAGAGTTCTTTTAAAGCGTTATCTACAAATCCCAGAATCTGGTTCATCTTCATGCCTGTTTTTATTGACTTTTTGCTTTTTGATTCTTTGTCTTATATCTTGGCATGCTGGCAATTAGGGATTGAATGCTAGACCCTGTTATGATATTATCTAGTTTCAAAGTAGGTTTACTTTGTCTCTGTCAGAGAATCAAAGGAGAAGCAGATTCTATTTATCATCAGGAACCAAAATTATCATAGACCAGATTTCAGATTTTATTAGATCTGGCCTCAACTGGAAGATCATAATGTGTACCATAGTCTGTGATCTTTGGTAGACAATCCCAATGTTTGACTCTCCAGTACTATAAAATAGCTAAAGGTTCTGCTCTGTATCTTTGCCTATTGGGTACCACACATATATGAGCTCCTTTGGTTCTTAAGGCCTTGAGAATGATTGAGAAAATGCATTGAGAAAAAAAAAAAACAAGTATATGATTTCACATTCAATTCTCTTTATTAAATTTTTTTTTTTGGAACCTTTTCCCTTCATACTCTGACTGCCTTAGTAGCTATGATATCCAATTTTTGCCTCAGCTCTGTGAATCTATCCATCTCTTGGGTTAATTTTCTCTCAACTTCTCAGTTTGTTGTTAGCACTCAGGAAATGTCTAAAGGGGAAAATGATGAGCTTCCCACCATGTGTTTTTCTTCTCTCTGGAGAGAATTTTTTGTCCTTATATCTCTATCCTGTAATTTAAAAATTTATTTAAATGTAATATTATTATTAAATTTAAATTTTATATTAAGTAAAATTATTTTTAAAAATTTTCTTTTAAAATTTACTTTTAAAATCCTTAAACTTTAACAAGAAAATGTAGTGCATTTATATATATTGGAATTATTGATATATTTGGATCTCTTTCTGTGCTCTGATTTTGAACTTTTTATTGTTATTTTCTTTTATCAATATTTTTGTATTTTGAAATGAATATGTATTTTTTATTTTTGCTTTTCTCATTACATTTTGTGATGTTAGTGGTTTCAGTGTCATACTTTTTTCTTTCAGTGGTACCTTGAATTATGGCATGTATACCTAATGTTAAAAAAATCTAAAATTTATTAATATGTTAACTCACAGGCTAGTAAACAATAAAATTTTCTCCTGACTTTTGTACTAATGTTAATTTTGTTAGTAGGTTAATAATCTATTTTTTAAAAATTCACATATCATACCTTATTATAATTAATATTTTATTCAAAGCATTTCTTTGGCCACCATTCTTTTCATATTTCAGACTTTCCTTAATGTACATCTTTTAGAAATTCCTTTAGGGGAGGTCTGTTGAAGAGTAAATACAATCAATTTTTTTTTTAAGATTTTATTTATTTATTTGACAGAGAGAGACACACAGCAAGAGAGGGAACACAAGCAAGGGGAGTGAGAGAGGGAGAAGCAGGCTTCCCATGGAGCAGAGAGCCACATGCGGGGCTTGATCCCAGGACCCTGGGATCATGACTTGACCCGAAGGCAGACGCTTAATGACTGAGCCACCAGGCGCCCAATACAATCATTTTTTATTTATTTATCTGAAAATGACTCTATTTCATCTTGATTCTTAGAAGATACTTACCATGTGCCTTTATCAGATAGGCTAGGTTATGGTTTGAGATCAAGCTGCCCTCAAATCTGTGTGACTTAGAAACACATAGGTTTGCTTTCTACTCCTGTGTCATGGGCATGTGGTTTAGCAGGGGGGCTCTAACTCAGCAAGAGCACTCAGGGACCAGCCTAAAGGAGCCATCTCCACCTTTAGAACATTGGCAGCTTTGCCAAAAGTAAAGATAAATGTAGCAAAATGTACAATAGCTCCTAATGCTTCTGCTCTTAACTGGCCCAAACAAGTAACATGTCCAATACTTAAAATCATTAAGTCTGAAAGCCCAACCCTGTCATGTATCCCAAAGGAGAGACAGCTGGAATGCTTTTTTCCCACAGAATTATTTCAGTGACAGTCTTTCGATTTCCCATATCTTTTCAGTTTCTCTTGCATTCAGCTGTTTTTTGTTTTTTTTTTTTTATCTTCTGGATTTGGAGTCCACGGTTATTTTTTTTATTGTGCCAGAATGTTAGTGCAAATCTTGGGGTGTTTTATCTCTTCAGCAACAGAGGATTTATTTGGTAGATAACTTAGAGTTCGTTTACCCATAATCAAAAGATTGTGTCATGAAAATATTGTAGAGTTAGCCTGTGGTCCATTACTGGGAAAGGGGGAGGGTGGGTTTATACTATGATTTTACTCCACAATAATGTATTAATGTTGATTTGAATCTTAACTGCTCGCTTGTGCTTGTTCATAAAGACGATGAAGCTGAAGATTCATGCTTCCCAGAGAAGTTTTATTGAATTATTCAATCACCACCATCTAAACTTGGGCCAATTTTCATTCCTTAGGTACTGGTGATAATTTTAATGTGCCAATCATCATAGTCTGATTCATCAAAACAGATTCTTTGGTTTCACCAAGCAGCATGCTTTTTTTTTTTAAAAAATCTTTATCAATCTAATTTGATTAAAATAAAGTACCATGTCCCAACCTATTTTTATTTCTCAGTCTGAACTTGCTCTGGTGTTATCTGTAGCTTCCCTGTAAATTCTCAAACATAAATAACATAAATCCATCATCAGATTTAATGACAATGTGCATATGTAACAATTTTATTTGCACAAAAAGTAACCCTTTAATTTGAAAAACATTAGAATTTCATAAGTTTTATATATATACTCATACCTTCTTCATGGGTCCTTTATTGAATTTTAGTTTTTATTGTTGTATATGACTTATCATTAAGGTACATTTCCCCCTAAAGCCTTGACATTTGTGCTGGAACACTTTGTAATTTCAATGAAAATGACCAAATGAATAATTATGAATTTTCTATGGTCTAGAGTTACCGCTTTTCTCTTTGCTGCTTATCTGAGAAAATTTCAATCTTCCTTCACTACAATTTAGAAAAGACCTCTCTCTGGCGGTTGTGGAGTAATTTGAGCTAGAGCGCAAAAGAGTAGAGTGATTGTAAAACTTTGTTTGTGGAATCCTCAAAGGTCACTGGGGATGTAGCTCATAAAAGGATATGGTGAGTGGAGATTATGCCCTCAAATTTTCAACTAGAAGTCTTTTATTGGTTTCACACACAATTTAGTGATTCAGCCTCAGGAATAATTCTCAATTTTTTGCATCTATTTAAAATATTTTTTCTTTAATTTATTCATCCTTTTAATAGTTGATTGTACAAAGTAAAAAACATTATCAATAAATTGGACTGACTGAATAGTCTCAGGATGCTGGGATTTGTTAAATAATACCTATCAAATGGCTGTGGCTTAAAGAAAAAGTAGCTATAATTTTAAGTGGTGATCAATGTAAAGTGTCAGAGTGGAGCTCCATTCACTCTCTGAGGGCAAAAGTATTGGATACACGACAAACTTTAGACACTGAGTATTGCCCTGCATCTCTACCACAACAAGTCACCACTGTGGTTTATGATGTGGTTTAATGAGTGCTGGTGCCTGGCTTGGTTTCCGTTTGCACGTACTCCTCTTCCTTCCTGTTCTTAGTAAAACTTGAGTGCTAGTACCCATCAAAAACCCACTTTTAAGGAGTCCCTAAGCATCCTAGTCACCTCATGGGAATGTGCTTGCCAGGGACTCCATATACGTGCCTTCACCTGAAGGTTCTGCTCCTTGCTACTGGCTTGGCTTCTTAGGTCCTTTTCTCACTGCTTCTCTTGAAGGTCCCAGGCTGATGCTCACACAGTGGCTCTTCCATAATATACAAGGCAGACCACTGTGATCTTCTCCTGTCCTCTTTGATGCCCTTTTAAGTTCATGTTTTTATTGAGTCATACACAGTGACTTGCCTTCTGGTTTGTTGAAGCAATAGGTCAGATGTTTGCCACACCAATGTCTGTCTAGTGGCTGGCCATAAAGATTCCAGCTGAAGACCACTCCCAGCAAAGGTGACCAATTTTGCCATTCTCACCCCCCATACAGTATTTCAGGATAGCCCACTGAACCTTCTTTCTCAGATGTTTATCTTCTTGGGAGTGTGGTAAGATTTCTTCCTTTTCTTAGCTTCATCACAAAGTCTCAACACAAGATGAGGGGTGGGATTCCTTCAGCTTCATCGTCTTTATGAACAAGCACAAGCGAGCTACAGTCAAAGTACCACCATCTTCCAGTTCCTTGCCAGCAAGATCAATCTTTGCTGATCATGAGAAATTCCTTCCTTATCCTGGATCTTGGCCTTTACATTTTTTTTTTTTTGTATCTGATGTTTCAACCTCAAGAATAATGGTCTTCCCCTAAGGGTTTTTAGGAAAGTTTGGATCTTGGCGGTAGCTCCAGCGCAGATGCTGGGTTGGAAAAGTTCCTCGATTTTTAAGATTGTAAAGCATAATTCAGTTTCAGTGAGTGAATTCCATTAAAAAATGGCAAAAATAAATAACTTGGTGAGGTTATTTGCAATCCTAAAAGGTTTGAGGCATGTAGTTTCCTTTGATGCATTAACATACCAGGAATTCCAGCCAAATGTCTGGCTTGAGCATGAGTCCAACACTAGATCTGAAGTCCCACATTCTCCTATTATTTCTCCTTACTGTGACAATCTATAAGAGAGGTTCAAACTGGTGTCATTGTGTTAGACAAATACGTGTTTAAAATTCTGAAATTGCTGGAGCAAGATGGCGGAGGAGTAGGAGACCTGGATTTCGTCTGGTCTCAGGAATTCAGCTGATTAGGGATCAAACCATTCTGAACACCTACGAACTCAACAGGATATCGAAGAGGAGAGTAGCAACAACTCTCTGAACAGAGAAGCGACCACTTACTGGAAGGTAGGACGTGCGGAGAAGTGAATCCGAGGCGATATTCGGGAGGATAGACGGCGGGGGAGGGGGCCTCCGTCGGCCGCTTCTGGCAAGTGCTAGAGCCGCGGAGCACAAAATCGGACCTTTGAGAAGTCGGCTCCGCTGAGGGACGTCGCTCCAGTGGCTAAGCGGGGGGTGGAATCCTCCTGGGACAGTGTGGCCTCAGGACCCTCGGGGTCACAGAAAGACCGGGGGAGCCTGAGTGCGGCAGAGCTCCCGGGTATCGGAGCGGGGAAGCCGGCTGCAGAGACGGAGCCGAGGCGCGGGCTCTCAGCTCGGGGTGGCCATAAACTGGGATCCGCGGCCCAGTCGGGCCACTGCTCCTCCAGCAGGGACCCAACAAGCGACAGATCCGGGGAGACTCCCCTTTCCTCCCCCGGGAGGAGCGGCGCGGGAGCGCACCGCAGGGATCTGCTGGGTTTGGAGGCTCCACACGGGGTCGGGTGCCAGAGATAGCAACGCTCGGTCACAGGCCGGGTGAGCACGGAGTGCGGCCGGAGACCGGGGACACGGGAGTGACTGCTTTTCTCTGGGGGCGCACTGAAGAGCGGGGCCCCGAGTTCTCGGCTCCTCCGGGTGGAGATTGGGAGGCCACCATGTTCACCCTGGTCCTCCAAAGCTGTACGGAAAGTTTGCAGGGAACAAAAGCTCCTGAGAGCAAACCCGAGCAGCTTGCTTAGCCCGGACCGACAAGGGCGGGGCAATTCCGCCTCCGGCAAAGCTATTTGAGAACCACGGCAACAGGCCCCTCCCCCAGAAGATCAGCAAGAACAGCCAGCGAGGCAAGACCAAGTTTACTGATCAAGGAGAACAGGAGAACTCCAGCGCTAGGGGAATACTGCACATAGAATTCATGGCTTTTTTACCATGACTCATTAGTCTTTCAAAGTTAATTTTTTTAACTGTCTCTTTTTTCTGAATTTTTCTTTTTCCCTATTTCAACCAAATTCTTATCAACCCTTTTTTTAAAAAAAAACATTTTTATTTTTCACTTTTAGAGTCATATTCTATCCCTTCATAGTAGTCACCCTTATTTTTGGCATATATATATAAGTTGTTCTCTCTTTAAAATTTTGAGATACAGTTTCTTCTAACAGATCAAAATATACCCTAAATCACTAGTGTATGGCTTTGTTCTAGTCTCCTGCCTGATCATATTCTCTCCCGTTTTTTTTCTTTTTTTTTTTAATTTTTTTTCTTTTTTCAAACAACTTCTTATCAATTCCTTTTATAAAATCTTTTATAATTTTCATCTTTACAGTCATATACCATTCCTTCATTGTATCAACCCTTATTTTGGACATATATATGTCTTTTTTCTTTAAAATTTTAGGAGGCACTTTCTTCTAACAGATCAATATACACCCAAATTCTAGTGTATGGCACTGATCGATGCACTAGTCTGATCATATTTGATCATATTCTGTTTTTTTTTTGTTTTGTTCTGTATTTGTTTGTCTTTATCTTTTTCTTTTCTTTTTTTTTTCTCTTTCATTTTTCCTTCTTTCCCTTTCTTTTCACCTGGTTTCAGGTCTCTTCTGATTTGTTTAGCGTATATTTGCTGGGGACCTTGTTAACCTGTTAGCATTTTGTTCTCTCATTCATCTATTCTCCTCTGGACAAAATGACAAGACGAAAGAAATCACTTCAGCAAAAAGAACAAGAGGTAGTACCGTCTGCTGGGACCTACTCAATATGAACATTAGTACAATGTCAGAAATAGAGTTCAGAATCATGATTTTAAAGATACTAGCTGGGCTCGAGCAAAGCATGGAAGTTATTAGAGAAACCCTTCCTGGAGAAATAAAAGAACTAAAATCTAATCAAGTCGAAATCAAAAAGACTATTAATGAGGTGCAATAAAAAATGGGGCACTAACTGCTAGGATAAATGAGACAGCAGAGAGAATCAGCAATATAGAAGACCAAATGATGGAAAATAAAGAAGCTGAGAAAAAGAGAGATAAACAACTACAGGATCACAAGGGCAGAATTCGAGAGATAAGCAATACGATAAGATGAAACAACATTAGAATAATTGGGATCCCACAAGAACAAGAAAGAGAGAGAGGGGCAGAAGATATATTGGAGCAAGTTATAGCAGAGAACTTCCCTAATGTGGGGAAGGAAACAGGCATCAAAATCCAGGAGGCACAGAGAACCCCTCTCAAATCAATAAAAATAGGTCAACACCCCGACATCTAATAGTAAAACTTATGAGTCTCAGAGACAAAGAGAAAATCCTGAAAGCAGCTCGGGAGGAGAGATCTGTAACCTATAATGGCAGAAACATTAGATTGGCAACAGACCTATCCACAGAGACCTGGCAGGCCAGAAAGGACTGGCAAGATATCTTCAGAGCACTAAACGAGTAAAATATGCAGCCAACAATTCTATATCCAGCTAGGCTTTCATTGAAAATAGAAGGACAGATAAAAAGCTTCCAGGACAAACAAAAACTAAAGGAATTTGCAAACACGAAACCAGCCCTACAAGAAATATTGAAAGGGGTCCTCTAAGCAAAGAGAGAGCCTAAAAGCAACATAGACCAGAAAGGAACACAGGCAAAATACAGTAACAGTCACCTTACAGGCAATACAAGGGCACTAAATTCATACCTTTCAATAGTTACCCTGAATGCAAATGGGCTCAATGCCCCAATCAAAAGATACAGGCTATCAGATTGGATTAAAAAACAAGACCCATCCATATGCTGTCTGCAAGAGACTCACTTTAGACTGAAAGACACCCCCAGATTGAAAGTGAGGGGGTGGAAAACCATTTACCATGCTAATGGACACCAAAAGAAACCTGGGGTGGCAATCCTTATATCAGACAAACTAGATTTTAAACCAAAGACTGTAATAAGAGATGAGGAAGGACACTATATCCTACTTAAAGGGTCTATCCAACAAGAAGATCTAACAATTGTAAATATCTATGCCCCGAACATGGGAGCAGCCAATTATATAAGGCAATTAATAACAAAAGCGAAGAAGCACATTGACAGCAATACAATAATAGGGGGGACTTTAACACCCCTCTGACTGAAATGGACAGATCATCTAAGCAAAAGATCAACAAGGAAATAAAGACTTTAAATGACACACTGGAGCAAATGGACTTCACGGACATATTCAGAACATTCCATCCCAAAGCAACGGAATACACATTCTTCTCTAGTGCCCATTCTCCAGAATAGATCACATCCTAGGTCACAAATCGGGTCTCAACCGGTACCAAAAGATTGGGATTATTCCCTGCATATTTTCAGACCACAATGCTTTGAAACTAGAACTCAATCACAAGAAGAAAGTCGGAAAGAACTCAAATACATGGAGGCTAAAGAGCATCCTACTAAAGAATGAATGGGTCAACCAGGAAATTAAAGAGGAATTAAAAAAATTCATGAGAACCAATGAAAATGAAAACACAACTGTTCAAAATCTTTGGGATATAGCAAAGGCACTCTTAAGAGGAAAGTATATAGCAATACAAGCCTTTCTCAAGAAACGAGAAAGGTCTCAAATACACAACCTAACCCTACACCTAAAGGAGCTGGAGATAGAACGGCAAATAAAGCCTAAACCCAGCGGGACAAGAGAAATAATAAAGATCAGAGCAGAAATCAATGAAATAGATACCAAAAGAACAGTAGAACAGATCAACGAAACCAGGAGCTGGTTCTTTGAAACAATTAACAAGATTGATAAACCCCTGGCCAAACTGATTAAAGAAAAGAGAAATGACCCAAATCAACAAAATCATGAATGAAAGAGGAGAGATCACAACCAACACCAAAGACATACAAACAATAAGAACATATTATGAGCAACTCTATGCCAGCAAATTAGATAACCTGGACGAAATGGGTGCATTCCTAGAGATGTATCAACTACCAAAATTGAACCAGGAAGAAATAGAAAACCTAAAGAGACCTATAACCACTAAGGAAATTGAAGCAGTCATCAAAAATCTCCCAAAAAACAGAATCCCAGGGCCAGATGGCTTCCCAGGGGAATTCTACCAAACATTTCAAGAAGAATTAATACCTATTCTCCTGAAACTGTTCCAAAAAAGAGAAATGGAAGGAAAACTTCCAAACTCATTTTATGAGGCCACCATTGCCTTGATCCCAAAACCAGAGAAAGACCCCATCAAAAAGGAGAATTACAGACCAATATCCTTGATGAATATGGATGCAAAAATTCTCACCAAAATCCTAGCCAATAGGATCCAACAGTACATTAAAAGGCTTATTCACCATGACCAAGTGGGATTTATCCCTGGGCTGCAGGTTGGTTCAACATCCACAAATCAATCAGTGTGATACAATATATTAACAAAAGAAAGAACAAGAATTATATGATCCTCTCAATAGATGCAGAAAAAGCATTTGACAAAGTACCGCATCCTTTCTTGATCAAAACTCTTCAGAGTATAGGGATAGAGGGTACATACCTCAATAGCATAAAAGCCGTCTATGAAAAACCTACAGCGAATATCATTCTCAATGGGGAAAAGCTGAGGCTTTCTCCATAAGGTCAGGAACGCGGCAGGGATGTCCACTATCACCACTGCTATTCAACATAGTACTAGAAGTCCTAGCCACAGCAATCAGACAACAAAAAGAAATCAAAGGCATCCCAATTGGCAAAGTGGAAGTCAAACTCTCACTGTTTGCAGATGATATGATACTGTATGTGGAAAACCCAAAAGACTCCACCCCAAAACTGCTTGAATTCCTACAGGAATTCAGTCAAGTGGCATGATATAAAATCAATGTTCAGAAATCAGTGGCATTCCTATACACCCACAGCAAGACAGAAGAGAGAGAAATTAAGGAGTCAATCCCATTTACAATTGCACCCAAAACCATAAGATACCTAGGAATAAATTTAACCAAAGAGGCAAAGGATCTGTACTCAGAAAACTATAAAATACTCATGAAAGAAATTGAGGAAGACACAAAGAATTGGAAAAACTTTCCATGCTCATGGATTGGAAGAACAAACATTGTGAAGATGTCAGTGCTGGAGCAATCTACCCATTCAATGCAATCCCCATCAAAATACCATCCACTTTTTTCAAAGAAATGGAACAAATAACCCTAAAATTTGTATGGAACCAGAAGAGACCCTGAATAACCAGAAGAATGTTGAAAAAGAAAAGCAAAGCTGGCGGCATCATAATTCCAGACTTCCAGCTCTATTACAAAGCTGTCATCGTCAAGACAGTTATGGTACTGGCACAAAAACAGACACATAGATCAATGGAATTGAATCGAGAGCCCAGAAATGGACCCTCAACTCTATGGTCAACTCATCTTTGACAAAGCAGGAAAGAATATCCAATGGAAAAAAGACAGTCTCTTCAATAAATGGTGTTGGGAAAATTGGACAACCACATGCAGAAGAATGAAACTGGACCATTTCCTTACACCACACACAAAAATAGACTCAAATGGTTGAAAGACCTTAATGTGAGACAGGAGTCATTCAACATCCTAAAGGAGAACACAGGCAGCAACCTCTTCGACTTCAGCCACAGCAACTTCTTCCTAGAAACATTGCCAAACGCAAGGGAAGCAAGGGCAAAAATGAACTACTGGGATTTCATCAAGATAAAAAGCTTGCACAGCAAAAGAGACAGTCAACAAAACCAAAAGACATCCGACAGAATGGGAGAAAATATTTGAAAATGACATATCAGATAAAAGGCTAGTAGCCAAAATCTATAAAGAACTTATCAAACTCAACACTGAAAGAACAAATAATCCAATCAAGAAATGGGCAGAAGACATGAACAGACATTTTTCCAAAGAAGACATCCAAATGTCCAACAGACACATAAGAAAGTGCTCAACCTCACTCCGTATCAGGGAAATCCAAATCAAAACCTCAATGAGATACCACCTCACACCAGTCAGAACGGCTAACATTAACAAGTCAGGAAACGACAGATGTTGGCGGGGATGCGGAGAAAGGTGAACCGTCCTTCACTGTTGGTGGGAATGCAAGCTGGTGCAACCACTTTGGAAAACAGTATGGAGGTTCCTCAAAAAGTTGAAAAGAGAGCTACCGTTCGATCCAGCAATTGCACTACTGGGTATTTACCACAAAGATACAAATGGAGGGATCCGAAGGGGTACGTGCACCCCAATGTTTATAGCAGCAATGTCCACAATAGCCAAACTGTGGAAAGAGCCAAGGTGTCCATCGACATTTGAATGGATAAAGAAGAAGTGGTATATATACACAATGGAATATTATGCAGCCATCAAAAGGAATGAGATCTTGCCATTTGCAATGACGTGGATGGAACTGGAGGGTGTTATGCTGAGTGAAATAAGTCAATCAGAGAAAGACATGTATCACATGACCTCACTGATATGAGGAATTCTTAATCTCAGGAAAGAAACTGAGTGTTGCTAGAGTGGTGGGGGGTGGGAGGGATGGAGTGGCTGGGTGATAGACATTGGGGAGGGTATGTGCTATGGTGAGCGCTGTGAATTGTGCAAGACTGTGGAATCACAGATCTGTACCTCTGAAATAAATAATGCAATATATGTTAAGAAAAAAAAAAGAAGATAGCAGGAGGGGAAGGAGGAAGGGGAGTAAATCGGAGGGGGATATGAACCATGAGAGACTATGGACTCTGAAAAACAAACTGAGGGTTCTAGAGGGGAGGGGGTGGGGGGATGGGTTAGCCTGGTGATGGGTATTAAAGAGGACATGTACTGAATGGAGCACTGGGTGTTATACTAAAATAATGAATCATGGGACACTACATCAAAAACTAATGATGTAATGTATGGTGATTAACATAACAATAAAAATTTAAAGAATAAAAAAAATTCTGGTATTGCTGAAGTTCGGTCTTTACTCTGGGCTAATGATTTATCCTTGGCATGCTTAATTTTGCATTTGTATAGTGGGCAACAATGACAGGATTATTGTGAGTGTTAAATGTGATAAAGCATGTTTAATGTAGTGGTTCAAAATGTAAGTCTGTGATGATTATTAATTATTGATTTAAAATATATCCCTCCAAGTCTCCAGGAACCTGTGTGTTATTCTCCAATACCTAGTCCTGCCATAACTAACAAAGCATTATTTCGAAGGTAAACATCGTTCTCTATATTTAAATAGACCCCCACAACATCATCACCTGATTGTTGTGGAGACATTTAGCCAGATTGATGCTGAAATTCCCTGTAGGTATCTCCTCCTCACTTTAAGTTAAATGCACGTTTGTGATGAATATTGTTCTTGAATGCTTAGGTTTAAATTTTCTCTAGTTTTTACCATCCATGATAAAAATCTCTAGGTTGTTGAATATTAAGAGAAAAACTGTAGGAAGTTTTATAAACTTCAAATTTCCAATTTCATTAAGTTTGTTTGGCATATTGAAGAGGGGGATAATTTACTGTAAAATATTAAAATGTTAAATGTAATGACCTGCACAAAAAGTTGGCTGAATCCTTGGAACAGTAGTTAATTAATTCTGGGTACATTGTCAACTCCACAGAAGGCTTCAGATAGTTAAAGTAACAGAAGTTAGTTTGCTATGATGAATAAGGTTCTTCTGCATATCAAAGGAATTAAGGCTGATTAGATTAGCATTTGCAGGAGTTATCCAAGTTTGATACAATTTATATAAATCAACATAATAAAGCTGGAAAGAAAAAGAATCGGAATAGGTATAATAACATATAAAGCAAAGATTCATCATTTTTCTAGTCTGTGCTATACTTTGAAAGTAGCACCTTGTATTTCTTCATTTTCTTCCCAATTATAGCAAATGCTGATATTTTATAAATGTAGGAGCAAGGTCATATTTTCTCTGAGTATTATATTTTTAGTCAAAATCCCATAGTTAATATCCTTAGAGATATGCTCACATTCCTACCAGCAATTTTTATGTGATGAAGTGCTTGGATAGTACACATCTGGGTCTATACTCACGGGCACAAATGGCATAGAATGAGGTAAATAAAATTATTTTAAAGACAGATGTTAGGCAAATATAAATCTAGGAATAGAATCGTTAATTACAGAGGACTATTATTTGCTTACCAGTAACTCCCCATTTTCACCAAATTTAACAAAGAAGATATTGTCTGGAACTGCTGGACCCATGTGAGACCTGGGGCGAGCACACGACAGCCTGAGGACAAACTTGGCTCGCCACCTGTTTTTGCACATAAAGTTTTATTGGAACGTAACAATGCCTGTTCATTTAGGCACAGTGCATGGCTGTTTCCATACCTGATGGCAGAGTCGAGTGCTTGCAGCAGAGACTATGTGCCCCGCAAAGCCTAGAATATTTATTAGCTGATGCTGAACAGAAAAACCCTCATTCTAGCTCACCAGACTGTTCTGTGTTGTCAGAACAGATCACCGATTTCGAAGCAGCCACACAATTGCTCATGGAGCTCTCTCTGCTTAAATTCTTTTCTTGAGTTCTACCTGATAATCTCTCTTTCATTCCCATGGATGAATGTCTGACAGGTGGTCTATGTCATTCCTAGGCACAGAGAATCATGGCCTCCTTGGTGTTGTAGTAACATTTTGACCTGGCTTCGTACTAAAATACGATGTTGTATTTGTGTCTGTTTTCCTTATTCTTCCTTAGAGCAGGAGACTTGGTATAATTCATGTTTTTGTCTCCTAGAAACAAACAAACAGACAAAAATTTGTCTATCTTTAGCATAAAGCCTAGAAAATAGAAGGTGCTTGATAGATGGAAGAAAATGGAAGAAAGAAGGAGGGAAGGAAGAAGGAAGCAAAGGAGGGAGAGAGAGACGAAGGATGGAAGAAACAAAAGATTTGAGGAATGAGTGAAATAATTTATTGATACAGACTAGAGAACATTATTCCGATAGCATGAGCCACAGTCGTATTACATAGGGCATCAGTGTTCAAGTTGGGGGACACACAATTACATATTGAGGGGAATATCAAGAAATACATGTACATATGAAAAAGACATACCTGTAGTACCTATAGGATATAATGCGTATTGACATATTCCAAAACATAGTTCTAATATATGCTGTTATGATATATATGGGATGTGTATGTATTATCAACATGTTTAGTTATTATTACAATTTTATTTTATTATTTTATTTTATTTTTTTAGAGAGAGAGTACTCATGCACACCTGAGTGGAGGCAGGGAAAGAGGGAGATTGAGAGAACCCCAAGCAGGTTTCACGCTGATGTGGTGCTCGATCTCACCACGCCGAGATCGTGACCTGAGCTGAAATCGAGAGGTAGATGCTGAGCTGACTGAGCCACCCGGGCACCCCAGTTACAATTTTATTTTAGAATATTATGGCATCTAATACGACGAGTTTGGCATCATGTTGCAGGAACAATAATTTTCGGCAGGATCAGATGCTTGACTTCTGCTACCACAGTGTTGTTGTCAATTTTGTATATTTAACAAATTCTACTTTTAATTGAACTTGGGTAGTAGCACAAGCTTACAAACTTTAAAAAAATATATAGTTCTGTGATTGTTTTACCAGCAAATTTTAAACTTTGATTCTGTCCTACAAGTAACTAAGTATAAGGACAAACCACTGAACTTGAAGACAGTTTTAGGTGGTACTACAATTTCTTTTTTTCTTTCTTTCTTTCTTTCTTTCTTTCTTTCTTTCTTTCTTTCTTTCTTTCTTTCTTTCTTTCTTTCTTTCTTTCTTTCTTCTTTCTTTCTTTCTTTCTTTCTTTCCTTTCTTTCTTTCCTTTCTTTTTCTCTTTCTTTCTTTCTTTCTTTCTTTCTTTCTTTCTTTCTTTCTTTCTTTCTTTCTTCTTTCTTTCTTTCATTTCTTCGTTCTTCTTCCTTCCTTCCTTTTCTTTCGTTCTTTCTTTCTTCTTTCTTCTTCCTTCCTTTTCTTTCTTTCTTTCTTTCTTTCTTTCTTTCTTTCTTTCTTTCTTTCTTTCTGACTTTATTTATTTATTTGAAAGAGAGAGCACAAGCAGGGGGAGGGCAGAGGGACAAGCAGACTTCCCTCTGAGCACAGGCCCCCCACACAGGGCTAGACATGGAGCTCCACATGGGGATCCACATGGGGCTCCATCCCAGGACCTGGGATCATGACCTGAGCTGAAGGTGGACACTTCACTGACTGAGACACCCAGGCGCCCGAGGTAGTGCTACAATTTCATTGACTCAAACTCACAGATGGAATCTTTAGGACGGCTTGTGGTGGTGTTGTCTAAATAGTTCCTGAGCAGACACAAGGTTGTTGTCACGATTGCTGTCTCTTATATTTGTTACTTCTAGTATTTTTTCATGGGCTTGATTTGAACATTCATTTGAGAAGAATTTGCTCATAAAACCTGGACCTATAAATGTGTCAGTGGAGCAATTTAATTAGTTTGATTGGTAGGAAAATTATGTTTTGATTTCCTCATTTTCTCCATTACTTTCTTCTTTTCTCTCTCTCTCTCTCTCTCTGTGTGTGTGTGTGTGTGTGTGTGTAGATGTGATTTTGTCTAGATCAGATAAGACTAATTATGGATTGTGTTATGATTTTGGAGTTGTTCTTCCTCATGGGATTTACAGGTGACAGATTGCCAAATGGACAATTGGCTTTTCATCCATTATCACAAGGTATGATAAATTTCCAAATAAAACTTTTTATTGAAGAGTTCAGGACCTGAATTTAATTTAATAACTAAAGAGTAATTATAGCTTTCAAAAATAATTTTGTTTCCAGGGCGCTTGGCTGGCTCAGTTGGAAGTGCATGTGACTCTTGATCATGGGGTTGTGAGTTTGAACCCCACATTAGTTGTAGAGATTACTTAAATAAATACAAACTTAAAATAAAATAAACCTTAAAATCAAATAAAATAAATTACATTAAAATTTTTTTTGTTTCCTATTACGAATACTAGTACTCAAAGCAATCCTATAAAGAGTAGAATATCATATAACCTAATCTCTATTATTATACTTTGTGATTTTTTTAAATTCAAAAACATCTATTGGTTCAAGAAATATAATGATTTTACTAAATTTTATATACTAATACACTCTTTAATATGCATATGAACCACCACTCTATTTTCATATTTTGTTTTTTATCTGAAGATTTTCAGTAATGGTTTTCTATCAGAAAATTGGCAGCTTTGACTATAATGAATAAATATTATAAAAAGTCACTCCTCAATAACATATATATTATATATATATATTTAAAGAGTATATAATATATATATCAGAGATATTTTAATGTATAAAGCAAGTCAGGAGTTTTCACTATAGATATATCTAAATTGCTTGTTTAAATTTTCACCTGCTTGCAATGTACATCACTCTTTTGGGTATGTGGTTCTCAGTTCTGACAGATGCCTAGGGTCATATAACCAGCACCACACTCAAGACACAGAACTGGTCTGTCACCCTCCAAATTTTCTTGGTGCCCTCCCTTGGTCATCAGTTTTTCCCTGCACCTCCAACAGCTGCCAACCCCTGATGGTTTTCACCCAGCTACTGCTGTTTTTCCAGAATGTCAAATCAGTGCAATCACAGATTGTTCAGCCTTTTGAGTTCATCTTCCTTCACATAGCATGACACATGTGAGAGCCATGCATGTCTCCATGTTTCAGCAGTTTGCCCAGCAATAGGCCCTGGACCAATGTGCCACTGTGGTTTCTTTACGCATGGGATGGAGGACCATCAGGTTGTTTCCAGTTCTTGGAAATTAGGACCACAGCTCCTATAAATACCCCCTTACAGACCTTCACACAAGTATTCTCACTAGTCTCTGATTTGTCTTTCCTGCTTTTTAATAGTGTCTTTATAGAGCAAATTTAAAAATTGTGATGATATGCAATTCATCATTTTTTTATGAATTGTGCTTTTGATGTTGCATCTTAGAACTCCCTGCCTGATCCAATGACACAAATAAATTCTTACGTTTCTTCTGTGTTTGACATTTTATATGAATTTCTGTAGTTTGACATTTTATATTATTAGGTTTATGATATATTTTGAGCTTATTTTTTCCTTTAGATTGCCTTCATGCTTTTGTCTAAAATCAACTAAATGCAGGTGTGGAGGTATTTCTGGGCTTTCTGCCCACACCAGGCCAGACTTCTGACCCCTCTGGTCAGTACATGTGTGGTGCTGTGTCCTGTGGTAATGTTATTTTTGGTGCTTGAAAATAACATTTTAATATTTGTGTGGGAGGTTAAAGTATGAAGGCTAGCCACCTTGATTTGAGAGTGAAACGGGATAGTTCACGTTCATTCTGTTGGCATGAGTATAAATTGAGGAAATATATCTAGAAATTCCAAATCTAAGCATTTAGACTAACAAAATACTAAGTTTGCAAATATAGCATTCTACTAATACATAACACATACCGATGCATAATCTTTCATAACAAACATGTGCTGATAGCTAGGAAATATATTATTTTCCTTAAAAGAGCTGTGCTCATTCAGTGGCTTGTTTGCTGCTCATTTAGACTTTCATCCATACTGATGGGGTGTGGACCACATGGTGGCAGGCGTTACGTGTTTCTCGACTTTTAAAGTTTTACTTACTGAAAGCTCCCAGCAGCCTGGCCTGGGTTTCCTTACAACTGTGCAGGAGTATGAGGCGCTCCGCTGTCTTTCCTTTCTCCTGGCGCAAGTGTCACCCTGCATCACAGCACGAGGTCGTCCCCGCCTTCTCCCGCTCCCTAGCCCTGCGTGCTTCAGAGAGGGTGGTCCCACTGAACTCATTGTGTCTGCTGTCTGCCCCGCTGAGGCCCCAGGTGATACTGCTGGTGACAAATGACTTCTAAGTCCGACCATTCAACACATCTTACCTACATCCTGACTCTCAGGTCATGGAACGTCATTCAGTGATTGAGTCCTGCCTGATACTCAAGCCAGAAAATACTGCTTAGAAGGAATCAAGTGAGTAGCATCTTGATGGCAACCAAAAATAGCCTGGAACTCGGAGCATTTGTTTGCCCTGGTAGCTTTTGCTTTTGTCTCTGCTTGCTCCCCTGCTCCCAGCACGGTATCCTAACTAGCATCTCACCAAATCTCCAGGCACCTTAGTATTGGTTGCCCTGGAGTACAATTGCCCATACCTGTGAGTTGCATTCTCGGGTGTCCCATTAAAATTTTGAATAAAGCACATGACCAAATATATTAATAAATATCCTGTATATACCACTTGAATTTGGCGAATATCTGTCCAAGATTTTATGATATAACAGAAAAAAATGGGTACTTAGTCTTATTTATGCAGTCCTAGCAACAAATGTCAGTCTCAGATAATATTTATCCATAGAAAATGCTGGAAGAAGGAAGTAAAAATGTTAATAGGAGCTGTTCTTGGGTGGTACATTGATTTATAATTTTTAAAAGAAATTGCATAAATTTTATGTATTTGGCATACATATCTGTCAAAGACCAGTCGAGAGAGAGAGAGAGAGAGAACACACCAATTATTTAAACAAAAGAATTTGGTGTATGGACTTTTTAACCGGATATTTCAGAATTGGAGTAGCAAAAAGAAAGCACAAAGACATTACAGAACAACAACTGTACAAAGCAGATACTACCTTCAGAGGTCAGGGAACAAAGGAGTTTATAATTTTTAGAACATAGACAGCTTTTTGCA
Organism: Eumetopias jubatus; assembly: GCF_037043125.1. NCBI lineage: Eukaryota > Metazoa > Chordata > Mammalia > Carnivora > Otariidae > Eumetopias > Eumetopias jubatus. The sequence continues at coordinate 3,164,062 of NW_028274815.1, forward strand.
GAGAGGTCGGGGGCTGGCTAGAGAAGAGCTCTGCATAGAAAGAGCTGTGCACTTAGTGTAAGTACTCCTGGAGCTCAGAGGGATCCCAGAGCAGCTACCTTGACCTCGGATCATGGAGTCATTGCTGGTGTACCTGCAGGGGGTGCAGAAATGGTCAGGAGCCATCCCTTACCCCTCCCTGCACCATGCCATCTCCCTCTGGTGCTCACTATTGGCTGCACCAAGGATGGAGCTAGATGTTCAAGGGGAAATGTGGTTGTCCGAGACTAACCCCAAACCCCAAAATAGAGAAGCATGGGTTGAAGCTTAGGACAATAACATAATACTTGGCAGAGAATATACCACTTCAAAGGAAAAAAAAAGGCACCCCTCCCATATTTTATTGAAGTCAACAGACCATTTAGTGCTTGGATGAGAGTCTGCACACAGTAGATCACTGATGGAAGTCCAAAGTTACTTGGCCACTAACAAGCTACTTGGAATAAGCAAAATGTGATATAAATCTCCTTGCACAATGCCTAATTTATTAAAAAAAAAAAAACCAACTCAATAGACCTTCACAGAGTAGGAAATCTTGGGAAATCATTGTGAGATATAAATTTTGAGGACTTGGCTTCCAGAAGTTGAGAATGAGAGTCGAATTTGGTAATAGTTTTTACATTTTTAGAGCTCAGATATTTTCTGTTTAAAGCGGAAGTGGTTTGATCTTTGGGTGACTGTGTTCCTGATTTGACCCATGTATCAGTGAATGAATACACACACGCACAAGATAGTGATCTCTGGATTTGCACAGTGGCATCCATCAGGGTTCAGGCAGGAATCGGATTCCCTGGGATCGTTCTGATGAGTAGATTTTACTGAAAGGGAGCAAGCATGGGTCTGAGAAGCCAGAGATGAGCTACTGCAGGAAGCCACTGCCATCCCCTGGGGACCAAAATGCAAGCAGATAATCTGAAGGGGAGGTGCTTCTTGGAAAGCTACAGCGTGGACGGACATTGCCATTGCCGTTGTTACAGCACTACAGTCAGGAGTAAGAAGGAGTAATCCCAAAGCTTCCTCCAGCCTGGGCATGTTCTGCCAGGGCTCACGTGGGCTGACCCTCCCCACTGGACATCTATTACGGTAACCTGGGTTATGCAGATCAAAGCGGTAGCCTTTCTGTGTAAAGGTCAAGGCAAGCATGAACAGAGATTAATTTAGAACTAGGATGATCAGCAAAACAGTTTCAAACAGTTTTCCAGCCCACCATTATAGCCCATTTGTGAATGAGTAGATTTCTGTGTACAGGTTGTGTATAGTTCACAGGACAAGAATTGGTTTGGCTGACTGAGAGGTTTTATGTCCTGCCAACAGCTAGGATCTGTCCAGATTTCACATATTTTTTTTTTTTAAGAAATATCTTATTGTATTACCTAAGATAAAAATTATCTGTTCATTTTTGTTGAATTGCAGAGTGCCTATCATAAATTTTACATATTCCTGTGAACACAAACCACCACCTCCCACGATGGGGGGCCCTAAAATAGGATCTCTGATGAATCTGCCAACGGCGAGTGGTTTGATTGTCAGACCGTGAGAAGGATGAATTGTTGCAAATACAAGCAAAAGTAATATAAACAAAATGCTAATACAAATATTCTCCCTGTATTTCGTACAGAATATTATTCAGAAATGTGTTTGAGAGACACTTACTACAGCTGGATTGCTTCAGTTTGAGAAGGTCTTTTTAAGATAAATTTTTATTTAGCAGGTGCAATTGTGACATCCCTCAGTGCTGTTTATTAACTATTTCCAATTCTCTGTCTTCTAGGAACAGGTGAAGATGGTAATTTCCTTGTGCTTTACTTTGGCCAATAGAATGTGAATGTCAGCATCACATTCATTACTGGGGGTACTTGAAGACTCTCCTCCCGCTGCCACGTGGAGCAGCAAGTCTGCAAAGACTGGCCATTGTGCTGGCTCAGGTCCTTAATGAGAAGAATGCAAAAAAGAACCCCGGGGAATCAAAGTGGCTGTGTTGTTTGAAGCCACCATGATGTGAGTTTGTTTTACTGCAGTGTGATTGAGCTTGTGCTGTTTGGTATAGCAAGTGTTCAAAACAAAAGCAGTTACACATGCAAAGCCTGGCCCCAACAAAGGACAGCAATGGTCAAGGTCTTCATGATGGTAGCTTCGTGGCTTGAGAAAATGGCTCCTACCTCCAATCCTTCCCTTTGCTACACATTTTATAGAAAAAAAAAAAAAACTGAGGCATGAGAGACTCTTGGTAATGGAAGTTATTTGTGTGTGTAGCGCTCTGCTGGTGTGGTGCACTGGGGAGTGCCCTCCGCACTGAACTCACCATGCAGCTCCTTGGTTAATGGGCAAGCAGCAGCCTCCAGGATTTGTGCAAAGGGTGAATTTGGTAAACATTACCTGGGAGGGGGTCGCCTGGGTGGCTCAGTCATTTGGGCATCTGCCTTCTGCTCAAGTCGTGATCCCAGGATCCTGGGATCCAGCCCTGCATCTGGCTCCCTGATCAGTGGGGAGCCTGCTTCTCCCCCTGCCTCTGCTTCTCCCCCACTGCTCCTGCTCATTCTCTCTCTCAAATAAATAAATAAAATCTTAAAAAAAAAAAAAAAAAACAACAACATTACCTGGGAGGGGAGAGAAGAACATTTTTGACTTTTTGTAATGTAAATACTATCTGTAACTTTAGAAGTTAGCCTGAAGACACTTAAATTTCCATAATTTTAGATTGCTAAGCAATCCAAAGGAAGTCTTTGATGAGAAAGTGGAAGATAAATGTAAATAGGTGATACATTTTTTCTGAATGAAGGAAAGTAAGGAATGAGAATTATTTACCATCGTCTCTCTCACTTTACTCCTTTTACCAGAACTCCGGAGTTGTACCGGGAACGGCTCCCCAGCCGGAGACTAGCACTCTCCAGCGTGTGATGGGGCTGGCCTTCAGGCTATCGGTCCGGTCCGGTCCGTGGGGAGCAGACAGAACCATATATGCAACATCGGAATTATAAAGAGGTGAGTAGGAACTCCCATGGTCTTTTCTGCATTCCTGCTGGTTTAGATGCAAAAACATAATGGGAGTTAAGCTGGGATATTTAGTAAATCTAAAAACAAAGCAAAATAAACAATGTAGTTTATGTCAAAGTAATTTGGAGTCTCTTTCTCTTTTTTATAGAAGCTCAGATTGTGCTCACATTCGACTAATCACAGCAAACACTATAAGAAAACCAGTTCATGCCTATTACTGGCTGTGGCCACTGGTGATTTTATTATTATTATCATGATATTACTATTAGTAAACTTCAGGCGCAGAGGGTTGAGTTAATCATTCTCCTCAGTTCATGGTCCTTTATCATTATTGATCTACTTGTTTTATTTCCTACCTTGCTGTTTGTGATAACAGGGGCTATTTATTTCCCGTCTCTGTGCGTCCATATTCTCCTTTGTAAAATGAAGGTAATAATAACTCCAATCTCTTAGTGCTGTTCTGAGGATTAAAAAAGTTAATTTGTGCAAAGCGCAGTATCCAGCATGCAGCCATTGCTGACTATCATCTTTATTGGCCATTACTATTTGTTTCTTTGTGTTCTCACCCCGAATCCCATTTCCTGTGCTCCCATAGGCAGTCTTTCTAATATGGTCATGCATATCCTTTTGTTCATATCTATTCTTGCAATGTCTGCATTATTGGTTTATATGCACTAGTTTTAATTTATGTAAATGTCATTGCACTACAGAAATCGGCAGTAAAGCTGTTAAGATCCACTCACTTTACTGTGAGTACATCTGGCCTGTTTTTCGGAACTGGTGCACGACTGGTGTATGAGTGTGTGGTTGTACCGACTTGGTGTCGCCTACCCACTCCCCCCGGTTCCGCACCACCACAAACAAGAGTGTGCTGAACTTCTGTGAGAAGGTCCTTTTTGGATCTGTTTGAGACTCTAGTGGAACAGATATCCGTGAGGAGTCTGGTGCAGGAACAAACGCTGCTTCTTCACAACTTGACCAAGTGCTGCGAGGTGGCTCATCAGAATGGCTCTGCGAATGTTCCCACCAGGACAAGATTGTTCTCATGTCCCCTTATGCCACACACACTTGCATTCCCCAGCTGGGAGTTACTGACACTGGTTCTGCTTCCTTTTAGGAAGGAGAAAGCCTCAGAAGAGCATCACTACTTCACAATGAGGAAAAGCCAGATTCGTTACAGAACCCTAGCACTTTTTTTGAACCCTTTCAAAAACTGAGGTCACAAGGCAAACAAAGGCACTGATCCTAAAGGGCGTCAAGGTTTCTGAGGAGAAACGGGACACAAGACTTGTGTCTTCCATACAAGGCTGTGGGAGACAGAGGTAGCCGCCAACGGAGTGTGCATGAGGGCAGCTATGGGGACGTTTCTCTGCTTGTTATTAATTTATCGTGGCTCAGTTCCAAATCTGCACTCTGTTCCCTACGCTGTGAGAACGGATCTGGACCCTGTGAAGATTGTTCTCTGCAGCTGGGTGCACCGTGGAGCTCTGTCAGTACAGGGTGATGAAGGGGCGTTTCAGAAGAAGGGGTTTTCTCCTCCCAGGGCCCATGTGCTCTCTTGCAAGGCTCCTGCAGCTCCTTCTCCAGAACTCGGCTGCTGGAACCAGGGCCCGGGGGGCCACGCCTTGTGGCTGGCAGGGTCCTCCAGCACCCCTCCAGTCACTTTGCAATAGGCTCCCATGCTCTCATCCTCTCCAGGGATGGCTTCTCCAGGAATCCAGGATAAAAAAAATACAAAAACGCCTTGTATGTCAGAAACACTAAATCAAAAGGAAAAAAAAGCCTAAAATTGAAACCATATTTATAATTCTGTAATGAAAACACTGTCATATAAATTGTGACACAGTGCCCGGCTTACACATCCTGGGGATATATTTTTAAGAAGAATATGCAATTTCATGCTGTAGGTTTTTAGTTAGAAGTAATATTGCTTTAGAAATTTCAAAATCTTATATATATATGTATATATATAAAAATTGTACATAACATATTTATATAATTATAAATATATAATAATTTATAATATATTATAATGACATATTTATATAGTAATTATAATTATATATGATATTTTACATATAATATATGTTATGTAATTATGAATACACTATATAATTATAGTATAATTGCAAAAGCACACTTATAAATATGTCAATGTTTTAGGAACGATGACTTTTTAGCATAAGAGACAACAGGTACAGCTATGTGGGGACACTCTCTGACATGAAATTTGCATTGGGAAGAACGGTATCAGCTCATGAGGGTGTTTTTTCCCTAGCTGTAATTACTCCGCAGGCTGTAAGTGGTGACCCTTCTGCAGCAGGACACAAGTGCCCAGATCTTCGATTCTAAATCTCATTCCTTACAAAAAGGCGTTAAGCTCCTCAGAGAAATGGCTGATTCTGGCTCCAGAGCAGGTAACTGTATACAAAGTACTTTTGAGACACCCTTTATGTGCTAGCGGGCATGAGTCTTAATATTAAGGCCATCATGTCAAAGGGATACAAGAACCATTTGTAAGAGGCTTCCACTGCAAATTCAGTGAGACAGTTCAAACATCAAAAATAGCAAGTGTAAGCTTTTCCCATGAACAAGTAAAAACCCAAGAATTTGCTGAGAAACTCAAAAATGAAAAGCAGAACTAACAGAAAGCAAACAAGCAACACTTTTTGTTTACATCAGAATGCCATCTAAAAAATGCAAAAGTCCTGGGGGGCCTGGGTGGCTCAGTCATTAAGCATCTGCCTTTTGCTCAGGTCATGATCCCAGGGTCCTGGGATCAGCCCCACATCGGGGTCCCTGCTCGGCGGGGAGCCTGCTTCTCCCTCTCCCACTCCCCCTGCTTGCGTTCCCTCTCTCGCTGTCTCCCTCGCTCTGTCAAATAAATAAAGAAATAATCTTAAAAAATTTAAAATAAAAAAAATTAAAAATGCAAAAGTACTGATAGATGAGAAACAATTGATTCAGGCAAAAATCATCAATGAAAATTTTTGACTGCAAAATTTGGGGGAAGGATGACTCAGTGTCAAAGCATTTCCTCACAAATTCCTTAGAAACTGAAAAGAAACAGATGCAGTCCTCCAGTGGAGAGATGACTACAAACTGAGCACGATTTGTTGGGAGGGAGCAGCCCGTCACACATGTCGCCCAGTTCAGTGCATGAGCGGGTGCGCCATTTCAGCTCAGAGAGATGAGGGCCCAGGACGTTTCGTGTGCATCTAATGGACTTCTAGGCTGGGGTTGGCAAACCTTCCCTGGGAAAGGGGCAGAAATTAAAGATCTGTTGGCCATATGCTCTCTCTCACAGCTACTCAATTCTGTCAACACAAAAGCAGTCTTAGACAATGTGTAAACAACTGATATGATTGTGTTTCAATAAAACTTCATTCACAAAAACAGGTTGAGGACCAGACCAGGCCGTAGTGTGCTGCTGACCCCTGTCCTAGACTTAACTTCCAGTACAAAGAGGCCACAGGAAGGTGAAGAACAAGTACAATGACACCAGGAGGAAACACCCAGGGAGCTCCACGGGCTGAGGCTTTCTACAGGATCACCAACCACATTTATATACAATGTGATTCAAATCAAATAAATGAACACAAGAGAGAGGTCTATTCCATAATAAAAGAGATTAAAGGGGCACCTAGGTGTCTCAGTAGGTTAGGCCTCTGCCTTTGGCTTGGGTCATGATCCTGGAGTCCCAGGATTGAGCCCTGGGGCGGGCTCCCTTCTCAGGGGAGAGCCTGCTTCTTCCTCTGCCCCTTACTCCACTCGGGCTCGCTCTCTCTCAAATAAATAAATAAAATCTTAAAAAAGAGAGATTGAAGAGGCATAACAACTAAATCCACTGCATAAACCTTAGTTGAATTTCCATTCAAAAGAAGAGGAACAAGAAAAAAACTAAGAAGGCATTTCTGTCAAAATTAGAGAAATGTACACACAGGTTGGATATTCTATGATGTTATTGAATTCTGTTATGGTTATTGTTGTTACTCTATATGTTTATGTGAGAGAATGTCCTTGTTCTTAGGAGGAGCACACCAAACTTTATGGGGGTGAAGGATCCTGATCTCCGCTACTTACTTTAAATGGTTTGGGAGAAAATATACATGTACACGAATATATACCTTTGACTAAATGTAAACCATTTTTTTGATATATGTTTAAAGTATAAATATAGAGTGGTCATTTTCCTTCTACTTTTTGTATATTTAAAATTTTTCAAAATAAAATCTTAGGAAAAACACATACAAGGAAAAATAAATCACTTTTATCCTATTATTCCAAAGTCTTTTTTTTTGTTATTAACATATAATGTATTATTTGTTTCAGAGGTACAGATCCGTGATTCAACAGTCTTGCACAATTCACAGCGCTCACCATAGCACATACCCTCCCCAGTGTCCATCACCCAGCCACCCCGTCTCTCCCACCCCCCACCACTCCAGCAACCCTCAGTTTGTTTCCTGAGATGAAGAGTCTCTTATGGTTTGTCTCCGTCTCTGGTTTCATCTCGTTTCATTTTTCCCTCCCTTCCCCTATGATCCTCTGTCTTGTTTCTCAAATTCCTCCAGAGTCTTCTTTATCACTTTTTTCCCCAGAAAGCTCAGCATATCCTCAAGCAATAGGATCTGGGCTGGTCTCTCTGGTACTTTGGTTTTCCAAGGTGCTTATACAAGCACCCCCAACCCCATGTCCCTCAGGAGACCATTTTTTACCAAGAAAATATACTCAGAGGCTTACAGAAGCCAAAGGAATGAAAATCCATATCCTCTTAATATGCCACATTATCAGGAATATGTGTGAATGTTTTTGCTGGGGAAGGAAAGAAGAGAGGATTAAACATCTCGGAAGCCAGTCGGAAGTGTCAGGCGTAACAGACAAAGCCAGTCAGAAATGAGGCATTTGCTTTTCTTAATCACCAAAATATGCTGCTGGAAATCTTTGAACCTAACCTGAATCCCAGCTGTTTCATGAAAGCTCTCTGATTCTCTCATGACCCAATAAAGAAAGGGGCAGTGTCCCTGCCCCACTAATTCTGATTTTGTACAGAGAAGCAGAAGGATGGAATTTTTTTTTTCTTTTTCTTTCTTTCTTCTTCTTCTTCTTCTTTTCTTTTTCTTGTCAATGCTAATCCAGTATGGAATTCCAGAGATAGGCAGGCACTATCTTTTTGTAGCTAAGACATATCTTCTAGGAAAAATCACGCAGAAAGGGAAGAAAATTAATATGGGTTAGTTGCCTGCTGCGTGCAAGAAAGTGTGCTGGAGACAAACGTCTCTTTCTTGGCATCCCATCCCGTGGCAGTCCTAGAAGCATGCAGGGTCCCCTGCCTCCCCCTCCCCCGGGACCCACCATTCTGCTTTCTCTTCTTCCCAGGCATGGGCCCACCGTGTGCTGGACCCGTCACTAGAGCTGCCTCGGGCCTCTGCCCTGCCGCAGGTACGTGGGAGCCAGCACCTGTCAAACCAAGCAGACAACAGAGGAGACCAGGCCGCCGTGGGTCCCAGGCGCTGGATTGTTCCCCAGTTAAACTCGGTGGTTAAACCTGTGTGCAGTTTATCTCACCGATAAACAGGGGGCTACTCCAAGGGGAGGATGGGGGCAGTCCTATCTCTGAAGCTGTACACCTTTTCTACCTGCACGCAGATAACAGGAGACAACAGGGTGCCACATAAACGCACACCCCATCCCCGGGCCCATCTCTGCTTTCATTAGCGACCTGCCGCTGGACCAATTACTCGGATTCTGGGAGCCCCAGTGACTTATTCTCTGTGGCTTAGGTCTCAAAATCACACTGTTAATGTGTTAAATTGCAAAATGTGAACTGAGGTTTGGTTAATCTGTGCACATCTTTGTTCTGTAAGTGTGCATGGGGCATCGTGCCGGAAAAATTAAGGGAGATTTCTTTACCTCTATCTCCCTTTTCAGCCAGGGAGACAGCATAACAAAGATGAAGTATTCTTCTCTTCCCTGTTTAGAAAGAAAGACCTTGATTTATTAAAATTGGAGAAAGGAGAGCTGAATGCTTCTTGGATTAGAATATTCTAACCCATATGTGATCGTCTCCTATGTACCAGGTCCTCTGTCAGATAGTTAATAGGCAGAGCATAATTAGATAATGTAGTGTCTCTCCAAAGTGATGGTGCCATCATTCTCTCTCTCTCCTACATGTGATCCGATATATAGAATATAAAATTTATATGGACTTCAGACGTACATTCTAATTTCCATACATATGTATTATGCTCTACCGTATCTATCATTCTCTCCCATGTGTCTAGTCTACATATATAGTTAACATATTTATTTCATATATGCATTCAAAAATACCTATGTGTGCATACACCTACGAAATTTACAATACGAAAATCAGAATGTGTGTATTTGAACGCATTTTACAGCACAGTGTCTGGGTGAGTAGGGATTCCAACTCCGTGACTTCTGATTTGAAGCCCCTGCTGTGTTCTCTACCGCACTAGAATGATGAGTTGATTCTTCTATGGTTCCGCTTTATGCTTTACCGAGATAGAAGCTCTTTACTTGCCCTCTTCAGAAATGGGTTGCAGAGGAATCTCCAAAGCACGTGCTCCATGGAGGAAATGAAGAGCTGATAGGTGCCACTTTTTGTGCTCCGTGGCTACCCGGTGTCTAACACGTGGCTCATCAGTCATTTCTGCGGTTCTTCTTTTGTCGTTGTTTTTACTATTGACTTGATACAGAAATAATGGAGACCTTTGTGCTGTAGACACGCCCTCACCCATGCTCCTCAGATCAGGGCGCACCTTTCTTTTTCTAAGTTCGCTTGAATTCATTCACTTAGAAGTTGGGAATGAATGTTCCTTCTAGCCCAGGTTGTTTCTTTCAAACAAATATTGTTTCGAAAAAGCAATAATAGACGGTTGGAGACAAAAAGACACTGGCATGCTTTGGTTTGCTGTCCAAACAATGGGTTTACTTCAGGAAATTAAAGCAAACCAGTGTTTGTTGCCAAATCTTAGCTACAGAGGCAAAACACAGACAACACCTTTACATTTTTTCCCCCAAAATAGTCTGAATGAAAAATGCACTCGTGTCTCAATTTATTAACAATTTGCTGTAATGATATTTTTTCATTAATAGCACTTACATTCAAAATAATGTTAAACTTATTAACAAATTTTTTTGTATGTGGGAAAATGAAACCAGTCTTTGATACTTTATTTCCAGTGTAATAAAGGCAATAAAATTATTAAAAAATTTTTATTCTCAATAATATGATTCAGGAGATCACACTTCATTAATAGGCACCATGGCTTTCTGTTTTCCAGTTCTGATTTCTTGCATAGTTTTGGTAACGGGTCAATAAGAATTATATTTAAATTACTTATATAATAAAATAATTTATTTTTAACTTATTTCAATTTACTTTACCTAATGAATGAATAGGCTATATACAGGATGTATTTTTTGTATTGTGACCTCAACTGTGGAAATGGGTTAACTAAATTATGCACTATCTTTACAAGTTTTTCTTTTTAAAAATGACAAAGGAAATGTTTGTGACATGGTCGGCTAGAGCCAAGGCAAATTTTAAGATCAGGGAACATGGTTGCTTTTTGTGTGAGTTAACTGACTTGTGTGGGAAGCCAGCAACACTTCATCTTCAGCTGGCTGACCGATACTCACAGACCTGCTGGGGAAAATTTCCAAACCATGGAGAAATAGGCAGCATTCATATTTCTCACAATTTGGAGACCTATCGGCAACCTGCTATATCCGTTGTGTAGGCATGCATAATTTATTTAATAGATGGTTTTTAAAAATGAGATTTAATGATATATTTAAAAATTAATTAAAAATTTATGCTACAATATTCACTTGAGAGATTAAAAAGTCATGTAAAATGTTGAAAAGCTTAAAACAGCACAGTCCCTTGTTTTCTTTCTTTTTAAAAATTTTTTATTGTTATGTTAATCACCATATATTACATCATTAGTTTTTGATGTAGTGTTCCATGATTCATTGTTTGTGCATAAAACCCAGTGCTCCACGCAGAACGTGCCCTCTTTAATACCCATCACCAGGCTAACCCATCCCCTCACCCCCCTCCCCTCTAGAACCCTCAGTTTGTTTTTCAGAGTCCATCATCTCTCATGGTACGTCTTCCCCTCCGATTTACCCCCCTTCATTCTTCCCCTCCTACTATCTTCTTCTTCTTTTTTTTCTTAACATATATAGCATTATTAGTTTCAGAGGTACAGATGTGTGTTCAACAGTCTTGCACAAATCACAGCACTCACCATAGCACATACCCTACCCAATGTCTATCACCCAGCCACCCCGTCCCTCCCACCCCCCACCACTCCAGCAACACTCAGTTTGTTTCCTATGATTAAGAATTCCTCATATCAGTGAGGTCATTTGATACATGTCTACCTCTGATTGACTTATTTTGCTCAGCGTAATACCTTCCAGTTCCATCCACGTCGTTGCAAATGGCAAGATCTCATTCCTTTTGATGGCTGCATAATATTCCATTGTGTATATATACCACCTCTTCTTTATCCATTCATCTGTCAATTGACATCTTGGCTCTTTCCACAGTTTGGCTATTGTGGACTATGCTGCTATAAACATTGGTGTGCACATACACCTTCAGGTCCCTATATTTGTAGGGGTATCTTTGGGGTAAATACCCAGTAGTGCAATTGCTGGATCGTATGGTAGCTCTGTTTTCAACTGTTTGAGGAACCTCCATACTGTTTTCCAGAGTGGCTACACCAGCTTGCATTCCCACCAACAGTGTAAGAGGGTTCCCCTTTCTCCACATCTCTGCCACATCTGTTGTTTCCTAACTTGTGGATTTTAGCCATTCTGATTGGTGTGAGGTGGTATCTCACTGAGGTTTTGATTTGGATTTCCCTGATGCTGAGCGATGTTGAGCACTTTTTCATGTGTCTGTTGGCCATTTGGATGTCTTCTTTGGAAAAATATCTGTTCATGTCTTCTGCCCATTTCTTGATTGGATTATTTGTTCTTTGGGTGTTGAGTTTGATTAAGTTCTTTATAGGTTTTGGATACTAGCCCTTTATCTGATATGTCATTTGCAAATATTTTCTCCAATTCTGTCAGTTGTCCATTGGTTTGTGGACTGTTTATTTTGCTGTGAAAAAGCTTTTTATCTTGATGAAGTTCCAAGAGTTCATTTTTGCCCCTGCATCCCTTGCCTTTGGCGATGTTTCTAGGAAGAAGTTGCTGCGGCTGAGGTCGAAGAGATTGTTGCCTTTGTTCTCCTTTAGGATGGTGATGGACTCCTTCTCACATTTAGGTCTTTCAACCATTTGGAGTCAATTTTTGTGTGTGGTGTAAGGAAATGGTCCAGGTTCATTCTTCTGCAGGTGGCTGTCCAATTTTCCCAACACCATTTGTTGAAGAGACTGTCTTTTTGCCATTGGACATTCTTTCCTGCTTTGTCAAAGATAAGTTGACCATAGAGTTGAGGGTCCATTTCTGGGCTCTCGATTCAGTTCCATTGATCGATGTATCTGTTTTTGTGCCAGTACCATACTGTCTTGATGATGACAGCTTTGTAATAGAGCTGGAAGTCCGGAATTGTGATGCCGCCAGCTTTGCTTTTCTTTTTCAACATTCCTCTGGCTATTCAGGGTCTCTTCTGGTTCCATACAAATTTTAGGATTATTTGTTCCATTTCTTTGAAAAAAGTGGATGGTATTTTGATGGGGATTGCATTGAATGGGTAGATTGCTCTAGGTAGCATTGACATCTTCACAATGTTTGTTCTTCCAATCCATGAGTATGAAATGTTTTTCCATTTCTTTGTGTCTTCCTCAATTTCTTTCATAAGTATTTTATAGTTTTCTGAGTACAATCCTTGGCCGCTTTGGTTAGATTTATTCCTAGGTATCTTATGGTTTTGGGTTCAATTGTAAATGAGATCGACTCCTTAATTTCTCTCTCTTCTGTCTTGTTGTTCGTGTATAGGAATGCCACTGATTTCTGTGCATTGATTTTATATCCTGCCACTTTACTGAATTCCTGTATGAGTTCTAGCAGTTTTGGGGTGGAGTCTTTTGGGTTTTCCACATAAAGTATCATATCATCTGCAAAGGGTGAGAGTTTGACTTCCTCTTTGCCGATTTGGATGCCTTTGATTTCTTTTTGTTGTCTGATTGCTGTGGTTAGGACTTCTAATACAATTTTGAATAGCAGTGGTGACAGTGGACATCCATGCCACGTTCTTGACCTTAGGGGGAAAGCTCTCAGCTTTTCCTCATTGAGAATGATATTCGCTGTAGGTTTTTCATAGATGGCTTTTATGATATTGAGGTATGTACCCTCTATACCTATACTCGGAAGCATTTTGATCAAGAAAGGATGATGTACTTTGTCAAATGCTTTTTCTGCATCTATTGAGAGGATCATATGATTCTTGTTCTTTCTTTGGTTAATATATTGTATCACGTTGATTGATCTGTGAATGTTGAACTAACCTTGCAGCCCAGGGATAAGTCCCACTTGGTCATGGTGAATAATCCTTTCAATGTACTGTTGGTTCCTATTGGCTAGTGTTTTGGTGAGAATTTTTGCATCCATGTTCATCATGGTCTGTAATTCTCCTTTTGATGGGGTCTTTGTCTGGTTTTGGGATTAAGGTAATGGAGGACTCATAAAATTGAGTTTGGAAGTTTCCTTCCATTTCTATTTTTTGGAACAGTTTCAGGAGAATAGGTATTAACTCTTCTTGAAATGTTTAGTAGAATTCCCCTGGGAAGCCATCTGGCCCTGGGATTCTGTTTTTTGGGAGATTTTTGATGACTGCTTCAATTTCCTTAGTGGTTATAGGTCTGTTTAGGTTTTCTATTTCTTCCTGGTTCAATTTTGGTAGTTGATACATCCCTAGGAGTGCATCCATTTCTTCCAGGTTCTCTAATTTGCTGGCATAGAGTTGTTCATAATATGTTCTTATAATGTTTGTATGTCTTTGGTGTTGGTTGTGATCTCTCCTCTTTCATTCATGGTTTTGTTGATTTGGGTCATTTCTCTTTTCTTTTTGATCAGTCTGGCCAGGGGTTTATCAATCTTGTTAATTCTTTCAAAGAACCAGCTCCTAGTTTCATTGATCTGTTCTACTGTTCTTTTGGTTTCTATTTCATTGATTTCTGCTCTGATCTTTATTATTTCTCTTCTGCTGCTGGGCTTAGGCTTTATTTGCTGTTTTTTCTCTAGCTCCTTTAGGTGTAGGGTTAGATTGTGTTTTTGAGACCTTTCTCATTTCTTGAGAAAGGCTTGTATTGCTATATACTTTCCTCTCAGGAGTGCCTTTGCTGTATCCCCAAGATTTTGAACAGTTGTGTTTTCATTTTCATTGGTTTCCATGAATTTTTTAAATTCTTCTTTAATTTCCTGGTTGACCCATTCATTGTTTAGTAGGCTGCTCTTTAGCCTCCATGTATTTGAGTTCTTTCCGACTTTCCTCTTGTGATTGAGTTCTAGTTTCAAAGCATTGTGGTCTGAAAATATGCAGGGAATGATCCCAATCTTTTGGTACCTGTTGAGACCTGATTTGTGACCTAGAATGTGATCTATTCTGGAGAATGTTCCATGGGCACTAGAGAAGAATGTGTATTCCGTTGCTTTGGGTTGGAATGTTCTGAATATGTCTGTGAAGTCCATTTGGTCCAGTGTGTCATTTAAAGTCTTTATTTCCTTGTTGATCTTTTGCTTAGTTGATCTGTCCATTTTAGTCAGGGGCGTGTTAATGTCCCCCACTATTATTGTATTGTTGTCAACGTGTTTCTTTGCTTTTGTTATTAATTGCCTTATATAACTGGCTGCTCCCATGTTAGGGGCAGAGATATTTACTATTGTTAGATCTCTTTGATGGATAGAGATTTTAAGTAGGATATAGTGTCCTTCTTCATCCTTATTACAGTCTTTGTTTAAAATCTAATTTGTGTGATATAAGGATTGCCACCTCAGCTTTCTTTTGGTGTCCATTAGCATGGTAAATATTTTTCCACCCCTTCACTTTCAATGTGGGGGTGTCTTTGGGTCTAAACTGAGTCTCTTGCAGACAGCATATGGATGGGTCTTGTTTTTTAATCCAATCTGATAGCCTGTGTCTTTTGATTGGGGCATTGAGCCCATTTACATTCAGGGTAACTATTGAAAGATATGAATTTAGAGCCAATGTATTTCCTGTAAGGTGACTGTTACTGTATATTGTCTGTGTTCCTTTCCGGTCTATGCTGGTTTTAGGCTCTCTCTTTGCTTAGAGGACCCCTTTCAATATTTCTTGGAGGGCTGGTATCGTGTTTGCAAATTCCTTTAGTTTTTGTTTGTCCTGGAAGCTTTTTATCTCTCCTTCTATTTTCAGTGGCTGCTAGCTGGATATAGTATTCTTGGCTGCATATTTTTCTCATTTAGTGCTCTCAAGATATCATGCCAGTCCTTTCTGGCCTGCCAGGTCTCTGTGGATAGGTCTGCTGCCAATCTAATGTTTCTACCTTTATAGGTTACATATCTCTTCTCCCGAGCTTCTTTCAGGATTTTCTCTTTGTCTCTGAGATTCGTAAGTTTTACTATTAGATGTTGGGGTGTTGACCTATTTTTATGGATTTTGAGAGGGTTTCTCTTTGCCTCCTGGATTTGGATACCTGTTTCCTTCCCCACATTAGAGAAGTTCTCTGCTATTAGTTGCTCCAATATACCTTCTGTCCCCCCTCTCTTTCTTCTTCTTCTGGGGTCCCAAGTATTCTAACGTTTGTTCATCTTATCATATCGCTTATCTCTCAAATTCTGCCCTTGTGATCCTGTAGTTGTTTATCTTTCTTTTTCTCAGCCTTTTTATTTTCCATCGTTTGGTCTTCTATATCGCAATTCTCTCCTCTGCCTCATTTATCCTAGCAGTTAGTGCCCCCATTTTTGATTGCACCTCATTAATACCCTTTTTGATTTCGATTTGGTTAGAATTTAGTTCCTTTATTTCTCCAGGAAGGGTGTCTCTAATAACTTCCATCCTTTTTTCAAGCCCAGCTAGTATCTTTAAAATCATGATTCTGAACTCTAGGTCCGACATCGTACTAATGTCCATATTGAGTAGGTCCCTGGCAGACGGTACTACCTCTTGTTCTTTTTGCTGAGGTGATTTCTTTCGTCTTGTCATTTTGTCCAGAGGAGAATAGATGAATGAGAGAACCAAATGCTAACAGGGTAACAATGTCCCCAGAAAATATACTCTAAACAAATCAGAAAAGACCTGAAAGCAGGGGAAACGAAAGGGAAAGAAAGAAAAAAGAAAGAGACAAAAATAGAAAAAGATAAAAACAAACAAGAACAGAACAAAACAAACAAAAAATACAACAAAATATGATCAAATATGATCAGGCTAGTGCACAGATCAGTGCCACACACTAGATTTTGGGTGTATTTTGGTCTGTTAGAATATTGTGCCTCCTAAAATTGTAAAGAAGAAAAGACTTATATATGTACAAAATAAGGGTTGTTACAATGAAGGGATGGAAGATGACTGTAAAGATGAAAATTATAAAAGATTTTATAAAAGGAATTGATAAGAAGTTTTTTGAAAAAGAAAGAATATTTAAGAAAATAAAAGGGAGAAAATGTGATCAGGCAGGAGACTAGAACAAAGCCATACACTAGAGAGTTAGGGTATATTTTGATCTGTTAGAAGAAACTGTATCTCAAAATTTTAAATGGAGAACAACTTATATATATATGCCAAAAATAAGGGTGACTACTATGAAGGGATAGAATATGACTCTAAAAATGAAAAATAAATTTTTTTTAAAAAAAGGATTGATAAGATGTTGGTTGAAAAAGGGAAAAAGAAAAATTAAAAAAAAACATTAAAAAAATTAACTTTGAAAAGCTAATGAATCATCGTAAAAAAGCCATGAATTCTATGTGCAGTATTCCCCTAGCCCTGGATTTTTCCTGTTCTCCTTGATCGGTAAACTTGGTCTTGGCTTGCTGGCTGTTCGTGCTGATCTTCTGGGGGAAGGGCCTGTTGCCGTGGTTCCCAAATGTCTTTGCTGGAGGCGGGATTGCCCCGCCCTTGTGAGTCCAGGCTAAGCAAGCTGCTCGGGTTTACTCTCGGGAGCTTTTGTTCCCTGCAAGCTCTCGGTACAGCTTTGGAGGACCAGGGTGAAAATGGTGGCCTCCCAATGTCCACCCGGAGGAGCCAAGAACTCGGGGCCCCGCTCCTCAGTGCGCCCCCAGAGAGAAGCAGTCACTCCCGTGTCCCCGGTCTCCGGCCGCACTCCGTGCTCACCCGGCCTGTGACCGAGCGTTGCTATCTCTGGCCCCCGACCCCGTGTGGAGTCTCCAAACCCAGCAGATCCCTGCGGTGCGCTCCCGCGCCGCTCCTCCTGGGGGAGGAAGGGGAGTCTCCCCGGCTCTGCCGCTTGTTGGGTCCCTGCTGGAGGAGCAGTGGCCCGACTGGGCCGCGGATCACAGTTTATGGCCACCCCGAGCTGAGAGCCCCGCCTCGGCTCCGTCTCTGCAGCCGGCTTCCCCGCTCCGATCCCTGGGAGCTCTGCCGCACTCAGGCTCCCCCGGTCTTTCTGTGACCCCGAGGGTCCTGAGACCACACTGTCCCGCGAGGGTTCCACCCCCCGCTTAGCCACTGGAGCGACGTCCCTCAGCGGAGCCGGCTTCTAAATGTTCCGATTTTGTGCTCCGTGACTCCGTTGCTACTCTCTTCTTCGATCTCCTGTTGAATTCGTAGGTGTTCAGAATGTTTAGATCCCCATCCAGCTGAATTCCTGAGACCAGAGGAAATCCAGGTCTCCTTCTCCTCTGCCATCTTGCTAGTCCCTTGTTTTCAACTTGGTTTATATGCTTCTACAATGAACCAGTATTTGTACTGAATTCTAAATGTTAAATTGAAATTTCTGGAATGAATTTTCTTTTCTATTTATTTTTCCTAAAAGTTCCAAATGATAAATAAAAAGTTCCATCATGTATTTAGAAACCTGTGTTTCTAAAATCATAGCCATGTCGTGTGGTGTCATTCAAAAGTCAAAATACCTCAGTTTAAACCCAAACTCTACCTCTTCTTACCTCTAATGACCTTGAGCAAGATTTATACACTCTCTATGTGTAAGTCTCCATGTACAGAACGAAGAATCTCCTAGAGTTTAAAATGTCTTGTAGAGGGTGCCTAGGTGGCTCAGTTGGTTTAGCAACTGCCTTTGGCTCAGGTCATGATCCTTGAGTCCCTGGATTGAGTCCCACATCGGGCTCCCTGTTTGGCAGGGAGTCTGCTTTGCTCTCTGACCCTCCCCCTCTCATGTGCTCTCTCTCTCTCTCTCTCAAATAAATAAATAAAATCTTTAAAAAAAATTAAATGTCTTGTACAGTTTTGGGGATGGGATGAGTTAACATGTATAGGTTTTAGGACAGTGTTTGACAGAGTAAGGGCTATATACTCATACCCCTTCATTACAATTGTCCTCTTACTACCAGAAAGACCCCTTATTTCTCTTCTATGTGATTATACTTATCTAGAAATTTGGTCTGTGTTTGGTGTATGTGAAGTGACAAGGTTATGTATTTGCAATGTATTTTCATGTATTTGTGAGAACTGTTAATACACAGGAACTATCATGACTTACCTTGAATCTTCACTTAACTAGAAAAAATGAGAGCATACTCAAGAAATGGGATCTTGCCTTTGACCACTTCTCCATCCTATTCTGTACGTGCTCCCCTGCACAATGATGTACACTCCGACTAGTTTACCCTGAAGATTCACCCTCTTTATCTCTTCGGTTCCCTTTGTTTGGGCCACCATTCCAGGCTGTGTGCATTGGTGAACATGTGTCTGGGCAGAGTGATGCTCGAAATGAATGGGTATGTGAGCTATGCGGTACAGTTCGGTGCAGAACCCAGAAATTCTGACTCAAAGTTGGGAGTTCTTTCTGGTGCTTCTGACTTGGTCTTCTGTACACACTGTGTTTCTCTCTTTTACTCAATCTAGCTAATGACCACTTCTCATGACCTTGTGGATGTCATTGCTTTTAGATGGAATCACCAGTAGTCCATGAATTCATGAGTTCATTCCCTCTCTATACACACACATATGTATGTGTGTGTGCGTGTGTGTGTGTGTGTGTGTGCATGTGTAAAATTACACATTTGAACCAGGCACTTTGTTGAGGCAATAAAGGTTTAAAGATGAATAAGACAAAGCACATGAATTTAAAAGTTCACTGTCTAAGCAGGAAGAAAGAAAATACACAACCATTATACAATGTGAAAGTATAAAAATAAAAAGAACAGGTGCTTTGGGGCCTCAGGGAAGATCATAGCACAAAGCCAGATTTACAGGATATACTACATACTGCCTTTCATTCTCACCCCTGTGGATGGCCTCCTTGCTTATGGACTGTTGTTCTTAGAAACCAGAGATCATCACTGAAGAATCATTGTTTGTCCTTCTTGTGACCACCAGATACACTGAATCTTGTCACACGTGTGGACACTCAGCAAGTTGCTAGTTATTGAATGAATGAAATTAGTGCCACATGCTCTTACAAGCCTCCCACACCATTTTTTTTTGTTTTTTTGCTTATCTATTTCATCACCGTTGTGATGACTTGGTGGGTCCCATGGTCATTTATTCCTGTTATTTAAAGGAAACTTGCCTATGCCCAAAGGTGTGCACATTTCTTCTGTTTTAAAAAGAAAATGGTTAAAAAGTCACTGATGATGTTGAGTGATCTCATAGAAAAGCCAGGTTTCTTCAAAAATTTATAGAGTAAAATGGATTTAGCACTTCAGACAAAAACACACTACAAAATTGGCTTGTCCACCTTGCAGAAATTTACTTAACAAGCAGTGGATTGTTTTCCTGTCAGTGAAAGGATTGGAAGTAAATAAGCTACAGGAGATACAATATATGTGTTGTTGATGATGTTGTTCTGGGAGCGAAAACAGAAGGAGTGATGGAGATGCTTCAGCTGACAGGTGCTGAAGCCCAAGGTTGCAAGCAAGACTGGTGTTGGTCTTGGAGAATCCACAGAGATGCACTGATCGGACCTAGAGAGAGAGAATTTCACAGAGATGGAGAGGTGTGCCAGAGATGTGGGGGGCGGCCTTTCCACATTCCAAAAAAGCATGTGAAGGATGTAATTGAATGGTCCATCTGGCCTCCTTGTGATACGTGTGCTGTTGAACAACCACCAGCTCATTAAACTCTGGTTGGCCATGCTTCCAGACTCCCCACCAAGACTGGCTTGGTAGCATAAATTAATAACATGTGTTGACATTAACTTGCTGAAATAAAAAAAAGTAAATTTTTGTTGGACATTTGTGTTTCATGTGCATGGGCAATGAGCTTCTGTTTAAAACAAAATGTAAAATACTCCTTTTTTTAAACCTAAGGCTTGGTTATCCGTAGGGAATGTTGCCGAGGCTATGAATACCTCAGTAACCAGTGTTTTCCAGATGTCTGCTTTTAATTATTTTTAAGAGGCTGGTCATTTCAATCCCTGACTTGGAATTTCATGGGGAAGGACTTGGTAAAGAAAATAATTGAACTTGATTTACCACCTTTGGAGGCTTTTTGCCCCATTCCTAAAGAAAACAGAATTAAGCTCACTGTTTGCATAGCTGCATAAAACTGAATTGGTGAATTCATGGGGTGTTCCCTAACAAAGTGTAGCTTTACTGGAGTGGCTTGAGGAAATTGGGGTGGGGGAGTGGGGAGCCAGGTCTAGTCTTGATTTTATGTGAATCTGGCAGAAGTTTGCAGCCTCTGCAGTTTTAAAGGTGAGGTTGTGACTCAGTTTCCCTTCTTTCACTTGCGATCTGAGTTTCAGTTGAGAAGCACTTAGAGGCACTATGTGTTACTGTCCCTTTAGCTACACGGAGCTCCTCTTGGAGAAGGGAGCGTGGAAGACAAGTTTCCGGCCATGCTCCTCAGCGCACCAGCCAGCCCTGAGTAGACATGTCTCACTGGCTTAGGAGACAATTCGGGAAGAGGATCCACAGTCAGTGGTGGGAAGGCAGAATGGTGATCCATGTGTCTCCTGAACTTGAAAGGTATGCCAGCCTCTTTTCTCAGCCTGCCATCCTGCAGGCATCTTCCCTGGGTGCTTGGGCAACCCTCTGAAATTGCTGCGATTCTATTTGCTTTATAGACCAGGCAGTGAAGTCAGGAGGTCAAATACCTTGTTCGAGGCGGTCCATCAGGTATGTGGCCCGATGAGCGTGGCACCCAGCGTGGCTGCTTATATTATGGGGCCTCCTCCAGGGCGCAGATGACCTGCTTTCACCAGCACCAGCGGACTTAGCCCCGAGCCTTGCCTGAGATCAGACTTTGATTTTGAACATGAGAGACTGTTCTTCAGTGAGAGGGTTACAAGCGTCTGGAGGTGATTGTGAGGAGAGGGGTGGAGAAGGATGGGGAAGGAGGGAGGGGAGGGGAGAACATCACAGGATTTTCAAAAAGGCGGCATGGTAAGGTGCCAATGTCATAGTTTTGCTGGCATTTAAGAAATCATGGTTTATTCGGCTATGTCTTTGGTTGGGTCAATGCTCCTGTCTGTAGACATAAAAATAAACAGCCCGTGACCTTGAAGAGCTAAAGGTCTAGACAGGGAGGCACATGCAGGCTGAGGCTTCCCGAATCAGCCAGTGAAGTAGGCAGGGCTATCACAGTGTGGCAGGGACTGACAGTCCGCGACGGCAGAGGGTGCTGGCCACACCGTCCAAGCACAGGGGCTGACAGAGGCCGGGGTGGCAGAACACAGGGCCGGGGTCTTTATGAGCTTAATAATTCCATCCAGACTTTTTCAGCCATATTATCTCTGCCAGAAAATAGGACTTTATGAATAAAGTCCATAGGCAAAGCGATTACTTGGGTGCTGGGATGAATCTGGTATCCTACAGGAACTTTCAGACTGACTAATTTGCCTAATGTGTATGCAAACATACTTTCACAAATATTTCTGGCAAACCATTTTTATCAATGAAGCATCTCTGAAACCAGTCCTGTCGCTCATCAGGTACAGCCCTGGGACCACCCTGAAATCTAGAAGCGTTATAGGACATAACTGATACGGTCTCCAGAGTGGAGCGTGTGTAGCCGTACACACAAGCAGGGGTACTCACCAAGTATCCCTGTTTTCTACTCATCAGTTTAATTTTAGACTCTGGAGCTCTGTTCTGTTGGGCAGACAACCCCGTGATGTCCACAGTTCCCACTCCTCCCAGGGGCTGCTATGGTGATGAGACATCACAGAAGTGGCTTCTCTGGTCCTCAGGGGTCTGTCCAAACAGGTGGGGTTGGAGACATTTCTCTCGCTGTCCCCTGGGCGTTTCTGGTTGGGGCCGCTCTCCACGCCGCAAATCTTCCTTTGAGCCTGGGAGTTTCTCTTTGGAACTGGAGAATGTTGTGTGGTCCCATGACCTTGGAATGACCGTGAAATACTTCTCTGCTGGGGTCTCATTGCATCGGAGGCAGCCCTTACAGAGAGCAACATGTATGTTTTAACTGCCTGGGGACACACATGTGTCTCTGGACTCCCATCTTCTGTTCCCTCCCAGCCCAAGCCACCTTTCTAGTTTGATGGCATGTGAGAGAGCCTGCTTTTCCTGCACAATCCTCCATCCCTGAAATTTAAGATTCTGGTGAGCAGAAGCCAGAACACTTGCATACTAGCTTCAGTCTGCCCCAGGACTTAGGTCCCAGAGGTAAAGAACAGGAAACTGAGTGAGTGGGGGACAAACAAGACGAGAGCTACAAGAAGGAGGGGAGCAAGGATTTGTACCGCCAAATGTAATCTCCCCCACGCCTGCCCCAGGGAATTCTTGCAGAACATTACATGTCCCCCTGCCTGTTCTCCTCACTGTCACTATGTTAGCCCTGCCTCCGGATAAGGATGGGCATGAGACATGTATGCCAGGCATCCTGCCAGGTGGCCACATGGGACCTTCACACCCTTGTATATTTTCCTCCTATGTTAAATCGGTTGAGCTGGGTACGCAGGAACACTCTGTGGAAACGGTGCCACGTGGCTCCAGAGACTTGGTCATCAAAGGCATCTTTTAGCTTGCTGTCCCTTGGATCACTTACTTGGAGAAGCCAGCTGCCATCTCATGAGGACTCCTGTGTTGGGAACTGAGGACCCCCACCCAGAGCCAGCACAACTTGCTGGATACCTGAGTGGGTTGCTTGGGAGTGGATCTTAGGCAAGACTTCTGATTGTATTCTGAGCCAAGATCTTTATTGCAGCTTCAAGAGAGAATCTGAGCCCAGAGTGCCAAGCCTCGCCACTGCTGAATGCTGAACCATAGAAATCACCTAAGATAATAGTTTGTTTTCTGTAAGCCACCAGGTTTGGGGAAAATTTGTTACACAGTTACAGATCGTTAGTGTAGATTTTGGTCCCTAGAAGTGAAGTTCTGAGATAGTTGAAAACCTACGGTGTGGGAGAAGTTTATAATGGTGGGCGGCTGCTGGGGGAACTGATTCAAGTTCCAGTGAAACCCCAAAGAAACTGGAGAGATCATTATGGCATGGGGTGGGGGCGTCACCAGGATCTGTGGTTGGTCCTGCCTCCCTAGATTTTCTTCTCTACACGCATCTCCTCTCTCTTCCAACTTTCCATGGCCTACACCCAACCTAAAGCCCAAGGGCAATGGAGCCATTCATGTAATCCACCCCGGAGAGGATCCTGGGGTAGGAGTCAGGGCGGAGGAAGGCGGGTAAGGACTGACAACAGATCAGAAGAAACAAGTGGCAGACAGCCGGTACAAAATTACTGCTTTTCTCTCTCTCTTTTCTTTTAAAGATTTTATTTATTTATTTGATAGAGAGAGAGATAGTGAGAGGAGGAACACAAGCAGGGGGAGCGGGAGAGGGAGAAGCAGGCTCCCCACTGATCAGGGAGCCCGACGTGGGGCTTGGTCCCAAGACCCTGAGATCATGACCTGAGCCGAAGGCAGAGGCTTAACCGACTGAGCCTCCCAGGCGCTCCTCTTTTGTCTCTTTTCCGCATTTGACACTTAAACCCGATTTATGTCTTGTTCAAGGTGACGTGGCCTACTGCTGGCACTGTATGTGGTACAAAGTGAAACCATCCACCTGCAATGAGCAGCAGTCTCTACAACCATTACACAGGAAAATAATAAGACCTTGGCCACGGTTATGTGAAGATTACATTTAAAGATGATATGGAAGTTTTAGATCAGTAGCCATGTATATGCAAATGTTTTACTATCAAAAGAACAAAATTTTTGAATCATCCCATAAATAGTTATTGGTTTATTTATATTTCCATTATTTTGCTAGGTGCTACAAAGATATAAAGATTTTGTAGAATATAGCTTTTTAGTCATAGAGTTTAATTTTTTCCTTGGAAAACACAAATCAACCTTAGACTAGTAGCCAAGAGTTGTAGTACAGACAGAGAAAGTGTGAGAATTCAGCAAGGAAGAGAGCACTGTAGATGGAAGTAATGTACCAGGGGCTTGAACTATTCATCTCCCTTCCTGCCTTCCTTCCTTCCATCATCCACCATCCATCCACTCTTCCTTCCTTCCATCATCCACCATCCATCCACCCTTCCTTCCTTCCATCATCCACCATCCATGCACCGTTCTCACCTTCCTTCTATCATCCACCATCAATCCAGCCTCCCTGTCTTCCTTCTTTTCTTTCATCATCCACCATCCATCTACCCTTCCTGCCTTCCTTCCTCCCTTTCATCATCCATTCATCCATCTGCCCTTCTTGCCTTCTTTCCATTATCCATTCATCCATCTACCCTTCCTGCCTTCCCCTATCCATTCATCTAAGGAGCCAAAAGTTTATGCATTTGTTCTGGGCAAATTTCTATCCCTTTTCCTGAGGATATAGATGTGAGTAACAGGCAGTTCCTGTCTCAGTGAAATATGGGCAAAAACCATCTGAGAAGCAAAGGAAGAACAGAGTAAATATTTGCAGAATGGGAAACAAAATGCATGTGTGATGATTAATTTTACTTATCAACTGTAGGAGTTATGGCGTCCTGTTGTTTGGTCAAATATTAGTCTAGATGCTGCTGTAAAGGTGTTTTGTACATGGGACTGACATTTACAATCAGTTGGCTTTAAGTGAAAGAGATTATCCTTAATAATGTGGGTGGGCCTCATTCAATCAGCTGAGGACCTTAAGAATAAAAATTGAAGTTTCCTGGAGAAGAAGAAATTGCCTCCAGTTACATAATATCTCTGAGTTGCGAGCCTGCCCTACACATCACAGGCCGAGGACCACAACATTAACTCTTACCTGAGTTTGCAGACTGCGGGCCTCCCTGCACAGTTTGGACTTGAGAGTTTCCAAAATCACGTGAGTCTATTCCTTAAAAGAAATCATTTGTTAATGGTGTTGGGAAAATTGGACAGCCACATGCAGAAGAATGAAACTAGACCATTTCCTTACACCACACACAAAAATAGACTCAAAATGGTTGAAAGACCTAAATGTGAGACAGACAGACATCCAAATCCTAAAGGAGAACACAGGCAGCAACCTCTTCAACCTCAGCAGCAGCAACTTCTTCCTAGAAACATCGCCAAAGGCAAGGGAAGCAAAGGCAAAAATGAACTATTGGGACTTCATCAAGATAAAAAGCTTTTGCGCAGCAAAAGAAACCAGTCAACAAAACCAAAAGACAACCGACAGAATGGGAGAAGATATTTGCAAATGACATATCAGATAAAGGGCTAGTATCCAAAATCTATAAAGAACTGCTCAAACTCAACACCCAAAGAACCAAGGATCCAATCAAGAAATGGGCAGAAAACATGAACAGACATTTTTCCGAAGAAGACATCCAAATGGCCAACAGACACATGAAAAAGTGCTCCACATCGCTCGGCATCAGGGAAATCCAAATCAAAACCTCAATGAGACACCACCTGACACCAGTCAGAATGGTTAAAATTAACAAGTCAAGAAGTGACAGATGTTGGCGGGGATGCGGAGAAAGGGGAACCCTCCTACACTGTTGGTGGGAATGCAAGCTGGTGCAACCACTCTGGAAAATAGTATAGAGGTTCCTCAAACAGTTGAAAATAAAGCTACCATACGATCCAGCAATTGCACTCCTGGGTATTTACCCCAAAGATACAAATGTAGGGATCCGAAGGGGTACGTGTGCCCCAATGTTTATAGCAGCAATGTCCACAATAGCCAAACTGTGGAAAGAGCCAAGATGTCTATCGACAGATGAATGGATAAAGAAGAGGTGGTATATATACACAATGGAATATTGTGCAGCCATCAAAAGGAATGAGATCTTGCCATTTGCAACGACGTGGATGGAACTGGAGGGTGTTATGCTGAGTGAAATAAGTCAATCAGAGAAAGACATGTATCATATGACCTCACTGATATGAGGAATTCTTAATCTCAGGAAACAAAATGAGGGTTGCTGGAGTGGTGGGGGGTGGGAGGGACGGGGTGGCTGGGTGATGGACATTGGGGAGGGTATGTGCTATGGTGAGCACATACTGAATTTACTGAAAGACTGTTGAATCACAGACCTGTACCTCTGAAACAAATAATACATTATATGTTAAAAAAAAAAGAAGTAGGAAGGGAAAAATGAAGGGGGGGAAATCGGAGGGGGAGACGAACCATGAGAGACGATGGACTCTGAGAAACAAACTGAAGGTTCTGGAGGGGGGGTTGGGGGGATGGGTTAGCCTGGTGATGGGTATTAAGGAGGGCACGTTCTGCATGGAGCACTGGGTGTTATATGCAAACAATGACTCATGGAACACTACATCAAAAACTAATGATATAATGTATGGTGATTAACAGAACATAATAAAACAAAAAAAGAAGAGAAAAAAAGATATGACTTAAGATAAAAAAATCAGTTGTTAATATGCACTATAATAATATAATTTATTTTATTATATTTTAGGAATATGTATTTAGGGAGAGAGAGGGAAATAAAAGTTTATGCCCAAGCCTGCGATGCTATAAAATATCAACAACAATCAATAGCAACATTTAGAAGGGAGGGCACTGTGTTGAGTGTATGTCAATTTTCTTTCAGAGACCACTTCTTTGAAGGAAATGATTTTCTTCGTGGGAGATGTGTTCCCTTTATTCTTGATTTGCTGAAGATTCATTTTCATGTTAAAGCTTTAAGTTTCAGATCTGACTTTGCTTGCACTGGTGGTAGAGATCACAGAGTACGGGAATATACTGATAAATGATGTCACTTGTAGGACGATTTGCATCTCTCATTTAATTTTGCTATGAACCAGTAAAGCTCCACATAATCCTGATAACCTCCTGTTAACAAGTAGGGACATAGACCAGGGAAGGTGTAAAGGTTTTTAAAAATTCTCTTAAATTGTATTTTATTTTTTTAACATTGTTAAAACCTCACATTATTATTATAGAAAATATGGAAATATCAAAAACTAAAAAGAAGGAAAGCACAGCAATAATTCTACAGTCCGATCATCACTGCTAACTTGGTTGATATGTCTCTGAATACTTTTCATAAATATCTGCCTGGGTCTGTTTAGTATGTGATTTAACTCCAGTTTTTTCACTTAGCGCCCTATTCCACCCATTTATTCATCTGTTCACTCATTCATTCACTATCTACTGCCTGGATTTCTGCTCTGTGCCAGTCAAAACTAGCACAGCAAAAATTTACTCATGCCTTAAATTTTACTTGAACATCATTTTTAATGCTTGATTAATAGTCACTTGTATATTTTTATGATGATTTTCCCAATCATTTCCCAAGCTTAGGGTATGGGTTGAATATTGACTGAGTCGGGAGAGAGCTTCAGAGACTGGATAAACAAATGTCCAGACTGATACCTTTTATTCTATTTTCTAACCTAATTTCCTTGAAAGCAGAATTAGCATAGTGTATCCGACAGGAGAGAACAGGTACACAGCCCTAAAATGGCGGTTTATTTATACTGAAGGCTGGTCCGGGCTCCTGTCTGCCTGCCTCGCACCTACTCAGAAGCCGTTGCAGGCTCAGTCTGTTGTGTTCAATGCCTGCCTCTCACCCCTGTTTTGGATCCAATTGCCTGTGTCATCTACCACCCTCCTGCTTATTCTGGGTGTGTGGCAGGTTCTGATTTGTCAGTCCGCCATCCCATATTCTAATACCACACGGAACCCCCCGGGTGTCCTCCTGAACCGGGTGGCCAGTGAGAGCCATCTTGTGGGACCATTAATCCAAGACCCTTCTAAAGTCAGGCAGGCTCTAAGAAAAACAACGAGCAAAAGCCTGCTTGGGCTGCTGGTTGGGTTGGCCTCCTTCCAGTTTGCCGAGAGGCTGCCGTTCATATAATCGCTTTGCATTGTGGCAGTATAATCAGGTTGACAAAAGTGGACAAGATTTTTGGAGGCAATCAAGCACACTAATTCATTTTAAAATGCTGAACAGGTGCAACTGGGACACATTGAAGGTGGTTATTAGGCAAAAGTCGCTCAGAGGAAGGCGGGCTGACATCTGTGCCTATTATTAGAGACACAATGAGGAGGATCTTCCCCTGGATGGGGCAGCCCTCTGCATGAACCTCCTGATTTAGGACTTTCACTGCTTAGGGTAATTAGCATTTGAAGGAGGAGGATGCTGAATTCATCTTTTCTTTTATTTTTTCCTGGGGGTGGGTAAAAGTGGAGTCTGATTTAATTAAGAAAGGCAGTAACTCCAAGCACCCACCTAATCAAATGTTAGCTACAGCAGAACAAGAACAGTCTAATGAGGTCTTTGTGATTTAAATCTGACTAAGAGTGGTTGCCTACTAGTCTTTTGGTTTCCAGGAGCTCCTTTGTTCTCCATTTTTTTTGCTCCTTTAAATTGTCTCCATCATATAGACTAGCTTATCACCAGGGACATTTGCTTACCATGGAGCCAAGCTGCTCCAGGTTCTGATGGAAAGACGATGTGCACAGAGGGACTGTAAAATCTGGTAGTTTGACATCAGGGGTCGGGGTGTGGAAGGTTGCACTGATAGACGTTTTTTCTTTTTTTTTTTTAAAGATATATTTATTTGTGAGAGAGAGAGAGAGAGAGAGAGAGCAGGGGGAGGGGCAGAGGGAGAGAGAGACAAGCAGACCTCCCACTGAGCACAGAGCCCAACACAGGGCTCCATCCCAGGACCCTGAGATCATGACCTGAGCTGAAATCAAGAGTCAGACACTTAACTGACCGAGCCACCCAGGCGCCCCAGCACCAACAGACATTTAAGTGAAAAAAAGCTTTGACTTTTTTTCTAATTGAATGAGAGCCTCAGACATATTCTTTAAAAAATGGAATTGTGTAGAAGGAAGAAGCAAAGGCATGATTTTTAGGATGAGTCAGTTCTAGGCTGAAGTCCCAGGTCTGCTGCCAGCATGTAAGGTCGTTCACGGAGTCTGGGTGATTCAGCGTCCCTTCAGATGGCTCTGTCCCAGCAGTTGGGGAAGCCGAGGAGGAACGGAGACATGGTGGCGCTCAGACAGTAGGGGGCGCTGTGTCGGGGCAGTGCCCCGGCTCGTACCTCCTGACCGATGGCTGGCGCGGGGAGGGAGCCCTTCTAGCTGCACACCTGCAGGGTCCCAAACATGCCAGCCACTCCTGCGTGCTCCGAAACATTTGCTGAATGACAGACTAACTGCCAGAGAGTAACACTGAACAGTGCACTTAGAATTCTGCCAGATGCCTTCTGTTCCCCAAAAATTATTGCTCCAACGTCCGTGATTCAGTTAAAGAGGTTCTGGAGTAACATCTCAACCCTCCCCCACGTACATCTTTTGAGTTCTGATAGATATATTTTCATTAAAATATGTAAACTCTTTAATTTTTATTTTATTATGTAAAGATTCATTCATTTATTCAAAATAGTCTTGAATATCATATTTTCAAAACAACTGAATATATGCCATCAAAAACTGTATTGAGTGATTCAAGAGTGAGACAGAGCCAGAGAGAGCAACCAGGTAGAAGCCGCAGTCTTTCCATGATGTAATTTTGGAGGTGACCCGCCATCACCTCTGCTGATGCTTTGGGCCACACAGACCGACTCTGGCACTATGTGGGAGGAGTCCGCACATGGCTGTGAATTCAGGGAAGTAGACCATCACTGGGGACTGTCTTGGGAGCTGGCTACTGCACCATCAATGTTACCTGCTTTCATCTCCAGAGTATTCCAGCCACGGCATAAAAACCTAAGAATCTGTGGAAAGTGCTGCTATGAAAATTGAGGTGCATTTGGCCCTTCTTTTCACTACATCTTTGTCTTTGGGGTAAATACCCAGTAGTGCAATTGCTGGGTCATAGGGTAGCTCTATTTTTAGTTTTTTGAGTAACCTCCACACTGTTTTCCAAAGTGGCTGTACCAACTTGCATTCCCACCAACAGTGTAAGAGGGTTCCCCTTTCTCCACAACCTCTCCAACATTTGTTGTTTCTTGCCTTGTCAGTTCTTGCCATTCTAACTGGTGTAAGGTGGTATCTTAATGTGGATTTGATTTGAATTTCCCTGATGGCTAATGATGATGAACATTTTTTCATGTGTCTGTTAGCCATTTGTATGTATTTTTTGAAAAGTGTCTGTTCATGTCTAGCCAAACTGTGAAAAGAGCCGAGATGCCCTTCAACAGATGAATGGATAAAGAAGATGGGGTCCATATATACAATGGAATACTACTCAGCCATCAGAAAGGATGAATACCCAACTTTTGCATCCACATGGATGGGACTGGAGGAGATTATGCTAAGTGAAATAAGAAGAGGAAGTCAATTATCATATGGTTTCACTTATTTGTGGAACACAAAGTATAGCAGGGAGGACTTTAGGAGAAGGAAGGGAAGAATGAAGGGGGGGAAATCGGAGGGAGAGATGAACCATGAGACACTATGGACTCTGAGAAACAAACTGAGGGTTCTAGAGGGAGGGGGGTGGGGGGATGGGTGAGCCCGGTGATGGGTATTAAGGAGGGCACGTTCTGCATGGAGCACTGCGTGTTATACGAAAACAATGAATCGTGGAACACTACATCAAGAGCTAATGATGTAATGTATGGTGATTAACATATCATAATAAAAAAATAAAATAAACCTCAAAGAAACAAAACAAAACAAAACAAAACAAAACCCTTAGAATCTGGTATGAATTGTACTGAGATGGATTCCATAACATTGGGGCAATTCTCGCTCTGAAAGGTGCGTGACATCACACCCCTCAGGATGGCTGGGCAGAGGTGAATAAAGCAGAACCAGATATTGTGTCATAAATACCCCCAGAGAGGGCTCTGCATCACTTCCACCTTCAAACGCGAAAGAGTAGTGAAGATGAGTAATGGGACAATACACAAGGATCCTGTTTGCGCGCTCAGGTCCCCGGTGGAAACACAACTAAACAATGTAATCTGTTGTGCATAAAATGGTGCTTCTGAAAAACAGCCCCAGGCCAGAAACTTACATTTAGAATTTTTTTTAATTTAATGTAGTGTTTTAAGAATACTTAAGGTGTTAAGATGATTCAAAAATCAAAACTATGTCAGAATATACAATGAGGGCCTAGTTCCACACTTGTTGGTAATGGCTCTGTTCTCTCTCGCTACCTTTGACATTTTTATTAGTGTCTTACTTGAGATCTGCGGTGTTTCTTAACGAAAGTACAAAAAATGTATGCACCATTATGTTATCCTTTCTTAAACAAAAGCAGCATACTTTAACCCTTATTCTGCTTCTCCCTTTAAAATATTTTAATGGGATGTAACACACTTAACAGTACCGTGAGCAAATCTTTGGTATACAAATGAATGAACTTGATATAATCACACCTATTTAGCCACCATACAGACTGGTTGTAGATATTTCCAACATTTTAGAAAAGGCTCCTTTGTGCCTTCTTACAAGGCAAATTTGAGAAAAGCAATGCTCAGAAAAGCAATGTATAGATCAGGGACGTGTAACTAAGTGAGGCTCGGTGGGGCTCAGGACCCATGCTTGCTGAGATTTAGTTCATGTTGTCTTTGGCAGCTATAACCAAGAGCAGACTATGATAATACTGATTTCACTCCTTACTACGTGCCAGGCCCTACTTTACCTGTTTTCTGCATCCTAACTCACTTACCCCTTACAGAAGTACTAAGAGGTAGTATTGTTAATCTCCCAATTTTATCAATAAGGAGACTGACGGATTGAAGGATTGATTCCACTGTCCAAGCTTAATAGGCTGTGGACTGCATTGCAAATGTGGGCACTCCATCTCCAGGCCCTGGGTGCTCTGCACACAGGTGTTCTTCCCAGGATGCCACCCAGGCCCGCTAACTGCTAGGCCTTCACTGGTGGCCATGTGGGTGTGCCAAGCACCAGGCTATGCCCCGGATGTCATGGTTCCTTTTTCTCTCTTTTTATTTGTTTGCCATCATTTATTTATTCTCATGCGGGGAAAATAACTGTATTGATTTCCTTATATTGCTGAGCTCTTCCAATATAATCCTTTCTTTCATCAATGGCTGAAAGATTTATTCAGAATTTTAAGAGGCAACATGATTATTTCATAATTTCCTACAGCACAGTGGAGTTCATATGGTATTTTCTCGAAGCAAGCTCATGTAATCATCATCTCATGTCTATGAATTACATACTATCCAGGTTTTATAGATGAAACATTGTGTGTCTGGAACGAAGTGACTTGTCTGGCTAAACGGGACAGTTACCACTGAGCACGGGTCCCTCAATGGCGAGTCATTGCGTCCCTGGCTACGAGAGGCTCTCTGGTTTTGAGGTTTACAATGGTTTCCAACAGTGTTCTCTTTCACTAACTAGACTTAAGGTGCAGAAATCTTGTTTCTTTTTCCCCCCCACTAATATGGTTTCCTTTTCTACCCATATTCCAGCGACACTTTCTCTTTGGTTTAGATGTATAAATGTTCATTTCTCATAAAGTGTACCTACGACTCAGAATTATAAATGATGAATATTTCAGTGTAATTTGGGCAGGAAGTAGAAAGGAAGAGAGACTTTTTATGATATAATTACATTTCTGATAAATGTAGATTTTAGTAATCATCCTCTGAATTTGAAAGCTTCATCTCTCTCAGCTTGAATTATTTATTCCCTTTGAGGTCATCTTCGACATTGTAAGTGACCAGCCTCTTAAATGAAAAATGCATGTAGATTTGAGCAGGAAATACTATTTAATAATGTATTCCCCCACCGTGACCGCTTCATTCAATTATCACACATCTGTAGTCGAAATGCAGTGTGTTCCTTTAACTAGCCACTGACAGCTTTGCAGAACCTTTCACGTTATCCGCGTTTACTTCCCGTGTGAAATCACAGCATTGCTGTTGCTGAAGGGCCTCCAATATTACCAGGTTGAAATTGTCCATTTTCTTGGTGCAGGACTGAAGCTGCGAGGGATGTTCTCCACTCTGGACCATCAAGAAGCTTGTTCACTGAGAGGCACATCGGGGGTGAGGAACTGTTGCTGTCCCCCTCCCCCACCCCCCGACCACCTTCAGTACCGACTTGGAGTCATTTAACCTCTCAACTGTTTTGCTGCTATAAACTGAGGGAATTGCTCTAGCATGGACTTGTTTAGAACAGGGGGTGAGGAAGGGCTGCCTGGCGATGGGGCTAGGGTTATGCAAGCCACCCCCCCTCCCCCCAGTGTGTCATAAAGAGAAAGCATATAACTGCCAAAAGCAGCCAAAAAATTAGTCAAATTTATTGTCAACCCCAAACTGATCTTGAAATGTCACATGATGGATGTGACTTCCTTAGCAATGCCCCCTGATGACAGCGGGCCTGTCTACTGTAGCCAGCCACCGCCAACATTTAAGATGCCTTGTGTTACAAGCTGAGCTCCAGAAAAACATGCGCATTAAAGGGTGTGTGTTCTCTGGGAAGCAGAATATGAGAGAAAGATCAGTATTTAAATCTTTTTTTTTTTTTTTTAAAGTAGAATTGTCCTAAATAGAGTAGCGTTGGTGGGGCTCTGGAGTCAGAGGCCGGATCTTCGCCCGGAGTTCCCTTTGTTAGCCTGGAGACCGAACGTCTGTGAGCCCCACTTCCTCCCTGGAAGGATGGAGACTGTGTAAGCAGCTCAGCCATGGTTTCTATGAAGGACCACAGTCTTAGACGTTGGCTTGGCACACAACACTCCTCCATACTATAATAATGTTTGTCAGTAGCTTTGTGGACCATCATTCGTGAGGATGGATGGGATATTATTTTGTGGGCCCCAACCCTCATGACCCTGGTACGAGAGGCTGGCATGGTGTCCGCGGCCACCAAGGAGTTCTAGAGACACATGGCGCATCCGCACACCGTGCCCCATTCTGACAGCTCGAGGTTTCCCGTTCCGTTTGTTTTCCCTCGTTCCCACGATGAACCTGCCACCCACAGTGGTGCTGCTCGCTGTCCAGCCATTTTAAACAAATATTTCCTTAAACCTCGGCGTGTGGTGTTCCAACCCTGACCCCCTTAGAATAGGTATCAGAAGCCCCTGCAGCATGACTGGGCTCTCTGTCTTCGAGGGGATCCGCCCTTAGATTGCAAACTCCTCCTGTGGAGTGGTGAGTGTGCACGGGACAGCCTCTAACAGCTAACAGCTGCTTTTGCTCTAGGCTGTCCTGTGACTTGAGAAGACACACACCCCTTCCCCTTAATTTGGATGACTTTGAAATGATTTGCCCTCTCAATGCATTTATTATACTTATAGAAAATATTTTACGTTTTTATTTCGTGACTGAATTGTTTTGTGTCTGGTTTGAGAAGCTCCATATGTATGCAAGGACATGTTCTGCTTTTCAAACGTAATTCCAGTAAAAGGGGAAAAAAACTCTCTATGTTATGGAAGTCCTCTGTTTGGATCTAGCTCTAGAACTCGGAAGCCCTGTCACTGGTTAAGTTACTTCTTACAGGCTCAGTTTCCACTTTGTGAAATAGCTTCCTCCCCTACGTCCAAGGGAACATGAAGGAACATTACCCCCTTGACCCGAGCAGAGCCCGCGAGGGACACAGCGTTGCCGAGTTCAAGGACGCCAGCGGGCAGGGACGTAAAGCAGTATAGCAGAGACACCCTATAACTGGCCTGGTGTCTTCAGCTTGCAGAAGGTCCGTGTTGGGCCAGCAACAGAGAGAAGCGCTAGTTCACAGGCATGGGAAGCTAACCCCAGGGATCTGCCCTCTTATAAAACAATGCTGATCAAAGAGAAAGAAGAATGGATTTCTAGACAATCAGTGACATCTGGGTGATGTCAAAAAAGTTTCTTTACCTCTCTATTCCAAAATTTCTGAACTCTGCAATGAGAAGATGAAGCCCCTTCCTGCTCCCCACAGTCTCTGTGTATGACCTTAGTGCAGTTTAAAAAATGTGAAAATGCTTTGTACAGTAAAGTACTGTCCACGACGTAGCGATTTAACTAGTCTTCACTGCAATTTTAACCAATACAGAAATTTCCCATTATTTGTGAATATCATGTCAGTATGGAAATGGTTAATATTTTTAAGGACAAAACTTGTTATATTTTTTATCTATTTTCAGTGGGTGGAAGTTTTCAGTATGTATATTCATTCAGTGTTAAAGTCATTAAATATTTTTAGTATATCGTTGTATTTAATTAGATGCACGGTAAAGGTGGTAGGTAGAATTCTAAGATGGTCCTCAGGATTCCTGCCCCATGTGTATGAATACCTTCTTCTAATTATTCAATTAAACTCTAATCCACCTGCTGCAGTGAAAGAATTGTGCAGGTGCATAGCTTCCAAATCAGTTGACCTTAACACGAGGAGATCGTCCTTGGTGGGCCTGACTTAATCAAGGGATGGGCAGGGCTCTTCTGGGCAAGAGAAATTTGAAGAGTGAGGGTAATTCAATACATAGGAGGGTGTCTGGATGGGGGTGGGTACTGTTGACGGACCCCAAGATGACAGACAGCAAGGAAGTGGGGACCTCAGACCTCTATCCACAAGGGTAGGAATTTGACCAACAAACTAAATTAGCTTCGGTGGATTCTTTCTGAATCGAAACTACAGATAAAAACAAAGCCCTGGGCAGAGAACCAAGCTACTCAGTATCTGGACTTCTGAGCCACAAAACCGCAAGCCAATACATGGATGATTTTTTAAGCTCTAAATGTGTGATAATTTGTTACTCAGTGCTAGAATATAGTACAGTAAGAGTCAATTTTCCAGAAATCTGTGAAATCTAGGTGTTGCTCTTAAATATACAGCATGTTGTCATGCTGTTGTTCCTCAGTCTGCATGGAGAGTGAATTCCTCTCAGACGAAAGGGTAGAGAAGCAAGGACACTTCATCTTCTCAACTGTAGAGTTAAGAAATTTTTGAACAGGGAGGTAAAAAAACCTTTTTTTGACATTACCCAGAAGTCACTGATTGTCTAGAAATCAATTCTTCCTTCTCTTTGACCAAAATTTTTTGTAAGAGGGCAGATTCCTGGAGTTAGCTTCTATTATATTTAGAAATTATAAAGAAGTTATACATTATCTCTTAACATAGTTATAAGAAAATACAGATGGTACATCTGTAGATTAATGAAGCTCTTTAGACTCCTATTCAATCTCCCATTCCTACTTATAAACTGGTATCATAGTGAGTGAAAAATATAAGACAGCTTGAAAGTGTTTAGAGTTTATTTTAATTCTCCAGGTAGCATTAGTCTCATTATACATATTATTATCATCATTATTTATTTATTTATTTATTATTTATTTTAGTTTCTCCCATTATCAACATCCCCCACTAGAGGGTACATTTGCTACTACTGAGGAATCTACATCGACACATGGCAATCACCCAGAGTCCTTAGTTGACATTACGGTTCCCTCTTGGTGTTGTCCACTCTATGAGTTTTGACAAATGTGCAACAACATATATCCATAATTATGGTGTCAGGCAGAGTATTTCAACTCTCTAAAAGTCCTCTGTGCTTTACCTATCCATCCCTCCCTCTCCACTAAACCCTGACATCCACTGATCTCTCTCCTGTTTCCATAGTTTTGCCTTTTCCAGAATGTCATACAGTTGGAATTACACAGTATGCAGCCTTTTCAGATTGGCTTCTTTCCCTTAGGAATACACATTGGAGTTTCCTC
Source organism: Eumetopias jubatus (assembly GCF_037043125.1). Classification (NCBI taxonomy): domain Eukaryota; kingdom Metazoa; phylum Chordata; class Mammalia; order Carnivora; family Otariidae; genus Eumetopias; species Eumetopias jubatus. The sequence continues at coordinate 3,201,214 of NW_028274815.1, forward strand.
CATGACTTTTTGTGCTTGGCAGGTCATTGTTTTTTAGCATCAGTAATACTCCATTGCCTGGATGGACCACAGTTTATCCATTCACCTACTAAAGGACATAATGGTTGCTTCCAAGTTTTGAAATTAGGAATAAAGTTGCTATAAATATCTGTGTACAGGTTTCATAAGATTTCAGTTCACTTGGGTAAATATCAAAGAGTGTGGTTGCTGTACCATATGGTATGAGTATGTTTAGTTTTATAGGACACCGCCAAACTGTCTTCCAAAATGCCTGAACCACTTTACATTCCCACCAGCAAGGAATGAGGGTCCCTGCCGCTCCATGTCGTTCCCAGCTTTGGGTGTTGTCAGTGGTCTGGATTTGGGCCATTCTGATAGGTGTGTAATAGCATCTCATTGTTGTTTTAATTTGCGTTTCGCTGATGGTATATGACGTGGAGCATCTTTTCATGTCTGTATTTGCTGTCTGCACATCTTTGTGAGGTGTCCATTCTTTAATCAGGTGTTCATTGTCTTATGGTTGAGTTTTAAGAGTTCTTTGTATATTTTGAATGATAGTCCTTTATTAGATGTGTTTTTTGCAAATATTTTTTTCCCAGTCTGTGGCTTGTATTCTCATGCTTTTGACATGTGTTTCATAGAACAGAGGTAGTCAACTTCAATAAAGTACACTTTGCCCATTTATTTTTCTGTTCACTTCCGAGACAGGGACTTTCAAGTCTCCAGCAGTCATGGTGGATTCCTCTGTTTCTCCTTGCAGTTTTATCAGCTTCTGCCTCCTGTGCTTTGATGCTCTGTTGTGAGGTGCATTAGGATTGTTACGTCTTCTTGGAGAACTGACCCTCTGTCATCGGGCAATGCCTTTCCTTATTCCTGATACCTTTCCTTACTTTGAAGTCTGTTCCATCAGAAATGAATATAACCAGTACTGCTTTTTAAACATTAGTGTTAGCATGGTGTATCTGTACCCATCTACTTTCTTTTTACGTGCCCTTATACTCAAAGTGGGCTTCTTGTACATCACACAGAGCTGGGTCTTGTTTTTGGATCCAGTCTGACAATCTCTCTTTGAATTGGTACATTTAGACCACTGACATTCAAAGTGGTTACTGACATAGTAGGATTAATACCTCCCATATTCCTTAATGTTTTCTGTTTGTTTTCCTTGTTCTTTGTTCCTATTTTGTCTTCCATTCTTTTTCTGCCTTTTGTGGTTTTAACTGAGCTTTTTATGTGATTTCATTTTCTTTCCCTTCTTAGTATATCATTTATACTTTACCCCCTTTTTAGTGGTTGTCCTAGAATTTGCAATATACATTTACAGCTAATCCAAGTCCACCTTTAACTACAGCTGACCACTTCACAGGCAGTGTAAGTATCTTATTATGACAAAATAATCCTGATTTCTCCCTCCTTCCCGCATGTCATGCTGCCGTTCATTTCACTTATACGAGAGCGTACATATACACGTACCTAATTAACACATCGCTGCCATTATTATTTTGACAAGAGCCATTATTTGTTAGGTAATGAGAAATAGGAAAACAAAAGCTCATTCCTTCTCCGGTGCTCTCCAAGGGAATTTTTTCTGATATGCACTGTGAAGACCTGGTAGAACTCTGGGGGATGGAAGCGACAATATCCACACCCCGTATGACTGCATCTCTCTGGACTGTCTCCCTCTCTCCGTTGCCCACTCTGACTTCTGGCCACTTGTTGATCACAGTTCAACCTGACACGGCTTTCTCGGAGGTTCCCACGCGTGGCCTTCTTCTCAGATAAATTGTCATTCTCTGTATCCACCTCTCTGTCTCTAACTTTGGGGGCCCTGATCTGCCCTGTGACCTCACGTCTCTGAAGGATCTAGGAAGAGTTGTTGATTTTTCGGTTTGTTCAGATTTTTACTTGTTGGGACAGAGTGGTTGCTTCTAAGCTCCTAGCGTGATAGACTGGAAACCAGAAGGGGATGTTATTTTTAATATAAAAAGAAAGCAAATGTTGATAATACAAACTGTGGAGAAAATTGCCATGGTCTTTTGTCAATGGGCTTATTTCCCTCAACTGTCCTTGCTTCTGTCCTGGCGCCTTCGTGTAGCTTAATCTGAAATCTTTCAGTTAACTCATCATCCTTGATCAGCAGTAATGACTGAGGCACCACCTGGGTCAATATTTTGGCTTGTTTTTTTGATAATTTGTAAGCCTGTGGGTGTGAATGACAGTTGCTGCTGAATGGCTGTTTTTTTGGTCTCTTTTTCTAAATTTAAGCATTCAAGTAGAAACTTCATCCTGCAAGGCTGGGGAGCGAAGCATCTCTTTCCCTCACAACAGGAGTTGGAAGACATACTCGAGCCCAACTGGCAGCGACAAGGAAACATAGTGGAATCCGCTGTTGAGTGGTTTCAGATAAAAACCTCCATGGCCATTCCTGAGGACTGTAACTCCTGATTCTCAGAGTGGAAGCTGCCAAGTACATGGTGACTTTCCTTGGACACGTGGATGTTTTGTGTTAAAGTCAGGGAATATATTCCTGATTTGGTGATCATGCTGATGTAGGGGACTTGCTTCCTTTACTGGTAATGTACCATGACTCATGTCAGCGGGAAATCAGCCTCATGATGCCAGGATTCTGTGAAAACAGCTGCTGACTTTATTTTACTATCCTTTTATATATAATCTTTACATATTCTATTTTTATTTGTTTGTTTTTAAAGATTTATTTATTTATTTGACAGAGAGAGAGAGAGAGACAGAGAGCACAAGCACGGGGAGAGGCAGAGGGAGAGGGAGAAGCAGGCTCCTCGCTGAGCAGGGAGCCCGATGCGGGACTCGATCCCAGGACCCTGAGATCATGACCTGAGCTGAAGGCAGACACTTAAGCACTTGAACCACCCAAGTGCCCCATCTTTACATATTTTAGTTCATTTATTTTTTGTAAATAGCTTTGTTACTTTTCTAAAAGAGGGACATGCCCATAGTAAAGAACTCACCAGATCAGAACCATAAAATGAAAATAAGAACAATCTGATGTCATAAGAAAACCACAGCAAACATTTTAGTGAGTCTCTTTCCAGACATGGGTCTATATTTTTATAGACATTTTAGATTATATTTATATTATTTTTTATAAATGGATTCAGGCTCTGTGGGCTGTTTTATAATCTACCGTCTCACTGAACAGTATCAGGAGGTTTTCAGTTTCACCAAATACAGAACTTCGTTACTGATTTTAATAACAGCATTGTGTGGGTAATTTATATTTTACTTAAATCAATTTCCCATTAATAGATATTTATATATTTTTTCTCATTTTTCACCATTATAAAGAATGCTTTAATGCCTGTATTTTTTGGCATATAAGTTTGTTCGTGTATTGATACAATATGTAAATTGTATTAGTTAAGTCGAGGAAATATGGCCGAGGTTTTCGTGTGCAATAATAAAATGTTAGAAATATATGAAAATGATTTGTGGCCAATATCCGAGCCTGCATGATTCCATGGGAATCTAAACATTTTATTCTAACTTGACTTACGCATGAGTCTTTGCAAGAGCCATTAAGTATATACAGAGGTTTTTAGCAGACTCCCGCTGAGCAGGGAGCCTACTATGGGACTCGATCCCAGGCAGATGCTTAACCAACTGAGGTACCCAGGCACCCCCATACAGAGGTTTTTATGGGAATTTTCAGGTTCTAGCTCTGGGGAGTGTCCTTTTAGGGCAAAACCCAGAGACTGTTCTGTACTCTGGTAGAATCTGGCCTCTAGGTTATTTTACAGACTTGCCATCCAACTTTCCTGTACACTAGGAATGCATGGCAAGTAGAACCCGATTCACCCAGAAAGTAATCTCTGAAGGAATCTTACTGCACTGAAGCCGGCATCTTGCTTCCGTCTACTGTGCGTTGAAATAGAACGCTAACGGCTATCCCTGAATCTTCCCTCATCTCAGGCTGCTTTTCTTTTCTCTCTTTTCCGCTTTATTCCCATATTATAGAGAGATCTACTCTTCATTCCAACTCAGGTCTCCCTGACAGCCTTAGCTTTTTGTGTGTTTGTTTTTGTTAATTCTGAATGGTTTTGAATTTATTTTGGGGGAAAACCTCTCTCATATACACACGTGATATATGCATGATATATGTACATTGTTACAATGAACTATTCTCCTGTCAATGAATTGTAACTCCAAGTTATTGTTTTTTCTTGTTTGGCGATGTACACATGCAGCCTCATTAAAATGTTAGTTCTTACACAGATCCCGAACACGAAAATCTCGAGTTTTATAGGAGCTTCCACTCTTTGGGACCCTTAACTTGATGTTTCTTCATTTATCTCTCCATCAGGTCATGTCTTTTGTGTGACGTTACCTCTCTGCCTTCCTTCCTCATCTCTAAAATTAGGACGAATAGTACTCAGCTCACCAGGTGGCTATGGGAAGCATATATATGAGAGGGCATATATCTAATGCAGGTGCATGGTTGGTGCTCACTAAGTGGTAATTTAGAGACTCATTTTTCTTATATTTATCAAGATTTCACTTTTGATAACAGCCATCCTCCTGCCTTGTATGTTAAGAGATAAAGTTCAAAAATTCTTCCTTTTGCTTAGAAAATCTTCAGTGACTTCTGTAGAAGACATGATCTTTTGCCTATCCACTAGCACTTTCCTCTTTTTTCTTAAGAAAACCCTGATTTTGTGCAGAGGATTTGAGCCTTCCCGCTCACTGGGAGAAAACCAGTAATGATGGAGGCTAATCACCCTAAAGTCTTCTCTTGAGTGACTGGCTAATACGGACAGGGGACTTCATTCCCTCCTAGTTGTGGGGACATCCTAGTCAGTGTGGATTCTGAGGACTTTCTTCCCTATAAACGGCATTCTCCTTCTTCCTGCCTTAAATACACAGGTGTTGGGATTCTGTGCTGGGACCATAGCAGCCATCTTGCCTACATGAGGCATCAAGGATTTAAAAAGTCAACATACTGCAGATGTCAGGGTGGAGAGAAGTTCCAGGTCCTTGATGAAATTCTCATGTTGCTGCAGCGACCTGGAAGTGACTACCTCAGATTTCTATGTGAATAGATTGCTTTGTCTTGCAGCCACAGTTTTTGGGTGTATGTGTGATTTGCAGCTGAGCACATCCTAACTGGGAGCTTCCTATCCCTCCAGAGATAATGTTCAGTTTTCTTGTTTGCCAACCAACTGTCTCCAAGTCCATATTGAGATGCAGCCCCCTCACCACCTCTCATCTGCCTGAATTCCCCCACTTACAGCTCTGCTGTTTGTGAACCACACAGAGATCTTTTGTGTCTCCGTCTCTGCACCTCCTGTTCCCTTGGTCTGCAATTCTTGAATTCTCTTATGCTTCTTTAACGGGACACGGTTTTATTCACCCTCTATAAACCACTAACCTATATTCCATAAATACACAGAGACACACAGGATCATGCAGAACAACCCTTTTCTGGACTTGACTCCCTGAAAAGTTACAAATATTTTTTAAAACAGGAGTCTTATAAACTCCAGTAACTACACATCTTGTTGAAATATGTATCAATAACCCCAACAACCTAGTCCTATGGAATGTATTTATAGTGTTGCCTGAATACAATATTTTTGACACTTAATATAGTTTTGTTTCCTCTTGGATGCTTATATCTTACTCTTCGACACCATTTCAGGGTCCTGGAGTAGAAGCACATTTGTATTTCCGTGGCGTCCTTGGTAACAGAGGCGCTGATCCCCCGCTGTCCTGTTTCCATCCCAACTGTAACATCTCTCCCTTGCCTCCTGTGGTTGCCTCCTGACTTGTCCATGCTTCTTTTCTGGCCTCTTTTGGCTCTCAACATCTAGTGGGATTTAGAAAATCAAGTGGTGATACATAGGATCGGTGTTGTGTTGGAAGCATGCGCGTTGTTGGTCCAAAGCAAATTTAATGGCTAACTTTTAGGAAGAACATTTGATGCCAGGCTCAGGTTTTAATAAATGACAAAGAAAAACTGAAAATATCCTAAATTCCGGCTCATTTTAAAACACCGTTCTTTAATGTCCAGATAGATGTGTGATAATCGGTTTATGGCAACTTCAAAGCCATCCGAGCCCAAGCTTTCCATCCCACCTCCCCCCCCTGAATGACGGTAGCGTTGCTGAGGGACCGAGAGGGGTAATGAGAAATAGAATACAGCCTGACCTTACTGTGGAGAATAAACATCTTCCAGGAGTGTTAAGTGGATGCTAAATATATAAAGCTAATTATTTCCTGAACTGGTGTCCTTCAGAGATTAAATTGTAGTTTATCTCCTGCCCACTCGCTGTTGCAGCAAGAATTCTCCAAGCAACCCGATCTAAGAGCAGTAGCCACGGTAGAGAGTATTCTTGCCATGATAGTCCTTGAATATCTTTTGGGGGGACTTGAATTATGTTGCTAATTATTTCAAGTGTCCACTTTCCTTTGCTGGCATTGACCTGATTAATGTGTGGTTCTTCACTCTAACATCTCAGCTGGGGTCTTTCAGAGCAGGAAACCCTGGTCCGTGGTATGCAGAGCTGAAATGTTTATACCGTGGGAAGGGATAGTCGTGCAGTGTTTATCTGGCCCAGAGAGCTGCCTGAAGCCGGGCTTCCCTGTGTTCAGGTTTATTTCCTGGAGCTGCTGACTGAGGTGGGACCCCAACCAGAGTCATTAAAGTGAGTTCTGGATCTCTGTATGGGAACAACTAGATTGCTTCTCCAAGTCTGATGGCTATCAAGAGGGAGAGGAAATACAAAGAGAGGAAATTAATTCACACACTAATGAATTTTTAAATTAGTATTTAAAAATCCAAACTTCAGCAGTGTATTTCCCTGTAGGGAATGGTATAGAATGATCCAGGTTATTAGGGGGAGTGAAGATATTAAAACAAACTTATGGATATAATGCAATAGAAAATGTTTGAAGGTCAATGGCGGCCATCAAACTCAAGGTATGAAGCCATTAAGAGGAAATAGAGGTTTGCTATTGCTGTTTTTCCATGAAAAGAAATAGGAACGATCACTAAATTTAAAATAAAGGATTATGTGATAGAATAGAGACATATCCCTGAAAGGGCATTAAAATGTTCTTGAATATAGATTAGCCATTATTAATATTTTTAATTTGTTGTGTGTTATAAATCATACTTTTATTGCACAATTCCCCAATAAAACTGAAAAGTTAAGCTAATGTTTTCAGGATAATGATTACATTTTTCTCTAGGTGTGATGATGATGATATACATACTGGAGCTTTAAAGAAATAACGAAGCCATGGTGTTGTCATCCATTCCTCTTTTATGGCTGTGATGGCTACAAATGTCTGGTGTGCCAAAAACAGGAGTGGAATTCTAAATACATGCATCTTAATAACTATTTTGAATATTTCCTTTGGGAAGACTTTTTTTTTTTTAAATCTAGAAATGGAAATATCTACATGTGTGTCCCTCCCAGATCCAAACTATCAAGCGTCAAGAATAAAAATAAATTTCAAACACAGAGGAATCAAAACAACCACTTGGGAATCCCCGCTCAGCTATAATCACAAAGGATCCCCATTGCCAAGAGGGTGGCCATGGTTTAACCGGAGTGCATGCTGGTCATGGTCAACTGCTAGGCTAGGGACAAATCCTCAAAGATCCTTCAACCATTTCTGTTGTAATGATGTCATCACTGCTGATAACCTTTGAGCCTCAGAGAAGAAACTCTACATGCTTTTCCTGCTTTCAGTCTTTGTATCCTGGAATCTGTCCTGTATCCTGTTACCAACCCAATCTTCAAAAATACCATTTAGATGTTGTTATTCTGCTGCTGAAAAGAAAAGCCATAGGATATGTCTTAACATGTTTTTGCTTTTTTATTACTTTCTTCAGGTTGTGATAACAAAATACCAGAGACTGGGGAGCATAAACAACAGAAATTTATTTTCTCAGTCCCGGAGGCCAGAAGTCTAGATGGAAGTGTCAGCAGGGTTGGTGTATCCTGAGTCCTCTTTTTGCCTGTGGACAGCCACAGGGTCATCCCTCTGTGTGCGTCTGTGTCCTCTGCTCATAAGGATGCCAGTCCCATTGAATTAGGGCCCACCATATGACCTCATTCAATCTTAATTATCCTCTAAAAGCCCTTTGTCCAAATTGCATCACATTCTAAGGTCCTGGGGTCAGGGCTTTGGCATGAATCTGGAGGACACAGTTCAGTCCATACCACTCCTCATCCAAACCTGCAATGATATGACAGCAATATAAAATTTTAATCTAAATACTGACTACTCCCTCATTGGTACAGTTGAAATCAGACTAAGTTTAGAGACCTTCCCTTCTCAGTTGAAAGCCTGTGGGGTGTGACTCTGATATGCCCATTGCGTCCTCCTCCCCGTGTGTGTGGGCGCCCTCTGCCTCCACCGCAGCCTGTGGGCAGCAGGCTCTTCACGCTTCCTGGCACTGATCATGCCTACAGCATGTTCTCCACATTCCTGTTCCTCTATCACTAAGTACTACATATAGCAGGCTCCTCAATGATCGGGTTTTCTTTTCTTTTTTTTTTTTTAAATATTTCATTTATTTATTTCAGAGACAGGGTGAGAGAGAGAAAGAGAGCACAAGCCGGGGGAGTGGCAGGCAGAGGGAGAAGCGGGCTCCCGGCCGAGCAGGGACCCCCGATGCGGGACTCCATCCCAGGACCCTGGGATCATGACCTGAGCTGAAGGCAGACGCTTAACTGACTGAGCCACCCAGGCGCCCCTAATGATTGGATTTTTTCTTGCATTTGTTTTTCTCTGTATAACATGTAGCATAATGGCTTACATTCAAGTTATCAGCGAACTAAAATTAAGTCAAATGAATTATTCATTGCCTATCTTTTTTTCTGTAGGACCTGAAGATTTGTGTAGAAGAGCAACCTTTGTAGACATTTTCATGCATGTCCTGTAACAGCTAAGTCTTATTTTAAGAAAAGGCATCATAAGCCCTGTTATCGGGCACTTCCTCTCCTATCACCCCCCACTCTGCAAGTTATTGCTGGTCCCCAGGTGCAGGACATTTTCAAGGCAAGAAACAACAAATGTTGGAGAGGTTGTGGAGAAAGGGAAACCCTCTTACACTGTTGGTGGGAATGCAAGTTGGTGCAGCCCCTTTGGAAAACAGTATGGAGGTTCCTCAAAAAGTTAAAAATAGAGCTACCCTATGACTCAGCAATTGCACTACTGGGTATTTACCCCAAAGATACAAATGTAGGGATCCAAAGGGGTACGTGCACCCCAATGTTTATAGCAGCAACGTCCACAATAGCCAAACTGTGGAAAGAGCCGAGGTGCCCTTCAACAGACGAATGGATAAAGAAGATGTGGTCCATATATACAATGGGATATTACTCAGCCATCAGAAAGGATGAATACCCAACTTTTCCATCAACATGGATGGGACTGGAGAGGATTATGCTCAGTGAAATAAGTCAGCAGAGAAAGTCAAATATCATACAGTTTCACTTATCTGTGGAACATAAAGAACAGCAGGGAGGACATTAGGAGAAGGAAGGGAAGAATGAAGGGGGGGAATCGGGGGGGAGAAGAACCATGAGAGACGATGGACTCTGAGAAAAAAACTGAGGGTTCTAGAGGGGAGGGGGTGGGGGATGGGTTAGCCCGGTGATGGGTATTAAAGAGGGCACGTTCTGCGTGGAGCACTGGGTGTTATGCACAAACAGTGAATCATGGAACACTGCATCAAAAGCTAATGATGTCATGTATGGTGATTAACATAACATAATAAAAAAAATTATAAAAAAACTAATGATGTACTGTATGGTGACTAACATAACATAATCAAATTAAAACAAAAGAAAAGGCATCATATTTGTACGCAGTGGAATCACAGAACAAATTTGATTTCTCCAGAAAAAAAAATTGCAGTTCGAGAGTCAAGAAAGGTATCTTTCATAAGGGGTGTATAGAGAATGTTTCTCTGCTCCCGAATTCTATATGGGGGGGGGTCCTAGCTAGCAACTCTCTGCTTTTGCCATTGTGCACCTCACTGTTGATGGAAGAATTAAATAAGCACTTTGTGTTAGGCTGAACTCTGAGGGCACGGGACGCCACTGGCCTCTCAAAAAGTCATTGCCAGCAACGTCTGCAGAGTCAGAACACAGTTGACCACATGCCATGAGCAGCTAAGCCACGACAGCCAGACATTCCAAGTCAAGAGCATTACAAAGTCCACACTTTTCGTTCAACCCCTTACCTCTCGCCCACACTGTGCGGCACCACCCCCCACAACATGTGTGCGTGTATGCACGTGCTCTTCACTTTCTCTGCAGATGAGTTTGCTCTTGTCCGGCTGCGGTTTCTCTTTTACTCACGTGCTCAGCCCCACCTCCTCAGCTTCTTGCAAGTGGCGGCCACGCTGGGTCACCACCAGGACAACCCACGGGTAGAGGGGAGAGTCTGTGGAAGAGGGACACCTGCTGTCTTCAGAGCACTGAGCAGGATGAGGCGCACGCATCTCAGTGGCTCTCCCCGCGCTGGACAGACCCGTGTTGTCCGCTCAACTCTGCTCCTTGTCTTCGTATCAGTTTCTCCAGGAAGGAAGGGTAACTGATTTCAGTGAATAATGAACTATTTGTGCCACAGTTGGTTTCTGCCCCCAAGTACTTATGTGTACTCCCCACATACAAAAACCCCTTTTACTCATCTTCCCGGGCGTTACTGAAGGTTCCATGCAGGTGCGGGATACACATAGGAGAGCAGAATATCTGCAGGACGTGCTGTGTTCTCACCAGGCCTTTGTAGGGCTCCCTGACCCCCGCCACCTCTAAAACTAAAGGACACATTGTCCACCTTTGGAGGGGTCCTGGGCACAGTGTCCATTTGGGTCTGGCTGTGAGACCCGGTCCCCTGAGTTTGGAGGGCAGAAGGGGCAGAAGCCATTCTCCTTTCTCCATCCATGGTGGGAGGCGCTCCCTGCCAGCCCTCCACCTGGGATCCGCAGAGGAGCCATGAAGCTGGCAGTTTCCAGCAATTTCTGGGCCTCTGGGTGGCAGGGTCAGTGGAGACCTTCAGAACCTCGGCTGCGTCAGTAACCCTTTAAGTCAAAGGCCTGGCTTCTCTTGACTTGCCTCTCCTTAGACTTTTCAGTTATTATATGAGCATTCACACTCCCCCCGCCCTCTCCTGCTCACAGGGTCTAGAGCGGTGCTCCTGTTGGCACCCCCAGGCCCTTCTTTGACGCAGATGCTGTGAGGCAGGCACGGTCCTCCCTGTCGTGCTGATCCTGCCTGTCACTGCCGCCCGGGGCTGTCTACCTGTGTCAACTGTGAGTTCTGGAAGGTGGGGGACTCGGTGCGCGCGATCACTGCCCTTCCTGTAGCTGACACAGGCCTGGCCTAGGGTGCCCAGGAACGGCGACTCCATCACAACCACATGGCTTATGCGTGGGGAGCCAAGTAAGAATCCAGGTCTATCTGACTCTAAAGTGTATTTATATTCCAAACTCACTACTTTCCATTAAAAATTAATTGCAAGGTTTTGTTGGAGGCTAAGTCAGAAAAAAACCTGGGATAATCATTCTCTCATTCGTGGCGCAACTTGTAAGCCAATGCAGATCGCACAGTCATGTGGTAACGGCATAGAGAGAAGAACGCGGAGAACAAATCTAGCCAAACTCAGGGCATTCATCTCTGGGAGACTTCTGGTAGTGTTTCTTTAAACGTCTGTCTGTCTGCTCACCTCAGTGTGCCCACTTCTCCTAACAGCAGTGTTTTGTTTCATAAATCCTGAGTGTCCAAATGCTTCCTGGCCTTTCAGCTCATCCCTGGGCCCAGGTGCGTGGAGAGGAGGCAGAGAGAGGTGGGGGCTCAACCCTGACGGTTTTCCCCGCAGAGCAGAGCCTCAGAGAAAGCCGTTCTCAGCACGGAAGCCTGTGACCTCCTCATGCCCACCTGCCGCACACACACTTGCCCCGAGGCGTGCACCCCAGGTCCTGGGTCCCCATCTAAACGTGGGATTTGCCCGAGCAGCTACGTTTCACTTCCTTATCCTGCTGGATTTTTCTAGACCCCATGCCTCTTTGTCTTTATATGTTTGCAATTTCTTTCAAAATGAATATAGGAAATCTCTTTTCGGTAAATGTGAGTGGGGTAATTTAACTAAATGACACTTAATCCATGTTTTAAAGGAATTAGAGCAAGAAAGGGCATAGAAAGACCATACCTCCCCGTGCACATCAAAAATTCATTCTGATTTTGTAGATGAAGAATGGAAATCACCAATAAAACAGACCAGGCTTGATGCCAGGACAAATCTTTATGCTGACACCACTTCCCTTGAATTAAAATATTATCTTAAATTATTTATCCGGTTTTCCTTTTGGAAATTAATCTATGAGAAGCTTTTAAAACCTAAACAGCATGAAAACGAAATTCCTAAGAATATTAAAAACACTGAATACTTGCTCTATCTTTACATCACTGTTATTGCTAATTCTTCCATTGTTAAAAGTTATAATTTTATTTGAATTATCTTATTCTAACATGGAGAACTCAACCAAAAAAAGCTGTCTGGGGTAAAGAATTTGAGTCCATTAATATATTTAGATGCTACGCAAATCTTAAAGTCTAAAGTACTTAAATGGCTGAAGTATTTCTTCTCTGTCCTTTCATGAGATAATTCCACTACTGTGCATGAAGTCGGCAGAGCGATGCCTCTAACACAGCATCTTTGTTGTACCAGGCACCTGTTCTGAAACCTCGGATGATGCCCTGTTTCTTACCATATCATTCTGAATTCCTATGCTTATCATTCAAATCTTTCGCAAACTGACTGTATCCTACTTAGGCACTGTCCTGCCGTGTTGAGGTTCATGACTGTACCCTCCTACAAATGTGTGTCCCCACCTCCCCTTTCCATCCCAGGGCAGAGAGAACATTTTTCCTTGCAACATAGGTCTTTTTTATCTTGGGTCCACTGGCCTGTTCCAAACTAGCTACCAGAAGCTGCATTCTGGCCCCGAGAATTAGTTCGTTTGATTGCATATGTGTTTTGTATTGCTTCCTTGAGTTTGAGATCCTTGGAGTCTGGCAAGCTCTCCGGTACAACACAGGCTTGCTGCCCTCCATTGCCATAAACATCAGGCCCCTTTGCACATTGCTTGCGTACTCGTTCCTCTTGAAAGCGTTTGCTCTGGGTATTGATCTATAGCCTCTGAAACTTTTAAGGACCAGATGGAGACGTCCTCCAAGGAACCTTCCCTGATCCCTTGAAATCCTCATTCTGTCTTGCCCCCTTCTCCTCTGCACCTCCACGTATGTTCTGTTTTGTTACGTGTTCAGTTATTCCATTCTTACTCAGTTGTGTGTGCAAGGGGAGATGCCCCCTCACTTAGACCTACATTCCACCTCCTCATGGCTGTGACAGATCCCGGGGCTTTATCTGGAAGGGATGTTGATATCCTAATGGTGGGCTTCAAGCAGAAGGGTTGGAGATCAAGACCAGGCAGAATGGCAGCAGGACACATACCCCCTCATAGGTCAGGCTTCTGCCCCTGGGTGTGGTCTGGTCTGAGCACAGAGGTCCAAGGACTTGGGGATTTAAGGACAAAGTGATCTTATATGAGAGACTTATCAGCAGGTGTCACTGTTTGGGTTGTCTCCAAAGTCAGGCGGGGCAGAGTTATGGCTGCAGGTATGTTGTCTTGTGTAGAACAGTGAATTACCTATGAAACCAAGTACAGGCAGAACATGCGGAAACCAATAAAATTGACCCAATATCCTGAGCAGTAGGGCCTGGCAGGAGCCACACAGGTTCAGACCTTGGCTCAGCCCTTGGCCTAGTGGAACGAGTCGAAGACGGTTCTTAGAAACCACGGACAGGAGGATCATTACATGGGCTTAGGACATATACCTACCTGGGGGGCACCTGGTCCTCAGGCTCACTCAGGAACGACCTGCCACGATTTTCAGGGCATCGAAACCAATTACAGCCATCAGCACCTGCCATGAGGCCTTGGTGCCTGTACCAGCCTGCAGAGGCTCGGCTGAGAAAGTGGCTACGCAGGGGCTAGAGATTATATATCGATTACAAGTTGGGCAGGCTGGGTGCTATGGTTCCTGAGAGACTGGAAATGGTAGAAACTGTAAGTTCATGGTTTACCGACCCGTGACCATTGGACCCAAAGCAGCCTTTGTTAATTGAATGCTTTAACTTTGTCCGATTTTCTTTATCCAAATAAATTAATTGAATGCTGAAAATTCAGAGATAAAAACTCTGAAAAACAAAACAAAGACATTTAAAAGTCCACAAGTTAATATGGGAGATGGAGACATGTAATAAATCACAGCCTAGCACGGGTTGAGCTGCTCCTGATCTGCTAACTTCACAGAAGGAAGAAGGGCTGACCTCCACACGCACACGTGTATGTCAGGGTAGCGGGACCTCTCAGAGCCCACGGGTGTCCTGGAGGAGATGCCATGCAGGCTTAGAAGCGTAGCAATGTCTGCCTCATGTTTTGAAGTAAAAACAAGGGGTCTCCAACCAGGCAGGTACCAAAGGGCAGAGGAAGGGGACGCGCGTGCTACTGGATCATCACATGCACACGCACAGGAGCCCAGAAGCGAGAGGGAAACCACCCAGGGCAGCTTGGTCTTGCTGGGAATCATGCAGCAGGTAATTCCCGCGGTTGCAGGAGATAAATCGAGGCTTGGCAGGGCAAGAGGCTTGGTCAGACCTGTGTTCCAGGGGGGGAGCCCTGGTGCTAGTGTGTAAGCTCGGTGTCTCGAGCCAACAGAAGAGCTGCTGTACGGGAGTGAATTACCTATGAAACCAAGTACAGATTTTCCAGATAAAAACCACTTGCAGCCTGTGTGGCTGGGAGACTGGTGTGTGCAGTTTCGACATGGAGTCTGTGTCGTGGGGGCAACAGTGAGTGGCATCCACAGACCCGTCACCTCCTACTGTCCCATCCCCTCTACAGACCCGTCCCCTGTGGGACACCTCCCTGCAGACAAAAAGGAGGGTGGCCTGAAGGCTGGGGGGGGGCGGGTGTCAGTCCTGCCTGCCGGCAGAGGATCTTCACCTCCAGCCTGGAGAGCATTAAGGCATGACTCTGTGTGGAGAGGAGAGACACACAAGGCCACAGCTGCCACAGCATGCGTCCTTGAGCCGCCTCCTCACATTTAGCAAAGCAGCATGAGGGAATTGCCTTCCTCAGTGCCTTTTCCAGCGAGGTGTTTGCTAAGAAGTCCCGTGGCACCCCTTCAAATGAGGGCCTGCGAGTGTTTGTCATCCCAGTTGTAAAGGGAGGCAGCTACAGTCCAGAGACCTGAGAGATGCAGGCAGGGAAAGCCCGTTGGTGGCAAAAGAGGATTCACCTCAAGCCCCCTGATGCTGGTGGCAGTTTTGTTAAAGCACGTCTGCGGAGCTGCCCTCCCGTGGGGTGATCTGGTCAGAGTGGACGCGTCGTTTTCCTTCCAGCAGCCACCTCCCACAGCTCACCCCCTTCACTAATGATTGCACCTGCACAACCACCTGGGGACGGCGGGAGAGGCAGGGGAGAACGCAGGTGTGGTGGAAGGTGCCCAGCACCCCACTCAGTCCTCCAGGACGGGCTGGGCCACAGTGCGGAGGAGACAGCCACGTGTCCCATTCAGAGCATGGACAACACGCGGTCTCTGCTCTCCTCCGTGGAGCGAGGTGCTTGCTGCTCCGCACAATGCCATTATGTGTAAGACACACAATTTCTCCAATTTCAAAAGATGGAACATGGTTCCTTTAAAGCCCAAATGGTTTCAGCTCCTCACTTAATAGAACGAAATTGGCAAAATGCTATTGAAGACGTCAGAGCTCATTACAGCTCTTTGAGGCGATACTGTCCAGACAGTCGTGACGGAAATCGTGCCTGAAGTGAGTCACCGATTCCTGGGGCAGGGGCATCGCCCAGGTCCCGGGAGGCCCTGCCCCTTTCCGTTTTGAACAATTGCTGCAGTATTTCAGGCCCAATGTATTAAAGAGAAAAACTTCTTCTGTGTATGTCTGTTATTTAGTAAGACGACAATGTGGCCGGGAAAAAGAGAATGAAGGTGGAGGGCGTCAGTGTGGTCTGGGGGGCAGCTCTGGTGACAACCTGCGAGCTGCTCAGCCTCCTCGCGTGGGACTCCCAGTAACTCTCAAATTCTTACGTGCTCACAAAATAAACTGAGGGGAGATTAAGCCCCACTTTTATTCTCTGATATTTTGTCCAGGCTCTTGTCACTAGTTTTCTTAGATTTTAAGTTGTATTCACAGAAGCTCCTGTTTTTTTATTCCTGTGTTGGTGCAGCATGGACACAGGCACACGGAGCCCCACTACCGTGGGATGGGTCACTGGGCATCACTGGTGTTAGGTGCTTCCAAAGCCATCTGTTTTTGCTGAGATGGAGAATTCTGAGTCTGGTTTCTAATTTATTATTTTCTTTAACTGTCAACATGCTATGAGAAAAATGGAAGGAAGGGAGGAAGGAAAACGTGAATTGTTGGTAGTCAACAAATAGAGTCATTTAAAAATGGAATTGGAAATTGAAAGCCATAAATTAAAAACACTTACTAACTACTTTTAATGGTTTGCCTCAGATACTCCATGAAGATACATGGCTGTAGAGTTGGCAGGAAAAAGAAAATGATTAATTTCACGAGGGGAAGGTCCGCGGGGCATTTCCTGGAAAAGGTTTTGAAGGATGGATGAAGGTCTTCTAGGCAGTTAGGAATGGGGGAGGGGTCGGTTTCCAAGCAGAAGAGCACATCATTTCCAACTTCTCAAACCCAGGACAGGACTCAGATTTAAGTTGCAAAAGCAAGAGCGAGACTTCTGTAAAGATCTAAACTCACATACAAAATGGAATCTTTTAATCAATACTGAAGCAAATGTGTTCTAATTAGTGTGAGACCTTTATACATTACTTTGCTTTACCCGTGGCCTAGCTTTTTTCTTTTCGAGGAAAAAATAAATCTGTATTCCCTAAAATATACATTTAGAGTGGGTTAGGGAAATGAGAAGCTTTGCAAGAGAGGATAACATGAAAATAAATCTAACATTTTCTTTGCAACATTGTTACTAATCATAATATTTCAGTTCCCAGAAAATAAAATGTGTCTAATTATTTCTTTCTGATTCTTAACTCCATTGAAGACTTAAATTTTAACTTTTACAAGAGAAAATCTGAAAAAACAAACGGCTTTACTGCTAATAGGCAACATTTTAAGTGAGATCACTCTGAGTGCGCCATTTAAAAGCTACCTATTGGTTAGTCAGGTTAAATTGTCATTTTGTTCCGATTAGAATCATTAAGTGTGCACTATTTTCTTTCAAAAGACAGGTTAGGAAGGGAAAAACCTTATAATTTTAATTTTATTTATCACGCTCCCCTTGGAAGTTAGATTATGATGAACACATCTCCAGACAACCCAAATCCCAAAACAGTTAAGAGGAATGAAGAAGGCCAAGTTTTGTAATTCAACCTACGTCTTTTTCTCAATAAGTGCAACTCTGAAAAATCATTTGTCACAAATTTTACAATCCTAGTATGTTACTTTAACCAATAGAAATGGAAACTGTGTTAGGGGTTGGGCTATCATCAGGGATATGTAATGCCTTTATTAGTGGGCTCAGTAAAAATCACATTCGAAGTTCAAGTGGGAAGGAGAACCTCTGAGTCAACTCAGACACTTACAAAGCCTTTGCCAAGAAACCTTCCTGGCTGTCGGTGTTGAATTAAGGCCGATCACCAACGTTAAATTATAACAGTCATTGTTAGGATGATCTCAGTCCTACAAACCCATGCTATCTACAGACATGCTTTCATAAACAAGAGGTGGAAGTTTGCATTTTTATTAAGCAAAAGTAAAGTTTCTCGACTCGTGGAGGTGGGTGGGAGGCATACCAACACTACGTGAGAAGATATTCTAAATGCCTCTTTTCTAATGGAACTCAGATCCAGAATCACAGTTGGTGATGCTGGCGGGAAGAGGTGGGTGTTGCTCATCTCAATGTTGATTCCATGTGGGGTGGCAATGTGCCCAGCTTCCCTTGTCACTAGGTATGACATTGTAGTCAAGTTCTGACAAAGAGATATAAAGAGAAATTTGTATGGTATCGGGGAAGTTTTCTTTGAAGGGAGGGGACGGTGCCTTTCTTGAAATTCCATTCAGCTCCATGGAACTCTGGTCAGAGTGCAAACTCCTGCGGCCACCTGGGACCACAAAGATGAGGGGCACATTTTGGCAATGGTACCATCGTGGGATTTAGAGCTCTGGTCCTTGATGGCCATAGGGTTGTCACAAAAGTGGTGACTGCTTAACGCTGGGCTTCTTTCTCGTGACAGAAAAATAAGTTGGCATGTTGTTTATGGCTCTATTATAGGTTGGCCGTCCCAAGCAACCAGTTACTAATGGACGAGATGGGTGTGTCCCAGGGCCTCGGGGCTTAAGTTTACCAAGATGGTGGTTGTGGCCAAGAGTGTTCAGTAGCTTTTAAAGAAGAATATTCCCATGCACCCTGGAAACAATAAGTATCATCTTAAATTCCTCCTGCTCTAATTACATGCTTAGGGTCACTTATTTTATTTTGAGGAAGTGATTCAAGCCTCATAAGCTTCACTTTCCCAATCTGTAAAATGGGGGCAATAATACTGGTCTCCAGGCTGTCATGAGTGACCAAGGACGTGGTGCTGGGGAAGAGCCTGCCATGTGCTGTATGGCCACGCGTAGGTAACTTGTTCTGCTAACTGCTGCGTCCTAGACTCATGGTGCTCATATGCACGCATGCCAGTGACTGGAGGTCTCTGTCACACGACCTCTCCCCTGACAGCCGAAGGAGAGCAGCTGCAGGCCATGCGGCCCTCACCTGCGGCCTCTCCCTGTCTCCCTGCTGACATTTGTAGTCGGGTATTTGAAGGACATGTCTCTGAAACATATGATCAATGTTTTGGTGACTGGCCCAAGAAACCCATCCATAGGGCACCTCTCAGGTCAGAGTTTACTTCCTGTCTTGACCAAAATGAGAGTAAAGCAGTCCAACAGCTGCTTAGAAAAGGGAGAACACATTTCAGGCTTGCAGCGCCAACTCACACCATCATCCAGAAACGGCAGTTTGTCACCAGCTGGGGCGAGCCATGGTTGGTCCCCCAGTGTGGCTGGTGCAGGAGGTTGCGGCCGGACCCAGAGCTGAGCCCGCGCACAGGAGGCCAGTGGGTGGGAATGGGCACGGGTTTCCACTCGAAGCCCTGTCCGTGCTCCTTAGCTGCTGGAGGCAGAAGCTTTGCCATTGGTTTCTCTTAGAAACATCAGGCAGAGCCAAAGCAAAGGGCCTGTTGTGGAGGTGTGAGCATTGTGGCTGATTTCTGTTTGTGCCTGATGGAGCTGTGACGCCCAGTGCCTCTGTGTCCCAGCGTTGTCTCCAGGGGCACCTCCTCCTGTCCCTATGCCCTGCAACACCCGCCTTCCCCTGCACACACACGGGCACACACACCACACACCACAGACATGTGTGCGTGCATGCAGCACACACACGTACACACATGTACACAACCATGGAAGCTGAAGTTTGGCTGGGCAAAGACATGAGTGTGTATGTGTATGAATGTGTGTGCACATGTGTGTATATTTGTGTGGTGTGCGCATGGGTGTGATGTATACACGTGTGTGCATGCAGCACAGATATGCACACACACAGTATACACACCACACGTACACACTACACACATGCACATCACACACATGTACACATCACACATACACACACACTGTGCACATGTACACACTACACACATATACATACATGTGCACTCACAGTGGACACACCACACGTGCACACAACAAACATGCACACCACATACATGTACACATCACACACATGCGCACACTGTGCACATGCACACACCACACACACATACATACACGTGCACACACACCACACGTGCAAAGTACACACATGCACATCACACACATGTACACATCACACATATGCGCACACTGTGCACATGTGCACACTACACACATATACATACATGTGCACACACAGTAGACACACTACACGTGCACACTATACACATGCACACCACACACGTACACATCACACATAAGTGCACACTGTGCACATGTACACACCACACACACATACATACACGTGCACACAGCACACACGTGCAGAGTACACACATGCACATCATACACATGTACACACTACACACATGCACACCACACACATGTACACATCACACACATACACACACTGTGCACATGTACACATCACACCCATGCGCACACCACACACATATACACGCCTATGCACACACATTGATACACATACACACTCACTTCTTTGCCCAGCCAAACTTCAGACTCCGTTCCAGGCGCCATCTCAGTCCTCATATTCCCTTGGCTGTTGTGGGGCCTCTCATCCATGTTCCATGATGTCCTGGCTGACATTGTACCATGATAAACACATACTTTTATACCTGTCCATTTGCACACCTATCTTTCTGACTAGAGCGTGAGTTTGTTGCAAACAGGAATCGAAGACCTTATAGTTTATATCTCTTTATAAACTGAGCCCACTGCAGTGCCTGGCTTGCATTAACCACAGTGAGTCATGAGTTGTCTACACTGAATTAGTAAAAAGTGCTCAGTGTGTAGACAGCAGGTGCAGGCCCTTGTGGGCAGGTCAGGCTGTCCTTGTGGAATGCAACAGACTCTGAAGAGTTATTTTTTAAAAGGCATTTTCATGCCCCATTCCTGTCTCACCAGGCTGTGGGCAAGAAAGGCAGCCTTTGTGGGAGGAGTCCAGAAATGAGAGGAAGAAACGCCAAATTCCAAAACATGAATATTTACCCTTGGTGTCTTTATGATTTCCAAGTGGCTCCTAATCTACGCATGCAGAGGTTTTGCAAGCAATAAAAAGTGGTTTTTACTTTTGCGGAGGGTGATTTTACACAAAATCAATTTACTTAAAAGTGTTTCTAAAAAGTTCTAAAGTTATGCAATAAGTATCCTATTTTATTTTGTAGTTTCTTCTATTTTTGCAGTTTTAAAAAACTATTGGCCTTCTCCTGTTGCAAATTAAGAGCTTCTCTAACAATGTTGGCAGGCTAATGCAGTCTCCTGGCATGGGATTGAGGGAAACTGCAATGTTCTTATTTGTACCACAGTTACTACGAGTACCAGAATCATTCCAGATATTACCTGAGTCCGGCTACTTAAGGCTGGGTGGTGAGCAGAGGAGAAGACCATGAGGCGGGGGCAGAATGGAGTCTGGGAGGAAGCAGCCCTGTCCAGCCCTGCAGGGACCGGACCAGGCTGGCCCCCTGCACAGCAGTTTATGCAAAGTCTGTGACATATTTCATTGGCTTTCTAACAAAGAGCATGTCTTTCACATTCAAGTTAGGTATGGATGTGGAAAATAAGAAGTCTTTCAGGAAGTTTTGGAGCTCTTGGAAATTATTTTAAACCTTTGCATTAACTATGGTTGGAAGGCGGTCCTATGCAATGTGTTTGGACGAGCACTCTGGTAGTTCTGATGATCCACTGGCCTCAAACTCATTGACAGAAGTGACTGGTATGATGGTCTCCTATCTCCCAACCATTTTATGGTAAATATCCTCTTTTATATTTGTTTCTTGTAGTTCATTATATGGTCTATTGTTTTAACATCTTAAAACTGATATTTTGTGTTTTTTTTTAAAGTCCTAATTGAGGTAAATATGTGATAGACTGCACATATGTACACTGTAAAATTTGAGGTTTTGACCTCTTCATACCACAGTGAAGTTGTCACCAGTCTAAGTAGTGAGGACACCCCTCATCCCTTTCCTCGGTTGCCAGCCTGCCTTCCAGCCTCCGCTGCACCCTGCGGCACCTGCTGCAATGTTGTCCGTCCCACAGCTTGGTCTGCCTCTACAAGGAGTGTGCACAGGGAGTCAAGAGGATGCCCTCTACTTGGGGCAGGATGAAGGGCCTGGCTTCCTCCACGCAGCATAATGATTTGTGGAGTCATTCCCATGTGGGAGGGATCATCATTCTTTTTGTTACTGAGTCGTGTTGATCATACGGACAGACCACCGTTTGTTTACCTCTTCCCTTTTGGATGGACATGCCAGTGTTTTGCAGCTTTGGGCTTCTGCAAATAAAGCTGCTAAGAATGGGATGCACAGGTTTGGGACTATGACACGTTTTCACGTATCTTGAGTAAAAACGAGTAGAAAGAATGGAACGACTGGTCACGTGGCAGGTGCGTGTTTATTAAAGAAAGTGCCAAATTGTTTTCTGGTGTGGCCGTGTCACCCCACAGCCGCAGGGCCGTGGAGCATGTCTGCGCCTCCTGCATGTTGGCAGGATTCCAGATCATCCATTTCTTTTTCTTGTAACTTTTGCCTTTCTAATAGGTATATGGTTCTACGACACTATTTTCTCATCTGTGATTTCCTAGTGACTGTCTTTTCATGTATCCTTTCATATATTTATTTGTAATCAGTGTATCTTCTCCCATGAAGCGTGTGTTCAAATATGTCTCCCTGTTTTCCATTGACATTTGTTTTCTTACAGAGTTCTGGGAATTCTCTATGTATGATGGATACATGTCCTTTGTCAGAGATATGTGATTTACAAACATTTTCTGAGAGCCTGAGGATTATTTTTCATTTTCTTAACAGTATCTTTCAAAGAACAGATGTTTTTAATTTTGATGAGGTCACAGCATGGTAAAAGCTGACTGAGAATAAATCTAACATGGAAACCGCAAAGTCCAGACGTGACAAATGGACCTATCCTGCTTGAAAACTGAGGTCAGCTGTATCTAAAGATAGTCAAGCTCAGACAGGCCGATAGCCAAAAAGGTTGTTCATGTTTTCCACGATACTAATCTTAAATGGGCCATGTGACTCACAGTAATTCCGGTGGAATTACCTGGTTTATGATTTTGGAACTAAATTCAGGACACTCATCTGCACCGCCATCTTGGGATTATGTAGAAGACACAAGATGATGTGGTTATTGTAATACTGAGTAGCAAATCATGGGCATATGTCCCATATGAAATGGGGTAAAAAAGGCGGGGCCACAAAACCTGCAAACATGTGATGTTGTAGAAGTAAACTCTATTTGAGATTATAAAGCCAGAAAATAGAAAATAAACCTGGAGAGATGATAAATTAGAAATTAATTTGATTCTCAGCTTTTGTGGACACCTCATCTTTTTATCAAACTAGAATTATCTTTGTATGACAAGAGGATTTTGATGCCACATCAGGTTAGAAAGACCAGTTGAGAGACACACTTTAGCTCTGTGTAGACATTATCCCATGCGAATAGAACTTTGGGTCTTAGGATAAAGGAGTCATAACAAAACATTTCAAAAACATTTCAAGACATTTCTCCAAGTTATTCATTTCTGGAAACTTGGGAAATGACATATAAGTATTTTTCCAGGGTCCAGTACAAGGGATTTGGCATCAACATTGGAGGATTCATATTAACGAGACCAGAATGATAAATGAGGGAAGGAGAAGGGGAGGGAAAGACTGAGAAAGAGAGAGAAATAATAGTGAGCATTTAGATGCAGGAATAAAGGTTTTCCCCACTCATCCATTTGGATTTCTATGGCCCAAGTCAAAAAAGTTCCCCAACAGTTTATTTTAAATATGGCAGAACAGGTGATGACCAAGACTGCAGTGGCAGATCACACACACTGTAGGGCTTCAGAATTGACAAGAGTATAGGCGTGGTCCTGGATTGTCTTTATTGAAATAAAAGCTGTGCCGTGGGGCCCCTGCGTGGCTCAGTCGGTTAAGCGTCTGACTCTTGATTTCAGCTCAGGTCATGATCTCAGGGTTGTAGGATTGAGCCCCCATGTGGGACTCTGCACTGAGTGTGGAGTCTGCTTGGGATTCTCTGTCCCCCTCTCCCTCGGCCCCTTCCCCTCTGCTTGTGCTCTCTTTCTCTCTCTCCCTGAAAGAAAGAAAGAAAGAAAGAAAGAGAGAAAGAGAGAAAGAAAGATGTTCAGCTCCTGCTTGCACTGTGTTCTCTCCTCAACAGTGTTTCTCTAAACCTAAGATGCTGATCAACATCAGATGAAAGAAATGCTAGTGGTGAACACTTTGCTCACAAGTCAGTCTCTGATTTCTGAGCTCAAGGTGTGTGACAGGATGATGGCATTTTCCTCCTCTGTTCAGAAAACAAAGTGTTGGCTTCGCCCATTCAGTGTATTCCCTTTATTCAAAAGTGTTTTATCCTTCTTGAACTAGTCTCTGTGTTTTGGGGATGCGGACACTGAGAAAAAGCAAGAAGAAGCAGGAGTGCAGATGCAGAAGAAGAGGGTTAAGGACCAGGGGTCTGTGGGCTCGGACTGCGGGAGGACGGGCCGGGGGCTGTAGGAGCCTCAGGGCCTGGGCACACTGGAGGACCGAACGCGTGCTTTAGGAAGTGGGTTTTCATCACTTGGCGGTGATTCTTTGACCAAGACCCTGTTCTGAGGTGGCAGCTGTACAGACAGACCTTTAGGTAACAGTCCTTCGAGTTCTTACGTGCCGCGATTTTCCATGCGTAAGAAAATGCCTCCAAGCACCTTCCCAAACGTATAGGTTCATAGATTCTGGAAGGTACTACATCTATCAAAAAATATAAAAATGCTGTTATGAAAATGGACAGATCAGAGAAAAACAAAGTCCTTAGAGTTTGAAGAGTTAGTATCAGAGTTTGAAGAGCAGTCTGGAATAAAGCTTGAAAACCTTCCAGAATGCAGCGAGAAAGGAGAAACAAAGATGCACCTTTGGGTAACAGCAGAAGAGCGAGGAGACTAACCTAGCTAATCCATACTTCAGAAAGAGGTGGAAAACTGTCTCCTGAGAAAGGATGTTTCTCAGAGAAAAGGGCATTGAGCCTTCTCCTCCTTGTCAGAGTGCACCCACATGCGGCTTCTCTCTCTCTGGTCCCCTGGGAGGACTACGTTCCTCCGGCCCCTTACCGTTGGGAGATACCATAGAAGGAAGCAGTTCTAGTGAGTGGGTCTGTGCTGGAAGAGCCCTTCCCATCTCTGTGTCAGGGCGTCTGCACGCCAGAACGCTTTCCAGGCTCCTTGTCTCCACCAGCCTTGGGGAAGCATGGTCAGGTGCAGTGAGGGAAGATCCCAGCATGCTGGTTCTCTTCTCTGACACGCTGCCTGGGGGATGCCTACCTGGGGATCTGCCTGGGCCCCCGAGGGACGCTGGCCAAACAGAAATATGTGTCCTCACCCTGGGCTGTTGAGATGGTGGTGCTATTTGTTATTAGGACATAGGACTTTCTTCTCTGGATAAAGCAGTTTTCTTGATTTCGATGTTTTATCAATTTATTCCGTAATTTCTTTGTCATTTCACAGTGAAAACCGATATGGTAGATTGTGAGCAAGACTTCAGTATTTAATGTGGATTTAGCAAAAGTGTTCAGTTAATGTACAAAAGACTGGTAGCATGTCATGGATCTTTGCTATGCTAACAAGGGGAGAGATTAGAAGCCATTATAAATCAAATTAGCACATTAAAATGTAATACCAAGAGCGGATGGAATTCATATTTAGGGAAGAAGAAAGTAAAGTCATTTATTTTTTGAGAAATTGTGGATTCTGTCTTTTAGGAATTTCAAAGCTTAAAAATTTTCTGAATACCCTTGATAACCTGCATATCCCAGGGGACCCAGCTTTCTGAGTGGCATTTGCCTGCTCCTTAGTGTATAAAAGCCCAACTTCTTTATGAGTAAGATACTTTCATTAGAAGAATCTTGGTGTATTTTAGCTTGGCTGGGATAGAATAATTATAAACACTCAAAAATATGAGAATCCATGTATATAGGACTGGTCACTGTCTTAGTTCATTCAGGCTGCTGTAACAAAATGCCATAGAAGGGGTCACTTACTGACAGAAATCTAGTCCCCACAGTTCTGGAGGCTTCTGCTTGGTCTCCTGCCACTAACATTTTGTGCATCCTCCTGACTGTTGAGCACACGAACTCTTAGAAGGGGGGCGTGAAGGGGGAGGTCACACTGCATCTTCAGTTCCAGCACATGCCAGAAATTCTACGAATACATAGATAAAACAGAACTACGGCAGATCTGCTCAAACCTGAAAGTACAAATAAAATAGTAACAAAATGAGAGAGGAGAATTTGCTCAAGGAGGGAAAGAAAATGGGAGTGTGCAGGTGGAGGTGAAGGTGACTCATGTCTAAAGAATATGCTCAAATGTAGTGAAAAATCCTGCAGAGAATGTCATCAGGTCAATAATACTAACCAGCCACAAATATAGCTTATTAAATTCCTACAGTCTGTGCTTTATGAATTTAGTATAACCAGAGGCAGTGTCTGTGGTTGCATCCAGGGTGGGCTTGCTACCGAGGTTCTGTCACTTCTGGACCATGATGACAAACAGATGGGGAGATGTATGTAGAGTACATATTGCTCATATATATACTATGAATACACAGATAGAACATGTATCTATGTTTTAGAATACATATGACTGTGTCACTATACCTACGTGTCACACACATAGGCTGCACGAGGGTGTATATACATCAAGCGCCACATTGAAGGAACACCTGCTGATCGCTGTTAACTTATTTCCATGTTTCAGGCAATTTCTCTAACACTGAATTGAGATCATGCTTGAGACAAGTGACCAAGAATTGTGCGCTCCTACGAGGAAGAACAAAACCCCAGACACCAGGCGGATTTTGACACTCAGGGTCTGTGAAAGAATACCCTCCCTGAAAAGAAAAAAAGTGTAACAGGTCAGCGGGAACTGAAAACAAAGTAGTGTTTCGCTTACGTTACAGAAAGTGCTTTAAAACACACCGTTTACGTATATGACTGTTCTCTGCTCAGCCGTTGGTGAGTTCTTTAACAAGTGACTCTGCGTTGGAAGCTTCTGGATACATTCATCATCCCAGTCAGGTGTCTCCAGCGTTGAAGTTGCGTGTCTTTCCCCAGCGATGCGCTGACGGGAACCAGGTGTGTGTACAGCCCCCCAACCCCTGCCCCGCCCCCTACACAGTCCGCCACGCCGTCTCAGCACTGGCAAGTGGTTCATGGTGGTTGTGTTGACCAGCGCTACACACCACTCACTGCAGTTGGTGTTATTTTCCCAGAGCCGGTTGCTAAGCATTTAGCAGCACACCACTTCCCTACCCCCACCTCATCTTGCACACACACACACTCACGCTCTGGTACCTCCCAGCAGCCAAACGCTCCCACTGAGGCAGTATGTTCCAGGGCACTCCTAACAACCACCTACTTCAGAATCTCTTGGGTTGATCGTGAAAATGCAGGCTCTGGGTCCCCACCCCATGCTTCAGGGAATCAGACTATCTAGCCCCTAGGAAGGAGGGGTATGTGCTGTGACAAGCTCCCCAAATAAACTTTATGTACTGTAAAGTTTGAGAAACATTCCTTTAAAGATTTTTTTCTCGTCCAACAAACGCTTTTAATGGCTAAGCTCCCTGAATGTTTTATATTCTGAGGTGACTCTAATTATTTCATAATTTGTCGTTCTCTTAGTAGCATTACAATATAGTTAATTTTTAAATTAGTATGAGGAGCCGAATATTTTCCTAGACAACAGAATAGATGAGGTAATCTGTCTGAGAACAGAGAGAACTAACATCCAAGAAGGATGCATGGCCTCAACTCTTTCTTCCATTATGATAATCATCCTGACATTTGCAAACATGATACTAATTTTAAGTCTAAAAATTATGTGAGGTTAAGTCATGACTTCATAGTTCCACTATATACATTTTTTATTTGATAAGCTACCATGCTTGCTTAGCTGTCATTCTAGATAGTAATAAAATAGCACATCTGTCAAGAACATGGCTGATCATTTATAACAAGAACCCTAAGGAGTGTGTGTGTGTGTGTGTGTGTGTGTGTGTGTGTGTGTGTGTGTGTTGGTGTAGCCCATAGGTGGATTAACACACATACAGCATACTTACAGGAGAACTCCTCAGGCTTTCCTTATGTGCCTTTTATTTTATTTTGCAGAGTTGTTGAACTGGTTGCCAGTTAAGCAGAGTAGCAACCCAAAACAATGATAAGAACAGGAGATTTGTTGCTACTGATTAAAGGTGTGTAGGTGAGCATGTAACAGGAAGAGAAGACAGAGGTAAAGTAGAAAACAAGAGTAAGTTAGAAAAAATGAATAATGCATCAGTAAAGAAAAAAAATTTCCTTACAATCTCACTACCTTCTGCAAATAAACTTAAGAAAATCCTCTGTAGTTCTGAATAATCTGAGGGGTTGCCATATGTAAGTTTGAAGAGGATTGAATTTCTTTTTTTTTTTCATAGAGGAGAAAATGGCCTGAAATCCCAGAGTGGGGGCACATGAGGAGGAAGAACAAGCAGACAACAAGGCTGATGTGCTCTGAGGGAAGGGCTGGAGCGAAAAGCCCTTGCTCCTGGTTGAAGAATGTGAGTGGTTTATATCTTTGGGGAATTTTGGACAAAATCTATATTCCTTGTGGGCGATGATTTGGGGGGACCCTGAAGTGCAGTGACTGAACTAGTATGCAAGAATGGAGAAGGGAGACAGAAAACCAAAGGAAAGCAAGTTCTTGGGAAATTTTCAGATATCTTGAGGACAGCATATTTAAAATGATGAAATCAGAACTTTGTTTTATGATGCTCCCTTCATGTCAGGGGCAGTGTTGACATTGGGAGTAGCAATTATACTCATGGTAAGGAAACTAAAATTGTATACTATATAGTAGAAAAGTTTATATCCCCAATTCAAAAGCTGCGATACCTCCTTTCCAAAAATTTTTGGGGAATGACTACTAAGCACAAGTACTGAGTACCGGTACTCCCATTGAACATATAGTTTAGAGCAGGAAGCAGGCTCAGTTCACATGGAAGCCAGCTCCTGGAGGACGAGTTGGTGTTGCCGACTGGATAATCAGGGTGGGGCAGGGGCTGGATACGGTGAACACGGACTCGTGTGTTCCAGTATAAAAGAGCACTCAGCATGTCGGGAACAACACTGAGTTCAGTAAAGCTGGAAGGAGTACCAGGAGCTGAGACCACGGAGGGAGGTATGGGCGGCATCACAAACAATCTGATATGTTCAGCTGACAAGTTTGGACACGAGCCTGTAGGTGACGCAGAATTTTACGTGATCAGGTTTACATTAAAAAAAAAAAAAAAATCACCCCTGTAGAGTGTGAGGAACTTGTTTAAGCAGAGAATGACCATAATCTATTCACAGAACCTGGCCATTCAGGAAACCCCTTGTCTGATGCTTGTAGATAGCAAAGATGTTATTGGATTATGAATTCCTCTGCCCTTCTTTCTGTGATGGTAATTTCACTCCCCTGGCTTTCTAGGGCATAGAGACTACCAATGATGATAAGGGAAGTATCAACAATGATCACAAAAGTCCATTCCTAGATTTATATCTTTTCATCTTGCAGTGTTTAGGGAATTTAACAGGTACAGTCCAGACCAATAGGAAAGACATAGCATTTTTTTTACTTTAAGGTTTTTTATTGTTATGTTAATCACCATACATTACATCATTAGTTCTTGATGTAGTGTTCCATGATTCATTGTTTGTGCCTAACACCCAGTGCTCCATGCAGAACGTGCCCTCTTTCATACCCATCACCAGGCTAACCCATCCCCCCACCCCCCTCCCCTCTAGAACCCTCTGTTTCTCAGAGTCCATCGTCTCTCATGGTTCTCTCCTCCTCTGATTTCCCCCCCTTCATTCTTCCCCTGCTGCTATGAAAGACGTAGCATTTTTAAATAAAGACAAATGGAGACTGTGTTAGTCAAAACATCCCTCTCTTGCCTTTTCTTTTTCTTCCTGTTTGTATATTACACATACATGTATACATTTCACAACTGAGTGTTGGTAAATTATTAGACATTTCAGGATTCCATGCTTCACACTTTCAAGGTATACAGCAACATTCTCAGTGAAAGAGTTATATTTCTTTCCAAGGTAGGCTGTGGCACTGTCAAAATAAAAAAGCGTATTTACTAAAGACGAAGGTTGGAAGCAGTAGGCAGTGCAGCAGAATGGAACCTATACAAGTTTTGGGCTTGAAAGGAAACTTAGAGAATCAGTCAGAACTAGATAGACACATTGTCTTTCTTTAGGATCATGGCTGTACTTCTCTGAGACGCCAGTGGAGAGCTTATCAGTTAAAAGGGGAGGACAGTGTCTACTTGGAAGGGCAGTTACGTGCTGATGTAGATAGAGAGGGGCAGGTGTACTGGCTGGCATGTAGACGGCGCTCAGTGAACATTAACCAAAATGGGATGAAGATGATGGTTTGGTGGCTAAACATTTTCTTTAAAGGACTTCAAATACATTAATAAGTGAGAAAGGAATAACCAATAATAAAATTTAGAGATTTTGTAGGAGTTAGTTAATTTCGTAAGATTTTCACAGCACTGAAGAGGTGCTCAGCCTCTATGTCTGGTTCTACCCCCTGTCTCCCTGGTATCTGTCACCACTGCTTTGTACGGACTCAGCTAAACAATTATGTGAGGAGCAGGGAAACTCCAGAGGATAAAATCCTGAATATAACTGGAAATGCCTGTCTTATAAAGAATAGCTGGTCACTGGTCAGGGGTATGGAGGATATGGGGAATGCTTCCAAAGGATGATGCAAAAGTCATGGACATTTATGTGCCATCAGCCACTAACTACCAAACAGCATTTTTTTTTAAAACAGACAGAAGTTTTGTTAACAGGTTATGTAACAAAATATCAATGATTCATGTACATATTTTTATTCTTCTTCTGCAAATTACATTTTTTTTTCTGCAGAGATTAATTTGAAAACTCTTTGTTATGGAACATCATGTACAATTTCATATTCTAACATTTGTCGAGAATTTCTTTATACAAATGATAACATTTTAGCTGCTTCTCATAGTTTCAGGGGAAATACTATTTTAGAATCTAGCATGTGGTACAAGAAAGATTCAGAAAACTTGTTTGGAGGATCACAATTTTGCTCACTCAGGTATAATTTGAAATATTAAAAAATTTTCCAAGTTTATGGAAAATTATGCCGTCATTCTATATGTACGTGTGTGCATACCTATCAGGAGATTATACACACATAAATGTATATTTATATAGTTAATCCCTATGGGAGCATAATCACTTACGCCCATTCTGCTGTAAAACATTTAAATCATTAAAATATGTTTACCTTCCATCCCCAGCATCCCCTCCCCATGTGCCTCAGGCTAAAGCAAAATTTCCAAAGGAGCTACAAAACTTGAATGGCCTTCAAAGATCCCCTGCAGGGTTCATTAGCAGCATTGAATGTTTATCTAAAAGTTGCCTAGTACGACCTGAATGAAATTTACCTGGATCCCAACAAGGATGAATGAGAGAATTTGTAAACTTGGTTTTGTTTTGTTTTTGAAATGATGACCCTGGATTCTCAACGGAGGTTCTTAGTGCTAAGGATGTGATGGGTTTATTTTGTCCAAATATCCCTGCCTGTCTTTGAACTGGTGAGCTCAGATGAACACCGGTAAAAGCAGAAATAATGCAGTTAGTGATTGGGTAGCCTATATATGTGTAAGCCGTGAATCTCTGAAAATCACCAAGAAAGCAGAGTGGACATTTTAAGTGAAACTGGAGTTTGTTCTGTATATACTTGAAGGAATCAGTTTCAGCTTGCAGAGATTGGATCTTTTGATGACCTCTACTGGTCCCTTTACAGGGTGGCAGAACACTTTTAAAAGGCTCAATGCTCCTGCAGAATTGATTGTAATAAAATGTTAAAGGAATTCACACAGTGTCTTGAAGCTGACAATTCTCAGTCTAGGAACGTGGCTCTATCATGCTAACTGGAATCAATGGAAAAAGTTGCCTGGACGTGGAATTTATCACATCACTCATCACTCTTCATGCTTGTCCACACAAAATCTTTCTGAAAATTTAGGGAAAAAACAGACCCTTCTTCCAAGTATTTAGCGATAAGTCTAGAAAATTCCAGCGGTGTATCCGTAAGTGAAATATGTAATTACACGGCAGCATTACCGGTCAAAGTCAGGGCTGACTCCTGTGCAGTTTGTGCCCGGTGGTGAACAATGCCAAGTCCGGGGGTCATCCTCGGAGACAGGCTTTTCCGTCATCATTAGTGATGTCCAGTGCCTCCTCTCTACATTCAGCATCGGATTCCTTTGAAAGTAATATGATGATCTTACATCAAACTCCAGTAAATCTGACTTGACAGACTTCATTATAAGAATAAACACTTGTTTTAATAAATTTATAAACCCATGCACCAGATTTATAAAAACATACTTTAGACACGTGATAACTTTCAGGAAAGACATCTGATTCCACTTTGACCCATCACTGAGGTTCTAATTACTTTGATATAATAGCTGTGGGATTTTATTTTTTACTGATCAGACAGATTCCTCACTAATATGTAGCAGAAAAGAAACATTAAGATTCTGTTCTATTTGACAGGGCTATGGAGTCAGTTGGATCCAATTTGTTTTCTTCAATTCTATCGTATTGAAAGTAACTTTGATGTTCCTTTAGCTGTATGGACTTAGGGAACCTAAATATTTGATGCATGATGAGATCAAGGGAAAAAATAATGAATTTGACATCAAGTGATCTGTTTCTATACAATGTTGTCTCTTAGACAGAAATAGGCTTAGTCCCATGACCAAATTAATTGATTTGTGATATCAGTTTAATTTCTTATATGATACCAGAGAGCACATTTGGTTTCATATCCATATTACAACTGAAATGGTTTATATGAAAGTTAGTGCTATATAAATAATATATTAGTACGAACATACAGAAACTGTTTTGTGTTGATTTTTGTTCAATTATAATCTTACTAGACCTTGTTTATTTGCTTTCCTGGTATATCACTTTTCCTCTTATTTACCATTGTCACTTTACTCATTGTTGCAAAGATTTTGATGATCTATTTAAATGCTTTGCCACCATTCCCTCATTTTTTCCTAGAAGAGCAATTTTTTTTTTTTAAACAATATCCACATTTAGTATGGTTATGTAAGCAGGGAAAGGAACAGCCCCCCCCCCCGCAAACTATCACCAGTCTTAAAATGCCTGTTTTGATTGTTTTAAGCCAATAGGGTCCTCTCTTTGCCAATGCTTCGTTGAGGCAAAAGCTTATGATAATTCTTATGCATGAGGAGACAGTCTTAGGATGACTTCTGAGAAAAGGTTCCTTTGCTCTTATAAAGGGTTGTGTGGAGGGAATTTTCCTTTGGTGAGCACGTCTGTAACTGGTTGATGAGGAGGAGATGGTCGGAGCTATCGCTGCCGTCAGAGATCAAAGCTGTGGACAAAGGACAACATGCTGAAGACAGGTCCATGGCAAGAAGGAAATATTCTGGGTTTCTGATTATGCTGAAGCACCATTGATTTAACCAATTCTGAGCCCTCTTGCCTTTGGATTTCTTGTTAAGGGAGAGAATAAAAGGTGGATGTGGTTAACTAACTGACTTGGATTATTGTTGCCTCAAGCTGAATTTATACTAAATTGTACTGTTTACATAGGAGTATGACAGAAAATTTCATAAACACAGTGGGGAAATTTAATTTTAATCCCATGTAAATAGTTTCCAATGCTGACAAGATTTTAAAAGAATGCAAGTCAGAAATATATGAAAGGCAATTTTGTAAACTTACATTTTATAGAATATGTGTTAATCATTCCTTTATTCACTAATTCCCTTATCAATCTGGCGAGTTTTTAGTGAGTACCTATTATATCTCTGAATTATATCAATTGAAAGAGCAATAAAATTTCCAATGGGCACAAACCAAAGTAGAGATATCTTTTTATTTCTATGCACTATTCCACCAATTTTGAATCACTTTCCAACTTACAGAGAAATTACAAGTTAAAAAAAACTTAAAAAATTATTTGAGAGTAAATTGTTGGCATGGATACATTAGTGTACTTTTTGTACAAACAAGCGTATTTTCCTACATAACCATGACACAATCACGATTACAAAATCAGGAAATTTGCAAAGCCGGTGAAGATTCTCCAGCTGTCACAAACGTCCCTTACAAAAAGGATCTATTTCGGAGTTTCACATTGCTACGTGCAATTTCTTTCTCATTTCCTACAACCTAAAA
This sequence comes from Eumetopias jubatus, assembly GCF_037043125.1. Lineage (NCBI taxonomy): Eukaryota > Metazoa > Chordata > Mammalia > Carnivora > Otariidae > Eumetopias > Eumetopias jubatus. The sequence goes on from NW_028274815.1 coordinate 3,235,366, forward strand.
CAGCTCCTCAGTCTCTTCCATGACTTTCATAAATTTGGCACTTTTAAAGAGTATGTGTTTGTCATTTTGTAGAATGGCCCACAATGTTGATTCATCTGATGTTTGCTCACAATTGCATCCAGGCTATTCATCTTTGGCAGGAAAACCACAGGAGTGTCTCTGTGTTCATTGCATCCTAAATGGCAGCATGTGGCTGTGGTTTGTCCCCTTGCTTGTGGGGTTGACTCTGATCACTTGATGGAGGTGGAGTTTCCTAGGCTTCTTCACTTGCCTCTTTCACGTTTTGTTATTCACAAGCTTTTTGTGGGGTGCTGCTTTAAATATTCCATTCTTCAACAAAAGTCTAAGTTCCTAATTTATTTACATCAGTCTGGACTTGGGTTTTCCTGTTTTATCCAACAGGGTATAATTCATTAGCAACAGTTTTTATTTTGATGCCCAGTTGTTCCGGATAGTCCAGGGGAGTGCATCAGTACACTGGCCAGGAAGAGGGCTCCTGGGAGCCTGGCTAGCTTTTGGTCAAGGAGAGAATCTTTGCCATTGGTTGTCCTACAGTTTCAACTCTGAATGTGAATGTCTGCCCACAGAAATAAGTTGATGCACCAAAGTAGAGAGCACTTGGGAATTCAAAATCGTTCTGGAAGACTGCATTTCTTCCTCTGTTCATACCCCTTAAAACCAGGCACCTACTCACAAGGAACCATGTAAGCACTTACCTGGGGGTGTTCCAAGGACTCTGTTCCTGTTGGCTGTATCCTCAGGCACAGACTGTGCTCTGATAATTGACACTGGGGAGTGTGCAATACCATTAGTTCAGTTTCAGAGCCTACATTTACGTCCTTCAAATAGTTTGAAGTACGTTTATGGAATTGGAGCCTGCAACTGTGGGCTGTAAAGTCACCTTCCACCTTCTACCATTGTAGTAGGATGCCTCCATGTTTCTCTGTTGGTTCTTCTGCTTATACTGGTCAGCAAGATGCTACTGTTCCATGCTTAAAAAGGTAAGACCTGAATCATCCAATTGAGCAGATAATCAAGGAGAAGCAATCAATAAAGCATTTCTGGTAAGCTGCCTAACTTAACATGTGAGGTCTTTCTGGTAAGCCCCAATTTCTCCTTCTGTTCTCCTCTGCCACCAAGATGGTGGACTCACCGTCTGAGACAGAGTCCTCTGCAGTGCTAGCCCTGCCCTCTGTGGCTTCTGGGGGTCATCTGGGGCTTGGTGGTGTCCTGTTCAGTGGTGTCCAGTGCTGGGCAGGTCATCAGTCCTGATCAAGGTGCTTCCCAACGGTTCTCTTTGAACTATGAGAATGCTTTTTGAGGACATCCTTTGTGATGCACTCTTTTTGTTATTTTGTTATTGTTGTGTTTTGGTTCCTTCATGCCAGTGTGTGTGTGTGTGTGTGTGTGTGTGTGTGTGTGTGTGTGTGTGTTTGTTATTATTATATAGCAAGCTATAGAGAAAAACTGAGCCAGTCTTAACATCTATGCATTTAGAAACGCTACAAAAACAAGCAAATTAGTCCACCCCTCCTGCTAATGCAGTCAGCCTATTGCCCCTCTTACTCTGCTTCTGAAATGATCACTGAAATTATCACTACCGTTCTTCTAAATATCAATGGCTCATTTATCTTCATTCATTTCAGTTATGACCATGTTCTTAAGAGGGTGGTAGGTTATTTTGTAAAGTAGAATTTTACTCTAAAATATCTTGCGATTTTCCTGTGACAGCTTCTGTGCTGGCCTCTTCTGTTGCGGCCCCTCTGCAGCCCCTACAGCTCCCCACCCTCTGGGAAGGAGCTCTGTGCCCCTCTGTGCTCGCGGGGGCCTCCCGAGACAGCTCTGCCAGCCCGCGCCCGGGCGCCAAGGGGTCTGCTTATATTTTTAAATACGTCTGTTGGTTCAATTAATTGGCAGGTCTGACAGTAAGCATTGCCAATATTCGCTTTTGTTAAATATGTTTTATAATACGATTAAGACTATTATTTTGAAGAGAATCCTCAAATAGCACAACCTAATTAAAGTGATATTAAATATCTGTTTTCAGTCCATTTCTGTCCTTTGTTTATGGTCTGACAATTAACTGAACACCTCTTCACATAATAAAAGTAGAAATCTTTCAGGCATGTACCTGCTGGCTCTTGGTTAAGATGCTTAGAGTATTTCTGGAGAAAGGGATTATAATACAAAGAAAGAAAGTTACGTTCCTATTGAGGAAAACCTTCCACATTTCTGCAGAATGACTCAAAACTGGACTGAAATTAATCGACAAATTAATCAGGTATCTGGGATGTGAAATACCCGAGTTGAGCACTGTGGACAGGAAAACACAGAGCAGTGGGTTGCTCAGTGGGTCCCTGTGTTGGGAGAGAGCTAGTTAGCCACTCTCACGCTGAACAGAATGAGGATATTAATGGCAAATATAAATCCTGCAAAATATACTTTTAGTTAAAAGTCAGAATCAAGAGAAACAGAAAAGAGGTCCGTGGATGGGGTCTGAGAGGTGTGGCTGTGACAGAGAGCCTGATTGTCAACCCGGTTCAAAGACTTACAACTTGGGGCGCCTGGGTGGCTCAGTCGTTAAGCGTCTGCCTTCGGCTCAGGTCATGATCCCAGGGTCCTGGGATCGAGCCCCGCATCGAGCTCCCTGCTCCGCGGGAAGCCTGCTTCTCCCTCTCCCACTCCTTCTGCTAGTGTTCCCTCTCTCGCTGTGTCTCTCTCTGTCAAATAAATAAATAAAATCTTTTTAAAAAAAAGATTTCCACCTCTTACTAGCTTAAGTTATTTCTAGTCTTTAGTTTCTTTACCTGTAAAGTGGGGGGAAATGAAAGAATTAAATAGTGTTACACATGTGTACATACCCGGAGTTTATTTGTGGAACTCAGCAAAGTCCATTTCTCACCTTGGGAAATTATGAACGACATTTTAGCATGATGATTGATCCCTTTATCCAACAAACACTTACTGAACACCCAGAGCGTCTGGAAGGTGATGGAACAGCTTTGGTACAAATGCCACATGCTGGGTCGTCTGCGAGGTGAAGGGGCACCGTCTGTATAAAGTGTTACGCAGATCTCGGTGGCTGCCAAAATTCCAGATTTTCTTGTCTGGTAGAATTAAAATAAAAGCAACAAAAACCTGCAGACTGGTTGCCAAAGCCAGCACCACGTGTGTCCCAGCACAGACTTTTCAAAGCCAGGGAGGCTCCCTCCACACGGCCCTCAGTCCCAGAGGAAAAGCGCGGGGCCCCTGAGCCTTCCCTCCACGCCCGTCTGGTCTTGCTCCCTTCCTCCCGCACTGATCTCCTTGCTTCTTATCAAATGGGATAGAAAGGCTCGTTGTTCCCCTGACTGGATGGCTCTTTCTCAGACCGCCAGTTGGGATTTTTCTTACCTCCCTGAGTCTTTACAGAGAAGTGAGCTCCTCGAGGAAGCTCTCCTGCAGCGTCCTATTTACCACGGCAGGTACTCCTGCCTTGCCCTTTTCCCATCTGCTCTGTCTTCTTTTTAATAGCACCTACCTTTCCACGTGACTCTAGAATGTGCTTATTTTCTGATTCTGTTTTATTGCCTGTCATCCTTCAATAGGACGCCAGTTCCAGACAGACAGGAATCCAGGCTGAGAATGTCTCCACATGGGAGGGGTGCACTTAAACACGCTGTTAATAATTGAATGGAGAAGTAATTCTGGATGCCTAACTCGAGATGAAGCAAGTGGTACTCATATTAAATCATGTCCCTTGCTCCCATAGTTATAAGAAATAGACAAAGATTAGAATCCAGGCACCTCAATGCCCGCATCCACGCACATGCATTATTACTGTCTTTTGTACATTCCAGGCAAACAGTAGAAATGATATATTACTAACTAATGAGGATGCTAAATTAGGTAAAATAAAGTACTTAGAGAACTTAATAGAAGGCTTAATTATGCTTCATTTTTTTCAACACTTAACTGGCTACATTTATAAAATATGTACAACATAAAGCAGAAGAGAATTTGTCCCATTCACCATACAAAGATGTGCATGTCAGGCAAGATACTGGGAGCAGCCCCAAGATAGCCTTTTGGAGAGCAACCTCTCTGTTTTCTGAATGGAAACCAGGTGCCTAAAGTAGAGTCATCCTTGGTTTGTCTAGGAGAAGTACATAGACTATCATATGGGCAATTAAAATAGGAGCTGACCTGAAAAGTTTCATGTTGTACGTTGTATTTCTGCCTCATGACATCACATCCATGGACCTCAGGCGACAAAGTTTGTGGCTTTATGATTTGAGAGGATATAGTGGTTCTATACACAACTCTCCCATAGAACAGAACACATGGCGGCAGGAACTGCAGAGCCACAGGGCTCAAGAGGCCACGCAGCCAGGGACGCTGGGAATCTGCTCCTCTGGTCTTTCTGAGTTTATTTTTTTAAAATTCAATTAGTCAACATAATACATCCTTAGTTTCAGATATAGAGCTCAGTGATTCATCAGTTGCATATAACACCCAGTGCTCATTCCATCACATGCCCTCCTTCATGCCCATCACCCCTTACCCCTTCCCCCAAAACCCTCCCCTCCAGCAACCCTCAGTTTTTTTCCCTAGAGTTAAGAGTCTCTCATGGTTTGTTTCCCTCTCTGATTTCTTTCCATTCTGTTTTCCCTCCCTTCCCCTTTTCTGAGTTTATTTTGTTTCACTTTTGGTGCATTCTAGGACTTGAGCAAAAACAGGTATCCTGCTGCCACTAAGAACAGGCATCTCTGGCAACACAGAAATCCAAGAACCAAGGAATTCAACTCCAAGGTAAAGAGTTTGCCAAGAAATCCTTTTTCCACATCTTCCACTGTGTGAGTGCTTGAGATTCGGGATGGGAACAGCCTCTGAGAGGTTGGAAGTTCTGAAGGAAGCACGTACCTTGCAATGCACTTAAGACCCGAGCAACTGTTCCATTCTGAGGAGAAGGGGCCAGGGACTAACATTAAATGTCAACTATTTGATGACTTCCTTGCCTATTTAACTTCTGCATCTACATTGTCCTGTAGTGTTTATGATTTCCATTTTTTACAGGTGAGGAAAACGAGGTGTTCTGAAAATTGAAATAATTCCAGAAAGATCACACAACTTGTAACATTTGCAATATGTCATCACGCGTTCCTAGAAAGCCCCCAGAAAGATCCTATCTGAGCTAAAATTCAATTCTCCCACATTTACTTTGTTAATTTGTAACAATGACTTCATATCTTGACGTGACTGGATGGATTTGCCATTTAACAGAACACAGAATTCTAAGCCAGAAGGAACAGTGTTTGTTGGCTTACGTGCAATGGACAGTTCAATTTTCATCCATATCTAGTTCCAGATTTCAATTTTCTTTTTAAATCCCCATTCTGCTTTTAGGACAGCTGCTTAGTCTCCACTTCAGCTGCCCTCCACAACGTTGGCTTGGACCCATTGCAACAGACCACACTTCACACAGCCTCTGTTAGGAAACACCCTATCACCCTATCAGAAAGAAACCCCTGCCTAGAATCTGAGTTTTTGGTAGGAATATCTTTGCTCATGCACTTAATCCCATATTCCATCCGTGACCAGTCTGTCTACTCACAAAGTGCCTGCTTCTAACTATAGTATTATAGCAAATGTTATGTGCTTCAGTTTTTATTAAATCATTTGAAGACTGATGACCTATTCTGCTACCAGTCTTCCATAATACAATCTGGAGGTCTAAAACTCTGTATGGTAAATAAGCAACTAGTATGAATAATAACAATGAAGCAACTAAAGAGACCAACAAGTCTTACACTTTAAATAATAATAATAGTAATATAAGAGACTATGGCTACAATCAAAGCATTATGATACTTTAATATGAAAAAAAAATGTGAAGAAATAGCTTAAAACATCCTGGGGTGGGAAGTTCATTTCCATTGTTTCATTTTTTGTATGTGTTTTGAGATAATTTCGTTTTTAATAAGTGAGATTCAATAGAACATGGGATTTATATAAATGATTAGGTCCCAGATGAATCCCTGATGTAGTTGATTATATTATTCACAATTAAATTGCATTTTCCAGATAACATTACAAGTTGAAGCTCTGGAAGAAAAGTTTGAATGGAGACAATTCAGTTGAAAGAGCAGTCAAGGGAAAAAGCTTTCTATTTTCCACCTATGACCTCTGCTTGTTAATACATTGTTCAGTTATTTGTCTACTATCATTTGGCAAGGAGATTAGTTACATACAGAAAATGTCCCTGGTAACAAAAGTTTTAGCATTTAAAACTTAAACAATTTTTATGAAGATAATTTCAGAGTTTGTTGCATGTATTTCTACCCTTTTAAACGCTGTTGTGAAGAGGCAGAATCACCATCTTAAACAGAGAGACCAGTATGGCCACCTCCATGGGCCACCCAAGGAAGTCGGACTCCTTACCTTTGTGCCAAGTGTTCTCCGACTCTTCAGCTCTTAAACTTTTTTCTGCACTGTGCCTTTGGTGTCCAATGCTCCTTTTGTCACCTGTCAGCACATTCTCTTTTGTTTGCTTTGTCCTTATCTAGCCGGCTGAGGTGTGAGAAATCCCCTCTTTATACTTACGGCAATGCTCTGAGGTGAGAGGAATAAAGTTCCCTAGAACTCGACACTCACCCCAGGCTGCCCTGAACAAAATGCCCAGACTGCATGCGGTCGGTCTGCAGAGATCTCTTCTTCCCAGAGGAATTCTGGCTATTGTCAGGGCAGTGAGGTGTCTTACTTTGACTTCAGATTTTGACACCATCGAAGTCCATGACTTTGAGCAAGGGACGTGGACAGACCGAGACTCACTTTTCTAATCTGCAAGACAGAAAGTTTAACATATATCACACAGGATTGCTGAGAAAACAAAATGAAATAGCATGTCCTGGCCCAGAGCAGTCATTCTGTATTATGCTTTCCTCTTCCTCTGGCTTCTTCCTGGGGGCTTTGGGAGGAACAGGCTAACCAGATCTCCTCTCTAGGTGACACTTTTGGGTAAGTTAGGGGGCTCTTCAAGGCACAATATTCTACCATCCATAGGATAAACATTATGATGGAAATTTTAAGTCAGAACAATGGTTTCTCTATCCCTCAGTGACATGAATGTCCTGCCTGACTTCCATAAATCTCCATCACCACCGCCCTGATCATGGACTTGGGACAATAGAATAAGAAGAAAAGAGAAGGCTGGCTTCCCTGTGTCACAGCGAGGCAGTGGGAGGGACTATTGAGAGGGCACCAGGTGGGCATGATGAGAATATGGCCTCGGCTGCCTGTGGGGTCTCCGTTGTCCCCACCTGCAGAATGCTCAGTCCCCCAGAGCCCAGGCGGGCTGTGCAATGTCATTGTTAGTATTAATGCCTAGGAGGTAAATTATGGATGGAAATGGGGATTTTTGGAAATGATGATATAATAGTTTGAACTTAAAAGATGAAAATTGCTGTTGATAACATCATGTGACAACTGTATTATCAGACAAACTTTTCTGACAGGTCATGTTTCTAAATTAGGAAGTGGTGGAAGAAAGTGGCTGAAATAATTGTCCTTGTGGTTCTATAGTGCAGAATGAGAATCCCAGACCACCTGTAGCCGATGTGTGATGTTTGGTGACTTGCCTATATGTGAATCAGGCAAGGTCATAATTTCCTCATCTGTAGAGCCGGAGTAATGATACTTAGACATCATTGTGAGGATTGGAGGATACATTGCACCAAAAGCAGAAAGACCCTGCCTGCCACATAGTGATGGGTCCATATGTGTTTGGAATTAGTATTCTTTTTATTTGTATTAGACTTAGAAATGCAAGGTATATTCATGTCTATATGAATTTCAAATATTATTAATTGTTGAGAAATTGTGGTTTTTTTTCTTTTGATATATGGCACAATGAAGTGGCCAATTTTGTTGAGTTATTTCTGGAGTTTTCTCCTAGTGTTTTATTAGTTTATTTATACTGTATAATCTCCAATATACAGTGTAATTCAGGATCAAAAACAGATGTGAACAAACACAGTTTGAGATGTTAAAATTAACAGAGAAAGCCACTAGCCATTCCACCAATTAGCTCAGGATTCAGTGCTCCTTTGATTCACGAGGCATCGGTGCCTGACACTTGTGCTACAGCACCTTACTCTGCTCTTTGGTGGAGGCGATTTACAATGCATGGCATAGTTAATGGAATTTCCACCCTGTTATAGGAGTGAGGGAGTAAAATACACCAGAGTCCCAAACTGAAGAAGAATTCCACACTAACAATTTACAAGGAAAATATCACAACATCTGGGGATACCGATGTGTATGCAGGGAGGTATATACAGGTTGCCATGGAAAGATCAGCACATGGCTTCTGAAAATCTCATTTCACTATATAATTCATTTCCTACAAGAAATAGACAAAAATATAGCTCAGTGTGACACACATAACACAAAAAATTCCTCTATCATAATATCTAGCTAGCTCTCCATCTGAAGTCATGGATTTTCAAAAACCCCAGTGGATGGATGGCTCCCAGTAAGAGAGAACATCTGATTCCACTTTCACCCATCACTGGAGTTCTAATTACTTTGATTTAATGACTGTGGGATTTTATTTTTTACTGTTTGGGCAGATTCCTCACTAATACTTAACAGGCAAGAAACATTAAAATCCTGTTTGGTTTGACAGGAGCAGAGTTTAATGTCAGCTGGACTGAATTTATTTTCCCAAGTTCTATATTCTCAAAAATATCTTTGATGTTTTCTTTAACCAGATTTGTTTAGGAAACAACTCTATGATATTCAGGGGATCCAAATTCATTTCTGATTCAATCATAACATCGATATCTTGTGCACCACCCAGTTTAGGGTAAACATTCGCCAATAGGCTTCCATCATAAACAGGCAGTACAATTCACGAATGAGCCACACAACATCAGTCAGTGTCTGTTTCTATTTGGGTAAAGTTATAGCAAGAAAAACACATGGTCAACCATCAGGATGTATATTTTTACCCAGTGCATCTCTTCCAGGAACATTTTTCTGATTCTTCTTGGATCCCTGTCTGCTCTCTTTTAGCTCCCTACACTTCCAACATAGCACCTTCCTCAGTAAATTGAAATTATTTTGTGCAAGTTATAGACTGAGAGCTCTTAGAGACCAGTGTATTCATCACAGAGCCGAGTATCCAGTCCATGGTAGGCAACTGGAGCTCTTTCTTGAGTGGAGCTGTATTTTATTTGCCTGTGTACTTGTTATATGCATACCAGGATTAAAAAAAGAAACTTTGCATTATAAAATATTGTAAAGTAAATGTCATTTTATTATCCAGAAACATGTATGGTAACATAGACATAGGAATGGTTGGAAATGAAAGACAAGTGTTTTTTTACTTAATGACTATGAGTGGTTTGTAGCTAGTACATTCATTATTTTGATTTCCAAAGACAGATACTAATGAATAAATAGGACCCAGTTTGTTTTAGCATGCACAATTTCAGTTGCAAATAACAGACCGCCGACTCTAGCTTCTGCAAAAGAGAGCATATATTTGTCCATGCAGCTGAGCAGAATGCAAAATCTAACAGAGAATATTGTTGTCTACCCAAAAGTTATTGCTCCCCTTCTTTCTTGATCATCGAACAATTTTGAAATACAGTTGAGGAAACTTTGATGTCATGTTATTTGATGTCTGTTGAAGGGGCACATAACCTCAATTCTGACTGATGACCTATAAAATTAAGTCTATGGGCTTAATTCTGAAAAGGATCTTCCTTTTGATAACAGAGGGCAAGTGAGGAGAAAGTCTCAGTACTGATTTTATTTTCCATTGATTTCTTATTTTTATTACCATTTTCTTCTTTTTATTTTATTTTGATTTGCCTAGTTTTTCTAGATTTTTAAGACGAAAATTAGACTGACTTTAAGTTTTTATGCATTTCTAATGTGTACATTTGGGGCTATAAATTTTCCTCTAAGTACTGTTTTATCAGCGTACTGCAAAGTTTTGATATGCAACATCATCTTTAGAATTTAGACTAACATATTTTTTAATAGTCATTGTGATTTCTTCTTTCAGTTTGGAGAATTAAAATTATACTGTTTATTTATTTTTTGCATGGCTAGGGACCCTCTAGTTATTTAGTTTTGTTATTGATTTCTACCTTTATCATCACAGATTCAGTTTGATAATATTTTGTTGAGGGGTTTTACATCCATATTCACAAAAGTTATTGGTCCACAGTTTACTTTTCTTGTAATGTCTCTAACCAGTTTCTATATTAGCATAAAGCTGACTTCATATGAATGAAGTGAGAAAGTATTCTTTAATTCTTAACCACACAGTGTATTGCATAATTTAAAAAAATTTCCTGTGAGCAATTTAGGAGATGTCAGGGACAGGTAGATGGTTCGTGATGCCATGTCCAGTAAAGAGACTCCTTTGTATTTCCATTTGCTTCTTTGGACAGAAAATATCTCTATATTTCATGCAACAAGCTTTGTTCTCTAGTAGGGAATCTCATTGTGGTATGAAAAGCATCCCTTATAAGCTGTGTTCTTATGTGGTTTCATCTCTTAGTCCCAGAGAGGGTTGGGGGGAGAAAGAGAGATAGAAATAAAATGCTTTTTGAGGCAACGGTATGCAGGCTCCGTGTGCTCTGTTGTTCTGAGCCTGAGAAGTAGGGGAGGCAGGATAAAGGGTGAGTCATCGATGCACCAGTGGAGCTGAACTTGCCCTGTGTGATGGGGAGCAGCCGTGCTTCAGGGGAAGGACACCTTCTGCAGGCTGATGACACAGAGCCAGGGTCACACAGACCCTTGCTCTCTTGAAGGACACTGTCGGGAGTCCTTAACTCTGCTCTCCCTGCTTCAGGATCTCAGTCTTCTTCTCTCTAGCTGTTCCTTCTCCCTGACATTTCTCCCACATGTTCACAAGACATGTTGTCTGGAGAGTGACAGGAGGTGCCCCAAATCTCTCAGAGTCCAGACAAGCTATGCTGGGAGCGCCTTTTGCCCGCCTTCAGTTGTTCATCCAACAGTGCTTGCCAACCAGATGATCGAGCAAATGTTCAGATTTGTGGTGATTGCTTGTGAAATTTTATTTGGAAGAATTAATTGTAGGCTAAAATATCTGAGAGGATCATTATATTTGCCTTCTATTTTTTTCATTCTTATCATGAATATTATTTTATTGTTACTTCTTTGTTTCAGTTTGGTTTGGGTTGTGTCATAAAAATCAGTCTTCTATGCATAAGTTCAGAGGAACCCTGTTTTAAACATATATATTTCATCAGTAAGAAGGCCCCAGTTTCCTGTCAGAAGTCACTAATAGCCCAGTGGGAATGCGGCCATCCCTGACAGCTGGTCAGCCTGCGAGAATCTTGTGGATAAGGAGGTATCTTAATATAGAGACTTATTTATGCCATAAATAATTGTATTGGCCACTCAATGGATTTAGGATGGAATCATGAGATACAGAGGTTTTTAGCAAACATTGAGTCATAAGGATGACTGTTTTCCCAAAAGAGCTTTTATTATCTTTTTTCCCCCTATTCCCCACCTGTCCACCTCATTTCTGTTTCTTTCTTTTTACCAATTTACTCAAACATGAATTAGACCATGGACTATTGTTGTTTTGTTTCCTGATCTTGACTGACCACGGTGCATAGTAATTCTTCCCATTATTCTCATCTCCATGAACAAACTCATTGCCCAGGGCAGTGTTCTGCTATGAGCTATTTGCTCTTGTTTGTTGAAGAAAAACACATACCTGTGCATGCGACATTATTTGGACATAGGTTCTTCGCAGATGTAATTAGCGAAGATGAGGTCATTAGGGTGAGTGAGTGCTAATCCCATACAACTGGCTACCTTGTATAAAGGGGAAATTGCACACACACACACACACACACACAGAGGGAGAATGCCATATGAACACAGGCAAAGCCTGGAATGAGTCCATAAGACAAGGAACAACAAAGTGGTCAGCAAACACTGGGAGTTAGGAGAGCTTCAAAAGGACCATGGCCCTATCGACACCTTGATCTCGGACTTCCTGGCCTCCAGAACTGTGAGACAACACAGTTCTGTTGTTTAAGCCACTTTGTGGTACTTTGTTACAACAGCCCTAAAAACAAATACACTATCCCAGCCTGGGATTTCATGACTTCATGATAAGGTTTCAGTATCAAGGTAGAAAATATTTTTTCAAAAGATGTTCAGAAAAGGAATATGAATCATTAATTGACCTAACTCTCTCCATATAGATTTAAAACCTGTTTTATATAAGGGATTTAATCATTTTATTTGTTTTTGAATCCCAAATACCCAGTATTTGTCTATATAAATAATAAAGGACTTATATCCAAAATATATCAATAACTCCTACAAGTCAATGATAAAATGTTATACTCCAATAAAAGAATGGGTATACATTTTCTATGTGTTCCCAAAGCAGACATGCAAATGGCCAGCAAGCCTCTGAAAGGACATTCAGCATCACTGTTCATTAAGGAAAGGCACACAAGAGGGGTTAGCGGGGAACTGAGGGTGGATAAGGGATAGGGAAGTGACACAGCAAACATAACCCATGCTAATTATGGCATTCAGTGATGTGTGTATGAGTGTCCATTATATTGTTCTTCTAACTTCTGTGCATGATGAAACATTTTCATAATAAAGTATTAGAAAAAACAATCCAATTTTGAGATATTGGACTCTCTCCTTCCACCCCCACAATTCTCCCCTGATACGAAACCCCAAGACAAGTGGGCATGATCATGTCATCTGTTTTGGTCTAACAGATGTAAGCAGATGTCTCTAGCTATGGCTTCCAGGATAAGCCCTTGAACTGAAACAAAGATAGGATGCCCTGAGTTGCTGTAGGATCCTGCAGTCATGAGAACAAGTCACAACGGAAGTGCGGCAGAACAGGAAGACAGAGGGGGTCTGGTCCAGGGAGCACAGCGGAGCCCCTTTGTCAGACCTGCTCTGTCTAGCTCTGTTCTTCTTGAGTTATATGGTGAAGGTCTTGCTGGTTGAAGCCTGCTTTCATTTACTCAAAATGAGGACTGAAAATAATAAGCCTAAATTTCGGCATTGGCAGAAGGGAGGAGATCGGAATCAAAGCTGAGAGCCAAATCCCTGCATCTGGGGGACCTGAAGTCGGTTGTCCTGTGACCACACACAACCAAGTGCCCGCCGAGACTGTGGGGTGAGGAGAAATGGCAGGGAACACCCAGAATGTGGGCTTTGTTGGTTGCTTCATGCTATCCTCAGTGAAGTCCACCAGGGAAGAATACACTTGGCTTAGGACTATTGATCTTCAAATGGAGACAGGGAGGAAACCATTTCTGGAAGAGGCATTTTCTACCTTACAGTTTCTGAGTTGCCTTGACTGAGACTGAGTTTGTTTGTTTTAACTCAGCTGATCGCAAGCATCAAACTAGAAAAAGAGAATTAATTTGCTCTAGGTGTGCATCCTTGCAACAAAACCCAGGTGTGCCCCAAACAGCTGCTGTGTACTCCAGTTATGGAAAAAACACACATGTTTGCCTTTAATTTTCCTCACTCATTCCTAAATACACACATTTCTTATATTTCTTATCTCTCAAGACCAAACCAGATGGCAGATTTCTTCTGAATATGACTGGTTTCTCCTGAATCTCAAGGAATACTAGAAATTTCCAGGCCTTTCTTTTCCCACTCGACTGCTCTGCACTGGTTTGGGCATTGGGGGTCTCAAAGAGAAGAGGGTCAGAGCAAGGAAGGAGTCAGGGTGTTGCCCCCTCTGTCTTTGCCTTGGGGCGCCTCCAGCAGGAACCTGCGTCCTCTCAGGTGCTGGCGACATGGGACAGAACCAATCTGGGTGGCTTCTTCCCTCAATTCATCCAGCCCAGGGGGTAGCAGATTCCTCTACAATCTCCTTACTGTTGCTTTGTCAGGCCTGTTGGTCTTCTTTGTTGTTTGACACCGGTGTAATGTTTTCTTTATGTTAAATTATCTCTGTTGAACTTTTCTGATTGGATCCTGAGGGACAGACGTCCTAACCCCAGGCCAGGTGGCTCCATTAGGGGGTGGTTGGTGGACAGAACAGCAGAAGTGGGGGCAGACACTGAGGGGCCAGAACTGTCTGATAAGAAGTTAGCTGGCTTTCTGCAGTCTTACCAATCACTCCCTTCCTTTTCTAAGAAAAGGTGTTAGAGTGTTGAGAATGTCCCGTGTTTTCTGATAGCCCCTCGTAGGGAGTCAGTTTCCAGTGGGTGAAGTCAGGAATGTGAGCTGATGGAATTTTCCCACCAGAGCAGCATCCAGTCTCTGGACGTATGTACATAAAGACAGTATGGGGAATGAAAATGGAAGGCATGCTGATTGACCCAGGGAAGAGCATATTACCCTCGCCAAGTGCATTTAAAAAAACTAAATGCATTAAAATATTCTCAACATAAAAGAATTAAAAGTTAGCATCATACCTTCATAACAAAAAGTTTAGTGACTTAATTGAAATATTATATATCATTCCCATTAGAGGTGATGGTATGTGAATTTTCAAGTAAATTATTTATTATTAATAAATTATTTATTATTATTCTTTTGGTTATTTTTTATTTTCCCCCATACTGTCAAAACTGGAAGTTCAGCTTGAGGGGGCATTAACCATTGCAGCCACTCTCCCCTGCCCTCACTGGACGAAGTGTCAATAAAGCAAATCAAACAAATGACAAAGAAAAACAAACAAAAAAATGCTTGGTCTGGGTTGGTTCTTGTTCTCTGTATTCTTCAGAAGTGATAAACTATTATGCAAATGGGAGCTACTTTTTGCCTTATTTCACTTCATATTTTCTTGTTTCAAGTTTAACAGGCAGATTTGGTGCATCTCACCAGGGGCATCGTTCAGTTCGGTTATGCTCAGGAATTGAGCATAATTCTCAGCCAGCCAACAATGTATTAAGTGGCTCACAATAAAACAAAGGGTCAATAAGGGAGACACCAACCTTGAAAAGAAATAAAACCATCATTTCCTCAGAAGACTTCCCTTATGAAAGAGGAAATAAGAACTTAATTGGCATCCAAACTAACAGCAGCTGAAAGCCCTAAAGCGTAAGAGCAATTAGACCTCAAACCTAATTAGCCTCCCCTTCCTGTGCCACTTGGAGGCAACAGGTGTCCCCGGACTCCTTGTCAGCGGCTACTTCCTTGTTAGTGCTCCCCAATTGCTGACGAGGTGAGAGGAGACCAGATTCCCTGGGAACTCTTGTCCTGAAGATAGATATTTCAGAAACCAATTATACTGGCCTTCCCGGGACACAGACTTGCTATAAATATCAGACTTCTCAGGCCCTAGCCGGGATGTCTTTGTTACTTATGATATAGTATGTGAGTTAACTTGGGGTACAAGTCAAAGTCTAGAGTTAACATTCTGGTTTCTGTCCTAAATGGATATTAGCAGTTATTATAATTCACAGCAGCTGCTTATGATGACCATTAAGAAAAAACTATTATGCAGGGGAGTAAGTATGCGGGGCGGTAAATGTAGGTGGCGGTAACAATAGGCTACATGCGATGCACCGATTAGAATCACTGTGGGGACAAAAGCGTGTCTGTGGGTGAATACAGATCCTGAAGACCAAAATCAACTGACGTGATGGCCAACATCCAGCAGAGATAGTCAAGAGTGTTGTGGTAAGATTTAACACAATCAATATGTGGAAAGTACCCAGTACAAAACCTGATAGGACACAGGTGCTGAGTCACTGTAGACTCTACTCTCCTAAGTTACCAAGGCAGCACTAGGTGAGAATCCATTTCATAGAGACTGTGTTGAGACAGCTCATACTCTGAAGGCCAAGCCAGAGAGGGATAATGGAGAGATGTTATTTTTCTCATTTTCAAGTAGTCAAGGTAAGGTCAATGACTTCCTCTTGACTTTCCTCTCATCGGTACAATGCAATTATGGTTTTACACACCGATTATCACAAACGTAAATTATTGAGCCTACCAGCAAAGGGACCCTTTCTTTCACTTACGTATGATGATAAAAAGGTCTAAGGCAACATCACTCAAAGTGTGGTCAGAGACAGACTACGGGTACGGTAACCCTCGAGTATTTATTACTGTTCTGCTAAGGGATTAGGCACTAGCCCCAGGTGTATGTCTACCATATCACTGAGTACGTATTTGTTTCAGCTAATGTTTTTTCCAGACAGTGATCTTTCAGTGAGGGAAGCAGTGTGTTGAGTTATTTGTGCCCAAGCTCCTGTGTCTCACAGACAGGCACTTCAGTAGCAATGACCCCAAAGGGCTGGAACACCTTGCTGTGGGTCATCCGAGAGCTAGTGCCAAAAATCTCTCGTGGACTTCACATGTCCTGGCACTGAATTACTTGTTTTTCACATTATAATACACATTCTCTTAATGATGTAGTAAAATATTATAAAAAAACAATTATAATCTTTTTTTTCCACATGATTTGGAAAATTTGGGGGTTTTAAGACAACATTCTTTTATTATCTTCATTGAGGACATGTTGAAGTTTTTTCTAACAAGACTGTTCATTTCATGATGATTAAATAACAAAAGTCAAGTAATTGGGAAAGGAGAGGTAGCATGTGATAAAAAGTCCAAGGTACAGAAAATAATTCATGATGGTCTTCTTTTCCATTTGCCCCATGAATAGCACAGAAATAACAACAGAGGGCATTTCATAAGGTAGAAGATCAAATGAGGTAATCCCTAGAAACTGTTTATAACAATGCCCTGAACAGCAAAATTTCCATAAATACTGCCTATTAATGGTAGTACTGACATTAATGATAGCTAAAGATTTACATAAGGCCTCATATGCATTCAGCAACTCTGCTGCATGTCTTGGGTATATTATTTAATTTCATCCTTCCCCCAGCCTTAGTAGCTACTATTGTCCTCATTTTACAAATGAGAAAATTAAGATAAAGAAAAGTGAAGTCACCTAATGCCCTAGAGCTGGTTAGTGGTGGAGGGGCTGAGAAACCAGGCGGTCTGACGGTTGAGTGTTGGCACCTAACCACTCTTTCCTACTAGCTCAATAGTAGCCACAGAAAGGAAACTCAACAGGAGATGTGTCTTACACATTTTTTGCCCCAACGCTGTCAGTTTTTTGAAATAGACAAGGTTTTACCTGGTCCTGGGCTGCAGGAAAATACTACTGAATAGTAACTATCTAGTAGAAGTAAATCATGAATAGATATAATTCCCAGGAGGGAATTACAAGATCATACAGAGGTTTCCCCCATAAAGTTAATACTTATATCACCCTTGGTGACTGTGAAGGCATAATTTTGAATCATGGGTCCTATGAAAGTAATTCTGTAGAACATAGTGAGCTATATAGCTCACCGGTCTCCTACAATGTGTTTGGCAAATTTTGACTGACAACAATATTTCTGAGAGTAAAACCAGACTACCATAGTTATGACTTCTTGCATATTTAGTCCTATCCTGGAGCCTTAAAACGGAAAGGCATTTATTTGGTCTTTTGTCTGTACTCACTCCCTTGGCCACCCCGTCTAGTCCCTTGGCTTTCAGTAGCATTTATATGCTAATCCTCCTAAATGGAACCCACAGGCTCAGACCTTCTCTCCCAAGTTCCATACTCAGCAGCCTATTCAACATCTCTGCTTGGATGTCTAGCAGACCCTGCAAACACGACAAATCCTAGACTGGGCTCTCATCTCTCCCCATTAACTTGCTCCACCCCAGCCATCCCCATCTCAGGTGACACCAGTGCCAGCCTTGCTGTTATTCAGGCCAAAAACCTTAGTCAGCCCTGATTCTTCTCTCATCTCATCCATTAGCTCATCCTGCTGGATCTACTTCCCATTGTATAGATGCTGGCCATTCCTCATTAGTCTCCATAGTTCCCCTGGCCATAGTGCCTGAAGGTGCCACCTCCTCTTCCCCTGATTACTGCAGTGCTACAGCATAGTCTCAGTCCAGCCACTACTGCGAGCTCTTTCCATGGTAAATGAAATGGTGTCATTCCTATGCTCAAAACTCCACAGTGAGTTCCAGCTTATTTCCAAGAGAAAGTCAAAGTCACGGGGGGAGTTTTCTCCTTCTTCCCTTGCTCCCCCCCTCCTTTCCTACTACTCTTCCCCTCCCTCATTCCATCCAACTCCACTGACCCTGATACTGGTCCAGGAAGAGTAGGCATTCCCCCCTATGGCTTTTCCTTTTCTTGTTTCTCTTCCTGAAAACCCTTCCCTGAGATGCTCTGCTTGCTTGATTCTCTTGCTTCCTTCCAGTGTTTGCCCAGACTTCCCTTTCTTGATGAGGCCTGGCCTCGGCCCTGTGTTGAGAGGCATCAGTCTTGCCATCCAAGCACCCATCCATGGGTAGTGAAGGAATGTGAGTTTGAAGCCCTACCGTGCAGCATGTGGGCATACAGAACACTTCAAATGGCTTCTCGTTTGAACCTTAGGAAACTGGTACTTTGACAGACGAAGAAACTGAGGCACAGAGAGGTGAAGAAGTTCGCTTCAAGTCACGCGGGACATGAAAAAGCTGTAGCTTGAGCACATCAGCCTGGCCTGAGCCTGTGCCCCAGTGTCTAAAGCAGAATGCTCCCACTCCACCTGCAACCCACCCCAACCTGCTGGGGGAGCCACTGTTGTCCTGTCAGGCACACAGAGCAGCCATGATACCATCAACTTATCCTTTCACTAATCCTCTGAAGTAAGGAGGACAAAAGCTTCAGTTTTAGGGAGAGAAATATTGAGATAAAAGGTATTTAGGTGTCAAAGGTCACTACATGAGTTAAAAGCAGAGCTTGGATGTTAAACCAAGTTTCCTCACTCCTAGCCCCAAATATTTTACGAGCTGTGCAATTCTCCCTCATGCGTGGCTCACAAGATTGTGCAGAGAAAAGTGCATGGGCCCTATGATCTCATTGGTCCAACAACCAAATCCTAGAGGGGACCATGATGACTGTATCGGTAACATAAGAGACACCCCAGATTTTGAGCTGGGGGACAATTTCTGAAGGTAGCTAAAAAGGAAGCTCCGGGGTAGAGCCAAGATGCTTACCACCTTAGCATAAATGGCAGGAGAATGCTTCTATTTATAAAGTGCAGGTGAACTCCTGTGGTGTCACACCGGCTTGCCAACCAGAGAGCTAGCCCATCCCGGTGTGTCTTTGTCACCAGTATAATTAGCACTAATCGTGCGACAAGCTTTATTCATGAGCTTCCTATCTTCACCCAGCCAAAAGAACATGTGCTACCGCGGGAACGGCTTTCAGTGATCCAGGATGAGAAATCAGCTTCCGGATGATACCACTCACACTGACCTGCATGCTCTGAGCTTCCCAAACTTCATTCTCAGCAAGTATTGTTATTTTTGATCATCTTTATTCATTGTGTGACCCATTGGAGCTTCAGGGCTCATTAAGCTCCCCGTGTGAAGTCTGCTTAACAAGAGACCCCAGGGTTTTGCCTTCCCCTGCTGAGACACCCTACTGCTCACTTAGAGCTGGGGGAAGCTATGTGAAAAACCCTTGCTCTTTGGCAAGGTCATGTGTTTAAATTCTCCCTGGTGAAGATGTCATCACACATTTCCAGTTGGGACTGGTGGGAGCGGGGATTTGAAATGCATTATTTCTAAGCCATTCTTAGAAGTAAGAATAGAAATGTCATTATTTATTTAAGGTCTGTTCTTAGTTTTTCATAATTTGGCCTGAAATTTGGCCTGCAGTGTTGTGTTTTAATGCTAAAAAATTTCAACAAAAACTTATCAACCTCTCATAAAACAAAACAAAACAAAAACAAAAACAAAAACAAAAACAAAAACACTGGAAAATGTCCATCCTCAATGAGGGATAATTTGTTGTTAAAATCACAGTTAAAATTAATATGAATTTAGGAAGAAATGTGGAATTGTTCAAATACAGACATGCACGCACACACACACACACACACACACACACCCCACCACCATCAACACACATAAAACCTCTCAACATTTCCTTTACTCTTTGACGTCTGTATGCCAAGTGAATATTCCTCAGATACTCCCATATGTCCCCAAATATGTGCCTTCCTTATTTCATTATGGCAGGTTAATAGATGTGGCAGGTTAGATTAATTATGACTTAAAACTTGGCATTCCACAGGAAGAAAATATAACTTTCGAATACAATACTTCTAACAATATGACTGATTTTCTTGGAAAAATAAAAAAAAAACCTGTCAAAACATGACATGTCAGATCCAGTTTCCTTCTATCAACATATCACAATCTGTTTTGATGGAGAAAGGATATATTTTAATTATTTGTTTTTAATCTGACTCCAGACTTGACATATGGCACTTCATTAAGTTCTCTCTACATGTTCTGGTAAAAACAAAAACAAGCTGTACAAAGTTATTCAACTTCTGGCATAAAAGTTATTTTTAAGAACTTCTATTGCTTCTGATGAGGTTAAATGATTCAAAAAAAAGTAAAAAAGCCTTCTAAATCTTGAAGTATCATCCGTTTTGAAAGATTTGCCAGAAATCAATCACAGTAGACATTAGCTGTTGGCAAAATTTGTTTCCTGGGTGAGGAGGGGTGTTCATCAAGATAAATAGCAATTGGTCTTTCCATGAGGTTTTTCTTTCTGAAATTCAGATACAGTAAATTGAGAGGAAAAATGCATATACTAGCTAGTATTTTCAAACTGTGGCTGAAGCTCTTTGTCCCTCAACTCAAATTCAGATGAGGAAGATAATAGACCTTTCACTTATTTATTTATTTGGCTTTATGCAACATGCTTTATCAGTGCCTTTACTGACATAACAAAAGGAAACAATTCTGACAAATTTTTATTTCTGTTATCTGCAGGCCAATTTAACAGAACTATCAATTAACCAGAACATTTCATTTTTTTCTTGTATGCTACATTTAAAAAAATTAAAAAAAAACTTATCAAGATTTTGTTTAAAGTTCCTTCTAGCAAAAAAAAAAAAAATTCAGAGAATATGCTGATGCCAATACAGATTCAAACTAGTAATTTGGGTTAGAGTTATCTATGTACTTGTAAATGATTAAGAATGTTCAGAGAGATCCATTCCTTTACTTATCCATTCATACAATAAACCCTGGCTTACTATACGTTAGACACTTTGTACTGTGTTAAAGCACTGCACACGGGGTGCCTGGGTGGCTCAGTCGTCAAGCGTCTGCCTTCGGCTCAGGACATGATCCAGGGTCCTGGGATCGAGCCCCGCATTAGGCTCCCTGCTCCTCAGGGAGCCTGCTTCTCCCTCTCCCACTCCCCCTGCTTGTGTTCCCTCTCTCTCTGTGTCTCTCTCTCAGATAAATAAATAAAATCTTAAAAAAAAAAGCACTGTACACCCTATGAAGATAAGACACAATTTCTGCTGTGAAGCAGTTCATAGTGTTAAAGAGACACATTGTGATGACCACCAGGGAAGGGAATGAAAATTGAGTGATTTTAACCAGAATTCTCTGCAACAAAGACTGGACACAAGATTATTCAGGGACCAAGCCACTGGAATCAATCCTAAGTTTAGAGGCTACCAGGCTCACTAGAGTTTTATATTCTGCTAGCATCTCTGAAAAGTCCGTGAAAATAGTCCAGCTAATCCACACAATTTAATAATTGTATCTATTAGAGCTAATTTCTAACATCAGTTTGCTAATTAACAATCCCCTCCTTTGATGGGTGAAAAATCTAACATTTATTGTACTAACTAGTAAAACCTCTGGTATTGATGGGAGATACACATAGTTGAAAGAACTTACAATAGTTTCTCTGAAATTTGGAATTTCAGAGTAAGTCCTAGCTTACGACCAACACTGGGTTATGAACAACTGGAACATAGATTAAGCGAGCCCAGTGTGAAAATGCACACTCACACATACACACTGAAATATCAGAACACTAATACAGATCTCATCATTCCGCCCTCCAGAATGTAGGATGGTAAAGACTTGTCTGTTGGGCTCATCAGTTTGTCTTCACTGCATATGACCATGTCTAGTACATGGGAGACACTTAACAAATATTTCTTGACCAATGCTACCAAAAGCAACACAGAGTCAGATCATGGAGGAGGTGCGTGGACAGGGACTCAAATCCAGCAATGGAGACCCCAGGGAAAGAAGCATATGTTTCGTCTCTTTCTGAAGACGAGATCACCGAGGGCACACAAGAGGACCTTGTCTCACATAGAATTGCAGCTTTTGGTGGCATTTGATGATCAGCCCCCGCTTCGGGACAAGGAACTGAGACCGAGAAGGCATGTTACAGCCCTTGTACGTTTGTGCATAGGGCATGGTGCTGCAGCTCTCAGGACACTGACTCAGTTATTCCGAACAGCTCAGTTCCTGTCATTCTCATAAAGTTTCCATTCTTAATATATAATTCTCATGTTCATTTGACTCTATTTGACTATGGAATTAAGATGTTGTCTATAGGGATGGCCAAACCAAGTAGACATCTCATTTTTCTATCCTAACGTTTATTATATGGATTAACTAATGTTTAAAGATAGAAGTGGGGGTACAAAGATAAATACCATTACAAGTGGAGACATAAAAAGAATTTAGGTGGACCAGAAACGGGGGTGGTGAATGTATTAGAGGACCTTACATTTAAATGTGAGAGGCAATACTCTTTCCTTTTGCATCAGGGAGACCAGTGAGATGCATGCAGAGTTGGTGTCAAGGAAGTAAATAAGGAAGTTTCCAACAGAGTAGAAAGCATCGATTGCCAAGAGTTGTACATTTAAATGAGATGTATTCCTTATTGAAGCAATTAATCCTGCTCATTCTTAATAGATAAGAGATTATAATCTCAGGGAAGCTAAAGCTGAAATCATGTGGGAATATGATACAATGCCCAGAAAATTGTCAGGATTACTTTTCCAGCCACAGATACATGATCACAATAAGAAGGGCTCCCATGGTGCTCCTTCCTGGATCCATAAATGCAGAGGACGCAGGAGGGACTAGAGACCCCTAAGGGCAGCACGCACTGTGGGAGAACAGTGGTTGGTATCATTTACTGGAGGATTTTCCCAAATGTGCAGTCATGGTCAGGCCGGAGCATTGCTATCTGAACATTGGTGGAGTGTTCTCTACACCTTGGGCCAGAACGCTCGTGAGAGGAAAAGATCTGAACTGTGCAATGCTGTCTGGACCTTGAGTCAAAAAAAGACGGGTAAAATCCTCAAAAGTAACCTTGGCCCTTCATTCACCTCCCAGAGGCTCTGGTGCAACCAACGCAAGTGGAGAAGCAACCCCAGCCCAGATACATGCTCAGACAGCCACCAAAGTACAACAGAAGCTGTTCCTTTCAGAAGTCTTTGCTTTTCCTCCTGCACTGATAAGCTTCAGTTAGAGAAGGAATGATTTTTAATATGGTGCTTTTTTTTGAAAGTGAAATAAGAACAAGGAGAGATTCTAATGAAACAACTAACGGAACTGTCTACCTGGAAAACCATTTTTGCAAGGGGAGATGGAAGTTTCCACGTTCATGACTACTGTGCAGTGTGAAGGAGAGCAGGTTGCAAGCTCCTGGTACCTTCCACATAAGAAAATGAAATGATAAGGCTTAGCCAAACGAGATTATATTTGGCTATAAAAATATTTTTAACACCCTTTTAATCAAATTCTTAAAGCAAGAAATCCATGAGAAACCATTTGAAATCAAACCTCATGGACTTTATTTCCTATTTGGCAAGAAATGGTAGAGAGCAGGTTTTAAAATCTAAAAATATCTTATTTCCCCTTCAATGTTGGCTTCTAATTTTTGTCAATACACATAGCAATTTCAGCACATATCTGAGTGATGCCCATGATGTTCAGGATTCAGTCTGAATAGAATTGGGTCTAACATATTTGCCATGTCCTCACGCGGAAGAATGAGAGCAAGAACACTCTCTAGAGTCCTTTTCATAAGGACACTAATCCCGTTCATGAGGGCCCCACCGCCAAGACACAATTGCCTTCCAAAAGTCCCACTACCTAATACCATTGTGGTGGGGGCAAGAGGGGGCTAGGATTTCAACATATGTATTTGTGTGTGTGGTGGGGTAGGGGACATTAACTAAGGTCCTTACCTTACAGTAGGGCTTCCTCTTGGTGTCATACATTCTGTAAGTTTTGACAAATGCATAACCTAAGTATCCACAATTATAGTATAGTACTGCATGCAGAAATGCTCACTCATTCATCTCTTCCCTCCCCCAACTCCTGACAACCTCTGATTCTTTTACTGTCTCTACAGTTTTGCCTTTTCCAGAATGCCATGTAGTTGGGACTACACAGTGTGGATCCTTTTTAGGGCAGCTTCCTTCGCTCAGTAATCTGCATTTAAAGAATCTGTTCTTTTTATAAGTTGTGTTCTCCAAAGCTAAGGATTCTTTTCATGGAAACAATGTTCTAAAATTTGAAAAGACACCATTCATTTTCCTCAACTACAGTTTCCTCATTTGTAAAATGGAGATATTTTAATTTCAGTTCCCAAGAGTTTTGTTGAGCACTGAAAGGGATAATTTACCATCAGAAAAGTAAAGTGTTAGACATGCATCATTTTTCTTAAAATCTCATAATGAGTGCAAGGACATGGGGGATTTGTAGAGAATGGAAACAGTCAGATCATTCCTGACTTGGATGAGGAAGGAGAAGCTAAGTTCTTGTTGCTTTTGATTTTGTTCAGTAATCATTTCTTACTATTATTTAGCATGTTGCCAAAGTACTATTATGAGATCAGTCACTGAGAACACATTAACTCAGAAAAAATTTTCCATCCTTCTTATTTCAGTTTTTTGTTTTATAATGAGCAATTGATGTTTTAACTTTTCTTTAAGCTTCTAAAACTTACTTTATATTGAGCCACATGACTTCAAGTAAAAAATACTGCTCTTATATATGAACAGAGTATTTAGTTTCCACATATTACACAATGTTTCTAAGGCAGACCTTTTCTTTCTCTTTCTTTCTTTCTTTCTTTCTTTCTTTCTTTCTTTCTTTCTTTCTTTCTTTCTTTCTTTCTTTCTTTCTTTCTTTCTTTCTCTTTCTTTCTTTCTTTCTTTCTTTCTTTCTTTCTTTCTTTCTTTCTTTCTTTCTTTTTTCTTTCTTTCTTTTTTAAAGATTTTATTTATTTGACAGAGAGAGAGACAGTGAGAGAGGGAACACAAATAGGGGGAGAGGGAGAGGGAGAAGCAGGCTTCCTGACGAGCAGGGAGCCCGAAGGCAGATGCTTAACGACTGAGCCACCCAGGCACCCCAGGCAGACCCTTTTCTATTCCATATGAAGTTATTTATTTTGGATGAAAGGAATTTACTTTCAATACTTGCACTGTATTCCAAACTTGCCAGGGCCTGATGGCATTCTGTTGATTTTCATACTAGCAACATATACTGTTTGCTCAGTATCGTTGGAGAAATAGGAACAAGTATTAAGGTGTTGGAGAAAGTCTAAGACCATGTGGGAAAATTTTTTTTTTTTTCATAAAATGATTGCTCTTCATCTTTGGGATCTCTAAAATACTTTTGGATAAATTAAAGATTTAAAGGCCCTTCTGTGAGTCACCTTTCTTAACTTTTCCTTGATCTTTATTGTGACAGTGTTTATATTATCTTACTCATCATGGAAAAAATATACATTTGGGTTTAATCAAAGATTTGAACAATGTTGTATAAATGTATCTATGTTCTTAGGTGTCAGAGGGTTGGAAGAAAGAAAAGAACTATATAATGTCTGCATTTTAGTCTTATCAATGCAGAATAGGACTCTGTTATGTGGTGATGTTTGTTTTGAATGGCAGGACCAAAAACATAAGTAACAATTATTAATTTTCTCTAGCACATCCAGGGGCAAAAATGTGACACTTCTTTTTGGCTCTTTTTAAAAACCAAATTAAATATGGTTCTAGGAAAAAATTTGCATGACATGGCAGGAGACCCAATATATGCTGTTATTGCTTTCTAGACCATGCTTGGAGGAGGGAGCATGGTTTGTCCTGGAAGGGGGCAGGGATGCTAAGAAAGTCTTATTCTTAAGGCTCAGACACACTGGTCTGCTTAGGCAGGGGCTGGAGCAGAGAGATCAAGGGACCTCCTGCCCCATCACAACTTTGCTCCCAGGAACAAGCAACGGTGGTCCCCCTTGGATTGGCATGGAGAGGCCCCAGGGAGGACATGTGTTCAGAGTCGCTGGAAGCTGAGGGTGGAGCAAAAATATTGAGGTGTCCCCTGGCACGCCAGCTAGCCTACTAAGTCCACGGCAGGGGCAGGTGTCTACAGAGGGGAGCAACTGCAGTTGCTTGAGATAATTCTAGAAACAACAAAACCCAGGTGCAGACCAAAAGGACTCACATGCCCACCAGGAGCCTGGCAGAAAAAGAGACATGTCCATTTCTGGGCAGAAATACACTGTTTCTTCAGGGTTGGATTTCTCTACCTGGAGTACATTTTTTTTTTTTCATGAATAAAGGTAATGAGAGACTGTCTCAGACAAATAAAAGATAAGAGAATTAATTGTCAGCAGAGCCGCATTATACAAAATGATAAAGGAAATTCATGAAGCAGAAGAAAAAATACCAGATGGAGATTAACATGTAAATAAAAGAATATGTAAAACCATCATTTGTAAATATAAGCTATCTAAATCACTTTTAACTTTGTTAAAGTCATTAACCATTTAAATGAAAATAGTGATGGGGGTCTGTACTAGAAGACACACGTAGAAGTGAAATGTGTGACAAGGGCTCAAGGGATGGGAGGTGACAGGGTAGAATGTCAGAGGACCTTACCTGACATGTCAGATGGTCTCATGATTTGAAGCTGGACTGTGTCAGGATATAGAAAATCCCAAAGCAATCGTGAAATAAAGAATCTAACTAATTCATTCATGTTAAAGGGGGTTGCCTAATAAACAAAAAGTAAAGATAAAATGGTAATGTAAAAATATATTTAATTCACACTAAAAAAGGAAAGGAAAAATGGAGTGAGGAGATGGGACAAATAGTTTATTTCACATAAAAGACAGTTTTCTTTAAAACTTCATGTCAAAAAAAATAAAACTTCATGTCAGATTTAAATGAAAACGTATCAACAATTATGTGATGTAACACTGACCTGAACGATAAAATTTAAGGAGGGGATTGTCAGATCAGATGAAAGAAACAGAAAGAACCCACTACGTGCCATCTACGTGAAGAACATTAAAGATATAAGCACAAATGGACTGAAAGTGAATAGAAGAAGGAAGGTGGGTCATAAAAACGCAATTCCAAAGTGATTTAGATTGGCTATATTAACATTAGATAAAGTAGATTTCAAAACAAGAACTACTACCAAGGAAGAAAGGAGACATTACACAATGATAAAGGGGTTATCATAAAATCAGCACCCAACTGGAAAGAAGTATGTGCAAGTCGAAGGAACACATGTTTGGGGAAGGTTGCTGCACATCAGTATCATTTTTTCTAAGATCCCCAGGTAATTTCAGTAACAAGGGCACACATGGCAACATTGAACTGCTTCTCTGTGGAAATCTGGTGCAGGTAGATGAGATGCCTGTCAGAACAGAGTGGGCATCCCCACCACAGTGACAGAGCCAAGGGTCAGGGTGTATTCCATGTCACAGAGGATGCTCGGGACATGGAAGAGTTCTTTTCTACAAACCATCACTGACTCCATAATGATGACTTTTTTTTTTTTAGATTTTATTTATTTGACAGAGAAAGACACAGTGAGAGAGGGAACACAAGCAGGGGGAGTGGGAGAAGGAGAAGCAGACTCTCCACCGAGCAGGGAGCCTGACATGGGGCTCGATCCCAGGACCCTGGGATCACGACCCGAGCCGAAGGCAGACACGTAACGACTGAGCCACCCAGGCGCCCCTTTATTTTATCTATTTATTTTAACGATTTTATTCATAATGATGACTTTTCATTGGACTGTATTTAAGTGGCAGGAAGTCAGTGTAGAGCCTGATTAAGTTAACATAGTTACTCCGAGGATGCTACTGGGAATGCCGTTCATGTCTAAAAGGCAAATCTTCTTCCGTGGCAAGTGCAGAAGTATTGTTTTAGGGCTTCGTGACAAATAGTCATGTTACTTTTCCCTGAGCAATGATTTATCTTTTATCTCAAATCCCAGGAAGCTCAGAAGCTCATTTACAAGTGCCCAGGATTACAGAACATTGATTTTGTATGAAACATCACCTCTGCAGCAGCTCACTTCTCTCTCCCAATTGTTGATCTTTGCAGTGTCCTTACTTGTCTGTGTTGGTCTTGTTGATGGGTATGACGCTTACCTGAAGGCTGATTTGGGGCTGGAGGAGCCTCTTCACTGGCAGCTCACTCACACGGCTGTTGGCAGGAGACCTCAGTTTCTTGTCACGTGGGCCTCCCTGCAGGGCTGGAGTGTCCTTATGGTACGGTAGCTAGTTTCTCCCAGAGCACACAAACCAAGGGACAGAGCTAAGAGGAAGCCATGTGCCTCTCATGACCCAGACTCTGAAGGCACACACTGACACCCTCTGCCATGTTGGTTTTGCTATGGGAGGCAATCTTCTCCCTTCGTTCTAGGAGGGGGCTACATTCGAGTGTGAACCTCGGGACACAGGGATCACCAGGGTCATGTGGGAGGCTCATCAGCATCGCTCCACTTCCAAAGTGTTAGGGCACACGGTACCAAGGAGGGCTTTACAAAAGATGTAATATTTAAAGCAGAGCTGTGACATGCAGAAAACAGGGAATGAGTAACACAGAGAAAATATTTGGAGGAGAAAAAAATATAACCTGATATAAATATGAATTACAATGTTGTTCAGGGTAACAGGAAATAGGACAATGTAATTGGAGTTACTGATGAATAAAAGAGGGAGCCAGGAGAAAATGATACTGAAAAAATAGAAGCTAAGTCGTGTCTTAAATATCACAGGAGGGAAGAAAGCTTGACACCATAAGGCATAGAAACTATGAAATTTATTTAAATAGGAAAACGAAAATCCCAAATCTACTTTGGCAAGACTGATGGTTAATTGGAGTATAATGATCAAAGTGGACATTTGCTGGCTTTCTAGAATCTGGGTCCCCTTTCCACGGGACCCCTCTTGTGCTTTGTGGTCTATTTTCTTTGGGGAGGTGGGACACCACTGGCAGGCACTACCTGCCCTGAGGTCACAGACAGTTCTGTGGGCAATGCCTAGCTTGAGCCGTCTCAATGGGAAGGTACGTGAAGGTACGTGAAGGTGACCTTGAAGGTGTGGGCAGAGGTCAGGCACCAGCGCAGCCATCCGTGTTCCTGACAGTACCTGAGAGCCCGCTGATGCTGAGCCACCTGGCAGGGCCAGCAGAGGACAGACGGCAACAGAAGACAGTCTGAGCCCTGACATCACCCGAATCCTTGGGAAAAACTCCTCCCAAAAAACAACCTTTTATCTGGTCTCCCCCCATTTTGGTTTTGGTTTCAGCCAGCTTGAGTCAGATTTTTGTTAGAAAACTTTCTTCCTGATGCAATGTCACAACAAATATAATTTTCAAATGTCATTGTGGAAGATTCTGCCCATCACCGGAAAGTGTATAGTCTCTATCAGGTTTGGTACATGAATTCTCAGAAGGAAAAATGTGACTGGCTAGACATTATACATGTTTCTTCCCATAGTTACATGTGGTACCATAATTTTCATGTATTACGATGATATTATTTTTATATTATATATGACTACAATTTCCATTGGAAGAGCATGCTGGCTCATTGTCTCTCGTGCTTTCCCCCCCTCCCCTCCCCCCCTCCCACTAATGCAAACGTATATTATCAGTGGGGGAGGGGTGTTCTGATTGTACATATCAGATGCTCAAGTAAATGCTCAGGTAGATGATCTAATATGGAAGGGTCATGTGCCTAGAAACCAGATTAATCTGGTTATCAATCTGATATTCATTTAATATTTCATTTAGTCATTTACTTATTACCCCATGTAGTCAATCACAATTACACACATCTTTACTGAACTGTGCTAAGGCCCAGGACACAATCACTGTAACAGGTGGATGTCTTTCTCTCTCTCTAATGTGAAAGCCAATGACCTTCCATGCTCTGCACATCTTACTCCTTTCAATTCCATTCATCCAGAACTCCTGAAAGTTTGCCAAACGGTGGTCTGCAGAGGCAAGGCAGAGAGCTTGGGGTGGGGAGAGGCAGGCAGGAGGGCCCAGCAGCACAATCTCAGGAACTGGAGATAAGCAAAACTTTCTGGATTGTTATGCCCGGGGCAGAGAGCGCGGGGATGGGAGGGTGGAAGGGAGGTGTCTGATGAGGACTCCACTCCTAATCTGGTGGCGGATTAACCTAGCTCCAGGGTAGGCTGGTAACTAAGCATTTTGTTTAAAAAAAATAATCAAGGTTTTTCACTCGCATTTTTGTATCTTTATTATCTTCCACCTCCATTAGGATAGAAGCTACCTGCAGCAGTGACTTGGTCCATTTTGTTCACCGCTATATTCTCAGCAGATAGAACGACACCTTGCCTACAGTGATGGCTAATTTATTATTTGTTGACTGAATGAACTTGAAAGATCAAGAAGCTACTGTAACCCCAGAAATAAAGGTTATCTCTCTTGAAAAAAAAATTAAAATTAAACGGCATTACAACGAGTCTTTCCATTGTGTTTTATCATCATTAATTCATATGTCTCTACTTATTTGTCCTCTTGATTCATAGTGGGTACCTTCAAAAAGTCTGCAATTTTCTTTTGGACAAGTTCTTCATACACGGGAAGAAATGCTGAACTCACCTGGTGAGCAGTTACCAAAGAGTTTCTTGCAAGTTATTCAGTGGCTAGCCCCTATTCCTGCAGACCCGCGTGCGATGTGAGATAAACATACTGCATGCATTTCATAATCCTGTGATAATTTTCCATAGTTAAGCTTTATTTAACAGTTTGTCATAATTGGGTTTTTTGTTTTGGTTTTGGTTTTGGTTTTGGTTTTGGTTTGGTATACATAATTGACAGGTCATTACCAATACACTTGACATTCATTGATCCATGCTATTAAAAACGTTATTTTATGAAGTATTTGTGAGTTTATAGACTCTTACGTATAACGTGTCAATAGTTGTATTCTATGATATTTTTGTTTTCAAATAATTATCATTGTTAATAATTCAGCTCAAGATAGTGTCATCTCCCCACGTCCCAGAGGTATGGTTATTTTAAAAATTCTTCCATATTTGTTCTTTATTTCTCACTTTACCTCTGCAAGTTATTTTTATATTGGTATTTACATGTTTCTTATTAGAACCGATGTTAGTCACCAGGAGACTGAGCAGAGTTTTAAATTTGTACCAACTGTTACATAACCAAGAAATTTTTTTTTTTGCATCAATCATTACCCAAATTTAGATTCTGCAGATCACTAAAATATCTTGATTTTGCACTCTCTCTTTCTACTGGAATCTGTAGAATTTCATTGCCAGTCGGGTGACTACAGGTTGTATGAAACTTGGATTTCAGTCATTAACAGTTTTAATAAAAAATATAATCGCAAGTGGAACTACAGCCTCGTATTTTTTCTTTTTTTGTTGCATTTTTCCAACAGCAATTCTGCCGACACAGAGCTCAAGCAGCCACTTGATTTAGGCGACTTGCAGGAACGCGGTTCTGACTCCTAGCTCTCCAGGAAAGAGCTCCAACAGCGGGGCAGTGACTTGGGAAGGTGGGACAGAAGAGCTTCTCATGAGGAAAGGGCAGGCGAAGCCACTGTAGCCTGTGGGCAGCAGCTGGGAGAGCCTGATCCTTTTTTGAGTCGACTCCTAGTTGAACCCCTGAATTAGGTTCCGAGCATTAACTTGAGCTTGAGGGGGTTTCTGAGGTCTGCAGGCAGCCCAGGGCCTGATTGAAATGCACATCATTTAACTGTCTCTCCTACAAACTGAGCAAGAGTGACCGGTGCTGTTCCCAGACTGCTGTGCTCTGAGCCGCTGTCCTGCAGAGGAGTCCTCGAGGAGGGTCACAAAAGCACTCGGGGTAGCAAGTACTCATGGTGAGATCAGTCTGGGTGCTTAAGCCACCACTGTGGGCAGGTGCTTAAGGAGTGTGGTCAGTCTGCCTCTACTCCTCAGCAACATCTTCCTTGCTTGGAAAACGTTCCGGTGTCCTACAAGGATGCCCAGCAGACGTGTTAGCCTCGCATCCCACAAGCCTGAGCAGCACAGCCGGGAAGAGTGGGCGCCTTTCCTGACAGCTCCAGCAGAAGTTGTGTGGTTTGACGGTTTGAACCCACGTCTATTTTTGGATAAATCTTTTCGACTACCAGGACTGGACCTAACACTGCCAAGCCAGGGTGCCCGCCCTGACTGAACCACATGGGCTGAATAGGAGCAGGTGGTTCTCCAGAGGAGGGGGTTTAGGGCAAGGAAAGGATGTGAGGCAAGGAGAAGCAGCAGATAATCACTAACCCAAAGTGTATACAAGGAAGGGCAGTCAAGGCAATATGACTTCAAAGCTGACCCTCTTCAGCACATTAAGCACTTATTTGCACCAACTCTGCAATCCATTTCCATTCTAAGGAAACCTTCTTCCACTGTCTGTTATAACCTTGCTCCTCTGTGAGTTTGTTTGGGGGATTAATGAACTCAAACGGTGTGGAGAGAAGACCAAGACGACAGTTGTCAGAGATGGAGATGTGCCATTAAGAAGCAACTCAGGCGAAAATAAGCCCATCCTCTGCCCCATCTGCACCGAGAAATTGTCAGAGTTACAGGGAGGACACTGGGGCGGCCTGCAGAAGAGGAGACACCAGCTGTGATGTGTGGAAAAGCCTGTCAGCATAACCTCGGGTCACTGCAGACCCAGGGTCTCGGGTCACACTTGCCTAGGACCCCATATCACGATCTGGTCGGGGGATAAGCTTGTCGTTATAAGCAGATCTCCACATCATCTTTAAAAATGCTCTCCATTAAGGGGAAGAATGAAGGGGGCGAAAACGGAGGGGGAGAAGAACCATGAGAGACGATGGACTCTGAGAAACAGACTGAGGGTTCTAGAGGGGAGGGGGGTGGGGGATGGGTTAGCCTGGTGATGGGTATTAAAGAGGGCACGTTCTGCATGGAGCACTGGGTGTTATGCACAAACAATGAATCTTGGAACACTACATCAAAAACGAATGATGTAATGTATGGTGATTAACATAACAATAAAAAATTAAAAATAAATGCTCTCCATTATTATATAGAGACACTGAGGCTGGTGGGACAAGAGTTTATATGGCTCAAGCAGACAAGCAACGCCTCCTATGAAGGTCTGTTTTAGTGAGGCTTATTTCTTTGTAGTGTGTCCACTGCCTTACATACTGATAAAGCTACAAGAAGAGAGTAAGTATGAACATACTAAAATTAATATCTTAGGCTTTCACGGTACATAAGAAATGAAAGCACCTGTTCCATCATCATATATAAAACATAGTTAGGTCTTTGTCAAAACAGGTCCTTTCAGCGTTCTTAAATATTAGAAACATTAAGTTCTTAAACAACCTTCATAAACGATTATGATGGAAAATTTTGATTATTTTTCCAGAAAATAATTTAAAACCATAATTTAAAAATCTATATTAATTTTATTTGGGAATTTCAGTACTTGTAGAAATTTAAGTTTTAAAATTTTAATAGAAAAGAGGAATGACTAAAAATGTCTTTTATGATAGTTAACTCAAATTCCCAGGACAAGTAATTTGACACCCATCGAATGTCAACTAAACAAAACCAATTAACAAGCTAATCAAAACTTTTAAGTGTTTTGTCTCTGCCTAGCCCTTAGAAATATAACTTGGGGAACTGTGATAGCATGACTTATAATAAGAAATATGTATATTTGGTCATAGCACAGAGCCCCTAAAATCCTTGGAATTTCTTAAGCGATGAGAGAGCAATACAGGTGTCTCTTATGTTAATGAGATGACTTTTGGAAAGCTCCTAAGGATGGAGGTGGTTGCCAGGAGAACCAACCCTGTAATTACAGGGTTGGGACTTTTAGTTCCACCCCTGACGTTCAGGGAGGGGAGAGTGGTTGGAGGCTGAATCAATGGTCAATGGCCAATGATCTAATCAATCGTGTTTCTGTAAGAATGTTTTCATAAAAACCCAAATGCATGGAACTCAGAGAGCTTCCAATTTGGAAAACACATGGAGACTTGGGGAGATTGGCACGCCTGGAGAAAACATGGAAGCTCCTTTCTCCATATCTTTCCCTACACATCTCTTCCATCTGGCTATTCTGAGTTACATAATTTTATAATAAACTGGTGATCTAGTGAGTAAGATGTTTCTCTGAGTTCTGTGGGCTGCTCTAGCAAATGAATCAAACCCAAGGAAAGGGTTGTTGGAACCCCTAGTCTATAGCCAGTGGACCAGAAGCACAAATGATGACGTGCACTTGTGACTGGATTTTGGGGGGCAGTCTCGTAGGGCTGAGCCCTTACCTGTGAGATCTGACAGCACCACCATTAGAAATGGTAGAAGTGAGCTACATTGTAAAGCACCCAGCTGGTGTCAGAGAGTTGCCTGGTGGTGTTGGGACACCCCTCCCTTATACTGGAGTTGGCTGCAGAATCCTAATTGGTGTCAGAATCAGTAGTTGGGTGATCAGAAGTGGAGCTGGGAGCAGAACTGTAGAAACAAAGAGCATATTTAAACAAGAAAGGAGAAAAAGTCTAAAATACACCACTATACTCATATCAGTGGAGATATATTAATAAAATTGGATAGTATTTATTGAGCGCTGGCTATGTGCTAGGTACCATGGTAAACATTTTACATATCTTTTTTTTTAAGATTTTATTTATTTATTTGAGAGAGAGAGAGAATGAGAGCCAGAGAGCACGAGAGGGAAGAGGGTCAGAGGGAGAAGCAGACTCCCTGCCGAGCAGGGAGCCCGATGTGGGACTCGATCCCGGGACTCCAGGATCATGACCTGAGCCGAAGGCAGTTGCTTCACCAACTGAGCCACCCAGGTGCCCACATTTTACATATCTTATTGCATTAACTATCTCCAGTTTACAGAAAGAAGTGTCAAGCCCTGGTGAGGTCACACAGCTAGTACATGACAGATGTGGGGTTTTAACCTTAGGGACTGTGCTTCCAGGGTCCTCTTTACCAACATGCCAAACACCTCTCTCTTTTTACTAGCACATATTAAACACATATTCAGTTGGTTTCTGTACACGTTCAGTTATAGCAATTCTATAAAACAGATCTTATTCTGAGCGGAATTATGTCACTGCAAAAATCATATGCTAAAATCCTAATGTACGGTACCTCAGAATGTGCCCTCATTTAAAAACAGGGTCATTGCAGATGTGGTTTGTTAAGATGAGGTCATACTGGAGTAGAGTGAGCCCCTAATATGGCATGACTCATGTCCTTACAAAGAGGGGGACTTTGAACATGAACACACACAGAGAACGCCACATGAGGATGAACACAGAGACCTACAAGCTGAAGGACTGGATGTTGAAGATGACCAGCAAACCACCCAAAGCAGAGCAGGGGTCTGGAAGATTCTCACTCATGGCTCAGAAGGAAGCAGCTCTGCTGACTCCTGGATCTCGGACTTGGGTCCTCCAGGCTGTGAGGTCATACATGTCTTCTGTCTAAGCTCCCCAGTCTCTGGGATGCATTGTGATGGCGGCCCCAGGAAGCTGAGTGAGAGGCTCTCCTCCTCCCTCCACCCAAAAGGAAGTGAGGACTACAAACTGGCAAAACATAAAAACTTTAGCTATTTAAGGGCAGAGCCCTTATTAAAATTGAAGCCTTTTGGGATCCAAGGCCCCCACTCTTTGAAGTGGGATAGCACCAGGAGACAGAGACCGTCCCTGTCCTGGTGGTGCTCACAGTGGGCTGCACATGATCAGTTAATCTTGGCAGGAAACAGTGTGTTGCCTAATACATATTCTCAGTGATAATGCTCTTTTTTTTGATTCATAGAGTATAAGAAAAATGTTTCTTTTTTTAAAGGAGTGTTAAATATTTACATGTCCAAAAACCTTCTGGTTTCCTCCTTATTTGTAATAATTCTATACCATAGACATGTCTCATAGAATAAGTCTGCACTATAGACTTTTGCTACTTGAAATACACTTTAATTTTGAGAATTATATGCCATTTCATTAAAGAGTTGAGCATAATCCATGTTATCAGCTAGAGCTATGAATCCCCGAGTACCAATTTATGATTGTTTAATGTTAAAAAAAATGGTAAAGAATGGAATCATTTATTTATATATATATACTGGATAAAAGTCTTTCCAGAGCTCCTCATTATAAAGTTCACAAAATAAACAAATTCCTTGAGAAACGCTAAACTCTTGTAACAATGACTCTAAGGTAAATGGTCACTTACTTGAGGCGTTCATGTGTCTGTTTCTATTCTTTTAGAGAATTCTCTTATCTTTGCTTCCAACTCCAATAATAAAAAGCAAGCAAATTGATGATAAAGGTCATTAATGTTGCATTTGGGTTAAATGAAAAATCCTAATAAAGATGATTTGAAAAACCCCGAACTGCAATATCAGCTGGTTCTCTTTATAGGAGATCTCTATCACGATGCCTATAAAATGCGTTTGTTCTGAAGTATTTGATGAGACTCCCATTTCAGAGCAAAAACTGATGGCAGTGCACTGAGTAGGAGTGGAGAAGTAAATGCTAAGATTATTTTTATGATGACTACATTAATTGCTTTCCTTACTGAAATCAATATGGAGACTGGAATTTGAAGAGTGATGTAGGTCTGCCTGATTCTTTGAGCATTACAGTACACTTGTACAAAAAATGTTAACTTGGCCACCAGAGTTATGAAGGATTTGATTCAATATTGGTTGAACCAGAAGCTTTATTTCTTAGGATGGGCAAGGGTATTTTCCAAACATCTTCATTAGCTGTGAGACAAAATTGAAGATTGAACAAATGTGAATGTAAGCAATATTTGGGTAACATTACTAATGGGTAATGTTTAGAGAGCAAATAAAAATGCTATTGGATTATTTTTATGAGCAAGCCACAGTAACAGTTGCTATTCCAGTATTTGAAGTGTATCCTAAAGGATATTTTATGTATCCTTGGGACTAGAAATAAGATCACTTTGAAAAACCATTAAGACCATCTCTATCCAAATACAACCAAAGCCAATTTCTTTAAAATTCCAAGAAGGGCACAGGGCAGAAGAAACAGAGATAGGAGATAGAAACTGGAAAATCTTGCTAACCTGTGACAGAACATTTTAAACTCAGGATTTTTTTTTTTTTTTCAGTGTGGCCATTATGCTTAAATATGTTATCTGAAAAGCATTTAAGGCACAACTTGTGTTTCCAGTGATAGATTTTCTAGATGGATGGCAAACTTCAATTTTTAGTGTTAGGTGAGAATATCAGAATATTTTATGCAATAAAAAAGTCTAAAAAATATGGCAACAACCACTAAATCTAAAGCACACAATTTATTTTTGTGGAGTACCAGATTTTGCCAAGAAAATAGACATGCTTTAGAACACCATGTTAGGTGTGCTTCGGAAAAATAACCACTCTTTAATTTTAAAAAATGTTGATTCAGACAGCATCAGATTAGATTTTCTTAAAATCAAATATTTTATGAGGGTTTTTTTTGTGCTATGATATGAATCTTCAGAAACTGTAAATATTTGTAATCAATTATTTTCCTTTTTCAATGTTTCCATGAAGGGGCCACACAAACCAAGACCATTATGATAAATTGGATGAGCAATAGCCTGTTTAAACAGAGTAGGCTTTTATTGTGAAGACCTCGAAAAAAATCACAAAGTGCTACAATTTCACAGTTTGTTCTCTAGAATGGGAAAATTCCTAGTAAATTATGAATGCTCTAAATGGCTTTGAAAAGTCACTTGTGATTTTCAAGGTTGTGTTAGCTTGTCCCATTACCTAAATGGCTGTTTGTGCCAATTAGTTAATTTCTTTTTATTAAATTAATCCTAATGGATTGGCTGGATAATTTCAATTTTCATTAAGTCATGCAGGAAAAAGAGAGAGAGAGAGAGAGAGAGAGAGAGAGAGATTCACAACCCCCAACCCATGACACACAAATATTTGCAGACACCTGTCCTTTATTATTCAGCCAAAACAACTCCATTTTTTCTATACCAATTATATCACCATTTCTGCAGGCAAAGCAACAAAATTGGAAAGAGTATTTAAAAGAATAAAACACTGGATTAACCAGATTCTGGGGAAATACCCTTTTGAAGAGCATTAATCATAAAAGAGGTAGTTTTATCATATTGCTTGCTTTTATGATTTTAAAATATTTGCTTTTGAATAATCAGTAATCTCTCATGCCAGTTAAAACACGAAAAGTATATATTCTTTTTTTTAAGTTTTTTTTTTTTTTTTATTTGAGAGAGAGTGAGAGAGCACAAGCAGGGGGAGCGGCAGGCAGAGGGAGAAGCGGCTTCCCGCCGAGCAGGGAGCCCGATGAGGGACTCGATCCCAGGACCCCGGGATCATGACCTGAGCGGAAGGCAGACGCTTAACCAACTGAGCCACCCAGGCGCCCCTAGTAATTGAATTTTAAGAAAAATAAATGACAAAACAAAGTGAGCAAGAGCATGGCAAGGATGGTAATGGTGGCCGGTCACAATTTTAAATGCAGTTGTCAAAGCGGGACTCATTGAAAAGGTAACGCAAAGGTATGAACTTTCAGGGGATGCCTGGATGGTGGGAAATTATTTCATGGAAATGTGATAGCTGGGCCAGGGCTTTCATCATACACAGAAATTCACCAGGTGGAAAAAGGGAATAGTAACCCTGGGGAGACTCAAAATCATGAGGCTAGAAAGTCCTAGAACCCTGGGTTCTGTGTTGTATCTGTGTACATATGTGTGCCTGTTTGAGACAGAGAGTCAGAGACAGTGCAGAGAGAGGACAAACCAAAATAATTTTAGACCATTGTCTATTGGAAGTAGCTAGCTCCTTATTTCTTCTGCATGACACACATAATTTGGAGGTGACAATATTTTGACTAATGTCATGGCATCAGAACCATGCTGGCAAATGTTTAATGATCCACTCTCCAGAAAGAAAATCTCTCATTTGTGTCAGTTGCAAATTTCCATGGTGTGAACACTCTGACCATGGCCAATTTGAAGCAACCAACACAAAAATCTCCAAGTGAGGCTTTGGGAAGAGATGTGCCATAATGCAGTGTTACCAGCTTTCCACCCTACAAATACAAAACATGCAAATAACCTAAAAAGCAAAGATAACAGAAAGATGTGGTAAAATAAATGGGAAATGGTGCATTCCCAATAGTTATTGGCTTTGTTTTTGATAGAGCTTATTTAATGAAATTATATGCAACTTATTTTTAAATAATTACTGTGTTTAGCAACTGATTTACAAAATCCGTAAAAGTTGAAGACACTGGCTTTCATATACTGGTGTAGCCTGTTCCAGCACACCACTGGGCTGGCATAGAAATGAAGGGGATTCTTTTTCCCTAAGTCAGATCTTCAATCTTTTTGACCTAAATAAATTCCTCATTTCAAGGAAGCATGACATTCAGAATGGCTCTTCCTTTGTGGAAAGATGATTTTCCCTAAAGTGTCAGAGCCTGGTGGCTGGTTAAGACCATCGCCAGTTTTGATATAGTCCCACCTGTTGGTTTCACTTTCATTGCTTGTGTTTTAGGCGTCATTCCCAAAAAATCATTGCCAAGACCAGTGTCAAGGAGCCTCTTCCCTATGTTCCCTTTAGGAGCTTCATGGTGTCTCATCTTATGTTTAAGATTTTAATCCATGTCGACTTATTTTTTTAGTGATATAAGAATTCTATTTTCTTTATGTGGTTATCCAATTTTCCCAACACCATTTGTTGAAGAGACTCTCTGTTCCATACTGATTGTTATTGGCTCCTTTGTCAAATGGTAGTTGACCTTATGGACAGGGATTGATTTCTGGGCTCTTGGTTCTTTTTTTTTTTTTTTTTTCAGTCAATAAGTGAACTAACATGGAGGTCTATTTCCTTGGTAAATTTTTTTTTTTAATTTTATTATGTTATGTTAGTCACCATACATTACATCATTAGTTTTTGATGTGGTGATCCACGACCCATTGTTTTCGTATAACACCCAGTGCTCCATGCAGTACGTGCCCTCCTTGATACCCATCACCGGGCTGACCTGTCCCCCCTCCCCCTCCCCTCTAGAACCCTGTTTGTTTCTCGGAGTCCATCGTCTCTCATGGTTCGTCTCCCCCTCGTTCTGTCCCACTGCAGCCCGTGGTGCGCTGAATGGCCTCATATACTTGCATGTTGCTGGTAAGCCCATGCCAAGGGTAAGCGTGATGCCAGCAGGCTTAATTTTGATACTTTCTTTTGAAATACTTTCACATTTTAACTTCGAGGACAGATAGAGGACAGCTATGGAGATTGCAATTTTTAATCTTTGGAAGATAAATATGCCACTGACACAGTGAAAAATGCTGATTTCCCTGGTGCTTTTTTCTCTGTTTGAACATATCCTCCAATATGAGGCACTGCCCAGACTCTCTTTTTATCTTAAGGATAATAAGTTCTTTAATGATGGTACAGCAAGGGCAGCGTGATGGAGCCATTCTTACGCCCAGCTGCAAATACATGTTGTCACCAACTATGATGTCGAGAAAAGGTGAAGGAAAAAAGGATGCTTTGTTGCCTGCTTCATCACAAAAAGGAAGGGCTCCCGAGCTGCCTCTTCTGCCTGCTGAGCTACCTGAAAAGTCTGAAGAGAAACAATTAATAGGAGTAGTACCAATGAATAAAACCCTTGTTCTCACATGAGCTAATGATTTTAAAGATTCTTGTTTTGGTTTTTTGTTTAGTTTTGTCTTTTTTCCCCACCTTCCTGGTAAGCGGAACATTGCAGGAGATTTTTCCATTACCTAAAAATATGGGAAGAAACATGCTGCACTGTTATTTTTCCAAAATACCTTACTAGAAAAAAATATCACTTATGCATAATTAACCAATAATCTCTCCCTGCAACAGAGTGCATATTTATTCCTTACTAAGCCCCATGAATTGCTTTAAGGATTTAATTTTTAATATTCAAAACGAATTTGTGAGACAGAAGGTACAGTCCACGAAAGAAGGGACTTAGTTTGTTCTCAAGTGTAGAAACTCAATAAATGTTTGTTGATTGAGTAATTTCCTCAGCTCAATCCCAAATTTACAGTCAAGGAAATGTACTTGGGGCGGTTGGTGAACTTGCTCAGCCTGGCTGGTTAAAAAGTGGTAGAGCATGATTTAAATTGAGCATTTTTTGGTTTCAAAGCTCTTTTCCCAAAGTACTGTGAGACCTCCACGGTGTCCACCCAGTGGAGAAGGTAAAGCAGCACATGGGATGCTGAGTTTGGAGTCTGAGGTCTGCCGTCCTGGGCTCACTTCCTGATCCACAGAGAAGCTCAATGACCTTCTCAACTTGCCTTGGCCCATCTTCCACAATCCTCACATCTGTCCTGAGAAAGTCGGAAGGTATTCAAACACTTCATAACATTTAAATATACTGCCCACTTGTGATATTACTTTTGAGTAAAAACTGCACAACTGTCCTTGTTCTTCTTCCCTTTCTTGCATGAACACAGTAAAACGGACACTCGGACATGCTCTATGCACTAAATCTGGTATTTATGGGGCATTTATCATGCCAGTCATGCACACCCAAAATTAAACCAGTTGCATTACACGGACACCAGACTGTCTCCTGTGTGGTATGTGTGCGTACTTCCCAACATTCCCAAGTGAATTGTACGTACGATTAATTCTGAGATGT
Source organism: Eumetopias jubatus (assembly GCF_037043125.1). Taxonomy (NCBI): domain Eukaryota; kingdom Metazoa; phylum Chordata; class Mammalia; order Carnivora; family Otariidae; genus Eumetopias; species Eumetopias jubatus. Next base: position 3,277,168 of record NW_028274815.1, read on the forward strand.
ACTGCACTGGACACCACCTGAAGCGTCCTGGTAAAATCCAGCATGTTGGTTAGAGCATATTCTTTTTGGAAAGAAATGACTAGAGATTCTCTCGTTGAAGGTCATCTTTCTCCCTTTGATAGAGGGGCCTCTGGAATTTGAGCCTTGGAAAAAATACACTGCCTCATTGCTACTCTATTCAGCTTTCAATCATCATGCTGAAAATGAAGGTAAAAAGGAGCGAGAAAATACCAAATAGTCATCTGAGAATTGCTTTTGGAGCCCAGTAAGAGGCCATCTTGCCTTTGAGCAAAGCACTCACCCATGTTGTACGTTTGTTCTGCGTGTTCCTGACACTCAACCCTTTGCGTCAAACCTGCTGTCCGCCATGGCCCCCAGGCTCTTGGGAGTAGAAAGTAATGGGATCACCACGAAGTCTGTCTAAAGACAGTTGTAAAACCAACCTAATTTTTATCGTGAGAATCGTATCTTTTGAGTAAGAGTGGGACTCCTAGAGATACTTTCAGAACTTTTCATGGTATTTGGGAATAATGAAACAATACTGAAAGCTCATCTGATTTTGATTCATACTAGAGATAGGGGCACAAGGAGGGATGGCTGACATGGTAAATAACAATAAAGAGCTCTCAGTTAAATTTTAATCTCAGATAAACAATGATTTTTTTTTTTTTAAATATAAATGCATTCATCTGCTCAGGCTTCCCTAAGAAAGTATCATCCATCGACTGGGTGGCTCTGACAACACAGATGTAGCTCTCACAGTTCTGGAGGCAGGGAGCCCAACATCTAAGCAACAGCAGCCTGGGCATCTGGTGAGGACCTGCCCTGTTGCTGCAGAGGGCTGGCTTCTCCCTGCGTCTTCACCCAGCCTGTCCTCAGTGCTCTCTCTTTCACCGTATAAGGCATGAATCCCACCGTCATGACCTCATTTGACCCTAATTACCTTCCAAAGGCCCCATGGGACTGTGAGTTAGGACTTCAACATATGAATTTGGGGAGGACACATTCAGCCCTAAGAGTAAGTGTATCCCAAGTACTGTATGGGGCATACTTACACCAAAGGAACTACCTGTTGTTTATCTGAAGTTCAAGTTGGCCAGAGCATCCTCTGTTTTATTCGTGTGTTTCCCTGTTTAACGTAAAGAGAGCCAACCAGGAACCTGAATACTTAGACGCCAACCCCACCTCCACCTGCCCATGGGAACTACAGAGTTCCTTCATTCAGTGCTGCCTCAGCCTTGTCAGTAAAGTGGGGATCCTGAGACCAGGAGAGACCTGCCTCGCAGAGTTTTGTAGGGAGTGCACCATATAAAAAGGTTTGGCACTAGCCAGATACCTTGCCCACAGCAAACACTCAGCCCTCCTCCCGACTTCAGATTCAGTGAAATACGATGCACACTCATGCCCCCTTCCCCTTAGCGAGCAGCCTTCGACTCCACGTCTAGGCAGGAACCCAGATGCCCTGCAGGGTCTCACAGCAGCATTTCCTGAGGTACCTTCTCCTGGGAGTGTGGAGTTAAACACCAGGTCCACATCCAAATCAATGGCAGTAGGAAAGGGGCCAGGAAGAGAGAGCAGGGGTAAGGATGATGGAGCTGTGAGCCCGGAGTAACTGAAGATGGTCTACAGGACCAAGGACAGTGCCCTTCGGGGCATCAGACTGGGGTGCCCCGAGGCTGGGTGTCTGTGAAAGAGATTTTCAGTTTTTAAAGTATGCAGTTAAAAGTTATTAAGCTATGATGTAGAGGATGATGTAATACAGAATATTACCTGCATACAACATGGAACATAGAATAATGTAAAGTGGCATCAGTTTCATGGATGTACAATTTAGACATTTTCTTATTGTAATAAGTTTATTTTTTTGTCAATTTTGTATATAGTATTAAAAAAATAGGAAAGAAACAAGAAATTACCCCTGATACAACTACACAGATGGGACTGTATCACTTTTACTGCATATTCTTCTTTTTTTTTTTTAAAGATTTTATTTATTTATTTGAGAGAGAGAATGAGAGAGAGAGAGAGAGAGAGAGCATGAGAGGGGGTTGGGTCAGAGGGAGAAGCAGACTCCCCGCTGAGCCGGGAGCCCGATGCGGGACTCGATCCCGGGACTCCAGGATCATGACCTGAGCTGAAGGCAGTCGCTTAACCAACTGAGCCACCCAGGCGCCCGCTGCATATCCTTCTAATGCTCCTAAATATCCACATAGTTCTTAATATTCAGATAAAGTAATGCAATATGAGATTAACCAAACACAGTTTCATAGTCTATTTTTCTCTTTAAATTCTATGTTAACTGTTTTTCCTGGCTAGTACATTTTTCCTCAATAACTTGTTTCAGTAACTTCAGATTACACGATTTTTTTTGGTCAATGCCCCTATTTTGAGAACAGTCAGGTTGTTTTCACTTTATTTCTGATATTGTCATACGTAGGTGAAGAATACTCTTCTGTGGACCTTTGCACACAGTCCTGAACATTGATTTAGCATACATTCATTACAAACATAATCACAGTGTCAAAGTGTATTTAAAGAATCTTGATACTTACTTCCGAATGACTTTTCCCAGACGTGGTTTCACTGGTTTTACCATTCGTCACTGCTGCCACTGAACCCTCTGAGCATGGTCAGAGAGCCAGCCTGGCTTGCGAGTTGTTGGAAACCCCGGGTCTCCCACCCCACCCCAGCCTACTGAATCAGAGCCTGCACGATCTCTGGAAGATTTGCACGCCTGTCGATTCCGGAAACGACTGTGTTATACTGGAGCCTCTCAGCAGCATCAAGACTTTTTTTTTTTTTTTTTAAACTATCTTCCCTTTTTGCCGGAGGGGAAAGATAAACAGGATCCTGAGACGTGAGACGTTCAGTCTCAGACCCAGGGAGGCAGGATGCCATCATCGAGCTGAATATCACTCATGATTTCGTTGAGTCACCCGGCCCGGAATAGAACGGAGGCCTGCGGCAGAGCTGAGGTAAGCGGGTGCAGGGGGGCGTGGGAGGGGGCGGTCACACCTGCACCTCCTCTAATTCTGGCTCAGAGCCGCTCCGTCAAGGAGGAACTGGAGTCCTGGAACAGCCCTGACTCAGCCGGCCGGCCTGGGCGGTGGGAGAGGAGGCTGGCCAGCCTTTCTCTTCTTCCTGGTTTGGATTTTGTCAATGGCTGTGGGTGGTTCCACCCATATCACCACAGTCACGGACTCAGGTGAGTAATCTCTGCTTCAAAATACACGTCTGTTCACCCCAAATCCTATGTGCGTGTCCAGGAGTGGGATGTCACCTATACTTCCATATGAGAAGTGTGACCATGTCACACGTCTGAAGGCTCCCATTTAATTTGCAGACTCCGTAGTTTTGAGCGGCTCCCTTTGGGGCTAACGTGATCGCATGGATCAGCATTTCTCTGACTCAGAAGGTGCTGAGGGGTAACCTGGGGGTTTCAGGGAAACGCAGGTTCTGAGCCAGCATCTCTGGGCTGGGGCCTGAGAGTCTGTATTTCCTCCAAGCCCCAAGTGTTACTGAGGGTGCTGATCTGAAGGCTCCTCTTTGAGTAGCAGGGCATGGGCAGTGAAGGCCCCAGAGAAGTCTCCAGTCTACGTCTGCCTCTTCCTTCATTTAGTGATGCCCCGGAGGGGACACTTGCTATTTTCATGAGTCTACTTTAAATGACACCTTTCTTCTGAATTATGCTTTTCATTTATTTTCTAATTTGTGAAGCAGCATTTCATAGTGAAACAAGCTTGTGCTTCTGATCCATGTAGACTTGGCTTCAAATCTGGACTCTGCATTCCCAGCTTCAGACATGTTAAAATGCCATTTCCCCATTTTGCTCTCTGTTATTTAACTGATCTGACTTCAGTCTCCCTGCACATCTCCCCAAAGGTACCTGCTTCCAAGCAAATGGAAAAATCCAATGGATGCAAGGAGAGGGCATGCACTGGCGTGGGTATTGTACTCATGTCACCAAGGTACATGGAAAAATCATGCTGTAAAATCAGCCATACAGATCCCCAGAGGGAGAGAATTGTTACCGTTTTCAACACAAGATGCATTTCTTCCTCGCCCACTTCTACAAGACATAATATTGCAAACACATCTGTGTGCTACACTTTTCTTGTATGTCAACCTCTTCTTTTTCCTGACCATTCAATACACACTGCTTTGTGTGGGTGGTGTTTGGGGGAGGGAGAGAACGTAACAGCTCTCATTATGGACAATGCAGTGTGGCTAAGGAGTAGCATGCTTTGGAGAGTAAATTACAAGGGAGATTTAGCATCCTAGTGTACTCAAGATGGAACTCGGGCCAGTTCTGTCTGAATCTAAAAGAACTAGATAAGTCCAATTGACATCAATATACTTTCCTTATTCACCCTTTTCTTCTCTGCTGCTCCTCTGAAAACCACTGTGATTCACGCTGCTTGCAGGGCACACAGGAATGACGCTGTGCCCAGCATTGTAGCCCTTTGTGTGCACTGGTGGTCCCATCCCATGTTCGCTATCAGGCACTGAACATTGATTAGATGTTCAGTGATCACATACTACATGAGTCAGCCTATACGTGTTCTTTTCACGATAGTGAAAATCAAATAGTTCTAATATTGGGGAATAATTGTATATGGCAAGTTAGAATTTTTTGATACCTGAGGGTTATGCAGCAGCTCTTCTAACTGGAGTTTTGGAAAAAAATATAAAATATCTTTAATGCATTTACTTGTTTTAATAATTCTAGTATAGGTAAAGCAAGTAAATTTGACTTGACTCTGGATTTTTCCATGAATTATCATCTACTTTTTGGATTTATTTATGCCTCAAATTATGACCCAGGGCTAAAATGTTATAGAAAACATAAAGGTGTAGAGGGGTTTGTGCTTAGGCTGAGAGGCACTTGGGTAGTTTTGTAAGTTTTGATTAATTCATTATATGGTTTTCAATTCTTTTTACAAATATAGTGCAGAAAATGTTTGGTTAATTAAACGTTTTCCATAATGATGCCATGATCCACTTGGATTTTGATACGTAAATATTTTAAAAAACTCTTCTAGCATTAATCACTTTCATACAGATTTGTTATCCAAAATCTTCTTCATTGAATCTGTGCATAATCTTCCCTTTGGCAAAATCTTGCAATGGTTTGATACAGCAGTCATTTAAAACTTTTTAGAATTGTTGGGCACAAACTGAATAAAATAATTGCAATTCACTGCTCTAAAAATCTATATTTTAACAATATAACTAGATAGACGTACAGCTTTTTGCTTTTGAACGCACAGCATTAGACCCAGTGATGTTCAAGAAACTTCCCTCCTCTTGTCTTGCAAATACCATTTATACGTTCAAAGCATAGTACTTTTTAGGCTACATTATTGAACCAACCCTTTGCATGGATAACAAAGCCCCTTCAGAACTTGGCAGTGGGTCACATTCTCCTTTCAGAGACTGCTATTAGACATGACTGTCAGTGACTTGAGATTTAGTCCTTCCTATTAAAGGGTATACATTTAATTTGAAAACTTTCAAACACCTATTTGAAAAAATATTTGAATGCTATTGAAATATATTTTTTAAATGCTGTGAGTATCAAGAGCCATAAATCCAACAGTACCAAAAATAGAAAATAAAATAATTTATTTAGGAAATTCAGAAATGAACAAATTGAGTCATTAATTGAGCTGTTAATAAAAGTAATAGCAGTTAGCATTTATTTCCTAGTATGTGTCAGGTACTATCTTAATATATATTTCACACACACACATATACACACACTCATACATTCACTTAGGCCCCTTAACAATGCCATGGTATGGATATGCTGTAATTACCTCCATTTTATACATGTAGAAACTAAGAACTGGATTATGAAAGTTGGCCATCATCACCATCTAGTAAGTGGTATATATGGTTTAAACCCAGATATCTGACTGTAGATCCTATACTGAACCACTGTATTAAACTTCTTTATGTAACAGGTGATTTACATTATATTATTTAATCAACCCAACAACCACCAAATTACTATAATTGCATTCAGTTTCTAGATGCACCATGGTAATTAAAGTTATAAGAGTTTAAGTAATCAGCTTAATGTACAGTTAATAAAGAGTACACCTACTTTGGAGTAGTTGTCAATAGACCCTACTCTTGTTTTATTCTCACATTTTCCTTCAACTGTAGCATTCATATCTGGGCCTTTATATCTTTACATTTTAAGACTAAATGTGTAGATATACGGAGGTAATAGGAAGATAGGTTGCTTTTTTTTTTTAAGATTTTTTTTCTATTTGAGAGAGAGAGAGATAGAAGGGGGGAGGGGCAGACACAGAGAAAGAGAGAGAGAGAATCTGAAGTGAACTCCCCACTAAGTGCAGAGCCTGATGTGGGGCTTGATCCCATGACCCTGAGATCATGACCTGAGCCAAAATCAAGAGTCAGATCCTGAGCCAAAATCAAGAGTCAAGATGTTTACCAGCTGAACCACCCAGGCATCCCAAGGTTGCTTTTCTAAATTGCCTTAGAAGTACAACTTAATTCATTAAAAAAATAGGGGAGACTTATTAATCTCAAATGTTTGAATTGGTCCAGGGAGAACAAAGATTCAAAGGATGTGCTTTGAAAACAGCAGGAGACCATGCAGAGGTGCTGGGTGGTGGAGAGAAATAGTTTTCTTTCTACTTGCTTTTCTTCTCATGTAGTTTAATTTTTGACATCACCAAGACATAATATTAGTGGTATTTTCCAAGTTGATTAAACATCATGTATCCTTACAGGAGGAAAATGATGCACATCAAATAATCAGATGTTCGGAGATGCCCCTCACAAATGTGAGCACACACAGCATCTGAGAGAAGCGTGCTGCCGTTCGTGTTGGATTGGAAATTCGTAGTCACTGACACTTCTTTCAAGCCCTGCAGTCAGGTGATGTACATTTTCTCAGCCATTTTTGGCTTCCTGTATTTCAAAGCTAAATCTCTGAGGCAAGTTCAGTAATCTATGTTTGAAGAATTGAAGTGTGAGCAAGATGCTGAGAAAGTTGTAGATCGCCTTGAAGGAGAGTAAGCCGTCCAGCAAGAAATTGTTTTAGAACAACTTCAGATAGTTTCCACTGGTGGAATATGGTTGATCTTCAATTTATTTTCATTCAGGGCAGATGTGTCTATTTCAAGACACCTACTCCAGAAAGACTCCAAAGCAACTAGATTTGGGCTTTGAAAAATTCAGTCTAATCCGTCAGTGTTTGTTGGAGCTTGAACTCCTGTATAGAATGTGTATGTGTGTAATATAATTATATATCATCTTTTTCTTTTTTAAAAATAATAACTAACAAAAAACTAGCCTAGCTTTCTTCTACCTCATACTTTTGGAGGCACATTCATTTCTAGGAAATGTAAAAGTCTTGAGTGCATGAAAGCATGGGACCATGGTGGGTGTGGGAGAGCATCCGCCACCAAGTTAGAGGCTGACATGGAAGCAGTGTCCTCAAGTAGAACCCATCTCACTGAGAGCAAGTTTATATGGATAAGACCATGAACTACAACTCCTGGAATATTTCCCTATATTTCTTTCCCCCTATAAAAAGGAAAGAAATTCTACCTCCAAATAGAGAAGAGATTGGCAAATGACTTTTTTTTTTTCGAGAGAGAGAGTGTGAGAGAGCATGAGCACTTGCACGCAGTTGGGGAAGGGGCAGAAGAAGAGGGAGAGAGAGAATCTTTAAGCAGGCTCTGTGCTGGGTCTAAGATCATGACCTGAGCTGAAATCAAGAGTTGGACTCTTAACCAACAAAGTTGCCCAGGTGCCCCTGTAAATGACATCTTAAATTCACATTTCCCAGGATCTCCATAGTTATTTGTCCAAACTTGTGATTATAACATTGGCTGGAGAAGCAAAATATGAATGAAAACAAAACAGAAAAGATAGTTTCTTGAAAACAATCTCTAGTTGTTCCTATGGGAAATCACTTAAGGGAGTATCAGAAAGAGATCCTACAAATGTGGAAAAAACACCATAACCACTCCTGCACACCCCCATCATGAACTCATCTAACCCTAATCCTCTGAAACTCAAACACTTCCTTTCCTTTCCACCTCAGCCCCGCGTTTACTCATGCTCTTCCCAAATCTGTGTCTCCTAGCTTTTGTCTGACGTTGGCCTCTTCTACTCTCCTGTCTCCCCCTGGAGCCAGAACAACCTGGATAGAAGACAGATCTGAACCAATTTTCCTTCCTCTTCTCCAGTCATTCCCCATTGTTCCCAGGACAAAGATCCTTCCCTATTTTAGGCCAGTCTAATTCCTCAATCTCATCTCCAGGGTTTGAACTCGTCACTCGGCCACTGGTACTGCTATTCTATTGTCTCAAGAAAGTAGCTCCTTCAACACACCAAGTTCTCTCAAACCTCTGGTCCTCATCCTGACACCTCTGTCTTCTCTTCCTCAGATTACTGAACTTCCTCAAAAATTTCACACATTAGGGAAGCTACAGCAGAACTTTCCAGACAGAGAAAGCTCCCTCTGTTTCTCTGAAACATATGCTTGTATGCTAATTTTCCCATTGTATGGTTATTTTTCCGTGGCATACTCTCTCTTGTTTGGCATAATGGAACTCAATAAATGAGTAAATAAGTACTTTGCATTTCAAAATATTATAAAACATTTTGAACGAAGTGTTGAAAAAGTGAACAAAAAATAATTATACATGTGCAGATTTCAATAGTTTTAATATGAACAGCTTACAACATTTTTATTTTGAAATATTAAATTATGGAAAAGTTGCAAAAACAGTCCCATGTACCCTTCACCTGACTTCTCATGTTAACATATAACTAAGAAAACTAAACAAGAAAGTCACACTGACACCATAATATGAATTAATCCATGGGTTTTGTTCAAATTTCCTTGGCTCTTTCCACTAACAGCTTTTTTCAGTTTCAAGATTCATTCCATTCCCTCCCACTGCAATACAGTCATCATGTGTCCTTTATCTCTTCTGATTTGTGACAGATTTTTGGTTTTTCCTTGTCTTCTATGACCTTGACAATTTTGAAGAATTGTTTTATGGAACGTACCTCAAATTGGGTGTGCCTGATGTTTTCTCATAATTAGGCTAACTAATGGGTTTTTGAGATGACCGCAGATGACACAGATCACAGAGGTGATATGCTCTACTCGTCACATCATAACAGTGGTATTGAATGTCAAAGTGACTTATTTCTGGTGACCTTCACCACTTCATTGTATGGTTTCTGTCAGATTTCTCCACTGTAAGTTTACTATTTTTCTATTTCATACTATATGTGCTGGAAGCTGGTCACTAAGTACAACTCAGCCCAAAGGGAGGGACTCCCATGTCCCCGAGGAGGAATTATGAAATATTTGTAGACATACGTTAAAACCACAACAGCCATATTTTGTGGGAGAGATTCTGAGGTTAGGAAAGTGTTCTCTTTCTCTTTATAGTTTTGTCCCCTAATTATAGCATTCATTAGTAACCTTGCTGGCAGTAATTACTACTATGCTGTTCTAATGGTGATTTTCCATTTCCCTCATTCTTTCTACATTTATTAGTTAGAATTCTTCTATAAAATAGTCGTCTTTTCTTTCCCATTCATTTATTTATTCGAGCACATGTTCATATTGTTTGGACTCTTGGATAATTTCTTATTCTTGGGGTAATAATCCTATACGATACTATTACTGATTTTGTTGCTCTAGTTGGTCCAGGCTTATGACTGGGTGCTTTGCTCTATCAGGCTGTCTGGTGTTCTTTTAACATAGCCCCTCCCCTGATCATTAGCCTTTCTTTATTTTCTGGGTGACAAGGTACTCCAAGCTTGTCTTGTGTTTTCCCTGCCCCAAGTTTAAAGTCAGTCTTTGCTTCAAGGAGCCCTAGTTATCTTTTATCGGAGAATGGTATTTAGAAACCAAGATTGAACAATGAGTGTGTTCATTGCCACTGGGACGTCATTGCTTCTAGGTCCCTGACAGCAGACAGAACTAGGAAATATATGTCTGTATACTATCCTGTGTAAGCACACATGTCTGTACTTACCATTTAACTTTCTATTTATATATAGTAAAGGAAACATGAGGACATATTTATATCAATGATTCTAATCTAGTACCATAAGCCTCTTTTTACCCTCCCTCCTTGCTTATTTGTAACTTTCTGTCAGTGAGTAACCAAGCTCTCATTATCTGCAATATAGTTATTTGTTTAATTCTAGCTTCAAAGTTGCTGCTATGTACCCCAGTAAAGGACAGTTTACCAACAAGTATAGAATGTTTGTGTGCATTTCTTTTGTCTTTACTCTTTTTTTAAAGATTTTGTTTATTTATTTATTTGAGAGAGAGGGTGAGAGAGCATGAGCAGGGGAAAAAAGCAGAGAGAAAGGGAAAAGCAGACTCCCTGCAGAGCAGGAAGCCAGACATGGGACTCGATCCCAGGACCCTGAGATCATGACCTGAGCCGAAGGCAGAAGCTTAACTGACTGAGCCACCCAGATGCTGTGGACATACATTTTTTTTTCTTTAAATTAAGACTAGTTTTTAGAGAAATTTTAGAATGACAGCAAAATTGAAAGGAAGGTATAGAGAGTTCCCAGATACCCCTACATGGTCACATTTGTTTTCCTGTTCCCCTCCTATTTCCTCCTTCCAACTGCACTGGATTTCCACAATTCCTCATGGTGACAGCTTTTAATCCCTCCTTCCTGGAAGATTAAGGTCCCTGTTTCTTAGGGGAGATAAGGAGGGTGGGTGAGAAGAATTTTGGCCCGGGCTGATATTACCCTTCACTTGTGGGTAACATGGAAACTTTCTTAAATTTACCCCCACCTTCTGCATGGGTGTCTGCTTGGATTCATGTAGAAAAAAAGCCTGCAAATTTCAGAAAATGCCATGAGGACTGTTCTTTAGGAACGTCATCCTCTTATGGTAGCCCACGCTCTGCCTTTAAGAATTTATAAAAGTTTAGCTAAATTTCCTTCCTGGCTTATGTGCTGTCTGGCAGGGTGTATCCTGGGTTTGCAATCACTTGGGACTTGTTTCTCACTGTGGCTACTGTCTCCATTCATAGTCTGGGTTAGTTGCTTTTCCCGTGATATCAGTTTTCTGATGAATTCAAAGAAGTCATCAATATGCATTTTTTTCTGCTTTTTTTGTTGTTGTGAGGGGGAGAATGGCACGCTCTTTAGTTCTCTACATCTCTGAGCTGAAACAGGACGTCCTTCAGCAATTTATTTTATTTATTTTTTTTTCCATCAACAATTTTACTTTTTTGAAGTGAATTACAAAATAATTAACCTGGAATCTACTTATGAAATGATTTCATGGATTCCCTGCACTAAGCTAAATAACAAGGTGACCATCTGTCAATAAAAGAGGAAGCAGCTCTTCAAGCCTTCATCATACCACTGAAATCTAGAACAACAGATTCTTTTTTTTTTTTTAAAGATTTTATTTATTAATTTGACAGAGGGGGACACAGTGAGAGAGGAAACACAAGCAGGGGGAATGGGAAAGGGAGAAGCAGGCTTCCCGCAGAGCCCGATGTGGGGCTCGATCCCAGGACCCTGGGATCATGACCTGAGCCAAAGGCAGCTGCTTAACGACTGAGTCACTCAGGCGCCCTAGAACAACAGATTCTTAAACATTAGGTCTGAAAGATCCTAAGGGAATCTTTTTTCCACATTTGTCTTGGCTTGTAGACTCCACGGAGAATTTAGCGCATCCAGTGTATTCTTAGTATAACTGATTTCAAAAGGGATATAAAGATATGTATGTCACACTAACCTCACCAATCATGATATTCTTTGTGGACAACACATAAATTATAAAAAATGTCATAGAAAAAGATGTTCAAGATGCAACAATAACAAAACACCTCCCAGAAGAATATTCTTCAAGTCCCCTTGCACCTGCTGTGTAATTTCTCAGATTGCTTCCCCTCAGAATCAGTTTCTGTAATGACAGCCCACTATTGAGAGTGGTTGTTCTGTGCAACCATTTGCCAGTCTTTGCAAGAGCATGCCTTCTCATACCTTCCAACTTATTTCCTAAAGGACCTGAAAGAGGATGGTGCCCCCTGCATGTGTTAGACAGCTGGGGGTGGGGAAGAGAATGTCCCACATAATCCCAGCAGATGCATGCATCGATGATGAGAGTCTACTGACCAAAAAGGAGAGAACAAAACCAATTATTTAACTCAGATCCTAACCCACAGCTTCCAAATCTTAGTCCAGTGAATTTTATATTAAATCAGACTGCCTAAAAGATTTTTGCAATTGTTTTTTTTCCCTGTTAGAAGATTAAGAAACCAATGCTCGTGTTTAATGAAGCATCCAGCTACATTTTAAACTGAATATGTATTCCATCTCAATTTTCTTCGATTCTGTCTGAGTCCATTTGGTGCTATTATCCACAGATGGACAAAGCTATTTTCTATAGCTGATTTCACTTGTGATTCTGCAACCTATTTGCCTTCCCATCTCCCTGTAAGCCCTAAGATTATGTTTTTCAAATACCCTGCAGTACTTGTTCATTCTCACGAACGCTAACTCTGTACCTAAGTGAATAGCAGCACCATTTCCAAAGAATCCTAACTGGGGATCTGAGTTGCAGCCATCTGAAGAGAGGTAGATAGCTTTAAGAAGAGGTCCAAATGTTCTTTTTCCCAAGTTATTATCCTTAGTAGGTGAGTGGTTTTCAGTAGATGTGGTGAGTGAGAATCGTAGAGGTGCCTGCCAAGAAGATCCTTAGGCACAACCCTAAACTTACCCAGTTAGGATCCCTGCAGGTTAGCCCAAGAATTTGCAGAGATGCTTCATAACATCTACGACATTCATATTTTTTCCTTTTCTAGGCAAAATTTACTATTTTCCACTACATACTTCTACTCTTAAAATGGTAAACATATTCTTCTTTTTGTTTATTTCCCTTTTGGAAGATGATGTTTTGTTTTCAGCTTTTTAATTTGTTTTCCACCCATATTATTGACTATCTTGAGAGTGGTAAAACATTATTTTCATCTTTTTCAACTACAAAATACCTTGTGACAGTATAAGAGCTCCTCTATATCATAAGTCACTAATCTAAGACTGCAATGATAATCATTCATTTGGATTTGAAGTTGAGGTCTTAAGTTTTGTTTTTGTTCTTTTTTTTTTTACTAAAACTAAGAAAACTCAAGATATATCTACCAAAATAGGTTATGAGAATTTTGAGGGCTTTTAAAAGTAAATCACTTAAGCTTTTTTCCATTCTTGGTAATGTGTCAAAATGTTCTTCCTTGAAAGGGAAGAGAAGAAAACACAAAGAGATCTCTAGTGTGAAAACCACAGGGCAAACTGAAACACCTAACACAACATTCCCAGAAGGCAAAGTGATTGAAAAATACGGCATCTGGTTAAAGGATGGGAATACTAAGTGTACATTTACTGATGACTGAAAGTCTTTCTTTTTCTTATGGAGCTAAAGAAATAGCGATAAATAGAATCATTTTTAGTCGGCAGTTTGGCAGACAAAGAAATGGGCAGTCGTGAGCTTGAGCTAAAAAGACCAGGTAAAACTTGATGGAAACATGTGAAAAGAGTGCCCACGTCACAGTTACATTAGCAGGGACACTGAAATGCTAAACCTGATTGGACTGAAGTAAGTCAAAGTGAAGGAGGTTTCACCACAGCATGGCAGGCATTGCTAAGTCAAAGCACTACTTGGGGAGGTCATAGAACCCAAACACTGCAGTGTCTGCATTCATTTCAAGCTTAAACACCACTTGCAAGATCAGAAAATGGTTTGGATGTGTGACATAGCTAAATGAGCAGAGCTTTGGTGGTAAAAAGGCCTGAATTTGATCCCAGATCCATGACATTCCAGCAAGGAGCTCTATGCGGGTCATTAAAATTCTCTACACTTGAGGTTCCTCAGCATAAAATGGGAGCTAGAATCCTGGACCTTCTGAGTGACTATTGGATTTAAATAAGATCCAGGAAAAGGTGCCAGGAGAACGTATGTGTCCATACATTTGCTCCTTTTGCCTCCTTTGTGCTTCCTTTTTGTTCTCTCCCCCAACTCCAGGGAATCCCAGGGAGGAGTTCGGAGAAGAACATCAGAGGAGAACTTTGTTTTCTTCCCGTCACTGCCGGAGCAATGCTCCCTGATTCACATCTGCTTACTCCAATACACAACCATTCCATTGCTTTCATCTCCCAGAGGACCAAATCCAAATAACTTCGCCTCATCTAGTCCCTGCTTATGTCTCAAGTCTCCATTCCGACTGCTTCACAGCACCATGCAGATATGGGGCAGGGAGAACAAACTGGCATCGTTTGGACTCCATTTACACTGTGGCTTCAGCATTTCTAGCCTTCTGACTTGGGGCAGAATATTAAACTCTTTTCAGTCGTAAGTTCATCTTTTGTAGACTAGAAACAAAGATAACCATGCCTGTCTGAGCGGTTATGAAAACCACATAACTGAAGTTTGTAAACGATTGGCTCTTGTTGCAACAACGAATGACTTTTCCCATTGACTGAAGGTATATTTCTCTTTCAGGCCTGTGCCTCTATAGGTGTTTGTTGCTGTTTTGCTTTAATTTATTTTCCTAATCTGAAATGTATTTCCCCTGCTCTTCCTAAGGAAGTACTGTTCATTATTCACTACAATAACACAGTTCCAGACTTGGTTATTCTTTTATACTCGGTACTTCTTGCCATCCTGGAATGAATTAAGTAGTCTTTTCTCAGTGTTCCCATAGCATTTTATTTTTTATTTTTATTTTTATTTTTTTAAAAAGATTTTATTTATTTGAGAGAGAGAGAAAGAGAGAGAATGCATGAACAGGGGGAGGGGGGAGGGGGAGAAGCAGGCTTCCCGCTGAGCAGGGAGCCCGATGTGGGACTTGATCCCAGGACTCCGGGATCGTGACCTGAGCTGAAGGAAGATGCTTAAAGACTGAGCCACCCAGGTGCCCCTTCCCATAGCATTTTAAGTCTTATCTGTGGTCAGCTGTAAAATCGTGCATTATACTTGCTCAGGTCCCCTTTCCCACAGTTCAATGTGAACCTCAAAATACCAGGACCGAATCTAGCACAATACCTCTGTATTTACCTGATTGCTCAATCGATGATTTTGTTCTTTTTTAAGTCTACTTAAAACATATTTTTATTGTGGTAAAATACACTTAATAGGAAATTTACCAATGAAACTGCATTAAATTCTACAATCTAGTGGAATTAAGTAACTTTACACTTAATAGGAAATTTACCAATGAAACTGCATTAAATTCTACAATCTAGTGGAATTAAGTAACTTCACAATGTTGTACAACCATGATCACTACCTATATCCAAAAATTTTCATTACCCCAAAACCCATTAATAGCCATTCCCAATTCCTCCTTCCACCCAGCTCCTGGCAACCTCTAATTACTTTCTGTCTCTATGAATTTGACAATTCTGGGTACCTCACATTAAGAGACTCATACAATATTTATCCTTTTTGTGGTTGGCTTAGGTTACTTAGCATAATATTGTCAAGGTCATGCATGGTGTGGCATGTTCCAGGATTACCTTGCTTTATGTAGCTGAATAATATTCCATTGTATGGATGTATCACAGTGTGTTTACCCATTCATCTGTTGATGGATATTTCGGTGGTTTCCATAGTTAGGTTATTGTGAACAGAGCTGCTCCAAACATTCATGTTCAAGTTTTTGTTTGAATGTCTGTTTTCCATTATTTTGGGGTGTATCATAGGAGTGGAATTGTTGTGTCCTGTGGCAACTTCATGTTTACAGTATTCAGGAGGTATCTGACTCTCCCACGGTGGCTGTGTCATTTTACCTTTTCACCAGTAACGTAGGAGGGTCTCAGTTTCTCCTCAGCCTTGCCAACACTTGTTATTTTCTATTCTTTCTCAGATTATGGCCATCCTAGTGGGTGTGACCTGGTTCCTCATTGTGATTTTGATTAGCATTTCCTTAACGACTAACGATACTGAATGTCTTTTCATATGTTCGTTGGCCATTTGTATGTATTGGACAAATCTCTATTTAAGTCCTTGACCAAAGATTTAAAAAAGGCTTGTCATTGCTGAGTTGTAAGATTTCTTTATGAATTCTGGAAACTAGACCCTTATTAGTTACATGGTTTGCAAATATTTTCTCCCGTTCTGTGGGATACGTGTCACTCTCTCAATAGTGTATTTTGATGGACAAAATTCTTAAATTTTGATGAAATCCATCTTATCTATTTTTCCTTTTGTTGCTTGTGCTTTGGGCATGATATTTGAGACATCATTGCCAAATAGATAAGGTCTTAAGGATTTGCCTTTTCTTGTAGTCTTCTAAGAGTTTTATACTTTTGGCTCTTATATTTGTCATTGATTCTTTTTGAGTTAATTTTTATATATGGTGTAGGGTAATTGTCAACTTTTATTACTACTACTATTATTATTATTAATTATTTTACACACAAAGATCCCTCTTCCCTATCACTATTTGTTGAGAAGAACTTCCCCCTCCTATGGAAAGTCTTGGCACTCTTGTTGAAAACCAATTGGCCATAGAAATATGAGTTTATTTCTGGACTTTCTATTCCATTGACCTATATGTCTAGGGTCATGAGATCAAACCCCATATTGGGCTTGCACTCAGAACAGAGTCTCCTTGAGAGTCTCTCTCCCTCTGCCCCTCTCTCTCATGATCTCTCTCTCTCTAAAATAAATAAGTAAATCTTTAAAAAAAATATCTCTAGTTTGGGGAACCTTGCCAACTTTTAATATAATTCTATTACAGTGCTTGAACATATTGTATCAAACCCTACCTGTATTGACAGAATTTCTGAGGGGACATATGTGGACACTAGAGTTTAGTTTCAAGGGCCCAGAAAACTTCAACTCAATATTACTCAAGAGAAAATATAGCGATAAAAGGCCAGTATGAGAAAGAAAGCAGAGTGTACTAAGTGTATTGATGATGTCCATGAATCATGAATAGACACGTATCAACCAGGAAATGTGTATATGAATGCATAAGATAAGAGTATTTTCTATTTTAGAAAGAGCAAGTCTACACAATCTGCCTTGCTCCTTTTCTAAGTTGAAACTTTTCTACTTGCTTAAAATAATCAGCTTTATTATTAGTATGATTTTAAAACATATTTCATCTCCAAGGAGAAGTCACACCAGTTCAAAGCTGGGAATGAGAAAAAAAAAAAAAAACAAACCAGCAGACAGCAGAAAGCACCAGTATATTATTATACTTGTAGACATAAGTACGTGGGATAAGGTAGCCTTAGGCAAAAATTTTAGGTGGGTCTAATAGTGCAATGCCTTGAATCCTTTCTAGAGCTGCAGAAAAAGTAAACAAATCAAAGTTTTTAAAAGAACTATCAACTTTTATTTAATTTTATTGCTTCTGCTAATGTAAACAAGGGTCATGTAAATATTGGCAAACATAAAGTTATTGGAAATACAGTCAACATTATTGGGCCAAGGGAAGGAATATTTAGATCATTTAAATTTATATTTCTCTAAAAGCATTTGTTATATAGAGATCTATCAATATCTATAATTACTCATTTTTTAAAAATTGGAACTCCAGACTTATGGAAAGTTTAAAAAACAACCCAAGGGGTGTTACACCATGTGTGTCTCATCAGTACTGTGTTAAGAAAAAAGAACTGTTGCTTCAAGGTGGGGGAATTCAAGTATACTTAATCTCTGAAGACTAATTATTATCACTATATATACTCTTAAACTATACCAGGCCTCTACCTGCCCCTTACAATTCTTTAAAAGTTTGAGACAAGGAAGAACAATGACTATGATTCTGAGATTATACAGGTTTTATCATTTTCTAAGACTCTGATTATTAATTAACATTGAAATGAACCTACCATCTCTTCTGGGCAGAGCAATGTACATTTAATTATACTAATATTCGTCAAAAGGTAAAGTAATCACTGTATCCACTTTGGGCTAAGGGTATTTGACAAACTTCTAGCAATTTGAAGCAGGTCAAGTGAATAGTGATTGAGGTACTTGAAACCATTTTATTATCTGGATAAATTTATTAGGAAAAATCCTTATTGTATTTGATTCTGAACTGATAGAAGGAGCAACTACTTGCTTAGTGTATCTTATGCCAAAGTTGAAGCTTATCCAATTATCTGGTCTAAGTTGTGTTGGTTATTAATTCTCGTTGGAGCAGAGAAGTTGTGATGGCACGCTGTATCTGAATAACCATCTAAACAAAACGATGTTTAACACCGATAGGTAGTCTATTATTATTGTCTTTGCAGACATTACTTCACTCTAGCCTCACGACAAACTGATGAGGTAGGTCGTGGGTACAGATGAAACCGTTTGGGCTTAGTTCATTCAGAAAGGTCTTTTCCCCAGAAGCCATCTTAATGGAAATTTATAGCCATTGGATTTCTTACTAGTAAAGTTCTTCCAAGAAATTTTGTATTTTCCTAGAACTGTAGGATGAGAGTAAGTTGAACATAAGCCATTGACATATGTGATTTTTTTTTTTTCACTTCTCTGCTTCTCCAGTTAAATTCTGAAATTTTCTGTCAGAGCCTGAGTTCATTCATATTTGTATTCCCAGGACCTAGTGGTGTTAGTGGTGATGTAGGCATGCAATAGACGTGTCTTAAATGAATGAACAAATCTGGAGCTGACCAGTAGTCCTTCCTTGTTTTCCAATACAAGCCAAATGAAACAGTCTGCACCGGACGTTCTCATAATACGCAGCACTCAGTTCTGTCTTGGCTCCCGGCACACGGTATTGTATGTGTCTGCGTTCTTGACGGCCCCTGGCCCCCACTCCAAACAGATGTAAAGTTCTGAGGGAAAGGACATGACCATATCCACCTAAGAACTCCTGGTCCTACACAGTGTCTGAAACATAGTGAGCAGGTGCTCAGTAAACACTTACAGAAGGAGGATGTGGCTGGGAAGGTCTTTGTGTCTTCCCCACTTACCTCCTGCTGAGGAGGGGGCTTATAATAAAAGCATAATAAGAAGACACAAGAAATGTTAATGTAACAACATATGGATGTTTTTAAATTAATAATAATGCATTTTTTAAAAGAATCTGTTTTACATCTGCTGTTCTGAAGAAAAATCTAAGCCCTTTCCAGGAAAGACAGAAACTGTCCATTGCGAACGGTGTCTTCCAGGATACAGCTGGGAAGAGTGGTTTCCTTCCCTAAAGCAGCTCGTGCTGCCAGGATGAGTTGGAGCTGGTGCCTCACTGGAAGCAGACCCAGGGATAGAAACGATGAAGGGAAGACTGGAGGACGTTGAGGAGAAAGTGGGATGATCAGAGACCAAGGGCTCTCAGACTTCCGGGGAAGGTGGGCGTGGAGTGGACCCAGAGATGTGCGCAGAGGAGGTGACAAATAAAGCTTTGCTTCAACCTCTGCCCTCAGTCTTGTGATGATGAAAAGAGAGAACACTTTCTCTCCTCAATAGCACATGCTCCACGGTGATTCATGTTGTCCATGAATAGTCAAGTTCTTATATCTTTTCCCTGGTAGTTCAGAATACTGCATGGACATATTTAAGATATGAGAGGTGTCACCTCGTCAGAGCAGTCTTGGAAAGCCAGATTCCAGGAGCAAAGCCACAGGGTCCTAACGTTGCCTTAGACACACAGAAAGAGCACAGGGTTCTGGGCAGTTCGACTGGTGTGTCACATTGAAGCAGGCTTCCCTGAGGCCCGCGGGGGCACAGACAATCCCCCGGGGAGACCAGGAGATGCAGCCGTGCCACCCTGAAGACCATCAGCACAGAAATGTCTGCTGCTGAAAATGTGTTGAAAATCCCAGCTTTGCCTTCTTCAGATCCATTATGCTATGGAAACCACGCATTAGGGAGATCGCTTGCCTTTTTCTTTGGATGAACACGGTCTTGACTTTTCCTCTACATGATCTCAAGGGCCTAAAAACACAAAGCCCATTTTTTTCTTTTTTTTTTTGTTTTATCACCTGCCCTGCTGTGGGCAGTCCATGCTCAGAAGCAGGCCCCGTCTCCTGTCACAGAGGTTTCCTGTCAGCTAGATGGGCATCAGGGGCCCTCTCCCCATCCCCCAGTGCCCCTCATGTGTTGCTCTTCTCAGATGTGGACTGCCTGCCAGGCACTCCCTTTGCCTTCCCCTCTGTCTTTGGGAAAAATGACCACATCCATCTGGACATTAGCGTATGCTTGTATGCCTATATACACTTGCAGGTACTTGCGTTTATGTAATGTGCGCACGTGGGGGAGTCTGGGGTAGGAATGTGAGTCAGGAGAGCATTGTGGGCCTTGAGAGTCGGCATTGGGGTCAGCATTAGGAAGTAGGGGAATGGTGTGTACTTACCCATATTCATACATACAGACACATTAGAGGTTGCTTTGGAGGTTGATAGTATAAATTTCAACCTACCTCTGGCTTAATTAGCCACTTAATTCTTGGAGTGATTTTACCAGACTAAGTTCACTTCTGTGAGGCTCTGCTTTTTCACCTGCAGAAATGGGGATAGCAAGTTCTACTTCTCAGGGTTATGTGGGATGTGCACTCGATGCTATGAACGATAAACAAATAAATGTGAATAAAACTCAATAGGCTCAGCGCATCGGGAGTCCAGTGAAGGTGACTTCTTCTAATCCCTAGAAATTTTAAGAAGAATTTGTGAGTCAGGAGTGTCTCACCCTGCCCTTGATTGCCACAGTGCTTATTTAGTCTGTCTGGGGACAGTAAGTGCTGTAGTCTGACCGTAACGAGGAGGAGAAAGTAGTCTGGTGAATATGTATACACACTACCCTGAACCAGCTCTTAAATAAGCCTCCAGTACAGACAGCTAATTACCCTGCACTTTAACATTGTGCCATCAAAATTACAATCAGCCCTTTCCTCAAGGAAGAAGGCTTATTTGTACTATGTAATTTGTGTGTTTGTTTACTGGTCGGTCCCCAAAAAGACAACAGAACCTGTGAGTTCTTATTTTGTTTTACTTTTTCTCATGAAAAATTGTAAACATACATGAAAGGAGAATACGTGGTATGAGGAATCTGTCATCGGCTTAAATAATTATCAACAGGTAGCCAAATGGTTTTCATCTTTACCCTCGCATACACCCTAATGCTTGCTAGGTATCCTTTCTAGAATTCTACTGATGCATAATTTACAATCATAAACTTGCCCCAATCGAGGTGTACAATTCAATGATTTTAAAAAATTGAGTCATGCTACCATTCCCACAGTGTAGTTTTAGAACATTTCCATCACCCCTACAGTTCACCTGTGCCCACCTGCTGTCAGACCCTGACCCCACCCCAGCCCCAGGAAACCACTGCCTTCTTTTCTGGCTCTCTAGAATGGTCTCTCCCATTATTTCATATCAGTGGAAGTGAACAACGTCTACTTTTGTTTCTAGTTACTTTCACTTAGCTTCATGTCTGTGAGGTTCCTTGTAGCATGTATCAATAATTTCATTTTATTGCTGGATAATATTCTACTGGATGGCTCTACGGTATCTTGTTTATTCATTCACCAATCGATAGACTCTTGGCATGTTTTTAGGTTTTCCCTATTATGTGTAATGCTACCCTGAACATGCAAGTACCAGTCTTTGCATGGACATATGGTTTCATTTATCTTGGTTCGATAATCAGGAATAGAATTGCTGGATCGTTGGTAAGTTTGTTTAACTTTTCAGTGACACTGACAAACTATTTTTGAATTGGGGATTTTTTTTTTTTTTACCTTCCCACCAGAAATACGTGGGGCCTCCACCGTCCCCATGACCTTACCAATGCTTTTTTTTTTTCTTTCCACTCTCCCCCTCCCCCTCCTCTTCTTCTTCTCATGAATATTTTATTGACTGTAAGTGGTATCTCATGTGGTTTTGATTTGTTTTTCCCTGAAGACCAATAATGTCAAGCATCTTCTCATGCAGGTTAGTCACGTGTATATCTTACTTAGTAAAAACGCCTGTGCAAACGTTATCCTTAGGCAAGCACCCATTGTCCCGATTACTTTATATGTATATTGTGGTAAGTTTTTAAATCAGTTATGTAATTCCTCCAACTTCCTTTCCAAAATGGTTTCCCCTTTTCTCTGTGTCTTTATATTTACAACTTAATTATTAGGTTCTTGCCACACCTCTTCATGTCCCCATTCTTTTTTTTTTTTAAAGATTTTATTTATTTATTTGAGAGAGAGAGAATGAGAGATAGAGAGCACAAGAGGGAAGAGGGTCAGAGGGAGAAGCAGACTCCCCGCCGAGCAGGGAGCCCGATGCGGGACTCGATCCCGGGACTCCAGGGTCATGACCTGAGCCGAAGGCAGTCGCTTAACCAACTGAGCCACCCAGGCGCCCTTCATGTCCCCATTCTTCATCCAGGTACAGTGTTTCTGGGTGAGAGGACAAGAGGGAGGCACATCGGGTCGTACTATGGAATAGGTCTAGTTTGGGGATTAGTTAAAATTCATAACATCCTCTTCTGATACAATTTTTGAGGAACTGATTTTAAAGCAAAATTTGAGATCAAGAGCATGAACCCTCTTGGAGAACCCATTCTTAAGAGGGCAAGGATAGGTAAGCTAAGGAAAATGCTTTTATAAACGTATGTAAATGACTTTATTTAGGGTAAGAGAGTCAGGGTGCACTGTAGGAAATGGACTCCTGTTAAAATAAGTACATAAAACATAACCTCGATACTGTGTAATCTTGGATCTTGATGTCATGGGAAAGATAGTCTCATTCAAGGTGAGTCTTCTTCCTTTTTCCTCCTGAAACAAATCTGGCTTTTAAAATCTAGTTATTAGTCTGATATTATACTTGTTACTTACTAGGTGAGAAGTACTCTACTGGGCCATGTCCAGATGATTTTATTTTTATGGAAATATATAAGGTTATAAGGATAATATTTGTATAATTTGAGGGGATAGTCACTTTGGCTTGTGAATTGAGATACCACTAATAACAAATAGAGATTTACAGAAAAAGAAACCAAATGAAACTATAACTGGAGTTCTAGAGTAGGGAAATAAAATGGAATAAAATGTTCACCAAATTTCACGGCGGCCTGTCCAGGTACAAGGCGTGGCTAATCTAGTAATGTAATAATTCTAGCTGTATGAAGGGAGTAGATGCACTACCAAAGTTTACCTTTACTGTGTAATTTATAAACAAATTTGTTGGCATGCAAATTATAACTTGTCCTGAAAACTTCTTCTACTAATTAAAGCTTGCAGAAGCTTGGGGAGGCCTGAGTAATTAACACAATGCTGGCGTGATTCTTAGGTAAGTGAAGTATTACCAAATTAGGTGTCAAGATTAGGAAAAATGAACTACTTGAAAATACATTTTAGTTTTTGAACTCTGTTTACTTCTGAAATATGTTCTGAGGAACTTGATGCAAGGGCGAGACCATGAAATTTGAAGGTCCAGGAGACTGTTGGGTGCACAACACATGCAAACAGTTCCTGCCTTGTTCTGCTCTAAGCTCGACATGGGCCACTTTGGCTCCTTGTACAGCTCAGCTGACTAGCGCTTGGATGGGGTCCGTTGTCTCTCTCTGTCCCTCACATTGATTACACGGCAGAGTGTAGGGAAAGGAGTATGGGTTCTAGAGTGAATAGCCTTGGAAGCATATTCTATTTTCCACATGAGCTTTGTGACATTGGGGTGACGGCTCTCTTGCCTTTCTGAACATAAGTTTATTCATCAATAGATTGGAGGTCATTATAGGCATCATATAACTCAATGTGATAATCAAATTAAAGATGATAGTGACCCCTCCCCTCCAAAAAATTTATTTCTCTCCGTAAGTTTAGTTTGGGCATCATATACTAAGAAGGTCACATAATCATACACAGTAATGAGTAGAAGGAATGCCATGAAATGAAAATCGCATTAAAGAAAGAAGGTTGGGATGTGTAGGGATCTTTAGCTTTGAAAACTAAAGAATAAGAGTGTTAAGATGGTAGAAATGGAACAGATTCAGCTCACTTTATCCCAGAGAGTGAAATAATTGCAAATGATACTCGGCTATAAAATATACAGCTTTTTAAGCAAATTACTAATAATAGTAATTCGGACAACTCTCACTGTCTGACTTCTTTTCATGTGCGCAGGGTTGAGAGCATTTCAATTAGAGGTGCTGTAAAAGGGATTTCTGCTTGTGGGATCAATTTGTTAAACAATAACAAATAATAATAATGATGATAATGATAGTTAAACACAGATTCAAATGCATTTCATTTAACTTTGTATTCTCCAGCATCTGGAAGTTCCTGCTACATATTAGATATTTAATGAATACCTGTCCAGTTGAGTTCCCAGCCTTCTCCTCTGTCATGTTTAGGACAACTCCCATGACCCACTCTCTTCCTATTCAAGCAAACCCAACTACACACACACACACACACACGCACACCTGCAGTTCTCCTAGAGAAAAGGGGATTTAGTTTGACAACGTAACTCATTTGTTACTACAGGAAAGTTTGTAACATTACCTTGCACCAGAAGGGGGAAACTTTTGTCCTTTAGGTATAAGACCACATTTATGTGTGTATATGTGTGTATGTGACTATCTGCAAGGCACCGAATCAAGTTTTTGATGATGGAAAGACTATGAAATCTTCATCTAATCGATGGAGGTATTTTATCTTTGTAGTGGTGAACTGCATTTAATTTAAAATAGTTTGAGGAACATGAGGTATGCGTTTTTTTTAAAGATTTTATTTCTCTATTTGAGAGAGCGCTCACACAACCTGGGGTGGGTGGGAGGGCAGAAGGAGAGGGAGAAGCAGATTCCCCTCTGAGCAGGGAGACTGATGTGGGGCTCGATCCCAGGACCCTGGGATCTTTTTTTTTTAAAGATTTATTTATTTGAGAGAGCGAGAATGAGAGAGAGAGAGAGTACATGAGGGGGGTAGGGTCAGAGGGAGAAGCAGGCTCCTCGCCGAGCAGGGAGCCCGATGAGGGACTTGATCCCAGGACTCCAGGATCATGACCTGAGCCGAAGGCAGTCGCTTAACCAACTGAGCCACCCAGGCACCCAGGACCCTGGGATCTTGACCTGAGCTGAAGGCAGACCCTTAACCAACTGAGCCACCCAGGCCTCTACGATACATGCTTTAATCACTTTCCACTTGAGAAAAGAGGCTCAGAAGGAGACTGGCAGGAGAAGAGCTGAGGGCTGTCCTCAGAATGAATAACCAATCTGGAACAACCCACTTGATTGTAATCGTCAATATGTTCTCACACTACCAAAATATTTATTATTTTTAAATGTTAATGTGTATTATTCGATGTATGGGAAAATGTTTCCACGTCTTTCTGGTAAATGTTGGACGAGTATTATCTAGATAAGCTTAGAGACAATGGATGGAGGTGGAAATCAGGGACAACACAGATGCACTCATGCACTAAGTGAACACCATGATTGATCTCAACCGTTGATGAGTATCATTGCACTTACAGGTGAACTCATACAAATGTTTTCCTGGATACCAGAATATTTCAGAGTGTTCATGATTATCAATAAAGACAGAAGAAAGTATAGTGTGGACGAATTCTGACACAGAAACTCCAGGCTGGCTCCAGTGAGAGTAAGTGGCAGGAATTCGAGAATGTCCAATGAGATAGTCTTGCACGCTTTGAGGCTCCAACATGAGCAATGAATGCAGGCAGTGCAAGGTGGTTTGGAGGCTGAAGGAGAGTGAGAACCACTACTCCAAAGCTTGCAGTAGCCAGCATGACATGCAGGACACGCTGAGGAAGGGTGGGGCATGTTTGGGGATTGGGGTTGGTCTTGGGTCAACTTTGGAGGTACCCCCTGTAGTCAGCTTCACAGGATATATAAAATGTCACGTGTCTACAAGGCACAGTCTCTTTCATGCCCATTGTCCTCAGCAGGTAGTGTTTTTGCTTTTGTTTGCTTTTTGGTCTTGGTCATTTACTTTGTGTGACTTGATGCTGAGAAGGTTGGGAGCTGTGTGCTCCTCAGCAATAATATTTTGGTAGGCTAAGTGTTCTCTTGCTGGTCATTTCTTTCTGGACAATATTTAGAAAATATGTCTTTCTAGGTAACTCTGATGGCTGGAATCAGCTGAGGGTTTTTTGCATTTCCCCCAACTCTGTGTACCAGGGACATGTTGTGGAGGTTGTGCGCCATTAGCCTTTTGTGTCTTCACTAGGTCATGTAATTGTTGAAGCACTAATTGTTGAAGTACTTGTCTGAAACTATTTTTAAAAATGGAACCGCCTGCTAAAACTTTTGGTAAAATAATTGATCCTTAATATGTCCTTAAATTTAAATTTTTGTCGGTTGTATAAAGCAGGAAAAATTTATATCACAAAATGTTATCTGTCAATAATTTGCAAGATACTTTTGTATAAAATGTTATTCTTTATAATGTCCACTTTAGGTGCATACTCAAGACAAAGAGGAAATCAGTCCATTGGCTATCTAGCTTTCAAATTACTAATCTAGATAAAATGGCATATAAATACTGACTACAACTCCACAAACAAACTACTAGGTGGGTTTTTATCTATGTCTTGAAGTGACTTTGGTAGATCTGCTTTTTGCATTAAGACAATTTTGAAGATAACCTTAGTCAATGCAAGCATTGATAAAATGGCCAAACTGACAGCTAAACCTGCTGCTGGAAATGACTGAAGACTCAGAGATCTTGCCATTCCCTTCCACATCTACTCATCTGCCACTGCACTTTATATGAGTAGGTGGTCTTCCCTGCATTGGGCCATTTTTTATTTTTTTATTTTTTAAGTCAGCCAACCTGGAAACAGGGACACCTGCACTGTGTTGGGGGTGAACGTCTGGGTGGGTGGTATGGGAGGGTTGGGCAAGAAAATGTTTAGAGAAACCTGAAAATCCATTCTGGAGACAAGACAGTCAACACAAACACTAGGAAAAAATAAATAAAAACAACAACAACACTAGGCTATGTGACTTGGAGTGAACTCAACACACATAGTTGTGTTGCAGACTCCCAGAAGGAAAGTATGGCTGAGGGTGAATGGGAGTGTGGTCCTTTATCTTTGGGAGTGAGTAGGATTTGGATGAAGTAGAAGAAAAAAAAGAGGAAGTGGATATTAATGTCTTTTATATATATATATGTATATATCACTAGATTTTTTTGTTTTTCTTCCTGGTTGGAGCGTGGCTGATCAAATAGATTGAGTCCTTAAACCATGGTACTGAATCATTATTGAAATTAAAATCTGAAATGTATCAAATATATCAATTATATTAGGATTAACATAGTCATTTTTGTTAAAGCTGAGAGTGGAACCATAAATCTTTCTGAATTCAAATGATTTCCTTCTGATTGATGTACCAGGAATTCTGTGCAGTTTATGTTCTCACCTATAGCGTTAATTGAAGCGAGAAAAAGTAGGAAGAATAACTTCTTGCATTTTTTATTATGAATGTCATTTCAATAAGTCACTGATGCAGAAAAGGGGAACACCGTGGTAATATTACCAACTGTCAATTACACCACACCCGGGAGTTTTCCGCACATGGAACAAAGCATCTTGCCGTTCCTTTCAGGAACTTATTCTTAGGGAAATGCCCATGGCCTAAATTCCTACTGAACATGACGTCAGGCCTGTGGGGGAGGGGGTCTGGGCCAGATTGGGCAGTAAAAGGATTCCTGGTTGTACAGGGGCCCTGATCCTTCTTTGATGGCATCTCCATTCACTCCAGCCCCCATCTAGGGAAGAACCCTCCTTTTCAAAACTTGCTCTCAGATGAGGAGCTAATTAAAAAGAGTTAATTATTTAAAGAAATTACAGGGTGTTTTAAAAGCAGCCTGGAAAGCTTGTGTCAGAAGATAAGGCATGTTCACAAAATATTCTCCAGTGTCTTCAGAGAAAAGTGGAGACTGCCTATGTCAGAAAATGAACTAAACTTTATACAGATCATAGAATTGGCTCTCAAAGGCTCAGGCTTAATGCAAAAACTCAACAATTCTAGATGGCAGTAGTTCAGGACTATTAAGAAGGTGGAGTCAGGGAAATAAAAGTAGATTTAGTTATTTTTTAAACTCTCATCTTATAGGAGTCTGATTCAGAGTGAGTGACTAGATAACGTTTTAAAAGCCTCAGTAGACTGTCAACTGTACCCTGACGTTCACACCTTGCAGAAGGCTGTCTTTTTCAATTGCATAAAACAGCCCTTCCCCATCATGCATTATGACCTCTATGCTGTGAAGTTCTTCTTCTCCCTCTGAGCCTCACCCCCCTCCCCACTAACACACACACCATCCTGCCCCCACTGCTGTGATGCCTCACTTCATCAATGGCATCACCACTCTCTGACATTCCCAGTATTAAAAATAAATAAGTCACACTAATTAAGAATACGTTTATATCAATACTATTTCCCCCTTGGAGAATTTTTAAAATAATTCAGAAAACACTCTTCTCAGGCACTTGTTACTTCCTATATGTCATCTAGGTAGAAAGAAGCAACAGTTGTTCATCATGGAGGGCCCACAATCTAGTCAGGAGATAAACATACATGAAATGTGAATAATCATTGATCATTTTGGAGAATTGTTTACATTTTGGAGAATTGTTTACATTTACATTTACAAAAGCACTAAGATACATTTACACTCTTAGTGCTTTTGAAATGGCATCAGTATGTCGGCTGGACAACTGAAGGGGATGGTCTTGAACTCACCACCAGATGCCTGCAGATAATAGAGATGGGTAATCAGAATCGGAAGACTGTGTTTAATGGTGACCGTGGGTGTCATGGATATTCATGATGAGCGAGAACTTGAGAATGGAACATAGCAAGGGAAGGCAAGAGCCAGGCTCTGTGGGAACTTGGAGCCTGAAGTAGGAAAGTCAACATCTAGGGAAGGACCACACATCTACAAAGAGAAATGTTTCCCAATTCTAAGGCAGGAATAACAGAGTGAGATTATAGTCTCACAATAATAAGACATAGATAAGAGGGATGGTCAGCTCAAAAAGTAGAGAAATAGACCCTTGACATTAGGAATATTTATCTAAAACTGTCTAAACTCCATAAATAAGAGCTTCAGTCAGGATATTTCAACTTGGTGACAGGAACTCAGTGACATTATTTCCTCCAGCTCACTCTTGATACTTATATCTCATTCTCATATACTATTTCAACATTTAGCTATTTGTATTCCCTAGAGAGAACACATTGAGACACAAACATACCACTGCTGGCTAATTACATATGTCATTAACATACATGTATTGAGATTCTAGTTTATATGTGAGGCTTTTACAAGTTTTGTTAGCGTGAGTTTGCCCTACAAATTTAAGGTTGGGAGCAATGCAGGCCAGAGACAAGAAAGAGAAAACCACATCCAACTCATGTCACCTTGCAGGACTCTGCAGGGCAGTCAGCCTCCATCTTTAGCAGCATGTCAATCACCCACTCATGTAAACAAGTTGTATATCTCTCCTATATATACAAATAAGTTAGCTATTTAATAACAATGTATAGCAAAATCTGTAGGCCTGCATAAAAGCCACAGACATAGAGTATATTTTTTTGGAGAAATGCTGGGTAAAGATTGAAACGGTGTAATAACAGAAAGGGAGAAATGGATCACACATTCCCATTAAAACCACTAAACTGGTCCAGTGGCTATACGTGGTGACAAATAGGATTTATACCATCTGCTTGTGGTCTTAGCTTAAAACCAAAACCAAAACCAAAGCTTTGATATTTCTTGAGTTGTGTTTCTGATAATAACTCATCACTGGATCTAGAGAGAATGAAGAGAACACCACCAACTGAAAACTAACTCTACACAATAGGGAAGAAAACAAGCAGAAATTATGGAGACAGAATATGTTTCTGAGATGTTTTAATACCCTCGTTAAGGATTGCTAGTTTATTTCATCATAAAAGTCACAAGTATAGTGATCCATTCATCACTTATATCTGGCATATGAGAGATGCATACAATCAGGAGGCTTTATAATCCAGACTTCAGAATTTCGAACAGCTCGGAAGGGGAGCAGAGAAACACAGTTACTGATATGAGACCAATGTTGTTGCACACACAAAAACATGCTCTTGGATTTCAAAGTGAATTTTTTAAAAAAGGAAAGTATGTAATCAAAGGTGAACATAAAGATACAGAACATGCCTAAAATAACCATTTCCAGAAATCTGGATCTTAGACAAAGGGAGAATTTGTAAAATTTCAAAGAAGATGAGAAATGACTGATTTCTAGAGGAGAAGGGGCATGGGAGGAAAATGGTAAAGCAAATTTCCTATTGGAGAGCTGACACTCAGATGACTCTCATTCTGAGAGAGCACTGAGTTGTAATTTTCAAAAAGTCTATGTGGGGGAGAGAGGTAATCGGGTGATGGGCATGAACGAGGGCACTTGATGTGATGAGCACTGGGTGTTATATGCAACTGATGAATCACTAAACTCTACCCCTGAAACTAATTATACCTTATTTGTTAACTAAATTGAATTTAAATAAAAGGAAAAAAAAATCTATGTGGCATCCGTTTTCTCTCTCCTTCCGAAAATGAACCCACCCATTCTGACTCAGAGGTAGGCAGATGATCAGAAAGAGCCAGTCACAGAATTCCATCCTTCTTCACACAACGTGTTATGATCCCAACCTAGCTACACGTGTTCCTTCCCCAGGTACCTTTTTCTGAATCTGAAGAAATTCTCTATAGTCTTTTTAGTCAAGAAACTGATTATCATGAAAATAAAACTCATTTATGCTGAGAGAATAAAAGGCCATAAAAAGGAGAATTAGTTCCAAATGTCACTGAGTTCCCACTCCCAGCCCTTTCATTTCAAATTTGTGAAGCTCAGCATCTTCCCAAGAAAGTCTGCATCCTTTGGGGGTGTGCTTTTAGGCCAGTATGGGTTACGTTTCTGTCACTTTCAACCAAAGGAATCCACATCAACACAACCAAACAAAAAAGAGAAACAAAAACAAACAAGAAAAGAAGTCTTGACCATGATGAGTAATAGCCTAGATCAATGTGGAGGAAACTTGGATGTGAGGTTGATAAATGACTTTGGGGTATCTTTGAAAACTTGCTGAGAATTGAAGAGATTATGGGAGAGCTGAAAGGGGCTAAGTGTTCTGAGTTAACCCCCAACAAAGGTAAACAGGATGCCCCGATGAGGCCCTAAATGGGTAGTGCCATTTCCAATATTCCTGGAAGAATGCTTTCCACATGAGGTCACTCTTCCTAATACCCAGTCAGAGGAAACGTCAAAAAAAGATGTTAGATTTATTTTAGATTCAGATTTATTCACACTAAAGAAGACTTACCTCCTGTAACCAGCCCATTCCAGCCTAGACTCATTGACTGGTGAATCTGGTTTGCATACCGGGAGGTCTTTCTTTGCTGTCCCTATACTTTCCCTGTCTCCAGCTTCCTCTCTCTCTTTGACTTTAGAGTTCTGGTTATCAGATACTTTGCTTTAGTTTACCATTAGTTTATTTCCTTCCTTAGTATGTTTTTATAATATTTCATAGTGCCATATAGAATCTTTCTGTCCCAGGAGTCAGAGGATTAAGTCTCCACTTGAGACATTTTAATGAATCCATTTATCTAAGGAAAACAAGCACTTAGATATTATCTATTGCTTGTGCTTCTATCAATGATGGCCCGTGCTTTCTGAAAGCTCCTACGTTTTCCACCTGGCACACTCACATTTTGCTCTGCTTCTTCATATTTGCCTTATTTATATCTATAGTTTATGTTTAAATGTTATTAAATAGAAGAAACAGTAACTGCTGTCTACAAAATATAATATGCATGCATTAATCTGCATATGAAAATAGAAGATGGGTTTCACAACTTTAATCCCAGGAACGAGGTTACCTTCGGTATTACTCTCCTATTGCTGCTGTAACAAATTACCAAAAACTCAACCACTTAACATGTATTTATTACCTTACAGTTCTGGGGTCAGAGGTCCCAAATGGATTTCATTGGGTTAACATCACCAGGTGACAGGGTGTGTTCCATTCTGGAAATGCCAGTAGAAAATCCTCCTAGTTTTCATTGCCTCAAGAGGATGCCCACGTTCCTTGGCTCAGGGCCCCGTCCGTCTCCAAAACCAGCAATGAAGGATGGAGTGCTCCTAATGTCCAGGTACTCTGCCCTCCTCCTCCACACACACACACACTTCCCTCTGACTCTCACTGTTTCTCCCTTCCTCTTCCTCTTTTTTTTTTTTTTTTTTACAAAGTCGTTTATTGTACAATGTCATCTGTTTGGGGGAGGGGCGCCAAAGGACTAACACATACACAGCTAAGTAGAGAAATATGCCAAGCTTTTTCTTTTTAAATCAGACATTTATAAACAAGAAAGCATACATTAATTACATAAAGATAGTTTTTGATAGTAGAGTAAGTCATCCTGTTGTCATTTTAAAGACCCTTTGATTACTTTGGGCTCACCTGACTAACCTAGGGGAATCTCCCCAGTTTAAGGTCAGCTAATTAGCAACTTACTTCTGCTTGCAACGTTTTATCCACTTTGTTGCATTGCAAAACGTATTCATAGGTTTCAAGGATTAAGGCATAAACATCATTGGGGGCGTTTTTTTTTCCTACCACACTTGAGAAAACAAAGTGCTGCCTATCCTGACTTTGGAAATACGGCTGGACAAGTAGGTTCAGGGAAATGTTACAGACAAAAATACAGCTGGATTTATTTCAGCATTATACTTGCCAAAGTGTGCCGTAAGAGAAAGTTACAAAACATTAAATCTATGCACTGAATACTAGCAAAATTTGGTGGCCTCATAGCTTTCTAAAAAAATATTGAAAACTCCTGGCAAAGAGATGGATATCAAAAGGGAAGAATAGTCCTTTGTCAAGGGTAAACAGATAATTACTTGTATATGTAGGTATGCATCTACTTACCTATCATATATATTAATAACACATCAAGTAATTAAAGTAAAAACTTTAATAAAATATAGGTTGAAGTAATTATGGGAAACAACAGGAACATAAAAAAATTCAGACATTTTTTGATAATCCTAAAGAAGGGTGTACAAATTGACAGACATAAACATAAAATCCTTTCACTAGGTCTAAAAAAGAAACCTAACAACCCTTCACATGAAGAACAAAGACATATTAGTATCCAGTCATTGTTGAGGATCTTCTATTTTTCCAGGATATTTTATAGAAGATAGATCTCAACCTCATTTCCATTTTTTGGTGTGTGTGTGTGGGGGGGGGTGGGTAAAGGTTGGAAGTATAGAGAGAAAAGCTGAAAATATTACAGAATTTTATTTTAATCAAGATAAATTCTAAGCTTTAGGTTGATTTCTGTCATCATGGAGGATTCATCCTTTACTCTCTTTGGAATCATTCAAGAAATTTGCACGGTGGTGGCGGGAACCAACGGGAGGTCCTGGAACGGAGTCCAGAAGGTTGGGCATCTTTGTTGTTTGTCCTTCTGTCACTGCTGCTGCTGGAAAATGTTCCTCCAGCACCAGCTCAAAGGTGTTTCTGGAGCCTCTGTTCCATGGTGTGTAGGCTCAGCATCAGGAATGCTCACTGCTGCCCTAAGCCTAGGGACCCTGGCCCTTGCGCCCTTAGCCTTACCCACTGAGGATCCCTCCTGGACCCTAGAGACGATGAACCCTGCAATCTGTCTCTAACGGAAACCTCCTTCTCCCTAATCGGGGGTATTGGGAGCAGTTTGTTCCCATACAAATACCAACTCTAACAACATTCATTTTCAAAAATATGTTTAAAGTTGGGACATGGACACAAGGTATGATGTCATCTCCAAATCCAACCCCTCCCAAATCCATCCTTCCTGCCAAACTCCCTAACAGTCCATATCTTAAAAAGAATCAGAAGAAGTTTTTGTCTTTGTCTCTCCAGGAGCATCTTCCTGCAAGACATCAACTACAAGCATTTCCATGCATCCTAGATCGCAAAGGTACCCACCAACTTTAAAAGTGGCAGCAAGTTTGCAGATTCCAAATTACATAATTTTATATACTGATTGAGGCAGACTTGGTTCCTATCACAGGTTTATTAAATTACTGAGAAGGAAAATGTAGGCTATGATGGACATTCTAGATTTTTTCACCAGGGGGTGGAAAGGATTCAAAGGATGTTATGTAAAGAGCTGACCACTGGCTAGCACAGAAAGATTAAAAAAGTATTAACTTGAAACTACAAAATAATTTTATCAATTCAATTTATTAAGGGTTGTATTTTGTTTCAATACTAACAACAGCTAGAGACTTCTGTTCCCTATACTTGTGATGAGAATCAACAGTGTTCCTTTCATCAGAAGCTCTTTTTCATATTAACTGACATGTAACACCCTTGTCCAAGGTGTTGGCACCTGGAAAGCAGGAGGTTGGGAGTGTGAAACTGGTTTCCCCTACAAAGATGATTAGAATATATATAACATTATGTGTCACATTTTTGCTGTTACAAATTTGAATTATTAAAGACACTAAGAAAATATGGGAGATGTTAACTTAGAAGGTAAAAATCAAATGGGACATGGTAATGTCTACCACGTGGAATAGGAAAGATAATTCTGTGTTTCCAATGTGGGGTCTACATATATAAGTTATTGGCATTTTGTTTATGTCTACAAGGCTAGAGTGTATTTTGGAAGAATTGTAACAAGGAAGTCCTGTTAGGGCAGTGGATTATAGTCACTGTAGAATTTTAAAATCACATGGGAACTTTGAAAATACAAGACACTGTGTTCCACCCTAGCTCAATTAACTCCAGGTTTCTTGACGTGGGGCTCTAAGGACCATTGCCACCACGCCAGGCTGGACTGGGCACAGCATTCATTCAGGAACAAACCAATGAAATCCCCACTCTTCATAAGATCTCAACAAAGAGTTGGAGGTCAGCAAAAAAGGAGAACTGTTAAGAGATGGATATATTGAACAATTCTTATTTTATTTATTTTTTAAATTTTTATTGTTATGTTAATCACCATACATTACATCATTTGTTTTGGATGTAGTGTTCCATGATTCATTGTTTGTGCATAACACCCAGGGCTCCACGCAGAATGTGCCCCCTTTAATACCCATCACCAGGCTAACTCATCCCCCCACGCCTTCCCCTCTAGAACCCTCAGTTTGTTTCTCAGAGTCCGTCGTCTCTCATGGTTCGTCTCCCCCTCTGACTTACTCCCCTTCATTCTTCCCCTCCTGCTATCTTCTTCTTTTTCTTTTTTCTTAACATATATTGCATTATTTGTTTCAGAAGTACAGATCTGTGATTCAACAGTCTTGCACAATTCACAGCGCTCACCATAGCACATACCCTCCCCAATGTCTATCACCCAGCCACCCCGTCCCACCCCTGCACCACTCCAGCAACACTCCGTTTGTTTCCTGAGATTAAGAATTCCTCATATCAGCGAGGTCATATGATACATGTCTTTCTCTGATTGACTTATTTCACTCAGCATAACACCCTCCAGTTCCATCCACGTCGTTGCAAATGGCAAGATCTCATTCCTTTTGATGGCTGCATAATATGCCATTGTGTATATATACCACATCTTCTTTATCCATACCTCTGTCGATGGACATCTTGACTCTATCCACAGTTTGGCTATTGTGGACATTGCTGCTATAAACACTGAGGTGCACGTACCCCTTCGGATCCCTACATTTGTATCTTTTTGGTAAATACCAGTAGTGCAATTGCTGAAACGTATGGTAGCTCTTTTTTCAACTGTCTGAGAACCTCCATACTGTTTTCCAGAGTGGCTTGCACCAGCTTGCATTCCCACCAACAGTGTAGGAGGGTTCCCCTTTCTCCGCATCCCCGCCAACATCTGTCGTTTCCTGACTTGTTAATTTTCGCCATTCTGACTGGGGTGAGGTGGTATCTCATTGAGTTTTGATATGGATTTCCCTGATGATGAGCGATGTGGAGCACTTTTTCATCTGTCTGTTGGCCATTTGGATGTCTTCTTTGGAAAAAAGTCTGTTCATGTCTTCTGCCCATTTCTTGATTGGATTATTTGTTCTTTGGGTGTTGAGTTTGATAAGTTCTTTATAGATTTTGGATACTAGCCCTTTATCTGATAGGTCATTTGCAAATATCTTCTCCCATTCTGTCGGTTGTCTTTTGGTTTTGTGGACTGTTTCTTTTGCTGTGCAGAAGCTTTTTATCTTGATGGAATCCCAATAGTTCATTTTTGCCCTTGCTTCCCTTGCCTTTGGCGATGTTTCTAGGAAGAAGTTGCTGCAGCTGAGGTCGAAAAGGTTGCTGCCTGGGTTCTCCTTTAGGATTTTGATGGACTCCTGTCTCACATTTAGGTCTTTCAACCATTTGGAGTCTATTTTCATGTGTGGTGTAAGGAAATGGTCCAGTTTCATTCTTCTGCATGTGGCTGTCCAATTTTCCCAACACCATTTGTTGAAGAGACTGTCTTTTTTCCATTGGATATTCTTTCCTGTTTTGTCAAAGATGAGTTGACCATAGAGTTGAGGGTCCATTTCAGGGCTCTCGATTCTGTTCCATTGATCTATGTGTCTGTTTTTGTGCCAGTACCATACTGTCTTGATGATGACAGCTGTGTAATAGAGCTGGAAGTCCGGAATTGTGATGCCGCCAGCTTTGCTTTTCTTTTTCAACATTCCTCTGGCTATTCGGGGTCTCTTCTGGTTCCATACAAATTTTAGGATTATTTGTTCCATTTCTTTGAAAAAAGTGGATGGTATTTTGATGGGGATTGCATTGAATGTCTAGATTGCTCTAGGTAGCGTTGACATCTTCACAATGTTTGTTCTTCCAATCCATGAGCATGGAACGTTTTTCCATTTCTTTGTGTCTTCGTCAATTTCTTTCATGAGTATTTTATAGTTTTCTGAGTACAGATCCTTTGCCTCTTTGGTTAGATTTATTCCTAGGTATCTTATGGTTTTTGGTGCAATTGTAAATGGGATCGACTCCTTGATTTGCCTCTCTTCTGTCTTGTTGTTGGTGTATAGGAATGCCACTGATTTCTGTGCATTGATTTTATATACGGCTACTTGACTGAATTCCTGTATGAGTTCTGGCAGTTTTGGGGTGGAGTCTTTTGGGTTTTACACATAAAGAATCATATCATCTGCAAAGAGTGAGAGTTTGACTTCCTCTTTGCCGATTTGGATGCCTTTGATTTCTTTTTGTTGTCTGATTGCTGTGGCTAGGGCTTCTAATACTATGTTGAATAGCAGTGGTGATAGTGGACATCCCTGCTGCGTTCCTGACCTCAGGGGAAAAGCTCTCAGCTTTTCCCCATTGAGAATGATATTCGCTGTAGGTTTTTCATAGATGGCTTTTATGCTATCGAGGTATGTACCCTCTATCCCTATACTCTGAAGAGTTTGGATGAAGAAAGGATGCTGTACTTTGTCAAATGCTTTTTCTAGATCTGTGGAGAGGATCATATGATTCTTGTTCTTATTTTTGTTAATGTATTGTATCACGTAGATTGATTTGCGGATGTTGAACCAACCTTGCAGCCCAAGGATAAATCCCACTTGGTCCTGGTGAATAATCCTTTTGATGTACTGTTGGATCCTATTGGCTAGGATTTGGTGAGAATTTTTGCATCCATGTTCATCAAGGATGTTGGTCTGTAATTCTCCTTTTTGATGGGGTCTTTGTCTGGTTTTGGGATCAAGGTAATGCTGGCCTCATAAAACGACTTTGGAAGTTTTCCTTCCATTTCTATTTTTTGGAACAGTTTCAGGAGAATAGGTATTAATTGTTCTTGAAATGTGTGGTAGAATTCCCCTGGGAAGCCATCTGGCCCTGGGCTTTTGTTTGTTGGGAGATTTTTGATGACTGCTTCAATTTCCTTAGTGGTTATAAGTCTATTCAGGTTTTCTATTTCTTCCTGGTTCATTTTTGGTAGTTGATACATCTCTAGGAATGCACCCATTTCTTCCAGGTTATCTAATTTGCTGGCATAGAGTTGCTCATAATATGTTCTTATAATTGTTTGCATTTCTTTGGTGTTGGTTGTGATCTCTCCTCTTTCATTCATGATTCTGTTGATTTGGGTCATTTCTCTTTTCTTTTTGATAAGTCTGGCCAGAGGTTTATCAATCTTGTTAATTCTTTCAAAGAACCAGCTCCTAGTTTCGTTGATCTGTTCTACTGTTCTTTTGGTTTCTATTTCCTTGGTTTCTGCTCTGATCGTTATTATTTCTCTTCTTCTGGTGGGTTTAGGCTTTATTTGCTGTTCTTTCTCCAGCTCCTTTAGGTGTAGGGTTAGGGGGTGTATTTGAGACCTTCCTTGTTTCTTGAGAAAGGCCTGTATTGCTATATACTTTTCTCTCAGGACTGCCTTTGCTGTATCCCAAAGATTTTGAACAGTTGTGTTTTCATTTTCATTGGTTTCCATGATTTTTTAAAATTCTTCTTTAATTTCCTGGTTGACCCATTCTTCTTTAGTAGGAGGCTTTTAGCCTCCATGTATTTGAGTTCTGTCTGACTTTCCTCTTGTGATTGAGTTCTAGTTTGAAAGCATTGTGGTCTGAAAATATGCTTGGAATGATCCCAATCTTTTGTTACCGGTTGAGACTTGATTTGTGACCTAGGATGTGATCAATTCTGGAGACTGTTCCATGGACACTAGAGAAGAATGTGTATTCCGTTGCTTTGGGATGGAATGTTCTGAATATGTCTGTGAAGTCCATTTGATCCAGTGTGTCATTTAAAGTCTTTATTGCCTTGTTGATCTTTTGCTTAGATGATCTGTCCATTTCAGTCAGGGGGTGTTTAAGTCTCCCACTATTATTGTATGGTATCAATGTGTTTCTTTGCTTCTTTTCTTAATTGCCTTATATAATTGGCTGCTCCCATATTAGGGGCATAGATATTTACAATTGTTAGATCTTCTTGTTGGATAGACCCTTTAAGTAGTATATAGTGTCCTTCTTCATCTCTTATTACAGTCTTTGTTTTAAAATCTAATCTAATTTTTCTGATAGAAGGATTGCCACCCCAGCTTTCTTTTGGTGTCCATTAGCATGGTAAATGGTTTTCCACCCCTTCACTTTCAATCTGGAGGTGTATTTCGGTCTAAAATGAGTCTCTTGCAGACAGCATTTGGGTAGGTCTTGTTTTGAATCCAATCTGATAGCCTGTGTCTTTTGATTAGGGCATTGAGCCCTTTTACATTCAGGGTAACTATTGAAAGGTATGAATTTAGTGCCATTGTACTGCCTGCAAGGTGACTGTTACTGTATATTGTCTGTGTTCCTTTCTGATCTTTGCTGCTTTTAGGCTCTCTCTTTGCTTAGAAGACCCCTTTCAATATTTCTTGGAGGGCTGGTTTCATGTTTGCAAATTCCTTTACTTTTTGTTTGTTCTGGAAGCTTTTTATCTCTCCTTCCATTTTCAATGAGAGCCTCGCTGGATATAGTATTCTTGGCTGCATGTTTTTCTCGTTTAGTGCTCTGAAGATATCATGCCAGTCCTTTCTGCCTGCCAGGTCTCTGTGGATAGGTCTGTTGCCAATCTAATGTTTCTACCATCGTAGGTTACATATCTCTTCTCCCGAGCTTCTTTCAGGATTTTCTCTTTTTCTCTGAGACTCGTAAGTTTTACTATTAGATGTCAG
Organism: Eumetopias jubatus; assembly: GCF_037043125.1. Classification (NCBI taxonomy): domain Eukaryota; kingdom Metazoa; phylum Chordata; class Mammalia; order Carnivora; family Otariidae; genus Eumetopias; species Eumetopias jubatus. The sequence goes on from NW_028274815.1 coordinate 3,316,809, forward strand.
GTTGTTGACCTATTTTCATTGATATGAGAGGGGTTCTCTGTGCCTCCTGGATTTGGATGCCTGTTTCCTTCCCCACATTAGGGAAGTTCTCTGCTATAATTTGCTCCAATATACCTTCTGCCCCTCTCTCTCTTTCTTCTTCTTTCGGGGTCCCAATTATTCTAATGTTGTTTCGTCCTATCGTATCGCTTATCTCTCGAATTCTGCCCTCGTTATCCTGTAGTTGTTTCCCTCTCTTTTTCTCAGCCTCTTTATTTTCCATCATTTGGTCTTCTATATCGCTCGTTTTCTCTTCTGCCTCATTTATCCTAGCAGTTAGTGCCCCCATATTTGAGTGCACCTCATTAACAGTTTTTTGATTTTGACTTGGTTAGATTTTAGTTCTTTTATTTCTCCAGAAAGGGTTCTCTAATAACTTCCACGCTTTTTTCAAGCCCAGCTAGTATCTTTAAAGTCATGATTCTGAACTCTAGGTCCAACATCGTACCAATGTCTGTATTGAGTAGGTCCCTGGCAGATGGTACTACCTCTTGTTCTTTTTGCTGAGGTGATTTTTTCGTCTTGTCATTTTGTCCAGAGGAGAATAGATGAATGAGAGTACAAAATGCTAACAGGTTAACAACGTCCCCAGCAAACATACTCTATACAAATCAAAAAGACCTGAAACCAGGGGAAAAGAAAGGGAAAGAAAGAAAAACGAAAAAGAAAAAAATAAAAAGAAAATGATAAAAACAAAAACAGAACAATACAAAAAAAAAAAAAAAAACACCAGAATATGATCACATATGATCAGGCTAGTGCATACATCAGTGCCACACACTAGATTTTGGGCATATTTTGGTCTGTTAATAAAAAGTGCTTCCTAAAATTTTAAAGGAAGAAAGACTTATATATGTACAAAATAAGGGTTGATACAATGAAGGGATGGAAGATGACTGTAAAGATGAAAATTATAAAATATTTTATAGAAGGGATTGATAAGATAAAAAGTTGTTTGAAAAAAAAAGAAGATTGAAAAAAAAAAACAAAAAAAGGGAGAGAATGTGATCAGGCAGGAGACTAGAACAAAGCCATACACTAGTGATTAAGGTATATTTTGATCTGTTAGAAGAAACTGTATCTCAAAATTTTTAAGAGAGAACAACTCATATATATATGCCAAAAATAAGGGTAACTACTATGAAGGGATAAAATATGACTCTAAAAATGAAAGATAAAAAATGTTTTTTTAAAAAAAGGGATTGATAAGATGTTGGTTGAAAAAGGGAAAAAGAAAAATTAAAAAAAAGTTAAAAAAATTAACTTTGAAAAACTAATGAATCATGGTAAAAAAAAGCCATGAATTCTATGTGCAGTATTCCCCTAGCGCTGGAGTTCTCCCGTTCTCCTTGATCGGTAAACTTGGTCTTGGCTGGCTGGCTGTTCGTGCTGATCTTCTGGGGGAGGGGCCTGTTGCCGTGGTTCCCAAATGTCTTTGCCGGAGGCGGAATTGCCCCGCCCTTGTCGGTCCGGGCTAAGCAAGCTGCTCGGGTTTGCTCTCAGGAGCTTTTGTTCCCTGCAAGCTCTCGGTACAGCTTTGGAGGACCAGGGTGAGAATGGTGGCCTCCCAGTCTCCGCCCGGAGGAGCTGAGAACTCGGGGCCCCGCTCCTCAGTGCACCCCCGGAGATAAGCAGTCACTCCGGTCTCCCCGGTCTCCGGCCGCACTCCGTGCTCACCCGGCCTGTGACCGAGCGTTTCTATCTCTGGCACCCGACCCCGTGTGGAGTCTCCAAACCCAGCAGATCCCTGCGGTGCGCTCCCGCGCCGCTCCTCCCGGGGGAGGAAGGGGAGTCTCCCCGGATCTGCCGCTTGTGGGGTCCCTGCTGGAGGAGCAGTGGCCCGACTGGGCCGCGGATCACAGTTTATGGCCGCCCCGAGCTGAGAGCCCGGGCCTCGGCTCCGTCTCTGCAGCCGGCTTCCCCGCTCCGATCCCTGGAAGCTCTGCCGCACTCAGGCACCCCCGGTCTTTCTGTGACCCCGAGGGTCCTGAGACCACACTGTCCCGCGAGGGTACCACCCCCCGCTTAGCCACTGGAGCGACGTCCCTCCGCGGAGCCGGCTTCTCAAAGGTCCGATTTTGTGCTCCGCGGCTCTAGCACTTGCCAGAAGCGGCCGACGGAGGCCCCCTCCCCCGCCGTCTGTCCTCCCGAATATCGCCTCGGATTCACTTCTCCGCACGTGCTACCTTCCAGTAAGTGGTTGTTTTTCTGTTCAGAGTTGTTACTATTCTTTTCTTCGGTCTCCTGTTGAGTTCGTAGGTGTTCAGAATGGTTGGATCCCTATTCAGCTGAATTCCTGAGACCAGACGAAATCCAGGTCTCCTAGTCCTCCGCCGTCTTGCTCTGCCCCCTGAACAATTCTTATTTTAAATGCAGAAGACAAGGTAATGGATTGGTGGTTTAGTAGAGTAGGAAGACATCAGGAAAATTTCTCATCAGGAAGGCAAGTCACAGTGAAACCATTGACCTTAACATGAGCCAGATGAATCACGGGAGCTGAGAACCTGTTCTTATTGGATGATGTCCACAGTATTAGAGGAGAAAGGGGAGTTTTGATGCTACCAGTACTCAAAAGTCTTCTGCAGGGAAAGATAGATTCCCCTCATTAGAACTGATCAAGGAACAGCCAAACCACCACCTTGTAGGTGTGTTTTAGGGGAGACTAAGTTATTAAATTTTATCTCATCAGTTAAAGATTATCAGAGATCAGTATAAAGCCTACACTGAGATCCAAATTCCCAGGATTCCAAGCCTTGTTTGAAAACCCTATTTTAGGAACAACCCATATGGAAGGTGCTTCTGCTGTAGGAATCCTGCCACCAGGGTCCTAGACCTCACCATCTTGATATTCTCTGAATCCCTGGACATTCTGTGCACACACCCATGAGTCATGCTCCTTGCTCTGTTTATGTCTCTTTTCTTTTGCTGAGATCAATTTTATCCATGTCTCTTAAGATGATGATTAACTTTTGCATGTATTTAGGTTCTTCTAGACTACTCATTCTGGGCTCACTGCTCATAAAACAATTCTCTTTAAATTCCATAAATTGAGTGTTTAGACAACAAGAACATGAAGTATCAGAAAGGGAGAAGGTAATTTGTGTCAAGCTAAAACAAAAAATAAAACAACAAAGAAATACAAATTAAAACACAAAACTTACCCCGAGGTACCATTTGTTTCTATCCATTCTTGACAATAACATTCTATTCATGCATAATTAATGGAGGAAGATATAAAAATGGATCCTCTCTTTATTCAAATAAACTCTCCTGACTGCTTTTGGAACCATAGAGCACTAATTCACATCAGATGTCAGCTGAGACAGGCAGAATGAACAACACTATGCACATGAAAGTCAGGCAAGTAGGTCCACAGTCTGGGACATCAGAAAGGCTCGGTCACAAGGATTTCTTGTCGCAGGTAATTTCTTGTCACAACTGGGCTATTTCACAGAGTGAAAAATTTGGACAGCTGAGGTAACCTCAGCTGGCCCAGGGAAACAAACCCTCATTATGAGGTTACTCATGAGCAGGAAACACAAAGGACTCTGCCTCCATCCCCAGCAGTCACTTCGGAGTCTGTCCCTTGCTCTCTGGTCTCCAGGGGAAGCTGAGGCTCAAGGGAGCCACACACAGAGAGGGGAGTGCTGGTGCCTCCAATTCCATCTAGGCAACTCACCAAAAATACTGGCCACTCTCAGAGATCGTTTAATGGCTTTATGGAAGTAAGAATTAAAAAGCAAAGTCTTGAGACTTGATTATTTATATGCCAGAAAGATGCTTCCTTTACTCAATTCTCATTTAAAGCATGTATCACACAATTCTGCTTTGTGAAAAATCAATATCTGAAACAACGAGAATGACACCTTTTTAGCAATGAACTTACTGTAGAAAACAATATATTTTTATATAATCAAAGTACAGCTTGAACAGTATGAGACACTGTCTGAGACATATGCTGTGTCTGATTCAGGGATTCCTATTTATTACTTAAAAGTAACTACAGACCATTCCCGACTTCAGACTGTTCAACTTAGATTTTTCAACTTCACCATGGTGCACAGCAATATATACATTCAGGGGAAAGTGTACTTGGTGAATTTGGATGTTTTCCTGAGATAACATTATGAGGGATGATCCTCTTCCATGATGCTGGGCAGCGGCTCGAGCTCCCGATACACTGACTATCACTCTGATTTCACCTCCAGTAGGGCATTCAGTTGCTTACAAGAGACACTTGATCCAATTATAAAACAGGCTTGTGTTAGATGCTTCTGCCAACTCTATGCTGATGTCGGTGTTCTGAGCACATTTAAGGTAGGCTAGGCTACAATGTCTGGTACATTGGATGGATCAGGTATATTTTCAACCTAACGATATTTTTAATTGTGATGGGTTTATCGGGATGTAAACTCATCATAAGTTTAAGAAGATGTGTACACTTGTGAGTTTTTTGTAATTGCGTTTTTATGAGCACACACATTTTTAATTTTACCTCTTAATTTTTTTCACTTCATTGGGTAACATTTTACTTAACTGGATCACTGGAAGTAACCTTCAGCCTCTGGTCTGGCTGAAATGACATAAGCTGGAGTTTAATGCGAGTTTTCCAGTTCATTCCATATTGATGGCTCCAGTTATATAGAATGAACTGAAAAAATGGCAGAATCATCTTCAAGTCATTTCTTGTGCTATTTTAGCTCTGGCCAGATTGGATCCAGGCTCAAATTGTTTCCAATATTGCCTTCTGAATTGGATTTCAATTTTCTGGTGTGTGTGACTACACCTGTGCTCACAGGATAGCATGTTTTTTCCTTCTTTCTGAAAACTGTCATAATTTAGTGTCTAAAAGGACTTTTCATGGACAGCATTCAGAAGTTCTTATCAATAGAATGAGCATATGTGGCTGCCTTAATGGAACTTTCAATGTTGGGGACACCTAATAGGGATGATTTAAAAACCAAAAACACTTCTTCTATTACTCTGTAGAGATTTTAGGCTTAAATTAACTTGGGATTAAAATAAAGTAAAAATTACTGAAATGCTACAGTTTGTAAGGAACCATTTCCAAGAATCAGGAATAGCCGTAGAAAAGGGGTGGCCCCTATAAGCCCAGAAGGTCTCCAAATGATGGGACTGCTTTCTTAGAATCTCCCCCGAATCACAATAATACCCTCATCTTAGTCTAGTGCCTCACTTCGTTCTGGAATCCTTCTAAGGGGACACAGAACCTTTCCCAGGGAAAACAACAATGAATTTTGTAGTGTAAATTCTTCAGGACAGGACAAGAAAAAGCATGTTCAGAGTAAGGAGTAAATGCCAATATGGTCATTCTTTGAGAGAAGTTATCGATGATCATGTAGAAGGAGACAGTCAGTTCCAGCTGAATTTACATACTTTTCCCATTTTGTGGAAGGGAGATGAGGACAGTGAGGGTGTGGACTCCAAGACACACAAACCAGAAAACCAATAAATCATAAAATAAAAGGTCATGGTCATTCTCAGAGACTTCCCTCTCAGTGTGAAACACCTAACAATGTGTGTTTTATTTTATTTTATTTTATTTTTTTTTGCTGGTTTAAGAGGTCAAAACTGAGTGAGATCAGACCACAGATGGTGCCACAGATGTCCAACATTAGCTTCCTCACCCAATGACCATGATGCCATTTTGAAATATAAACCTGAAAAATGCACATACAACTTACAAAGACAAGGGACCAAGAACTCTTTATAAACATCGGGGTCTGCTGATGTGTTCTTGCGGAATGATATGATGGCCTCCTTGGTTCGTTCCTCTGACTGTGGCTTTTCTACCACTTATAAGCTCTCTTCCGTCATGTGTGAGACCACTCCTACTTAAATGCATTGACAGTGGAAGAACATTTTGTATAGAGTTCATAGGCTTTGCTGCAGTACTGGTGATTATTGAATGCATGTGTGACGAGCTGTATAATTAAATGAATGAGGATGATTTTGTGAATTAAAAATTCAAGTTCTGTTCTGACATCAATACTCTAATTCCCGGGCTTTCCTTTCCTAGGACTACCCTATAGCTCCATCATTACTGTTCTCTGGATTTGGTGTCACCATGCTCAGGGTGCACATATGCAAAAGATAAAATGAAGATGCTATTTGAAAAAGAAGAGGATGAAGATGTTGAATATCAGTGAACTCTCTCAAGGAAAAGTGATTGATATACAGCAGATTTTCCTAGCCTAAAACCTGGAGATAAACGGGGTCACGTTGCTCTCCAGGCATGGTGATGGAATCAACTGTGCATAAAATATAATCAAAGTAGAAAATATGATTGCACTGGAAAATTCAGATTAAGGTGTGGACAGTTGTATATTCATGTCAAAGCAGATATTAACACAATCAATGTCAAGAGGACCTGTATTCAAATGAAAAGAAATGTTGAGATAAAATTATTTTCCAAATAAAAAGAATATTTTTTCTAAGATATTTCATATTAAAATTCATTTTTATTAAGTAAAAAGAAAACAAAAAATTGCTAAGGTCAGAGTTGGCTGCTTGAGACGAAATAAGCTTTTCTGTGTCCTAGAAATATCTTTTTCAATGAATACAGTCAAGAATCAGGATAGAGATAGAGTTGGGTGAACTGCTAAGTTTCAAAAATCCTATGGAATACTTTTATTTTAGTTGACATGATATAACCAACTGATATGTGTACACCAATGTGGTATGAATAAAATAAAAAATATTTTTTGGTGGGTAAAAGGTTGACAAATCTAAATGCTGATTGAGATAATGATAAAAACTCACATGTCTAATACCTCAGAATTTTAAGATCTTTTATATAAATATTTTAACATTTGGTTTTTACTACAATTCTCTTAAATACATACTATTTTCTTTATTTAAATTATATACATTTCTTATTCATGATCAAAGACTTAAGAGATATAAGTAAGCAAAACCATAATACATACCTTCATTTTCAGGTGAAGTAACTCAAAGTACACAACTTAGTCTGAAATGTTACAGTGTAGTAGATAGCAGAATTTAATTTCTAAATCAGTGCTCTTCCTTTGAGGAAAAATGTTAGAAGAGTTTTATTACTTTATTTTAACATTTATAAAGCTCCTTTGTCACTATTGGCTGCATTATAAGTCTTGGCTACTAAGCTGTTGCTTTTCCAAGGAAAAGTATGTTTTGTTCATCTCTATCATCTTTCTGCCTGTTGGAATGCGTGGTGCATATTAGACATTTCCTAAATCTAAGGTTAATTTGGTTATGCCATCTGCAGCGGCTTCAGCTAGCAGATGTGATTTCCATTGTCTTGGGCACATGGCTACACGTTTGTTAACTGACTGGGTCAGTTGTTTCACGATAGAAAGCAGACGGTTTCTGCTGAACCTGGAGGAACTTACCTGGAGGAAAAAACAATTATCTAAATGCCTAGATTCCTCCTGTGCCTGTCAACAGAGTTAGCTTCAGACAGCACTCTCAAAAGAGCAAAATATGTCTTTGGGATCCCTTCAAATTTTTCCATTCTTTGTCACCTTACTTTGTGAAAATCTGCTTTCAAAAGAAAAAAAAATAAAGGAATAAATATTTGTACATTATTCATATTGAATTCTACCTGAGAAGATTGGTTGCCTAGAATTCATGTCCACATTTGATTCTGAGAGGTCTTCACTTGCAACAGAGCTTGTCATTCCTTATGCGTCTGCCGGGAAAGCCACGAGAAATGCAGTATGGGTGAATGCCTACCACCTGTCAGCACTTTACACATACTATCTCAAAAATCCTCACAGGCAAGACTTGAAGTACTCATTAATATTCCCATTTTACAGATAAGAAATAAAAGTTTAGAAAGGTTAGATGCTTTGTCCAAGGTCCACACAGCTAGTAATCGATAAAACCCAGACAATAAATCAGATCGTCCTGTGGACTTTTATTGCCTCCAGGGACAGGCAAGTCCACTCACGCTAGAGTTCTGATATATTCATTTTCCTAACTTTGCTTCTATCTATTTTTACCCCTTGCAAGACAAAGTACTGTGTCAGCAAGATCAGATGAATTTCATAAGCGAGTCTTAGATTTTCTTTAATAGTTATGTTGTAGCCTCAATATAACTTTTCAATACTCCTTCCTGCAAAGGAGTCATCCAACTAAAACCCACAAGCCAAATCTGGTGTGTCACCTATTGCTGTTGTAAATAAAGGTTTATTGGAACACCACCACACTCATTCATTTACAATTTGTCTAAGGCTACTTTCATGCTACAACAAGAGCACTGCGCAGTTGGAACAGTTGCCACGTGGTCCACACAGCCTACAGTATTTCTATCTGGCCCTTACAGAAGAAGTTTGCTGCAGCTCTAGATGGAGAAGCAAGTCTTCCTCATGCCCCGTGGGCTAACTGAAGGTCATTTCCACTTCATGCTGTTTCCTGCTTGCCTCCTGAATTCCGTTGACTTTGCAAACTAATCTGCAAACTCTTTATTAATATAACAAAGATCAATGGGTGCCATTTAGGTGTTGGTTTCACATCATCATGTTACCATCCATATAAAGGACTGTGCACTGGGGCACAGTTAAGTGAGTATATATGTTTCGCTGTGAGTCAGAGAAGACATAGCAAAAATAGGTCAGTTGGATTTGGTCATTAAAGATGAATAGGGTTCCCCAGGGAAAATGGAACAGAGGATAGACATCCTTGGAAAAGAGAAGATAGAAAGAGGAGTGAACAAGTCAAATATGAAAAGGGGTGGCATGTAGTTCATTGGCTCATGGGCATAGAGGTTGGGGTTTTAGGGAGCAGTGATGTGTCTCAAGCAAGAAGTGCTGTGATGTTCTGTGTGGGACTCAGGGAAGGTGGCTCAACAGTCTGAAGGCTGCATTAATGATTTGTGTACCACAAACCCCCCTCCCAGTCTGTGCACAGTGAATTTGTTTAATAGCCTCTTAGATGACCTTATTGTTATTAAAAATGTCTATGTTACTTCCATCTGTGAGTGCATGTGAAGGACATAAACAGCCTTGATTGAGACCCAGCACTTTTGGTACTCTCAAGTATATCTCAAAACTCTAAATCTCTATGAAATAAGTGACAGAGTAGAATGTTTGCATACATGTAAATTCCCTATTTTTCCTTTAACTGTAAGATGGTATAGTAGAAGTCATGTGTGACCAAGAGATATTAAAAAACAAGGACATCTTATTTAATAAAATATTTTCAAAAGAACTTTAATTGGAAAAATGCATAGACTAATTCCTAAATCCTTGGCTAGGGAGCTAAGGTATTAAATAAATGCAAGATGTTACTATGAATGTAATTCACTGAGCCATCACCTTTTTGAGACAGAAGCAAAGATAAACAGAACAGTTTTTCTTTCAGATGAAATGCCAACTAAACCTAGGGTGTAGTATTATGCTTAAAATAACCTTCATTTTTGGTGCACACACTCTTTAGGGTCAAAATCATTTAAAATGTGTTCTGACAGTTGGACCACTGTTCACCATTAAGACCAAATCTTAGCATGTCCACATGATGGCTACTAAGTCACTGTTGCAAATCATAGTGGTTACTACAATAAGCAGATTTGTGGAAGGACTTGCGTGGTCCCACACTGCCTCTGACCCTAACAACCGTCCACCTAACAGAAGAAAAGGCACTTTCAATGCCGTGAACAGCTGACTCAGTTATTCACCATTAGAGTGAGCACAAGTTTAAATACACATGGTTACTTAGGGCTTGGAGTTGTCATAAGCTTGAGAGATCAGTGAGAAACTCTTGGTGGTGGTATCACCATGTGATTCATTAAAAAAACTCAAATTTTTGAAACATGTTTTATAGATATGTATATATGTGCTGTTGCAACACACACACACACACACACACACACACACACACACACACACACACACGTTGTTGGTGCTATTGTTTGCTACTGGTTTGGGTCTCTCTTCATCAGAAATTGGATGTCAGCAGTTAGGGACCCAGTTTACCACCATAGCTCCAGAGCCAAGAGTGTGTGCTCAATAAATATTGGTTGAATAAATAAATAAATAAGCAAAGTAAGTAACAATTAGTAGAGGGATTCCCTATTTGGCAATGTGATTGCTTATAAATTTCTCCTAAAATCTGATTTATCAGTACAATTATAATGGCTAAATTTATTAAGTGAAAAACAAAAATCTATTTTGATGCATATCTTTTCTCCAAGGCAAGCAACATATAAATAAACAATAAAACAGAACAAAACCCTGAACATGGTTAGAAATATGTTATGTCGGCAAACCCACAAATGGCATCCAGTGTGTACTTCATTCAAATTTGTAACATCTGTATATAATGAAACCTGAATCCCCTCCATCCGACTAAACTCCACAGACTCTTGCCAATGCCCCAAGGAAATTTTTGTACCATGAATACATACTTACAAGGCTATTTCTTTTTCAACTAGATTTGTAAATCTACTAACTTCTCCAGATAGCAAAGCTAATGTGCTAAGAGGAGAATTGAGGCAGAAAGTTGATTTGTGGTGTTTATAACACCAGGAGATACCCTCTGTCTTATTTTGCCTTATGGGTGCTTAGTGTCCAACAAATACTGTCTTTACAATTTCTTAACAGAAAATATCCCATTAGTTTATTTTGAACCATTCTACTCAAATTCCCAGGGATCCAGACTTTGGGGATAGAGCCTGGATCATATTTTGGGGATTTTCACTGCAACAGCAGTGTGCATTTCTATAGTTTTAACCTAAGTGGCTTACAGTCATGCTTACAGGCACTTAGCACCCCTCCCTCATGAGAACTTCAATTCCAGCTTTAAAAGGGAGCACCAGGAGGTGCATGAGGATGCATGACTCTGGGTCAAACACATGGCATCTCATGGATGAGTCCTCATGAGCGGACTCCTTCCCCCAAATCATCATCTGACAGACCTCAGCATCTTCAAGGCCAAACATGGCTTTTGGCTCCTTGAGGTCTTTCTTTCCTTAAGATTTTCACCATTTCCTTTTCATGAAGTGCTTACCATGAAGTAGAAACAGGGTATCCTGTGGGAATGACCTCTGGTGTTTTGGATGGGAATGGCAGAATGGCTGAAAATTTGGCTGCCTCTGTTGGCAAAAAAAAAAAAAAAAAAAAAAAAGGCAACATTTTTCTCCTCCCTAATTCAGAAAGGAGATGTTTTACATTTATCCCACACCAAAATTTATATGTAACCCTTCCTCATATTTGGGCACCAATGCAGAATAGGCTACCTGGGATGTTGCATGATATCTGAGTTGTCCTTTTTCTTTTCATGTAGGAAGAGGTTACTTCAGTCAGTGATTTTGGAATTTATCATCACCTAGGTATTATGGATCTGAAATTCATTGTGTGCATTCTCTCTGTTTAGGAAATTATGTGCTAAATAAATGAATAGGTAACACTTATTTTTTTGGATGCAACTAATAGAAATGAATTCTCCCTTAACTAGCAAAGAAAAATAAGATAACAAAACAGAATTACTGGAAGACTGTGAAAGAGGTTACAGAAGTGAAGGAAATGCAGAACATAGGGAGTATGGAGTCCAGGATAATCCAGGGATCTGGTTGGTAGAAAATAATAGACAGACTCATTGGATTCCTTCTCCAGGACCATTTAACTTTACATATTTGTCTGTTATCACTATTCCCATGCCCCAGTCTCCCATGTCCCAGTACTATTTGATTTAGTGCTCAAGAGTCATACTATTTCCTCGACCAGGGCTGGCATTAGTAAACTCAACTTCCAGGGGTCACCAAAATCCTTGCAAAGGAGCATGGCTAGTTTCCCAGAGAGTGAACCAAGGGCTCTTACCAAAAGAAGGAAGGAGGGATACTGGGAAGACCCAAGCAGATTGATGTCCTCTAGAGAAGTTAGGAGGAAGCAAAAGCTTCAATGTATGAGTAAGCCGTTTCAATCTACCTGGTGTCAGTCATTCCATTAGGTTCTATTACTTCTTATGTCAGTGAATTGCATTCAGGGGCTCTTAGAAAGTTTGTTGTCAGGTTAAGTAAATATTATCAGGTAGCCTATATCTAATATAACTCCAAAGAAGGAAAAACCAACCATATATACTAATTTCAAAGTACCTTTGGGCAAAATATATTTGTTTTGATGAAGCTGAGGCAGCATAGGATTTTTTGGTATCATAGAGTGAACTTGTAATACCAATTATTGCAAAGCACTCTAGACCCGGAGAAAGATAGAACTGGATCTGTAATTGAGATGTTGTCTTGAAAATACAGCTGTGAAATAAAGATGTGTAGGCAGATGAGTTTCTGAATGTCTTTATTAGTTCATGTGTGCAGCGTACAGTAACAGGTTTATTTCAGGATTGTCAGTGAAGAGTCACATCCAGCTGGAATGGAATCCTGGCTCAGATATGTTACATTTATATGAACTTGGACAAGGAGCCACACTGGCTCGAACGTGGCAGAGGGCAAGGGCTGGGGAGAGACCAGAGGGTAGGAGGTGAGGAGATGAGGAAAGTTCCTGTTCTTGTACAAAGTCCAAGCTAGAAGATGCATATAATTAATTCCATGAAAGACCCATGTATTATAGATAAGACAACTGAGGACCAGAGAGGGGAGGTCTTCAAGATCACACAAAATGTTGGGGTGCACCACATGCTGAATGATTGTTTTCCCCCAAATTCATATATTGAAATCCTAACCCCCAATGTGATGGTATTAGGAGATGGGAAATTTGAGAGGTGATTAGGTCATGGGGGTGGGGCCCTTATGAAGGGGGATTGGTGCCCTTGTAACAAAGACCCCACAGAATTGTTTTTTAAAAAATTTTATTGTTATGTTAATCACCATACATTACATCATTAGTTTTTGATGTAGTGTTCCATGATTCATTGTTTGTGCATAACACCCAGTGCTCCACGCAGAATGTGCCCTCTTTAATACCCATCACCAGGCTAACCCATCCTCCCACCCCCCTCCCCTCTAGAACCCTCAGTTTGTTTTTCAGAGTCCATCGTCTCTCAAGGTTCGTCTCCCCCGCCGACCTACTCCCCTTCTTTCTTCCCCTCCTGCTATTTCTTCTTCTTTTTTTTTCTTAACATATATTGCATTATTTGTTTCAGAAGTACAGATCTGCGATTCAACAGTCTTGCACAATTCACAGCGCTCACCATAGCACATACCCTCCCCAATGTCTATCACCCAGCCACCCCGTCCCTCCCACACCCCACCACTCCAGCAACACTCAGTTTGTTTCCTGACATTAAGAATTCCTCATATCAGTGAGGTCATATGATACATGTCTTTCTCAGATTGATTTATTTCACTGAGCATAACACCCTCCCGTTCCATCCACGTCGTTGCAAATGGTAAGATCTCATTCGTTTTGATGGCTGCATAATATTCCATTGTGTATATATACCACTTGTACTTATCCATTCATCTGTCGATGGACATCTTGGCTCTTTCCACAGTTTGGCTATTGTGGACATTGCTGCTATAAACATTGGGGTGCATGTACCCCTTCGGATCACTACATTTGTATCTTTGTGGTAAATACCCAGGAGTGCAATTGCTGGATCGTATGGAAGCTCTGTTTTCAACTGTTGGAGGAACCTCCATACTGTTTTCCAGAGTGGTTGCCCCAGCTTGCCTTCCCACCAACAGTGTAGGAGGGTTCCCCTTTCTCTGCATCTGCGCCAACATCTGTCATTTCCTGACTTATTAATTTTCACCATTCTGACTGGGTGAGGTGTTACCTCATTGAGGTTTTGATTTGGATTTCCCTGAAGCTGAGTGATGTTGAGCATTTTTTCATGTGTCTCTTGGCCATTTGGATGTCTTCTTTGGAAAAATGTCAGTTCATGTCTTCTGCCCATTTCTTGATTGGATTATTTGTTCTTTGGGTGTTGAGTTTGATAAGTTCTTTATAGATTTTGGATACTAGCCCTTTATCTGATATGTCATTTACAAATATTTTCTCCCATTCTGTGGGTTGTCTTTTGGTTTTGTGGACTGTTTCTTTTGCTGTGCAAAAGCTTTTTATCTTGATGAAATCCCAATAGTTCATTTTTGCCCTGGCTTCCTGTGCCTTTGGTGATGTTTCTAGGAAGAAGTTGCTGCGGCTGAGGTTGAAGAGGTTGCTGCCTGTGTTCTTCTTTAGGATTTTGATGGACTCCTGTCTCACGTTTAGCTCTTTCAACCATTTGGAGTGTATTTTTGTGTGTGGTGTAAGGAAATGGTCCAGGTTCATTCTTCTGCATGTGGCTGTCCAATTTTCCCAACACCATTTGTTGAAGAGACTGTCTTTTTTCCATTGGACATTCTTTCCTGCTTTGTCAAAGATGAGTTGACCATAGAGTTGAGGGTCCATTTGTGGGCTCTCGATTCTGTTCCATTGATCTATGTGTCTGTTTTTGTGCCAGTACCATACTGTCTTGATGATGACAGCTTTGGAATAGAGCTGGAAGTCCGGAATTGTGATGCCGCCAGCTTTGCTTTTCTTTTTCAATATTCCTCTGGCTATTTGGGGTCTCTTCTGGTTCCATACAAATTTTAGGATTATTTATTCCATTTCTTCGAAAAAAGTGGATGGTATTTTGATGGGGATTGCATTGAATGTGTAGATTGCTCTAGGTAGCACTGACATCTTCACAATGTTTGTTCTTCCAATCCATGAACATGGAACTTTTTTCCATTTCTTTGTGTCTTCCTCAATTTCTTTCATGAGTATTTTATAGTTTTCTGAGTGCAGATCCTTTGCCTCCTTGGTTAAATTTATTCCTAGGTATCTTATGGTTTTAGGTGCAATTGTAAATGGGATGGACTCCTTAATTTGTCTCTCTTCGGTCTCGTTGTTGGTGTATAGGAATGCCACTGATTTCTGTGCATTGATTTTATATCCTGCCACTTTACTGAATTCCTGTATGAGTTCTAGCAGTTTTGGGGTGGTGTCTTTTGGGTTTTCCACATACAGTATCATATCATCTGCAAAGAGTGAGAGTTTGACTGCCTGTTTGCCGATTTGGATGCCTTTGATTTCTTTTTGTTGTCTGATTGCTGTGGCTAGGACTTCTAATACTATGTTGAATAGCAGTGGTGATAGTGGACATCCCTGCTGCGTTCCTGACCTTAGGGGTAAAGCTCTCAGCTTTTCCCCATTGAGAATGATATTCACTGTAGGTATTTCATAGATGACTTTTATGATATTGAGGTATGTAACCTCTATCCCTATACTCTGAAGAGTTTTGATGAAGAAAGGATGCTGTACTTTGTCAAATGCTTTTTCTGGATCTGTTGAGAGGATCATGATTCTTGTTCTTATTTTTGTTAATGTATTGTAGCACGTTGATTGATTTGCAGATGTTGAACCAGCCTTGCAGCCCAGGGATAAATCCCACTTGGTCATGGTGAATAATCCTTTTAATGTACTGTTGGATCCTATTGGCTAGGATTTTGGTGAGAATTTTTGCATCCATGTTCATCAAGGATATTTGTCTGTAATTCTCCTTTTGATGGGGTCTTTGTCTGGTTTGGGGATCAAGGTAATGCTGGCCTCATAAAACGACTTTGGAAGTTTTCCTTCCATTTCTATTTTTTGGAACAGTTTCAGGAGAATAGGTATTAATTCTTCTTGAAATGTTTGGTAGAATTCCCCTGGGAATCAATCTGGCCCTAGGCTTTTGGTTTTTGGGAGAATTTTAATGATTGCTTCAATTTCCTTAGGGGTTATACTTCTATTGAGGTTTTCTATTTCTTCCTGGTTCAATTTTGGTAGTTGATACATCTCTAGGAATGCACCCATTTCTTCCAGGTTATCTAATTTGCTGGCATAGAGTTGCTCATAATATGTTCTTATAATTGTTTGTATTTCTTTGGTGTTGGTTGTGATCTCTCCTCTTTCATTCATGATTTTGTTGATTTGGGTCATTTCTCTTTTCTTTTTGATCAGTCTGGCCAGGGGTTTATCAATCTTGTTAATTCTTTCAAAGAACCAGCTCCTAGTTTCGTTGATCTGTTCTACTGTTCTTTTGGTTTCTAGTTCATTGATTTCTGCTCTGATCTTTATTATTTCTCTTCTCCTGCTGGGTTTAGGCTTTATTTGCTGTTCTCTCTCCAGCTCCTTTAGGTGTAGGGTTAAGTTGTGTATTTGAGACCTTCCTTGTTTCTTGAGAAAGGCTTGTATTGCTATATACTTTCCTCTCAGGACTGCCTTTGCTGTATCCCAAAGATTTTGAACAGTTGTGTTTTCATTTTCATTGGTTTCCATGAATTTTTTTAATTCTTCTTTAATTTCCTGGTTGACCCATTCATTCTTCAGTAGGATGTTCTTTAGCCTCCATGTATTTGAGTTCTTTCCGACTTTCCTCTTGTGATTGAGTTCTAGTTTCAAAGCATTGTGGTCTGAAAATATGCAGGGAATGATCCCAATCTTTTGGTACCGGTTGAGACCTGATTTGTGACCTAGGATGTGATCAATTCTGGAGAATGTTCCATGGGCACTAGAGAAGAATGTGTATTCCGTTGCTTTGGGATGGAATATGTCTGTGAAGTCCATTTGATCCAGTGTGTCATTTAAAATCTTTATTTCCTTGTTGATATTTTGCTTAGATGATCTGTCCATTTCAGTCAGGGGGGTGTTAAAGTCCCCCACTATTATTGTATTGTTGTCAATGTGTTTCTTTGCTTTTGTTCTTCATTGCCTTGTATAAATGGCTGCTCCCATGTTAGGGGCATAGATATTTACAATTGTTAGATCTTCTTATTGGATAGACCCTTTAAGTAGGATATAGTGTCCGTCCTCATCTCTTATTATACTCATTGTTTAAAATCTAATTTGTCTGATATAAGGATTGCCACCCCAGCTTTCTTTTGGTGTCCATTAGCATGGTAAATGGTTTTCCACCCCTTCACTTTCAATCTGGGGGTGTCCTTGGGTCTAAAATGAGTCTCTTGCAGACAGCATATGGATGGGTCTTGTTTTTTAATCCAATCTGATAGCCTGTGTCTTTTGATTGGGGCATTGAGCCCATTTACATTCAGGGTGACTATTGAAAGGTATGAATTTAGTGCCATTGTATTGCCTGCAAAGTGACTGTTACTGTATATTGTCTGTGTTCCTTTCTGATCTATGTTGGTTTTAGGCTCTCTCTTTGCTTAGAGGACCCCTTTCAATATTTCTTGGAGGGCTGGTTTCGTGTTTGCAAATTCCTTTACTTTCTGTTTGTTCTGGAAGCTTTTTATCTCTCCTTCCATTTTCAATGAGAGCCTCGCTGGATATAGTATTCTTGGCTGCATATTTTTCTCATTTAGTGCTCTGAAAATATCATGCCAATCCTTTCTGCCTGCCAGGTCTCTGTGGATATGTCTGTTGCCAGTCTAATATTTTTACCATTGTAGGTTACATATCTCTTCCCCTGAGCTGCTTTCAGGATTTTCTCTTTGTCTCTGAGACTCATAAGTTTTACTATTAGATGTCGGGGTGTTGACCTATTTTTATGGATTTTGAGAGGGGTTCTCTGTGCCTCCTGGATTTTGATGCCTGTTTCCTTCCCCACATTATGGAGGTTCTCTGCTATAATTTGCTCCAATATACCTTCTGCCCCTCTCTTTCTCCTTCTTCTGGGATCCCAATTATTCTAATGTTGTTTCATCTTATCGTATCGCTTATCTCTCGGATTCTGCCCTCATGATCCTGTAGTTGTTTCTCTCTCTTTTTCTCAACCTCTTTATTTTCCATCGTTTGGTCTTCTATATCACTGATTCTCTCTTCTGTCTCATTTATCCTAGCAGTTAGTGCTCCCATTTTTGATTGCTCCTCATTAATAGCCTTTTTGATTTTGACTTGGTTAGATTTTAGTTCTTTTATTTCTCCAGAAAGGGTTTCTCTAATTACTTCCACGCTTTTTTCAAGCCCAGCTAGTATCTTTAAAGTCATGATTCTGAACCCTAGGTCTGACATCATACTAATGTCTGTATTGAGTAGGTCCCTGGCAGATGGTACTACCTCTTGTTCTTTTTGCTGAGGTGATTTTTTTCGTCTTGTCATTTTGTCCAGAGGCGAATAGGTGAATTAGAGAACAAAATGCTAATAGGTTAACAACGTCCCCAGCAAATATACTCTAAACAAATCAGAAAAGACCTGAAACCAGGGGAAAAGAAAGGGAAAGAAAGAAAAAAGAAAGAAGAAAAAAAAAAAGAAAATGAAAAAGATAAAAACAAACAAAAACAGAACAAAACAAAAAAACAGAATATGATCAAATGTGATCAGGCTAATGCATAGATCAGTGTCGCATACTAGATTTTGGGCGTATTTTGGTGTTACAGGAAGTGCCTCCTAAAATTTTAAAGGAAGAAAGACTTATATATGTACAAAATAAGGGTTGATACAATGAAGGGATGGAAGATGATTTTAAAGATGAAAATTATAAAAGATTTTATAAAAGGAATTGATGAGATAAGAAGTTGTTTGAAAAAAAAAGATTGAAAAAAAAAGAAAAGAAAAAAAGGGGAGAGAGTGTGATCAGGCAAGAGACCAGAACAAAGCCATACACTAGTGACTTAGGGTATATTTTGATCTGTTAGAAGAAACTGTATCTCAAAATTTTTAAAGAGAGAACAACTTATATATATATATACATATATATATATATGCCAAAAATAAGGGTAACTAGTCTGAAGGGATAAAATATGACTCTAAAAATGAAAAATAAAAAGTTTTTTTTGAAAAGGGATTGATAAGATGTTGGTTGAAAAAGGGAAAAAGAAAAATTTAAAAAAAAACAGATAAAAATTTAACTTTGAAAAACCAATTAATCATGGTAAAAAGCCTTGAATTCTATGTGCAGTATTCCCCTAGCGCTGGAGTTCTCCCGTTCTCCTTGACCGGTAAACTTGGTCTTGGCTTGCTGGCTGTTCGTGCTGATCTTCTGGGGGAGGGGCCTGTTGCCGTGGTTCCCAAATGTCTTTGCCGGAGGCGGAATTGCCCCGCCCTTGTCGGTCCGGGCTAAGCAAGCTGCTCGGGTTTGCTCTCAGGAGATTTTGTTCCCTGCAAGCTCCTGGCACAGCTTTGGAGGACCAGGGTGAACATGGTGGCCTCCCAATCTCCGCCTGGAGGAGCTGAGAACTCGGGGCCCCGCTCCTCAGTGCTCCCCCAGAGAACAGCAGTCAGTCCCGTGTCCCCGGTTTCCGGCCGCACTCCGTGCTCACCCGGCCTGTGACCGAGCGTTTCTCTCTCTGGCACCCGACCCCGCGTGGAGTCTCCAAACCCAGCAGATCCCTGCGGTGCGCTCCTGCGCCGCTCCTCCCAGGGAGGGAGGGGAGTCTCCCCGGATCTGCCGCTTGTTGGGTCCCTGCTGGAGGAGCAGTGGCCCGACTGGGCCGCGGATCCCAGTTTATGGCCACCCCGAGCTGAGAGCCCGCGCCTCGGCTCCGTCTCTGCAGCCGGCTTCCCCGCTCCGATCCCTGGGAGCTCTGCCGCACTCAGGCTCCCCCGGTCTTTCTGTGACCCCGAGGGTCCTGAGACCACACTGTCCCGCGAGGGTTTCACCCCGCTTAGCCACTGCAGCGACGTCCCTCAGCGGAGCCGACTTCTAAAAGGTCCGATTTTGTGCTCCGCGGCTCTAGCACTTGCCAGAAGCGGCCGACGGAGGCCCCCTCCCCCGCCGTCTATCCTCCCGAAGATCGCCTCGGATTCACTTCTCCGAACGTCCTACCTTCCAGTAAGTGGTCGCTTTTCTGTTCAGAGAGTTGTTGCTACTCTCCTCTTCGATCTCCTGTTGAGTTCGTAGGTGTTCAGAATGGTTTGATCCCCATTCAGCTGAATTCCTGAGACCAGACGAAATCCAGGTCTCCTACTCCTCCGTCGTCTTGCTCTGCCCAGACCCCACAGAATTCTTTCACCCCTTGTGTGTGTGAACACACAGTGTAAAGGTGAATGTCGATGGACAAGTATGTGCACCCACACCAGACACAATCTGTAGCGGGCTTGATCTACTTGCAACTTCCAGGATTGTGAGAAATAAATGTCTATTTTTTATAAACCACCCAGGCTATGGTATTTTCATAGAGCAGCCTGAAGGACTGAGACGGGGATTTTACTATGAAAAGTACTAGGAGTAGGGCAGAGTGTTTTAATTGCCAAAGCACATGACTTATTGAATAGAAGGATGACTGATGTGTGGGAGAAGAATTTCCAGAAGATGAGCACATAGGCTTATGCACATAAAATTTTTCTGCAAGACAGACATTGCCATTACTTGGTTGAAAAATTCAGATTCTCTTAATTTTTTTTAAAGATTTTATTTATTTATTTTGACAGAGAGAGAGCGAGACAACGAGAGAGGGAACGCAAGCAGGGAGAGTGGGAGAGGGAGAAGCAGGCTCTCCACTGAGCAGGGAGCCCAATGCGGGATTCGATCCCAGAACCCTGGGATCATGACCTGAGCCGAAGGCAGACACTTAATGACTAAGCCACCCAGGTGCCCCACAGATTCTCTCAAGTTTTACCTTTGCTAACTTGCTGTTGTTTTGGATACCACCTAGAAATATTTAATTGGCTGGTGACCACCAATTTTCATGAAGAATGTATATTTGCATAAACTGTCAAAGGAAGAAGGGATAGAATAGAAAAAAAACAATTTCTCTTAATAGACTTTATTTGTATATATACATGTGAGTTTATTGCACAAACCCAATCAAAACCAATTTGTTTTGGTAAGGTAGCTAGTCCTGAAACCTTGGTTTCAAGCTAGAATCTTTACTTACTTTTTAATCTTGATGATTACTTTCCAGCTGTAAAATATACTGCTTTGGGGATCATACCATTCTTTCCAAATGTTAATTAAATATATTTAAAAATCCTCTCTAGTGATGAATATTTACCATTTCTTCACTGGTGGGAATGGAAAAAAGGTTTAAAGGTTTTGAAGGGAATCCTAGCTGAGCTGGAAATTTGTGATTACCTACACAGACTTAACTCTTGCTCCTCATCAACGCCAAAAACCCAAACCTTGGAAATGAGTGCACATATTTCCTTGATCCCATTTTATCCAGCCTCTGTTTATTACAAGATTTCTGGCCAAGGATGGAGTCTTTCTGTGGGCCTTGGACTACCTCATTTAAAATCAACCAATATAGATTTGGATGGTCCCTCCCTTCCAAACACCATCATTTGCCTTACAGCCTTCTTGGGTACAACATTTCCTCTCATTTTCTGGAAGAGTACCTACAGTGAAAAGAAAGAAAATTTCCAGCCCATACATAAACAGCAGTCACCTTGACATTATGACAGCACATTGAAACAAATGAATGAGTCTTATATTAGAAAATCAAGAATTCCTTGCCCTGATATCACTGAGCAATGTGCAATGGAAAGAGAGAGGGACAAGTAATCAGACCTGGGTTCAAGTTCTGACTCCTGAATCCTTGGCTGTGCATTCTCAAGCAAGTCATATAAATTCTTTGAGCTCTAGTGACTTTACTACAGACAGGGGTTATGATGATACCTTCTTCACATGATTATCATAAACATCAAATATAGGAAAGATTTTTCTGAACTTATGTTGGTCGTGATAAACAGCTCAAGAATGAAAATACTATTCTGGTTATGTTGATAGCACTTTATTGGTTATGGAAATACATATATAAATTTGGCAACTGAGATAATAATCCGGAACTTTTCCCCTAGTATAGTTTATATAATTTTATGAGCTATTCTAAAAAAAAAAAGTAAAAATAAAACCTATCAAAGTGATATTAAAATTATATCACACAAAATAATTCTGAAATAATTAAACTATTGAATTGACTGCCCTTGTCTCTGAAGAAAACCAATGTTGGGAGCTATTATGTAAGCAACACAGATATGTGCGTTTATATGTGTGTGCATATGTCAGATGTATGTGTGTGTGTGCACATGTGTGTGCACATATTATGTGTGCATGTGTGTGCATAGGTTAGATGTTTGTGTGTGTGAACTTACGTTAGATGTGTGTGTGTGTGTGTGTGTGTGTGTGTGTAGTTGAGAGAGAGAGAATATATTAGGGAAGCATGTGGAAAAAGAGAATGGGTGGGTAGATCAAAGAAACAGTGGGTTCAAGATAGAACTTGTGGGTCCTGGGTTTGGGTGGAGGTAAAGTGTTATAGAATTTTAGGGTGTCCATTCTAAGATAGTTTTGGGAAAATTCAACCTGACATTAATTTCGCATGACTTGGGCCTTCACCTATGAGTCAGGTCTTAGAAAAACATATGGCACAGTGAAACTGGGTAGTTACAAATGGGTGGTAAGAGGAGCAAGATGGCGGAGGAGTAGGAGACCTGGATTTCGTCTGGTCTCAGGAATTCAGCTGAATAGGGATCAAACCATTCTGAACACCTACGAACTCAACAGGAGATCAAAGAGGAGAGTAGCAACAACTCTCTGAACAGAGAAGCGACCACTTACTGGAAGGTAGCACGTGCGGAGAAGTGAATCCGAGGCGATATTCGGGAGGATAGACGGCGGGGGAGGGGGCCTCCGTCGGCCGCTTCTGGCAAGTGCTAGAGCCGCGGAGCACAAAATCGGACCTTTGAGAAGTCGGCTCCGCGGAGGGACGTTGCTCCAGTGGCTAAGCTGGGGATGGAACCCTCGCGGGACAGTGGGGTCTCAGGACCCTTGGGGTCACAGAAAGACCGGGGGTGCCTGAGTGCAGCAGAGCTCCCAGGGATCGGAGCGGGGAAGCCGGCTGCAGAGACGGAGCCGAGGCGCGGGCTCTCAGCTCGGGGTGGCCATAAACTGTGATCCGCGGCCCAGTCGGGCCACTGCTCCTCCAGCAGGGACCCAACAAGCGACAGAGCCGGGGAGACTCCCCTTCCTCCCCCGGGAGGAGCGGCGCGGGAGCGCACCGCAGGGATCTGCTGGGTTTGGAGACTCCACACGGGGTCAGGTGCCAGAGATAGAAATGCTCGGTCACAGGCCGGGTGAGCACGGAGTGCGGCCAGAGACCGGGGAGACAGGAGTGACTGCTTCTCTCTGGGGGCGCACTGAGGAGCAGGCCCCAAGTTCTCGGCTCCTCCAGGCGGAGATTGGGAGGCCACCATTTTCACTCTCATCCTCCAAAGCTGTGCCAAGAGCTTGCAGGGAACAAAAGCTCCTGAGAGCAAACCCAAGCCGATTGCTTAGCCCGGACTCACAAGGGCAGGGCAATTCCGCCTCCGGCAAAGACATTTGGGAACCATGGCAACAGGCCCCTCCCCCAGAAGATCAGCACGAACAGCCAGCAAGCCAAGACCAAGTTTACTGATCAAGGAGAACGGGAGAACTCCAGCGCTAGGGGAATACTGCACATAGAATTCATGGCTTTTTACCATGATTCTTTAGTTTTTCAAAGTTAATTTTTTTTACTATTTTTTTGAATTTTTCTTTTTCCCTTTTTCAACCAACGTCTTATCAATCCCTTTTTAAAAAAATTTTTTTATTTTTCATTTTTAGAGTCATATTTTATCCCTTCATAGTAGTTACCCTTATTTTGGGCAAATATATATGAGTTGTTCTCTCTTTAAAATTTTGAGATATAGTTTCTTCTAACAGATCAAAATATACCCTAAAGCACTAGTGTATGACTTTGTTCTAGTCTCCTCCC
Source organism: Eumetopias jubatus (assembly GCF_037043125.1). Taxonomy (NCBI): domain Eukaryota; kingdom Metazoa; phylum Chordata; class Mammalia; order Carnivora; family Otariidae; genus Eumetopias; species Eumetopias jubatus. The sequence continues at coordinate 3,340,441 of NW_028274815.1, forward strand.
TGATCACATTCTCTCCTTTTTTTTCTTTTCTTTTTCTTTTAAACTTCTTTCTTTTTTCAAACAACTTCTTATCTTATCAATTCCTTTTATAAAATCTTTTATAATTTTCATCTTTAAAATCATCTTCCATCCCTTCATTGTATCAACTCTTACTTTGTACATATATAAGTCTTTCTTTCCTTAAAATTTTAGGAGGCACTTTCTTCTAACAGACCAAAATACACCCAAAATCTAGTGTTTGGCACTGATCTATGCACTAGCCTGATCATATTTGATCATATTCTGTTTTTTTGTTTGGTTTTGTTCTGTTTTTGTTTGTTTTTATCTTTTACTTTTTCTTTTTTTTCCTCTTTCTTTTTTCTTTCTTTCCCTTTCTTTTCCCCTGGTTTCAGGTCTTTTCTGATTTGTTTAGAGTATATTTGCTGGGGACGTTGTTAACCTGTTAGCATTTTATTCTCTCATTCATCTATTTGCCTCTGGAGAAAATGACAAGACGAAAAATATCACCTCAGCAAAAAGAAGAAGAAGTAGTACCGTCTGCCAGGGACCTACCCAATATGGACATTAGTACGATGTCAGACCTAGGGTTTAGAATCATTTTAAAGATACTAGCTGGGCTTGAAAAAAGCATGGAAGTTATTAGAGAAACCCTTCCTGGAGAAATAAAAGAACTAAATTCTAACCAAATTGAAATCAAAAGGCTATTTATGAGGTGCAATCAAAAATGGGGGCACTAACTGCTAGGATAAATGAAGCAGAAGAGAGAATTAGCAATATAGAAGACCAAATGATGGAAAATAAAGAGGCTGAGAAAAAGAGAGATAAACAACTACTCGATCAGGAGGGCAGAATTTGAGAGATAAACGATAGCATTAGACGAAACAACATTAGAATAATTAGGATCCCAGAAGAAGAAAGAGAGAGTGGGGCAGAAGGTATATTGGAGCAAATTATAGCAGAGAACTTCCCTAATGTGGGGAAGGAAACAGGCATCCAAATCCAGGAGGCACAGAGAACCCCTCTCATATCAATAAAAATAGGTCAACACCCCGACATCTAATAGTAAAACTTACGATTCTCAGAGACAAAGAGAAAATCTTGAAAATAGCTCAGGAGAAGAGATACGTAACCTATAATGGTAGAAACATTAGATTGGCCACAGACCTATCCACAGAGACCTGGCAGGCCAGAAAGGACTGGCATGAGATCTTCAGAGCACTAAACGAGAAAAATATGCAACCAAGAATACTATATCCAGCTAGGCTGTCATTGAAAATAGAAAGAGAGATAATAAGTTTCCAGGACAAACAAAAACTAAAGGAATTTGCAAACACGAAACCAGCCTGCCAAGAATTATTGAAAGGGGTCTTCTAAGCAAAGAGAGAGCCTAAAAGCAACATAGACCAGAGAGGAACACAGACAATATACAGTAACTGTCAACGTACAGGCAAAACAATGGCACTAAAATCATATCTTTCAATAGTTACCCTGAATGTAAATGGGCTAAATGCCCCAATCAAAAGACGCAGGCTATCAGATTGGATTAAAAAACAAGACTCATCAATATGCTCTCTGCAAAAGACTCATTTTAGAACCAAAGACAACCCCAGATTGAAAGTGAGGGGCTGGAAAACCATTTACCATGCTAAAGGACACCACAAGAAAGCTGGCGTGGCAATCCTTCTATCAGACAAATTAGATTTTAAAACAAAGAATGTAATAAGGATGAAGAAGGACACTACATCCTACTTAAAGAGTCTATCCACCAAGAAGATCTAACAATTGTAAATATCTATGCCCCAACATGGGAGCAGCCAATTATATAAGGCAATTAAGAAAAAAAGCAAAGAAACACATTGACAACAATACAATAATACTGGGGGACTTTACACCCCCTGACTGAAATGGACAAATATTCTAAGCAAAAGATCAACAAGGAAATAAAGACTTTAATTGACACACTGGACCAAATGGACTTCATGGACATTCAGAACATCTATCCCAAAGCAACGGAATACACATTCTTCTCTAGTGCCCATGGAACATTCTCCAGAATAGATTACATCCTAGGTCACAAATCAGGTCTCAACCGGTACCAAAAGATTGGGATTATTCCCTGCATATTTTGAGACCACAATGCTTTGAAACTAGACTCAATCACAAGAGGAATGTCACAAAGAACTCAAAAGATGGAGGCCAAAGAGAATCCTACTAAAGAATGAATGGGTCAACCAGGAAATTAAAGAAGAATTTAAAAAATTCATGGAAACCAATGAAAATATAAACACAACTGTTCAAAACCTTTGGGATACAGCAAAGGCAGTCCTAAAAGGAAAGTATATAGTAATACAAGCTTTTCTCCAGAAACAAGAAAGGTCTCAAATACACAACATAATCCTACACATAAAGGAGCTAGAGAAAAAACAGCAATAAGCGTAAACCCACCAGGAGAAGAGAAATAATAAAGACCAGAGCAGAAATCAATGAAATAGAAACCAAAAGAGCAGTAGAACAGAGCAACGAAACTAGGAACTGGTTCTTTGAAAGAATTAACAAGATTGATAAACCCAAGGTCAGACTTATCAAAAAGAAAAGAGAAATGGCCCAAATCAACAAAATCATGAATGAAAGAGGAGAGATCACAACCAACACCAAAGAAATACAAACAATTATAAGAACATAGTGTGAGCAACTCTATGCCAGCAAATTAGATAACCTGGAAGAAATGGATGCATTCCTAGAGATGTATCAACTACCAAAAATGAACCAGGAAGAAATAGAAAACCTGAACAGACCTATAACCACTAAGGAAATTGAAGCAGTCATTAAATCTCCCAACAAACAAAAGCCCAGGGCCAGATGGCTTCCCAGGGGAATTCTACCAAACATTTCAAGAATTAATACCTATTCTCCTGAAACTGTTCCAAATATTAGAAATGGAAGGAAAACTTCCAAACTCATTTTATGAGGCCACCATTACCTTGATCCCAAAACCAGACAAAGACCCCATCAAAAAGGAGAATTACAGACCAATATCCTTGATGAACATGGATGCAAAAATTCTCACCAAAATCCTAGCCAATAGGATCCAACAGTACATTAAAAGGTTCATTCACCATGACCAAGTGGGATTTATCCCTGGGCTGCAAGTTTGGTTCAACATCCGCAAATCATTCAACGTGATACAATACATTAACAAAAGAAAGAACAAGAATCATATGATCCTCTCAACAGATGCAGAGAAAGCATTTGACAAAGTACAGCATCCTTTCTTGATCAAAATGCTTCCGAGTATAGGGATAGAGGGCACATACCTCAATATCATAAAAGCCATCTATGAAAAACCCACAGTGAATATCATTCTCAATGGGGAAAAGCTGAGAGCTTTCCCCCTAAGGTCAGGAATGCAGCAGGGATGTCCCCTATCACCACTGCTATTCTACATAGTGTTAGAAGTCCTAGCCACAGCAATCAGACAACAAAAAGAAATCAAAGGAATCCAAATTAGCAAGGAGGAACTCAAACTCTCACTCTTTGCAGATGATATGATACTGTATGTTGAAAACCCACAAGACACCACCCCAAAACTGCTAGAACTCATACAGGAATCCATAAAGTGGCAGGATATAAAATCAATGCACAGAAATCAGTGGCATTCCTATACACAAACAACGAGACCGAAGAGAGACAAATTAAGGAGTCCATCCCATTTACAATTGCACCCAAAACCATAAGATACCTAGGAATAAATCTAACCAAGGAGGCAAAGGATCTGCACTCAGAAAACTATAAAATACTCATGAAAGAAATTGAGGAAGACACAAAGAAATGGAAAAAAGTTCCATGTTCATGGATTGGAAGAACAAACATTGTGAAGATGTCAATGCTACCTAGAGCAATCTACACATTCAATGCAATCCCCATCAAAATACCATCCACTTTTTTCGAAGAAATGGAATAAATAATCCTAAAATTTGTATGGAACCAGAAGAGACCCCAAATAGCCAGAGGAATGTTGAAAAAGAAAAGCAAAGCTGGCGGCATCACAATTCCGGACTTCCAGCTCTATTCCAAAGCTGTCATCATCAAGACAGTATGGTACTGGCACAAAAACAGACACATAGATCAATGGAACAGAATCGAGAGCCCAGAAATGGACCCTCAACTCTATGGTCAACTCATCTTTGACAAAGCAGGAAAGAATGTCCAATGGAAAAAAGACAGTCTCTTCAACAAATGGTGTTGGGAAAATTGGACAGCCACATGCAGAAGAATGAAACTGGACCATTTCCTTACACCACACACAAAAATACACTCCAAATGGTTGAAAGATCTAAACGTGAGACAGGAGTCCATCAAAATCCTAAAGGAGAACCCAGGCAGCAACCTCTTCGACCTCAGCCGCACCAACTTCTTCCTAGAAACATCGCCAAAGGCAAGGGAAGCAAGGACAAAAATGAACTATTGGGATTCCATCAAGATAAAAAGCTTTTGCACAGCAAAAGAAACAGTCCACAAAACCAAAAGACAACCCACAGAATGGGAGAAAATATTTGTAAATGATCTATCAGATAAAGGGCTAGTATCCAAAATCTATAAAGTACTTATCAAACTCAACACCCAAAGAACAAATAATCCAATCAAGAAATGGGCAGAAGACATGAACCAATATTTTTCCAAAAAGACATCCAAATGGCCAAGAGACACATGAAAAAGTGCCCAACATCACTCAGCATCAGCGAAATCCAAATCAAAACCTCCATGAGATACCACCTCACCCTAGTCAGAATGACGAAAATTAACAAGTCAGGAAACGACAGTTGTTGGCGGGGATGCAGAGAAAGGGGAACCCTCCTACACTGTTGGTGGGAATGCAAGCTGGGGCAAACACTCTGGAAAACAGTATGGAGGTTCCTCCAACAGTTGAAAACAGAGCTTCCATACGATCCAGCAATTGCACTCCTGGGTATTTACCACAAAGATACAAATGTAGTGATCCGAAGGGGTACATGCACCCCAATGTTTATAGCAGCAATGTCCCCAATAGCCAAACTGTGGAAAGAGCCAAGATATCTATCAACAGATGGATGGATAAGTACAAGTGGTATATATACACAATGGAATATTATGCAGCCATCAAAAGGAATGAGATCTTGCCATTTGCAGTGATGTGGATGGAACTGGAGGGTGTTATGCTGAGTGAAATAAATCAATCAGAGAAAGACATGTATCATATGACCTCACTGATATGAGGAATTCTTAATCTCAGGAAACACACTGAGAGTTGCTGGAGTGGTGGGGGGTGGGAGGGATGGGGTGGCTGGGTGATAGACATTGGGGATGGTATGTGCTATGGTGAGTGCTGTGAATTTTGGCAGACTGTTGAATCACAGACCTGTACCTCTGAAACAAATAATGCAGTATATGTTAAGAAAAAATAAAGAAGAAGCTAGCAGGAGGGGAAGAATGAAGGGGAGTAAGTCAGAGGGGGAGATGAATCATGAGAGACGATGGACTCTGATAAACAAACTGCGGGTTCTAGAGGGGAAGGGGGTTGGGGTGACGGGTTAGCGTGATGATGGATATTGAGGAGGGCACGTTCTGTGTGCAGCACTGGGTGTTATGCACAAACAATGAATCATGGAACACTACATCAAAAACTAATGATGTAATGTATGGTGATTAACATAACAATAAAAAATATAATAAACAAATGGGTGGTAGGAGGTAGGGATCCACAAGGGATGCTGGAGTTCCTGATGCTAATAACTCTGTAAGGCTATGAACCTGGAGGGAGAAGGGTAGGTGGCTGCCAGCTGCCAGCAATCAAGCTTCAGAGGAGTAAGCACATGGTCAAGTTTGGAGCTTAAGAGGAGTGAAGCTCACCTGAGGACCCTGAAGAGGGAGAGCTGGGGGACAATATATTAAGAACTTATTCTTCTTCCTTTCTCCTGCCTCTTCCTCAATGGGCAGACACAACCAGAAGCCAATGGACAAGGGACCCATGGCACTCACCTTGCTGGAGTGGACAGCAGCTGGAGAGTAGCAAGGAATAAATGTAAAACGTCACATTGCAGATGCCCAGAATCAGAAAGAATGACATGGAAAGAGCATAACTTTAAAGAAAGATCAACCCAAGCTCCAAAACCCAGGTCTGCCACTACTAGAGGCAAGTTATTTAATTCATGATGCTTAACTTCCATCTCCTTAGTTGCCTGAGATGTTTAACTGGAAAATAATATTTACACTGCTGACTATCTGTGAGGATTAGAAAAAATATGAATAGGGAACTACATCATGGGGCCGTGAAGTTATGCCATTAATATTATGACTCTCAACCATGATGGCGTTTACAAATTGGGATTTTGTAAGTATGTGTGATGTCCCTACTATATATTAGACACTAAGTTTGTCTCTGGGTCAGTGCATGGATCTAAATTGTGTACAAATTATCCCTTTAGTTCAGAAGCTCAAAGAGGTGGAGGGAGGGTGGGAGCTCAAGGTTCAACACAAAAATAGTCTCCAAAACTTCTGAATTCCCCAAGCTTTCAAATAAGTGTAGCATGGCAATAAAAATGTGTACTAGAGAAAAAAAAAACCCTACTTTCATAACTGTATTCCATTTATTTTCCTTTGTTTCCCAAGAGATTGTAAACTATCTCTGCAGTATGATCTTTTCTGTGTTGCTCACTGCTACATCCCCAGTGTCTAGGACAAGGTCTAAAACATAGAAAATATTCCAGAAGTAAGTGCTTATTGAATGACTATGAAGGTAATGGCTGGACCAGCCACCACTCTATGAATAATCCCATTGACTTGACCATTTCTTGCATCCCTGCTCCCTCCTTGGGCCAGCACCACGGCTGTGCCAGTGATGAAGGCTCAGCTTGTGAGAGGGCATTAGATGCTCACTGTTAGGGTCCTCTCTGATCTTGACATTATTTTTGTCCATTTCCATCCCTGATAGCCTTGCTTCAGGTTATGTAAATCCACTTAAATTAACATTACAGAACTATGAACATCTAAGGGAAAAAAATGGTGTTCGAAGTTCATGGTGGTCCCCCAGCCATGGGGGTGGGGTGTCCCCCAACAGCTTGTTGGCTGTTTGGTCTTCCCTCAGAGATGGCAAGCTTCCTAACCATCTTGTTAGAAACCTCCTGGGGAAACCATTTTAATCACAACTTAGTCCACACAGAGAGGTAACTCAGACCAGGAAAGGTAAGAGCTTGGCCTGTAGCCACACAGATATTTAACAGCAGAACTGGACGGAGAGATTCCTGTTTCCAATTCTAATTCTCTTTGGCTGCTTCCGGGTGCCCCGTTTCACCACAAAATGAGGCACCACAAGAATCCTCTCTGCTCCTGCCCAGGCTTCCCATTCTGTGTGCTGTCTTGTTTTCCAAGCAGCCTCCATAGTCACTTCACAGAAATAGATATTAAATAGGCAAAAGTATCTCAATGGTGTGCTCATTCTTTTTTGTATAACAAATTTGCCTGTCTGCTGAATATATTAGCATTCACTGTGAGGTGTTTCCAAAGAGACCATGTATCTATTGTAAATACCTTTCAATTCATTTTGGAATCACAATAATTATGTAACTACTTTAAGAATGTTGAGTTCCATTTTCTCTGTGTATTAGCAACCTTTTCTGGACTACCTGCTCTATTGAGTCCATTTTAAAAATGTCATTAACTCCATTTAATAGATGAGAAAACAGTGGCTCAGCAATTTTAAGTCACTGGGTCCTCGTCAGGCACAAAGAACACGGGGATGTTGATCTTAGATTTGAATCTTAATCTCTCTGGCTCTAAGTTTAGAGTACTTTCCATTATGATACAGTTTCTCCTGTCACCAGTTTGAATGAATTAAAGTGACCACTTTGAGTAAGAGATTTTGACACTCTAGATTTTCATCCTGCCAGATACGTTTGTGTGATGGATGTGCTGAAACCAGTTGGTGACTCTCTCTACTGGTTGAAATACTTGTTTTCATTGGAAGTTCCAGCTGCCGTGACAGAGGTCAAACACCTTCTTTCTTCCAGATGTTTGGTTTGGTGGCAGGAAGTATGGTGGGGTGGCTTAGGAGGTAATAATGGTCAAGAGGATTTCAAAAGCTGAATGAGACTTTTTGTGGAACAAGAATCATTTAGTACAGGGAGACATTTGTATCGGTTAAGTATAGGTAATTCTGGCTTTGAAAGATGTGACTCCTTCACTAGCTTTATCGTTGTTTTCCAACAAAGAGGCTAAGAGTGAGTTATTTTCTCTGTATTCTGTTTAACTGTGTTTTGAAGAGCTGAAGAGAAGAGAGATTGAGAGTACGTGGTGAACCATCTGTGTGCCCTGTGTCTTTATGGGAAGTAGGAATCTGAAACCATTAAATCATAGATTGACTCGTCCTGAAATAAGAAAAAAAAATGTTTTCTAGCATCAACAGCCGTGCTGAGAATCATTTAGTTAAACCTATTGTGAAATTTAAAGAGGTGTTAAGTTCATGGTGCCCACCAGCCAAAACCTCTCCCAACAGCCAACGTCTTCACCATCATCTTAGACATTTCTTGAGGAAATTGTTTTTCCAATAGACAGCTCAAATTGCCATCTGCCCTTTCAAAGAGAATAACTTTGGATGTTCTTTTCATGAGAAGCAAAGGATTAATTGGTGTGAACAAAATGGACTGTATCTGATTTTGCTTCTGTGGTTGAGGGCATCACTGTTCTTGCTCCTGGGTCATATGTTAGGAAATTTAAATATTCTTTTCACCCCACTCAGACCTTCCTCTAAGTTAGAGATCTCAGGAGCCCACGCCCTTTTTGTTTGCTTATTTTTGAATAAGGATATATTTTTCTGAAATGTTATTACTGCATTATCTGGACATGGATCTTGCGTTCTCGCACAGAACCTACATGATCTGATTGTGTTTTAGTAGGTCTTTATCTGACTATACCAATTCATCAATTCCTATTGATTTTGAACACTCCTCTATTTACATGGATGATTTTCAATAATCAAGTCTAGTGGAATTTGAATTGGGGCTTTGCTGTTGTTTTTCTTTTCATCCTCAAAGTATTAACATGAGCCCCTATTTATTTTGTTGCTGCCAGCAAACGAAGTGAACGTCCATTTTTGTTTTCATGTTCAAGAGAAATCTCAACATCAGAAGTGCAGAGATGAAATGCCTTTACATGGTTTAGGGTCCCTTGACTCCCCTCCCATTGCATGTTGTTTCCATCAAAAGGTGGGAAGAGGTAAGTTGCCTGGACTCTTCTCTTCCATGTGATTCACCAATGGTTTGTCAGGTGACAGTACCCCGCTCTGTTACACGCTGTTCTAGGGAATGTGATCCTGACAGAGGGTGTTCTGCGTGGCACAGAGGAAGGGTGTGGCTCTGCCATCACCAGGACATGGGGATCCCCGGATCAGCCCTATCTGGACGATTGTTTCCAGTGTGCTCACAGGGTGCTCACAGGACTTGAACATGGGGCGTACTCGGGGCCGAGAGAATGGCGCTGGCATCCGCTCAGATTGTTCTTGGAGTGTCTCTGTGTCTTCAGTCGCCCTCACACTTCACTCTTGCCTTAGAGGATGCTCTTACCCACCTCAGGATTAATTTCTCAACTGAACCCTCAGGACTCTCCCTCCCTCTGTGTTCCAAACTTTGCTACCTAGGCATTCCTGTTCTCAACAAACTCTTAACTGATCCTCTCCTGCTGGAGTTGTTGGTTTGTTTTTCTCTAACATCTGAATTTACTCACCACCAAAGGCTTAAAACAAACATCTGGCAGCTACTACTTCCTGCCTATTCATTAACTCCTAGCAATCTGGGCTCTGGCCCCACTGGCCATTGAAACTATGCTCTGTAAAAAATGGCACGTGAATGTCTTAAGCATCAAAACACAGGTGTTTCCTTTCCACTTAATTTCTTTAGCTGCTTTAAATTAATTACTTACATCATCTTGGCCCTTGGCTGGCATCACACTCGACTCTCTTGTGTCTTGTGGTGTTCACCATTTTATGTGTGAATTATTTCAGCTTATTTTGGAGAAAGGTTGTTCTATTATTTTTCCTTTTTTATCCCATAAGAAAACATTGCCAAAAGTTCTGCTGTGGACTTTCATCTTCTTTCTCTCTATATGCTAGCCAGTGCTTTTTTCTCTTTCTCGCTCTCTCTCTCCATTCCCCCTCCCTCTCTGTGGGTGTCTTTCCCTCTCTGTGTGTCTCTCCTCTCTCTTTCTCCCACTCCCCCCCTCTCTCCCTCTCCCTCTCTCTCTCTGTATTTCTCTCCCTTCCTCTCTCCCTCTCTCTCTTACTCTCTCTATTAGATATCGAATGCCAAGGTTTATCCACGCATGCAACTTTTTTTCTTTAAATTTTTTATTGTTATGTTAATCACCATACATTACATCATTAGTTTTTGATGTAGTGTTCCATGATTCATTGTTTGTGCATAACACCCAGTGCTCCACGCAGAACGTGCCCTCCTTAATACCCATCACCAGGCTAACCCATCCCCCACCCCCTCCCCTCTAGAACCCTCAGTTTTTTTCTCAGAGTCCATTGTCTCTCATAATTCATCTCCCCATCCGATTTCCCCCCTTCATTCTTCCCCTCCTGCTATCTTCTTCTTTTTTTTTTCTTAACATATTTTGCATTATTTGTTTCAGAGGTACAGATCTGTGATTCAACAGTCTGCCACAATTCACAGCGCTCACCATAGCACATACCCTCCCCAGTGTCTATCACCCAGCCACCCCATCCCTCCCACCCCCCACCACTCCAGCAACACTCAGTTTGTTTCCTGAGATTAAGAATTCCTCATATCAGTGAGGTCATATGATACATGTCTTTCTCTGATTGACTTATTTCACTCAGCATAACACCCTCCAGTTCCATCCACGTCATTGCAAATGGCAAGATCTCATTCCTTTTGATGGCTGCATAATATTCCATTGTGTGTATATACCACTTGTACTTATCCATCCATCTGTTGATGGACATCTTGGCTCTTTCCACATTTGGCTATTGTGGACATTGCTGCTATAAACATTGGGGTGCACATACCCCTTTGGATCTCTACATTTGTATCTTTGTGATAAATACCCAGTAGTGTAATTGCTGGATCATATGGCAGCTCTATTTTCAACTTTTTGAGGAGCCTCCGTACTGTTTCCCAGAGTGGCTGCACCAGCTTGCATTCCCACCAACAGTGCAGGAGGGTTCCCCTTTCTCCACATCCCCGCCAACGTCTGTCGTTTCCTGACTTGTTAATTTTAGCCATTCTGACAGGTGTGAGGTGGTATCTCATTGAGGTTTTCATTTAGATTTCCCTGATGCTGAGCGATGTTGAGTAGTTTTTCATGTGTCTGTTGGCCATTTGGACGTCTTCTTTGGAAAAATGTCTGTTCATGTCTTCTGCCCATTTCTTGATTGGATCATTTGTTCTTTGGTGTTGAGTTTGATAAGTTCTTTATAGATTTTGGATACTAGCCCTTTATCTGATAGGTCATTTGCAAATATTTTCTCCCATTCTGTGGGTTGTCTTTTGGTTTTGTGGACTGTTTCTTTTGCTGTGCAAAAGCTTTTTATCTTGATGGAATCCCAATAGTTCATTTTTGTCCTTGCTTCCCTTGCCTTTGGCGATGTTTCTAGGAAGAAGTTGGTGCGGCTGAGGTCGAAGAGGTTGCTGCCTGGGTTCTCCTTTAGGATTTTGATGGACTCCTGTCTCACGTTTAGATCTTTCAACCATTTGGTGTCTATTTTTGTGTGTGGTGTAAGGAAATGGTCCAGTTTCATTCTTCTGCATGTGGCTGTCCAATTTTCCCAACACCATTTGTTGAAGAGACTGTCTTTTTTCCATTGGACATTCTTTCCTGCTTTGTCAAAGATGAGTTGACCATAGAGTTGAGGGTCCATTTCTGGGCTCTCGATTCTGTTCCATTGATCTATGTGTCTGTTTTTGTGCCAGTACCATACTGTCTTGACGATGACAGCTTTGGAATAGAGCTGGAAGTCCGGAAATGTGATGCCACCAGCTTTGCTTTTCTTTTTCAACATTCCTCTGGCTATTCGGGGTCTCTTCTGGTTCCATACAAATTTTAGGATTATTTATTCCATTTCTTTGAAAAAAGTGGATGGTATTTTGATGGGGATTGCATTGAATGTGTAGATTGCTCTAGGTAGCATTGACATCTTCACAATGTTTGTTCTTCCAATCCATGAACATGGAACTTTTTTCCATTTCTTTGTGTCTTCCTCAATTTCTTTCATGAGTATTTTATAGTTTTCTGAGTGCAGATCCTTTGCCTCCTTGGTTAGATTTATTCCTAGGTATCTTATGGTTTTGGGTGCAATTGTAAATGGGATGGACTCCTTAATTTGTCTCTCTTCGGTCTCGTTGTTTGTGTATAGGAATGCCACTGATTTCTGTGCATTGATTTTATATCCTGCCACTTTACTGAATTCCTGTATGAATTCTAGCAGTTTTGGGGTGGTGTCTTTTGGGTTTTCCACATAAAGTATCATATCATCTGCAAAGAGTGAGATTTTGACTTCTTGTTTGCCGTTTTGGATGCCTTGATTTCTTTTTGTTGTCTGATTGCTGTGGCTAGGACTTCTAATACTATGTTGAATAGCAGTGGTGATAGGGGACATCCCTGCCACGTTCCTGACCTTAGGGGGAAAGCTCTCAGTTTTTCCCCATTGAGAATGATGTTCGCTGTAGGTTTTTCATAGATGGCTTTTATGATATTGAGGTATGTACCCTCTATCCCTATACTCTGAAGAGTTTTGATCAAGAAAGGACTTTGTCAAATGTTTTTACTGGATCTGTTGAGAGGATCATATGATTCTTGTTCTTTCTTTTGTTAATGTATTGTATCACGTTGATTGATTTTCGGATGTTGAACCAACCTTGCAGCCCAGAGATAAATCCCACTTGGTCATGGTGAATGATCCTTTTAATGTACTGTTGGATCCTATTGGCTAGTATTTTGGTGAGAATTTTTGCATCCATGTTCATCAGGGATATTGGTCTGTAATTTTCCTTTTTGATGGGGTCTTTGTCTGGTTTGGGGATCAAGGTAATGATGGCCTCATAAAATGTGTTTGGAAGTTTTCCTTCCATTTCTATTTTTTGGAACAGTTTCAGGAGAATAGGTATTAATTCTTCTTGAAATGTTTGGTAGAATTCCCCTGGGAAGCCATCTGGCCCTGGGCTTTTGTTTGTTGGGAGATTTTTGATGACTGCTTCAATTTCCTTAGTGGTTATAGGCGTTTTCAGGTTTTCTATTTCTTCCTGGTTCAATTTTGGTAGTTGATACATCTCTAGGAATGCATCCATTTCTTCCAGGATATCTAATTTGCTGGCATAGAGTTGCTCATACTATGTTCTTATAATTGTTTGTATTTCTTTGGTGTTGGTTGTGATCTCTCCTCTTTCATTCATGATTTTGTTGATTTGGGTCATTTCTCTTTTCTTTTTGATAAGTCTGACCAGAGGTTTATCAATCTTGTTAATTCTTTCAAAGAACCAGCACCTAGTTTTGTTGATCTGCTCTACTGTTCTTTTGGTTTCTGTTTCATTGATTTCTGCTCTGATCTCTATTATTTCTCTTCTCCTGCAGGGTTTAGGCTTTATGTGCTGTTTTTTCTCTAGCTCCTTTAGGTGTAGGGTAAGGTTGTGTGTTTGAGACCTCTCTTTAAAATTTTGAGATACAGTTTCATGTAACAGATCAAAATATACCTTAAATCTCTAGTGTATGGCTTTGTTCTAGTCTCCTGCCTGATCACATTCTCTCCCCCTTTTTTTCTCTTTTTTAAAAATCCTCTTTCTTTTTTCAAACAACTTCTTATCTTATCAATTCCTTTTATAAAATTTTTTATAATTTTCATCTTTACAGTCATATTCTATCCCTTCATGGTATCAACCCTTATTTTTGTACATATATTAAGTTTTTCTTTCCTTAAAATTTTGGGAGTCACTTTCTTCTAACAGACCAAAATACACCCACAATCTAGTGTGTGGCCCTGATCTATGCACCAGCCTGATCATATTTGATCATATTCTGTTTTTTTGTTTTGTTTTGTTCTGTTTTTGTTCAGAGGTACAGGTCTGTGATTCATCAGTCTTACACAATTCACAGGGTTCACTATAGCACACATCCTCCCCAGTGTCCATCACCCAGCCACCCCACCCTCCCACCCCCCACCAGTCCAGCAACCCTCAGTTTGTCTCCTGAGATTAAGAGTTTCTAATGGTTTGTCTCCCTCTCTGGTTTCATCTTGTTTCATCTTTCCCTCCCTTCCCCTATGGTCCTCTGTCTTGCTTCTCAAATTTCTCATGCAAATAAAAAGAAGGAGAAGAAGAATAAGAATATAGTAGGAAGGGAAAAATGAAGGGGGATCAGAGGGGGAGATGAACCATGAGAGACGATGGACTCTGAAAAACAAACTGAGGGTTCTAGAGGGAAGGGGGTTGGGGGGATGTGTTAGCCTGGTGATGGGTATTAAAGAGGGCACGTTCTGCGTGGAGCACTGGGTGTTATGCACAAACAATGAATCATAGAACACTACATCAAGAGCTAATGATGTAATGTATGGTGATTAACATAACATAATAAATTAAAATTAAAATTAAATAATTTAAAAATAATTAAAAAATTAAAAAATTTTAAAAAATTAAAAAAAAAGAATTCAAGAGACAGATAACTTACCAGGTGTTTGTAATGCAGAGTTTCAGCAGGAGCTGAGGGCCCTTCCTCTGTCCTCCATGGCACAGTAGAAGTGGAAGACAGTACCATCTCACTGAGGGAGGCTGTGGCAGAGTGCATGAAGGCGGTGAGCCCCGTCTGTCCTAAAGAGAGGAATGAAGTTCCTCAGCCCCATGCAGGGCTTGTACTTCCGGTGTCACTTCTCACCACCGGATGGATGCTTCGGCTCATGAGGAGTGGAAAAGAGAATTAATTAATTTTGCAGCAATTTCCAGCAGTTCGCTGGGAGAATCAACCGAAAATTGCCTACTGATGCTGATTAAGGGCTCCATCTGTGAGGATGAAGAACACAATTTGTGTGAGATATGAAGTTGCCAGAGACTTTTATGGGGATAAACACCGTGTCCTGTTGATGTGTGCGAGTGTGTACATCTGTGTCTGAATATCAAGGCTGAGTGCAGATACAGCGCTAGGAATCATGGTAATCAAGACAGAAATATCACTTTTCTGGAACTTATCGCCATATTATTCCAGTTCTCCAAGTAAAATGTCCTTATTTCCTTGCTCACTTTTATGGATCCCTTTACTCATCCAATAAGCTTTCTTATGGAGATGAAAGACACTTGGCTCTATCCATTGAGAGGGTGTCAGTCACACGGAATATACAGCAGCCACTCCCTGAGGGAGAGAGTATCGATTCAAAACCCCTTAGTGCCTAAGTCATATAAACAACAACAGACCGAATATTTATTGGTGTCTTACCATGTGTTAGACATCGAGATACATGCTTTTCATACTTTAATTCAGTCATATCCAATTATACTCATTTTAGAAATTTGGAACCTGGAAAAGAGAGGGGTTAAGTGGGATTAATACTTGTGCATTTGCTCTCTGGCCAAAGCCTTCCTCTCTTGCTTACAAGAACACACATTGGCTTTTACTCCGATGCTCACGTGGATGGAGCATATAGTGATGCACCCCATCCAGACACCAGATGATGAGGTTGAAGCACACATGGAGTTAGTAATGGGTCTAAATTCACATGGCCAGAAAGTGACAGACCTGAAATTTGGCCCCAAATCTTTTAAGTCCAAGACAAGTTTTCCTTTCATACACCTATAACTGGTAGGTTCTTCTGAAAGACATAATATAGATGTAAACATTGTCACAATTTTACTTAAGATTTTTTTTTAAACATTCCAAGGGGAATAATTTATTTCTACCAGCCTTCTGACTCCAGCTCACTGCCAAATTTATTTGATGAATGTTCAAAGGCATTTGATTGTAGTTTTTATTTTATTGAATGAATTGCACACATGCATGTATGCACACATGCGCACGCACACACACACACACACACACACACACACACACACACACACACGGGACAGAACTGGTCCACATGTCCTAGCTTAACCAGACTGCAAAACCAGCATCCAAACAGAAAATGGCACTTTCTTCTGTTCAATTACAATCCTGATTATTATTTTTTTACATAAATGGAACTGCAGCTCGACAGCCAACAGATCAAAGGCAGAGCTGCATTAAGAAATAGTCAGGTTGTGGATGCTGGCTGGCTTCTGACAGCTTTCAGCTGCTTTGATCAGACACCTATCAGCACAAGCAGGCACCTTTTCTTGCCTTTTGTCTGAGTCAGGAAATGAGAGAGATGAGAGCTGCGTTTTGGTCCTAATCCTAACCACTCTGCTTGACAGGAGATGAAAGGTACACCAATTACTCCTGGTAAGAGCTGACTACAGTATGCATTCATTATCCCAGTTATTATTACAAAGTACATGGTATTCTTGGGTACCTGAGGAGAGGAAATATTTAGAGCAAGTGAAGTCTCCACCAGCAATATTTGATAAACTCCAGGAGAAGAACCCTCTGTCAACGTGTTTTCAATGCAGCTTCACCAAGAAGATGAAATCGAATGAAGGCTCCCCGTTCTCCCTGGCACCGATCTTCCAGGACAGCACCCAGCTGGGAATTGTGTGTGTGTGAAACTGTAAAATGAGAGAACACAATGCTTTATGAGGCCATATCTAAGATGAGGGCTCTTTTGTCCCCAAATATTTTCTCAAGGGCAATTTATGTTGTTGTTTTTGGGCATCAGTGGAGAGTCAGCATGTAAATAATGCATCTATTTAATAAACGAATTTTCAGTTGTAACTATGAAAACTATGCATCACCAAACATATGATCTGTTTCCAAAGCTGTTGATCCAGTGGCCAGGGAGATTTAGATCTGTGTAATGTCTGAAATAAGAACTATAAATAGAGGAATATTTGCAACTGCTTTTCCCATAATAATATGTACATTTGTGTTTGTGTGTGTGCATGCATGAGCATGTGTGTATGCAGTGATGGGGACGATGGTTTTACATCTGAACTCAGAGATCTATGGTCTATGCAACATATGTATGTTTTTGTAATCTTCATAGCAATGTTGAGACTTGGGTATTATAAGACCTCAAAAGGAGGCAAACTATGTCTCAGAAAGTTATTATAACCCGTTCAAGTTCAACTGAAAAGTCATGACTTTTTGATTCCAAGTTTTTCTAATGTGTCTCCTTATTTTGTTGTGTTTGAGTCTCCTATTGTCATGAATTTATTTAGATATTTATGCCAGCTCATAATCTATTTTCAACCTGAATAATTTTTTCAATCTTCCAATCTTATGCTGTCTGCAAGACCAGATCATTTGTTACCTACTTTGTGCAAGTTGGTATTATTATTCTGGTGAAAATAACTCTATCTACCTCACAAATATCCATAGGACAACTCACTTGTGATATGTAGTAGAGTTAGTTCTGTGTATGCTTGATTTATATATTAAGATCTGAGCTCTCAGAAGATATGGCCACATCTTATTCTTCTTTGTATCTCTAGCTAGAACAGTGTCTGACAAAAAGAACAAAAGTATTCAGTAAATATTTAAATTCAACTGAATCTAATTACTAGAAAACTAGTCATTATATTGCCTACAGGGCTCCATGGCAAGTGGTTCTTCTAAAATTCTTCTATCTACTTTCTTTTTTCTTTTTTCTTTTTTTATTAAGTTATGTTAATCACTATACATTAAATCATTAGGTTTTTTTTAAGTTTTTTTCCTTTTATTTATTTATTTTTTAATAATTTTTTATTGTTATGTAAATCATCATACATTACATCATTAGTTTTTGATGTAGTGTTCCATGATTCATTGTTTGTGTATAACACCCAGTGCTCCATTCAATATGTGCCCTCCCTAATACCCATCACTGGGCGAACCCATCCCTTCCGCCCCCTCTCCCCTCTAGAACCCTCAGTTTGTTTCTCAGAGTCCATAGTCTCTCATGGTTCATCTCCCCCTCCAATTTCCCCCCTTCATTTTTCCCTTCCTGCTATCTTCCTCTTCTTCTTTTTTTTTTTTAACATATAATGTATTATTTGTTTCAGAGGTACAGGTCTGTGATTCAACAGTCTTACACAATTCACAGCACTCACCATAGCACATACCCTCCCCAATGTCTACTCATAGCATTTTCTGTTTAGGGCCAACCTTTTACCTGGAAAGAAGTTGTGGTTAATTCATTTTGATAATTCATGAGTCCCAGAATCTTCCAACACTATCCAGCCTTTCCATGCATCCACAAGAAGTCTAGCTTTCAGGAAATGACTTTTTCATAAGAAACACTAATCTAAAAAAATTTAGTCTAGTAACTTCTCATAATTAAAAAATAGCATCTAGGTTAAAAAAAATAGTGGTTCTCCTTCTGGTAATGGTGAAATATTTTGTACAAAACAAAGCCTCAGATAACAATTTTAAACTCTGGAATAAAAATAAAAATATATATAGACATAACTAATTGAAGGCATGGGAGATATTTCAATAGCAGATAGAGCTGGAGGAGTGTTTCTTTTGAAAGAATTATACTGGAAGAGATGTTCTAGGGCAGGGAAAGGAGAATTTTGAAATCCATGAGAAGAAGAAGATTCAAATTCACCATCATTCAATGGAAATAGTGGTCCAACCTGAGGGCAGAGACTGAAACTGGGAGGGACTTTTTAGTCTCCATCCACTAGAGTGGATGCATGGAAAAGCTGGATAGTGTTGGAAGATTCTGGGACTCATGAATTATCAAAATGAATTAACTACAACTTCTTTCCAGGTAAAAGGTTGGCCCTAAACAGAAAATGCTATGAGTAGAATATGAATAATTCAGCAAGACTCAGTTTGTCCCAAGGAAATGAAGGGTCCATTGAAGGAGAAGGGAACAAAAGCCATCTGATCTCTAGAAGGAGACATAACATTCCATGACAACAATAGAGAGTTTTAGGGTTGTGAAGCTTAAAACGTTATTCTGCCTACCTCCACCTTTTAAGAGTATAAGAAAACCAATCACAATCAAACTTGCAAAGAGAAAAGTATTTTGGTCCAATACCATAAAAAATGATTATAAAATAAAGAAGGAACAGAAAATAACAATTTCTTCGGAGAAACTGAGGGCATATCAGAAAGACAGGTCTGTAAAACAGATGAAACTTTTAGCCTAATATATTAAAATAAGCTAAATAATCCTAATGAAATGTGAGAAACTGTGGAAAATACAATATTTAGAACTTGAAAAACATGGATGATTAGGCCAAGAAGATCTCACATTCCAGAAAAGGGAACTCAGAGAAGAATTATGAATAAAGAACCATTTCAGAAATAAATAGTATACCAGTAGGGTATCAAAAGCAAGTAGACAAGTAAGCAACATAGATTATGCCTCAGTAGATTAGAAGATGTAAAGAAAAACATTAATGAAGAAAGGCATTCAGAAAAAAGATTCGAGAATGATGTAGAAAATAACCAAGAGGGATTTAACATCCTTATATTAGGAGTTAATGAAGAAGAAAAACAAAGCAATAATTGAAGAAATAATTCAATAATTTAGGAAAATGTTTCTGAGATAAGAGAAGATTTGAAAGTACAAGTTGAAAGAACATAGAGCACAGCTGGGAAAATCAACCTACAATAGGCATTTTATTAGTAATTTATTATATTGGGGCGCCTGGGTTGAGCAGTTGGTTAGGCATCCAACTCTTGATTTTGCCTCAGGTCCTGATCTCAGGGTCATGAGGTTGAGCCCCATGTCAGGCTCTGTGCTCAGAAGGGAGTCTGCTCAAGATTCTCTCTCTCCCTCTCCCTCTGTACTGCCCTTCTCCCCCACTGTTGCTCACATGTTCTCTCTCTCTCTCTCTCTCAAATAAATAAATAAATAAATCTTTAAGAAATAATTTATTGTATCATTAGACTGTAAATATATGTGCATTATTAATTATATTTCATTATTAATAATTACATTATTAATCTTTGGGAATATTAAGCAAAAACATCAAGTCACTTGTGATAGGAAAGAAATCAAATTGACATCACAGTTTTTGGCTATAATGATGTGAGCAAAGACAGTAAAATATTATATGTAACATAATCAGGAAAGGAAAATATAAGCCACGGATGTATGTCCACCAAATTGACCTTCTAAAAGCAAGAAAACATGATAAATATAAGACTAGAAAATATAGCACACAATTATCAAAACTTAGAGGGAACATAGACAGTGTATCTGCATAGTCAAATCCAAAAATACTGCATTGATTACCACATAGGAATTAACTACACAGATGTTATTTCTTCAATTTGGCTGGTACAGGAAGGTGAAAGAGAGAGAAGGTGAAAAGTTATTGCCAGTTTCAAAATTGCTAGTGGTAGAGCTCTAAGCAAAAGAGGGCTCAATGTATTATATAAAGTTATTGTATGAAAGAAACTATTAGGGTAAATGCATTCCCCAAATGTCAGCAATTACATTTTTAAAAAGACAAATTAAATAAAGTTATAATCAAAGATTTTTCAGATTGGCTATAAATGCAAATTCTAATCCAAGTCTTCTAAAAGGGACAAATCCAAAGCAAAGAGAGCACAAGAGTAAATGTTAAAATTGTGAGCGATGATATGTTAGTTAAATATGAAGAAATAGAGCAGAGGTCATGATTTTGATACATAGTATGTTCAAATCTGACATCTCAGAACAAAAAGCATTGCCAGAGATGGAAAAGGACGCTCAAAAATGTTGACTACAATAATGCACAAATGTTCTATAACAGTTATTAAAATTATGCATACAATACCACAAGAATCAATATCAGGAATCGAAGAAGTAGCATATATGTTCTATAGATGTTAAAAGAATAATAAATACTATGAACAACTTTATGCTGATAAAATCAACAACTTAGATAAAATAGGCCAATTTATTGAAAGAAACAAACCAAGAAAACTTTCTCCAGAAAACTTTGAAATTGATTAACTAAATGGTCCTACATTTATTTGAAAGTTAAATGTGTAGTTTAAAATTTTTCTATTAAAAAGACTTTGGACACATGTTGTGTCACGGGTACATTCTATCAAATATTTAAGGAAGAAACTACTCAGACTCTTGCAGAAAATTGATGAGGAAGGGTTAGTTTCACACTAATCACATGAGTTTCAGCATTACCTTGATACCCAAGCAAGATAAAGAAGACATTATAGGAAAAAAACAGACAAACAAACAATCCTCCATGAAATAGATGCAAATATTCTTAACATGTCTTACAGGACTGGAGAATGATCAACACTGCAATAGCCAATAATGTGGCTCTTCTTATTGTTAGACCTATAGTAAGAGATACTAGATAGCCATTAGAATTATGCTGCCAAAACATTACTGCTCAGTGAAACTATTAAAATGTAACTTTATATGCGCCCTGTGATCTCAATATAGTTCAGCAGAATAAGTCACATTTAGATAAAAATGTAAGATCAGAAGTGATTTTTTTCTGTATTTTCTATATTTCCAAAATGTCTACAATGACAATATATTATGCTAGTATCATATTAATTTACTTGAAAACAATATATATTTACTTTCTTTTATTATATATATAAGTTATTATTGTATTAAAATATATAAATATATTTGCATTTATTTAATAAGAATATATATTTAATATCTATGTTAAAAGGAGATGGTTTATTATTTGCAGTATGTCTAAATTTTACAGGCAATTTTGGGAGACCATTTTCTTTGTGTCTGTCTCCTTTCTCAGCACTTTATCTACATTTCCTTTCTTAATTTTCCCAGATACTATAGATATACCATGTGTGATACTATTTCACACATAAGGAAACCAAAACCAGATCTTCAATAAAATCCAAAGTCACCTGGCTTATAAGATTCTATATATTTATATCCTGGACTTTAGCAATAGAGTCCACTCTTCATTATTATTCCATTCTGTCCTTTGAAAATAGTTTAAAATGAGCCATATTTATTCTCCCGTATCCTTTATTTCTTTTCTTTTCTTTTTTTGTCTAAGTAATCTTCCACAGCCAAGTTCTCAATGTATTTTTAAACAAGTGCCCATCACTCCATGCCTTGTTCTTTCCTGATGACTACCCCTGCCCCCCCCACAAATCTTGAGCCTTCTCTTTCCAGTCTAAATATCTTCAGTTTTGTACATTTCATTCATCAATCTTTATTCCTGGAGACCCTTCCATTCTCAGGACACATCTGGATGCGGTTTAGATTGGTCTACCGCAGATGGTATTTTTGTTGAATTTCAAGAATTCTAACTTCTCTGTTCCAAGTGAAAATAATTATAAACTTCAGTTCATTAAAAAAGTTAATATTGACCTTTTAAAAATTCTGTACTTTATTGCACTTGTTTTACTTTTCCTTTACTGTTAATTAGTAAAAATATACACATGATACAAATATTGAAATGAAGCAAATGAGGAACTTTCTGGTTCAGTAAGTTTTATGTAATTTGGAATAGAGCAATGAAATTATTACATAATTTACATTTTACATGCCACTATTTCCATCTCTGAGTTAATTCTCACGGAGCTAATCATGACATAATCAAGCATTATAGCAAAATATATGTACAGAAATACTGAAATAAACTCCATTCATTATCAACCCTCTATCCATATAATTATTTCAGCAAGTAAGAACTGCACTAAAAATGGATATCTTATGTATTATTTACAATGAGTTGTTTTGGTAAATAAAGATATTAAAGATTAAATAAGTAAATAATGTATGATCCCTTAAATGACACAAAATGATACTAAATATGGATATAGAACTTAAAATGATTTTCTAATATATTATTTCAATTAATATTTTCAAACAGCAATATGAGAAAGGTATTATTTCCATGTACAATTAAGGCTTAGAAACGGATGTTCATATATATTAAGTAACATGTCCAAGGTCAGAATTTTTTATCTGGTAAAACCTGACCTCTCCTTCAATTACCCTGGAGGTAATTCATATTTGTTTTTGCTGTTTTGTTTTTTGTATAATGCTTCATAGCTGCTTGTGGATTTCTATAGCATACATGTATATGTCCATACAAATACAGTTTAAAGTGTTATTGTTAACTCTACGTAGTTGATAGTTGGAGCCATTATTACTGTGTAAATTGCTAAATACACCAATCCTTTCCCAAACAGCTCTGATTATGCACATTCTTTTATGGTGATTTTACCCTAAACTTAGCCAGCTGTATTGCATTCTGCTCTTCAGGAAGGTTAATTAGGGAGTGATTTATTGATAGCATTCAAAACTCTTTATGGCTAGGTCATGGCCTGTAATGTCTGACTGCTTGTCTACCAGGATATCACACTCCTTGTTTGCCTTGGAGCTATAAAAAGTCAAGCACAGGACCTCTAATTTTCCTTCCTTAGATTTGTCCTGACTCCATGTACGTACTCGTTAAAATATTAAAATGCATATACATAACAAGGAAAAAAGGCAGGAAGACGAGTAAATACTATCATAGTTATAAGTCTGAGTATTATGTTAATGAAAAAACGGTATTTTTAAAAGTTGGTTCATACTTTAAAACAGATTGTTTATTATTCTGGTCATTCTCCTTTTTTTTCTCCCTGTAGAAAATAAATTATGTATTTATTCTGATTCCTTGGGTGAACAATTGTTCAATTCAACAAGTAAGGGATTTTAGAGTTAAAGTCCCTTAAAGAAGGGACAGGTGGAGAGGTTCACACCAGATCTAAAAGCACCCAGCACAGATTATGGCATATGGTAAGAGCTCAGTAAATGAACAGAGTTTTAAATGAATCTTAAATGAACAGTTTTTGTGAAAATGAAAGAAAGAGTGTTTGTAAAAGTGTGTGTTTTTTTGAATTCCAGTATAGTTAGCATACAGTGTCCTATTAATCTCAGGTATACAATATAGCGATTCAACAATTCTGTACATTACTCAGTGCTCATCATGAGAAGTGTGCTCCTTACTCCCCACCACCTATTTCCCCCATCCCCCACCCATGTCTCTCCGGTGACCATCTCTATGTTCTCTGTAGTTAAGAATCTGTTTCTTGGTTTATCTCTTTTTTTCCCCTTTGTTCATTTGTTTTGTTTCCTAAAGTCCACATATGAGCAAAATCATATGGTATTTGTCTTTTTTCTGACTGACTTATTTCACTTAGCATTATACCTTCTAGATCCAACCATGTTGCAAACTGCAATATTTTCTTCTTTTTTATGGCTTCTTTACCCATTCCTCTATTGAAGGACACTTGGGCTGCTTCCATAATTTGGCCATTGTAAAGACTGCTACAATAAACATGGGTGTGCATGTATCTCTTTGAATTAGTAAATACCCAGCGGTGGAATTATTAGATTATATGGTAGTTCTATTTTCAGTTTTTTGAGGGCCCTCCCTCAGTGGCTGCACCAGTTTGCATTCTCACCTACAGTGCCAGAGGGCTACTTTTTCTCCATATCTTCACCAACACTTGTTTCTTGGATTTTGATCTTAGCCATTCTGACAGGTGTGAGGTGATATCTCATTATACTTTTATTTTTTATTATGTTATGTTAATCACCATACATTACACCATTAGTTCTTGATGTGCTGTTCCATGATTCATTGTTTGTGCATAACACCCAGTGCTCCACGCAGAACGTGCCCTCTTTAATACCCATCACCAGGCTAACCCATCCCCCCACCCCCTCCCCTCTAGAACCCTCAGTTTGTTTCTCAGAGTCCATCGTCTCTCATGGTTTGTCTCCCCCTCCAATTCCACCCCCCTTCATTTTCCCCTTCCTGCTATCTTCTTCTTTTCTTTTCTTTTTTTTTTAAACATATAATGTATTATTTGTTTCAGAGGTACAGATCTGTGATTCAACAGTCTTGCACAATTCACAGCACTATCTGTATGTCTTATTTGGAAAAATGTCTGTTAGTGTTTTCTGTCCAGTTTTAATTGGATTATTTGTGGGTTTTTTTGTGTTGTGTAAGTTCTTTATATATTTTGGATACTAACCCTTTATCAGATATGTCATTTGCAAATATCTTCTCCCATTCAGTAGGTTGTCTTTCAGTTCTGGTGATTGTTTCCCTCGCTGTGCAGAAGTTTTATTTTGATGTAGTCCCAATAGTTTATTTTTACTTTTATTTCCCTTGCCTCAGGTGACATATCTAGAAAAATGTTGCTATAGCTGATGTCACAGAGGTTATAGTCTGTACTCTCTTCTAGGATTTGTATGATTCCAGGTCTCACATTTAGGTCTGCAATCCATTTTGAGTTTATTTTTGTGTATGGCTTAAGAAATGGTCCAGTTTCTTTTCTTTCTTTCTTTCTTTTTTTTTTTTTTTTTTTTTTTTGCATGTAGCTCTCCAGGTTTTGCAGCCCATTTATTGAGAAGACTGTCTTTTCCCCAAGGCATATTCTTGCCTCCTTTGTTGAGGATTAATTGGCCATATAATTGTGGGCTTATTTCTGGGTTTTCTATTCTGTTCCATTGATCTGTGTGCCTATTTTTGTGCCAGTACTATACTTTCTTGATGATGACAGCTTTGTAGTATATCTTGAAATCTGGGATTGTGGTACCTCCAGTTGGCTCGTCTTTTATAAGATGGCTTTGGCTATTTGGGGTCTTTTGTGGCTCCATACAAATTTTAGGATTATTTGTTATAGTTCTGTGAAAAATGTTGCTGGTGTTTTGATAAGAATTGCATTGGAACTATAGATTGCTTTGGGTAGTATGGACATTTAGACAATATTTGCTCTTCCAATTCATGAACATGGAATATCTTTCCATTTGTTTGTGTTGTCATCTATTTCTTTCATCAGTGTTTTAGTTTTCAAACTACAAGTCTTTCATTTCTTTGGTTAGGCTTATTTGTAGGTATCTTATTGTATTTGGTGTAATTGTAAGTGGGATTATTTTCTTAATTTCTCTTTCTGTGGATTCATTATTAGTGTATAGAAATGCAACAGATTCTGTACATTGATTTTGTATACCATGATCTTACTAAACATATTTATCAGTTCTAGTAGTTTTTGGGTGGAGTTTTTGGGGCTTTCTATATATGGTATCATGTTATCTGCAAATAGTGAAAGTTTTACTTCTTCCTTACCAGTTTGGATGCCTTTTATTTCTTTTTGTTTGATTGTTGTGGCTAGGACTTCCAGTACCATGTTGAATAAAAGTGGTGAGAGTGGACATCCTTGTCTTGATCCTGATCTTAGAGAAAAGCCCTCAGTTTTTCACCGTTGAGTATGATGTTAACTGAGTTTTTCATATATGACCTTTATTATGTTGAAATATGTTCCCTCTGAACCTACATTGTTGAGGGATTTTATCATGCATTGATGTTGTACTTTATCAAATGCTTTGTCTGCATCTATTGAAATGGCCACATGGTTTTTATTCTTTTTCTTGTTGATGTGATGTATCACATTGTTTGATTTGTGAATACTGAACCACCCTTGCATCCCAGGAATAAATGCCACTTACTTGTGATGAATGACTCTTATTAATGTGTTGTTGGACTCAGTTTGTTAATATTTTGTTGAGAATTTTTGTATCTTTGTTCAGGAGAGATGCTGGCCTGCATTTCTCTTTTTTTTTTTTATAGTATCTTTTGTTGGTTTTTGTATTAGGGTAATGCTGGCCTCACAGAATGAACTTAGAAACTTTCCTTCCTTTTTATATATTTCTAGGAATTTTTCCATTTCTTCTGTTGTCTAATTTGTTGGCATATATTTCATAATATTCTCTTATCATCCTTGGCATTTCTGTGGTGTTAGTTGTGATTTCTCCTTTTTCCTTTCTGATTTTGTTTATTTGAGTCCTCTCTTTTTTTTTAAATGAATCTGACTAAAGGTTTATCAATTTTGTTGATCTTTTCAAAGAACCAGCTTCTGGTTTTATTGATCTGTTCATTATTTCTTTTGGTTTCTATTTCATTTATTTTGGTTCTACTCTTTATTATTTCCTTTCTTCTGCTGCTTTTGGGTTGTGTTTGTTCTTCTTTTTCTACCTCCTTTAGGTGTAAGGTCAGCTTGTTTATTTGAGATTTTTCTTGCTTCTTGAGCTAGGGCTGTACTGCTATAAACTTCCTTCTTAGAACAGTTTTTGCTGCATCCCAAACATTTTGGACTGCTGTGTTTTCATTTTCATTTGTCTCCCTGTATTTTTTTTATTTCTTCTGATTTCTTGGTTGACCCATTCACTGTTTAGGAGTATGTTATTTAACCTTCATGTCTTTGTGTTCTTTCCAGATGTTTTTCTTGTGGTTGATTTCTAATTTCCTAGTGTTGTGGAAAATATGCATGGTATGACTTCAGTGTTTTTGAATTTGTTGAGGCTTGTTTTGTGGCTGATATATGATTGATTCTGGAGAATGTTCCATGTGCACTTAAAAAGAATGTGCATTCTGCTATTTTAGGATGGGATGTTTCGAATATATCTGTTAGATCCATCTGGTCCAATGTGTTATTCAAAATCATTATTTTCTTGTTGATTTTCCATTTGGGTGATCTGTCCCTTGATGCAAGTAGGATGCTAAAGTCCCCTACTACAATTGTATTATTATCTATTCATTTGTGTTTGTTATCAGCTGCTTTATGTGTCTGGTATTCCCGTGTTGGGTGCATAAATACTTACAATTGTTATATCCTAGTGTTGGATTGTTCCCTTTATGGTTATGTAGTGTCCTTCTTTGTGTCTTGTTGCACTTTTTGTTTTAAAGTTTATTTTGTCCCATTTAAAGTATTGCTACCCCGGCTTTCTTTTCACTTTCATTAGCATATAAAAGCATTTCCATCCCTTCGCTTTCAATCTGCACATATCTTTATGTCTGAAATGAGTCTGTTGTAGGCAACATATAGATGAGTTTTGCTTTTTTTTTATCCATTCCCTCACACTGTGTCCTTGGACTGGGATGTTAAGTCCATTTGCATTCAAAGTAATTATTGGTAAGTATGTACTTAATGCCATTTTGTTACTTGTTTTATGGTTGTTTTGTAGTTCTTCTCTGATCCTTTCTTCTCTTGCTTTTTTTCTGTCATGCTTTGTTGCTTGTGTTAGTAATATACTTGTATTCCTTGCTCTTTATGTTTTGCATTTTGTTTTTGATCCGTGGCTACCATTAGGTTTGTGTATAACATCTTCTGAAGATAGCAGTCTCTATTAAGTTGATGCTTGCTTAAGTTTGAACCTGTTCTTTATTCCTCTCCACATCTGCTGCATATTTTGGGTATCTAGTGTTATCCTTTACATCCTCTTATTTTTGAATCTCTTGACTGATTTTTATAGATATACTTAATTTTACTGCTTTTGTGCTTCCTACTTTTCTTATTATTGCTTATGATCTTTCCTCTTCACTCAGAGAGTCCCCTTTAACATTTCTTGCAGGGCTGATTTAGTTGTCATGAATTCCTTTAACTGTTGTTTGTCTGGGAAACTCTTTATCACTCATATTCTGAATGATAGCCTTGCTGGGTAAAGTATTCTTAGTTGCAGGGTTTTTTCTTTCAGCACTTTAAATGTATCATGCCACTCCCTCTGGCCTACAAAGCTTCTGCTGAAAAATCAGCTGATAGCCTTATGAGGTTTCCTTTGTATGTAACTATTTTGTTTTCTCTTGCTCCTTTTAAAATTCTCTCTTTATCACTACTTTTTGCCATTTTAACTGCTATGTGTCCTCATATGGATGTCAATCGGTTGATTTTGTTGGGGACTGTCTGTGTCTTCTACATATAGATTTCTGTTTCTTTCCTCTGATTCAGGAAGTTTTCAGCTATAATTGCTTCAAATAAAATTTCTGCCCCCTTTTCTCTCTCTTCTCCTTCGGGGATCCCTAGAATGCAAATGTTATTACACTTGATGATGTCCCTGAGCCTATTTTCATTTTTTATTAGTTTTTCTCTCTCCTGTTCACCTTGATTGCTTTCCATTACTCTGACTGACTGGTCACTGATCCATTCTTCTTCCTCTAGTCTACTATTTATTCCATCTAGTGAATTTTTAATTTCAATTATTGAGTTCTTCATCTCTAAATGGTACTTTTTTACATTTTCTGTCTCTTTGTTGAGGGGCTCAATGAGGTCCTCAATTTTTTTTCTCAAGTCCAGTGAGTACTTCATGATCATTACTTTAAATTCTCTATCAGGCATAGTATTTATCTCAGTTTTGTTTAGCTTTTGTGCTGTGATTTGGTCCTGTTCTTTCATTTAGGACATATTCCTCTGTCTCCTCATTTTGTGTAACTCTCTGTGTTTGCTTCTGTGTGTCACGAACGTCAGCTACCTGTCCTGCTCTTGAAAGTAGTGGCCTTATGAAGAAGAAGTCCTATAGTGCCCTGCAGTACCATGTCCTCTGTTCACCAGAGTCTGGCACTTTAAGGGTATCTCCTATGTGTGTTGCTTACACCCTACTGTTGGGGCTGAGCCACTTTTGCCTTCAGTCCAGCCATCTGCAATTGTTCTCTTTGCCTGTTGTAGGCAGGGTTTGGTCTCTGTGTTGTTAGTAAGCCAGTTTGGGGCCCCTTGGGGTTTGAATTGAGTCAGACCAGGCATTTGCCAGAGAAGCAGTAGCACAGAACTTCAGCGTTCTTTCCCTGTGTTGTTCCTCAAGAAGCTTTCAACTGGTGGGCAGGGCCTGTAGTCAGACCAGATGTCTGTCGCCAGCTCACTTCTGGCACCAAAGTTGGACCGGCGTGTGTGCTTATTTTCCCCTCTCTCCAGGGCAGGAGTCACTTGGGAGTGTTCCTGGTGTTGGTCAGGACTACTTGCACACTTCCAGGTTCATGGCACTGCTTTGGGTGGACTGCAGCCATGGGCATATTCAAGGGGCCAGGTCCATAGGATAATATTGGAGTGGAGCATGCTGTTTGCAAGGTTTGTGTAGATCTGCTATGGGAGTGAACTTGGGGATGCTTTAGAAAACTGTTGCAGGCCTGGAAGGAGTGAGTCCAAGGTGGGAACACACAATGTGAGCAAGAACTGTGCCTGGAGGGCACTGCTGCCTGGGAAAATTCCCGCTGAGGCTGGTGGGTTGGAGGGAGCAAACCCACTGAAACACTCAGGAGTGAGGGTGCTATTAGCAAGCTAGGTGGAGAGTGTTTGGCTATGCTCGTTCCTGCAGCTGTCCACGTGTCTAGGCTGGGGGTGGAGAAGGGAAATGGCACCTGCCAGCTTCTTTATTTCTGGAGAAATCTCCTAAAGATCTGCCCCTCCAGCATGCTCTGAGATTAATAAACAAATCTCCCTCCCATATACCTTAGGCAGTTTTTTAAACTGCTGCTTCTCTGCTGTATGTCTACAGGGCTGTTTGTTGTGCAGTCCTTTAAGGGCAGAGAATCTGTTTCTTCTTATCCTTCTGGCTCTCCCAGGGCTGAGCCCACTGATTTGTAAAGTTCTAGGTGTTAAGTCCCACTGACTATAGAACTTGTGAAATTAAACTTCTCTGGTTTCCAAAGCCAAAAGTTATGGAGATCTGTCTTCCCTTGTGGGTTCCCCAGGCCTGGGGTTCCTGGTCCGGGGGGTCTGTTTCTTTCCTCTCTTTGTACCCCCAGTGTCCTTCCCTCCTGCAAACAGTTCCATGGGTCTGTTAGCACCTGACCATGTCTCTGCCTTTTCTATCTCCTCTGATGTGGACTCTTTTTTACACTTAGCTGTGGAGAGTCTCTTCTGCCAGTCTTCAGGTCATTTTTCTGGGCTATTTACGCTGAGGTGGGTGTTTTCTAGTTTGTATACATGGGAGGAAGTCAGCTTAGGATCCTCCTAAGAAATCTGTATTCTGGTAACTCTCTTAAATCACTCTCTGAATTTGTCTTGTTTGTTAATGATTCAAAGAAATATGAAGTTAAACTATAGAAGAAAAGCAGAAAAAGATATGCACATTTTACAGTTAGTAGGTAAAAACATGTATCTATGTTGCATAAGTATTGGAGAGAAATAGAGAAATGAACTCACTATGTCAAGGTAGTAAGAATGTGTTTTCACAAAATATTTAAAATTGATAACAGAAAATATTTTCATAAATTAGAATTTTAGGATGAAAGTTTAAACTGTGGCCTCTGGATTTACTTGCTTGAAAATTACATTGACATTTCCTTATGTTTACAATAATGTGTGACTATGAATTGCCAATTAAAATTTCTTCAAAAGTTTGAAGATCAGCACTTCACTCATTTCCACATATTCCTTATAAGTAGGACAAGAAAGACATTGGCTGTTCTTATTGATAAAGCCACAGTTTTTTTCAGAAATACTGGAGTATTTTAGTCTATACAGATTTGGTTGTTTGGGCATAGAGAAAACACATCTTTTCTTCCCCATTTTGGTGTTTATCAACTGCCTTTAAAGTTATGTAAAGCATTCATGGGCTTTGCTACATGTCAGTGGCCTTGCATTTAACCCCCACAATTAAACTAATTTAGGCATTACTAGCCCAGTCTTCTCAGGAAGGGAATTCAGGATGAGAACTACTTTTGACAATAAGAGTTGTGCCAAGCAGTTGGGTCTGAACACAAAATGCACATGTTAGTTTAATTGTTGAATGAGCCCATCGGGGATGAGTGTAGGAGTGGCACTGTGCCTTGTCCTCCCCCGACATTTGCACCTGGCTACACAGTCTTCCCCTCTTCCTGTCACCACATTGGTTTGGCTCCCATTTCCTCTGAAGGTCGTCTGCAGATGTTCAGATATGATCTGGCGTTCGGTCACTTGGCAGTTGGCTTTTATCCTGACCATATTGTACGCTCCGTGTCATGGTCACCTCTCCGCTGAGTCTCTTCTCATCTTTTCTTCAATGTTGGCTTCCACCTGTCATTCTGTCTGTACTGTGTTCGGTCCAGTTCTCAAAGTTGCATTAGTAATCTGGTCAGTCACTTGTGCTGTTGAACGTTGACTTTGAGTTCCAGGACATAAATGTGTGGGCTTTGCTCTGTGAGTATTGCTACCAAAATCAGGGTGTGATATCTTTGGTAATAACAATTCAGGTTGACTGCTACCATTTGGGAAGGATTTGTGGTGGAACACGTAATTTTACTATGGGTTCTTCTTTTGTCAAACTGCCTCAGTTGTGGGTGCATGTACTTTGCAAGTGGATGCTGAGCCAGGCCAGTCCCAAATATATTCTGCTATCAATGCCAACAGCTGGATCCAACTGCACAGGCACCGAATGCTAGGCCCTGCGCCACGTGTCCTGTATATATTATGTCCAATCTTAGTAAAAAGTCTTAAAATAGGTGTTATACCCACAAGCAACTCATGACCTAGTTGCAGGGAAACAATCACATTCAACGTCAAGGGTCCAAACCCTGCGATCTTTGCAGCATTCTAGATTAGCAAGTGTGGTCTGCTGATCAAGAGACACACATGATGCCATGGTCCCTTACTGTGCAGATTTCCTAATGGCCTCTGCCTGGTTGGTCCAGGCTATAGTATACCACATAGGTGTCCAGAACCACCAGTCAAAACCTTCACGTACCTAGTGCTGGGGCACTTAAGCACTTTACCTACCTTATCTCCTCAAGCTTAGAGACAACTTGTGAGGTAACAGTGACATCTCTATTAATCTAGAAATAGAAGAACCAGAGTCTGGCTCCCTCACACCCAGCTGACTCCTCCACGCATGCTCTTGGCCATCACTATCTCTGTCTTGGAGCTCCAGCTCAAGACAGCTTATTTCCTGACCCCTAACCTTACCCTTACTTCAAATTCTTGGAGATCCTAAACCAAGTACTCTGATCATCTGGAAGTAGAGGGTTACTTCCTAATGGGATGTAATGCCTATGCTTCTGAGGTCCCAACATAACTTATTACAAAATGAGTTGTATCCTTGAAGCGATATATCACCTCCACCTCATAAGTCTGCACTTTGCAATGAAAGAAAATACTTTCTCCAAAATCTGAGTCCATGTTTGTGATATCATTTTTTAAAACATTTTCCTTGAGCATTAAAAAAAGATCACCTTATTTTGGGAAATGATAAAAGTGCTAGAATTATTCACATTTGTTAATTTGCATTTTGATCATTGAGTACTTACAAATTTTAACAATAAATGTTTAAGAATAATTAGGTCATGCTAATGAATAGAAATAATAATTAGAATAAGTAAGAAATTTGTGGCAAACTGTTTTTTTTCCCCCCTGTGGTGGAAAAATGATACATTTAGTGAGCAAGCAAACCCACTTCAGGATCTGTCTCTTATTTTGGTCTTGGTTTCTATTTTCCTCATAAATAGAATTTTGTATTTGGTAATATTGTGTTATATTTAAAAATTATAAATGTCATGTTATTTTTAAATATTCTGCCTCATAACACATATATATGTAGTATGTATTATTTGATAGATATCAAATATTTCACTCAAGAAATAATGCAGCATTATAATATTTTATTATCTTCAACCGACCACTGTGGAATATACCTGTGCAAATAACGTCAGGTAGGAGGAGGGTCTGGTGTTGATGCTCATGCAGGCTGATGAATCTGACACTCTGTGAGCCAGTTTTTATTTTTTACTTTAGCACTTTCAACTGTTAGGAAGGAGCATGTATATCAGAGGGCAGAGAGTGGGATAAATTAAAAATGCAGAGTTAGAGAAAAAAATATACTTTCTTTAACTCTAGAATTACTAGTAGACATTATGGACATTATTTTGTTAACTGGTATTTCAGAGGTAGCATCCTATTAACATTCTTAGATTTGATTGATTAGTTCTAGCAAATCATTGTCAAGATTGATCACCTAACACTATAGCAACTAGTCCCTTATGAATAAAAGATGACCAAGTGAGTGAAGAAGAGAAGAGCTCAAATTATGGCAATCAAATTTCTGCAGTGATACATTTCATACTTCATTATTACATCATCAGAAAATACCTAGTGTATATTATTTTTAAAGAAGCTGAGATCAAAGGGTGTTGGAAGAAAATGACTGGGGTTTATGGACTTGTCAGATGTGTGATAGTGAGGAGGTCTGTCATCGTTGCTGGGAGAGGAAGGGTAAAGTTTTCCAAGAAGAATTGAGCAACCATTTTTAGCACCTGTTATCTGGTCCCTTCATTCTGGGGCAATGCCATGCTACCTTCCAATCTAAGACAACAGTTTTGTCTGGTTTAGCTGTGCTTCCCTTGGTATACTGTAAAGCTCTTGAGTATAAGCACAATTCTATACATTGCCTTTTATCCCTCTCACAGTATCCAGATATACTGATGGGTCTGCCTAGATATTTACTGAATAAGTGTCGAACAATTAGAAAAGTATTTGAGGGATACCAACAAGAAAATATACAGACCATTTCAAACATCTCTAAAAATTAACCAAAATTGCTTTGGCACATTCCTTTTCTTGGGGAAATATTCATCCCAGTGACAATTCATTCTTTAATTGGGCCTCTCCTAGGTGACTGATCCAAGGACAGATGTTAATGTAGCGGTATTTCTTAGGGCATCACTAGGTGTTACTCTAGTATTATCAGATGCTTGTTTTTAGTAGCAAACAATTATGGGAAATCACTTTAATTAACTCAACATTAGCACTTACCACATTAGTGAAATGAATACATTAGAATGAGGACTGCCCAGTCCTATTTATATATTTAAAAATGTTACTTAATCCTTGCAGATGTCTTCACATAGAGGGTCAGTTAATTACTCAAGACATGGATCCCCGATGTTCAGAGTAAATCTGACACACATTTGTTACTTAGTCATTATTATCACTTCTGATCAGCTTTCCTGCTTCTGTGAATTGATATTTGCAATGAAGAATCTTTCAGTGTTTAAGATTCGCAAGGCACAGTCTTAAAACCATGGCCTCTGCTTACATTTCTCTGAGCAGGATCTCTTCTTTCTTCTCGGCTCCTGACTCTTTCACACATAGACCATGCATGCCCCAGAGAGCACTCAGCATATAAAGAACCATATGCAATCCTCTGAGATGCTCTGCACATTAGCCACCATGCCCCTTCTTATGTTGGGCCCTGTCCCTTCTTTCTTGGAAAAGTGACCCAACACAGTCTGTTCCCAAACTTGGACCAGGTGTCCCTCCAATAGGAATGCTTTCTTATAACCCCCCTAATTTTATCTCTGCTCCTACCAACTTCCCACCCCACAGACATATTGTCCAATGTTGGCGGAGCAATCTCTTCCTATTG
Source organism: Eumetopias jubatus (assembly GCF_037043125.1). Classification (NCBI taxonomy): domain Eukaryota; kingdom Metazoa; phylum Chordata; class Mammalia; order Carnivora; family Otariidae; genus Eumetopias; species Eumetopias jubatus. Next base: position 3,375,647 of record NW_028274815.1, read on the forward strand.
CTGTACCACCACTTTGTGTGTCAGGGTACTTATCAAGCTGTATTGCAATTGACTATCTGCCTCCCTAGATTAGAGACTTCAGAAGATAAGAACTTGGGAATTTTATCTTTTTACACTTAGACCAGGATTTGCATATAGCAGGTACTCAGAATACTTGTGGATTGTTCATAATAATCTTGTGATTATATATTTATTCCTTTTTCTAATCACAGCTTTCAATTGTTCCACATTGTATGGGTTTTTCTGATGCTGGAGTTATAATGAGGCAGGATCTCTGAACCCATGTTTATTTCTGAAGGCTTTAAAAAATTTAATCTCTGCCTGATTTTACCTTATACTCCAGTGTAGGCATTGCTGTCACCTCAGCAGCCTGGAGGTGGAGGAGAGGTAACTCACTTTGAGACACCACCTCATCTTCCCTAGCAATGCCAACATTTGGAGGAAAGGGGAAGAGGGGAGGAGATACCTCTTTATGTGTCTAGCCAAACACTGGGAAAGGAACGACTCAGATACAGTCCTTGTCCTGTATGTGGCCTCTGGCGCACGCTGATTTCTGTGTGGGTGATGCGTGGCTTCTTGTGGCGTTCGTTATCTTCACGTTGGTCGCATCCTTTACCGAGGACTGTCTCAGGTATGGAGTTAGATCACTCATTGGCCTCACTCCTGGTGCACACTCCCATCTTCTTTTCAGACATGGGGACTGTATTTGCTGGGCCGTATATCTTGCCCCTCCATTAATCTCGATGGGTTTTCCTGTGGAAGCAAAAAATAAAAATTCAGAGCCCCCTTCAACACTCTCCAAAGGCTTCAGGGGGCAAGAATGAAGACAGAGTGACCCCATCTTTTGCTCAGAGACACTTGACGACGATCCTTACTGCATGAGCACCTCCGCCTTTGTAGGCTGTGAATCACAAGTAAAGAGTTGTCCTAGACTCGCACCCGCCTCCTATCTCCAGGGAATATGTGCTCATCTCTTCTGAGAACTCCGTCTGCCTTTCCTCCAATCATTAAGAGTGAGTCTCTCTGGGTCCTTCTCCGCTGGCTTTGAAGAGAAGAAAAACAGCTTCACACTTTCCCAGCATGGGGTCCAGTAATTACCACTGAGGCGGATGACTGTGGACCTCTCCTACCCCAGTGCTCCACACAGCTTGAACATGATGTTAAGCTCCATGGCAGCACTCATACAAAATTTGGAGTTACTACTTGGCATCTTTTTTCTCTCTCTTTTGTATCTTTAGCACAACCCATGAACAAGAATAGTCCCACCCATCATCCCGTTAAAGGCTGAATGGGTGAGTGAATGGATGAATATATAACCAGCTCTTCCAGTACAGCTTAATCTGTATTGTGATTGTCTTTTCTTCCAATCAAGTTATGTTATCTGCAATGTAGCATTTCAGCAGATCTCTGGTTTAAGTTAGACATTAGACCCTTGTTATCCAATAACTAAGTGTCCTCAGAGATAGAAGAGATGCCTAATATGTAACCCATCTTCCCCCAAAAGATTGAAAGCTGGGGAAAATAGGACCCCCACCCTACCTGTCTCCTCCATTTCTCCTCACTGCCAGGAATAAAGCTGAACACATAGCTTTCTCAACCTGTATTTTGAGAATAAAGCCAAGGATTTCAATGGACCCCTTTTGTTAATTCAATTCAATATCCTTGTGCCTATAGATGATGATGTAGAAATGACATAAAAATGATCGATAGGATTGACTAATATGTATCCTACTTTAAAATTTGTACTTAAGTTTTATAAAACAAGCTCTTTGAGTTCTCTCATCTCAAGAATGCAATCATGAGTAAGGGAACAGATTGCTTGTCACAATTATCTCACAATTTACTGAGAAAGGATGAATTTGTTAATAATGTCAAAAGTGGCTTAGCATTTATCAGTCCCTATCAATCTAAACTTTAATTGCTACCAGGCCCTCAAAAGGTAGGGACTATGTAACTTCCATTGCTGTAACTCCCATTGCTTAGCACAGAGTAAATGTGGGTAGAATTTAGCAGAGGAAAAGAGGCAGGCTGGGTACCATTGCATGCTCTGATACAGATTTAGAGAAATTATTTGGAGCATGAATAAAAGCAATAAAATCCAGCTTCAACTCTTGATGTTGCTTTTCTTCCAAAGAGAAAGACCATCACTGCCATTGATTTAATAATCAGGACAGGAGAGGCAGTACATATGCAGAGTTGCGATAGGGACACGAGTGATCCAGGCTAAGTCACTGTCTGCAAAATACCCGGAAATGAACTGGAAGAGACTGTCATGTACTTAAGAAGGGGGAGATGGGCCAAGAGACGTGTAGGCTAGGAAACAGATCAGCTAAGAGGTTTCCGGTAGGAACACCAGTGGGAGTAAGGACCTCAGGTTTGCATTCAGACAGAATGTGGCAACGGGTCAGTATGGAATACACATTTTCCTCTGTTGTACATAAATTTAGTATAATGGACTAATATATTACTAATAATGAAGCTAATTCTTACAAATGAAGAACGAGTGTTGATTAATAATGTGTTTGTCTTCAAGGGACAGAAAACGCAACCTAGCATGGCTTAAATAAAAATAAGTTTATATTTCTCACAAAGTGAGGATGCTGGAGGTATGCAGACAGCTACCAGGTTTGTGATTGCAGAATAGGCGTCTTTTCAATTCTCTTAACTTTTCTGTCGTGATTAGAAAATGTGGTAGCTGATCCTGATGCCGTGTTAAAATTCAGACTAGGAAGAAGAGAAGGGGAAGGAAATGATTTGTCTATTTTGAGGATTTAGTTAGCAAATCAAAGCTCTGTGACCCTATCTCCACCACTGCCACTAAATATCCCCCTATATGGGCATCACTAGGCACAGAGATGGAGCCGAGGGAATGCAAGTCAGCTTTCACTGGGCTTGTGTTTGGGACCTCAGAAACAAGGGGGCTGGGATGCCCTTGGCTCAACCAGCCAATAGTCTGCTCTGTGCCCATAAGGTTTTCGTTACTAAGCCACTGGGGGGCTGGCTTGAGCACATGGTTCAGTTTGATCCTCAGAAGAGAGGATAAAAATTAGTGTTGTTATTCATTAAATACAATTTTAATTTTGAAAAATTCTATGTATTTGAAGAAGCACTAGAATATTACTCTCCCAAATGCTAATGTCCTGAATAAACACATTTTAATTATGATTATTAAACATGCATGAAATGAATAAACACATATGTTATTATTAGATAGAAGAGTTCTGAGAAAAAGAATTTCGGACCCAGACTAACAACATCCTTCCGTCCTCATGCGCTCCACTGAGCTGGATTCTGCAGGGAGATTCCAGTTCTCCTGCCAGGAATTCCTGTCCTTTCCCGTCCCACCCAGAGAAGATCATTCTTCATCTGAATCAAGTATTTGATTCAGGTATATAGATCAATAGGTATGTCATCCGAAATACCTAACAAGATGATTGTATTTTTATTATTGTTGAGCACATCATGTTCTATAGAATTCTTCCGAATAGGTAGGGATGGGCCTGAATTAATAATCAACTATGCAAATTACTTGGTGCATACAGGACACTATCCTCATTTGACTGAGTGAACGAATGATGACCGAGTGAGTGAGTGAGCAAAAGTAAAACCCTGCTCACTGAAATCTTCTGTTTCAAGTGATCTAGAAGATTTAGTCACACGTGGTTTACACACAAACGACAACAATCTTCCAGGAGCAGAGAGTGACTGATGAGGGCATGGGTGTTTGTTGGGGGGGATGTGCTCACTGTGTAATTACGGTGCCTTTCTTCTGTATTGGAATTTCACATAACCCTTCCTGAGATCCTGCATTAGAAAATACACAGCTTCTTTTTGTTTCCTTACTTTAAACACGTGTGTGTGTTTAGTTGGGGTGCCCTACTCTGATATTTCTCTCACAAATGCAATGAACAGTGATTAATCTCTCTGGATTTAGTGCAGGAAACATCTCCAGAGGCAGAAACAGAAAAGCAATTCAGACAGGACATAGAAATTGTTCTCTAAACCAAGCCGAACCGCAATGCAGTTTCGGTGTAGACCAAACCCAGTGTAACCAAGTGTTTACCTGTCTGCGATGTACACGGACAAATCTGTTGGAAGGACAGAAGTCAGTGGACTTCTGTAGCATGCCATTTGCTCTCTGACGGTCCAACACCAAAGTATGAAAAATACCTAGTGAACTTAGGGGAAGAAAAATTACATTTCAGTCTCATTAGTCTGAAGTAGTTACGCCTTCAATCACCCACCTACAGAGTACACAATGTAGTCAGGAAGATAATTAGGATAATTCTCAATCAACTTTCCTCCCTTAAAATTGCCCGAGGAAGTCATTTTTTCCCCCATTTATCTATCTTTCTAATCCCCCCCCCCCCTTGAGATAAATGTGACAAGATGGACTAATGAACAGGAGAATCCAAGAGTCATTTATTGCCTCCAGTCTCTGGACTGATGTAAGAAAGGAGAAATCAACTTTATTTAAAAGTTAATAAAAGTGTCTAAACAGGTTCAGATCTTTTTTGTAACTGTGTAAATTCTAAGCAGATTAGTTTATGCATTACTCTGGCACATTACTTATGGGGGAAGAACACGGTCAGACACAGAAGCCTTGGCTCCTACCTGCGCCTACGGGATTAACACCAGCAGTAAATAACAGTTTTATGTGACCTATTGGCCAGCAGGTAATCTTCATTCACTGTTGCAAGACCATTTAACATCTTCTCATTCATATCCCTAATTTTCCTCAGATTCCCTCTAGAGAGTCTGTGGCTCCTCATTCGTCCTGGAAAGACTGAGGCCAGAGACATACTTGTCCGCTGAAGGAGAGCGCTATTACCTGGTTGGCGGTCTCGTGGCACGAGTCCTCTGCTTCCATGCCACCCTTAAAACATTTCTCTTAAACTCAAGTCTCCTAAGCCCTCAAATTACCATTACCACATCACTCCCACCCTCGTAGAAATTGCTTTATAAACTAATGAGCACACCAGAAATGATAGGAATGTTACTACTCTGTATATTATTTTAGTTATTCATGGTTATGAAATCATCTACATTGATTGACCCCTTACTTTTCACCGGACACCAGATACTGGCTGTCTCCTTTGCTCTTCACGTGTGAATGAGGTCAGGCTCATACCCCATACTTCACAGATGAAAAACTGAGGCTTAGAAAATTGAATTGAATCGCTAGCTAGGAAAAGGAAAAAAATGGATTTTATTTCGACTTGTGCCCAAAGGGTGTCTACTCCCAAAGTCAAATCTAAACACAGAAATTTATGGTAAAAATGTTCTTAAAGGGGGGGTGTTATGGCATCTACCTTCAGCTCGGGATCGAGCCTGTGTAGGGCTCCCTGCTCGGCAGGGAGACTGCTTCTCCCTCTCCCACTCTCCCTGCTTGTGTTCCCTCTCTCCCTATCTCTCTTTCTGTCAAAAAATAAACAAAATCTTTAAAAAAAAGTGTCCTTATAGGAATACGCATAACCTAAATATAGAACATATTAGAGCTTGACATCTTACCATTTGCCCACAGCCTAGTTAGGCAAAAACAAACAAACAAACAAAAAACTGGCTCTAAATTTCAGGTTGCTCATCTTCTGTTTTTATGTCTGAAGGGACTAGGAGTTTCATCGGCTAATTCTATCAATCTTCCACGAGTGTGTGCAGATTGATGTTTAGGCTGAGGAGCAGTATCCTTGCATACGCATTTCCTGGCCCGGGTTTAGACGTCCAGGGCTCCTGGGCTCTCTGAGAATGAGCCTCATGTGCCGTGGCCACAGGACCGAGTGGGGCAAGAGTGGCATCAGGACTTGCACACAGAGCCAGCATGAGTCCTGCCTCTGGGTTTACTCAACCCCTTCCCTGACCTTGAAACAGATTTGGAAAGCTCTGCTGTTCACTGAAGCAGGAGAGGACACACCAGCTTCTTGACTGTGTTGGCGGAACCCAGACGCTTCTACAGAAACACTATTTCCCGTGTGGTATGGTTTACGGAGGTTTGTCTCCAGTATTTGGCCTGCCCTGAGTGCTCACCTTTTCTATTAATGGACCTCTGAATTTGTGACCCTAGTTTAAGAAGAAAAGAAAAGAAGAGAAAAGAAAACAAAAAAAAAAAAGAAAAGAAAAAGAAAGATTTTTGTTGTTGTTGTTCTTTTCCTTGTTTTCTGGATGGATGGCTTTAATTTGCTCTGTGGGAATGTGGGAAAACAATTCTAGGACAGTAATAGTCCACGGGTTCCATATCTATCCATGCATGGTCTGGACGAATATATATATATTTTTTAATCAGTCAGAATTCTCCACTGCAACAATGAAACCTCTCTGCCTACTTCAAGCAAAAAAAAAAAAAAAAGACATTATGTGTGCAGAATTGCTGGCTCCACGCTGAGCTTCGGAGGAAGGGCATCCTCACCCCCTCCAACACACAGCAGACTGCCTCACTTTTGTGGCTGAAGACAGAATGCTGGAGCTCTCCCTTCCTGCAGCTATCTACAATACTAGCAGCATCTATGGTACTTCTGCATCAGGAACTTGCAAGTGCCTCCTGCTAGGAATCCACCTACCAGCAGCCCTACCTCTAACGCTGATGCTTCTCCTTCTGCCGATCAGACAAGGTAGACATTTCCCAAAATGATTCCCAAAGTGGGATGAGCACAGATCCAATTCTCTAGCCCATGTGCTTGGGATGTTTGATGATGATGATGATGATGATGATGATGATGATGATGATGATCTTATTTTTTTGTCTTCCCAGGAGCTTCTGATCATTTGGATCCACTGTACAAGGGAGGCTCTCGAGGTTCTTTGCCGCAATGGAAATAGTTCTGGCTCTGTAAGAAAAATGAAGAGCAAACACCGCTCTCCAGGCCATGACTCCTGGGAAGCACAACCTATGTTAGAGTCCATTTTTCAAAGCAAAAGACCTGTGAAGCATTCAAATTGGAACAGGAACCCAGGTAGCAATCACAGCAGAGCCCCTGCTGCTCCACTTTCCACAAAGCTGGAAACACATGCTTCAAACACAGTAAGGACCAGTCAGGCGTGAAGCCACCTGCAGGAATCCGAAACACGTGAGCCGCGATCTGATTTCCCGCTCACAGAACCGTCCCTCTGGGATGTCTCCATTCCGGGATGTGCACGAATTGGACCCAAGATTGAGAGATGAAGGCATGTTTTAATAGAAAGCAAAATGAGAAAGTAAAAGGAATTTTTCTGCCACAAATATTTTAGATGTGACACTTCTCTGTTGGGCAAACTTTCCCTGAGTGCGTGAGTGGAAGCAGCTCGTGCCCCCCAGTCCCACACTCTCTCTGCTTCCTTTGCTGAGCCGAATGTCTTTATGAACCCACAGTGAACAAAATATTAGTTTTACCATAGTTTGAGATAAGGAAGAATTGACAGAAAAATAACTGTATTCACACTGGCATTTTTTTTTTTACTGTACTTTGCCTCCCACACTTGTTAAAATAGTGAAAGCTGAAGGTAAGAACATTTGGAAAACACAGAAAAAGCTTTAGAGATAATACAAATCACTGAGGAAAAGAAGTGTCACACAGATCTCTTCACCTGGAATCAACATTTTGGCAAATGTCTCTCTTTTTTTCTTATGTGTGATCATACATGTCTGTGGTAAAATACTATATCCTTAGCATTGTATTATAATTATTTTCCATGTCATTAAATATTTTTTCATCAACATTTTGAGCGATTGTATTATTTCTTCATATAGATATACCACAGTTGGTGAAGCCATTTACATTATACTTTTGGAGGTTTCCAGTTTGGGGAAATATGCATATCATTTCTAAATGTTTGCATACAAATCATTACTTTAGCAATGGATTTACAGGGGCAAAGATTTGGATATTTTAAAAATTCCTAGTAATCACTGTCACATAAGATTCAGAAAAAGGTGTAATAATATATCTCCAACAGAAACAACGTAATCCAAAATCTTGCCACCTCATTGTCAGGATGATTTCATTGATTGAGAACTTAACTAAAGGGGCGCCTGGGTGGCTTAGTCGGTTAAGCGTCTGCCTTTGGCTCAGTTCATGATCCCAGGGTCCCGGGATCAAGCCCTGCATCAGGCTCCCTGCTTGGCAGGGAGCCTGCTTCTTCCTCTCCCCCTCCCCCTGCTCTCTCTCTCTCTCTCAAATAAGTAAACTTAAAAAAAAAATAAAACTGAACTAGATAAAGGAACGTATTGCTTCATATCAATTTGTATTGATATGATCACTAGCATTGTTTTTCATTTTCCAACACTATTGATTTCTTTCTTAATCATCTATTGATACTATTTTGTCATTCTATTGTGTTTTATTTATCTTGTGTTTATAGTCATCATATATTAACTTTATAATTATGATCTACTAATTAATTTATTACTTACAGTTGTAGCAATATATTTGCCTGTTGATTTGGAAATCTAAACTTGATTTTTGGAACTGTGATAACTTGTGATATATTCTCTTGATTTTAGACTTAGCAAGCTGTCTTGCTCCACTCACACACATTTAAAAGAAAAAGATGAAATGTTATACATATATCTAAAAGTATGCACACACACATTTTAAAAGCACAATATTACAACTCTATGTGCTCGTACTGAGCTTAGGGAACAGAAAGATTGGTACCAGCTGTGGAGTCCATCCATCACCTTGCCCCCATAGGGTGGAGCCTACCACCCATTTTCTGCTTAGGAGTCCCTTGATATTATATTGGTTAAAAGATACCTGTATTCCCAAATAATATATTATTTGATTTTGCCCCTTTAAAAAATTATATATACGAATACTCTGCGCAGTGTTGCAAGACCTCTTTACAATCAACATGATACTTTTTAGTTTCACTTATGTTTATGTGTATAGTTGTGGTATATTTATTCTCACACTAAATACATTATTTTGCAGGTGTATAAGACAGTTAATGATGTAGTCTACTGCTGGGGAATATTTAATTTTCTTCCAATATTTTTCTACTATCAAACACCTTGCCATAAACATGGTATCAGTCAAGATCCAGTTGGGATAACTGTGAAAACCGAATACAATGAATCATTAACTAGTAGAGTGTTCTTCACTCTGAAAATAAGTAGAAGGGGATAGAGAGGGACAGGGAGAAAAGGGAGACCGGGCTGAGGCACAACATCCTGGAGAAGGCAATGCTGCCCCAAGGAAGAAGATGCTTGCTGCATGACATGGGTAGAGCTGGCCCATCACCCTGGGACGGGGGCATTTACTGGGAGGTTCGGGGCACAGCTGGACCACGAAGGACACAGAGGTGAGTGCTCCTGGGGCTCTTGCATGCTGACCTCCTGGAGGCAATAACAACAGCACAACAGAGCCAGAAAAGGAAGCCTTTTCCCATTATAGTTCTGCAGTGACCTTCGAGTCTTCTCAGAGGACAGAGCCCAACTTCGAGCCCGGTAACAAAAAGGAGAGCCGTTGGCAGGGCCCATCCCTATTAACACACAGCAGGGCCGGGAAGCCTTCTGGGGAGCTGCGTGGCAATGGTGGCAATGACCCACTGTGGACGCAAGTCCCCTCATGCTCATCTTTAGGAGCTGGAAATTTCCAGGGCACGTGCCCAGGAATGGAAGCCAATGCCTGTGCATTTCATCATTTTTTAAGAAATGCCAAAGACTTTCCAAAATTATCATTTTATATTACTGGGTATGACATGTAATCTCATTGTGGTTTTAATTTTCCTTTCCATTATTACTAAGAAGGTGGAGTTTCTGCTTTCCCTTCTGTGCAGCGGTGGCTTACGTCTGTTGCTCACTTTGTCTACTTTGTGTTGTGTATTCTGTCTTCACTTGTTCTTCTCTGTTTTTTTACAGATTATGAAAATCAACCATTTTTAGTTGTATGTTTTGCAAATATCTTCCCCCAGTGGTCAATGTCTTCATGGTGACTTTTGTTGAAAAAAATACCAGTTTTAATATAATTTTAGTGTTAACAATTATTTGTTTTCCTTATGGACTGGGTATCATAGATTTAAGAATTCCTTTTCAGGAACATGAAAATATTCTGCCATCTTCCCTATGACATTTTTTAAAGTTTGGCTTTCCTTTCAATTCTGTAATCCATTTGGGATTAATTTTTTTCTTTAAATTTTTTATTGTTATGTTAATCACCATACATTACAGCTTTAGTTTTCGATGTTGTGTTCCATGATTCATTGTTTGTGCATAACATCCAGTGCTCCATGCAGAACGTGCCCTCCTTAATACCCATCACCAGGCTAACCCATCCCCCCACCCCCCTCCCCTCTAGAACGCTCAGTTTGTTTTTCAGAGTAATTTGGGATTAATTTTGAGGGGGCTGTAATCATATGGAATCAGGATCGAGTTAACTTTTTTTTTTTTTAATATGGATCGGGAATGTCCGGGGACCATTTATTTTATTTTATTTTATTTTTTATTTTTTAAGATTTTATTTATTTGACAGAGAGAGTACAAGCAGAGGGAGAGAGAGGGAGAAGCAGGCTCCCTGCTGAGCAAGGAGCCCGATGTGGGACTCGATCCCAGGACCCTGGGATCATGACCCGGGCCGAAGGCAGCCGCTCAACCAACTGAGCCACCCAGGCATCCCCGGGGACCATTTATTGAAGATTTCTTCCTTATTAGACTCATAGGCACTGGTTTATCTGCAGTAAAACTGGCTTCCACATGTATGTAGTTTTGTTAGTTTTTCAGGGCTCCTTCTTTCTGTTTTGTGACAGCCCACGCTACCCTAAATATTATAGCTTTGTACCAAATCATAACATCAGGGAGAGTGTTTCTCTCCACCTTGCTCTTCTTCAGCGAGAAATTGGCGGTTTTTGCAAATTCTATATAATTGGGGGATGCATTTGTGAAGTTCCATGAAAAATTTAATTGATTTTCCCAACAAATTTTTTGGAAGAATTGATATTTTTATAATCCATGAGTACAACACATTTTCCATGTATTTGGCCTTATTTAATGACTTTTGACAAAGGCTTACAGTTCTGTCCAGAAGATTTCAAGTCTCTACTGCTGGCTTTCTTGCTGGCTTCTGTCTGCTTATTCATATTTTGTAAAAAGTTATTTTAAAATTTGTGTTTTCCAATTGCTGTCGTCGATGAATAGAAATGTAGCTGAGGGGCGCCTGGGTGGCTCAGTTGGTTAAGCGTCTGCCTTCGGCTCAGGTCATGATCTCAGGGTCCTGGGTTCAAGCCCCGCATTGGGCTCCCTGCTCAGTGGGGAGTCTGCTTCCCCCTCTCCCTCTGTTCACCCCTCCCCTGCTCGTTTTTTTTTTCTCTCTCTCGCTTGCTGTCTCTCAAATAAATAAAATCTTTAAAAAAAAGAAATGCAGCTGAGTTTTTAATAAGAATTTTGTACCTAGTCCCCTTGTGGGTTAAGACCTAAAAGTCAGGCCCAGTATTATGTGCTGCTTTGACATGTGGGAAAACCAGGCAAACCTGCAAGTTCCCATCTTTACTTTGTTCCCGAACATAGGACCCCCTAGACACATCACCTCCTTATCGAGGGAACCAGACATAGTTTCTGCTTATGCAGGAGTAGTGGGCTTCGATTCTTGCAAGACCACGGATTTGTTCAAATAAGCCAACCACATGCCCCCATGGGACGTAGCAACGCCTTTCCCTCACGATGCTACAGAGCCTGCTCCCTGCAGTCCCCGGTGGTCCACCCTGTTGGTGAGTGCAGCCCCCCTGGGGCCCCCCTGGGGCCCGGGTCCTGTGCTGCGTACTCCTCCTGCTCCTCGAGCTCCGAGACTCTGTGACCGGTAGAGTTGCCAATCTTATCTTTCCAGCGTGGTGTGTCATGCATCGGGCCATCCCCCCCAGCCTGTGGCAAGTGGGTCTCCAACCTCACCAATGAGGTAAATGGGAGACCAGTAAAACACCACCTTGTTAAACTTAGCTTAAATTCTAAAACTTCGTTTCTCCTCTTTGTGGCTTTCCAGAGACCCACGCCACATGCTGAGGTGGTGAGTGGTGACTCTGTTGGAAGTGTTGCCAGTCCAGCTCTGGGAGTCCAGGGTTCCCAGAGCCTTGGAGCTTGTTTACCTCCAGCCAAGAGTAAACAGATTTTTAAAACTCAAGTGTGCTGTACTAATGTTCCCGTTTTAAATAAAAATCTAACAAACGTTTTAGGCAGCCTGATGGAGACAACTGTAGCATCTCTACACGGTGATAGTTTTATGTCCTTCCAAACCCTGTGAACTGTGACCCGATGTTTTCTTTTGAAGCTCTCGATGGCCAGGGCCTCTGGAACAATGTTGAATTGAAGTAGAGATGGCTGATATCGTTGACTTTTTTCCTGAATTAATATTTTACCATGAACTACATTTGTTGGCAGTTTTGCACATAACATTTTCTGATGAAGACCATTGCTTTCTTTTCTAGTTTGCTGTGAGTGTTTCTTGTGAATCATTGCTGAATATATTAAATTATTTTTAGGATGTATTCAGATGATTGGAGAGCAGTTAACTTCTAAGAATTAATAAAAATATGTATGGTGATTCATACACACACATCTCACGATGTTGGACTCAACGTGAACTGCTGGAGACAGGCCAACTTGATGAGAAGAAACTCATTTCTGGATTTTATCTACTAACATTATTTTCAAAGGTTTTCAAATATTTTCATGAGTTTTATTTAACAACAGTTTGTCTTCTTATTCTTTCTTCTTCTGGGTATAATATCACGGTTTAAAATCTCTCATAAAATGAATCAAGCAAGATTCCCTCTTTTTCTAGTCTTCGGAAGTGTTCAAAAAAGAATGAAACGTGTATTTTCCTTGTGAGATTTTAGTTTTAGTTTTTTGACTCAATTTCATTGCTGGTTATAACACCATCCAGAATGTCACTCTATGCTTTCTTGCCATTTTCATCAAGAAAGAGAGAAAAGAAAAAAAATACAGAGTTGCAAGTTGTATAAAATACTTGGGTTTTCCAAAGAAGGACCTCTGATCTAAAACTCACTGAAGAGAAATAATGATCCCCTCCAAATTTCTCAAGCTAAGGTAAAGCCTGCCTAATGCAAAATGGATGTATGGCTCAAATCCAGAGGCATCTTTGCCTAGGACCTTTTTTTTTTTTTTTCCTCTTTCTGTCTCTGGGCAAACCATACTCAGGCACCATCTTCTCTTCCTGAGACCTCTGTGGAGTTAGGTAGAGTTGACTGGTACCTTTTTTCTTTTTGGTTTTCACTCCATTTTTTGATGTTTGACTGCTGATAGTTTAAAATATCACCTCCCCCTCTCCCTTTGTGTCCCACATCTGGAAAAGCCGATCAGAACACTCATGTGCTCCTTCCAGGCAGAAAATTCAAACCATGCAAGCCGCTGCCCACATGGGAAGCTTCTCCTGGCCCCACCCCAATCACAATAAAACCCCCCGAAACAGGCTTCTTTCTTGCTTGCCCCAGAAAGCTTCATTTGTAAGTAGTAAACCTTGTCATACCTTCTTCATACTGTCCACATTTAAACTAAATTTTAGTTAGGGGTTTTTCCTCTTTCTGCACAGAGGCCATAATACAATGGAATAGCTGAGTCTAATTTTAAATGCCTGTTTATTTAAGAAGTTGTCTAACCGAGTCTGTTCCAAAGCAGTTGGGCTAATTACATTCTATAATGTTAATATATGAGTGTTCTGATTTCTCCTTGTCAACATTTATTATTGTCTGTCCTTTTGATTACAACCCCTCTGTTGTGAATATAATGGTATCGAACTGTGGTTTTTCTCACCTTCTCCCCCATGGAGGGCTGGCAGGGGCTGGAATTGGGTATTTCCCTTCCCGAGGTCAAGTAGGCTCTGAGAATACCCCAGCAGGTTAGCTTCCGCTTCACCAGCTTCCCCTGAGGGCCAGCCTTATGAAGAACAGAGTGCTCTGGCAATTTTCAACATAGCCCGTTTTCCCTCTCCCTGCCGAAACTACGGGGAGATTTTTCTGCAATATTTATTGTGGGCGCCTGGTTGAGCTGGAGGTAAACCTCACAACATCGGGGGGGGGGGCTAGCACTAGGTCCCTCTGGAGTTCTGATCTCTCGGAGTTGTTTGCACTGAGCCTCCAGCAATTCCCAATTATAGGCAAGCTTTCCCTACTCCAGGGCTGGTTTTCAAGGTCACTTTCACGTGTTGGTCTCTGCTTGGGTGAGCCTGACTCTATGCAGTCCTGTCTGCCCTCTCAGTGCTGGGAGCAGACATTTGCCCTCTGGTCCCCCATCTCTTCCAGATCTTAGAAAAGTTGTTGATTTTTCAATCCGTCCCCCTTTTTACTTGTTAGGAGAGGATGGCCCCTTCCAAGCTCCTTATGTTCTAAACTGCAAAGGGGAAGTGTCATGTTGTGGGTTGTAATTTACATTTTTCCCTAATGGCTAAAATGATATTGGACTCCATATCAAGTATTTATTAACCATTTGTGCATCTCCTCATGTTGAAATCTTTTGCCTATTTCTTCTTTGTGTTTTTCTCATTAGTGAGTTGGAAGAGTTCTATTTTCTGGATACCAGTCTTTTATCAGATAGAGGATTTTGAAGTATTTGTTCTTATCTTTGGCTTGTCATTGCATTTTCATAGTGCTGTCTTCTGAAACATAAGCATTTGTACTTTCAGCAAAATGTGTTTTACCCATCTTCTTGTGCTTGTCCTTTTGTCTTCATGCCTCAGAACTCAGCCTGACTGCAAAAAATTCTGTTTTCTTCTTGACGTTTATAGTATGAGCTCTTCTATTAAGGCCTATGATTTCTTTGAAGTTAGTTAGGGTGAATGGTCTGATAGGAGTCCAATTTCATTTGTAATGTATTTTTTATCGTGGTAAAAACACAAAACATAAAATTTACTGTCTTGACCATTAAGTGCACTGTCCAACAGTGTTACTTGCATTTGCATCGCTGTGGAACACATCTTCAGAAGTTTTTCATCTTGCAAACTCTATGCGTAATAAACAACTCCCCTCCCCCACCCCAGCTCCTGCACCACCATTCTTTATAAGGTTTCTGTAAATCTGAATACCTGACAAACCCGTATAAATGGAATCATGGAGCATTTGTCTTTTTCAATTGGCTTATTTCACTCAGCGTAATGTTCTCAAGGTGCATCCATCCACATGGGCCAGAATTCCCTTCTTGTTCAAAGCTGAATAATATTCCATTGTGTATATAGACTGCATTTTGTTTAAAGGGTCTGATTTCATTATTTAACTTATTTTCACATTTGATACCTCTTTATCCCAGCAAATTTTTTGCCAAGACTGTTCTTTCTCCATTGAATTTTCTTCACACCATGTGGAAAATCACGTGACTATCCATCGGAAGGCTTCTTTCCTGTTCCATTCTATTGATCTATGTCTCCAAGTCTTGACTGCTGGCTTGCCTCCTGATGAGGGCACACTTGCATTTTCCAGTTCGAGGCAGGATGTTATGATATGATCGTGTATGGAACAGGGCCCCAGATTTTGTTTCTTTGTCCATTGGTCTACGAGAGCCAGAAAACAGTATGGTCGGAGGCCACCAGGGACCAGCAGACTCTCTTAGGAGGAATTCTGATCCCAGACTTGGCCTTCAAGCTGGTTCTGCTTTCTGGTAGTTTCTCTGATTTCAACACCTGTTCAGTTATACATATATTTTTTCTCATTAAACTTTTGTTTTAATGGGTCTCAAAAATCTGTGACAGATTTTTGGTCAAGTTGTTTCCATTAAAAAGTACTGATTTTAAAAACTAATAACTTAAAACTGCCACACACACACACACACACACACACACACACACACAAATGGTCCACAAAACATTCTCCTTTCCTTCTGAAGGTTTTACGATGCATTGTTATCATTAACCAGTTTTTTACTATTAAACTTAAATGGCCGATTGACACAAACAGCTGTACCTTTTAAAGTGATAATTTTGTCTTGCACCAATGTTTCACATAAGGGGTCCATTTCTCTACGTATTGAATCTACCCAATGCTGGAACTAAACTATTTTTTTTTTCTTTAATACCGAAGCCTCTATAAAACATATTTGGGTTATACTGTGAAAGAAATCTGTAAATGTGTTTTCTTCCAAAATGGTAACCAACATTGAATGATAGACTTTATTTACTTTTTTTTGGTTATTTCCTTAAAGATTATACTTTGATCCCTTTTTGAGGTCCCTTTAGAGCTATTATAATGGTATTTTGGGGAAAAGCATATGAAGCTGTGTTACTCTATTCTCCCATGTGCCTCAAGGGTCCCTCCATACTCTCTCTTTTCCCCAGTATCAGAGAATTTTTTCGGGTCCTCTGTCTCACTCATATTTGCAACCCTCACAGAGATCTCTGTCCTGCTCACAGTTCTTGTTTTCAGCACTGAACCGTAGCGGCATCTGAGGCAGCTATAAAACTCAGACTGATGACAGCACAAAAGCTTTCCTAAAAGTTGTGCCATCTGACTGAGTTCTGAAGGATATGTCGTTGGCCCTACATGGCAGTGACGCAGAGTGACACGTTGGAAAATCACCACCCAGGGCTCTTGGACTTCAGGGAGCCAGGAGGCTGGGAATGACACAGAACATGTAAAAAAGCAGGTTTTAATGTACATCCAGGTCATGCTGAAAAGTTTAGATTCATCTGAAGTCCGGAAGATTTATCCATGAATTTTAAACAAGGAAATGGAATGGTCATATTTGCATTTTAAAAGATCATTTTATCCACAGTATCACAAATGAATTAGAAAGACACAAGGCTGGAGACAGAGAGATAATTTTCGCAGCTGTTACCATAATTTAGACAGGACACTTAATGAATTTCGTATTTTAATTGAATAAAGTGATACAAAAATTCTTGTAATGAGAGTCAGATCATTGCTACTGTTTTCAAAGTCCCCATTGTTGGTGCCGACCACAGTGTTCTGATGAGCTCCTGCTCCCAAACAAATTGTCGCATTAACACATCTCCAGTGGCGCAAGTGACGTTTCCCAGCAAATATGAAACAGACTGAGTCGAATTGCAATTCTAAGTGTGAGACAATCAAAGATTTTTATCCTGACAGCAAGGTTAAAGCCTCACCAATCCTGTGTAAACAAATGATCATAGCGTCTGAGCATGCGACCACTTCTGGTTGTTTTCATATATGACAAAAATGTGTGTCTATCTTCAGTGACAGTCTTTTTGTGAGAGTGACTTGGGCCAATTTCCATTCCAGAAGACAAAGAAAATAAACAAAAAACAATGAGTATTTTAGAGAACTTTTGAAATTCTCAGTTCCCCTAAATTTTAGGGTGGATGAAAATGAGCCCCCGGTCAGGCAGCTTTGCAGAAGTGACAAAGGAACAGAGCACGACCACTGAGGGCTTAGCCATTAGTTCTAGAGTGGTTGCATTTCAAACAGGACCGAGTTTCCCTGCTCACTGAGCATGCTGCGTGGGTGAGTTCCTTCCCCTCTGGATGTGGACCTCTCCACATGTGTACGGGGTGTAACAATGCTTGTCTCATAAGGCCATCGTAAGATTGAGTAAAATGTCATAGCAAGCACTTCAAACACAGTCTGACCCGTGGTTAGTACTAAATACATGATTACTACCGTTGCTTTAAAACAGCGAGAAAATTTAAAATAGGAATGTGAACGTAGGTTTGGCATACATCAAGGCTCTCCTCACACCGCGGTACCGACAGTCCCTGTCCTTGATACTGCATTGATTTCTGTCTCATATTGATTTTCTCCTTTCTGCATTAGCTAATATTATCACAACCAGAGTAGAATTTATATGTAAATTTCACTTTAATAAAATGTAACAGTATCATCTGATAAAAATGTGTTCTTAATATGAAATATATACCTGTGGTCAGGATCAG
This sequence comes from Eumetopias jubatus, assembly GCF_037043125.1. Taxonomy (NCBI): domain Eukaryota; kingdom Metazoa; phylum Chordata; class Mammalia; order Carnivora; family Otariidae; genus Eumetopias; species Eumetopias jubatus. The sequence goes on from NW_028274815.1 coordinate 3,393,460, forward strand.
TAAAGGTCTGTCATCTCCTCTTCCCCTCAGATAAACTTATGCTGTATGCAATTTGCACATCATTTAGCCCTAAAATCCTGTGATCTGAAGTACTTTTTAAAAATATATTTGGAAAAGTTTGTTACCACGGAATCTAAAAGCATCATGTTTTTATTTTTTCCCACTCATCTCCAACCCCGTCTACACTTTATACATGTCACACACACAAAAAAAGTTCATTCATTGATTCATCCATCCATCCATCCATCCAGCAATTATTAAGTGAGGGCACATTGTACATCAGCATTAAGGTTCCATGACAGACAATGGGAATAGAAACAGGAAATACAAAATAATTCCACCTTCTAAGGGAGAGAAAAGGAGAGCAATAACCCTGAATTTTTTTTTTTTTGAGCCACCCAGGTGCTCAACCCTGAAACTTTTAATAAATGGATGTATACCCCCCTTTTTTTTTAGTGTTCAGTGATTCATTAGGTGTGTATAACACCCAGTTCTCATCACATCACGTGCCCTCCTTAATGCCCATCACCCAGTGCATACCCTTTGATGGATGTTTTTATAGATATCAAATCTCTGGAGTGTGGAACTTTATAAAAGAAGCTGACTTTGATCTGAGCGCCACAGGTGAGTGTCACTAGGCAACCTTAGCAACAGGGTGGTGGGGAAAGAGAGCAATGGAATGTCTTGGGGTTGAAACAAGGAACTCTATGGCCACCCGACGTATTCTAACCAGCGTCCACCTCTGGAGTCCACTTCTAAGGGGCCCTGTGTGTCTTGATTAGCGGCCTAAATTCATCCAGGGAGCTGATAAAGGGACTTTACTGAAGACTAACCTTTTCAGATCTGCATTTTATAAAAAGAGCCAACTATTCACGTTGTTTTGACCAGGCTCCTTGATTATAACTACAATCAACACTGAATTCCTTGTGAACTGTATTAAAGGCCATAAATGCCATACATTGATTGTATCATAATGTAAGATAAGTTGTGTTTTCTCACAGGGCTAAAATGCAACGTACATCTATTTTTAGAAATCAGTAGTGGTTTTCTTATATGAGGAAAAAGGATTAAGCTCATTCCATCACTCTTAAGAGCATGTTTGAAAATAGGTATATCTTAAAATGTATACACTTCTTAAGCAGTTACTATGTGATATGTCTGGGCCAACTGCTTAATTTACTTTATCCCATTCTATTTTTCAAACCACCCTGTTGTTATCAAGCTACTTGCTCACCTAGTAAATAAAAACTAAAGGACCCTACTGCACCGTGCACATTCACTCTCTATGGTCAAGAAGATATCGCAGTTCTGTATCTGTTTTTCCCTGAAGACCCACAGTCAATGTTGTAAGCCACTTTCTGCCTTATGTTGAGATTATTTATATTATTTCCCTTATTAAAAAATGAGTCCTGGGGGCGCCCAGGTGGCTCAGTCGTTAAGCATCTGCCTTCAGCTCAGGTCATGATCCCGGGGTCCTGGGATCAAGCCTGTGTCCGGCTTGCTGCTCAGTGGGAAGCCTGCTTCCCCCTCGCTCACTCCCCCTGCTTGTGTTCCCTCTCTCAATGTCTCTTTCCATCAAATTGATAAATAAATAAAATCTTTTAAAAAAATGAGTCCTGGAAAAAATATCTTGGGAAGAAGTCTTATTGATTTCCATATCCACTCATAAAACATATAGAATCAATAGTTATTTGATAAAAATGGGATAAATAAATGAGTAAATAAAAATAGTAAAAGAAAGTAGCCAATGAATTGTCATTCTATTACAAGAGCACTTTCACTTGAAACCATTGAAATAGTTTTCATTATACCCATTAATTTATTCTGAGAATAGTCAATTATTTCAGAGAAGATTATTAGAAACAAACACAAGGCTAGACATGAACGTGAAGACCTCTATACTCCTATCTTAGACAATTCAGCCTACTTTAACAAAAATATCATACGCTGCATAGTTTAAACAGCAAATGCTTATTTCTTCCCATTGTGGAAGCTGGGAAATCCAAGATCCGGGCATAGGCACATCCAGGGTCTGGTGAGAGTTGTCCTCCTGGTGCATAGATGGCTGTCGTCCTGTGGTGGAAGGGGAGAGGGCGCTCTCTGGGCCTTTTTTACTCATTCCACCAGGGATTACCTCCAAAAGTTCCACTTCCTACTGCAATCACCTTAAGGGTTAAGCTTTCACCATATGAATTTTGTGGGGTCATGAACATTAGTCCATTGCAATCTCAAGGTAGAGTTTTTTGTTTGTTTTAATTAAGGTTAGACTATACATAGTGTAATGCACATGTTTTCGTGTGCCATTTACAGAGAACATACCTTGATCAAGATCGAACCGGCCACCATCCAGAAAGTTTCCTAGGTTCCTGCTTCCATCTCTCCTCCAAAAAGCCACTACTGTCTTAACATTTAAAATAATAATAATAACTATTATTATTATTTGAGTGTAGGTGACTGCCTTGATTTTTGCTCTTGGGCTTTGTATGAGCCTCCTCAGGCTACCATCACAAAATGCCACAGGCTAGGAGCTCACACAACAGAAACGTATTATCTGGCATATCTGGAGGCTGGAAGTACCATGACCGGCATCAGCAGAGGGGGTTTCTCCCGAGGCCTCTTTCCTTGGCTCGCAGGGGGCCTGTGTCCTCACATGGTCTTCCTTTTGTGCACTCGTGCCCTCGAGGTCTCTGTGTGTGTCCAAATTTCCTCTTTGTACAAGGACACCAGCCCCACTGGATTAGGGCCACCCCAATGGCCTCATTTGAACCGAATCACATCTTAAAGACCTTATCTCCAAATAGAGTCCCATTCTGAAGTGCTGGGTGTTAGGGCTCCATCATTTGCATTTGGGGAGGACACGGCTCATAACAGACTTCATGTAACTTATATATGACATGTAATAAGCACCTTTTTCTATTTGTTTTTTTTTTTTTTGCTCAACATAATATGTTTGAGATTCATCTATGAGACTACATATGTTTCTTTTTTTTAAGATTTTATTTATTTATTTGAGAGAGAGAGAGAGAGAGAGAGCATGAGCAGAGGGGAGGGGAAGAGAGAGAGGGAGAAGCAGGCTGCCCAATGCAGGACTCGATCCCAGGACCCTGGGATCCTGACCTGAGCCGAAGGCAGATGCTTAACAACTGAGCCACCCAGGCGCCTCATATGTTCCTTTTTGATCCTTTTTTTTTTATTGCTGGGTGATAGTCCATTATATGAATATGTCACATACTCTTCAGTTTTCTGTTGAACACTCAGGTTGTTTCCAATTTGGGTTATTATGAGTAAAGTCTCTCCTCATTATTACACTGCAATGAAAAAACATTGCAGTGTGTCAAATGGCCCCTTTCCCCAGACTCCCACTATTTTCTGAGGTAAATATGATCACCTCCTTTTGTATAAGGAAGGAAGTGAGGTTTACAGAATTTCCCCAGTTCAGGGATTCAAAGTGTTGGGGTGTGTCTCAGGGTTATGCAGTGATGTTGTCTCCCAACTCTTCGTACTGAACTCCTTGTTCCGTGAACAGCCTACACTGCTATTTTTATATTATGCTCCCTGTAAGGATGTGGAGCTTCTCCTTATGGGTCTCCTGTCTACATCCAAGTGTACAGCAGGGGTCTGGCTACAGAAGCGACTGGTGTTTGTCCCTAACACCATAGCCCAGTACTCTGGAGAAGACAAGTGACAGTTATATGTAATAATTTTGTCATCATTTACCTTCACATGAGCTGCTGAAAGCAGAATCAGGGGAGCTGGCTGATCTGCATATGCTACTGTGGCACCCTTTTTTTTTTTTAAAGATTTTATTTATTTATTTGATAGAGAGAGACAGCGAGAGAGAGAGAGAGAGCACAAGCAGGGGGAGTGGGAGAGGGAGAAGCAGGCTTCCCGCGGAGCAGGGAGCCCGATGCAGGGCTCGATCCCAGGACCCTGGGATCATGATCTGAGCCATGGGCAGGCGCATCACCGATTGAGCCACCCAGGCGCCCCTCACTCCTGTGGCATCCTAATGAAAAGTCATAGGGCACAGGGCTGGAAAGCATTTTAAAAATCACATAGTTAAAACTATTTATTTGTCCAATAAACGTAAACTCAGAGTGATTATTCCCTCCGGGTACAGGCAGAGGTAAAATTAAATGCAAGATTCCTGACTTGACTATTATGTTTGAACTATTCCATTTTTCTCTTAAGTCATGATGCCTTTAATAGTTTCTTTATACTGTTTTAAAAATGACAAAAAACCTCACTTGTTATTTACCAAGCATGAATAAACAAAACATTGCTTTCCAGCCTGAAGCCCTTGTCTTTTCATGCCTTCTGTAAAATAGTATCTTTTTAGAGCACCCTGGGGCCACCTGAACATAGCAAAGCTTTTCTGCCATGAGAACACTGCCTGGCTCACCGTGGGGATGTTGTGTTCAGGAAAACACTGACATCATCTAGTCCACTGATGTGACCTCACTGACCCACAGTCTGGGGGGAGCATGAGATCATACTACAGACAAGTGTTTCAGGAGAAGTGGGTTGTGGATACACTAAACAGCAGTTTTGACCATCGTATTCAGTCAGGCACTTAACAAAGGCCCCACTATGCTCAGCACTGTGCTAGGGGCTGGAGGCTGGCCGTGAGCGTTAGCGACGAGAAAGGGCTCCTGTCCTCACTAAGTTTGGGTTCTACCAGATAGCACAGCTGCAGTGTATCTTCAGCCTTGCCACTCAGATATTCTGTTGAAAGTCAAACAGTCCTAAATGTGGCGTCCAGGGACATTTGTGTTAAAAGGTAGAGGGGGTGCAGAGTGGCCCGTGGAATGGTGATTGTGAATTACAGCCCCAGATGGCAACACTGGTTCGGGGAAGGTGTGCGAGGACAGGCGTCCACGGACTTTGATTTGCTAATTAATTTTGCAGAATGACAGTCAAGTTACACTCCCTAGGAGACTACATGTCTATTCCACCGTTTGTGAAGAAGAAGAAAAAGAAGAAAAGAAGAAGAAGAAGAAGAAGAAGAAGAAGAAGAAGAAGAAGAAGAAGAAGAAAACAAAAAAAAACACCCAAGCTTAAAGCCTTTTCCAGGAACTTGTTAAAAAACCAGAGACAAAGCTGTAAGGTGACCATTCCATTCAGTAGATAGCCAACCGGAAGCCCTCAACGTGCAGCGTCGCCATCCTCACTTTCATCCCCTGCCTGGTCTGTTAACTGCTTTCTTCTGGTCCTAATTACATGCATAGATTACAATACATAATATATGAATGGGTAGGCTTTTCTGGGAGGTCAAAGGATAAAATGTCACAATTACATTCGTCTGTGGTACCTGGTGTCTTTTATGCTTCTTTTCCTTTTGCCTTGCCATTGACGTCCCCAGAGAGGTGAGGACTCCCCTCTGAACCCATCATAGCTTTGTCCCCCTTCACTATTGCCCTGCTGGGTCCACCTGCAGTAGCACCCTGGGTGTGTTTGAAGGTCACAGCTCCAATAAAGTAGAATCCCTTGTGCATAGCAGAGCTGTCGGCTGATTCTCCACGTTGGGCAAACATCCAAAGACATGCTTTCCAGGTGAGGAAAGCCAGAGGACCTGGGGGGACGATGGCTGGTCAGGCTCCCAGAGCACACGCACCTTTGGAAAAATTATCCAGATGCTTTAGGAGGAGTTCTTTCGTCTGCCAAATAAGAGTTCCAGTTGCCTAAAGCCTTGGAGGAATTTATGTATTAAGCTTGTAAAAGGATTTACATGGTGAACATGTGATGCATTTGGTGCCTCATTGTCTCACTGGATCCATCTTATCTAATGCCTTGCAATGAGGTAGGTTTAACGTGGTCGAGTGTCCCAGGGTAACACTTTCTAAGATGTTCACAATGGCAAATAGAAGTCGTTTTAGCATCCTTTCTGTGTATAATTCTGTCAAGCAGATTTCAGTGTGGAAGATTTGGTGTTTAAAAACAAAATATATTCTTTCTCTCCGCTCATGCGGCGCACTCTAGAGATAGTGAGAGTCCAGGTGTTTAGTAAACACAATTGTTACGTTTTAATAAAGCAAAAACTTTGCGTATGATGATTTCTGAACTTTTGAAAGCTCCGTGTATGTTACTATGTGGCATTGCCCTTGGTAATATAGAAAATGATACCTCTGAGTGGCGCTAATGATGATACTCTAATGGCCAAGAAAAGAACGCCTTTGCCCACTGAACACGATTGTAGATACCAAGCAGTCTATCAGTTAATTAGGCAGCTGTTTACGGGGGCCCTGCCCCATGCTGGGCTTTATCCAAGGAGCAGCAAACACAGCAAAGGTCTCTGCCTTCAGGGAACTTAGATTTTAGTGGAGACAGAAGTCAAAACCCAAAATAAATGTGCAAATAAAGGCTGAGAGCACCACGTATTAAATTAAAATAAAAAGTAGACATTTCTGAAATTCATCATTTTGAAAACCACATGTGGAATTTTATAGAACATGAATTAGGTATATGCATGTATATACTAATCTCCCACCCTAAGGAAGAGACGAGCATGAGGAACCAGAGAAAATAAATCTTTTCTTTTGAAGACATCACATTGGAAACCTTATAAGCTATTGAAATACTAATATGGCTAATATTTACTGAGTATGTGTTCCATGCCAAGGTCTGTCCTATGTGATTTACATATATTAATTCACTTATCATCCCCACTTTACAGCCGAGGAAACTGAGGCCCAGAGGCTGGAGAACTTGTCCAAGATCGCTCAGTTACCGAATGGCAACACTGCCTTCACATGCAGGCGATCTAGCTCCAGAGTCCACAGTCCCACCACAGCAGAAAATACCGGTTCTTCTTGGAGGAAGGAGCCACTATCCTGTTTCTTGCTTAAGAAGACTTAAATAAGAAACCCGAAGGGTCATTGTGTTTTGAGAGGATTGCAGGTCTGCATTAGACCAAAGTCATCAGAACACGTATTTCTTTGTTAATACTCAGAGAAAACCTGACTGTACTAAGGAGGTCCCAGACGAATCAGGGTAACGAGGTAAAGAGCCATATGCGGTCCTGCCACAGATACCTCCCTGTATGGGTGTGCTGTTTCTGGAAAAACATCATGCTGTCCGACACGTGGCTCCTCTCGTCTGTGAATGGCTGTCTGGCTGGTGACAATTTGCCAGCTCTGAGGACCAGAAGCCTGGTCCTGGACCATCTCTCAAATGTTCAAGACGCTCTATATACTCTCACCAGGCACAACAGTGGGGCTGGCCTGGGAGCCGCCTCCTGACATTTTTAGGGAAATGCCCCAGCTTCAGACCTCGGTCCTCTGTCCTACACCACATCCAGCTACACACAGTCCCCAAACCTGCACTAGGGTCCCTGTGCTTTCGGGCCTTCGAATGTGCAGTTTCCTCTGCTTTGAACCCTGTTCCCATTTTGCTTCATCTGGCTACCTCTAGGGTACCCCCAAACAGCAACTTTTAGGTATAATTTCCCCTGGGAAGCCTTCCATGACCCTCTCAGTCTTCACCAATTGTCCCCTTTCTGATCTTCAGACGTTTCTATGCATTTCCACCTCCTTCTGCTTAATCATATTTTAGTGCAAATATGTGTTCGAATGAGTCACCTTACCAGAATCATGGCCAATCACTGTTGGTGATTTTAGGACAGAGCGGTCCTCTCTGATTTCACCGTGGCTGGCCTGGGGGGTGAGCTGGATTATCTGTGGAACTTTTAGCAGAGCACAGACGACTCCAAGAAAAACAAAAACAAAAAACAAGTGTTAGAATGTATTTTTATGCTTGAGATTTATCCTGCCTGGGAAGGTTTATTTGCCTCTCCTTTCTACAAACGTCCCAAGACTGGACCTTTGCACATCCTCAGAGTCAATGGTCTCCTCTTCCTTCGGGATCTGTGTTGAGACCTCCAAGAGCCAGACCCACTCTCTGGGGGTGAGCGTGAGTCCTGCTGCCCATGGAACCCAAGGTGTTGGGATGTCCTGCAAACTCCTCAGTCCTCTGGGACCTCACTCTCCGCATACCGTCACCCCCATACGGTGAGGAGACAAGTCCTCTTCCCTCAGGATCTTCCAGGGAAGGCAGCGAGCTTCCCCGGCTTCTGCACTGCGTGCTTCTGCTGCAAGGCTCACCCCACTCCACCCTTCCTCTCTGACAAGCGTCCACTCCCCCCGTGCTGCCACTCCTCACTCGGACATACCCCTGTTCCTTCACTCTCGAGAGTGTTGTTAATATAAAGAAGGTGACTGTTAGGGCAGTATCAGGGATTTTAAAAAGTTGCTTAAACACTTAAAGCTGAAAACTATACTGTAAGGCAGTAAAAATGGACTGGATCAGGCACTCCCTGCCGCCGATTGCCTCATAAACCCCAGCAGATGCCATCTTCTGCTTTGTGTTTTTCCTCATTAGACCTTCCCAACTCCACAAAGCCCTTCTGTCTACTGCCCCCAGTCCTCTCCCGGAGCCCTGCTCCCTCCCAGGGGTATTAGAGCTTGGTGATTAAGAGCATGAGCCCTGGAGCCAGAGCCCCAGGGCTGAGATCCCGGCTTGCCCACTCCGGGTCCCCTCCTTGTGCCTGGACCCCTAACCCTTCATCAAAACTCAAACAGAGATGAGTCTATCACTAACTCCCAGAGTCGTTATGTATGGATCACACAGAGCCATGAGCATTTAGAATGATCTCAATAAGCTCTTAATATATGTCAGCAACTTTCCCTCCAGCAGGTGATGCAAATGATTCTGATAGTCTCAGAGGCAGAGTTGCCGGTGCACCTCCAGTATTATTAGCCGATAGCACTTTTTTGTACTTCGCTCTGATTATAGATGAGCTGAGAGGGTTTTTATACACTTATTGACTATTCATGCTTCTTTTTTTTCTTTTTGATAAGTTGGCTATCCATGCCATTTGTCCATTTTTCTATCAGCATTTTTTATGTTTTAAGAGCTCCTTATTAAAAACACGTTTTGTTTTTTTCTCTCTGAACACTTGCTGCAAATATTTCCCCGCATTCCTTATTTGTTTATGTTATTTCTATTAAATTATTTTCATTTTGGCTTTTGTCTTTGAAATCTATATATCATTGCCGTCTCCTTTGTGACTTCACCCATTATTTTATGGTGACCGATTTGTCCTCTTTCTACGAGGATTTTCTTTTTCTTTTTTTTTTAAAGATTTTATTTATTTGACAGAGAGAGACACAGCGAGAGAGGGAACACACGCAGGGGGAGTGGGAGAGGGAGAAGCAGGCTTCCCGCGGAGCAGGAGCCCGATGCGGGGCTCGATCCCAGGACCCTGGGACCATGGTCTGAGCCGAAGGCAGACGCTTAGTGACCGAGCCACCCAGGCGCCCCCCTACTAGGACTTTCTTAATGACAACTGCACAGATGGCTTGGCTTTACATTGCAAGCATCCAGGAGAACTTTAAAAGAGAATGGCATTATTGAGAAATCTTTTTTAGAGACCCATGTTGATTTAATTATCATTTTGAGACCTTTTATTATCAAATTCAATGACAATATACTAACTGTAAAGATGATTAGGTTAGTATAAAGATGTTCCGAGTCACTGTGTAAAGCTTTTAGACACTGCATTTTCAACATAAAACACAGCTGAAGGTTTTGCAACAGAAATAGTGCCAATGCAGAGTTTCTATTTTTGGTCCATTTAGATTGAAGCTACAGCAATAGTAGTATATTCTGGCTTTCTTAGAGTTTATCAATATTATGCAGCTTTTGTGTCTCTTAAAGAAAATGCCAAGAAGAAATAATGAGGTTGTAGGGAATTCTGAGAAGTAGAAACTTTCAAAGCAAAATCACAAAGCTAAGGAAAGGAAGGGGGGAGGGGAGCCAAAGCTACAGTCAGTCTCACGGCTTATTTACATAACATTACCCTAAATGCCTTGCATTAAAATTTTTCTTTGAACAATTGCCCTTTTTGGAATATGCCAAGAACCAAGTCTGTTTCTTTCAGGAAAAAACCACACCGATAATTTTGAAGCACAAAGTATGCAGCTGCAGTCCCTGGTTCACTCTGGGCTTGAACTAAAGACGCCTTTGATTGGCAGGGATGCGGTGCCAAGTGAGGAGACCCCACTAACATGGAGAGAGAAAAAAAAGAGACAAGTCTTATTCATTCTTGAATAAACATACCATTCAATTCATGTAGAGGGAAGTTAATTTCAGAAAGGTTTACTTCTGTTTTCTTGAGATAACAAGATGTGAAGCATTTGCTCAAACTCAGACTGTTGATAAATTTCTTCAGACAGTATCATCATTTGCTATGTATTTTATACACATAACAGAATGTTATTTTGGTAATTTGTTAAACTCATTCTTGCTGTACCTTCCCTGCACATGAATGGCATCATCCCTGTCTTTTCTGGGCTGTGAGAAACATTCCTCAAGAAGTTAAGAAAATTTAACAACCATTTAGTTTGGCGCAATCTTTCCTTGTTTAAGATAATGGGAAATTCTGGAAAGGTGCTTTTGGTTTCCCAGGAAAGAATGATTCCTCCAACCTCTTTGAAATTAAAACATGCACAAAAACGGTGTTTCATGTGTGCCAATCTAATTCCATAGTAATATGCAAGTTAAAACTTCCTGGGACCACCGTATGAATAGCCAGACACTGTCAGGTCAGAGTGAGGGATATTTTGGAAAGGCAGTTTTATATCTACAGACATCAAGTAGTTTCATGGAATATTCACTATCTTTATTATCACTGTCTATAGGAAAATTCATAGAACCTTTGATGTTACGATATTTGAAAGTGCCTTATAATACTTTTAGATAAAAGCAAAAATCATTAAAGTATACTCTATCCCTAAGATTCTAAATAAATAGTTGTTTCATTTCAGTTGAAAATTACTGAGTAAACAAGTTGATCAACAGGAAATGTAGTCTTAAATTCAGTATATTAATACCAGGTAGAATGGACTGCATGTGTAAAAGGGAAACTGAGGGCAGATGTAAGACAATATGACGTTATTAACAACTAGTAAGTTAGGGGATTCCCACCAAGAGCCATCTTTCCTTTCCTCTTCTTTGGTTTTCTTTTCTCTTCAGGTTGAACAGAATCACAAAATCTAACATTGGCTTTTGGATTTAAGGGCTAGCCCTTGTTTCCCCTTGCCCAAACATACTAGAGAGTTCTTTTTATGGGTTTGTGATAAAATGGTATTTTGTTCCCATTTGGATTCTCTTCTCTGAATTACAGATCCCTTGATAACTGTGAAATCAAAAGGGTCAAATGGTAGGGCAGGTTTGGGATTGTGGCATAGAGTGGTTTCCATTTTCTGGAGCACTCTCCACTCCATGCCCACCCCACCCCCCCATGTGGTTGGTCCAGTTCTTCCACATGGCTGAGATTGACCACCCAGTATCTCTTTCTCAGGAAGCATTCTCTGGCTAATAGTTTAGATCGGGCAGGTGTCTCAGGCAGGTCATCATCTATGCCATGACACTTGTGAAAATAAAGGGAGTGTTACTGGTAATTATAGTGAGACAGTAGGTATAGACCAGCATAGTTCAAGTTCATTGGGGTTCCAGGATACGGGTAATTAGTCTGCTTGGGCTGCCATAATAAAACACCCAGGTTGTATGGCTTAAACCACAGAAATTTATTCCCTCAGTCCTGGAGCCTGGAAGTCTAAGATCAAAGAGTCAGTAGGGTTAATTTCTGCTGAGACCACCTTCCCTAGCAGGTAGATGCCACCTTCTTACTGTGTCCTCACGTGGTCTTCCTTTAGTGGATGTCTGTCTCCTGATCTCTTTTTATAAGGACACCAGGGATATTGGGTTAGAGTCCATCTTAACAGCTTAATTTAACCTTAATTACCTCTTTAAGACCCTATCTCCCAATACGGTCATTCTTGAGGTACTGAGGGTTAAGACTTCAACATATGAATTTGGTGGGATGCACTTCCCCCTCTAATGGTCTCTCAGAGCACACTGCACATTTTCTTCAGAGAGCTTATCTCAAGTGAGATAGTAGCTATATGTTATTTAATATCTGTCTCCTCCATTTATCAGGTAGAGACCAAGCCTGTTTCCTCCCTGCTTATACACTGCTTGGCACAGACTTGGCACCAAATAAAAATTTGTTAAATAAATGGGCAGAAAGCAAACTCTGATCCATGCATCACAAAAGTCTTTTGTCAAGGTAAATTTCACCCACTTTTGGAAAAAGACAGTGAAGAGAACACATAGCAGCATTTCACAAGAAGGTGAAGTTGCAGGAAAGAGACAAGACTATCAGTTCAAGAAGAAAGTTAATTGGATTTTCTTGGAGGGAAGGGCAAAGGAAAGCAAAGAGTCATGGATTAAGTAAACATTCGGGAGAGCAGAAATCAAAACGAAATAACCTTGCCAAAAGCAGACCAAGTATTCTGAAAGTGCAACTTTGTTACCACGTCTGACTCAGTCGGGTCTGGAGCATTGGGCAGATCTGCCTGTTCCCGTGGCTGCTTCGGCAAAGTCCCACCCTGTGGACCTCAGCCATGGGGCCAGCTGAGGCCACAGGGAAGATGCCGAATGCTCAGACACAGACACACATGCACACACACGCACACACCACACACACATGCACCACCACACACCCAGTTACATTGTGCATGATGCTCAGCAATAAATTCAGAAGTAGTGTAGCCTTTACTTGGTTAAGCATTTTTTTAAATTAAATATACACTAAATGCTCATATAATAAAGGTTAAAAGTGCAGTTAAACAAAGAGAATAAAATTTACTAATAATCCTTTCATCCAAAGGGAACCACAGAAAGAGTTGGTTTTATTCTTTTGAATATACAATGTTCTATATTAATACATATTAACCATCTTTTTGAACGACTGTATTCCTCTACAAAGTGAACGTTTCATGCCTTACTTAGCTAAATCCCTACTGATAACCACTGTGTGTGTGTGTGTGTGTGTGTGTGTGTGTGCGCGCGCACGTGAGCATGAGAGCTGTGACTTTCTCATGCCCCACTGGACTCACCACCTCTGTTCAAACCTTCGATTCTATCTTCAATCATCCTCTTCTTCCCGTACTGCTCACAGAACCATAATGAATGTCAGCTTAGGATCTCGTGTCGCCTTCCTGACTTAGCTTTCATCCCAAGAAAAGTATTCCAGTGGGCTTACATATGTATATATTAAAAATATTTAAGGATAACATTAAAGCAATATACTGTAGACCCTATCTTTGTAGATAACTTAGAAGTATATTCTCAAATGGAAAAAAAAAGAGCTTTTAAACAGAATAATTTTTTTAAAATTATTTATTTATTTATTTATTTATTTATTTATTTATTTATTTAAGAGAGAGAGAGAGAGCACATGAGAGGGGGAAGGGTCAGAGGGAGAAGCAAACTCCCTGCTGAGCAGGGAGCCCGATGCGGGACTCGATCCCGGGACTCCAGGATCATGACCTGAGCCGAAGGCAGTTGCTTCACCCACTGAGCCACCCAGGCGCCCCAGAATAATTTTAACGCGTCAGTCACAAATATTGATTCAATCCCCACGACGTGGTACAACTTTTGTCACAGAGGGCTCTCACTCCTCCAGAAGTAGATTTACCTCCCACCTCTACAGCTGCTGGTTTATGCCTTCTCAGCAGGTATTTCAAAGTTCTCAGTTCAAATTTGGAGCCCCGGATCTAAGGTCTTGCAATTTGTAGGTAGGCTGAGGGAGTTTTCTGTATAGTGAGAAAAAAATTTGGTGGGACAATTGTCCTCTCATTTGCCTATTGTTTCATTCCATCACTGATTTAATGACCATGAAAGCTATGGGCCAGATAACAAAGTATCAAAATAAGTAGCAAAAGAGGGTGCTTATGCAAATGTGGCCAAGGGCAAGGTGGAACGGTATAGTATGTGGAAGAACATTCAGAAAATATAATTTTGCCTTTCCATGTAGATTCCCTAAATTGATGCCTCTCAAAATAAAATGAATTGAATGGATCATGGAGACAACGAGGGTACAATGAGGATATACATTAGAAATCCAAAGAATTGGGATTCTTTGTAAAAAGGGCAGCTGTCATGAATGTCACTGTAGGGAAGGAGATTGGAAGTTTCTTGATAGCTGTAAAGCATGCAGAAATCACAGAATTTAGGAGGTGGGGGACATTAATATGGCAGCCAGCCTGACATTTTTGTTCTACAGATACTGAAATTGAGTCAGAGAGGTGCATTCTTCACCACATCACAAGTTGAGTTCATAGCAAATAAGAAACAAATTCAAGTTTATTCCCTCAGCTCTGGAGCCTGGAAGTCTAAGATCAAAGAGTCAGTAGGGTTAGTTTCTGTTGAGACTGCCTTCCCTAGCATTAGATGCCACCTTCTTACTGTGTCCTCACATGGTCTTCCTGAATTATGGGATATTTAAACTATTTGTACCACTTGCATCTTTAATCAGTGCCTTTATAAGAAATGCACAGTAACCTAACTCTGTTACTTTTCTCTCAATGTATCACAAACCAGCACAAAGTTAGCAATTTGCATTTATTATCTTGGTTAATCTCCTGTTTGATTGACTAAAAGTCAATTGATTAGTGGCTGCAATTACATCTGTAAAATCCCATTTTCCGCATAATGTAGCTTAACCACTGGTGTGCTATCTCATTGTATGGGTGGTGGGGAATCAAGGTGGGCCATTTTGGAATTCACTCACACTTAATGAAATATTTTAACTTCTCTCAAAAAAAAAAAAAAGAGAGAGAGAGAGAAAGAGAGAGAACAAAGAAGCCAGTGCTGAATGACTGTGTTACAATGTAGCCCCTTTATTGACTGAAAGGCGATCAGGAAAGAGCTTCCAAGGAGGCAAAAATATCTTTGTCATCTCCGTCAAAAAGAGAGATAGAGATATTTGGTCAGTTGTTTCACCAACGGTCACAGCTTATTATCACTATTTCAACAGAGAAATACCCTGTTTACTATGTAACTTCCAGAAGAGAAACACTTCTCACCAAGTAGATAGTTTTTCCAATGATGGAATCATATTATGACCTAAGGAGATTTCCATTGAGATTGTTCCCTGTCCTTCTCTAGCTCTGTACGTTGTTTGTTTTTCTACTTACCACTACTCATCATTGTCCTATGTTTTCAGGTCTTTCTCCCCAACCGTGAGGTGAGGTCTCTGCAGGCAGGTGATTTCTGTTTTGTTCAGGACTCTGACCCCACTGTCTATAATCACACCGGTGCTCACCAGGTGACATCAGTAAGTGTGGTTGTGTGAGTTCCAATGAGGAGCAATATGACCTGGTGCTTTTTAATGCAATTAGTGTATCATTTTCCTGACTGTTGTATATGCAATCTACCTTTCCTATGTTCCGTTATTTAAATCTTTTTTTGGGGGGGAGGTTATTTTTATCATTCCACTTCTTCCTCTATTAGCTTATTAATTACACATTATTAAACTTTTTCTATAATAGTTATCCTACAGATTTCAAATGTATTTTCATTCATTATATTCAAATATAAAATGATTCTTTGGCCACCATCCAACAATGCAAGGATTGTAGAAGGCTTCAAATCAATTCTTTCCTTTTCATTTTTTTTCTGCATTTTTGTTATAATGTATTATAATTCTACTTGAATTCTGTAACCTTATGAACTTTTTCATTGTTGCTTTATAGAACCAATATTCATCTAGTTATCTATATGTTTATCTTTTCTTTTTCTTCATTCATTCTTGATCTTCTTTAGAATTAACTTCTTACCCATCTGAAAAATTTACTTAGTGAAGAACTACTATCATGAAACATTTCATTTTTTGCTTCTTTAAAATATTTTAATTTTGTATTTTTATTTGGAGGATATTTCATTTAGGAAACATATTCTTCCAAATAAAACATATGAAAAACCTCCATTCATAAAAGAGAGAAAGATGAACTACCCCGGTTGGATCAAGGCTCAGAGACTCAGCTGATCTGTCCATCAGTCCTTGAAACAGCTTCCAGACAACCAAATGTAATTTCAAAACTACCAGTGCCATTGGTGAATTAGACTTTCTAAAACTGTGCTTGAGGAGAATAGCATGGGAGGAGGGAGCTAACAATGAGCTGGGAATCAGGACTCCTTTATTTTATTCCTGATCTCAGTGCCAACCAGTTAAACTAGTTATGTGACAGTAAACATTCTTAATATGTAAAAAAAATATATATGTGCACAACTTGTTCTCCTGGTTCCGAAAGCAGTAAGACCACTAGCTACCTCACAGAGTCATCGTAGGGACAAATGAGGGAATAAAAGCAAATCCACTCACTCAGCATCTTGTTCAATGTTAATTACCATGGCAGGGCTCTCTGGCCACAGAAAAGAGAAACAGATTTTTGGTTACAAACCAGAAAAGACATGTTTTTAAAGAATGTGGTAGCTTGCAGAATCTGGAAAGAAGAGGGAAAAAGCTGACTAAAAAAAACCCAGAAGTGCCAGGAGGGATAGCTCTGGGTAGGAGAGCAATTGGAGTTTCTTGCTTGTGGATTGAGACACTACTGCTGGAATGAGTTATTTCCAGTGCTTTTTTTTTTTTTTTCTCTCCCTCTCAGCTTCTCATCATTCTTCCCATACTTCACAATCACACAATAGCTAATACAGCATAATTCGTGTCTGCTGCATTCTCCCTTCCTGGCGCAGTGGGCACCTCACTTAAGGGTTTTTGCCAAAATTGAACACCATGAGGTAAGTGTGTTTTCTAAAGGGAAGTGAGGTTTTCTCACTAAAAGGAAGGCTGTGTGGTGGTTGGCTATAAATTACAAACCTGGTCTTCCATCCTCGCCATATACACACACTTCCATCCAAGCCATATCAATGGTGGCTGGGTGAAACACCATCGTCAAGAGAAAGGGGACAGATTCTGAGCTTGGTGTGACTTCTGGTTACTTCAGATATTAGTACTTCTATGAAATGAGTGACACAAATATCATTCCTACATGTTTACATTTCTGAATAGGAAAGAATTCTTAAACCAAAACAGACCTACAGTTATTTGTGACCTAGGTTTAGTTTGAAAACTAATTTCATTTTTTCCCTTAGACTTTTATTTATTTATTTAAGAGTTATTTACTTGTTTTAGAGAGAGAGAGAGAGAGAGCATGTGTGCACACGAGCAGGGAGGGGCAGAGGGAGAGAGAATCTTCAGCAGATTCCATGCCCACCACGGAGCCCAACATGGGCTCAATATCACCACCCTGAGTTCATGACCTGAGCCAAAATCATGAGTCAGACCTGAGCCACCCAGGAGCCCCTATTTCCTTAGACTTTTAATGGCTTGTTGGGGGATTCCTTTCCTATCTAAACAATGTTTTTAAAGAATAATTTATTAATTTTAATTTTTTTGAATCTTGTGGTTTTCCCCCCCCCAAATTTAAGTAATTCAGATTGTAACAAAGATTTAAAAAATCCTGTAAGGGGATGCCTGGGTGGCTCAGTCGGTTAAGCGTCTGCCTTCGGCTCAGGTCATGATCCCAGGGTCCTGGGATCGAGTCCCACATCGGGCTCCTTGCTTAGCAAGGAGCCTGCTTCTCCCTCTGCCTGACTCTGTCTCTCTCTGATAAATAAATAAAATCTTAAACACACACACACACACACACACAAAAAAAAAAAAAAATCCTGTAAGAATTTCTCAAAAATGACCATTAAGTTGATATTTCCCCGCTATGCATATAAAATAAAATGAAACAAAGTGAGGATATGTAGCAAGAAATAAGTTGAAAAATATGGGATCATACTCTATAGTCTTGATTTTTAGAAAAAAATGCTTAAAAATTTCAGTTCAACAGAAGAAAAATAAACAGTTGGAAACAGAAGTTATCGCTAACATACATAGATGTAGTTCCAGTTGTAGATGAGTTTCCATTGCTGCTGTAATTTAGTGTTTTGATTTTTCAAGTCTTATAATATTTCGTTCACTTATCATCTCTGCCCATGAATATGGGTCTCAGTCTTTGGTTTTGATGTATTCAGTGTTTATCTCCTGTTTTGTTTGTTTATTGCTTACTTGAGCTCATGTGGGTCACTGCAGGTGTATTTCCTTGGCTAGCTGGTTTGCGAGGAGGACTTACAAGGGCCGCTTGTGTGGTTTCTGCATGAGCGACATCTGTCTTCCCAGAGCTGTGTGGGTATTTTCCACCGTCCTTTGACATTGTTGGCTGTCACAGCTACTACATTTATCTTTGGCTAGGTGGGCTTTTGTCATAGATAATTGTTTCTCCCGAAGAAAGGCTCATGGAAGCTGTGTCTTTGACTTCATTCCTGTTTGAAATGTTTGTCTCTTGCCTTCATAATAAATGATAAGACTGGATATTGTATTTTGAGGTCCCATTTTCTTTCTAGTCAATCTTTGTAAACTGCGCTCTGTGGTCCTCTTGCTGAGAAAGTGGGGATCTGACTGCACTGCCCCTCTTCCGCTTGCCTGGGAAAGTGACTTGTTTGCGTCCTAGATTCTTGAATAAATTCTTCCTTTCTCCTTGATGTTTACTAGCTTATCCAGGATATGCCAGTTGTCAATTTGTTCTGTATCTGTTTCCTTTTCTGGGAAACATTTTGCCCTTTACTTCTGCAGACTCAGGTCTTTATTTAGGGGAAATATGTTCTTTTATATATTTAAATTCTCCACTCCCCCTTACGTTTGTTGAGTTCTCAACCTTGGGGACACAAATTATTCAAAGGTCTCTTTGTGCTCCACAGCAATTATCTCTACTTAATTGCTCTAATCTCTGAGCTCTTTCTTAGCATTCAGTTGGACTATTTCCAGTGTAACCTCTATGTCAGTAATTCAAATCCCAGCCTTGTTTAAACGTTTCTAATATATTTGTCTGTCCTGTGCTGATGTGTCGGTTCTCATTTTGTTGTGTTTCTTCTTTCATTGCACTGTTTCTTTGTTTTGTAACTTCTTTTTTTTTGGCCTGAGCAACATCTCTTTGCTAAACTCAGTGAATTGATGGTCTTATTGAGTTTTTCTGTAGGGAGAACTTGAAAGAGTTTCCCCCTATTGGGATAATTTTTACTCTCCATCCCCATCATCCCAACCTGTCTGCTTAACTGAGGCTTGCAAAGATTCCTTTTCCCTCATCGGCCTTCAGCTCTCTCTCCCCTGTCCCCTCACTGGCCTGTGTGCATCATGGCCATTCAATTGTTTTCACCTTCTTGGGTCTACCCCTCTGGTCTGGCTCACACTTTCTCCATTATCTTTTTCATTCCTTTAAATATGAAGTGGAGAGAAAGGGATGAGAATGGGGGCTCTGTGCAGCAACTGTTGGAAACCATAGTTGTGTTCCTTTTTTTCCAAGATTTTGTTAAATATACTTTATCAAAATTTAATTTTCAAAACTGTAAAGGTAGCCTATGCCCATGAAAGAATAACTTAGAATTCTTATTGTTTCTCTGGAGTGGGAGAGGGGTGGGAGGGATGGGGTGGCTGGGTGATAGGCATTGGGGAGGGTATGTGCTATGGTGAGCGCTGTGAATTGTGCAAGACTGTTGAATCACAGATCCGTACCTCTGAAACAAATAATGCAATATACGTTAAGGAAAAAAAAAAAAGAAGAAGATAGCAGGAGGGGAAGAATGAAGGGGGGGACATCAGAGGGGGAGACGAACCATGAGAGACGATGGACTCTGAGAAACAAACTGAGGGTTCTAGAGGGGAGGGGGGTGGGGGGATGGGTTAGCCTGGTGATGGGTATTAAAGAGGGCACGTTCTGCGTGGAGCACTGGGTGTTATGCACAATCAATGAATCATGGAACACTGCATCAAGAACTAATGATGTAAGGTATGGTGATTAACATACCAATGAAAAAATTTAAAGGGAAAAAAAAAAGAATTTTTATTGTTTTTGTTTCAGCTAGATGCCCTGGCGAAGAATGAGACTCTCAGATACTTCCCGCTTCTTCTAAACTTCTGGAGTAAAAGTTTCAATACTTGAAATTCCTCCTATTATTCCTCTTCCTCCTCCTCATCCTCCGTGTCCTCCAGCCCACTGATTCAGTTCCACTGGGTGCTTTCCCTACCTTGGGGGGAAGTGGTACAAATACTCAAGTTATTTTATATTTATTCTTTTGGCAGAATGGCCTTTTAAGAATGGGGGAAGGGAGGGGTGCTGGGTGGTTCAGTCGGTTGAGCGTCTGACTCTTGATTTCGGCTCAGGTCATGATCTCAGGGTTTTAAGATCAAACCCCACATAAGGCTCTGTCTCAGTGGGGAGTCTGCTTGAGATTCTCTATCTCCCTCTCCCTTGGCCCCTCCTCTCTTATGCGCATGTGCAGCATGCTCTCCCCCCTCCCCCCCAAAAAAAAAGGAATAGGGGAAGGGGAAGGGAGAGATCATGCTGATCCTTGCCGAAATTGTTTCTTTGACAGAATTTTCTAAAGAGTATTGATGAGTTTTTCCCCCTTTTGCTTATAATATTTTAGTAGGTCTTATTGGTTTAATTTTGATCATTTTGTCAGGTGTCAGGGCAGAAGAGTCTATGATATAGTTTCCCTCCACCAATTCACCTAGAATAATGTCTGAGTTATATTTTTTTAAATATTTTCTTTAGTTGGAGACTTCTGTGTAAAACACAGGCTTAATGAGGAAGGTGTGAACTAAGAATCTATAGAATTAATTTTAGTTTGGTTATACACCCTCAAATAAGTATGAGACCTGCTCCAGTATTCACATTCAATGATTCTGTGACACTGGGGTTCCATATTAATGATTGCTTTTCTCTTACGCTCTGTAAGAAAGAGTCTGTAAACATAGCTTTAGTGGAAGAAGATCAAAAAGTCCAGGACAGTTTGAAAAGTGTTTAGAGGAACCCGAGTTTAATCCTTCCTATTTAAATGAAAACTTCTTGCCTTTGAACTCTTTTTGAAAAATTAAACTGTTTTTGTACGTTATTTCATGATCATTTTCTTTATTTTTGCCAGATACCAGTTTCATAAGCATGGTACCAATTTTGTTTGGCTCCTTGGCAACCCAGCTAATAACCATTGCTCTATTGCTCGTTGAGCTGCACCATCTAAAGAATGTGTTATGTCTTATTACATCTACTTTCATCTCACCTTAAGGTAGACGCTTTTTTTCCGGGGGGGCGGGTACAAATATCAATTTAAATGGCTTCATTATCAAAAATATTCTTAGCTGTAGCATGTGTGCCCAACATTTGGCGAAACATTATTCTAGATGTTTCTGTGAGGATGTTTTTGGATATGATTAACATTTAATTTGTTTAACTTTGAGTAAAGCAGCAGTAAAGCAGTCAAAGGCCCAAATAGAACAAAAAGACTGACCTTCCCCAAGCAAGGGGGGATTCTGCCAGCAGACAGCCTTAACTGTCCCATTGGCAGGGGCCTGCCACCCACTGGACCACCCTGTGGATGGTGGACTCACCAGTCTCCTTAATCACGTGAGCCAAGTCCCTAAAATCAGTCTCTGTGTCTCTTTCTCCCTCTCACGTATGTATGTCTCTCTTTGTGTATCCTATATCCAGGGTTCCGTTTCTCTGGAGAACTCAGACGGATACTTCATGCCTTAATTATCTCCAAAAACGTGTTCATGACAAGAACACTGTACTTATCAAGGGAAACATAATTTTTTTTGGAGGGTGGCAGTGGGAGGACAGGGGAAGCAGAGTAGAAGAGCATAAAATGAAACAAAGCCATAGCCCAAGAGAAAAAGGGAGCTCTCTCTCTCTCTTTTTTTTTTTTTTGAAAAAGGAATCTCTTAATTTTGCTAATGGAAAAGTGCCTGGAATTACAACTGCAGATGCTTCTGTTCCCTCTAACTTGACACGCTCTGATACCTCTTCTCAGCTGCAGGTGATGGCAATACTTCTCTTACAGTACAACTGACTGCCTTTATGATTAAACATCTCTAATGTCACACCTAGACTAGTTATCAGTTTTTAGTGGTCAATGTTGTTAATCATTCTGCTCTGTAATGAAACTGAAAAAAAAGTTTCCCTTCTAAGAACTAGTTAGGAGCTCACCCGAAAAAGCCATACTCAACATGTCCTGAACCTTTCTTTGTACTCCTGCCCAACCAGACCACATATTTCATTCACTCACCTTCACGACTTCCTAAAAATACTGTCTTGTCAGAATATCGTGTTCACAAGTCCTGGCCTTTGACAAAATCCCGAGTCAGTTGTCAAAGTTTGCTTTGGTTTATTTGTTTGTTTAATTTTTTTATAGAGGCCAAATGACCTCAACCCATCAGTCTCAGCTTGTACCCTCTTGACCACAGAACCTGTATGCTGACCCAGAGGAACCAAAAAGGAAAGAGGTTGATATGCCCTCAGGGCGTCTACCTTGCTCACTCCCTGAGTCGGTTATGCACTTTTAGAGGAAACAGACTCGCATTCCCTTGTCCTCTGTCTTCCATCATCAGAGGCAGGAGACTCATTTCTCATCATAAGACCCACTTTATGGAAATGAAACAATTCTCTGACCACCTAAATTTTGGCATAGATTTTCCTGGACTTATGCAATCTACTTTTTAAAAAAAAAGAATTTATTTATTTGAGAGAGAGAGAATGAGAGAGAGAGAGCATGAGAGCAGGGAGGGTCAGAGGGAGAAGCAGACTCCTCACTGAGCTGGAAGCCTGATGTGGGACTCGATCCCAGGACTCCGGGATCATGACCTGAGCCGGAGGCAGTCACCCAACCCACTGAGCCACCCAGGTGCCCTTATGCAATCTACTTTTATCTAGTTATCATGAAAATTTAGAATTATTGGCAAGATAAACACAATATTTTAAAAGTTATTATTCTTCATATATAAGATAAAATGATAGAAGAACATATACTGTAGTTTGTATGTGTTTGTGTAAAAATTAGGATCACATAGGTTAATAGGCCCTCATTTAGCAAAATATCGCATCCTTATCCCTAGAAATGTAAAGAACGACTTTTATACTTTGTTAGAGAAGTCTGCATAACATTAATTGTTATATACAATTTGTTTTCCAGCCTAAAGAGGAATTAGCCTTTAATGATCAGATCAGCATGAGTCAGTCTTACTCAAGATCAGTTATTCTGGAAGCTACTATCAATAAATCAATGTTACTTTGATCATTAAACGGTATGCTGAACATCAAAGGAAATGCAACAGCATTTTCAAAGTATTTTGAAAGAGTGTGTTGATAAAGAGATTATGGAGTTTGCCACCAAACAAGGATTTGAATGGCAACTCTTTCACTTTGTATCAGATAGGTAAAAATATTTTACTTCTCTGAGCCTCAATATCATCTGTTTACTCCTGATATGACAAGACCATCTGGAGGATTAAGGGAAATAAAGTCTGCAAATCACCAAGCATTGTGTCCACACAGGTGGGTGCTCAATCAACAGTCTCTGCACACCCCTTTTCCTTGAATCTCTATTCCTTTGTCTTTATTTTTATTTTTAAAAAGATTTTATTTATTTATTTGAAAGAGGGAGAGAGAGAGTGAGAGAGAGAGACCACAAGTAGGGGAGGGGCAGAGGGAGAAGCAGACTCCCTGCTCAGCAGGGAGCCTGCAGGTGCTTGATCCCAACCTGGGAATCATGACCTGAGCCGAAGGCAGACACTCAACCGACTGAGCCACCCAGGCGCCCCATCAGTTCCTTTGTCTTTAATATATGGGTAATATTATCAACCACATATGGTTTTGTAAGGATTAAATATGATACCATATGAAAGGTTTTGGAGTGGTGCTGGGAAAATAGGGTGTGGTTACCAGGGATGGATCAGCTGCTCAGATTCCATCCCTCCCTGTCCTGTTCTGCTGGGTACCACAAGGGCTAGAACACTAAAATGACACTCTTCCGATCCTTTGCCACTGAGTTTTGGACCCTCTTGGGATTTGAAAGCAGAATGGAGGCTATCCTCCCACCACTTGGGCTGCTTCTGAGATTTTAGCCACATTGTCAAGATAAGAAGTCTGTCTGCCGCACATGCAGTGCTCATGCTCAGGCTCCTGTGGCTGTTCCCGTGGCTCATGTGGTGAAGCCCCCTGGGGTCTGGCTGCCCAGTTTCCTACATTCAGTGACATGTGTCCTTGAACTCGATAGTTTTGGTGGTGTTCTTGCAGGAATGAGATCACTGGTGCATACATTGTTTCTCCCTCTGGACTTCTTTCCTGGGGCCCATCAAACTTTTCCCCAAAACAATTTTTGGGCCTCTGAATTCCTTTTAAGACATTATTGTATATTTAAACTCCCACGATGTTTTCTATTGCCTGTACAGAATACTGAGTGGCCCCCAATTGGTCTTCACATAATACTTTTCTGTTAGTTTTCTTTGATGTCAAGGGAATCACAGTCCAGTTGGGGGTGGAGGGCAGCGGACAAGTACACAGGAAATGTACAGAGAAAAATCGAAGTCTGTCTATGAGTGATTGCCAAGTGGCTGCATGGCCCATGAGAGCTCTGAGGGACAAGGACAGGGGATGTGGCAGGCTGAAGAGGGGGGTCTGAGCATGGTCAAACCCAAGAGGAGAATGTGAAGAGGAGCACTAGGGTCATCTGCAATGACACAAAAACATGTTATCACCATAATCTGAGTGAAAAGAACCAAAATTCTTCCCAGATAAATAGAACACTTGAGGAGAATGATAGTTTGGCTTTGTTTCCACAAAACTTTTTCTAAAAATTCCTATGCCTAAACAGAATTCCAGAGTTGCTGGAGCTTACAGAGGGGTCATATGCCTGCTGGGATGGGAAAATAAGGGCTCAGGGGTTAGTGGTAAAGAGAATGGGAAGTAGATCAGTAATGATTTTAGGGTCAACATAAACCAATTTGATTTATTTTCTTCTTTCCACTTGTTTGGGCAACATCTCTCTTGATGGTTTCTCAAGTTATATATTAGGGTATTTAATTCCTTCCTAGACATATTAACAGTCAGTTATTGCATGGCAAAATCACCTTCAAATGTTTCTTTATGTGGACATCCAGAAACACTGCATTTAATGATACACAGTACTCTTTAAAAGAAACGACCAAGAGAACACTTTTAGAGGACTATAGAATGTGTGAAGACAAACAAGAAGTGAGAAACTATAAAAATAATATAGCTATTATGTTAAGATCCCAGCCAACTTTTCAAATGAGATTAGAAAATAGATTCTCCTAATTTTATGGCAGTCATTTAATTATGTTGCTCCCCAACTGCCTTTACAAGAGAAAAGGGCTTTGTAAATTAGATTGTTTTATTACAAAATTCCAAAAGAATGTATATTCTCTGTAGCCTCTTATTTTTCTGTAAATAGTCCTTGACGAATAAGCAATGGGTGGGCTGGGTGAGATTATATAAGACCCAAACTAAAATTTAAACCACCCAAGGTGATTGTACCTAAGATGACTGCTATACACATATCTAGGACTTCATTTTCGAACAAGGAAACAGAAATTTTACAAGTTGGGGCAAAAAAATTACATGCTAAAAATACAATTATGAGGAAGATTTAATCTCAAGCATCACATACCCCAGGATTTAATGCCTCCTTTCTCTTCCATACTTTGAGTATATTCTTCTGACACACAAAATTGTATTTATTAAAGACTACCAACACCATTTTCTGCATCATTTACAACCAAATTCTTGCCTCCCTTTTGGGTCTAAATTTATTTTTATTATAAATAATACTCATAATAAGAAACATTTGATTTTTTTTTCTTGGTAATATAGTATGTAAAGTGACCCTTTACAGATTAGTTGTTGAATTTTTCTGCAAGCATTTCATTCCCTTTGGGGAATCCTTGTCTGAGGATCTAACCACTCAGCACTACTGGTATTTGCCAGGTGCTCAGATGAAAGATGCCCTTGCCTGAGAAAGAGTCACCTCGGAGGTGTGATGTTTGTTGGCTGTTACAACACCTTGATATGTGTCTCTGGGATGCCCCAGGAATGCACCATTTCAAGGGAAGTAGAAAATATATATTTTTTTAAATCATTTTTTTTAGGTGCACCTTGGGGAGAGGAAAAGATGGTGTAGGGGTAGGGGACCCTATTCCAACCAGTCCCCAGAATTGAGCTGGATGTCTACCAGAGCACTCTGAACACCTACGAAATCAGCCTGAGATGTAAGAAGATATATCTTGATCTCTCCAAAGAGAATATCGCAGTCAGTTGGTTTCGAGGTTTCGAGCCGTGATTCCGTGGGCAGATATGGAGGATAAATGGAAGGGAGAGGGAGCTGAGCCATCAGGATCCTGCACCGCTGGTGAGCAATAGCCTCCCACACTGGGGACTGGGCACAGACTGGCAGACTGGTAGCAAAGAGGAAAGGACTTTAGGGCAGCCCCCTGGACTGAAACCTGGAGCGGTGGGGCCGCACCTGCAAACTGGGGGTGGCTGGTGGTTTTAGAAGCACAAAGGGCAGAGATGAGCCCCGACCTGGAGGTGAGGACTGGGAGCCCTGCTGAGGGGCGCACAACCCAGGACGCTGCAGTTTATAGCAGCACAGATAGAAATGGAGAAAGTGTGGCCTGGAGAGCTCAATGAAGAACAGACTGTGATCTCTCTGCTCTGAGACAGAGGGTTGGAAATGATCCCTTCTTCTCTGACTCTCAGAAGAGACGCAGAAAGCCGCCAGAGAACAAAAGCCCCCCAAAACCGGTTTTCACTGAGCCCACCCTTCCCAGGGGGCAGGGCAACTCTGCCCAAACAGGATTGCCTGAGTAACAGAGTGGCAGGCCCCTCCCCCAGAAGACAGTCCGGGAGAACAAGAGGCCGACAACCCTAAGGTCCCTATGAAACAGGTGCATCTTGCTTGGGTTGTGGTCAATAATTTGAACTCTACATTCCCTCAACCACCCCTCAACAGAATAACTAGAAGGAGGAACCCCCAAAATAGGAACGACTCAGAGACTGTGACTTTTGCCACAGATTTACAAATGGATACAGATATAACCAAGATGTCGGAGATGGAATTCAGGGTACCAGTTGTGAAGACAATAGCTAGAATGGAGAAATCTATTAATGGCAACATAGAGTCTCTAAGGGCAGAAATGAAAGCTGAACGGGCAGAATTTAAAAATGCTATCAATGAGCTCCAATCTAATCTAGATAATCTAACAGCTAGGGTGAGCGAAGCAGAAGAACGAATTAGTGATCTAGAAGACCAATTGATAGAAAAGAAGGAAAAAGAGGAGGCCAGGGAGAAACAACTGAAAATCCATGAAACCAGAATCAGAGAAGTAAGTGACACCATGAAATGTTCCAATGTCAGAATTATTGGGATCCCTGAGGTGGTGGAGAGAGAGAGAGAGAGGACTAGAAGATATATTTGAGCAAATTGTAGCTGAGAACTTCCCTAACCTGGGGAATGAAACAAACATTTGTATCCTAGAGGCAGAGAGGACCCCTCCCAAGATCAAGGAAAACAGGCCAACACTACGGCATGTAATAGTAAAACTCGCAAATCTTAGACCAAGGAAACCATCTTAAGGTCAGTTAGGGGGAAGAGACTCCTTATGTACCGAGGGAGGACCATCAGAATAACGTCAGACCTGTCCACAGAGACCTGGCAAGCCAGAAAGGACTGGTAAGACATATTCAGGGTACTAACTACGAAGAACATGCAGCCAAGAATACTTTATACGGCAAGGCTGTCATTTAGAATGGATGGAGAGATGCAGAGCTTCCAAGACCGGCAGAAACTGAAAGAATATGTGACCACTAAGCCGGCCCTGCAAGAAATATTAAGGGGAGTTCTATAAAAGGAGAAAGACCCCAAGAGTGATATAGAACAGAAATTTACAGAGACAATCTATAGAAACAAGGACTTCACAGGCAACATGATGACAATAAATTCATATCCTTCAATAATCACTCTCAACATGAATGGCCTAAATGCTCCCATAAAGTGGCACAGGGTTGCAGATTGGATAAAAAGACAGGACCCAGGGGCGCCTGGGTGGCTCAGTCATTAAGCATCTGCCTTTGGCTCAGGTCATGACGAGCCCTGCATCGGACTCCCTGATCAGCGGGAAGCCTGCTTCTCCCTTTCCCACTCCCCCTGCTTATGTTTCCTCTCTTGCTGTGTCTCTCCCTCTCAAACAAATACAATCATAAAAAAAAAAAGACAGGACCCACCCATATGCTGTCTACAAGAGACTCATTTTGAACCTAAAGATACATCCAGACTGAAAGTGAAGGGATGGAGAGCCATCTTCCATGCCAATGGCCCTCAAAAGAAAGCTGGGGTAGCAATTCTTATGTCACACAAATTAGATTTTAAGCTAAAGACTGTAGTTAGAGACACAGAAGGACATTACATCATTCTTGAAGGGTCTATACGACAAGATCTAACAATTATAAATATCTATGCCCCCAACATGGGAGCAACCATCTACATAAGCCAACTGTTAACCAAAATAAATAGTCATATTGACAATAATGCATTAATTGTAGGAGACCTCAATACTCCACTCTCGGCAATAGACAGATCATCCAAGCAGAAAATCAACAAAGAAACAAGAGCTTTGAATGACACACTGGACCAGATGGACCTCATAGATATATACAGAAAATTATGAACAAAAGGGGAGAGATCACGACTAGCACCAAAGAAATAGAAACAATTATTAGAAATTATTATCAACAACTATATGCCAATAAATTAAGCAACGTGGAAGAAATGAATGCCTTCTTGGAAACCTATAAACTGCCAAGACTGAAACAGGAAGAAATTGACAACCTGAATAGGCCAATAACCAGTAACGAGATTGAAGCAGTGATCAAAAACCTCCCAAAAAACAAGAGTCCAGGGCCTGATGGATTCCCTGGGGAATTCTACCAAACATTAAAAGAAGTAATAATACCTATTCTCCTGATGCTGTTTCAAAAAATAGAAACAGAAGGAAAGCTTCTAGCCTCATTCTATGAGACCAGCATTACTTTAATCCCCAAACCGGGCAAAGACCCCATCAAAAAGGAGAATTTCAGACCAATATCCCTGATGAATATGGATTCTAAAATTCTCAACAAAATCCTAGGTAATAGGGTCCAACAATACATTCAAAGGATCATCCACCACGACCAAGTGGGATTTATCCCTGGGATGCAAGGGTGATCCAACACTCACAAATCAATCAATGTGATAAAACACATTAATCAGAGGAGAGAGAGGAACCATATGGTCCTCTCAACTGATGCAGAAAAAGCATTTGACAAAATACAACATCCTTTCCTGATTACAACTCTTGAGTATAGGGATAGAAGGAACATTCCTCAAGTTCATAAAATCCATCTATGAAAAACCCACAGCGAATATTATCCTCAATGGGGAAAAGATGAGAGCCTTTCCCTTAAGATCAGGAACATGTCAAGGACGCCTGTTCTTGCCACTATTGTTCAACATAGTACTAGAAGCCCTAGGAACAGCAATCAGACAAAAGAAGACAAAAAGAAATAAAAGGTATTCAAATTGGCAAAGAAGAAGTCAAACTCTCTGTCTTCACAGATGACATGATACTTTATGTAGAAAACCCAAAAGACTCCACCCCCAAATTACTAGAACTCATACAGAAATTCAGTAATGTGGCAGGATACAAAATCAATGCACAGAAATCAGTTGCTTCCTTATACCCTAACAATGAAACTGTAGAAATAGAAATTAGAGAAACGATTCCATTTACAGTAGCACCAAAAACCATAAGATACCTTAGAACAAACCTAACCAAAGAGGTAAAGATCTATACTCTAGGAACTACAGAACACTCATGAAAGAAATTGAAGAAGACACAAAAAGATGGAAAAACATTCCATGCTCATGGATCGGAAGAATAAACATTGTTAAAGTGTCTGTGCTGCCCAGAGCAATCTCTACCTTCAACACCATCCCAATCAAAATTCCAATGACATTTTTCAAAGTGCTGGAACAAACAATCCTAAAATTTGTATGGAATCAGAAAAGACCCCGAATCGCCAAGGAAATGTTAAAAAAGAAAAACAAAGCTGGGGACATCATGTTGCCCGATTTCAAGCTATATTACAAAGCAGTGATCACCAAGACAGCATGGTACTGGCACAAAAACAGACATATAGACCAATGGAACAGAATGGAGAGCCCAGATATGAACCCTCAACTCTATGGTCAAATAATCTTCGACAAAGCAGCAACAAATATGCAGTGGAAAAAGACAGTCTCTTCAATAAATGGTGCTGGGAAAATTGGACAGCCACATGCAGAAGAATGAAACTCGACCATTCTCTAACACCATACACAAAGATAAACTCAAAATGGATGAAAGACCTCAATGTGAGACAGGAATCCATCAAAATCCTAGAGGAGAACATAGGCAGTAACGTCTTCGACATCGGCCACAGCAACTTTTTTCAAGATATATCTCCAAAGTGTAGTGAAGCAAAAGCAAAAATGAACTTTTGGGACTTCATCAAGATAAAAACCTTCTGCACAGCAAAAGAAACAGTCAATAAAACAAAGAGGCAACCCACAAAATGGGAGAAGATATTTGCAAATGACACTACAGACAAAGCACTGATTTCCAAAATTTATAAAGAACTTCTCAAACTCGACACCCAAAAAACAAATAATCAAGTAAAAAAATGGGCAGAAGCCATGAACAGACACTTCCCCAAAGAAGACATACAAATGGCTAACAGACACATGAAAAAAATGTTCATCATTAGCCATCAGGGAAATTCAAATCAAAACCACATTGAGATATCACCTTACATCAGTTAGAAAGGCAAAAACTGACAAGGCAAGAAACAACAAATGTTGGAGAGGTTGTGGAGAAAGGGGAGCCCTCTTACACTGTTGGTGGGAATGCAAGCTGGTACAGCCGCTTTGGAAAACAGTGTGGAGGCTCCTCAAAAAAAATTAAAAATAGAGCTACCCTATGACCCAGCAATTGCACTCCTGGGTATTTACCCCAAAGACACAGATGTAGTGAAAAGAAGGGCCATATGCACCCCAATGTTCATAGAAGCAATGTCCGCAATAACCAAACTGTGGAAAGAGCCGAGATGCCCTTCAACAGATGAATGGATAAAGAAGATGTGGTCCATATATACAATGGAATATTACTCAGCCATCAGAAAGGATGAATACCCAAATTTACATCAACATGGATGGGACTGGAGGAGATTATGCTAAGTGAAATGAGTCAAGCAGAGAAAGTCAATTATCATATGGTTTCACTTATTTGTGGAACATAAGGAATAGCGGGGAGGGCATTAGGAGAAGGAAAGGAAGAATGAAGGGGGGAAATCGGAGGGGGAGACGAACCATGAGACACTATGGACTCTGAGAAACAAACTGAGGGTTCTAGAGGGGTGGCGGATGGGTTAGCCCGGTGATGGGTATTAAGGAGGGCACGTGCTGCATGGAGCACTGGGTGTAATATGCAAACAATGAATCATGGAACACTACATCAAAAACTAATGTAATGTATGGTGACTAACAGAACATAATAAAATATAATAAAATTAAAAAAATAAAGTCATCATTTTAGTTATTCAGAATCTCCTCAACAAAAAAGCAAGGAAATTAAATTGTTTTCCCTAAATGCCAGGCAATGAACTAGGGCATCTCTCATATTCCTTTACACAGACTCTGCAAGGAAGGATTTACCTATTTATTTCTCAGGTGAGCAAATGTAGATTCAGCACGCCAGATGTTTTTTTATCCACATTATACAGTGGGTACGTGTGTGGCTGAGATTTTCTCCTACCAACGCCCCCCACCCCCAAATCTGGATTCCCTTTTGTTTCTCTTTAGTGATAGCTATATAGCTGTCAGGCTAAAGCCGGAAGGGTTGTTTTAGGAAATATGGGAGGAGAGCAAGCACTAACTTCACCAGGGCAAAAAGTGGTAACTACAAATCACTAAACATTTGCCTTTGCTTGATCTCCTGCCTCATTCACAGCTTCTCACAGCAGTAAGAGCAGTTTGTGCTGGTAAACGTTTAAGGACATCTACCTAGAAAACACAAATTTAGTATTTGCCAATTATTACGGTGCAAAATCCCCTCACCACCACAGACTCCAGCCCCCAGGGTCTGAGCAAAGCATGTATTGAAGGGTTGTGGGCGAATGGCTCTGGGGGCCCTTGGGGATCTGGGCTCCTGCAAGCACTGCTCACCCCACTTTGCGGGTGGAGAAACTGGAAGCTGAAAACATGAGGCCACTTGCCTGAGGTCCCATATTAAACAAGGTAGCTTTGCTGGGGATGAAACAAGGACTATCTGATTCCAGAGTATTTAAAAACAGCTTTGGAAATTTTTAAACTGCTTATAACTGGGTGAGAAGTGCATTCTTCTACAGATTCCTGAAACGTACTGAAGCAAGAAGACTAGCCTTTTGGCACTGCCTGTCCCACCTAGTGGGCAAAATGTGTGTGAGTGTGTGAGTGTGAGTGTGTGAGAGAGTGTGTGTGGGTGTGAGAGAGAGAGAGAGAGAGAGTGTGTGTGTGTGTGTTGCTCTGTTTTGTTTTATTTTCCTTAAAGTTTGTCGCAATGTCTTCCAGGAAATGAAATTGTCCTGCAATCTTACCGAAGAGATACTTACAAGTCTTCTTAAGAATCTGGTTACAGTATCAACTGCACAGTGCTGAGTCTCAGGCTTGGAAGGTGAGCAGCAGGGCACAGGCAGCAAGGGATTCTTTTCATTTGCCCTTGACATGGAGCCAGCCATTTCCCTGCCAGTTCTGTTGAACCCTGAGCACAAAGGCTTGCTGGGATGGGGTGACAAGCTGCTTTGTTGTAAATGCTTCTACCATAACAAAGCACCTTACATACAGATCCCTTTTTCAAACTAGACTAGCAAAATTATGTTATTATTGGACTTGCTTCTGTGCCTGTGGTTCCCTGTTGTTGGATGGGAACCTAATTTATTTCTTTAAATTTATTTTTCAGGAAACAGGAAACAGAAAAGTACTCAAGCTTTATTACATGAAAAGTACAGGGTGTTTACCAGCAGTTAATCCAACTTGGAAAGGGCTGTTTTTTCTCCATGCAGATACAGGCAGAAGCCTGGCATCACTGCGTGAAACTTCCCCTGATTGGGATTTCGTATTATCTGGCCTTAACATCTTCAAGTATGTATTAAAATTATTACCTTAATTTAAAGCCGTCTCTTCGTTCTCTCTGCTGTTTTCTCCAGGAGCTGTTTGTAGTACAATCTGATGGAATACAGGACATGGTTGTGTAAAAATAATCCAAGAGAATTAAACACACACAGACACATCACACACACACACACATACACATACACACACACACACACTCCCCTACCCACAGGTATACACACACTCTTCGGATTTTGAGAGAAAGCTAAAAATACCTGCTGTTTGAAATCACTTGCCGGGGAGGGGGCGCCTGGGTGGCTCAGTGGGTTAAGCGACTGCCTTCGGCTGAGGTCATGATCCCGGAGTCCCGGGGTCGAGTCCCGCATCGGGCTCCCTGCTCAGCGGGGAGACTGCTTCTCCCTCTGCCCCTCCCCCCTCTCATGTGCTCTCTCTCCCTCTCTCTCAAATAAATAAATAAAATCTTAAAAAAAAAAAAGAAATCACTTGCAGTGGTGATTAAAAAGGACCTTTCCTACAGAGATCAAAGGCAGCTTTTCTTCTCTGCACTGAAACAGGGCTTTTGCCTGTGGTTGTCATTGTGGAGCAAGAAGACTGCTCTGAAACAGAGCATAGGATGTCTACCACGGGCTCATGGAAGCCAGGTTTTGTTTAAAAACAATATGTTCCAGGGGCGCCTGGGTGGCTCAGTCCTTGAGCGTCTGCCTTCGGCTCAGGTCATGATCCCAGGGTCCTGGGATCGAGCCCCGCATCGGGCTCCCTGCTCGGCGGGAGGCCTGCTTCTCCCTCTCCCACTCCCCCTGCTTGTGTTCCCTCTCTCGCAGTGTCTCTCTCTGTCAAATAAATAAAGAAAATCTTAAACAAAAAAACCAGTAAGTTCCAATGCTATTTATAATGCCTTGACTGAGGGGAATACAGTTTTAGTGGAAGTGGATAGTAAAAGGAAGCAAGTACCTGCTGGCACAGAAGGAAGGATCCTGGAAGTCAGAAGTCCAGGTGACCACTCCCTAAACTGCTGTTCTGTGCACTGGGGCTGGAAATATGTTCCTTCCCATTCCTGGCTCTTAATTCCCACATCTGTTTTCCCATTCCACCATTTCTGTAGACCCACGAGAATAGAAAATGATGCAGGACTCTTTCCTTAAGCAGACTGGATCATATAAACTATAAGTAAACTGAAGAAATGTCTCAGAGCAAGTGCCCACTCCGCAGAGATGATTTTCTGGGGTGAGGGTGTGATTGACGCCCCCTCCTGCCCACACGTCTACACTGACAATTACAGGAATGTATCTCCAGGGCTCTTTCCAGCTCTGAAATTATATGACTCCAAAATTAACTCACTCCTCTGAAACCTACACCAAGACCATTTGGTCACTCAGTCATAATAGCTTCTCCATAATGTTCATAAATGAAGAATCATCTCTAATGTTCTTTTTCTTATTGTATAATAGCTTCCATATACTGAGTGCTTATGATATGCCAAGTACTTGGCCAATCTCTTCACTCATACTATCTCTTTGAAAGTCATTGAATTATCGCAATAAACTTGTGATGATTTATTGTTTCCATTTTATGGATAAAGGAACTAGTGAGTAAATACCACTGATATTAACTGGCAGATACATATCAGTAGATCCTTACAATCTTTCCTATTATTCACTATATAAATTCTATATAATAAACTCATTCAAATCTCTTTGAATTCAATATACACACATGTATTAATATCTAGCATTACATTTCAATCATTTTTTCATTAAAAGGAGTGTCCTAAAGCTTGATTTGGTTTGGTCTTATCAGAAAAGTAATAGATTTGCCCTTCAAGGTGGGTATCTTTAAAAGAATGTTTATTTAGTTCATAGTAAAATCATTCACATCTTTTACAGAAGAGTTATAGAATAGAAGGAAGGTCAGAGAAATGGAAACCCCTGTGACCCATCAACAATATTTTCAGATACCTTTATTTAACAAGGTATCATTTGCATCCCAAAGTCATTCATAGTTATATATAATTTTTAATTATTTTTCCAGTATTAGCACAATTCTGCCTTCCTTAAATCGCAGTTCAGATAATAATGAAAGGAAATGGCACAGATGAAAACCAGTGGGAGGTTTGCAAAGAATGAGTTCAGAAAAAAGAAGACATGTAAACTGCATCTGTGATGCTAGTGTTCACGGCTCAGAGATGAACTCACGGAGGACCGGACCCCGGCTGCGCCGCACGCACCAATGTGAGGGCCAGATTCCTCCTGTCTAGAATGAGGGTCAGAGCCTCAGTCCTGAGACCAGTTTTGAGAATTAAACAAACATAAGTGCCTGCAGTCGTTGCCGGGCCTGATCATCAACGATGACTGTCTCCTCCCCACGTTGTGGGCTGGTAATGTGGGCATCAAATTTACACAGAAATACTTTGCATCAAAAAAAATCTCACTTTCATCAAACAGGATATATTCTTACCATGACGAACGCAGGCAAACTGTCTTGGGGGAAGGAAAGGAAAATGAAAAAGAAGTAAATGTAAAACGCGAAGACTTTGGAGTTGGGAAAGTAAATAATAATGATATACATACCTATCTGATCAATAATTATGTAATTATATGATATGATACAATATCTAATTGCTATAGAAACCAAGAAGTCAGCTTAGAGGGATATGGTAAGATTATGCAGTTGACATCCAAGATCTCTGAACTAATGGAGACTTGACAGACATTTCTCGATATAGATTATCCTCCCTGTGTGAGAAAGAAGACTTTTTCACATTTCTTAAACCTTGAGACAATATGAGACTGAGGGTGATGACGGTGGGTGGGAGGGAAGGAGAAT
Source organism: Eumetopias jubatus (assembly GCF_037043125.1). NCBI lineage: Eukaryota > Metazoa > Chordata > Mammalia > Carnivora > Otariidae > Eumetopias > Eumetopias jubatus. The sequence goes on from NW_028274815.1 coordinate 3,429,268, forward strand.
TGAGTGACCCAGCTTGTGGAGGGTGCGGGACAAGCAGTGGTTGGAAGCTTTGCTAGAAGAGAAGGTCACGCTGAGCCCCCTTCTGAGTCCCAGGAGGCAGGACTTAGGTTAGTGGGTGAGGATGTAGGAACCAGATATCGCACTGAGCAGTCAACTTCCTGGAAAGCACTATGTACTTCTTTGTCTTCCAATTAAAAATAAAGAGTTTATCTACTTTTCTACTTGAGAAAAAAAAAATATAAAATACATTATCTACTGCTTTCTCATTCCATGGATTTTCAACAGAAGTGAAGGCAAACAAAAGAGGGAAAGGCTTATAGAATGGGCATTTGGGGTCCATTTTAAGACCTCTCTACCTGTCATGCCAAGGTGATAGGAGCGGAAAATAAGATGCCATCCTGAAAGTTTTTTAGAACTTGAACTCCAGGCAATAAGTACATCTTAACTGCACGTAATCCATTTTATTTTTTAGTTAAGATTGACCTGAACGCCATGTGTGTCTGGGAAATGCCAGTATGTGCAAATGTTAAATTCTTATTAATTGAAATTAACTGGGGCGCCTGGCTGGCTCAGTGAGCAGAGCCAGCGACTCTTGATCTCAGGGTTGTGAGGTCGAACCCTATGTTGGGTGTAAAGATTACTTAAAAAATAAAATTGAAAAGAAGAAATTAGCTGTGAATTGTGCAAGACTGTTGAATCATAGATCTGTACTTCTGAAACAAATACCGCAACATATTTTAAGAAAAAAGAAAAAGAAGAAGATAACAGGAGAGGAAGAAAAGGGGAGTATGTCAGAGGGGGAGACGAACCATGAGAGACGATGGACTCTGAAAAACAAACTGAGGGTTCTAGAAGGGAGGGGGGTGGGGGGATGGGTTAGCCTGGTGATGGGTATTAAAGAGGGCACGTTCTGCGTGGAGCACTGGGTGTTATGAACAAACAATGAATCATGGAACCCTACATCAAAACTAATGATGTAATATATGGTGATTAACATAACAATAAAAGAATTTTTAAAAAAAGGAAGAAATTAACCGAAATTCCTTTCCAACATTGTTTTTCTTTTATATTCTGCAAACTATAGACCATGAGTCTCAAATTCTGTCAATTTTGTACAAATAGATGTCTAATGCATTGAGCCATGTACTTTGGTCATCCTGCAGTAAAAGGGAGGGATGGGATCTCACAAGCTCCCATTTTCCATATTTTTGTGTTGCCTGAAATAGAGTTATGCAAGCCTAGTGCATTGTCTTTGAGTTATTTAGGGGGACAGCCTCTAATGAGATAACATAGAAAGTTGGGATTGGAGCACTCATGATCATTTCAGTCCGGTCTAACTAGACGCACCACCAAACGTGCCTGGGGTGGGGCCGTGAAGGGGGCTGTTTTACTTGTCTTCCTTGAGAGGATTTCGGATTGTCCACCGCACCTTCCCCTTGTCTCTACTATATTCAAACAGCTCTTGACTTCTGCTTGACACCTGTCCTCTGACTTTTTCTTTAATTTTAAAAAGTTGTTTTACTTAGTGCTTTGTCACTAGCACCTTTATTTTTCTTGCTTCTTCAGTATCTGCGGTGCTACCTTATCTGGTCAACTGGCACAACTTTTAAAAATTAACTAATGAAGGTATTATTGTGTCTTTAAGCTAAATATGGCTAAATCAACAGTCGTGGCTGGTTTGATTTCCAGCCCAGAGACCATAATAGAGTCTGTTTCCCTACATCAGATGTGTTGATTAATACATTGTAGGATTGGGCTCCAGATTTTTACAGCTTTCTTAATTGATGAGAAGTCAAAGCTTGGGGCTGTATAATTAAGTTAGCTGGAAAATTAATGGAGGAATTGGCTTTGTAATTTGATTGGTTTAAAATCTATAAATACACTTACCTAATCCTTTTGAACTAAACTTGGTGCCAAAAAATTGTTAGCTCCATCTCTGCAATGTTATATCTTTAGGGCAGTGTTCTTTCGCAACCTCAGAAAAGAGTGATGTGTATACAAAACACGATAACCACTGGCTATCCAGAAAGAAAGAAAGAAAGAAAAAGGATCATTTTCTTGTTCATTGGTGAAATATGCTGGACTTTTTCCTATACTTTTACCTCCTCAGCTGATAATCTAATTAACTTCTGTGCCATAAATAATTACAGCACTGTGACTACGGCTGAATACACTAAAGTCTACTATTAGGATTAGCTGGGCCTATGGGTTAGCAATATCAGACAGTTTTTATGCACAGAGAATTGCCACACAAGAAAATTCATTTTGTAACTATATGTTTTACTTTACTGTATGACGGTAAATACCTCCTTGTGAAAAACGCAAAGCTTACCAGAGTGGCCATCTGTTGATGACTAGGGTGAAGTCTAGCTATTTGAGTGCTACATATTAATTACAAAACAAACACATCATGAGTAGTATCAGGATAATCAAATTAATATAATGCCTTCCTGAGTTATTCTCTTTCCGTCCCTTAATCTCAGTCTTTTTTTCTCTCTGGCCCTCACCCTTTCAATATTCAAACCACACAGACTTCCCGTCTTGATTACATGGATGCTACTAACAATGTCCTATTGTATATCTACTTCTTATCCTGAATGCTTAGTGGATGAAATCCTGAAATTTGGATTATATCATTTTCTTTAAAAATAAATGCGTTGTGTAAATATTCTTTGCAAATTAAATATGGCTGACTTTCGAATGTGATTGTTAAAAAAAACTGTTGAATAAAATAACAAACTTTAGGCAGATGTCACCTACGTGTTCCTGCCCCTTTCTTTTTATTTTCAAAAGTACTTTATTAAGGCCATTTACTCCCCTTTTCCAGACCCACTTCTCTGAATGCAGATGCTTCTTATGATTGATCATTTTTTAAATACTTCTCATCTGGGTATTATTGATGACTTCACGTCATTATATGCAGATCATTTTTAAGATGACAAACCTGAAATGAATGATAAAAAATTTGAAAGCACACTTTTATAATCATAGAAAAATTGTGCATGGGAATAAGTCTTAAGTAATTATGAAAATGCATTTATTTGGAACGTGTGTTTTAAAGCAAGGAAGAGTTGAGTGCAGTTGGGATAAATCTAATGACTGTACAGCTAATAAAGTTGGGCTTCGGTGGTAAGAACTGTAACCGTGACAAAGGAGTACTGTTTTATCCTAATCTCAAGGTAAGATGATATTAGGGGGAAAAGCCCACAATTTCTGTTTTGAATGGTATGGGAAATTGATGCAGTTTGTCTGAAATTCCGAAGAACAGGAAGGCAGCTCTGTGCTGGGATAAGCTGGCTGGGTTAAGGTACTATTGTTGTTCACCATATTTGTTCTTCCCGTTATTTCTTATTTTAACATATATGTGTATGTTAATATGTATATATGATAGATGTTAAGAGCCTATGTGAGAAAAAAAAAACAAAACATGACTTTTTGACCGTGACTCTCCCAAAGGCTTGCTATCTGTACTGGTTTAGCGTGTCATGAACGCTGATATCGCCCTGCGTATTCTGTCTAACCCTTCTCTCTTCCAACCGCCTCGTCCTGGTAGGCTTTAAAGGCAATTCTTTGTGTTTTAAAAGAATGGAATCGTGGAAAAGTTTGAAACAAACTAAATGACAATTAGTAGAGACTAATTAAATAATCATGGTCTATTTTTGTGATGAAATACTCCATCTATTAAGATGGTTGAGAAAGCTTCACATATGTTGATATATGTGTTTGAGTTCTAAGATATTTTGGAGAAGAGTCTTGGTTTGGATTTACCATGTTTTGGGGGAAAGTCTATGTAGTCTATATGTTTGTAGATATACATGCATAGGATGTGTCTGGAAGGATATAAAATTCTCTGGTTCATAGTGGTTGACTCTGGGGAGGGAACAGGGTAAGTAGGGGCACGGAGGAAAAGAGATTTTCTCCACTCTTCCTTATTGTCCCACTTGAGTGTTGTGTCATGCATGTGGACTGCCTACTCAAAACAAAAACGTTGCTGTGTTCCAGAAGGAGCAAGAAGGTTCTAGTGGGATATCCGGGAGGTCTGACTCCTACCTCATCACTCAAGGAGAAATGCAACCCTAGATGATTTTTGTAACGTCTTTTGATGTCATTTATGTCACAAGAGATTTGTAAAAGTTAGCTGGTGTGATGGAGTTGGAAGCACCTAACAGCTGTGAAGACTCTCATAAATGTTCCTTTTTTTCAAGGCCTTCATCAACGTGGAAAGGTGAGCGGGAGTGCCCCTAGACATGGTTGGTATTCCAGAAGGATGGAAGTTTGCACTGTGCACAGCAGGGCAATTCTCTGTCGTTCAGCTCGGCTCTTCCTGTGGAGGACATTCGTTGCTGAGGCTTCTGTTAGACATCAGAAAAGTGGCTGGCAGTTTCTGCTGGCTCCGGGCAGGAAGACGAGTTGAAGCAGTGGCTCTCGTTCAGAGTTGTACATGGTGAATTGCATAAAACTAAGTTAACTCCCGAGTAATAATTTTTCTTGCTTTACCCCCAAACCTCAGTGTCAATACAGAACCATATATAAATTGTGAATCTTTCTCTGTTTGCCTTGACAGTAAACCCACAGAGATTTTTCACTTTCTCTGACACTTTGCTAACACCTCTAAGTAAATACCTGTTGGTGATCAATTTCATACAAAACCCTGAGCTCCTTGGAGGAAACTAGCTTGCATTGCTAGTCTATGACTGCAAGGAATTTTCTTTCACATTAGCACTAGTGTGTGCCTTATACATGCAAAAAGGAAAGTAAAAGGAACCTACACATATGTAGTAGGCAAAAAAATAAAAAAAAAATAAGCTAAGAGAATTAGTTTTAAAGAGCAGGGGAGGGGGAGATACGTGCGCTGGTTTTGGTCAAGCCCAGGCATCCTGTGGAGGAACAAGCTGGTATTGGTATTCCCACATCATTCAGCAGATTACTGGGGCTAGAGTCATAGATCCAAAGATGTCTTAATCTCAGTCTAACACAACACTAAATATACGATGAAGGTGTCCTGATGCAAGCCCTTTGTCCAGAGAGAACTTGCTTGTATTCAAGACAATTTCTAAGTTACAAACTTCCTTAACCAGCATTTTTATAAAATCATTGCAATGTATCTGCAAACTACTTTCTTTGTAATTTTAAGAAAGCCAGGGATTCTCACAAGCACAATTTTATCTAACCACCAAAGCTGCTCTAGTGCTTTCTGGTCGTAAAGCTAGATGTAAGTTTCTAACTGGGTTGTGGCTGGAAAACACAAACAAAACCAATCAGTGGATCCCACTCTTGCGTCCTTATGACTTCATAAGGCCAAGAGACCCTCTCCACAATACGGATACCATCAGTCACATGCAGGGCTAGGGTGCTTCTGTATCAGAAGGGGCAGACCTCACCGGGGGTTTGGGATGAGATTTCTGAAGACAGCATCAGTCATTCTTACAAATGTTTCCTGAGTACCAGTGGTGGGGAATGTCTGCCCAAATGTATTAATAATATCATACGGAGGACGACATTAATAGAATGTCATCAATCAATTTATGATTCCAGTTTTGATCAATGCCGGAAAGGAGAGGACGTTGGTGACATGAGAAGGTGCAACAGCGAGCTCCAATGCAGCCTCTGAGGTCAAGATGAGTGACCTCGGGCAGAGGTCGGAAGACAGCAGGGTCATCTAGGCCAGGGAGGGAGATAGCAGCTATTCCAGAAGCAAGGAACATGGGGTGCTAAGGCAGTGCTTTGTGACGGAATATTGCCATCTTCCAGACACTGAAGATCAGTGGGGATGCAGTGCAGATGGTGAGGGAAATGGACACAGCATGTTGTTGGAGAAATAGGCAGAGCTGCCGAGAATGTGTGGTGTCATTGCCGCTGTCTCTCTCTAGCTCCTCACCTTTCCTCAAGGCACCGACTCACATTTGAACACTTTGTTTTTGTTGATTGTTTTCCATTTGTCTCTTCCTAATTTCAATCCCAGCTTCGTTTGGTTAACCGTGATGGTGTCAGCCTTGGTACTACCCCTAGTGACTTCACTAGCTCTCGCTACACCCTGGACCCTGAAACATTATGAGAACCAGCCCACCTGATTCTCACAGCAGCCCTGGATCCCTAGTACTATTATGATCACCATTTCATAAGTCATGTAACTGAGGCACACAGAGGCTGAGGAATGTGCCCGAGGCCACAGCACTGGCATGGATGGGCCAGCATCCCAGCCCGACAACGCTTCCCAGCCCCTGCACCACCAGCACCTGGAGCCTGCTTGGCATCAGGTAGGTGGAAAAAATATGGGAGTAGAAGCTGTTAGACTTTAGTTTGTCTTTTGTTTACTTCTTTCTTTTTACCGGGGTGGAGGGACGTTACATGATTCCATTTCCTTACTGAGATGAGCAATGTTTCTAATAGTGAGATACTGAGTTGCCGGAATGGCTGGCATTTCTCAGATAACTCCCAGGAAATGTGTAGTGAACAGAAATTCACTCCATTGTTATGGCGTTCATACCATGTTTCTGTGGCCTGAAGCAAATAGAAGACAACGGAATACATAATGTGCAAATATATAATGTAACCAGAATACCAGATTGCAAAAATTATGTTCTAAGTTAAAGACTATTACATCCCCTCTCAACTGGTTGGTTTTACTTATCTACAAAGATGACACTGCATCTGCTATTTAGATGACAATGAAGGGTAAAGGACATGTTTGATCCCAAAGCTTAGTGGATACTCAATCCTAGCTGAGTGAATGAATGAGTAAGCGACTTAGGAGTGAAAAAAGAACTAATGCTTCTCTCTTTGGTAGGCCTCCATTTTGATTATTGAGATGGTATAGTCTCAGCCAGAAATATTTTCCTTTCCTTCCTTCAGAATCCAAAGCAGGGAGGTTCTGCAGAGCTGGAGAGTGACTGTCAGCATTGCCTTGTCCAGTTTTCCTGTCTCAAGCTCCTCGAAACCCCTGTGAGCCTCACCTTTAATGTTATATTTACCATAAAAGGGGAATTCTATTTGTGATTGTTAAGTTTGTGTCAACCTGACTGGGCTACATGATGCCCAGAAACCGGGGAAACATCATTTCTGGGTGTGTCCAGGAAGGTGTTTCTGGAAGAGATGAGCATTTGGACTTGTGGACTGAGCAAAGAAGATGCCTTCTCCAACATGGGTGGACATCGTCCAACACATCGAGAGTCTAAATAGAACAAACAAATACAGGAGAGAATTTGCTCTCTGCTTGAGATGGGACATGCATCTTCTTCTGCTCACAGATGTTGGCGCTCCTTGTTCTTGGCACTTTGCACTCAGACTGGGACCTACAGCATTGGTCACCAGTTCTCTAGCCTTTGGGCTGGGACTGAATTACAGAACTGGTTTTCCAGAATGCAGACAGCAGATAGTGACTCCATAATTGCATGAGCCAATTCCTGTAACAAATCTTTACCTATATATATATGTATATATATAAAATATGAATTATATTATAGATTATATAATTACTATATATAAGAACTATATATTATATGAATTATACATATTATATATTATCTTCATATATATATATGTGCATATATATATGTGAAGACAGATGACCTATTGGTTCTTTTTCTCTGAAGAACCCTGATTAATACACTATTTATCCAACTATTCTGCTCATCAGAATGAATTTAGTTCATCCTTTAGGTATGTTATGAATTATCTCAAAGGTCCACTGAGTGCACATGCCAATACTGTACCATTGAGCATGAAGACTATGTTACCCAGGGCACCTGGGTGGCTCAGTTGGTTAAGCGACTGCCTTCGGCTCAGGTCATGATCCTGGAGTCCCGGGATCGAGTCCCACATCGGGCTCCCTGCTCAGCAGGGAGTCTGCTTCTCCCTCTGACCCTCTTCCCTCTCGTGCTCTCTATCTCTCATTCTCTCTCTCTCAAATAGATAAATAAAATCTTTAAAAAAAAAAAAGACTATGTTACCCACCTGACAGAGTGTGGGACCAGTGAAAGCAGCAAGAATTTTCCCAGGTCATGTACGTAGGAACTGCTAAAATCTCCAATCCCTGCAATGTCCCTGGCGAAGAAGGAAGCACGTGGGTCTGTATTTCGCCGTAGGGGAAAGAGCCCAGAAGAAATAGTAGAAATAGATATTTGTCTTTTTGGCCTGAGCTCGAATGCATTAGCTACAAATCTATATGCCTTTTGGAGCAAAGGGGATGGCACACTATGTAAATTGATTATGCTCTCTCACTGGGTATTTTTCTGCCATATGAATTAATCTTTAATTTGCTCATCTCAAAAATGAATCCTGTTGGACTGTGCAGCTGGGGTGAATGTCTGGCATTAATAATATGCATCCTTTCAATTAGTCCTGAATTCATCACATTAGCTCAAAATGAGTATTGATCAAGAGTTGAAGGGCCCAGAAGGTATGCTGAAAATTTTTCTTCTCTAGACGTATCATGATATTTTTTAAAGAAAAGATCATGCACTGTGCATCAATATTTGAAATATATTTATGGAACTGCAGTTTTTAACTTTATAAAGTAATGTCTCTAGTTTTTAATTTGTAATAAAGAGAAAATCACTCGTACTCTCACATTTGGACACTAGGGTCAATGTGATACCTCACGAGCAGCTTGCAATGCATCTGCACCCATGTTCACACTACAATACCATAGAGCTAAAAAGAAAGGCAACAATTTTTCACACTGAAAATATAAAATGACAAAACCCCGAAAGCTCTAAATCAGACATAAATTGATACTCATTAGGAGACAAATGGATGCGTGTTAAGAAGCCCTCTCCCTTGTCTATGGTTCTACTCAAGGTGAATGCTGGCTTTGCTCCTAATTATAGACCTCTAGGCAGAAACGTAGGAAGATACTGTTTTCACCACATCACTCCCCAAATTCAGAGGTGTAGGGTCTATTAACCCCAAAAGCTGAGCATCCCCTCCCGCTCCACTTTCAGAGAAGGGAATGGTTCTCTTCTAAAGACTTCTTTTCCACCCTCAATATATAAATGAAGACTGAACAGGCCAGGAAATGACCAAGGATAAAATCAAGCTGGGGTATTTGCACTGCACCCTGTGGGAGATGGACACTTCCCACCACCCCCTCCTCTATGCGGGAGTAGAGGCAACATAACCCCGACGGCCTGCAGCACCGCATCCTGAAAATTTCTTGGGGATTCTCAATCACATATTGGTTCCAAGTGCCAAATGGCAAGGCAGCAGTGATGGGAAGAAAACATCGCTAGAAAAGGTAAGAACTTGCTGGAAATGGGAATTTGCATTCACGGTTGCACACTTCAACATGCTCTGCGTGTGTGGACCTCTAAGAAAGGTTTGATTACAAACAAGCAGAAAATATAACCGAGGAAATCCCAAACAGGAAATGCAGTAGAGGGAAAGCAGGACGGAAGAAAGCATATGAAGTACATGATCATTTCAGAACTTGTTTGTCCCACCCCAGCCCGCCCTAGGCAAGTGCGAGGCAGCGGTCTGGCGCCGAGGCTGAGGGCATGAGGATGCAAGCCCGCCATGCTCTCCCTTGCTGCAAGTGCTCCTTCAGTTCACCCCTCCTGACAGCTCTCAGTGGGGCTACAACACTCCCCTCTGGCTCCCTGGTCCGTGATAACGCATTTCAGACGCTCTTGCTCTTTTTACCGTACAGCCTCTTTTGGACACAGTTGTACTATGAACCCTCCAGCTCGACCAGCCGTGACCATAAATACGGTTTATTACTGCTCTTAGCCTGCTGCTGCAGGACTCAGGTGAGCTGAGTGCATCACATGGGTGATGGAACGTAAACACAAGAGCTTCAAATGTCAGTGCCAAGGAATTATGAAATAATGTCTGACTTAGTTTCTGAACCATCAATGAAAGTTGTTATCAAAATATGATCTTGATGAGCTCATAGCAGCTTTGAAACATTTATTTTGATTTTTTTTTAGTTTTATTCTTTAGAGATCTTATTTTTATTTAGCTCTGAAATACTACCATATCTTTAAAGTTTAGTTCATTGAAATTTTATAAGGAAGAACTCTGTGTAAGCCTGAAAAATAATTTAAGAAATCATCAGTGGTTCTTATTCCTGATTTAGTTTTTGGTTTAAAAAAAAAAACTTTTATACAGGAACTGTGTCTAATGATGTGTTCTGCAAAGTACTTACCATCTCATGTTCTATTTTTTGCTCTGAATATGTATGTGTGTATACATATATATATGTATATAGAGAAGAAATCAAGTAAATTTAAGTTGCACAGATTTATTGACTAAGAAAACAAATGGCTTAAATATTATTCTCAATTTAAAAAACAAATTTATAATCTTAGAAGCTTAGCTTAGTCACTGAAATTAGTCTTTCATGGTCTGCAGATCTCGTGTTCCATGAATTTATTAAAAGGCATTGTGCATTTGCTAATCAAGCTCCATAAACAATCTATAAGAAGTGGTGGTTCAGAAGACTGAATGCAAACTTTCTTGTCCCAGAATTTTGTCTGAAGTCCCCGAATGCAAAACTGAACTTGGGACATATCTGTACGATGCAAAGATAACAGCAGTGGGTAGTGAGAAATGTCTTCCAGAGTAAAGAGGGAGCTGTCCAACTCTGCCCGCAGCCCTGCTCTGACCTGTATGTACCCTTCTCCACTAATACACAATCAAATAGAACTTAAGCCCTTCAGAGCCATTCACTGAGGTGGAAAGGTCACAACAGAAGTGAATTGTCACCCTGGTGAGAAGAGTGCTCCCCATCCCAACCAGGTGAATGGAGGGGGCCCAAGATAATGAGACAGCAATATGGCAAGTGTGCCTTGAGGTGCAAGGAGGGGCATTTTCTCTTTATGGTGGCTGGGTGCTTGCTGAGCTTCGAAACATGTGCTTCCCCAATGCTAGATGGAGCACAAATTTGACATGTGTCTGCTAAAATTGGGGTAAGGAAGTCAACCAGCTTTTTCTTCTTTATGAAAATTTTGAAGGTGAGAGGCTGGGAGTAGCCTGAGGTGACAGGAAAGGAGTTTGTCGATCTGCATCACACCTTTTGGCCAAGTAGATGTCATGGAAGTTGGTGGACTTGAGCTGTCTTACAGCTCCTCCACCAAGAGGGCAGCCAACCTGAGGGACAGTTTGTCTGCAAGGCAGTCTCTAGGCTGTTCCCGAGGTAGGAACGTTGAGGACTAGCTTAAGATGTCAGGGAGCTTCCTGTCCTCAAAGTGTCAGTGTGCCACCCATCCCACCGCGGGGGTCAGTGGCAACCCAGGGTTAGCCAACAGACACCTGCCATGGCAGAGGCAATTAAGGTTACAGACAAACCTACAAACACTTTGTCCCTCTGTTGCTAATATTTCTTTCCCCACTGGGCCCTGAATTAGCCAGAAGAAAAGAAACAAAGAGGTGGAAGAAGAAAAGAACAGGCCACCTGTGCTCCTGCCCACGGCAGAGCTGCGAGCTAGCGGTTAGACCTGGAGGGGCAGGTGTAGCAGGTGCATGCAAAGGAGAGAGACTGAGGTGCTCAGGAGAATGAAGTGAGGGTCAGGCGTGTGGGGACTCCCTGACAGGTCAAAGTGACTAAATTGCTGGTAGGAGATTGTTAAGCCCAAGATGTCATAGAATGGCAGAGAAAGGTGGTGGAATAGAGCAGGTCTGCAGGCTGTGGTTACAGGTAAATAAAGGCATTTCTTGGGCGCCTGGGTGGCTCAGTTGGTTAAGCAACTGCCTTCGGCTCAGGTCATGATCCTGGAGTCCCGGGATCGAGTCCCGCATCGGGCTCCCTGCTCAGCGGGGAGTCTGCTTCTCCCTCTGACCCTCTTCCCTCTCACGCTCTCATTCTCTCTCTCAAATAAATAAATTAAAAAAAAGGCATTTCTTTTTGTATCCCAGTATGTTCCAACGATTTAATAATGTGCTCACCAAATGACTAATGCTTTTGGCAATTAGGCAGAAACGTGAAAATTAGGACTCTGAAAAAGCATGTCTACAGCAGCTCCTCAGATAATGCTCTAAGGGATTTGACCAAATGCCATGAATTTAGCCCACCTTTCCACCTTACCCCTGTTCCCTGCCCACTTGGAAGAGTGGGAGCTGGCCACATTTGGTGTTTCTCCAGTGACAGGATTTGATATTAGGTTCAGCTGGGCCGGCTGGGATAAGCAATTTTTATTGCATTGCCCAAATCCGAATGCGCAAGCCAATCCAAAACACCGATGGTAAATGCAAGGCTCAGCGACTGGGAGGACGTGGGGAGAAACACAGCTCTGGAGTGGGTAGGAGGAGGGGTTACATTTGGGGTTGTGAAGGTAAAACTAGAGAAGCACATGATGGTATGGCCAGATAAGAAAGGCATCCGTGTCAATCACCTTGAACACCGGCTTTCACCTGTGATGTGGAGGCCACATGATGGTGCTGGGGAAGCCCTCTCATCCTGACCACACCTCAGCAATCAGGCTGTTGCGGTGAAGGAGGGGGTTGAATTCGGTCAAGCTACGACAGAGGACCCCCATGCCTGGTTCCTAGAGTCACAGCAGAATTCCAGAGAGTTCTTCTGTTTCTTTGAGGAGGGCTATTAGTGGGTAGTAAAACTAAAATAAAATGAACAAAAGTCAAGTAAGGAATGAATTCTTGAAAATTCTTGGTTAATTTCATGGATTTTAAAATCCTCTTAATGACTCAGATGCAGTCTTCTTTAGGACGGTGCGTGCCTTGTCCAGGATCATGTTGAGGCTGGGTCTCGGACGCCCTACCCACCAACTTAGGACACACGCATTTCCTGCTGTCAGTCCACGGTTGGGTTTTCACATCAGTTACTCAAGTATTACCTGAATCGTAAACTCATGGAAAACTAAGTCTGACTGAGCACAATGTAAGCCAACCGTGCCGATATCACACTTATACTCGTGTGGTCCTGAATACACGAGAGTTTGTTTCCATGTGAGTCACTTCTTGTCAAACATGTCACTTCTGTTTCAGGAAACATAAATGTTTAGTCATTTTTGGTGATGTTAATCAGAAAAAAATGAATGAAATAGTCACTGAGGACGTGGAGGAAGCCTGAAGATTTTAAATCTATCTGCTAAAGGACCCTTCCGTCTGTCTGTCTGTCTATCTCACCTATGGGGCTTCCTCCAGCCTTCCAACCAGCCGGCCATCCTTTGATCCTGGAGAAAGACACTGGAAGTAAATGCCAATGTTTTTATCTCTGGGAGACTTGCAACTGATTATGAGACCCATCAAGAAAACAGTCTATCAGGGCTGGAAGACAACATAATTCAAATTCTGTTATCAAAGTCATATCATCAATATCAGGAAATCTTTCTTTTCTGATTGTTTTGCATCTGGGTCTGGGTGAGAATATACACCGCCTGGGTTTTCAATGGAAGACTGGCAGCAACTTCTCTTTCAGGAGAATTTAAGAAGTATTGGCTAAGTTACTTCCTCCAGTGCTCTCTGACTACTTTGTTCAGAGTTCCCCAGGAAGAAGGATAAGGTGTGAGGTCCCGTCATTGCTAGTTTCTAGATTTTTATTAAAAAAAAAATCTTTGTATTTTGGAATGATTTTTGATTTACACAAAAGTTGGAAAGATGCTACAGAGTATTTGCAAATGCAAATCACTCAGAATATTCCATTGCTAACATCTTAATTACCATGGCATATTCATCATAATAAAGAAACTGACATTGGCTCATGACTATGAACTAAATTCCAGACCTATTTCCGACCTATTTTTAGTGAAAGACCATCAGGGACAGGGTCAGCCTTGGTAAGAGAAGAGCCCTTTCCATTGTGAATCCTCTGCCACTTCCCAAAGCCTGTGATTACTGTGACAGCTGGGCCAGAGAGCTGCCCAAGCAGAGACCTGGGTCCCCTGATGGATTCAGACCCCGAAGCCAAGAGGGTACAATGTTCCAGAAGATACAGGGTATCCTCATTTGTGCAGGCTGTTACTCTGACAAGTAAAATCGGTAATTCTGCTTAAAGAATTTTTTTTTAAATTTTTTATTGTTATGATAATCACCATACATTACATCATTAGTTTTTGATGTAGTGTTCCATGATTCATTGTTTGTGCAAAACACCCAATGCTCCACGCAGAATGTGCCCTCTTTAATACCCATCACCAGGCTAACCCATCCCTCCACCCCCCTCACCTCTAGAACCCTTAGTTTGTTTTTCAGAGTCCATCATCTCTCATGGTTTGTCTCCCCGTCCGACTTACTCCCCTTCATTCTTCCCCTCCTGCTATCTTCTTCTTTTTCTTTTTTCTTAACATATGTTGCATTATTTGTTTCAGAAGTACAGATCTGTGATTCAACAGTCTTGCACAATTCACAGCGCTCACTGTAGCACATACACTCCCCAATGTCTATCACCCAGCCACCCCATCCCTCCCACCCCCCACTCCAGCAACCCTCAGTTTGTTTCCTGAGATTAAGAATTCCTCATATCAGTGAGGTCATATGATACATGTCTTTCTCTGATTGACTTATTTCGCTCAGCATCACACACTCCAGTTCCATCCACATCCTTGCAAATGGCAAGATTTCATTCCCTTTGATGGCTGCATAATATTCCATTGTGTATATATACCACATCTTCTTTATCCATTCATCTGTCGATGGACATCTTGGCTCTTTCCATAGTTTGGCTATTGTGGACATTGCTGCTATAAACATTGGGGTGCACGTACCCCTTCGGATCCCTACATTTGTATCTTTGGGGTAAATACCCAGTAGTGTCAATGCTGGATCATATGGTAGCTCTATTTTCAACTTTTTGAGGAACCTCCATTCTGTTTTCGAGAGTGGTTGCACCAGCTTGCATTCCCACCAACAGTGTAGGAGGGTTCCCCTTTCTCCACATCCCCGCCAACATCTGTCATTTCCTGACTTGTTAATTTTATCCATTCTGACTGGTGTGAGGTGGTATCTCATTGAGGTTTTGATTTGGATTTCCCTGATGCCGAGCGATGGTGAGAACTTTTTCATGTGTCTGTTGGCCATTTGGATGTCTTCTTTGGAAAAATGTCTGTTCATGTCTTCTGCCCATTTCTTGATTGGATTATTTGTTCTTTGGTGTTGAGTTTGATAAGTTCTTTATAGATTTTGGATACTAGCCCTTTATCTGATAGGTCATTTGCAAATATTTTCTCCCATTCTCTCGGTTGTCTTTGGTTTTGTGGACTGTTTTTTTTTGCCGTGGAATAGTGTTTTATCTTGATGAAATCGCAATAGTTCATTTTTGCCCTTGCTTCCCTTGCCTTTGGCGATGTTTCTAGGAAGAAGTTGCTGCGGCTGAGGTCAAAGAGGTTGCTGCCTGTGTTCTCCTTTAGGATTTTGATGGAATCCTGTCTCACGTTTAGGTCTTTCAACCATTTGGAGTCTATTTTCGTGTGTGGTGTAAGGAAATGGTCCAGTTTCATTCTTCTGCATGTGGCTGTCCAATTTTCCCAACACCATTTGTTGAAGAGACTGTCTTTTTTCCATTGGACATACTTTCCTGAATTTGTCAAAGATTAGTTGACCGTAGAGTTGAGGGTCCATTTCTGGGCTCTCGATTCTGTTCCATTGATCTATGTGTCTGTTTTAGTGCCAGTACCATAGTGTCTTGATGATGACAGCTTTGGAATAGAGCTGGAAGTCCAGAATTGTGATGCCGCCAGCTTTGCTTTTCTTTTTCAACATTCCTCTGGCTATTCGGGGTCTCTTCTGGTTCCATACAAATTTTAGGATAATTTGTTCCATTTCTTTGAAAAAAGTGGCTGGTATTTTGATGGGGATTGCATTGAATGTGTAGATTGCTTTAGGTAGCATTGACATCTTCACAATGTTTGTTCTTCCAATCCATGAGCATGGAATATTTTTCCATTTCTTTGTGTCTTCTTCAATTTCTTTCATGAGTATTTTATAGTTTTCTGAGTACAGATCCTTTGTCTCTTTGGTTAAATTTATTCCTAGGTATCTTATGGTTTTGGGGGCAATTGTAAATGGGATCAACTCCTTGATTTGTCTCTCTTCTGTCTCGTTGTTGGTGTATAGGAATGCCACTGATTTCTGTGCATTGATTTTATATCCTGCCACTTTACTGAATTCCTGTATGAGTTCTAGCAGTTTTGGGGTGGTGTCTTTTGGGTTTTCCACATACAGTATCATATCATCTGCAAAGAGTGAGAGTTTGACTGCCTGTTTGCCGATTTGGATGCCTTTGATTTCTTTTTGTTGTCTGATTGCTGTGGCTAGGACTTCTAATACTATGTTGAATAGCCATGGTGATAGTGGACATCCCTGCCACGTTCCTGACCTTAGGGGAAAAGCTCTCAGCTTTTCCCCATTGAGAATGATATTCACGGTAGGTATTTCATAGATGACTTTTATGATATTGAGGTATGTAACCTCTATCCCTATACTCTGAAGAGTTTTGATGAAGAAAGGATGCTGTACTTTGTCAAATGCTTTTTCTGGATCTGTTGAGAGGATCATGATTCTTGTTCTTATTTTTGTTAATGTATTGTAGCACGTTGATTGATTTGCGGATGTTGAACCAGCCTTGCAGCCCAGGGATAAATCCCACTTGGTCGTGGTGAATAATCCTTTTAATGTACTGTTGGATTCTATTGGCTAGTATTTTGGTGAGAATTTTTGCATCCATGTTCATCAAGGATATTGGTCTGTAATTCTCCCTTTTGATGGGGTCTTTGTCTGGTTTTGGGATCAAGGTAATGCTGGCCTCATAAAATGAGTTTGGAAGTTTTCCTTCCATTTCTATTTTTGGAACAGTTTCAGGAGAATAAGTATTAATTCTTCTTGAAATGTTTGGTAGAATTCCCCCGTGAAGCCATCTGGCCCTGAGCTTTTGTTTGTTGGGAGATTTTTGATGACTGCTTCAATTTCCTTAGTGGTTATAGTCTGTTTAGGTTTTCTATTTCTTCCTGGTTCGATTTTGGTAGTTGATAGATCTCTAGGAATGCACCCATTTCTTCCAGGTTTTCTAATTGTTGGCATAGAGTTGCTCATAATATGTTCTTATAATTGTTAGTATTTCTTTGGTGTTGGTTGTGATCTCTCCTCTTTCATTCATCATTCTGTTGATTTGGGTCATTTCTCTTTTCTTTTTGATAAGTCTGGCCAGGAGTTTATCAATCTTGTTAATTCTTTCAAAGAACCAGCTCCTAGTTTCATTGATCTGTTCTACTGTTCTTTTGGTTTCTATTTCATTGATTTCTGCTCTGATCTTTATTATTTCTCTTCTCCTGCAGGGTTTAGGCTTTATTTGCTGTTTTTTCTCCAGCTCCTTTAGGTGTAGGGTTAAGTTGTGTATTTGAGACCTTTCTCATTTCTTGAGAAAGGCTTGTATTGCTATATACTTTCTTCTCACACTGCCTTTGCTATATCCCAAAAGTTTTGAACAGTTGTGTTTTCATTTTCATTGGTTTCCATGAATTTTTTAAATTCTTCTTTAATTTCCTGGTTGACCCATTCATTCTTTAGTAGGCTGCTCTTTAGCCTCCATGTATTTGAGTTCTTTCCGGCTTTCCTCTTGTGATTGAGTTCTAGTTTCAAAGCATTGTGGTCTGAAAATATGCAGGGAATGATCCCAATCTTTTGGTACCGGTTGAGACCTGATTTGTGACCTAGGATGTGATCAATTCTGGAGAATGTTCCATGGGCACTAGAGAAGAATGTGTATTCCGTTGCTTTGGGATGGAACGTTCTGAATATATCTGTGAAGCCCATTTGGTCCAGTGTGTCATTTAAAGTCTTTATTGCCTTGTTGATGTTTTGCTTAGATGATCTGTCCATTTCAGCCAGGGGCGTGTTAATGTCCCCCACTATTACTGTATTGTTGTCAATGTGTTTCTTAGCTTTTGTTATTAATTGCCTTATAAAATTGGGTGCTCCCATGTTAGGGGCATAGATATTTACAATTGTTAGATCTTGTTGTTGGATAGACCCTTTAAGTAGGATATAGTGTCCTTCTTCATCTCTTATTACAGTCTTTGTTTTAAAATCTAATTTGTCTGATAGAAGGATTGCCACCCCATCTTTCTTTTGGTGTCCATTAACATGGTAAATTGTTTCCCACCCCCTCACTTTCAATCTGGGGGTGTCTTTGCGTCTAAAATGAGTCTCCTGCAGACAGGATATTGATGGGTCTTGTATTTTAATCCAACCTGATAGCCTGTGTCTTTTGATTGGGGCATTGAGCCCATTTACATTCAGAGTAACTATTGAAAGGTATGAATTTAGTGCCATTGTAGTGCCTGTAGGTGACTATTACTGTATATTTTCTGTGTTCCTTTCTGATCTATGCTGGTTTTAGGCTCTCTCTTTGCTTAGAGGACCCCTTTCAATATTTCTTGGAGGGCTGGTTTTGTGTTTGCAAATTCCTTTAGTTTTTGTTTGTCCTGGAAGCTTTTTATCTCTCCTTCTATTTTCAATGACAGCCTAGCTGGATATAGTATTCTTGGCTGCATATTTTTCTCATTTAGTGATCTGAAGATATCATGCCAGTCCTTTCTGGCCTGCCAGGTCTCTGTGGATAGGTCTGTTGCCAATCTAATATTTCTACCATTGTAGGTTACATATCTCTTCTCCCGAGCCACTTTCAATATTTTCTCTTTGTCTCTGAGATTCATAAGTTTTACTAATAGATGTTGGGGTGTTGACCTATTTTTATTGATTTTGAGAGGGGTTCTCTGTGCCTCCTGGATTTTGATGCCTGTTTCCTTCCTCACATTGGGGAAGTTCTCTGATATAATTTGCTCCAATATACCTTCTGCCCCTCTCTCTCTTTCTTCTTCTTCTGGGATCCCAATTATTCTAATGTTGTTTCATCTTATCGTATCGCTTATCTCTCAAATTCTGCCCCCATGATCCAGTAGTTGGTTCTCTCTTTTTCTCAGCCTCTTTATTTTCCATCATTTGGTCTTCTATATCGCTGATTCTCTCTTCTGCCTCATTTATCCTAGCAGTTAGTGCCCCCCTTTTTGATTGCACCTCATCAATAGCCTTTTTGATTTCGACTTGGTTAGATTTTAGTTCTTTTATTTCTCCAGAAAGGGTTTCTCTAATAACTTCCACGCTTTTTTCAAGCCCAGCTAGTATCTTTAAAGTCATGATCCTGAGTTCTAGGTCTGACATCGTACTAATGTCCGTATTGAGGAGGTCCCTGGCTGACGGTACAACCTCTAGTTCTTTTTGCTGAGGTGATTTTTTCGTCTTATCATTTTGTCCAGAGGAGAAGAGATGAATGAAAGAACAAAATGCTAACAGGTTAACAACGTACCCAGGAAATATACTCTATAGAAATCAGAAAAGACCTGAAACCAGGGGAAACAAAGGGAAGGAAAGAAAAAAGAAAGAGAAAGAAAGAAAAAAAAAACAGAAAGAAAAAGATAAAAACAAAAGCAGAACAATACAAAAAAGGCAGAATATGATCAACTATGATCAGGCTAGTGCATAGATCAGTGCCACAGAGTAGATTTTGGGCGTATTTTGGTCTGTTAAAAAAACGTGACTCCTAAAATTTTAAAGGAAGAAAGACTTACATATGTACAAAACAAGGGTTGATACAATGAAGGGATGGAAGATGACTGTAAAGATGAAAATTATAAAAGATTTTATAAAAGGAATTGATAAGATAAGAAGTTGTTTGAAAAAAGAAAGAAGAAGATTTAAAAGAAAAAAAAAGGGAGAGAATGTGTTCAGGCAGAAGACTAGAACAAAGCCATACACTAGTGATTTAGGGTATATTTTGATCTGCTGGAAGAAGCTGTATCTTAAAATTTTAAAGAGTGTACAACTTTTACATAGATACCAAAAATAAGGGTAACTACTCTGAAGGGATAAAATATGACTCTAAAAATGAAAAATAAAAAATGTTTTTTTAAAAAAGGGATTGATAAGATATTGCTTGAAAAAGGAAAAAGAAAAATTAAAAAACAGTTAAAAAAATTAACTTTGAAAAACTAATGAATCATGGTAAAAAAAGCCATGAATTCTGTGCAGTATTCCCCTAGCGGGGGAGTTCTCCCGTTCTCCTTGATCGGTAAACTTGGTCTTGGCTTGCTGGCTGTTCATGCTTATCTTCTGGGGGAGGGGCCTGTTGCCGTGGTTCCCAAATATCTTTGCCGGAGGCGGAATTGCCCCGCCCTTGTCGGTCTGGTCTAAGCAAGCTGCTTGGTTTTGCTCTCAGGAGCTTTTGTTCCCTGCAAGCTCTCGGTACAGCTTTGGAGGACCAGGGTGAAAATGGTGGCCTCCCCATGTCCACCCGGAGGAGCTGAGAACTCGGGGCCACACTCCTCAGTGCGCCCCCAGAGAAAAGCAGTCACTCCCGTGTCCCCGGTCTCCGGCCGCACTCCGTGCTCACCCGGCCTGTGACCGAGCGTTTGTATCTCTGGCACCCGACCCCGTGTGGAGTCTCCAAACCCAGCAGATCCCTGCAGTGCGCTCCCGCGCCGCTCCTCCCGGGGGAGGAAGGGGAGTCTCCCCGGATCTGCCGCTTGTTGGGTCCCTGCTGGAGGAGCAGTGGCCCGATTGGCCCGCGGATCACAGTTTATGGCCACCCCGAGCTGAGAGCCCGCGCCTCGGCTCCGTCTCTGCAGCCGGCTTCCCCACTCCGGGGTTGAAGTATTCTTAACTAAAAGTTTAGTCCTTTTAGTGTTTTTGTTTTTATGCCTGCTTTTTATTTTACCTTGCCTGTTTTTTCAGAAGAGGCCAGTTAATTTTTTGGCATCAAATGATACACTCAGTGAACTGAATTGTGTCCCCCTCCCCCCAAAAAACGTAATTCATATGTTGAAGCCCTAATCCCCCAATATGATGGTATTTGGAGGTGAAACCCTTTGTGAGGTGATTGGGTTTCAATGAGGTCATGAGGGTGGGGCTCCCAGTGTGGGGTCAGTGTCCTTCAGAGAAGAGCCTCTAGAAAGCTTGCTTTCCATCTCAGTGAGAAGGTGGCCATCTGCAAGCCAGGACGAGAAACCTCATCAGGAATAGAATCACTGGCACCTTGATCTTGGACTTCCAATCCCCCATAAATGTAAGAAGGTAAATGAGAAACTGTCTGTCGTTTCAGCTCCTGGTTTGTGGTGTTTGCTGTGGCCACCCGGGCCGGCTGATACAACATAGTGAAGAGGACAGAGGAACGCACATGACAAATGCTTTCCCAAAGGAATCCCTTGTAGAGCAGAAGTTAGGATTTATATGGATAATACAGCAAAAGAAGGCAAGTAAAATATATACTCATGTTTTTCCTAAGCATCGACTGGCCTGCGGCATTTACAACTGCAAACTAGTGCATAGTGATGCATTGCTTTGTACTCTTTAAGATTTAAATTTCAGAACTTAATTCATACCCTTAGAAAAGCCCTGGGCAAGTCACCTAACTATAATGTTATGCATCTATACATCAGGGATCACTCTCTTATCTCACTGGGATACAATTAATCTTCGGATCTGTACCCTTGGAGACAGAATTAGGTACAACGTAATGTCAACTGCTTTGATAATGTGGGTTTTTAGTACCTGATACTCAGGATAACGTTATTTGTTCTGGGCACATAAATTCCACCCAAAGTTTCTGAAAAACCTTGAACCCTTTTCCCTACATAGTGCTACAAAGTCATAAAAATATGTTGAGTGGTAAGAGGTTGGGTAATGGATGGAATGTTTAGCTTTAAAATTCCCGCCAGAATGATGCCCTAAGTTGATGACTGTTGAACTGTTGAGTTGTTATAGGGTGAAGGTAAATCACTCATGCAGTCCGTGGTGTGACACATTACTCCCTGGGTCTCTTGATCTCAGCACTGTTGACTTGTTGGTCAGATAACTCTGCTGTGGGGCTGTCCTGTGAATTATAGGATGTTTAACAGCATCCTTGGCCTCTACCCATCAGATGCCAATAGCATCCCTCCCCCCAGTTATGACAACAGCAACAAAAAAGTCTCCCAAATTTCCAAATCATCTTTGGGAGCAAGTTTGAGAACCACTGGTCTACAATAACAGTCATTTCATATAGAAGGTGGACAATAAATATTTATTGATTTAACTAATGAAAGATTAAACTAAATTTTGATTTTTTCCCTAAAGATTTTATTTATTTGACAGAGAGAGACACAGCGAGAGATGGAACACAAGCAGGGGGAGTGGGAGAGGGAGAAGCAGGCCTCCCGACGAGCAGGGAGCCTGATGTGGGGCTCGATCCCAGGACCCTGGGATCATGACCTGAGCCGAAGGCAGATGCTTAACGACTGAGCCACCCAGGCGCCCCTAAATTTTGATCTTTTATGCCACCCATTTAATCTTTAAAAATGATGGAAAGAAGTGCTTTATTTTTTTTCACCTAAATTCATCAAGACAGTAGAACTTGATAAAATAGAGTATCATTAAACTTCATCAGTACTCCTTCAAAATTATTGCACACATGTGAATAATAAAATTGAATCTCTAGCTTCTAATCTAGTTCCTTGCCTAAAATATGGGTTGGTGATCTGTGAGGGAAGCTGGTACATAGGGCTTGCATCTTCTCCGTCACTTCTCTTACATGTCACCTCAAGTCGGTCAATTCATCGTTGTCAACTTCCATTTTCTTACCTATTTCCAAGGTCAAAGGATGAGTATTTGACACCGTGAAGTCAGGTTTCTACCTGAGAGTTAACATCTCCTAATGACAAGGAGCCATGATAATGTGTGGATAATGTGGACAGTGGTTTGTGTGAAGCTACATTCCTACAATATTGAATTAATCAGCAATTATAACTGAAACTTCTTTAATCCATAGGCAATTCATTAGGATATTTACCCTATTCCTAAGGATTGGCCAGGTCATGCGTCCTTCTCATTGTATAGATAAGGACAATGAAACTTACAGGGGCACAGAGAAAAAGTGACTTGCCCAAAGTAACAGAGAAGAGGTTCAGACTTGTAGTTACTGACTTGTGACACATGACACAATCAAGATGGAATTGTTATATGAGAGAAATCACTGGTTTAATGAGTTAAAAGCCAAAAATGCCCCAAAGAGTCTGATACAAGCATGGTGGATTGTAACAAAATAATCTTTCTCAAACTTTCTGATAATAAGAACATCGGCATATAGTCACACACACACACACACACACACACACACACACACGCACACACACACACGCACATCTCTAAGGGAGACTGAAATTTCCTAGTTGGAACTTCTATGCATCACCCATTCCATACAAACTGTTTTTTAAGACTTTATTTATCCATTTAACAGAGAGAGAGAGCACAAGCAGGGGGAGCTGCAGAGGGAGAGGGAGATGCAGACTCTCCACTGAGCAGGGAGCCCGACCCAGGGTTCGGTCCCAGGACCCTGAGATCATGACCTGAGGCAGATGCTTAACCCACTGGGCCACCCAGGCGCCCCATATGAACTGGTCCTTAAGACTCGGTTTCAGCATAGCCTCCTCCAAGAAGCTGTTCTTGCCTTGCCCACCGCGTGCTGGCTGTCCTCCTGCTGTCCGCAGCTCCTTGCCTGATTGTCCCTGTGGACTCACTGTTGTCACTTGCAAGTTTATCGCTACACGGCATTGCTCTTCTTACAGGCAGCATCCGGTCTCATTGATATTGGCATCTCCAGTGCTCTGAGAGTGGTAGGTATGACACATATTGCTAGATGTGTATTGAACCAAACTAACCTCAGGATTTCAGGGCTCTCTACTTTCTTGTCAAGAATTATCAAATTCAAGATGCTCCTGATTCCGTGGAGTGTCCCACACAGGTCAGCCCATCCCTGTTAATGCAACCACGGTGCTCCATGAGCCTGAAAGCCACAACCACATTGGATTTAACAGTAGTGTTCAGTATCATTTGAATATGCCTATGTTTATGTCATACCCAAAATATACTTCATAATACATTGTATGTGTGCCTATATAAATATGTATTTGTATGTGCATACACATTATACACACACCTTTCAGTGATACTAAAGAATAAATATTTCTGGTGTTGGCCCGAAAATTTCTTAAAGAGGAAGTGCCCACAATTTTTAGGGCCCAGGCTTCTAGAGACATTTGCACCAATCTCTGTCAAGTTACATTTTGTGCTGCGCTGATGCTTGATGCTCATTGTTTCTCCTTTCCACTGGATTTTGAACTTCTCCAGGAAAGATTTATGAACATTTTGTGGGTGACGTTGGTTCTTGACATGCGAGAGACATGTAGTATGTGTGCATAAATGTACGTATCCCTAAACAGGAACCTCTCACTTTTTTTGTATATTTCATAAGGGGGTTTGGCTTATTACAAAGCAGAGTCTATCCACCTACAGTTATAGATGTTTGAAAATAGTGCTGTTTGCTTGAATTGTCCTCATAAATGAGGCAAAGTAAGAAAAATTACTAACTCTCTCTCTCTCACACACACAGAACACTGCATAACAGAATAAAATAGGTGTTGATAGTCAAGTATTTTGGGCAAAAAAAACCCCTTGTGCAGCAATCACAGCAGGTGGAGGGGTGGCATTGAAGATGAGACTCAGGTAGGGGCACCTGGGTGGCTCAGTTGGTTAAACGTCTATCTGCCTTTGGCTCAGGTCATGATCTCCGGGTCCTGGGATCGAACCTTGGGTCGGGCTCCCTGCTCAGTGGCATGTCTGCATCTCCCTCTGCCACTCCCCCTGCTTGTGCTCTCTCTCTCTCTCTCAAATAATAAATAAAATCTTTAAAAAAAGAAGATGAGACCCAGGTTACTATAGCATTACCTAGATCTGGGTCACGCAAGTGTGGACGTGGCCAGCTGGGGTCAGTGGGGTGGACACGGTACTGCCATGAAGTGAGCACTCCAGGGAGCAGTATTTTCTATCTAAAT
Organism: Eumetopias jubatus; assembly: GCF_037043125.1. Lineage (NCBI taxonomy): Eukaryota > Metazoa > Chordata > Mammalia > Carnivora > Otariidae > Eumetopias > Eumetopias jubatus. The sequence goes on from NW_028274815.1 coordinate 3,454,077, forward strand.
CACAGACAGGCATATCTGCTCTGCCATGCCTGCAGCAGCTTGGTCCTGTTGTGTATCGTAACTTCCTGATGTTAACAAGTACCTACCAGAGGATGTTAGAGTCTCGGATTTTAAAGGAACGTGATCCCAATGAAGAATATAAACAAAATATGGTCCACTGGTTGCTGGTCCAAATAACGTCTTCCATGAGTGGTGGATGAAAGAAAAATACCTTTAATTGAAGACCCTGAGTTTCTTGGGGGGAAGGTCTCTTCTCATCTCTGTAAATAACAGCAATTCTTCTCACTTGCAAATCTGTCCAGTTGCTCAACAATTTAAATCCATTAGCAGCTACCTCTGTAACGACTCCACAGCTCCACTGAGGTCTGTGGTCTTTACCTTCCTGGTCCAGCTACCTCTGCCACTTGCGCTCTCTCCACCTCCTCCACCCGGAACCTAAACGTGGAGCTGGTCCCGTTTTTTTTTTTTTTTTTTTAGATTTTATTTATTTATTTGAGAGAGAGAGAGAGAGAAGCAGGATCAGGGAAGAGAGGGAGAAGCAGACCCCCGCATTGAGAAGGGACCCCAATGCGGGGCTCGATCCCAGGACTCTGGGATCATGTCCTGAGCTGAAGGCAGACGCTTAATCGACTGAGCCACCCAGGCGCCTCTCCAACTTTTTTTCAATCTTCAGATTTGCCATATGACCTTACAGGCGAGGCTTTGGACAGGACGCCTCTGCATGGACATCTCTTCAGCCCTGTTGCCCTGATGGGCAGCAACTCTGCCCCAGTGCTTGGTGCAGGTGACAGTCCCCCATGAAGCATGCCCTGACCTGCAGGACCGACTGCACTGAGTTTCCCTCTATTCCCCACAACATACGGTGTGTGCTCTTCTTTGGGTGCTTTTTAATCTGGTATGGATTTCTGTCTGCCTCTCCCCCGTTTGAGAGGACAGCCTATGTGCCTGGAAAATAGTAAGCCCTTGATAAATATGTGTCGAAAAACAGAATAAATGCACTGATAATCTTTGTATATCCAGTAGGTATCTTAAAACCAGGCACAAAATGAGGAATCAATGTTTTTTGAATGAATAAACAAACATAATGAGATTTGGGGATTTAAATTTCTAACCAAAGCCTGGTCTCCTGCCTCTGGACTCGTGTGGTATTTTACATATGTATACATCTGGGACCCTTAGTAATTATACTTCTATATGGCTTGGTACTGAGGGCAAGTGTGATTCACGTTTTTTAATATCCCTAGGTATTTGTCACCATGCCAGGGCCATAGCCTAAGAAACGCTATGGATAGTTTTTGAAAAAGGACCACATAGAAAGTGGTATTTTTTTTAACAGTTTGTTCAAGGAATCACTTCTGTTTTGCTTTTTCAAATGTAACTTAGCAAACATCTACATAGTCAGAAGTCAGGTCTAATTTACTACCTAATTCCAGTGTGAAAGACTTGGTTCAGATTGGGCAGATGACAGGGCAGGAGGAAAAGGAAATTATAGTTTTGAGGAAGGCTTGATCAGTTTAACCGAAATGCCTCTAACTAGCACTACTGAGTGAGGAGAATGTTAGTGCGCACTTGATTTTGGTGCCTTTATCCTCATGGACTCTAATGTTTCACTGTTACACACAGAGCAATTTAAATTCTCAGGTCATGATGATCATGTTATATATTACTGGAATTGATTTGCTAATATTGTATTGAAGGTTTGTACATTTGGGATTTTTTTTTTCTTGTACTGTCTTTGGTTTTGATATGAGAGTGACATTGGTAATATAAAATGTTAGGAGTTCTTTCCTCATGTCCTGTTATCTTTTTGAACAGATCGTATAGAATTGGTATTACTTTTTCTTTAAACACTTGGTAAAACTTCCCCAGTGAGCCTAGAGATGTGTGTGTGTGTGTGTGTGTGTGTGTGTCTCAGTGGTGTGGGGAGGGTGGTACATTTAACTACAATTAAATATATCTAATAGTTACAGGACTATCCATGCTGTGTAACTATATTCTTGGGTAGGTTTTGGTAATTTGTGTTTTTTGAGGAATTGGCCCATTTTTCCAAGTTGTCCAGTAAAAATTCATAGAATTTTTCATAATCTTCTTTTACTACCCTTTTAATGTATTATACTTCTATTGCATGCTGTATGGATATCTTTTTTTTATTTCTTATATTGGTAATTCGTTTGCTTGTCCTCTCTCTTTTCTTGGTTACCCTCGCAAGAGTTTTATCAACTTCATTGGTATGTTCAGAGAACTAGCTTTGGTTTGGTTGATTTTCTCTGTTGTTTTCTGCTTTGGTATTCATTATTATCTTCCTTCTAAATTATTTGCATTTATTTTGCTTACTTGTTTCTAAGTCCCCAAGGTAGAGGAGTAAGCAATTGATCTGGGTCTTCCTATTCTCACAGGAGCCTATGAAGCTTTGATCTCCAGACATCGCTCTGGCCATCCCATCAACTGTATGTTGTATCTTTATTTGTGGTTAGTTTAAAATACCTTTAAAATAGTTTTCTGGAGGCTTCCTCTTTTACCCATTGATTTTGTAGAAATCTGTTATTTAATTTTTGAGTGTTGGGAGATGTTTTGACTTATTTTTCAAATACAGATGTATTTTTCAAATCAATTAGAGTAATAAAAAATACTTGATGTGATTTCAGTTCTTTGAAATTTGTTTAGTTTGCTTTATGATTCCGGACAGGATACTTCTCAGCAAATGTTTCATGTGGTCTTGAAAAGAGCTTGTTTTCTGCTGCCTTTGGGTAGAGTGTTCTGTAAATATCGATTGAATTTGGTAGCGTTCAGCTTCCATATTCTTGCTGATTTGTACATTTTTGGTATTTTATTTAGTGATTGCAATACAAATACATGCTTTTCAGTTTACTTGGAATCGATATTTTACCACTTTCAATGCAGGGGGCTGCCACATAGGTCCCTTTACCCTAAATAACACATGTGACACATTTTGGGGTGTCATATAGATTGCCTCTACATACCTTGGCAATCATATTAAACGATGTTATTTTATTTGTTTTCAATCTCCAAACTTATTTGGAAGAACACAGTGGAAGAATGATGTATTATATTTTCCCCAGATAGTCACTATACTTGCTGCTTTTCTCTCTCCTGGCTGTTCCAAGTTCCTACTGCGTCATTTCCCCTGAGTGAGAACCATCTTCAGCAATCCTTATAGAATGATCTTCCCTCAATGAATTCAGTTAGTCTTTCTTTATCAAGAATATCTTTCTCTCATAGTCATTCCTGAAGGATACTTTTGCTAGACACAGAATTTGGGGCTTACAGTTCATTTCTTTCAGTGCTTTAAATCGGTTCCGCTTCATTCCTCCCTCCAAGGTCGGTGATGAGAAATGTGTAGTCACTAAGGTTATCATCGCCTGAAAATAAGAAACGCACTTTCTTGCTCTGCTTTCACGATTTTTTAATTTGACTTTAGTTTTAGGTGGTTTGATTACGATGCATCTGGCCATGGGTTCCTTTTGATTTTGTCTGTTTATAGTCAATGAACAATTATCTGTATGTTTACATCTTTCACCAAATTTGGGAGATTCTCAGTCATGATTTCGTCACACAATTGTTTGGCACTGCACTTTTCCCTTCTCTTGAAACTCTGATGACATAAATGGCTTATCTTTTGCTCTTCTTCCAGAGGCTACTGAGACTCTGTTTATTTTCCTTTTGCGATAATAATTCTCTTAGTTTTCCTCTCCTCCTATGTGCCCATTATACTACCAAGGCCATTCAGTGAGTTTTTACATTATGACATTTTTTTTTATTTCTAAATTTTCTGACTGTTTGTTCTTGATGTGTATTTATTTATTTATTTATTTTGCTAATACATTTTAAAATCAATATTGTTTCAACCATGTTCCAGTAGCCTTTTTGAGTCCTTTTGTAGTAGTTCGTTTAAAGTCCTTGCTTGATACTCTCAGCATCTACATCCCATCCCATCATTGGGGTCTGTCAGTTGATTGTCTTTTATTTTATTTTTTTTTTACAAATTGAGATATTTGTGCTCTTGTCCTACAGTGAGTACCTTTAGATTGTATCCTGCACATTTCCAATATTACCTTATAAGGCTATGGGACCTGTTCCGTGTTGGCATTGTTCATTCAGTAGGCCACTGACTGGCTTGGTTTCAGATCACAAGTTCTACCCACCATCAGTGGTTGTGGCTCCAAAGCTTGTTCAATTTTCAGAGTCTGGGAAGCACTCTTCAGATCTTTCCATGGGTGTAAAATCATCCAGTGTTCAAGGCCTGGAAGGATATGCACCCTTTATTTAGCTCAGTTACCTTCAGGTCCTTGGTAAGCGAACCAGCAGCCGCGTCCTGCATGAGGGCCCAGGGACTCTGCAGCTCACAGACAACACAGCGGGAGGGTTGTTACAGTGCTTCTAGCTCTGCAAGCTCTCTGCTCCTCTCTGATTTCCTGAGACGTCCCTTTGCTCCTTCAGCTATCAACTCCAGTTATCCTGCTCTACCGTACCCACGTCTGGCTCCAAGCCCCGGGAGCACAGAGGCAGAAAGTAAGCAGCAGGATTGCCCTCTCCCTTGAACTCCACTCCCTCCAAGTGGAAAGGAGGCATCCTTCCCTCCCTTGGGGTTGCACATGCTGCCCTCCCTGCGGTGGCTCTCCCAGCCAAGGAGCCACACTCACACCCTGAGGTCCCCTCCCAGAACTCTCTTTCCTCATCAGTGCCCACTTTTGGATTTCTGTGTCTTGATTCAAGGCTGGAAAATCCAAAAAGAAAAGCAAAATATTAAACTCACCTCCAGCCGGGTGGAATTTCACATCCCAGGGCTCCTCTCCAATACACCTGCTATTTGTTTCACAGAGCTCTCAAATAGCTGCTTCAGGGATTTGTTCCAGGTTTACGGGTGCATTTAGGGGAAAGGACTGGATAAAATGTGCTTACTCCTTCTTTTCCAGAACCAGAACCGTAAACATCACTTCTGAGATATGTTGTATACTTAGTGAATACTAAGTATGCATATCCTGGCTGAAACACAAACTTAGCAAGTATGAGCAACTGAGCGACTAATGTGTAGAAATTTCGTGTAGCTACAAAGTTGAAAGCATTGTCCAGAAAATTTTTATTCAGGGTGGCATGCTATGAGACATTGGCCATCCTGGAATAAGAAAGCTAAATAGGTCAATTTAGTTCAAACTCTCACAAAAATAACGTCAATAATAGAGATATTCAAATCATATTCCTAGCTTTTACTTAGTATCATTTTTTTTCATTTTCTACAATATTATACTTGCTCACACTGTGATATTTCATTGCCCCTTTGTCAAGCCCCATGTGATAAATATTCTTGAAGATCTTGACTCCCTGTAAACTTTTCCAGTTTTCAGAGAATCTACTTTGCTTTCTTTAGTCAGAAAATAGGAACTTGGTAAATGTGCACGTGGTCATTTTCTTTTCTTGGCTTCCAGGAAACATAACACCAAAATACTAGCTTACAATACATAATATGGCCTACGATTTTGTATTTACAACCCCCATTTCTGCTATGTAAATTTACTTATCTAAATTTTCATTGTTTTATATTAATGTAAATTGAATCCTCTTCATATCTTGTAACAGGTTTTGCAGAATCAACATAGTAAGTTGTAGATAAAAAAAAGCTGTGAAGAAATTTCCACCCTGTCTTCCAGTTTTTCCACGTGTGGGTCTGATGAGGGGAAAAGATCCATTCAAGTGCAGACCTAGTATTTTATTCACCTGTGACTTCCTTTCTCAATGAAAATTCCAATTCAGTGCTTTTCTCTGTATTTTCATACGGCCTCACATTTTATCTGTGTATATTAACATCTAAATCCATTCTGCTTTTTATCAGACCATTGATTTATTTAAAAGCCGAAACATAGAGTTCTCACAATTCAAACAGTTTTCTAAAGTCCACTTGAGAATATATACACAATTTTGGAAAAGCATAAGAAATCCAAAGTTCCCTCTAATTAGTCCCTTAGAGAATCACTAGAACAAACAAAAGTATAGAATTTTAACCTCCCAGGTGCCATTTCACGGTATCCTAATAAAGTATTACATATCTTCCAATACCATCTTAAAGTGAACACAGATGAATTATTTGGGTTATAATCAGGAGACTGGCAGAAGCAGGATATTTAAATAAACATTATATTAAAGAGAAGTGTATTCAGAGAAAGTGGTTACTTCGATTCTCTTATGATTATGTTTACTTTTATTCTCTCTTTGGGCCTTATTCGCTGCATTTCCATGTAACAGCACTTAAAATTTTTTTCTCTGAATAAAAATCTGTGGAGACATTGAAGGGAAAGGGGCTCTGTCAGGCCCCGTGTGATGTGGTATAGTCACCTTTTCTTTGTAAAAAGCCAAGTCCAGGTCCCCTGGTCTACAGTGGGAGTTTGATAATCAATTCCTTCCATTTGTAATCCATTCTCAGTCCAACTCTCTGATGGCAAGCAACAGCGCTCCATCTGAGCAAATGCCAGTTTCTATTTCTCCCCTGATTTTACATATTGAGGCAGTTGATGCAAAACAAGAGAGAAGTGTGGGTGTGAACGCGGTGTGTGTGGCAGGGGCAGGGAGGGGAGCTGACTAAGATCGCTCAGACAGCTGCCCCAGCGTCAGAAGCCTCCTTCGTCGTGGAGAAGGCTGTCCAACTTGATCAGCAGCTTCCACGAGAGCCAGTCTGGATAATTTGAGCCTACCACAGCACGGACTTTAGGGTCAGATTATTTTAAAAATTACCTAGTTTTCTCTTCCACAGTTATCACCTCACATATTAGTTGGTAGAATGTGGAGATTGCTTCTTTATGGAAAAATATTGAAAGTACCTTCTCACAGAAATATTAGCATGTCAAATTTTATGCACACATATTCCCTGGGGATTTTTTTTCCCATTCCACATCTGTTCAGAATTGAATTTTAAAGTGATTGTTTGTTGTTGAAGCTTTTTGCAAAGATAAACAATGTTTCTTATTTGTAAAGAGGATAAAGCAGATAAAGTCTCTGGAAATATTGAAATGGAAAACCTTTCTAATAATTTTGGCATTCCTTTATATATCCGCATGGCCACTTTATAAATCATTATTCTCCCGCATGAGGTGAAACCCGCTTGCTTCCAACTCATCTTAACGCCTCTGAGCTATAATTCATTTCTCTACATGGCAATATAATCACATCTTTAAACAGAATGTTAGGTGGTCATGTGAGCTTGATAATGCAAAATATTGTCACTCTTCCTAGATGTTTTTGTCACGTGATAGAGTCACAACATATGAGACATATATTTGGCAAAATGATTCATAAGGAGGCTATTTGAGAAAAAAAATGCATCTTAAAGGTATGTTTCACCAGACTTCTTCTATATAATTCAGTTAATTTTCTTAAACAGTAATTCATATGTTTTGGGAGACATCTGGAAAACTGTAGGAAGAGCTAGCTGACCCTCGTTCCACATGCACACGTGATCCTGTGACCTTCAGGACTTTTACCATCCACACGTACATGTTTGCTCTGAGGAACCAGACCTTTGACAAAATGGACACATGAATTTCGATATAGTTCTCTGCGTGTCACTCAGATTTTCTCCAATCCTTGACCTCTGGGTTCACACCTGAATCCTAGAGGGGGAAAAAAATGTCAGTAAGAAGTCTTAATGGGCACACTAAAGTACTAAAAAATAATAATAATAGTTATGGATTAAAAAAAATTAAAAATATCTGAAACAGAGAAGTAAAAGAATAAAAAGGAAACAGAGAATGGAAATAAGAAAAAAATAGGAATATGGTATTACATCAGCGTAACGGGACTAAACGCCTCAATTAAAAATCAGAGATGGTCAGTTTGGACGCTAAACAAGGCTCAACTGCATGCTGCTTAAAAGAAATGTGCCACATTATAAATACAATACTGGGTTAAATGAAATTGGATAGAAAAGATGTCACACAGTAACAGCACTCAAAGAAGCTAGAGGGACTATATAAATATTTGACAAATTCAATTTCAGAGCAAATCACTTTCAGAGGTATAGAAGGTCATTTTATAGTGATAAATGTGTCAACTCATCAAGAAGAAAATAATGTGCTTAAACACTCACGAACCAAAATAAATTGAAAGATAGTTTATGGATTACAAGACCCAGTATTGTTGAAATGTCAATTCTTTCCAAATTGATCTGTAGATTCTATGTAATCCCAATCAAAATCCCAGCAAGCTATTTTGTAAACACTGACAAACTGATTTGAAAGTTTATATGGAAAGGCTAGAGACACAGAATAGCCACCACAGTACTGAAAAAGAAAAAAAAATAATGGAGGATTGACACTACCAAACTTCAAGCCTGTAAATCCACAGTGGTCAAGACAGCTTAGTGCCAGTGGAAGAAATAAACGCCACAGAAGCAATGACCCACCGGACAGAACAGAGAGCTTTGAAGTAGACCCACACAGCGGTATTCAAATGCTCTTTGACAGCGATGCTAAGGCAATTCAGTAGAGAAAAGATTGTCTTTTCAACAAATGGTGTTGGAACTAATAAATGCCCATAAGCCAAAAAACAAAACAAAACAAATCAATCTGGACTTTATATCTTTCAGAAAATTTAATTCAATGAGACATCTAAATATAAAAATGCAAAACTATAAAACATAAGAAATGATCTAGGCTTTGGTAGATTTAAAGATGGAACATCAAAAGCATGATCCTTGAGAGAAAAAAACTGATAACTGGACTCAATTTAGGAAGCTGAGGGATTCTGGGAAGGAATGCAGACTGTGACAAGATTCCAATGTTCTTGCAAATAATCGAACAAAGGCTCAATGAAGGAGGCATAGAGGAAAGTGCTGGCCCACATAACTTTGGGAATGAGTGACTCGGAGAGAGCAAAGGCAAGAGCAACTGCCCGTAAGCACTGTCTCCTGGCTGTTCGAGTGGTTTCCCATAGGGAACTGGATAACAACTCTCACGGTGCCGTATGTGTATATAGGAAGTGAACGACGAAGGACATGTATGGCAGGTGGTCAGAGCCAGATCCCTCCCTGGGGGGGGTAGTTTGCAGATAAGCAAACTGAGATGTTCCATGTGGTGATGGGCTGAAGTTGGAGACGTCATATCAGAACTCATATATAGTTCCAGGTGGTTACATGTACAGTGATTTCTACCTACTCAGGTTAACATACACAGAAAGAATTCCTTGCTCTGTCAGCTCTGACCGATTAAAGGAAACAGTACTTCAGTCTCATGAGCCCATCTAGTGCCCAGGTCTTGGTTTCCAACACTGTTCACCAATAAAGGGAAGCAAAGCTTCTTGGAGAAATGACTGATTCTAGGACTGGGGCAGGAAGTATGAAGGATGAGCACACAGCAATGCCGGAAAGTGAGGGAAACTCAGAGGGAACAATGCCAATCCCTAACGACAGGGGTAAGTCAAAGGAGCATGGGGGCCAGCTAAAGGAGCTCCAGTTGGACAACGCTGGAGTAGTAAATAAGGTAGTGTTGGGTTCTGACTCAAAGTATAAAACAAATATCCATGAGTCCATACTGATATAAATAAATTATTTCCACCTAACAAATGAGGGAGATCAATTTCCCACACAGAATTCAAAATAATGTATTTATACATATATATTTGTTCTTCCCTGAAGGAGAAAGAACATAACCCTCCACTCTTCAAGTGTGAACTGCACATAGAGGAAACAGAGTGGAAGGTGGGGTCGGGGTGAGCTGCTGCAAGACCTGACAAACACTCCTATAGACAAGTGTTCAAAATCAACGACAGTCATAAACTGTTGATTACATGCCCTTGATATAATATGATGAAAATGCACTTGCTTTCCGTGATCTCATTCCTTAAACCCCATAACCCCAATCCGACCATGAGTAAAACATCAGACCAGTTCTAATAGAGGAAAACCCCACCTGACCAATATTCCTCAAAACTGTCAAGTTCACAAAAAAAAAAAAAAAAAACAAGAGAAAGTATGAAAAAACCACCTGAACCAGAAGGAGCTTAAAGAGACATGGCAAATAAATATAACATGTAATGCCGATGAGATTCTGAACAGAAAAAGGTCAATTAGGTAAAAACTAAGGAAATCTGAATAAACTGTGGACTTTTGTTGATAACAATGTATCAGGATCATTTCATTAATCGTAACAAGACATACTGTATAAGATGGGAGCCCTGTGTGTCACGATATGGGAAGTCTCTGTACTATCTTCTCAAGTTTTCTATGTTGTTCTATATTCAACTTTTCTATATTTTTAATCTAAAACTCCTCAAGAACACAAAGCATAGTAAAAAATAATAATCACAAAGTAGCCGTGCTGGGCTACTTTTTCTAGCAGCTTATTCCAGTTACATCTTAGTTTCCTTTTCTTTTAAATTTCAATAATTACTTGCTAGTGCTGCTGGGGGGTTAAAATCTCATAGTACCATCCCCGGCGCCGAGTGGATGGGCAATAATGATCCCTGCAGCTCCATAACTAGCACCATTTTAGGGTTGCTGTTTTTAGAATTTGCTGAGGAAAGGGTATGTATTCATTTATTTTTATTATTTTCAAATATCAAAGTTGCCACAATTCAAAACTTCTTTAAGAATACACATCAGTGTAGGGGCACCTGGGTGGCTCAGTTGTTAAGCGTCTGCCTTCAGCTCAGGTCATGATCTCAGGGTCCCGGGATCGAGTCCCGCATTGGGCTCCCTGCTCAGTGCCGAGTCTGCTTCTCCCTCTCCCTCTGCACCTTCCCTTTCAAAAAAGAATACATGTCAGTGTATTGGAGAACAACTACCTTGGAGACATCCATAGGCTTCTGAACCACTCAGGGAGGTAGCTGAATGTGTGTTGGTGAAATCTACTTTGGATTCTGGTGGATTTGGATTCTGAACAAGCCGTGCCACCCAGTATATCCCATACTTTTGAATAAGTCACTTAATCTCTCCAGGCCTCTGTTTTCTCATCTTAAAACAAAGTTAAAGATATTTTGTAGTATTCACGTGGAAAGTAAGTGGAATGATGCTTGTTAGGTATTTAGCACAGTTCTTGGCATGTGGCAAAGTGATATTATTATCATTATTCATATGTAAGCTCACGGGTCCTAAGCTTTTTTACTAGTATCTTAGAACTGCAAAAACCTAAAGCAATGCTTATATATTACAAATATGGAGAGTCAAGATAAGGAGCCAGTGAATGATTTTTCAAAATTTTTGCAACTAGGTAATAATTGGGAGGTAGAACTGGAATATAGGTCTTTCTTCTTGCAGATGAGTGACCTCTCTGCTATAAAAAAAGGAAAAAAAAGGAGTATTAATGTTTGCAAATATTGGACAGGATCAGGATAGACATTTCCTTTTCAATATCTTCATATGATTTTTGATAGGAAGACTCAGGAAACTTAATTTTGGCTCAGGTATGGTTCAGAAGCCACACATATGGTTACTCCATTAGATAAATTTTGAGATTAGTTTCCTCCAATTCTAGCTTTGCTGTATTTAGGAAAGGATGTGAGTAAAACAGAAAGTGATATGGGACATCTTTCTCCTCCGAGGCTGCACTAACTCCCTCTCTAATAATCCCCCTGCCCCATGAAACAGGATTATTGCCAATCAAAGAGTATTTTTCTATATTTTTAACTTGTTAGCAATGAATGTGAGCTGGGAACCTCTGCACTCGAGTGCTGTGAGATCAGAGGGTATAAACCGCACGCACATGCTCTCTTCTGGATCCGCGCGAGCCTCTAGACACCTGACTTCACTTTTTAAAATCAAAATTCTTAAAATATTTTATGGGAAAACATTAGCAACCGTGAGGTTAAGCGGTTTGATAGAGGCCTTTGTAATAGTTAAATCCTAGGTGGTTGCACAGCAGCCTTTTTAAAACAAGAGCTGTTTCATGCCCCCTCACATCAGATGTTACTGTGTCTCCTTCTGTGTGGAGGAAACAGAGATGCACTCCTGTTAACATTAACGATTGGACCTCTTGGTTTAAAAGTGTTTTCACTTGGGGGGCGCCTGGGGGGCTCAGTTGGTTAATCGACTGCCTTCGGCTCAGGTCATGATACTGGAGTCCCGGGATCGAGTCCCACATCAGGCTCCCTGCTGAGCAGGGAGTCTGCTTCTCCCTCTGAACCTCTTGCCTCTCATGCTCTCTATCTCATTCTCTCTCTCTCTCAAATAAATAAATAAAATCTTTAAAAAAAAAGTGTTTTCACTTGGGATTAGAGTTGTCACATTTCATAGACAAATCCAAGTAAAAAACTGTATTACCATCCTGAAATCTTTCTCTTCCTCAGGGAAGGACCCCCACCACTGACTCAGCTCTATAATTTACTAACCATTCATCACCCAAGCACTAAGCACTGCTGGTTAAAAATTATTTTTACATTGCCCATAAACTTGAAAATTCCAATCAAAACGACACACACACACACACACACACACAGAAAGAGAGAGAAAGAGAAAGAGAAAGAGAAGGAAGATAATGTCTTCCAGATGACAGTTTTCTGGATGGAATCTGAAGCCTGAAGCAAGAGAAAATTTTCATTAACATTCAGATTCCATGTCATTTTGATTCACACTCCCTAAGCAAGCTGATTTGGTCGGCAGCCAGCCTTCTCGCAGGGTGACGACCATGACAACACCACGAGCTTCGCTGCTAATGATTCCTTGAGTGACAGTCGGTCTCAGGGCTCTGCGTGGCGCCTCGGCTGGCCTCGCCTGCCCTGTGAGGCCAGAGAGGGGGCCATCCCGGCCCCGGGTGCACCATCCAGGCAAGGACAGACAGTGACTTGGGGAACACAGCTGCCCTCGCTCCTGCACGCATACACCTGCACACAGGAGCCCCGGGCCCTCACCTTCCCGGACATTTTTCTTTTTACTAGAAGGAATTGCTTTAGAAAAATTAGAGTTTCTGAAATTGAAATAGGCCACCTTTTGCGGGAGGAGGTATCAGGTAATGTAATTTTTACAGAGTAGACAAGTTCTTGTAAAGGATGTTTAAGCCTGTCCACATATCTGGCAGAGATTGGAAGTAAAATGTTCACCCTCTGGATGAAACATTAGAGTTGCCTGGGATGCATTTTGCGACAGGATGCCTGGGCCTCCATGGTAACCATGCAGATTCTGCCGGTCTGGGCAGGCCCTCATCACGATTTTCTCTCAGCCATGGATAGAATAACTCCCTAGGTGTTCTAAGGTGCCCCCAGAAGTCAGAAAACGTATGCTAACTGATCTCTAGAGTTGTTTCTCATCGGATGGATCTTGTGCTTTTAGTAGGTAGCCGTGCTGAGCAGGGTTAAAACAATTGAGGATAGTTGGGGATCAATCCAGATTGCCCTCGTACCCGGCAAAGCCATCCCCATGCAAAGCACCGGGAGCAGATTGATGGAGTTTAAATAGAGCGTTGATCTGTGCCTTGTTCATTACTGCTTTATTCAAGAGACAAGTATCAGCCAAGTCCTCTGGTCTTTGCCTCAAATAGAGACAGATGCTGACAGTTCTGGCCCGCCCATCTTCCCCAGGAAGACGATCTTCATGGAACCAGGCCAGCAGCACCGTCCCCGAATCAGTGACAGAGAAAAGGTTATAATGTACATCCACCTAGCTCGTGCATTGAAAGATTGCAGAGCCCAGGGTGTATTTCATTAAAACCACCCCATTCCCAGAGCCTGTTAGCAGTGACTGGAAAACATCATTCTCAATGCAGTGGGGAAAATCCTGTCATCGTGTGGTGGAAGCAAGATGGGAATTCTGACATCTCCGTGGTAATGTGTGTGTGTGTTTGTCACAACCTCTTTTCCTTGTCACTGTACCTTCCAGACTTTATGACACCAAGACTTGGCATAATCTCCACCCTGCCGGCACATTTGCCTCTACTGAGAATTAGGTGTTTAATTTTCTGGGTCCTTATTGTGGCTTTTTGGATGTAAATTTGCATTAAGCTATTTCTGTGTAAATAGAATTTTGACATAATAGGAGCACCGATGAGGACTGGCGTGGCTGCCGGCACATCGTCTCAAATCCATCTATTCCATACTGCGGCTTAATTTAAAGGCTGGATTACTTGAAAATGCATTTATTAAGTCTGACCTACTTTTTCAATATTTAATATTCCATTTTGGTTTCCTTGTAACAAAAGAAGCTTCAAGGTCTTCGTGTTCTTGCCAATTTTTAAAGCACAGATATTGATTCAGCTAATAAGACACTGTACAGACTCACCATCCCTGGACCACTTTCAAGAGTGGTATTTAAAGCAATTAGCAGTTCACAAGATCCTACGGGTACTTGGACGTCCCAAAGGACTGATCTGCATTTGTTCTTTCTGAAAATTCTCCTTTTTGCCTTTCTTCAGACATGTGACCATGCTGTTGGTAAGAAGACTCGAAATCCACAGTGAGAATACAACCACCACCTTCACAGAGCAGAGCCTGTTTACGGCTTCACTGAGGCTATTCCTTTGATTAAAATATTCTGACAGGGGAAATGGTAGACACACAGGCAAAAGATAGATGGAAATGGTTGAGAATGAAGAGGGAAGAAAACAGGGAGACAATTAAAAAATAGTATGTGATGCCAACTTGTGAAATTTAAGCAGAATTTATATATGCATATTGCTTAGTTCATTGGTAAAATAAGTTAAGGTAACACACACTAAGAAATCTCAATAAGAGACAATAAACAATAAAGTTGGAATAGTGTGAGGGAACAGGAGGGGGTAGAGTAACTTGCAGCCAGGGTAAACCCAGCACAGAGAAATGCTTAGCATACCATTTTGTGCTAGATGGAGTTCAATTTCCCTAGCAGCCAAGCCAAGATAAAATACGACAATTACATGAATTAACTCTCCATAAGATTGGAGCAAACAAGTCAAACAATTTCGCTGTTTTTGATCCTGAACTCATAGTGAGTTTGTTCAATAGAGCCACTTGACAGGAATTCTTGTGGTCTGGATGACAACACCCAACAACTTAGCAGGAATAAATGCAATAAAGGGTTTCAAGAGTTGAAAAGTATTTATTTACATTAGAGTTCTCTAGCGAGGCAAAAAACTCATACTTAGCTTCGGGAATAGAAATAAAATAGGTAATAGTCATGCTATGCCATCTAAGCTTGTTGTTCTATATTAAACAAGAGCAACAGTTATTCAAACTGGGAGGAGGTGGTGGTCCTGGGGGGAGGGGGTGGTGGGCCTGGGGGGAGGGGGTCATTGCTTAGTTACTGCCGAAGAAGCAATGCTGAGTATCAGACAAGCTGCTGGGGCATCATGCTTCGAAATAGCAAAGGACTTGACTTTTATTTCCTGTAAAAGTTTGCAAACAACTTCGGCCAGTATTTTCTTTAAGTCTTGAACAGAAGAAGATGTGTGGACATAAATTATCACGGGCACCATTTCAGAACTATAGCTGAGTCCTTATGAAGAGCTATTTATAACAGTATATATTGACAAAATCCTAATATTTTTATTAAATAATATTTTATTTTTATTAAATAATATTTTATTTTTATGATAAAGTATAATTAATAAACATGTCTCTATGTTGTCTTTGTTAGCTTATTTTTAGTGGACTCTAACCCAGTGTAATTTCCTGGCCTGGAAGCAATTCATGGAACACATCTAATCTTAAACAGATGAAATTTGGATGTCATTGTTTCAGTTTTATGAATTTTTAAAAATTTGAATAAGTCCTCATTTGAGACTACTAAACTTTCTATTTTGACTATCAGGCCTTTTGAGTGTAATGGTCATCCCTCCATTGTTTATACAAGGTATTTATATTTCTTGCCTGATGCATTGGCTGGAACTTCAAGAACAATGCTGAATTATAACAGTGATAATGGGGCTGATTATTTTGTTCCTGATTTTAATAGGAATTCCACTGTGCTTTGAATTAATTAGGATACTTAAAACCAGTGTTAGATATACTCCATTTACCGTATTAAGGCATTTCTCTTCCATAACAAATTTACTGACATCTCCTTTAATCAGGAAAATATTTTACATTTTAAAATTAGTTTTTTTGCCACTCAAAAAGAGTGGATGGATTTCCACTTCTAAACTATTACTTAGATGAATTATACACATTAATTAGGAAATATGCATTAAATTCTTGCAGTATTGGAACATCCTTGTAACCTTGAAATTGTGTGTGTATGTGTGTGTGTATTTGCATTCCTGCGGGTATAGATAGATATCTAGGTCATCAGTCTTTTAAACATATTGATCTTCTTTCTATGCTTTGAAACTTGAAATGCTTTAGAAAGTTTGTATTCCTTGAAGAACATATAAAGCTCCTAAAACACGTGAACCAGGTACTTTTTTATAGAATTCTTTTCACTTACACTTCCCTAGAAAAAATATTTTTTAGTATATTTGCAAACCTATTAACATAGAACTTTATATAATGTATAACAGTCATAAAAGTTATCTCCTCTAGAATTGAGGTTATACCCCCTGATCTGTTGCTAAAATTTTTTACGTGTGTATTCTTGCTCAATTTTTTAATTTAATCAATCAGAACTTTATCAGAGGTCTTAGATTTATTCCTCCTTTCCTGTGGCTCGGGACTTTCCCTTTTACTAATTCCTGCTGTTATCTTTAGTGTTTTCCCTTATTTGGATACATTTAGCTGGCCTGTCCATCAGGATAAGGGGCCTGCGGTAACAAGCACCGCAAAATCTCAGTGGCTTAAAGCATCAAATCCCCGTCTATCTCCAGCCCCAATCCCACTGCAGGGGGGCGGGAACACCTCTCTGGGTGACCCTGACTCCAGAATGTAGCCAGCACTGTGGTCTACGGCCAACAGGGACAAGACGGAGAAACTGACGAGACCTGGCCTTTAGAGCTCCCAATGTGCAAAGACACACATCCCTCTGCCAAAGAGTTAATGCCCTGTCTGACTTCCGGTGGCTCCAAAGTTCATCAGCAGGTGCCTGGAGGGAAACCAGAGGGAAACCACAGCTCTTCTCCTCTCCTGTGGGGTTTTTGTTTGTTTTCCCTCCAGGTTGGCTGTTTGGTTCCATTTTTAGTATCCATTTGGTTAGATACGAAGTATTTTAAGACTTATACTAGGCTCATTTTTTTTTTTTTTATTCAGGGTTTGTTACTTTCTAAATATTCTCTTTTGATTTCCTTTGTCCTTAGTAATTAAAAATTTACAGATCCAGTGGCTATATTTTTTGTTTTGTTCCTTCTTTGGCTTTTAGTTTAAAATTCTATAGCATTAGGCTACAAAGCACTTGCTCTCAGGTAGCCAAATTGTCTCCATTTTCCAATTTGAGGCTTTTGTAAGTTTGTATCTGGGTGTGTGTGCTTATGTGTGTGCACAGGAGAGAAAAGTTATTGTAATCAATATATTCCAAGATGTTTTGAACATTTTCTTGAGATGGAGAAAAGAGGAAATGAAAGCCCAAGTCTGCATTATTATTAATTTTTATTTTTATTTTATTTTATTATTATTATTTTTTTTTTTTAGAGAGAGAGAGAGAGCACACATGTGCACATGGGGTGGGGAAGGGGTAGAGGGAGGAGAGAGAAAATCTTACGCAGGCAACACACCCAGGGCAGAGCCGGACACGGGGCTCAATCTCAACACCCTGAGATCATGACCTGAGCTGAAACCAAGAGTCAGTTGCTTAACCGACTGAGCCACCCAGGCAGCCCCCACCCCCAAGTCTGTATGTTTTTGTCTGGAGAAAGAGTCAGGGGGAGAAAGGAGAGTTTTGAGTCAGGGAAGGTTAACTCCAATTTTGCCCTGAAATTTCCATGTATCATCATACTTAGTAAACCAAATGTTCTGTGGAAATGCATGTGTGTCCTCATTCCACAGCAGTGGACCTGAGGTTCTAAGTGGTCAGGGCATTTGACCAAAGCCATACATCTAGTCATCCAGAACTCCGAGGTTTGCTCACCTCTCTTTGTATGATTGGGTGTTTCTTCTGCCTTTCTTTTGTTCCATTTGGGGCAGAAAATGGGGAAATTGAGTAGACTGAGGTAAGAGACCGCTTCTCTTGCTTCATTCCACTGTGGAGACCACTCGCTTCTTGAATAACCCTGTCTCTGTATGTTTTGTCTCATTCCTATTTTGGGGCTTCTCCCAGGTTCCTCTCCTTCCTCTACTGTGCTTTTTCTACTATTAATTTTGGGGCATCTCTTCTTGTACCTGACCTGATCACCGTGTCCATCAAAATTCTGTCCCATGCCCACTCCTCACCTTGCACCACTCACAAGGTACCCCGCTCCTCTACTGCCTTTCACTGATCGCTAATTAGTGATTATTACCAGTGTCTAAGATTATCACTTTTATATGCTATTTTTAGAACTTTGTTCCAAGTTCCAAACATAGCTACCCAGTGATCCCTAATATCACCACTTGGATAAACCACAGTTAGTTTCAGCACAACAAAAAATATGTTCCTTCTCTAGTGGCACTCTTTTCTATGAAGAGCATTCCTATTCACCTGTGGGTGACAAAGTACCGGAAAGGATCCTTCAGCTTTTCCTGTCCGTTAACCCACTTGGACCACCCCTAAGTGCAGCCACTGCCCTTCTGTTTCCCTCATACGTGTCCATGTATCTCAGCCTCTAGTGTTGCTTTAGGCTGGGCCGTGATCCTTCCCTCTGGGCATATGGCCAAACGTCCCAAACTTTCTTCTTAGAAAAACACTCTCGCCTCTTTCGAACACTTTCTTCTCACAGAAACCAGAGAGATTCTAAAGAAAAAAAGTAAAAGTGATCATAGTATAGGCTTATATAAAACTCTTTAAAGCAGGTGGTGGAGTCAGTTAAGTATCTGACTCTTGGTTTCAGCTCAGGTTGTGATCTGAGGGCCATGAGATTGATGTACCACATTGGGCACCACACTCAGGCGGGAACCCGCTTGAGATTATCTCTCTCCCTCTGCCCTTCCCCCCTCCCCCTGCTCTCTCTCTCTTTCTTTTTTTCTTTAAATATTCTCATTGTTATGTTAATCACATACATGACATCATTAGTTTTTGATGTAGTGTTCCATGATTCATTGCTTGTGCATAACGCCCAGTGCTCCACGCAGAACGTGCCCTCTTTAATACTCATCACCAGGCTAACCCATCCCCCCACCCCCCTCCCCTCTAGAACCCTCAGTTTGTTTTTCAGAGTCCATCGTCTCTCATGGTTCGTCTCCCCCTCAGATTTTCCCCCTTCATGCTTCCCCCCTTGCTATCTTCTTTTTTTTTCTTAACATATATTGCATTATTTGTTTCAGAGGTACAGATCTGTGATTCAACAGTCTTGCACAATTCACAGCGCTCACCATAGCCCATACCCTCCCCAATGTCTATCACCCAGACACCCCATCCCTCCCACCCCCCACCACTCCAGCAACCCTCAGTTCGTTTCCTGAGATTAAGAATTCCTCATATCAGTGAGGTCATATGATACATGTCTTTCTCTGATTGACTTATTTCACTCAGCATAACACCCTCCAGTTCCATCCATGTTGTTGCAAATGGCAAGATCTCATTCCTTTTGATGGCTGCATAATATTCCATTGTGTATATATACCACCTCTTCTTTATCCATTCATCTGTCGATGGACATCTTGGCTCTTTCCACAGTTTGGCTATTGTGGACATTGCTGCTATAAACATCGGGGTGCACATACCCCTTTGGATCCCTACATTTGTAGCTTTATGGTAAATACCCAGTAGTGCAATTGCTGGATCGTAGGGTAGCTCTATTTTCAACTGTTTGAGAAACCTGCATATGGTTTTACAGAGTGGTTGCACCAGCTTGCATTCCCACCAACAGTGTAGGAGGGTTCCCCTTTCTCCGCATCCCATGAACATCTGTCATTTCCTGACTTGTTAATTTTATCCATTCTGACTGGTGTGAGGTGGTATCTCATTGAGGTTTTGATTTGGATTTCCCTGATGGCGAGCGATGTGGAGCACTTTTTCATGTGTCTATTGGCCATTGGGATGTCTTCTTTGGAAAAATGTCTGTTCATGTCTTCTGCCCATTTCTGGATTGGATTATTTGTTCTTTGGGTGTTGAGTTTGATAAGTTCTTTACAGATTTTGGCTACTAGCCCTTTATCTGATAGGTCATTTGCAAATATCTTCTCCCATTCTGTCGCTTGTCATTTGGTTTTGTGGACTGTTTCTTTTGCTGTGCAAAAGCTTTTTATCTTGATGAAATCACAATAGTTCATTTTTGCCCTTGCTTCCCTTGCCTTTGGCGATGTTTCTAGGAAGAAGTTGCTGCGGCTGCGGTCAAAGAGGTTGCTGCCTGTGTTCTCCTTTAGGATTTTGATGGAGTCCTGTCTCACATTTAGGTCTTTCAACCATTTGGAGTCTATTTTTGTGTGTGGTGTAAGGAAATGGTCCAGTTTCATTCTTCTGCATGTGGCTGTCCAATTTTCCCAACACCATTTGTGGAAGAGACTGTCTTTTTTCCACTGGACATGCTTTCCTGCTTTGTCAAAGATGAGTTGACCATAGAGTTGAGGGTCCATTTCTGGGCTCTCGATTCTGTTCCATTGATCTATGTGTCTGTTTTTGTGCCAGTACCATACTGTCTTGATGATGACAGCTTTGGAATAGAGCTGGAAGTGCGGATTGTGATGCCACCAGCTTTGCTTTTCTTTTTCAACATTCCTCTGGCTATTCGGGGTCTCTTCTGGTTCCATACAAATTTTAGGATTCTTTGTTCCATTTCTTTGAGCAAAGTGGATGGTAATTTGATGGGGATTGCATTGAATGTGTAGATTGCTCTAGGTAGCATTGACATCTTCACAATATTTGTTCTGCCAATATGTGAGCATGGGACGTTTTTCCATTTCTTTGTGTCTTCTTCAATTTCTTTCATGAGTATTTTATAGTTTTCTGAGTACAGGTCCTTTGCCACCATGGTTAGATTTATTCCTAGTTATCTTATGGTTTTGGGTGCAATTGTAAATGGGATTGACTCCTTAATTTGTCTCTCTTCTCTCTTCTTGTTAGTGTATAGGAATGCCACTGATTTCTGTGCATTGGTTTTCTATCCTGCCACTTTCCTGAATTCCTGTATGAGTTCTAGCGGTTTTGGGGTAGAGTCTTTTGGGTTTTCCACATACAGTATCATATCATCTGCAAAGAGTGAGAGTTTGACTTCCTCTTTGCCGATTTGGACGCCTTTGATTTCTTTTGTTGTCTGATTGCTGTGGCTAGAACTTCTAATACTATGTGGAATAGCAGTGGTGATAGTGGACATCCCTGCCACGTTCCTGACCTTAGGGGGAAAGCTCTCAGCTTTTCCCCATTGAGAATGATATTCGCTGTAGGTTTTTCATAGATGGCTTTTATGCTATTGAGGTATGTACCCTCTATCCTTATAGTCTGAAGAGTTTTGATCAAGAAAGGATGTTGTACATTGTCAAAGGCTTTTTCTGCATCTATTGAGAGGATCATATGATTCTTGTTCTTTCTTTTGTTAATGTATTGTATCACGTTGATTGATTTGCAGATGTTGAACCAACCTTGCAGCCCAGGGATAAATCCCACTTGGTCATGGTGAATAATCTTTATAATGTACTGTTGGATCCTATTGGCTAGTATTTTGGTGAGAATTTTTGCATCCATGTTCATCAAGGATATTGGTCTGTAACTCTCCTTTATGATGGGGTCTTTGTCTGGTTTTGGGATCAAGGTAATGGTGACCTCATAAAATGAGTTTGGAAGTTTTCCTTCCATTTCTATTTTTTGGAACAGTTTCAGGAGAATAGGTATTAATTCTTCTTGAAATGTTTGGTAGAATTCCACAGGAAAGCCATCTGGCCCCGGGCTTTTGTTTGTTGGGAGATTTTTGATGACTGCTTCAATTTCCTTAGTGGTTATAGGTCTGTTCAGGTTTTCTATTTCTTCCTGCTTCAATTTTGGTAGTTGATACATCTCTAGAAATACATCCATTTCTTTCAGGATATCTAATTTGCTGGCATCGAGTTGCTCATAATATGTTCTTATAATTGTTTGTATTTCCTTGGTGTTGGTTGTGATCTCTCCTCTTTCATTCATGATTCTGTTGATTTGGGTCAGTTCTCTTTTTTTTTTGATAAGTCTGGCCAGGGGTTTATCCATCTTGTTAATTCTTTCAAAGAACCAGCTCCTAGTTTCGTTGATCTGTTCTACTGTTCTTTTGGTTTCTATTTCATTCATTTCTGCTCTGAATTTCTCTTCTCCTGCTGGGTTTAGGCTTTATTTGCTGTTTTTTCTCCAGCTCCTTTAGGTGTAGGGTTAGGTTGTGTATTTGAGACCTTCCTTGTTTCTTGAGAAAGGCTTGTATTGCTATCTACTTTCCTCTCAGGACTGCCTTTGCTGTATCCCAAAGATTTTGAACAGTTGTGTTTTCATTTTCATTGGTTTCCATGAATTTTTTTTAATTCTTCTTTAATTTCCTGGTTGACCCATTCATTTTTAGTAGGATGCTCCTGAGCCTCCATGTATTTGAGTTCTTTCTGACTTTCCTGTTGTGATTGAGTTCTAGTTTCACAGCATTGTGGTCTGAAAATATGCAGGGAATAATCCCAATCGTTTGGTACCGATGAGACCTGATTTGTGACCTAAGATGTGATCTATTCTGGAGAATGTTCCATGGGTACTCAAGAAGAATGTGTATTCCATTGCTTTGGGATGGAATGTTCTGAATATATCTGTGAAGTCCATTTGATCCAGTGTGTCATTTAAAGTCCTTATTTCCTTGTTGATCTTTTGCTTAGATGATCTGTCCATTTCAGTCAGGAGGGGGTTAAAATCCTCTACTATTATTGTATTGTTGTCAATGTGTTTCTTTGCTTTTGTTCTTAATTGCCTTATATAATTGGCTGCTCCCATGTTCGGGGCATAGATATTTACAATTGTTAGATCTTCTTGTTGGATAGACCCTTTAAGTAGGATATAGTGTCCTTCTTCATCTCTTATTACAGTCTTTGTTTTAAAAGCTAATTTGTCTGATATAAGGATTGCCACCCCAGCTTTCTTTTGGTGTCCATTAGCATGATGAATGGTTTTCCACCCCCTCACTTTCAACGTGGGGGTGTCTTTGGGTCTAAAATGAGTCTCTTGCAGACAGCATATTGATGGGTCTTGTTTTTTAATCCAATCTGATAGCCTGTGTCATTTGATTGGGGCATTTAGCCCATTTACATTCAGGGTAACTATTGAAAGGTATGAATTTAGTGCCATTGTAGTGCCTGTAAGGTGACTGTGACTGTATATTGTCTGTGTTCCTTTCTGGTCTATGTTGCTTTTAGGCTCTCTCTTTGCTTAGAGGACCCCTTTCAATATTTCTTGGAGGGCTGGTTTCGTGTTTGCAAATTCCTTTAGTTTTTGTTTGTCCTGGAAGCTTTTGATCTCTCCTTCTATTTTCAATGACAGCCTAGCTGGATATAGTATTCTTGGCTGCATGTTTTTCTCATTTAGTGCTCTGAAGATCTCATGCCAGTCCTTTCTGGCCTGCCAGGTCTCTGTGGATAGGTCTGTTGCCAATTTAATGTTTCTACTATTATAGATTACAGATCTCTTCTCCCGAGCTGCTTTCAATATTTTCTCTTTGTCTCTGAGACTCATAAGTTTTACTATTAGATGTCGGGGTGTTGACCTATTTTTATTGATTTTGAGAGGGGTTCTCTGTGCCTCCTGGATTTTGATGCCTGTTTCCTTCCCCACATTAGGGAAGTTCTCTGCTACAATTTGCTCCAATATACCTTCTGCCCCTCTCTCACTTTCTTCTTCTGGGATCCCAATTATTCTAATGTTTTTCATCTGATGGTATCACTTATGTCTTGAATTCTGCCCCCGTGATCCAGTAGTTGTTTCTCCCTCTTTTTCTCAGCCTCTTTATTTTCCATCATTTGGTCTTCTATATCGCTGATTCTCTCTGCTGCCTCATTTATCCTCACAGTTAGTGCCCCCATTTTTGATTGCACCTCATTGATAGCCTTTTGGATTTCGACTTGGTTAGATTTTAGTTCTTTTATTTCTCCAGAAAGGGTTTCTCTAATAACTCCCATGCTTTTTTCAAGCCCAGCTAATATCTTTAAAATCATGATTCTGAACTGTAGGTCTGACATCATACTAATGTCTGTATTGAGTAGGTCCCTGGCAGACGGTACTACCTCTTGTTCTCTTTGTTGAGGTGATATTTTTCGTCTTGTCATTTTGTCCAGAGGAGAATAGATGAATGAGACAACAAAATGCTAACAGGTTAACAATGTCCCCAGAAAATATGCTCTAAACAAATCAGAAAAGACCTGAAACCAGGGGAAAAGAAAGGGAAAGAAAGAAAAAAGAAAGAGAAAAAAAAGAAAAAGAAAAAGACAAAAACAAACAAGAACAAAACAAAACAAAAAAAGAGAATATGATCAAATATGATCAGGCTGGTGCATAGATGAGTGCCACACACTAGATTGTGGCCGTATTTTGGTCTGTTAGAAGAAAGTGCCTCCTAAATTTTTAAAGAAAGAAAGACTTATATATGTACAAAATAAGGGTGATACAATGAAGGGATGGAAGATGACTGTAAAGATGAAAATTATAAAAGGTTTTATAAACGGAATTGATAAGTTTGAAAGAAGAAAGAAGATTTAAAAAAAAAGAAAAAAATGGGAGAGGCTGTAATCAGGCAGGAGACTAGAACAAAGCCATACACTAGTGATTTAGGGTATATTTTGATATGTTAGAAGAAACCGTATCTCAAAATTTTAGAGAGAACAATTTATATATATATGCCAAAAATAAGGGTAACTACTATGAAGAGATAGAATATAACTCTAAAAATGAAAAATAAAAATGTTTTTTAAAAAAAGGGATTAATAAGATGTTGGTTTGAAAAAGGGAAAAAGAAGAATTAAAAAAAACAGTTAAAAAGTTAACTTTGAAAGAGTAATGAATCATGGTGAAAAAGCCATGAATTCTATGTGCAGTATTCCCCTAGCGCTGGAGTTCTCCCGTTCTCCTTGATCAGTAAACTTGGTCTTGGCTTGCTGGCTGTTCGGGCTGATCTTCTGGGGGAGGGGCCTGTTGCCATGGTTCCCAAATGTCTTTGCCGGAGGCGGAATTGCCCCGCCCTCGTTGGTCCGGGCTAAGCAAGCTGCTCGGGTTTGCTCTCAGGAGCTTTTGTTCCCTGCAAGCTCTCGGTACAGCTTTGGAGGAACAGGGTGAAAATGGTGGCCTCCCAATCTCCACCCGGAGATGCTGAGAACTCGGGGCCCCGCTCCTCAGTGCACCCCCAGAGAAAAGCAGTCACTCCCGTGTCCCCGGTCTCCGGCCGCACTCCGTGCTCACCCGGCCTGTGACCGAGCGTTTCTATCTCTGGCACCCGACCCCGTGTGGAGTCTCCAAACCCAGCAGATCCCTGCGGTGCGCTCCCGCGCCGCTCCTCCTGGGGGAGGAAGGGGAGTCTCCCCGGCTCTGCCGCTTGTGGGGTCCCTGCTGGAGGAGCAGTGGCCCGACTGGGCCGCGGATCACAGTTTATGGCCACCCCGAGCTGAGAGCCCGCGCCTCGGCTCCGTCTCTGCAGCCGGCTTCCCCGCTCCGATCCCTGGGAGCTCTGCCGCACTCAGGCACCCCCAGTCTTTCTGTGACCCCGAGGGTCCTGAGACCCCACTGTCCCGCGAGGGTTCCACCCCCCACTTAGCCACTGCAGCGACGTCCCTCCGCGGAGCCGACTTCTCAAAGGTCCGATTTTGTGCTCCGCGGCTCTAGCACTTGCCAGAAGCGGCCGACGGAGGCCCCCTCCCCCGCCGTCTATCCTCCCGAATATCGCCTCGGATTCACTTCTCCGCACGTCCTACCTTCCAGTAAGGGGTCGCTTCTCTGTTCAGAGAGTTGTTGCTACTCTCCTCTTCGATCTCCTGTTGAGTTCGTAGGTGTTCAGAATGGTTTGGTCCCTATTCAGCTGAATTCCTGAGACCAGACGAAATCCAGGTCTCCTACTCCTCCGCCATCTTGCTCTGCCCTCTCTTTCTCTCTCTTTCTAAACAAAAACAGGAACAACAACAAACAAAAACAAAACATCTCTTTAAAACACTCCTAGTGTGCCAAGTTACCCGGTCTGCAAGACCGTCCCTGTGACCTGGCACATGTCAGCGCCTCTGGCCATCCTGTCCACTGATTACTATTCTCTGCCCTCCCTGTCCACTTTGCATCCCAGACCATCCTTCTTTCTGCTTTATTTGGTGTCCTCCTAACCAGTGTGTCATTCATACAGTAAGCATCGCCATGCAAGGCACACAACAGGATCTTCCACTTCTCCCATAGCACTCACAATCACTGTCATTATCTATTCGATTACTTAATATCTAGCTCCCCGACTAATCTAAATGCTTCATGAAGGCCAGGAATGACCCTACCGTGTTAACTTTATATTCCCAACACCTGGTACCTAGTGCCTGACAGATAATAGGAATTAGAAATTATTTGTCTAATAAAAGGAACACTTAGAGACCACATAGAAACAACTAATGAAGCATATTGGATAATAAAACATCTTTTTAAAGAGAAAGCTGGGCTTATAGAAATTTCATGAAGGCCCCTTGATATCAAATTAGTCTGAAAATTAATTCTGTCTGAACGGAGGTTCTGACAAAATCCTAAACATATATCAAGGTTATAAATTCTATTTATCTTTCAATACCACGAGCCAATATATTGCCTCCCTCAAGGCTTCTTGAACCGCCCCTGGTCTTCCACCATGAATTCTGATGAATCTTGCTCTTGTCTTATCTCCTGAGTTATCCAAGAACTTCAGGAGAGCAAAGACCTTCCCTTTGTATTTTTAGTGTTCCATTTTGCGCATATTAAGTAACTATTAAACCTCTACTGAATAAATAAACACATCCAGGGTGATTTATTGCAGATTACTGAATACCAGGAAGCACTAATGGAAGACCTATTATGATCCAGTCGTCACGTTAGACCGCAATTATGCAAAGTGTAAATAAATACAAATAAATCCAACTTGGAGACCTTACATTCAAGACTGTGTCCTTTTACTTGGGAACACTTTCAGTCTTTCTTTCTGACACCCATTCTGCCCTGAATCGTGTCCTCATTCTCACACCTCCTTAAAGGAAATGAGAATCATGCCTCACCCCTGGTAATTCCAAGAGCAATCGTGTGCATCACAAACACTAGGACAGCTTCTCAAATTAAAAGTGTATGTGCCTCATAATTCATTTTTATTTACTGGAAATTTGGCTTACAACTCTTGTAATATTGCATATGATTAATTATGCCATAAAATGTGTATGTTCAAGCTTATGTTTACTCCTGTAAGAGCATCCATGCCTGATTTTCTGTATTCTATGGGGAGCTCAACATGATGCACTGAGGTTCCATTTGCATGATATTTGCATAAATTTGCATGTCCATATAATTCTATTAATTTTACATAAGAAATACACCTGATTCTAATGATAATTAAATCTAATCGTATGGCCCATAAAAGAAGTGGCAGTATTGGAAGAAACTGGATAGTATAGAAAGTTGGCAAAGAGTACAGAATGTATGTAAAATTATTGCAAATGATTACGCCCCACTGCATGAGGAGTTCTACCTTCAAAACATTGCTATATTTCTCTTCTCCTTTGAGTCCCATATGAAACTTTTCAGATAAACAGGTCAGAGATGACACCAATCTTACCAGAAGAGCCTAGATGTCCCAGCAATTAAGAGTTATATCCAAGGTCAAGGAATAGGTTTCTGCAAGGATCACATGAACTCTGGAGCCAAATCTCCAAGCTTATGCTTCTTCTACCTCTTCCTGAATCATGGGTCCACAGAGCCAAGAGAGATAGGAAGAAAGAGAACTCTACTAAGGACAAGAGAAGCTCTAGAAGCCCATCTCTCTTCCTGCTCCTTTCTCTGATGCCCTTACTCCTTCCTTGTCTCTGGATTTGCATTCTCTCTCCCCACATACCCAGCCTATTCTCATTAACTGGTTCTACTGAAAGCTGAACTAGAAATTCAAGGTGACCACTCTCTGGGAACTTGCAATTTCAAAGGTGATTCTGTCAGTTAAGACAGCTTTTTGTCTTAGAGATAAAGCTAACTTTGTGGGATTATAAGCAGGTTGATTTTTGACAACACTAAAGGCTAGTCCTGCCTATGATTGTTAAATTGCTGCAGGGATAAATCAGAAAGACAGCTCTGTGTGAGGAATTCTAAGTCCCTGCATAGATGAGAGAGAGTTAGAATGGGAGAATTCGGACCCCTCCAGGGGTAGCACTCAGCTTTTCAGATAAACGACTGGATCAAATAAGCAATTAACAACAACCACAATAATATCCATAGACACAGTGCTCAGTAGACTCTCTGTGCTAACTCTAATCCTTTTTGTAAGTTCATAAAATAGTTACTACTAACTTCCTAGGTGAGCAGACAGATGTTTAAAAAGATTACATAACTTATCCAAAGTCTCATAGCCAGTATGCAGCTGGGTCACCATGCAGACTGTGGCCTCTCAAATTCTAAAATCACTTTTTTAGATTTGATCCTTCAGATTGTCAACAAACATAAGCTCAAATAATTGGAAAGCTCGAAGTGAATATAAAAATCCTGCCCCATGTCTTGCATTTTGCAATGACAAGATTAAGGCTAAGTGACATCTCTCAGATTGGGTAGCTTGTTGGTGGCCATATCAGGAATAGAACAAAGTTTTCTAGGTATAGTGTGTTAGTTTGTTTCTTTCCAGCCCCAAAGTATCAGGTCTTCCCTCTCATTCCTCAAGCTAACTCCATGTTCATGTGCCCAGAATCTCTGTGGTGATTCCTTCTGGAATCACCTTTGGATTCCTTTGGATCCCAGGAGGTGATATTAATCAGCACAAAACAGTATAACCCCAGTGATGACTGATGGCAGGTGAATATTGACCATGAACAGGAGGCACAACTTCACCCATAATGTATGACTTTATTTTGCATCTAGGATTATCCAAGTTGCCTATACGCTTGCACCATTGGCATTTTGGGTCAGAACAATTTGTGTTCCAATATCAGCATGAGTGTAGACAGGTGGTAAGCCCTGGATCCTGCAGTATTCACCATCTGAGACACAACTCTCACACCTGTACAGCTGAACCAATAAAACCTACGTCACAGAGTTGTTGTAAGTAATAACAGTTATTAGTATAATAAATAATGATACATATAAATCACATATTATATGTATAAAATAAATGAGGGGCACCTGAGTGGCTCAGTCAGTGAAGCATCTGACTCTTGGTTTTGGCTCAGGTTGGGATTTCAGGGTCATCAACTCAAGCCTCGTGTGGGACTCTGTGCTCAGTGCGGAGGCTGCTTGGGACTCTCTCTCCCTTTCCCACTGTCCCTCCCTACTGCTCTTTCTCTCTAAAATAAATAAATAAAATCTTTAAAAAATTTTAAAAAATAAAATAAATGATATTACTGTTATTTTTTTTTTTTTATTCATGTGTTTTAATGCAAACACCTCTGAAGTCAGCACCACCGGTTTATTGAGTACCTGGTAAAAAGAGAGAACAACCGTTGGATACTGTGCTTTAAGTCAATGTTGGGTAGTTTTCCAAGAAACTCGGGAAATAGTTTTACAGTAATGATATGAAGCTTGAATAATACTTGCTGCTTGCTGCAAACATTTCTAACACTTACCGTGAATACTCAATATTTCAGTATTTATCCACCTAACTTTCCTTCCCCCTTTCTCCCTCTTGCTGTGTAGTGAATTTAACCTTGTCAATTTTGGGGGCGCCTGGGTGGCTCAGTCGGTTAAGCGTCTGCCTTCAGCTAGGTCATGATCCCAGGGTCCTGGGATCGAGCCCCGCTTCAGGTTCCCTGCTCCACGGGAAGCCTGCTTCTCCCTCTCCCACTCCCCCTGCTTGTGTTCCCTCTCTCGCTGTGTCTCTCTCTGTCAAATAAATAAATAAAATCTTTAAAAAAAAATTGTCAATTTTGAGAAGTAAGAATTGTTATACAATATTGGTATGAACATCAATGCAGTATTGTTTGCACCTTACACTTAATACATTATGTGGACAGTTTTATGCTGTGATATAAAATATATAGCTTTTCGTTTGCTTTATCAGGAAAATATAATAATGCCTGAGTACCTGGCTATTGTTCATTTGCTCACTCCAGCATTGCTACCAGACGGTCATGATTTTAGCAAGCTATGGGGTGGAAGGGATGGAGAGTCACAGCATAGGAGATACAAATATAATTCAGACAATAAGCATGGACTAAAACAAACTTATTGATTCATTTCCTTTAGCTTTTACCCTTTTACAAGGGTAGAAATACGTTGTTTTAACTCACTGTTGATTGTCAGCCCTAGATGTTCCTTATTGCCTTTTCGTACAAATAATTATCTTCCACCAACTCAATTCTCTTTTGCCTAACTCAGTATTTTCTCTTTCTTTCATTCTTATTAACTTCAGGATTCTTTGGAACCACGTTAGCCCGTTTCCACAATCTGATTTTCCTCCCCAGCATTAACTGAGTTCACTATAACAGAAGTTGTCACTGTAAACTAGAACTTGGGGTGGGGCCCTGAATTGGGCTCCCTGTTCAGTGTGGAGTCTGCTTGCGATTCTCTCTCTCCCCCACCCTCTGCCCTTCCCCCACTCTCTCTCTCTCTCTCAAATAAATACATTTTTTTAAAAAGAAATAAACACAATTTGATTCTAGTATAATGTTGTCACCTTGAGAAAAGAGCCAGCCGAGGTTGGTCACATGGATGAGTACAGTAGCCTTGATGAGAAACTGCTTCACCTGGATTGAAAGACAAGTGGGGGTGATTCAGGCAAAGAAAATATGGAAGGAGGGGGAAAAGGAGGAGGGGTAGCATGGACCCACACAGTGTGAGGCGCTACAAGACACCCCTGGTGTTTCTAGAATACCAAGAGTGGGGTGGGGAATGTCAGGAAAGGAAGCTCCAGGGGGATTACAGTGCTGAACCCAAGTCCTGTTAGCTGGCCTGTGAGAATTAGCGGTTATGATGAGTGTTTCTCGGGTGTGTATCTCCTAGAGTCACCAATGGATAAATTAAAATGGAATCCATGAGTTAATGCTACAGTCTAATGTAACCAGGGGTGAATAGCTAAATAAGACAGGTGAAGATTACCATTTCTTGAATTAACAGGATAGAGGGGGTTAGAACAGGGAACATATAATTCTACAATTTGGAATTTTGCCAGAGTAGCTGAACTGAAAACTCTAAATTCCAGTAGACCTCATTGTAAAATAGTGTGTGTAAAATAATGTGTGTGATGTAGTGACAACAAATAGCCAGAAATCTAAATTGATCACACACACACACACACACACACACACTAAAATGTAGTGGCAAACGTTGACACAACTCAAATTTCAGTGCTTTCAAAATCAGTGTTTCCACTTCTCAGATTTGGGAACTGGTATAAGCATTGTCTGTGATGTAAATGAAGTCTTCAATATTTGGAGAAAACATCTCATATTTGGAAGCCAAGAGCAGAGCAATAATTCCAACAAGTTGAAGCTTCTTATGAGAAGCCAGCTCAATCTGTAAAAATGGGTCCATGATGGCAATGCCTATGAACAGAGTCTCCTGCAGCAGCCTAAACTCGGAATGGCCTTCACCAGCCCATCCACCAGGAAGGCCTCATGGGTCAGTGTATCTCTCTTCCACAAGAAGTGGGGATTTATGGATTGCCTTAGAGACTTTAGGTCTACCTACCTGGTAGACAGCCATAACCTGGTTGCTGAGGATCTGAGGGTTCTCCCAGTCCTCATTATCACCATCTTCAGTTTTGCAGAGCAAGGCATCAGAGAAAGCTTGGCTGGGGTTCTCTTCCTTCATGGAGATATCCTCTGGTTGGGGAGAAAGACCCTTTGGAGCCAATACTTCCATCTGTACTGGTTTCGCAAGGAGCAGTAGGTTTCTGCTGTTTGTTGACATTTGTTTTGGTGGGTTGAACAGGTATTTTGGTGTTCTGAGCTATATATACTATACGATACTGTGTGTGTGTGTGTGTGTGTGTGTGTGTGTGTGTGTGTGTGTTTAAAGCTCACTAAACCCAATCAGGTCGCCTGGTTTGGTGCCATATTTCCCCTGCCCCTCATCCTTTTGCTTCAAGGGGAGAAGGGGTCTCACTGGCAAATGTATCTTCAGTGACTTCAAGCAACTCCTGAGGCATCCTTGACCTCTGGTGTAAACATTGACCAGGCTTATCTCTAGTCAACTTGCAAAACAGAATGAGAGGAGGAGAAAAGATAAGAGAATAGTTTTATTGAGGGTATATTGCAGAGGCCGCAATTCCAAGCCTTGAGTCTCCCTGGGGTTACTTGGCAGACAGTGCCCTGGGGGACGTCGCCCTCTAATGGCATGGAAAAAACCAAATACTCTTGCTTTAGCTTAGTTATAAAATGCCAAATCTCCAGCTTATTTTAATTAAAACATGCATATTAACATAAAGAGATAAAACACAATGAGAGTGTATCTTAATGGCATATTTACAGTTATTAAAAATTCAGCTTTAAACATTGAACTATATAGATTAAGATAGCATTTTTATTCATGACTAGTTTTTGTGGCTTTGTAACCTTTACCTAAAACCATACTAGTTTTTAATTTTTTAAATTTAGTTCTTTAAAATTCCTATCTTCAGAAATGTTTCTGTTACTTCTGTGCTCTTGTTCTTAAATATGAGTTTAATGAATATCTGAGATATTCACCACAGATTCCTTTGAAAAGAATTGAAAAGATGGTCAACTGCTCTAAAAATAAGCTCTCTAATATTTAAGTATAATACAGAACAAGTTCATTGTTTGTTTATTACTATTTTAAATATGGACCTTTAGTATAAAGTCTTAGAGTACTGGACTACTCCGAAGACTATAATTGGGAAATTAGATTTAAAAAATTTGATCTGTAAGTGAAATACTAGTAGGAAAATAAAATGATGCTCTAGAGGAGGATTGCTGTATTTATATAAATATTTATTAACAAATAAAGGGTAAATAGACACACAAAACTCTTAAGAAAAAGCAGTTTTGAGGGCACCTGGGCGGCTCAGTCGGTGAAGCATCTGCCTTCGGCTCAGGTCATGATTCCAGGTTCGTGGGATCGAGTCCCTCCTCTGGCTCCTTGCTCATTTGGGAGCCTGCTTCTCCCTCTCCTCCTGCAGACCCCCTGCTTGTGCTCACACTCTCTCTCTCTCTCTGACAAATAAATACATAAAATCTTTTTTAAAAAGTGGTTTTGATGGAGTAGCGAAATTCTAAGCCTATTTAGGCATGTTGTAAAGCTGTTCAAAAAGTAACTCAGCAAGTTCTGTGAGTGGAAATGTAGTGCTCAAGTCACGTTCTGCTTTAAAAAGTTGTAAAAAATACAAAAATTAAAAAAAAAAGTGGTTTTGAAAAATCTCTGGCCCAGGAATTATTTTCATCTTCTTTGTATGAACTTGCTTTTAATTTGAATATGTTCTGACATGGAAGCCAGAACAGCAACTGAATTGGTTGACAACTGCAAGGGAATTAATCATAAGTTGACTTATTAATAAAAACTTTTTTGCATAAATATCAAATATTATTTTTGTGGATGCAATCTATTTTGGGTGATCAAGTTTTCAAAAGTGAGTTAAAATTAGCTCTGCTCCCCCAACCACTAAAGTAGTACAAAACAACATTCTAGGAATCTTCTTGAAATATGGTTCACATGATCTGGGTGGTATAGAGGAGAGCACACAACTCAGGAGAGCTGGATGCCTCTAGAGTAGACAGATGAGGCAATTTTCTGAGGAAATCTCAACTTCTTTAAGTTGATGGATTCCACAATTTCTTCTGGCCTAAATGAAACTTTGAAAATTGAAATTGTAAAGAGATTTATAAAATTTGGTGTATAGATTCTGTGAAATAAAGTATTCTTATAATGTCAGTGAAAAGTATGCTTAGTACAGTAAGAATTCAAGTCCCAAATTCACATTTGGAATTCTAAGTCTTCCAAAGGGGGACTCATGATGTGTCTGCATCCTTAGAGGGGCAGTGTTAATTGGTTGGTGCTTATACTAGAGGTTGAGAGGTTGGAAGATTTTGTAAAAATTGTTTTGTCTCTTTACAGAGATGCTCCAAGAATATTTATTTTAAGTTTCTTTTTTGAATGCTATTTCAGTTATTTTGTAAAATAAAACAAGACCATCAGTATCTATATCACATCAATGAGAAGGCAATACTATATGTTAAAAAGATTTTTAGAAAGAAAACTTAATCCATGATCAATCACAAGAATAAATGCCCTCCACCCTTTGAACTGCATTTAAATGACTATACTTGATTCTTTATCTTTGATATGGCTCTTGAATCTCTGCAAGTTTTTTATTCAATGCTAAAATGGAGCCTAACTCCCAAAGCACTGCCCACTGAAAAAGCTATTTTAATATAAGATCAGATTAAAATAGGGTTGTTTTATTTGGTGCTTCAAAATATTTCTGAAGGAGGATGGCTGAATCACTGTGTTTTGACACACTCTGCACTCTGTAATCACACCCATCGGAACAGAAGGCTTTCTTAGTACTGTCTTTTGCATCTGGGTTAACGCTACCCACAGGCAGCTCCCCACTAACCCTCTTCCATGGCTAACAATTAGCAACTTGAAAGCATCCTTCCCCCTCTCTTACTGGAGTGGCAATAGGGCCCTTGTCTGCCTGTTGCTGGCCAGGTGCCAGAGCCAGGTATTCTCAGTAAGCGGAGGATAGTCCCAGTTAGCGTGGTGTCTGTGGGATGCTGGACTGGTTACTGTCACAAGCAGGAAGTGCCCTGGGCAGGTGGTTTCAAAGGCAGGCCGTAAAGAAAGTGCAGCACATAATAAAGTCACCGGAGACCAGCCGGCACACTGATGCTGATGGTCTTTCTGAAGATGGCCTTTTCACAGAAAGTGGGTCTTATCTTATCCCTGTGACAAATGTGAGCCTAAGTCATATCACCATGACCTTTGAACATATGAGTTGGCTTTCAACAGACTGCCCATTAATTCCCAGCGAGGGACCGATGTGGGGGTGACCGTCACTTGTAGCCATTACTTTATGGGCAGACAGCACACAGTGGTCTCTCTGCTGTAGGGTCACTTAAGATGCATGTGGTCATAAAGCCAGGTGCCAATTGGATGCACTGTAGTTGGATAATTGAGATTTCCTTCAGCACTAATTTAAATAAGTTTAATAAGAGCAAAGACTAAGGATGCACAGTCCCAACTGTTATTTGTATTTTGGAAGCTGTCATATTTTTATCTCATAATTTTAAACCGAGATTACAGGTTATGGTCAGTTTCTGATCTAAGCCCTTAAGAAAAATGCCTCATTTTTTATGACCTAATAAAGATCTATTTTCAGGCATCTTGCAAACAGCATGATTAGTGAGACTCTCTTTGCCTGCAGCCCCCTTCTCTGGGTTTTTCTGAATCCTGTCTTCCTTGGTGACATTTTCAAGTGATTCCTAAGGACTCCTGAATATTCAGCTCTCTGTAATTCTAGGTTGAAGCTCAAACAGCAACCCCAGCAGCTCAGACCTTGCTGGGCTGGGCTCTGGGGACACCTCACTGGAGAACTTTCTGTTTGGACAATAAAAATCCATTCATTCTTACTGCTCATCTTTCTTCTGCTTTTTTCTGAGCTGTGTTTGTGCACCTACAACCCGTTCATTGCTCAGAAGGAGTCTCTCTCCTGTCAGTCAGCCCCTGCTCCAGGAGGCTTGGTTTCCAAGGGTCTGAATGTGCGCTTGGCTGACACAGGACCGCACGTATGCTGGGAGCCCAAGCAAAGCACTGGTCAGCAATGCGGAGCCTGCCCTTAGAAGATGTTAGATGGGCCAATAGCACAAGTGACCATCCAACAGTGCAAGGGGGTGGTCAGGGCCCCGCCCGGTGACTCGAGTGTTGTGTGATCTCAATCTCAAAGGAACAGTGTCTGGACTTCTTCATCACACCTCTCCCATTCCAGCGGAGCCTTACACCATCAGTTCTCCACACTCAGCCAGAAGTCAGCGCTGCTCCCGCGTTTCACACAAACTGAGATGGTGTACGTCTGTGTTCGTGCTGCCTGGTGTCCGGGGCCACCCAGGCGGCATCGGGGGAAGTACCCTACTGCCGACACTCCAGGCCTGCCCGAGTGATCTGGGAACCACCTTTAACCCATGGAGCTACATGCCGGCCCTCCCCTTCATTAACGTTATGTTTGGAGACAATTCTCTTAACCGTTGCTCCATATTCCTTATCAGTAAAATAGGGAGAGTAAAATCATGGTTTTACTTAATTATAAAATGATGCATAGTCCATCGCATGCAAATCAAAATGTGGTATTGCTATGGTTAAAGTTAATGCCTTTTTCCATTTATACAAAGAAAAAAAAAATTCTTCCACCTTCGATAGTATCCCTTCAGTCAAGACTTGGGAGGGCTAATCCTTCGTGTTCCCTCTCTGGCTAAAGCTCTCCTGGACTCATTTAAATCCCAGACTCATTCTCACTCAGAAAACAGAGCACTGAGCCAGAGATTTCAAACTAGATTCCCAGTCGTGGTTCCTGTCAAAATGTTTCTCTTCCTTTAGCAAGAAAGAACCCTCCCATCTGGAAGCCCAGGGCGGTCCTCCAGTTGGCCTCTTCTCCAAGGCTCTGTGGGGCTCCCCACGTGACTGGGTCTGGACATCCCACCACACTTGCAGGGAAGGAAATACCTGCCTAATGCCTCCTCTTCCTCCTGGGTCTACTTACAGCCCGTCTCCACTCACGTGGCCAGCAATACAGCCAGCCAGGGAGTGAGGTCTCAGCTCCGACCCCTGGACCCGTGGCCTAAGGGATCCAAGCACAGGTGATGGACCCGAGCTGCGCTGGGCCTATAGAAAGCCCCTCTTGTGGGGAATTTGGACTGAAGAAGACTGTCTCTCTTCAAGATGAACCTGTGCCTTGTAAAGTGGGGCCTGTGGTCTTGGCATGTTTCTCCCCCTTCCACAAGAAGCAGACACACACAACCCCATCAAGAGACGGTGAGACGGGCGCCTGGGTGGCTCAGTTGGTTAAGCGACTGCCTTCGGCTCAGGTCATGATCCCAGGGTCCTGGGACCGAGCCCCGCATCGGGCTCCCTGCTCAGCGGGGAGCCTGCTTCTCCCTCTCCCACTCCCCCTGCTTGTGTTCCCTCTCTCGCTGTCTCTCTCTCTCTCTCTCTCTGTCAATTAAATAAATAAAATCTTAAAAAAAAAAAAAAGAGACGGTGAGAGAGCAAGAAGGAGAACAGAATGGCACCAGCAGGGAGCCAAGAGATGGACACAAAGAAAGAAAATAGTAACTCCCATCAACTGTTTCCCTTGCTTTCACGTGTAGTTAATAAAACTACCCACCTCACAGGGTTGCTTGGGTTCTAATGGGATGATATGGAAGGACTAATTAAAAATAGTTCTACGTGTGTGTATATATATACCTATTGAGCATAAAAAACTTAATGTTTGCGTGAAAGAAATATTTCTTTTCTTCTCGCTGCAAATAATCTGCGGGACTATATGTCTCAAGTATTTCTTTAAAAAATATAATGGACTACAGTGGAGATTATGTTCCTGAACATCAACCCTTATATCCTTAATTAGATGTGGAGTGCAGGGGCTAACTTCTAAATACAGTTTAGATTCTACAGGGAAAGTGTGAAATAAAATTAAATATATAGAACTTACATAGAACTAAATATACATGCATAGTGTTTTATCTAATTTCTGGAAATGGAGCATGGCAGGGGATATATCTAACAAATTTAGGCTTTTTTGAAAGAAATGAAAATGTCACATCACCTTTGAAAGAAAAGCAAACCATTACTCCATCAATTTTTAATTTTCTTTACCTTGTTTCCTTGATCTTGCCACAAGGTTTTCAACTGTTGTTTTTTAAAAAGAGCCAAAGATTTCAAAGTAGCATAAAGTTTATTGGAATACCTCCTCCATGCAAGGTGCTCTAAGAGATCTTCTGGAGAACAGAATATTAAGTATTCTATAATCCTCCTCCTGAAAATTTGGAACTTACTACTGTTGCGTTGCTGGAAGAAATGTGGAAGAGGAGAGAAGTGTGATCAGGAACCAGAAATCACAGTGTTCTTAGTTTTGCCCTGCACTGAGGGAGTCGGGAAAGGTCTGACCAAAGAAAAACCATGGGAGATATTAATTTATTTATTTACACTCTATATGTCCTAAATACATCTTGAGACAATTACCCAAGCTGTACTTTGGAGAATGAGTACCATTTCAAAAAGACCAAGTTCAGGAGAAAAGTGGTATATACAGAAGAAACATCAGATAAGTTATTACGGACTACCTAACGGGCAAGAATGGTTTAAAATGTTTTTCTTATCATAAAATGTTGTAACTGATACTGCTGGTAGGATGAATGGATGAATGTTTGTAAAAGTCTAATATATACATAAAATTACCATATCCCTACCACCAAGAGGTATGTTATACCTCTTTCTATTTTATTCTACATATTGTCTTGTGCAAATTGAGACGTATACATCTGTATTTGTGTTGTCCTTTTGATTAATATGTTAAGTGTTAAGTTACATGACTAAGTCAATATAGGTTTAATGTTTGCACAATAACCTTGAATACTAATACATCTTGAGTGTATATCCATATTTTTACATATGACTCTTTTTATCTACTTTCTTAACTTTTCTGCAGGAATTGCTATAACCTGCATTACTACCAGCACTATATGAAAATATGTTTTCAATTGTCTTTGCAATTTAAATAACAAATTGTTATTATTATTATTATTATTATTATTTTATTACCGTTTTATGTTCCTTTCTGTAATTAGCCAGCAGGTGAGGTTATAAATTTATATTTTGTGTGTTTACAGTTTATTTGGTTTAGGATACGTTCTATTAAATTGTCTTTAAATCTTCATGTGAGTGCCTGTATGTCCTAAAACACTGGTTCATAAGAGCAGCCTGTCCTGGAATCATTCTAAATTTAAGGACGTGTATGAAGGTCTCTTCTGCTTTAAATCACTTTTGCCCTACAGCCTAAGCCTGAAAATTTCATAATTGAAGATAATACATACAGTGTAGGCATAATCTTCAGAAAAATCTCATTAAGACATAAAATACTACTCACTTAATACTCTCATTATTTAACCAATATGCATTTATGTCTAAAAACTGTAAGTTCTTATGTATAAATCTTTGGGTGATAAAAGGGTCTGGGTTTAGAATCTGCTGTATATTGGAATATCTTGTTGTATATTGGAATATCTTGTTGTATATTGGAAACTGTAGGCTTCTGAATGTGGACATCAGATAAATCATATAATCTCTTTGAAACTCAGGTTCTTCTTCAGTTTAAAAAAAAAGTACAAAAATTCCTCTCATATATTCATAAGTAAAACATATAATAAATGTAATAATAAATGTAAAAATATGAAGTAAGTTATGGTGGGTATTAGTTGTCTCATGAACTCAAATGGAATGGCTGCAGTATAAAAATGTGTTATTTTATTTTTTTGATTTGTCAGAAGGAAGTGCTCTTTACTTTGCTTTCTTTTTCTTTCTCTTTCATGGTGTGGCACATTATCTTTTCCTCTGTCTCTTTTTCTCAAATTGTGTATTAGTAATGTTTACTGGCCCTTCTTTCTGCTAAACCCATATTGTTATATTTTCATTTCAAATCTTGTAACTTTCATGTCTAGAATTTTCATTTTTTTTAATAACCTCATTTTCCAGTTAAGATGCTTTGTGTGCTCACTCACTGTGACTGTCATTCCATTCAAGTTCTTGGTCATGTTTATAGCAGCTGCTTTAAATTTCTTGTCTGCTATTTCCAACATTGAGAGAGGTCATTTTAGGGTCTGTTTATAGTAACTTTTTTTTCTTCACCATTGTTCAAATTTTCCTCTGTTTCCACAAATCTCTTACTTTTTTTTACTGCATAGTGAACATTGCAGAGGATGCATGGGCATGATCCTCTGAGCAGACTGACTTTTGTTCTGGGAGGCAGTTAAATCACTGTCTGATGGCCTTGAACTTGTAGAAGCTTGCTTGGTCTCACACTCTGGTAGGGCAAATATTGCGAAAGCCCAAAGTGTTTCCTAAGCTCCTCTGTCTGGCATGTGTCAGGTCTCCAAATCATGTCTCCCTTCTGTGGACAGAACCTGTGGTCTTTGCTCTGGTTCCATCTCCATCTTGCTGCCTTTATGTCTGGGTTCTTGGAGTCTCAACAGCACATCTGTAGCTTAGACATCAGCCGAGGATACTATACACAGATTTGGGGGCTGCTCTTCTGTGGCGTCCTCCACTCGGGGATTTTTTACTGATTCCAGCCACTCTCACATCCCCAAACCTGGTTCTCTGTTGCTTCAAGCCAGGATGACTGTAGATTCTGTTTGAGTTCCAGCCCCATTATTACGTGGGATCAACCGGGAAGTTCCCTCAATGAAAAAGCCATATAAATCTGGATCTCACTCAGTAACTATGCTTCATTCTTTCAAAAGCCAAATACCCCT
The DNA here is from genome assembly GCF_037043125.1 of Eumetopias jubatus. Lineage (NCBI taxonomy): Eukaryota > Metazoa > Chordata > Mammalia > Carnivora > Otariidae > Eumetopias > Eumetopias jubatus. The sequence goes on from NW_028274815.1 coordinate 3,494,562, forward strand.
CAGTTTGTTCTCAGTAGCTTCAAACAACAGACTTAAAAAACATTTTGAAACATATGTTGTGCCCCCGTGTTGTAGGAGTTTCAATTTCTCTGACTGTCAGCCACCTGGCCTTGTCATGTGCCAAGTTGGAAGGTGCTGGGGAAGGTGAGGTGCAGAGAGAGGCCATCAGAGGCTGGAGCTTATGCTTTTAAAGTGTCACTTCATATGCTCTTTGTTCAGCATATATGATCACATATATGATCAACAGAATCACCTCACCACCAGGAAAGCATCCATGATTAAAGGATGGTTTCTTGCAATTTTGTTAAACATGATGTCTGTAAATTACCAGTCATTATGTTAGTTAAACATTAATTTCATCCAGATCACTAACTCACAGCTGTGGAGCAGACACAGAAATAGTACCTCAAAGATACTTCATACCTTTATAAATACTTGACCTTAAAGATATATATGACTGTTAGCACGTTAACACAAATAGTGACTAGTAAATATCTGAGAGGTAGACCTATCATCTTGCAAACCAAAACTAGACTGTATATCTCATGTTTGAAAATTATTTACCCTAAAAGCATACTTTTATGATGACAAATGTGAAGAGTGACTTACTTCTGTGGGAATCTCTTCATTTTGAAAACAGTGACTATTCTGATCCCTAGTAAGACCAGCTATTTTAATCCTTTATTGGCCACGGTTGGTTGTGAGACCCAAAGAGGGGACAACCACCATGTGTTGCCTTGGGGTCCAGCCCAGCCTGAAGTCTGCCCCAGCCAGGCTTTGGGTTCACGGAAGCTGAGGATCTGCTGGCACAAAAGACCCCTTTTGAAGAACATTGTATGGACTTGCCTCGTGGAAACAATAACCTTGTGAATTATTTTGATAATTTGTGTTTCAGGGGGATCTCATCAAGTCTCAGGTCTGGAGGAAGTATTGGGTCTCCTTGTGACACTGCTTGGCAACCAGGAAGCCATGTCTGAAAAAGGCAGGTTAAATGTAAATAAATACTTCTGAATCTTTCAACAGGGTAGCCATTTATTTAACTTTATTTCTTTTCGTGCCCGACCTGGAGTCTAAGATAATTTTATACGTATTCTCTCTCTCTTTCTCTCTCTAATATCAAGAAAAGAGCAAAGAATATTTTAAAATAACAATTGTTGGCAGTATTAATATCATTAATGAAAACATCCTTGGCAGATCGTGTGTGAAACCATATAGTTAACCCTCCAAATAGAACTTCATTGTTTGCAGAAAAATGGAAACCACGTCCCTAGTTAACAGAAGAGTTGACAGATGGGAATGTAATGAGTTTCCTTCTCTTCTATCATCATAAGGGAATCACCTGAGGATCAGGAACCACATTATCCAAGTAAAAGTGCAGAAAAAAATTAATCAAAATCTTCATGTGGTAGTATTTCTCTTTAAATGGATATAGAGGATCTCCTTATTAAAGCAATCATTTTGCTTGATGGACAAGATAAACCTGGCCCATATGATGAGTGAACTTCACTAACAAGAGTCTCTTTTGAATAAAATGGTAATTCTGTAGTTGTGTTTTTCAAATCATTTTGTTAAGTGTCAAACACTGAATTGATTAACACATGATAATATATGAAAATTAGGGAGCCAAAATGGATGCCATTGTAAAGCTTTATAAAATTATCAGGGTCTGCAAATTCAGCATTATGTGGTCTTATTGTTTTCAGTTGGAATAGGCAAAGACTACTGAAGTTTAAATCAAATTTAAAAGATGCCTGGACTGGGGCATCTTTTTAGTATCATTTTTTTTAGAATCCTTAAAAATACAGCAAATATTGCAGATGGAACCCACACACCCAATCCATTAGTAATCCCATTATATTTTATCTACTCTGAGATCCCCCTATAATGACAGCAATATAGTTCCTTTTTTTAAAATCACAAAGGTGGGAAGAGTGGAAAATGGATTATCAGTCTACATGAAAATATAGCTCACGTAAGGAACTTCTCCCACGCACACAGATTAGTGAAAACACATTGCCAGGTCTGGCACTGAGATATAAAAGGTCGCCTAATGATCAGCCAAGATTTAAGGAGAACCAACAATAAAAAGGGATAAAAGATAAACAGAAAAACTATTCATAAAAAGCAAAGGTAAATGGGTGCTATCTTTTTTGGGGGGGTGAGGGAGGAGCAGAGGCAGAGGGAGAGGGAGAGGGAGAATCTTAAACAGGCTCCATGCCCAGTGCAGAGCCCCACATGGGGCTAAGTCTCATGACTCTGAGATCATGACCTGAGCCAAAGTCAAGAGTCAGATGCTTAACCCACTGAGCCAGCAAGGTGCCCCCAAATAAGTATTATTCTAAATAGAATATTTGGACAGTTCTGAGGGGAAAAAATTAGGAAAGGGACTATCTAAAACTGAGTAATAACTATTTACCAATTAAGCATATCATTGCCAGAATAAAAATGTAACCGTGGTTTTGGAAAAAAAGAAAAATCTCACGATGTAGAAGGAGTAGAGGAAGCAACAGAAAGATGAGGAGAAGAACAATAAAACTAGAGAGGGAAAGAGAGTACCATGGTTTGTACTGTGTCTTCTGAAAATAAGTGTTGACATTTTCACTGTCCGTACCTCAGAATGCGACCTTGTTTGGAAATAAGGTTTTTGCGGGTATAATTAGTCAACGTGAAGTCATACTGCAGCAGGGTGGCCCTACTCCCAGGTGACTGCCGTGCTGTAGGAAGAGAGGACGCAGAGATGGGGGCACACAGGGGCAGGCCATGTGATGACAGGCACAGAGACTGGAGTGATGTGGCTCTACGCCAGGGGACCTCGAGATTGCTGGCAAATACCAGAAGCTGGAAAGGAGAGGAAGAGTCCTTCCCCGGAGCCTTTAGAAGGAGAGTGGCCCTTGAAAAGTGGCTGGCACAGAGAATGTTGAAGTAAATATAACTGCACTGGGCAGATGCAGAGAGGGATATGGGGAAAGCAACCAAGGAAACCTTCACTGTGGAAAGGTGTAAAGAGATAATGTCTACAGGATACAATAAAACGGCAGCGGTGTCATCTAGAGAAGTAAAGAAAATAACAGAACAAAGAGTTAAAAGAGTTAAAATTGGCTATATTTAAGGAACGAGAAAAGGTGTGGGGCTAGGGAGTGGAGGATATTATTTGTTATTAAAATTTTATTTCCTACTTATTTTTAATCATAAGCATGATTTTGATTAAAATATCCATTATACAATACTTCTCTTAAAATATTTATCGTGAAGTACTATTATTACATATGTTTTAAAAATTAAACTATTTATTATAAAAGACAGGGTATTTTTGTCAACTGAACTTGATGCACCTGATCTATAATGATAGACAAAATAAATTCACATTGAAATATAAATTCTAACATCAAATTTAGACTTCTCTCAAAGAACAAAAGGAAAGCTTTAGATATTAGGAAGTGTCCTCAAGAACTAGCATCTGCCGGTTTTTGAAGAATTGGATTGTAAGTGGATGACGTGGAGTTCAGGCTGATTTCCCAGAGACTGATAAGCTGTTTACTTGATTTTTCCCATTTGTCTTGGGCACATGACTACACTATGCTTTTCAGCTTCCCTTACGGAGAGATGTGGCTGTGTGAAGAGAACCTTGTCCATCTCCACCTGGACACACAGCACCCTTCACCTTCCCTCACACCCCCACCATGGCGGGACATCAGGCCTGGAGGCACACCTGGTAATCTTGCATCGAGGAGCGCAGAGCATCTTCACCAGCCAAATCTCTGACTGGAGCTGATTAGGAAACGTGATTAAGAAAGTGTTGAGACACCGAGAACACACATGGCCATGAAAACTCAACCCAATGGGAGGATCACGAGAGGGGGCTGGCTTTCTGAGTCAAGCCTGATGGTTTCCAGCCACCATGAACTTGAGGCAGAGCGCCTGGAGGACCAGCAAGTGATGGACCAAACCAGCTGCAGAATCTCCTCTCATAACGAACTTCAAGGTGTTTGTCGCCACAGGAACAGCTAGAAAGGAGAGATGGCAGATGTTTACTGTTTTCTTTGCTCATGAAACCCCAAGCCTGTGACTAACTGTTGTGGCATCAAAACAATATCTGGACACCTAAACTAGCACCAGCAGGAACTGAGCTATGAAATCTGTTCTGTCCCAGGGAAAGCATTCTACTCAATACCCACTAGGATAATTCCAGTAAGGATACCGAGCAAGGGAGAGTCTCCCGGAGAGGGATGTGGAGGGCAATAGAGAAAACAGAATAGAGAAATTCTACATAGGAAGCAGAATCTGCACCTAATCAAGGATTTCTCCACCTCCAGGGCAGGGCCTGCCACCACGGCAGGGGTTCCTTGTCTTCCACTGTCCCTGGTCTAAGAGGCTCTCCCTGCTTCACAGATGCCCACTGTTTGAGTTTGGGGAGGGTGTGGGAGGCTTGGTGGGGCAGGATTCATTTGCCGCCATCTACTCCTGAGTTAGTAAGGGTACTGACGCTAGCCACAGCGCATTTTAATGTAGACCTTTATTCTAGCCGTTACCTTTTCTGATTTCATAATTTTGATGAAGACACTAAAGGAATATGATTTCCACTGAAGGGTGGTAGAGGAACAGTCAGTGTTGATGGTGGAAATACGGGCTCTTGTCCTGTCTCTGGAAAGCACTCGCTGTGGATTGTCTTCACCTGGGCTTGGGGACTTAATTTCTGCATCCATAAAACTGGGAGACAGTAAGGTACAGAGTTGTTGTGGTCCTGAACTCATCAATAATCAATATATATCACAGTGCTTGGTACAGAGTAGGTACTCGGGTGGTAGTCACCCATGAAGGTGAGTGTCTCTACACAAGTCTTGAACTAGAAGAACATCCACCTTGCTTCACAGCCAACTCACCCTATAAAATCACATTCCTCTCTCTTCTGGTCCTCTGTCTTCCAGTTTCTAAACTGCCCAAAGATTTTGCAAATGTCTTGGCAATACTGTCTCCTCAGTGCTTTTAGCTCTGCAGAGTTAGGCTTTCATTTTACATGAATATCTGAGATCTTTAATTACATGATATCTTAAAGAGCCAACAAGTAATTTTATAAGAGGAATGATAACACATGCATGCGCCCCCCAGCTGTTTTAAAGCTCTCCAAGAGGGCACCTGGGTGGCTCAGTTGGTTAAGCGACTGCCTTCGGCTCAGGTCATGATCCTGGAGGCCCGGGATCGAGTCCCGCATTGGGCCCCCTGCTCGGCGGGGAGTCTGCTTCTCCCTCTGACCCTCTTCCCTCTCGTGCTCTCTATCTCTCATTCTCTCTCTCTCACATAAATAAATAAAATCTTTAAAAAAAAATTCGCCATACCTCATTAAAAAAAAAAAAAAAAAGCTCTCCAAGAAATAGCTACATCCTTGGTCTCAGGCAAGTGTCGTATCAGTATTTGAATATGACTGTTTACATATTTCTGGGACTTTTCTGTAGAGCTATTAACACCGGTTATTTCTAACATCTATGTTTGTATAACGAGAGGAAAAAAAGTTTCCTACAGGAGTATTTTTTTTTTTTTTTTTTTACATACAGAGATACGGTCTGTTGAACTGAGTACCTGTGATAAATATTTTAGCATATATTTTTAATTTAATGGTACCTGGATGAGATTTATTTAGTGTAGTATGTGTATGAAATGATAAAGCACATATACTGGGATAAATTAACGGATAAATTGCTTAATTTAATTAAAAATAAAAAATATTAACACGCCTATGATGTCAATACATTTCGTAGAATCTAAGATGGAAATAGTTGACTCAGCTTTCTTTCTGTTCACATTACATCCTCATATTATCACATAATAAACTAGAGGTTGTCTATAGTTCCACTATTACTTAGACATATAGTCAAAGTCTTATAAAATTGAGGTTTTGCTATAGGCAACTTCAGGCTACTCTGTAATTAAGTTGGTACATTAAATGATATACTTCAGATTTTTCACCAAAAATGTTTTCCATCTGACGGCTCTTAATAAATCAGAATGTATTAGTTTAACCAATTGATTTTTTATTCAAAAAAAAAGATAAAACTTCTTTAGAGATCCTTTTGGAGAGTTTTGCATTCAGTATATAATGTAGGGTTTGGATTTCTTAAAAAACTGGGCATAGGGAAAACAATTATGCTTTTAGGTAAAGTCCTGCTGGGAATGAGGTTTAGTTAGGAGGACCATCATTGCTCACAGCCTGAAGATTGTGTCACTGATGTTCTTACATAAAATATTTCAGATGGTACTTGCTATCCTCACGACAATGGTGATCGCTTCCACCGCTCTAACTGCCTGGCTCAGGTCCTGGCCCTTGAGGCCTGGCAGGGGTGTGGGGAGCTGGGGACCGTGGCCCACCTCCAGGGATGCAGTGCTCAGACACTGATGGATGAGGACACACTTACGCAGTGGAAATTTCCAGACAACTCTCCTGGTTTCTATAGGTCTTGGCTTCCCTGTCCTTAAATGGGGGACAAGGAAAAGGAGGCATGCAGGTGACAGGTGACACAAAGATGGGTCCCACCTGTGGCGCAACGCGATTCCCTGAAGGCGCCACACAGGAGGGGAAATTCAAAATTGCTTAAGTTTTAATCAAATTGAAACGCCAGTGCTGAAAAAATGTTCCGGCTCTCTGTCTCAATACTTTCAAGACATCAGACACATTATACTTAATGTTCCCCATCATGCAGAACGGAGTAAATAATAGTAATAAATTCCACACAGCCCAGCAAGGCCTGAAACAGAAAAGGAACACAAAAAATGTCAGGTGCTTCCCTGTCACTTTTATTTCCCCTTTTATGTCAAATATTTGACTTGGTTTGTAAACTTTTAGATGGAATTCTTACGTCTCCACCCCCCGCAAAGGCATACAGGGCTGTAATATAAAATGTCCATGCTTTCCTAACAGTGTCTGCACATAATAGATGTTCAATAAGTTAACAAATAACAAATAACCCGCCCCATCTGCACTCACTCATCACAGTCTCCAGCTACAAGCGTCCTCCGCTTTGGGGCTCACCCTTCCCAGGCTCCGGATCACCAACACCGGTGCTTCCCCCAGAACTCCCTCGCGAGCATGGTTCCTCTGGCCACGGCCTCTGTCCTTCCAGGTGTCCACCGGAGTTTGAACCCTGTGAAGGCCCCCACCCCTCCACTGTCCCGTTTCCCTTGATCAGTTTCCTTCCCCCCTCATCGCCCATGGTTTTATGGCTTTGTCCCGCCCTCCACCGCAGGCCCTGCAGACGCCCCATGTCCCCCGCTCCCCACGCCTGGCAGACACCCTCAGCTCCCTTGGCCCTCCCAGTGGTCGCCCCATCTCCCCCGACACTCTCGGTGGGTGTCCCCATCTCCCCTGGCCCTCCTGGTGGACACCCCCGGCACCGCCATCTCCCCCAGCCCTGGCAGCGGCGCCCAGCGCCAACAGGAAAGGAGCCTATCCTACCCCAGGTCTGGCGGATTCTTTTCTGTTCCTCAGCAAGTACTCTTTCTGAATCTTCAGTGTGATCCTGTCACAACTTTGCTGGATCCCCTGTGCTGTCAAGTCCCAGCCCCTAACCTATTCCCCTCCTTCTCAGCTGATGGCATCATCTCACACCTTTTTTGGGAAAAGAGAAGCAATCAGAAGTGTACTTCTTCTTATTAGTATCTCAAAGCCCACAACCCTCCTCATGCCCCTAACCACATGGACTCTTCTCGGTCGGCGCAGAGGAAGCTGCTTCTTTCCGCTTTTCTAAAAGCAAATGATTATTTAACCCTTATTTCCCCCTTTTTAATGAAGAAAATCTTTATTCCCTCCTTATCAGTTCTCTCTTTCTACAGGACATTTGTCATCACCATAAAATTAATTGCACCCTTTAAGTTAATTAAGCCGTCATTCATTCTTGACTCTCCTCATTCGCAGAAGAAATTCTCTACAGTATATTTAGATGTTTCTCTCCACATTTCTACCTGTCAGTCAATCTTCTGATGTGGGTTCTCTCCCTATCAGATTACATAAGAGAGGTGGAATTGAATGGGCAAAACTCTGCCCTCACCCTAAGTGGCCTTGCAAAGGTACCCAACACCCGTCTAATTAAAATAGTTTTTTCCCTGGGGACTTGTAAGGCCAAACTCCCCTGGTCCCGTGCCTGCTTCACCGGACACTTCTCAGTCTTCCCTGTGGCTTTCTTTTTCTAGCAGAACTTGAAATGTTGAAGCACCCAGAGCTCCTTCCCAGACAGACTTCTGTTCCTCCTCTGTTCCCCACCCCCACTGGGCTCACCCGGTCTTTGGTGATGTAGACAATATGCTCCTGGTGCTGCTTCCTACGGTCATTCTCCCTGCGCCCGCTGCTGAGCTCACCTCCGTGCACGCCACTGCCCCATCTGTACCTCGATGGCATTGACCAGCAAAGTCACCCCCTCCTCAAAAACAACGTTTTAAACACTGATTTCTGGATTCAATTCTTTTCCCACACTGTATTGAAAATGTTCTCCCCCCACATTTGCCACCTGACACAAATGTAGAAGTCACGCTGTTTATGTCCCCAGCTCTCTCCTCGTCTGGCCACAGGCTGAAGGGAGCCGTGTCAGGCAGCCACCTCCAGCATCTCCCTGCCCCCCGCTCCCTGAATTCCTGCAGTAGCTCTTTCCCTTTATCCTTCAGATCTAGGGGTGCGGATGCCTTCAGCTGATGCAGTCCCTGAGATGCTTCCGCTTTCTTGTCGATTTTTCTGACCCTGACTTTACTCCTATAAACAGCACCTTCAGTAAGTGACTCATTGACCAATGCATGTCATTTGTGTCCTGCCGGTGCCCTGATTGATATAATGAGAAACTGAGGCCCAGTGACGTGGTTTATCTTCTAGTTAGGTGGATAGAACAGGACTTGATTTTTTTATAATGATGATTCTGAATTATTATTTTTCAGATGAAGAATCTGAAGATCAGACAGTCTAGCCAAGGTTAGAGAGCTAACCATTTGCGTTCTATATTTCTTATTGAAGACTAGGAACAGAAACTACATATCTCCCACTGTACCACACAACCTCCTTAGGGCTAGTGTTCTTATTTTGCATTTTTCAATATGATTTCAGATGAATGAATTCTTGTTAAATTTTATTATAAGGTAAAGTTGCTTGTGGTTCCGAGCCTATAACCCAGTGGTCAGCAGATTACAACCCATGGGTCAAATCTGGCCCAGCACTTGTTCTGGGAAATAAGGTTTTATTGGCACACATGTACATTCATCCGTTTATGTCTTGTCTGCTGTTTTTGCACTTCCATAGCAGAAATGAGTAGTTGTGACAGAGGCCCACAAAACCTAAAATACTTACTTTTAACTCTTTACAGAAAAAGTATGCTGACTCCTAGTACGTCTCATATGACTTTTCTATTTCATGTAACACAGAAATGAAATACTGGGAAATAATAACAAACTTACAGAAATCTGGGGGTCAAGTTATGCCCTTTTGTCAAATGTAAACAGTTTAGGCCTTTCTGCTGCTCCCGTCTTCCACCCCTACTTTTGTGTACAATCCTATTCTAAGGCAGAGCTAGCTCATTCATGTAGCTTCATGGCATTTTCCCAACGAGTGCAGATGCAGCAACCCATTGGTGTGGCTTTCCAAGTGAGACAAATGTTGACCATCATAAATATATTGGGGAGGCAAGATATTGCAATCGGGAGCTTAAATTAGGCATGATTTCAGTTGAAAGAGAATTTGACCAGGAGTTCTTTTATTTTTAAAATTGTAATCTTCTGTGCTTGCTGAGTCTTCCAGTTTTCCCCTGTGAAAGGTGAGTAAGACATGGCCCAGGGTTCTGTTTCCAAAACCCAAGCAGTTGTTTTGGTCAAGTTAAAAAAGAAAAACAGAGAGGGAGAGGCAGAATTAACGTGGCCATTAGATTACCTTTAGAGTCGAAGAAAAGGGATCTCCATCGTGGTTTATTTAGGACAGATTAGTTATTGAGAACTTCATTGAGTAATTTGTTTTGTTTTGTTTTGATGTCCTGTATGTTTGTCTTGTTTTGTTTATGTCCCTCAACTCCTTTACAGAATTAGAAATACATGAGGAAATTAATAAGTATGAATTGGAAAGCTCATTTTTAGGCTGTGTTAATATCCTTTCATCAAACAATCAAGTGGGTGCTCCCCAGGTCAAAACAGACCACCCTCAGTTTGCCTCAGAGTCTCCCCAAAGGTAAGAGCTTTATTCTTAACACCCATTTTTCAAACATTGTATTTGACATAACACGACCAAACACTGTCTCTCATCTCTCTTTATGAGGGACTGTCTTTTTTTTTTTTTTTTTTTTTACCAGAATGATATTTTCTCTCAGAGGGATGGGTGGCGAATGGAGATGTGTTAGTGTTTCCTACTCCTCCGAATGATGTACCTGTGCCGTTTCTGACAATAGAAACCACCAGCAAACCCACAGAAACCCCTGTGTCTGCATCTGCTAGGAGGCCCACTTGGAATATACAGTTTCCAGAAATCAGCTTTAATTGTGGGCCTCCAGTGAATAGAGTCAATTTCCATGACTGTAGGGCCTCTCAGGCAATATAATAAAATAAGTCATCAACAGACTTGACATTATCCTTTAACTATTAACTCCAAATTACATATTGTAACAATAAAATGGCAAGGTGGAAAGAGAAAGTTCTCTAGTGAAAAGATACGTGTTTAAATTCTATTGTTAATATTTAGTGGATGTGCTACATTGGGCAAATCACTTCACATCTCTGAAGTATACTTTAAATTTCTCACCACCAAATGACAATAACCCATAAGCTTGTTATGGGAAACAGATCATACAGTATATCAAAAGTGTTTTGTAAAATAGAAAACCATATTGTATTAGATCAAGGAAGGAATAAATCAACTTTATTATGAAAATTGCGTATGTTTATGTTTAAAAAAAATAACATTCAGCCATACAATAGATCATACAGCACAGAAAGTGTATCTTCTTCTTACCCCTGGGGGGACTTCGGCCATCAACACCTTCCCAGAAACTTCTCCCTACCAAAGATAATCTTTTGTCAGAGATATGATTTGCCAGATGTCGGCTGTGCTTTGATTAATATAACTTAAGTAGGGCAGTATTTTGCCATTTTATAAATTCATTTGTTATTAATAAAATCCTTCCCAAATGAAAGGCATTAAAATTTATGCACTTTTTCAGTTAAGGAAAGGAATTCAATAGGACTCTGTTTATGATTTGGTTTCTTATGACTCTGTAAATAGTTATTACATAGTTAATGAATCAACAAGTACACGAGTGTGGTAGGCAGAATTGCAGTCCCCCGAAGATACAAAGGTGGGTGAAGACAGCAGATCGAATTAAGGTTGCTAGTCGCCAGACCTTAAAATAAGGAGATTATCTTGGATTATCCCAGTGGGTCGGCTGTGATAATAAGGATCTTTACAGGTGAAAGGGGGCAACAGAGAGCAGTCAGTGCCAAATGATGTGATGTTCAGATTCAGTTGGCTATGCTGGGCTTTGAAGATGGAAGCAGGCCATGAGCCAAGGAATGCAGGTGGCGTCTAGAGTCTGGAAAAGGCAAGAGAATGGATTCTTCCTGCAGCCTCTAGAAAGCAATGCACCCATTGGGCACCTTAGTTTTAGCCCAGTGACATCCATGTCAGATATCTGATCTGTATGACTGTAAGACACTCTGTTTCGTTGTTTTTTTCCAGCAGGCAATGAATACACCGAGTTACGTGAACATTAAGGATCTGAATACCACGAAAATCTTAGAAATGTGACACAACAAAAAGAAAATGCAATAGTTAAAATCAGCTACGTTTGAGTGAAAAGTCAGCGAAGCCTCCCCTTTGCAACAATTTTCTGTCTTGACTTATTTGATATGGCACTTTCTATAGTCTCCTGCCTCTGATTATTCTTTCTCTCATTCCTCCTGTTTTTTCTGGCCCCGTACCTGGAAATATCTTCTATCCACTTCTCATCTCTGGGACTATTCTCTTTGAGGCTGTCCTGTTCCATTTCCAAGTCTTGCACAACCCCTTCCATCCTGATGAACTGAACCATGGATCCCCAGCCCTGCTACTGTTCTCAGATTGAATTCTAACTTTTCCAACCACCTGTGGGCTACCTCTTCCCCACCACCCCCAGTCTACTTTGTGAGTCTCTGGAAGCAAAAATTCAACACGCCCTAAGTTAAAGCCTCAACTCCTCCTCTCTGTGGATCTTTGTACTTCGAAGTCTCAGGAACACCTTGATCCTCCAAATTATTACCCCCAAATCTCAGTGCTTTGCAATTTGTCCTTCCATGCCTAATCAGCCACTAAGTCACACTCTTGCAAATTCTCAAATGACACTCATTTATTTTCTATTTTAAGTTTCCACCAGCAAGGCTTTGTTTCAGCTGGACTTCCTGCCTTCTGTCGCATCCTAATCAGTGCTATATTCTAAGTCCAGTATAATTAGGAAAGCATCATTGCTCTTTAGTCACCAGACCTTCATGGATTGCCCATTGCCCTGCAGATGAAAAGCCAGCTCCTCGCAGTGACACCCCCATTTCTATAATTTTGAGCTAGCATCTCTTTCCATATTTGTCTCCAATTATTTTCTTGGCACATCAGAGATTCCCAAAGACTTTTGTCTCAGGACTCATTTATACTCTTAAAAACTATTGAGGACACAAAAAATCTTTTATTTATGTTTATTTATAGATAGAAGTTAACTATAAAAATTTTAAATTATTTGTTAATTCATGTAAAGGTAGCAATATGTCCATTACATATGAACATAAAGTTTCTTTTGAAAAATAATGATATTTTCCAAACAAAAACAAAAAAACAAAACAGTAGGAAAAGTGACATTGCTTTCCATGTTGGCAAATCTCTTTAACATCTGGCTTCATAAATAAAAGCTGCTAATCATATATGCTATTGATTTAATTTATTATCATGTGTTCATTTGTTTAAAACATATACAGAAAATTCATTTTCACACAGATATGCAGTTGGAAAAGAGAGGGCTATTTTAATACCTTTTCTGATGTTTGTGAATAGTAAGTCTACTTAAATGCAAACCAAAATTCAATTTTCTTCAAGTTTATTTGCAATGCAGAATCCAGAACGTATCAATTATAATTTTGTAATCTGTTACCTTAAATTGTCTCCATCTATTTTGCACTTTGAATGGATCATTTACTTCCCATGATTTTGTAACATCATTCATTGGTTATTTGGAAAATACTGGTTCACTGAGTTATGCAGCACTCCCAAATGTTGACACATTTCATTAAATAACATCTAGACACCACATTTATCCGAAAAGTCTTTAAGCAATGGGAAGCTGTTAGGGTCATGGTAGCAAACATAAATTTTCCAAAATACTAAAGCCCCCCTGAATATGGAGTAGCCGTGAATACAGTGATTTCCATATGCTCTGGAGCTGCTCTGATTCACGGTAAGGCACCTACAGTTTACCCAACACTGCATTTGCACCATCAGTGTGAATGTCAGTGAAGTTAAAACAGCGAATAATGTCTTAGTGTTATGGTGAAGACAGTTTTGACCTCACCGTCACCTTGAAAGAATCTTAGGGAGCCTCTGACTCCTGCTCTGTAGTCTAATTTAATGCCTTTCAAATAATTTTAGTTATTTTCTCACACAACCATCTGAAGGCTCCATATTATTAAATTTAAATGAATTGCCTCCGTTCCCATGGCAGGTGGAGAGACGGAGATTCATCTCCTTGCCTCTTCCTTCCCGTGACCCCATCAGGATCTCAGGGGTTGTTGTCTTGGCAACCAGAGTTTTCATGAGCACCCTCTGCTCTCAGTGGCTCCCCTTCACTGCCTCCACGTCATTGCTCACCAGTGTTTTCCTGCTCACTTCCCTCAGTGGAAACACCCCGAGCCCCAAAACACAACGTTTCTCACACCCACTTTGGTTTTGGCCATTATCTACAGCTGGGTCTTCACCTGCCTTTCTACAGTACAGTCTCCTCTAGGACAGGGACCACGTCTAAATACACTTTGCCTTCCAGAGAATACAGAGATGGTAAATAGTTGTTGAATTTAATTGAAAATTTTCCTAGAAGAAAATCATTTTCCTGGGGTGTTCGGTTCTTTCCAAGTTCCTGATGCCTTCGATGCAAGTACTATGTACCTTCCAGTCTTGAGAGCCCCTTCCTCATTTAGGTCTTAGGAGGTCTTCTTGTTAGAAGCTGATTTTTATTATAAAGAATTTCAGACAAGGTCATCTCTGTTTTAAAAGTTATAATTGGATGAAATTATGGAACTGTTCCAACGACCCTTATAATCTAACACTCCACCATTCCTGTCTGCCCTGATGCTGGTGGTCAAGGGCATTTCTCTAGGGGGTCTTCAACAGAGCTCATGTGATTGCTTCCCGAGAATTTTCAGAGTATTCTCCACATTCCTTTCGACCGATGTCACATGTGTGATCACTCTTACTCTCTTTGAGTCTTTACAGATGTATGTACACTTGCTGGTGACCTCGTCCACAAGGCTGGATGCTTAGAATATATAAAAAGCTCCCTGCCAATTCGTGTCAACCATTATGCCATCATTTCCACAGAGGCTGGGTGACTATCGATGTGGAACTAAGAGCCAGTGAAGCCAATCCAGCATGGATTAATTTGTTCCATTTCTACGGATTCAGAAACGACTCATTATATGGCGAATGGAAGCTTTTTACTGACCGCTTCAGGGGGGAATAGTTGTGTCTGAGAGGATAAGTGTGTGACAGGCAAGAAGGGATTATGGCTCAGGAGCCCAAGACTTGGGGAGCCACCCCAGCTCTACTGGGGAAGACGCAGAACGCAAGGGGATGCCCCGCCTCACTCGTGCAAAGGGCACTTTCACAAGGAAATAGTTCAGAGAAGATAACATTGGGATCAAGAACAAAAATATTAGCTTCTATCAGGTGGCTGCCCTAGAAATCAATTTTCCTTCTTCTTTTTCTCCTACTAATCCACAGAATTGGACACTTGGCACCAAAATGTGAAACAGAAACTTAGCATCCCTAATCCATAAATAATGACAAGTTTAACACACAAATTTTGAATAGAGAGAGGACTTAAAATTCCCTAACATTATATGAACAAGATGCTGTGTATGTGGAAAGTAAGCAGTAGAGGAATTCTTCCTGGCTTACGAATTCCATCTTTTAGTATTTCAGAGTCTTGCAAATTCTTTCACACATGTCATCTTATCTCACCCTACCTCTGTGAGGTACATGTCGTCTGCATCTTAGTTTAGTTATAAGTTTCTTGATAAAATTCCCACAGTGTGTCAGGCAGGGACACTCTTGGTTGTTATTCTAGAATTGGACCATCGAGGATGGGTGTGGTGGCTCCAGAAAGTTATCAGAGGCCAGACCATCTTTGTTTTTCTGACATCACTTTTCGGACATCATTCCGTCTTTGAGGTTCAGAGATGACTACTATAGGTCTAGCCATGGACCTTAGTTTCTGGCCAGAGGAAAGGGGAAAGACAGCATAAGAGAGTTCACTTCCTAGATGAGCCAGCCCAAGTTGCAGGACATTTTCTGGAAGTGATACTAATGGTTTTCCTGATTACATGCACTTGAGAGCACCTGTGTGCAGGGGAGATGGAGACCTGCCATCCGTTGCCGTCTCGAGTAAGGGCAGGGCTCTATTCCTAAGACAGAACGACAACTAGAAGTCACTCTGAACATAGTCTTTCTGCTACAGAGCAGAAGCTAGAAGCCACATCCTCCTCACTCATTTGAACACATTGTATCTGAACTCACACTGACGATGACATATATTTTTATCGTAAATAATGTTTACTTCTTTCAGTTGCCTTTCATGAAATATCCTCATTTGAAAACGTATGGATGAGCTTTAAAATTACAGGTCGGTTTTCCAGTCCTTTCATGTTCTAATCCCCACGTTGGGCTCCAGTGTTTATATTTCTGTAGGAACCACTGTGAAATCTTCCCCTAGTTCTAGACCTCCCCTGTACTCACATGAACTCTCCAAACTGCCTGGAGGCCACTTCTCACTATCAAACAAAACCTACCCTCCCACCCCTTCAGACTCATTCACTATTTCTAATGGCACCGACATTTTCCAGTGTTTCAGGATGGAATGGTACCACGTCAGTGGTGTCCCAAGACCTCAGAAGAAGCAGACAGACATACATCCTCCTTGGAAAAATATCCTCAGATTAGAGATTCTGGTTTTCCACAAGTTAAAAGCAATCAAATATGAGAGACCACAAACAAAGATCAGTAAACATTACAAAAAGAGCCAGCATTGTGCATAAAATCAGCTGGAAATGCAAGCATTACATTTGGGATCCTTAATAGGAGCACTGGGTGTTATATGCAATGGATGAATCATTGAACACTACATCAAAAACTAGTGATGTACTATATGGTGGCTAACTGAACATAATAAAAAAAAAAGAATTTGTCCAATTAATAGAGATTTTGAAGAGATTCAGGCTGGAATATTTTTATTTCAGAAAAGAATTTCTTTCCAAGTGAAAATATAATAAAATAAATATTACTTAGTATAAACATATCAGACCTGTATATATTTTTCTAAAAAAATTGTTGAGCTGTGGAAGCAACAAAAAAACCATTCTAAATACCAGGACAGCTTTGAAAAATGACCAATACAATGTAGACAGAGATACAGATACATATACAGGTACAAGCAGAGCTTGAGCTCTGGACGGACGGATGGACGCACGGCTCTGGACGGCTCCAGCTGGAGCTCTGGACGGACGGACGCACGGCTCTGGACGGCTCCAGCTGGAGCTCTAGACGGATGGACAGACGGCTCTAGATGGCTCTGGATCTATCTGTAAATATATATGTGTGTAATAACATACATAAATATTTATGAGACTCAACGACTCAATTGTTAAACAGCTGATTAAACCAAAGTGAAAAAGCATATTCACAGAAAACATGCACAAAAATGACCCAGAATGTAGCCTGAAGGCACAGAAGTCAGAAAATTTGCAGAAAAAGTGAAGACCTATGGGGAGGGTATGAAAAGTTCTATCAAACATCCCAGTAGGCGACACTACAAAGAACAGAGTAATGGCCCTACTGGAAAAGGTGATTAACAGCACCGTTTAGGGCTAATGACATGTGTAAATCCACAGTCAGACCACAGCTACAGCAAGAACATGTCCCAACGGAATGAATAAGGAGAAAACTATATTTAGACAAATTATAGTGAAAGCACAGAACGCAAAAGTCTAAGAGAAATTTCAAATAGAGAAAAGACAGATTTCTCACCAAGAAAAACCAGTCCGGTTTATATTACACTCCTCAATCTATTCATAGGACCTGGAAGATAGCAGATAATTTGTCTCCAAAATGAGGAGATGAAAATAGATGCCAATTCTCAGTTATGCCCGCACAAAAGGATTTTATGGACAAAAACAAGCTAATGGAAAGAAATGGAAAGAAATACTAGAAGGGCCTGAAGCACCAGTGATAACAGCAGGTGTGCAGAGACAGGCGGTCTGTGGGGGGAAGAATCAGCATAACTGATTCTAAAGCTATTTTGTTATGTAGGGTGGGCTTAAGAATGCACTTTGTAACTGGTTATATGCATGTTAAAATTGAAGAGTAACCTATATAGAAATCAATCTTTTATATTCTCCCAGGGAAAGGAGAACCGAAATAATGTTTTGAAAAATTCAATCATGTGTAAAATGGGAGAAAATGACAAAATGTATTGGAAAATCATGACAGTGGAAAACACAAAGTAAAATGGGTGAAGCAAAATGTTCATTAAGCAAACAAGTGCAAATGGGGAAAACTCTAGTGCGATTGCAAAACACCTCAGATTTCATAAATGAAAACATGACTATAAACTATCAAAAATTCGTAAAAGTGAAAATCAAAGATATATTTGGCAAAAATCACCAAAAAGTAAGAGTAAATGTTAAGATACAAAGTACATGTATAAATAGATTCATTATAAAATTAATAGGCGTCTGCCTTCGGCTGGGGTCATGATCCCGGCGTCCTGGGATCGAGCCCCGCATCGGGCTCCCTGCTCCGCGGGAAGCTTGCTTCTCCCTCTGCCACTCCCCCTGCTTGTGTTCCCTCTCTCGCTGTGTCTCTCTCTGTCAAAAAAATAAAATCTTAAAAAAAAATAAAATAAAAAATAAAAAATAAAAATTCAGCAGGAACTACAGCAGGAAGGCCACGTGCAGGACCAGCCTCGTGGGCATGGTCAGCTCCGTCACACAGAGCCCTGTGCTCAGAGGGTCCCCACTGGGGCTTTAGTGCTTTGGATTAGCTTCAAATTTTTAATAATATTAAATTTGAGGTGGTTGCCAGAGGGGAAGGGGTGGGGTGATGGGAGAGATAGGTGAAGGGGACTAGGGGGTACAGACTTCCAGTTTTAAGATAAATAAGTTGCAAAGATGCACTGTACAACATTGGGGAATATCGTCAACGGTATTGTGATAACACAGTAGAGTGACAGTTAGGACTACACTTGTCGTGGCGAGCCTTTCATAATGTACACAATTGTTGAATCACTCCACTGTCTACCTGAAACTCATAAAATAATAGTTACAATAATGAAATTTTAAAAAAATATTAAATTTGAGATTGTTTTCGTAAACCAAAATCCAATGAAACAGTGGAACATATATATGGCAGGGACCTGGAGCTTCAGCTCACACATGCTCATGACTTACCCTGCTTTCTCACCTCCCAGGGATGCATTCCCGGGTCCTTGCACCCGGCCCCTGCAGCCCTGGTCCGCTCCCCTACCTCCTGGGTCATAGCAGTGGGGGATGCTCACATTTGGCCATTATCTTCTGCCCCTAGAAACAGACTGGGCATGGGCATGGGAGGGCTGGGCGTGTACCCCACAATGTCTGAGAGCAGAGCAACAAGGCAGCACCATGGTGCATTTGGCAAGAGACTTGCTGAGGCCTCCGGCTCAGCCTCAGCCCAGGCACCTGTCCTGCCCTGCTGTGATACCGCAGTGCAGTGGGAGTCATCTTCCTCCTGTGGGCCAGGGTGGTGGCCAGCGGGAAGAAGGTACTAATCTCCTCACCCATGACCAGGGTCCTCTACTGTCCTTCAGCACTGGGCCTGGCTTAGTATGTCATATTGCTTCATGGATGTACCATTAAATGGCTTAAATGAACAAAAATGAGCAAAAATGAAAATATGATAGAATTACATCACAGATACCCTATCTAGCATCCTACTGTAAGATTTCAATGTGTCTTTTTCTCTCAGTTAATAGGTTAGGACATCCAAAAGTTAAAATGATACATAAAATCAGAAAATAAATATCAACAGGTTTGATTTATTAGATACCCAGATAATATTGCACCCAGCAATTATCTAATGTTGTTCCAGAGCATATATAACACATTGACAAAAATTTGCCAGATGCTATGCCATAAAGTAAGAATTAACAAATTTCAAAAATAAAAAAACAGAACAATCGAGCACAGAGCACATTCCCTGAAAGCAAAGCAATTAAGTCAGAAGTTAATTAAACAGAAAAACAGAGCTAATAAAAGCCCCATCAGCTCCTTGGAGAAATAGCTCATTCTAGACCTGGGTCAAGGAAAATAAAAATGTACCTGGATCATCTAACATTCCCCCAAAGGAAAGACATGCTCAGAAAAACCAAAGTATGGGGTAAATTGAAGACACACAGGAGACAACCTGAGGTGGCCCCCAAAGGCCAAAGTTAGAACAGACAAACAAAGTAAGTAGCATAGCATTGGTTTATAACCAGAAGTATGAAATACATACATAAATGACTGAATACGTAAGTAATTAAGGAAGATGCAAATCTTCCATACAGATTTCCAAATAACGCATGTGGATATTCACCCCTCTGGGAGGGGGACTTAATTCCCTACCTCACGGCCCATCCTCTACTCCAGCGGGTAGGCACTTAGTAACTTGCTTCAAAGAACCCAGTGTGGAAGGGGAGACAAGGAGACACTCATGGTGAAGAGATCTGGCAAACTCGCCATCACCCAGGTGGTCAAGGGGAACACCTCCCAGGACGCCATGTGGATAACATTGACCTTTGAGGCAGTGTGATGAGAAGGGACCTCTTTTCTGTGTGATTTTTCCCCCAAACCTGTAACCCAAGCTGACCATGCAGAAAACATCAAGGAAATGCAAATGGAGGAGTCTTTTACAAAATACTTGGCCTCAAAACTGTCAGGATCTGGAAAATAGCCAAAGTCTAAGAAACTGTTGCAGAACAGAGCAGGCAGAGAAAGTGGTGATTGAATATAAGGTGGTGTCTTGGTTGGGATCCTTGAACATAAAAAAAGACATTATTCAAAAAAGTAAAACTTGAATAATATTTGGAGTTTCATTAATAATACTCATGTTAGTTTTGTATTTGTCACAAATGTATGAGCCTGCATATGGCAAGTCTCTGTACTGTACTGGCAACATTTCTATAAATCCTAAAAGTATTAAAACCCTTTGGACATTTTTAAAGGTTTATTTAAATAATCAACAACCCCCTGATATGATTCATCAAGGAAATAAAGAGATAAGGCCCAAATAATATTGCTAATGAGAGAGGAGACAGCTACATATCCAGCTAACTTGAAAAAAAAAAATAGGAAAATGCCATCAAAAAGTTTAGGGCGTTATTAGAATAAAAAATGCCACTGATTTCTGTACATTGATTTTGTATCCTTCAACCTTACTGAATTCGTTTATCAGTTCTAGTAATTTTTTTGGTGGGTTCTTTAGGGTTTTCTATATATAGTGTCATGTTGTCTGCAAATAATGAAGACAAACAGATGGCCAACAGACACATGAAAAGATGCTCAACATCGCTCGTCATTAGGGAAATGCAAATCAAAACCACAATGAGATAACACCTCACACCTGTCAGAATGGCTAGAACCAAAAACACAAGAAACAACAAATGTTGGTGAGGGTGCGGAGAAAGGGGACCCT
This sequence comes from Eumetopias jubatus, assembly GCF_037043125.1. Lineage (NCBI taxonomy): Eukaryota > Metazoa > Chordata > Mammalia > Carnivora > Otariidae > Eumetopias > Eumetopias jubatus. The sequence goes on from NW_028274815.1 coordinate 3,515,503, forward strand.
CATGCACTGCTGGTGGGAATGCAAGCCGGGGCAACCGCTCTGGAAAACAGTATGGAGGTTCCTCAAAAAGTTAAAAATAAAACTACCCTATGATCCAGCAATTACACTACTAAGTATTTATCCAAAGGATACAAAAATACTAATTCAAAGAATACATGCACCGCTATGTTTATCACAGCATTATTTACAGTAGCCAAACTATGGAAGCAGCCCAAGTGTCCCTTGACTGGTGAGTGGATAAAGAAGATGTGGTGTGTATGTACAATGAAATGCTGTTCAGCCACAGCGAAAATGAAATCCTGCCATTTGCAACAACATAGATGGAGCTAGAGAGTATCATGCTAAGTGAAATAAGCCGAAGAAAGACAAATACCATATGATCTCACTCACGTATGGAATTTAAGAAACAAAACAAACAAGCAAAGGGAAAAAAGAGAGAGAGAAAGAGACAAACTGAGAAGCGCAAAGGGAAAAAAAGAGAGAGAGAAAGAGACAAACTGAGAAGCAGACTCTTAACTACAGAGAACACACTGATGGTTACCAGAGGGGAGGTGGGTGGGGGATGGGGGAAACAGGTGGCGGGGAGTAAAGAGCACACTTCTCAGGGTGAGCACTGAGCCATGTACAGGATTGTTGAATCACTCTGTTGTGCACTCGACACTAACACAACACCATTTGTTAACTATACTGGAATTAAAATTAAAAACTTAATGAAAAAAACTTCAGGGCAATCATTTTGAAAGTTTAAGGGAAATAGGAAAATTCCTAGAAAATATTTAACTTAAAATGGATGAGATGAAATATGTAGAGAAATAATTATTTAACATTAAAGAAGTTGAATCAGTAGCTTAATAAATGCATTCCTACAAAGAAAACAAGAAGCTGAATATCTATAGAAGTGATTTCATTAAAATTTCTCACAATAAGCAAATCATTCTGTCTCATGGGGACTCCCCCAGAGAACAGAGAATTAGACAATGTGCCTTCTTTTGATTTATGAGAACAGCAAAACATTCTTTCCCAAACTAGATTTGGGAAATAATACTGAAGGTAGCAAAGAAGAGATAATGATTGGCCAAATGCAGAATGAACCTCAATTTTTAAACCTTTAAGAAAATGTAGCAATTCAGATAGTTGAATTCACACCCAAAAACTATTAACTTTGGTCACATTGGGTTTACCCAGGGTAATCCACATGTGATTTACAGTTAAGAAATCTGTAAATGATGTCTACTCTATTACCTGACGAAGGAGGGGAAAATACATGCAATTAACTCCTTTGGGTCCAAACTGGACTACACTGGTCTGAGTGACACCTGTAAGAACACTTCCTGGGCTTCTCCTAAAAGATAGGAAGAAGCACTGGGCTCTGTGCTGGGACGGAAGACCCAGAAGCAAGAAATACAGTCCTTTCCCCCAAAGAGCCTGCAACAGACTTAGGGACACAAGTCACAAACAAGTAACTAGCGACATGTGGGTTAAACACCAGCGCCAGAGAGAAATGGATGTGTCACTGAGTAAAACAAAATCAAATGTTAATTAACTGGTGTTCTTGCCTCTAGACTCGTCCCATCAGCTATTTTCCCTACACATGAGAGACAGATGATTGCTGCTAAACATACCTCGGAAGCCCCTACAGTAAAAAGAAAAGGAAAGAAGGGAAGGGAAGAGAAGAGAAGAGAGAAAAGAAATAAAAAGAAAAACAACAACAAAAAACCTCACATTTTATCCCCTTCGTACAACCTAGAGTGCAGTTATTACCTGCTGAATAGATGTCAAACACTCTGCTTTAGTTGAAATATAGTGGTTGGGGGCACTGACTAGAAATTTAGCAAAGATCCACAATTATTCATCCTTAGAAAATATGGATCTTGACATCGAATTACATGGAATGATGCATTTTTTACTACTAATATAATATGACATGACATGTGTCAATAACAAGGAAAGGATTATATCAGTTAACATTATTTTAAAAGTGGTTAGCACTAGGAGATTTCTGTGCATAAAGTCTGAAGAAGTTAGTAGCAAGAGATATAATAGAATTTACTTATCTTCAAATAATAAAAGTAATATATCTTCATTATGGAAGGAAAAACACACAAAATAAGATGAAAAAATCACGTATAATCCCCCCTATCCAAAGAAAACTTCTCTTTTTATCTTACTATATTCCATTTAAAGCTCCCTGATTTATGTATCTTATGGCACGCTCCTTTTTTTCTGCCTTTGGGGAGTTAGACAGGTACATATAATGATATGTGTATATGTATGTGCGCGGCATGGATATAAAATTGAAGGGCCTTCCTTTCTTCCTTTCTTTCCTTTTTCTTTTAACTAAAAAGCCATTTAAAATATAGATTTGTGGTAGAACTCTACCAATTACAAGGAACGGGAATGATGAAACCCAAGGCTAAAATTGTAGCCCCTGTCACTTGCTTATATCTTTAATCAGTAATTAAAGGGTTTTGCTGATTCCATTCAATAGTAGCTTCTTCCCTAATGGCCTGCAGCCATTCAGCGAGATCAATGATTTAATCATGTCATCCTGCCACCAGCTTGATCTGAAATCCTTTTGTAGGATCCTTTACAGTTTAAAGAGGCTTATTTTCAGGTTAGAATGATCTGAAGGGTTCAAGATTAAGGTCTAAGAAAAGCTCATGTATTTACCCAGTATTGATCTGAAGCCTGGAATATACATACTAAAATCGCTTCCGTCCATGACTAGGAAGCAGTTTCCAGAGCACAGCGAGGATGGCGTGCTACATAAAAAGTCCCGTCTTCTAAACATTTTAGGGGCCCGATCATTTACTTTTGTTTGCTTTTATGCTCTCCCACAAATTAGGTTATCTTTAAAAATGCATATGCTTGCCATCATAAAACAACTTTATCTTAGTGTGGAGTTGATGCTGAATTTGCCTTTGCTAAGATCATCTGGGAAAGCTAAAAAGCTTTCAATATTTTTATATAATTTGAAGGCATGATTATTTTTCACAGGACTGCATTTTTTCCTTTTACCTCAGAGATGGTTACTATAAAAATGGAATAATAATAGATCTGGATTATCATAAAAGATGATAATCAAAAACAATTTTGTGATTTTTGTCAATGTCACGGAAGAACAAAACTTCAACATTGTAAGCCCTGAGGCAGCAAAAATGATCTTCTTTACAGTAATAGGTCAACCAGAAAAACTGGTAAGAAAAAATGAAAAGGCCCCAATTTGGATTTAGGAAGTTGGGCTTCTTGCCTTTGCTTCTAAGGAAAACCCTTCTCATTCCATTCATAGGCCTGCTATGAGAATGCATGTTTATTTCATGTGATGTTTATTTTTTTTTATTTTGTTTATTTTTTTTAAAGATTTATTTATTTGAGAGAGAGAGAGTGAGAGATAGAGAGCACCGAGAGGGAAGAGGGTCAGAGGGAGAAGCAGACTCCCCACTGAGCAGGGAGCCTGATGTGGGACTTGATCCCGGGACTCCAGGATCATGACCTGAGCCGAAGGCAGTCGCTTAACCAACTGAGCCACCCAGGCGCCCTCATGTGATGTTTATATCCCCTCAGGGGAAAAACACATATTACATGTAACATTCATACATGCGTGTGTGTGTCTACATATGTAAGTGTATGTACATAAGAGTATGATAACATACATATGTGCACAAATTTAAAGTTGTGCAGTACTTGAAAATATTATCTTAGTAAATTTTTGCCACAAAATGACATCAAGAGTTGTGCATTAGTACCTCCATCTTACAAATGAGAAGAGACAGACTTATACAGATGAAGAATCTGTCCATAGACAGACTTATAGAGATAAATAATGTCACCATATTTCACCTTGTAAAACATCTTCTGTTCCTTTTCACTGACTCACGGTCTTGCGCTCAAGCACTATGAAGTGGCCTTTTGCCCCACTGTGCAGTCAGTCATCTTTCCTCAGTTTATTCACAGGATTAAAAACATTTCCTGAGGTGTGGCTGGTCCATTTGGGCCCACTATGAGCAAGAGTCAAATTCGTTCATGGTGACGATGTAATGTAATCGTGATCGTCACTTTTTTAGCCTGGATACTTCCTCCAGTAAACCATGAGTCCCATGGGCTAGGCACTGTCAGCATGACTCGATCCCACTATTTACCAACACACAGATCGCATCTCAAGTGTCACCTGCGTCCCCGGCCTCCTAGTACAAAGCATTACCTCCGGGTCGCATGTCTTCATTCAACTCTCAACAGAAAATGACCCTCCTTGTGATGTTTACTTTGTGTAATGTGTCTGCACTCACTGAAAGGTAAGTTCTCTATTTGTCTTCTTTATTCTGGGATTCTCAGCACAGAGAACAAGGCCTTGCATATAGCAGTGCTTGGAAGGATTATTGTAAACTAAAATAAAATGATGTGTCCCCCTTTTTTTAAAAAAAGATTTTATTTATTTATTTGAGAGAGAGAGTGAGCAAGCAAAGGGATGGGGAGAGGGAGAAGCAGGCTCCACACTGAGCGCGGAGCCCGACGCGGGGCTCGATCCGGCCACCCCAAGATCAGGACCGGAGCTGAAACCAGGAGTCAGGCACTTAACCACGGAGCCACCCAGCCACTCTGTCTTTTGTTTGTTTTTAAAGAAGGCATAAACCTGAAAATTTTTTGAACAATGAAAATAAGGCCCATTTTTGATGTCTGCTGTCTTCTCCTGGTGTGTCCTTTTGTCACGTAAAGGCCACCTGTGGGCAGCTCCACCTGCATTTCTTCACAAGAAAAAAAGAGGCTCCACGGAGGAGGTGCTATGTACATGCTCTTAGGGATTCTTGAGATAAGTATTATCATTCACATTTTACATATATGCAAAATGAAGCTCACGTGTTTTAGAAACTTGCAGAAGTTACACATGTCATTAGAAACAAGCTGAATATAAACCCAAGGTGACCCTTCCTCTGGAATGCAAGGTGCCGGGTTAGCCAGACACGGCAGGCAGCCTCCTCCAGGCCGCCTTGCGGGACCTGATGTCAGGTGTGCCCGTGGGCGGGTCCCCGCAGCAAGGCTCACATCCACTCATGCACGCAGCTACTCGTCATCGCATTTGTATCACGTGAACTAAAAACGATTACATTTCACCAATACAGATGTCCTCATCACTTAGAAATTCCTTAGAAATATTTAGGTATTTAATTGTTGGAAAGCTTTTAAGGATACCCAGGCTTCCATGGATGGTTTTCCTTTTGCTCAAAACTCACTGAAATTTGAAATTGTCAAATCCAGTTCACAGCACCTCCTATGTCTCTTTCAAACTTCAATGTTCTCTCCGGAAAAGCCTGCTCTGAATAAATTGATGGCTTCAGAGTCAGCTCCTGATGACCTGAATTCATCAGACTGATTATATGGATTATACTGATGATACTTCCCACAGCATAGTGTTTTTCTCCTCTTTAGTGGTGTTTCCATCATTCACCAGCCAACAAACTAATAAAAGTTTGCATGGGGGTGGGGGGGCGGCTATGGCTCAGACATCCGTGCTTTTTACCTCCAGCCAAAACATCTCCCTGAGTCCAGGTCCACACTCGTAAGAGGGATCTCAGCAAACTAGGAGCTGTGCAGATGGGAGTAACTGCAAGAGTGTGAGGTTATAAACCATATATTTTAAGAATTCGTTAAAGAAATTCCAGCTCTGCGGCTTGATGGAAAACAGGCTGAGGAGAACATAAAATCTAATTTCATGTGTCAGGGAAAATCAAGTGGAGTAAAGAATTAGACGTATGTTCTCAGGCCCGAAGGATTAACCAAGACCAAATGCAGTTCTGAGGAAAAATTTCACTTCAGTTTAAAAACATAACTATTAAAAAGCCCAAGTTGTCCAGAGGTGGAAAAGAGGAAGTAAGTTTCCTTTTGGTAGAAGAAGAAAAAATTATTTAGGAAACTGCCACGTGAAAGCAATGTGTCGGCCATTTTTGGTTTTGTTTTTTTTCCATAATAAGCTCATCAGGAAACTAATTGTATTCTCAATTTTTGGCATGAAAAACAGACTCACAGAAGCCCAGCGAATCGCCTTGGTTCATCCAGCCAAGCAACGACAGAGCAGGTCTCTCCTGCTCTGTCGTTGCTCACATGCTCGTTAAGGCAGATCCGCAGTGACTCTTCCTTCCTGGAGGAGGATTTCAGAATATGGTGTGAGTAGGCCTCACGAGCTCAGGCTTGGTACGACCACGGGTCCTGGCTCCTGGCGATCCTGAGGGCTTTGGCGTCCCGTCCGAGGTTTTCTTGGAAGTCACCTTGGGTGAGGACAAGAGTGCTTCGCAGCGCTAGCTTGTGATTAACTAGGGGAATGCAGTCTTCAACCAGCCAGAAAAACAACTTTAATTCCAGGCTTGTAATTTTGCAAATTGAAAAATAATTTTATTCATTTTTTTTTAATACTTGACACATAGTATCAAGAGTTACACTGGCCCGAATCTGACAAAAGGGACAAATAAAATCGATCTAGATTGGGTTTCAGTTTCACAAATGTTATTAAAAATCAGCAGTTTGTTAAAGTAACAACCAATAGCTCACAGAGATAAGGAGCCAAAGAGGGAAACAGGGCAGTGAGTTTATTCTGTGTTTGATTAATGGGAGAATATGGGCTTGCTATTCAGCAAGGGAAATTTAGGTCAAGCTGGAGTTTGTGGGGGAAGAAAGTCCATATTTGAATCAAAAATGTTATGTTATTGAGAGAATTAAAGAGTCTTTGGGGAGATGCCAATTGCTCCAAAAGTCTTACTTTCTTGCGGGGTAGCTAAGTGAGAATAACCACCCTAAAACTAGCTGGAAGCTGGGAGCCACGGGCCAGAAGGACTCCCAAAGTAGGTGCTTCAAAATCTCCAGAATCCAAATACTTTCTAAGATTTGCTACAGATGATTTGTACAGCACTCGGCCCATAGAACAAACTCATATGCATATATGTGCATCACCCAGCTCTGCCAGGTACCGGGGGGAATGGCAACGGAAGGTACGCTGGGTCTTCGCTCCCAAGCACTTGGGTTGTAGCGGGAGGAGGAAATAGAAACAGAAAAAGAGAACCAGGCTATCTCAGCAGTGTAAATGAAGTGATAAATAATTGGAAATTTAGTAATAGTAACAGGAATGTCCAGTAATGGACTGTGGCTTACAGCACACATTATGCCAAACTCAAGGATTAAAAGTGGGTATTATTCTCACTTTGCTGGTGAAGTAACAGAGGCATGGCAGCTAATTTGCCGAAAGCCACTCAGTCAGTGATAACACTGAAGTCGTAAGCGAGAATGTCTGACCCCAAAGCCTGTGCTCTTTGCAATCCATCATGCGGTAAGGAGCATCTCCAGCTGGGAGGACCACAGACTCTGCTGCCGTTGACTCCGGAGACCAAGCTGTAGACCTTACCCTTGACGGACATGCTCTCGAAGGCAGGCTGTCCTGAACTTCCCCCTGAGAACCATCTCGATCCAAATTGCTGTTACCTGTAACTCTCTTGGGCATAGGTGGTTCTCTGCATATTGTGAACACCTAATAGACATTTGATTAATGCTCATTTTGTTACGGTGCCCAACAGAAAGTGCTCCCCACAAATGCCGTACTTGTCTTCCAAAGTAGCCATCACCTTTATTGACATGTGTGTAAGATGGTGCTACACAGAGGTTGTTTTTTTTTTTTTTTCTTAATGCTTTTTTTTTTCTTTCCAGTTTCTTGACTAAATTTGAAGTGGTAGAAAATAGAATGAAACTTCTAAAAGTTAACTAAATTTTTTTAAAAATAATCTTTCAAAACGTCCAAGTTACCATTCAGAAATGATTTTTATTTTTCTTACTGCTTATCTAGGCATTATTTCACAGTATTTTTTTTACTCAGTTAAAAGTATAATCACATAACAATTTCAACAGATAAATTTAGAAATATAAAAAGAAAGAATATGTAATCATTAAATTAAGCTCACTCTAACACATCCACACAATGGGTGAACTTGGCAGGAGTTGCCTCTACATACAAAAATCTCTCTAAGGAAGGCCAAACAAGCCAGTTTGATAAAAATTTAAGAGGATTTTTTTTATGTGGGATTTTGCATAAAAATATTCATCTAAACTCCTCAGAGTTGTTTTTTGAGATAATTTTATCCTTACCAGAAATCCAACAGTTGGATTTGGAAACTCCTCTTATCAAAATATTTCCCACAGGTATTGACACAGTTTGGTCTTTTAAGTCTTTCAAACAGTGTCCTCTATTCTTTCGATTTACTCTAAAACCAGAAATTCATGAAGACTTAGCTACCCACCTTCTGATGTACCAGAGGGAAGGACTCAGCCAAGTCTGGTCTGATTCGTTTTGTCTTCCTTCCGTGACAAAACTAGCTCCTCTGGTTGTGTTTCCTGTAGTTCCTTCTAGGGTGTTCCCTGAAATGCTGCAAACTGTTTCTTGTGAAGAAGGCATACACATTCCCTTTGTTTGAGAGTAGAAAAACAAACAAAGGCTCCTTTGACTCCTCCAAAGACAGGAGCAGGGAGGGGCATGGAGGAATGGTGGAGTCCCAAGTTCACCTCTGAGATGTGAGCTGGTTAAGAAGAGGAAGTGGTGGCAATGGGAGCCCACTCCCCATACAAAAGTGCTAAGTTAGCTGAGCAAGACCAACTAGTGTGCACAGCACAATACTCATCAACTTTGAAAGAAGAGTGAAGTGTATCAGAAATGGAATCGGATGACCTATAGCATCTTCATACCGGTCTGGACAAACACTTGTTAGACACACACCTGTGCAAGACCATATGCTAGGTTTTGGGGGCGTTGGGATGGAGAGAATATTCTTTTCCCTCATGAGTTTACGGTTTAGGAATGGGGAAAGGAGATGCTGACAGAGGATGTTACCGCACTGAGATGAGTCACAGAAGTTAGCTAAGTACACTAATGGGTCTCAGAGAAACAGCACATAACCTCATGCACTGCAAACAGAGGAACTAGAAAGTGACCAAATGCAGAGCCGGGAGAGAGAACATAACAGTAAGAAATGCAAAATAGTTTGACCTCGTAATAAAGAGGGTGGAGGAGATAGGAATAGGGAAGATCACCCAGAAAAAGTTCAAATTTATCTAAACATTGTTCATATTTCCCTCTGTCTAACACTTAATCAACGAATGTCAACCTATTTCCCGTGATCACCTCAGTCTTTGAAAGATATAAATATGAGTACAAGAAACCATTCCTGTCCACAGGTGCTCACAATCTCTTTGGAAAGACCATGGAATAACTCACTGCACATTTCTGCCAGACCCTCTCCTAGGCTCTTGGCCTGCATTAACTCATGATGACTCATGGGGTCATTACTGTTGTCCCTTTCATTCAGATGAATAAACTGGGGTATAAAGTGTGTAAGCAGTGTGCCCAATATCATGCAGTCACTAGAGGGTAGAGCTAGGATTTGAAGTAAAACGAAATGGTTTCAGAAATCTCCCCTTTCTTACACTCACAAATATCAATTTCTATGTATGTATGTTACGATGTAGTCATACTTGTGGACCTACGAGAGATATAGATGCAAGTACTCATACAAGCACATGCCCACATGCAAAGATAGAACATTTTTTAAAAGATTTTATTTATTTATTTGAGAGAGAGAGAGAGAATGAGCAGGGGAGAGTTAGAGGGAGAAGCGGACTCCCTGCTGAGTAGGGAGCCCTATATGGGACTCGATCCTGGGACTCCAGGATCATGACCTGACCTGAGCTGAAGGCAGTCGCTTAACCGACTGAGCCACCCAGGCGCCTACAAATATAGGACATTTGACTGTTTTCTGTAGGGTTAAGCACAAGCTAAGCATGCCGGACCTGACCTCCTGGGACCACCCTGCATGCCCACCTTCACCTCCTGTGACTGTTAATTATCCTCAGTTCCGGTCACGCAGGACTCTTTGAGATGTCCCACCCGACCCAACCTTTGCCCATCACAGACCAGCTGTCCGTCGTAAGCTAGTGGAGCTTTATGGACTCTTCCATACATAACACAGATCCTACTTACCTGTAACATTTCCTTGAACCATCTGCAACCAAACACTGATATCCTTGGTTCTCCCAAACTCTTGTGTATGCGTCATTCCTGGACTCTTAGGTTACGTTTTCATTATGTTTTACTTCTGGCTATGATCTTTCAGATGATATATACTTGCTTCTTGTCCTCATCAAATAATACAGTCCCTGATATAAAACCAGTGCTCAGCACATGTTGGGTGAGGGATAAGAGCTCCTCAGCCCTTCCTTACTGGGGGATGATGGTGGTGATGGCCAACGCTCTCCAGCCAAGAGACCAAACATTTGCTCCAAGCTTTGGTTTTGTTACTACACTTCTTAGGTCTTGAAATGCCACCTCTCCTTTCCTCATTATTTTTATTTTTGCTTTTTGTGCTGGTGGTTTTGCCTTTAGATTTAGTTCAATCCAATCAATATTAAGTCCTATAAAATTTCAGGAATGTTGAAAGGCTCTAGGGATAAGAAGAAGATGTCGACTCTAACCTCAAGAAGTTCATAATCTAGGCAGGGGGTCACATGTGCACACAGAGCATGGTGACCTCCAGGGAAGTGGACGGAGGACAGTGACACGCTGTCTGAGGAGATTAGGGAGAGCTTTTCACAAGAGTTGACCCTTAAGCAGCATGTTGAGGAATGAGCTGTTAACCAGGTTCCCAAAGTGGATAGGGCAGCTTCCAAGTCCTCAGAGCCTTTGTGTAGACCAGTCTCCCACACCTCAAACACAGAGATTTCATAAAATATACTCATGAATCCATATCAGCATAAAAATGACTTCTGCATTTTCATTTTTAAAGGAATTTTAGGGGCACCTGATTGGCTCAGTTGGTTAAGTGTCTGGCTCCTGGTTTCGGCTCAGGTCATGATCTCAGGGTCGTGAGATCAAGCCCCATGTCAGGCTCTGTGCTCAGCATGGAACCTGCTTAATATTCTCTCTCTCCCTCTGCCCCTCCAAACCACGCCCCTCACTCTTGCACACATACTCTCTCTCTCAAAAAAAAAAGGTATAAACATTAAAAAAATTTTTAAGGAATTTTATAGCTCAGCTTTTAAGATATTAGTTATGGTTGGCTACGCACTCCCAGTAATCATCATAGGTAACTTAGCTAAGCAAGCATGGAAATAAGAAAAAATAACACTGAACTGGTATAAACATAATGAACTTTTTAAAGATTATGAATTATAAATAAACAGTAAAGTTGACATAATGCATGTGTTACAGACATAGCATTTGTTGATTATAATTTTGTTGGCTTTAACTTCAAATTTTGGATGCAACAGGTTTTCAGTGCTCAGTCACTTAGGTGAGTCCCTAGGATTTGCAAATCCCCTCTTAGACTGCCTAACAGGTGCTCGGGTTATGCCTGGAGGCTGGAGGGATGCGATGTGTGCACAAGAAGAAAGCATGCAATGGAAAAGACATGCAAAATAGCCTTCTACATGACGAAACCATGGAGGTTTTCATATTACTATAGAATAAGTATAAAAGGCATTTTCCCCAAACTCACAGATGGTCTCCATAATGATAATATCTGGTTAATATTAGACTTTTGCTTCTCTTGCTATAAATATGTAAAATTTGCTTTCTGGATGGTTTCCTTTGCTTTCTTACTTAACTGCATTGTCTCACACACTGTTCTTTCTCTTAGAGATTCTAAGCATTCCGTGCCTCCCACCAAATGCACAATGTATATACAATGTATATATTTACTTTGCCTATTTACTTTGTCTATTGACTCAGTATCTGCCTCAAGCCTAGAAGTAGATCTCTTTGTCATGATGCTGTTACTCCATTTCCCCACTCACAGCCTGCCCCATGTCCAGGGGGCACTCCAGCTGACCTCATCTCCCTAAGCCCTGGCATTATATTTTTGCCCCATCAGGAGAGAAGGGTTAATGTCTTTACTTCTGGAAACTCCATTGCTTAGGTTAAGAAAGGCTTTCTGATTTCAGAACACCAGGAAAATGGTCTCTATAGAAAATAAAATTATTTTCTAACGTTCTGCTTTCATTGCCTTAAATAATCTTCTAGCCAGAAAATCTGCCATAATCCAAATGATATCAATTTAAGACTCATTCCTTGACTTCTTAAAACATATTTCAGAACACTGTTTCTTTCTGCGAAGCAAGCTGTATTTAAATGTTATTACTGTATTAAAGAATATGGTTGTATCTCACTATTTAAGAAGAGTCACTTAAAATAAAAAGCATACTACGTGTTTTGAGTACATTAAAGTTTTTGATAGTAAAATGACATCCACAGGATTTTGTTTAAATACTAACTAACACTCTCCGTGGCATCGGATGATAAAATGGTTAGAATTGCACAATATTTTGCTCAGATAGGCATGCTTTTGGTGATTGTGTGACAACACAAGACAGTGTAAAAGTAGCCTGAATTTAATAATAAAAGAGAAAACAAAAAAATTAAAAAAATAAAAATAAAAATAAAAGAGAAAACAATGGTTGTGTAGCTTGGACACAATGATCGACTACTGATTTATTATTATTATTTTCAATGCTCTGTTTTTAATGTAAGGCAGAGTCATCAGTGCAGTATTGAGGCCTCTCTTTATAATGAGAATCCTATGTAAACAGTCACAATTGTTACAGAAGAGTGTGCCCAGAAAGGAGATTGATCAGAGATCACTGTAACGTTGTCAGGCTTATGACCTGAGGCAGTGCAGAGAAACTCACTGTGAATGGGTCATTTATTGCCTTCAAGAGCATTCTTTGATCCTGTCATTCTGTCTTCTTTCTGCTTTTGTGATTACACACATCTTCTTCTCTCTCTCTGGACCCTCTCGGCCATTCTCAGTGACCACTGCCATCCGAACAATCACAGGGGCTGTGTGATGAAAACCATGGGAGCTTGTAGACACAAGGAGCCCCAACTGCAGCCTGTCCAGTCAAGGTCCTCACAAATGTCAAGGGACAAGAGCCTGAGCCATTTCCTCTCACGATGACAAAACAATCTGCCTTCATGAAAAGGGTCACTTTGCAGCATGACCAGCACATTTCAAGGACCATGTTTGTATCCAGGGGCGTAGATGTAAAATCTAAAGTATAAGTTTTCCTTGTGTAATGTTTTGCCAGTATAACTGTGTACCTAATGTTTGATATATTGATTTATTAATGACTTTAAACTTTCACAGTTTAATATGGCTTGTAGAATGTCAAAAAATCAGTATAGTGTTGAGTTTGATTTACATTTTTAAAAAATAGCATTCTATCAACGTCTTCATAGTTACCAATCATCAGTCCCTCAGTCCTAGAAGAACCCAAAAATGATTTTTTTTAAATGTGCAGAGAGATTAGTTAGAAAATTAGAAGTGCAACCCGCTTGGCTTATTAATAAATAATAATGTTGAAGAAGCAAGATGACTATAATTTTGCAATTAATGTAATTCAGCTCTTCAAGCACACTTGTAAAAGTCAGATCACTCCGGGTGGTGTACAAACGCCAGGAGTGACTTCTGAACCTCTCGCCTACACACCAGGGTCTCTGCTCTGGCAAGTATCTGTTCTCCTCTGCCTTATTTTCCCAAAATAAGAAAGATGTGTACTTTTAGATATCATATTTGAGAAAAATCAGCGTCCTAAGACTGGCAATCAGATTAAAAACCAGAAAAACATTAGATATTTACCATCCAAGCAAAAAAAAGGGTCGTTAGTGGTTGAGGTGTTGAAGAAAGGATTAGTGGCTGTGTACTAATTGCCAAAACCATATAAATAAGGACAGTATTTAATAACCTGACTGAAACATGAAGCCCTCTTTCCAAGGACAATTTTAGCCCATTTACTTCTGATTCAAACGTTCCCTTTATGTCGCTTGCTTTTTTTTTCTGTCCATTTTTATTTTTAATTTTATTTTATTATGTTATGTTAATCACCATACAGTACATCATTAGTTTTTTTATAATTTTTTTATTATGTTATGTTAATCACCATACATTACATCATTAGTTTTTGATGTAGTGTTCCATGATTCATTGTTTGTGCATAACACCCAGTGCTCCACGCAGAACGTGCCCTCTTTAATACCCATCACCAGGCTAACCCATCCCCCACCCCCTCCCCTCTAGAACCCTCAGTTTGTTTCTCAGAGTCCATCGTCTCTCATGGTTCGTCTCCCCCTCCGATTTCCCCCCCTTCATTTTTCCCCTCCTGCTATCTTCTTCTCTTTTAACATATAATGTATTATTTGTTTCAGAGGTACAGATCTGTGATTCAACAGTCTTGCACAATTCACAGCACTCACCATAGCACGTCACTTGCTTTTACAAAAGACCTACATTAGTTCTTGTTGTCACTAACTGAAAGAAACCTGAGGAGAATGTTCACTTTTAGGGAGAAAAAAAGCTGAAAGGAGACACATATTCAGTGTTGGTTTGGCAGCAAGCTTTCGGAGCAACAGGTGCAGGGGACCAGCAGGAGCAGCCCCCACCCCCCTCGCCTAACCACACCCAGCATCTCAGCAACAGCCCCAGAGCCCTGAGCTGTGTCTGCAGGAGTCCGGGCGTCATCTTGATTTAGTTTGTGCATCTGTTAGCAAGATACATCTTAAGCTCTCAGAAAAACCTAAAAGAGGTATTTGGGGGGGGAGGGTTGCAGTCTGGGAATGCTCAAAAAGTTTTCCATGTAAATTAATGTTAATTGCTTCTTTTTGTGCTATTTTGGCTTAGGGAAGCTTTCATAGGAAAGCTCTGCTTTTTTGGATAGCATTGGAAATCCCATATCTGGTTACTTATTTGTAAAAGTCGGTAACATGCTCAAAACCAGTCATCTGCTGACCTTTCTCCTACCAGATCTTTCACTTCGATGCTGAGGTGGAGACTTCTCAGTCTGACCCACATGGATTTCCTTGGACTCCATTCCTACCCCCTCTGCCCAGCTGCTATGCAAACCCCACATCGCCCCTTTCTACCTCTGTGGCCTGGCTTAGACGAATCACACAGTGTGGCAAGTCCTAATTCTATTCCCTACATGTGTACCCTACACATTTTCAGGGTTCAGCCCACATGCTTCCTCCAGCCTGAAATATTCACACACACTATTAAGTGGAATATTGTCCTTCCCAGCCACTGCTGGCCATTTCTCCAGGCCACCTGAATGCCTTATGTCACGTGCTGTTTTGCACCATCACTATGGATGTGTCCTTATTTTGCTGTATGCTCGTCCTGGGAGCTGCTGGTATGTTACTCCTCACGTGTGCTGTGCATGTGGTGGCTGGTCAGAATACTCTTGTTGGCTAAACGTGTTCATACAAGTAATTATAAGAATCGTTACATGTGAGGTTTTACATATATTAAACTATCCAAGTGTTCCACCTTCTCTGTGTTCCTAACAGGGTTCCTATAAGCCTAGGACTATAAAAGCAGATCATGAAAACTTACTCAGAAGAAAATTTAGAATGGTGAAGAGCCTTACGGATTATATCGTTCAATTTCAGCTACCCTTTCCAGATGCAGAAACAAAAGCCCAGAGAGGAATGGAGATTTGCTCGAGGCACCGAGGAACGGGAAATCCTTGTAACTTCAAGGGCATGTATTTACTCTCAGGGAAGATCCCAAGGTTCTGTTTTAAAAGAACATGGATAAGTCAAGGGGATGTTATTATTTGCCCACAGATCCTTAAAAACCAGTAAGAAAGAGAGGGGAGGATCCACAGAGAGACCTGTGTCTGGGTGCCCCGTGCCTTTAAGCACAAATGACACCTTGGCCCGGTGTCCCTGTTCCTGTGCCATGGCTTCTCCTCTGACTTTGAGGCCGGTGGACCTGCAGCCACCCGGGTGAATCCCCCGGGACCAGCTTCACAGGACGGATGGGCCATCCCGAGTCATTCCAGCTGCTGCCGAGAGGAACTGCACATCGCAGCCATGAGGATTCGAGCAGGACTCTCAGGACTGCCTGGGCCCTCTGCTTATTTTCAGTGGACTTTGGGAATCTTTACAACCCTTGTCTGTAGATCAGACCTTCTGCATCAGTGATATACTCACGATGCACATCCCAATGCGGAGAGCTAGAGACACTGTCGAAGCGTCCTTGGAAGCCAGGCCACCAGACACTCAAGCACATGTTCGAATATGCACTGATGACTGCCAACAAGTCCTTCAACCACAGGTGAAACCTGAGAACTGAGAGACTTGGTTGAGTGCGGCGGCGTGGGAGAAGCACAGAGGCCTGGCCCCGGGGGATGGGCCTGGGAGGGTGAAGGACGAAGGGCAGAAGGCGTGCAAGACAACAGGGTGAAAAGGTGGTGTCAGCAGGCATAGGAATCCCCGAAAACAAATAGTCAGCTTTGATTTTTACCAAGGGCTCTCCTAAGCCCAGATACTAGTGACTAGTTTATTCAGTTCAAGCCAGGAGGCTGTACATAGATGCCTAATCTGCAGCTCTACAAGCATCCATTCAGGGGTTAGAGACGATGGAGGCATACAGATGCAGAGACAGATGGTGGTGGAAGACACCTGTCCCAAATCTGCGGTGCATCAGAGGCAAGAAGAGAGGCAGCATCACTGTGCCCAGGCTTGGCATGCCCTAGTCGGACCTGGCTGCTCGCCTGCCCCACGAATACCAAGAGCCGAGCTGGATAGGGAAATTCAAACTACAGATGACACTCATTCAGTTTCCATTCCATCCACACACGGTTATTGATTATCCACCAGGTTCCAGTTCAGGTGCAGGGGATGAAATAGTGAACAAAATGAGGAAAAATCAAAACAAAACAAACCTCTCAGGGTGCCTGATTGGCTTCAGTGGGCTAAGAGTCCAACTCTTGATTTCAGCTCAGGTCATGATCTCAGGGTCCTGGGATCAAGCCCCGTGTGGGGAAAAAGAAAAAAAAAAAATCTGTGCTCAGCGGGGGGGTCTGCTTAAGATTCTCTGTCTCCCTCTGCCCCTCCCCCCCAAATAAATAAATAAATAAATAAATCTTTAAAACATGGGGAAAATATCTCTGAATATAATGGAGCCTACATTTTAGTAAGAGGAAAAGGCAATAGATAACTCATAAGTCATAACCAGATAATGGTAAGTTTGAATTTGAGAGCACTGTTGAGAATTACCTGAGACCTGACAGGTGCGTGTGAACGAGATGGTGCTGTGGAGTCAACACCAGCACCAGTGGCGACCATCTCCTATGAGCTGTGGTTATAGACGCCGAGGGTTTGCACTTAGGTCTTTATAATCACCAGCTTCCCTTTGCTTTGCTTTTGGAGAAGTTGAGAGTTACGTGTGTGGCCCAAATCCTGGGCGCCCACGAAAAAAATTACAGTATGGTTTGATGCGCCAAGCTCATCACAACATTGTTTTTTTTTTTTTCACGTCGATGTCCTCCTTTTAATTTTATTTAGAGCATCTCCCACTCTCTGAAGTTCATTTGGAAAAAAACTTCACGCTCCATATAAATTCGTCATTGATATCAGACATGGTCAACCTTAAATAGACAACGCAGTTGCACATTTAAAAGTGAAAATGGACAATGCTTTGTAATTTAAGAAGTGCTTGTCATATTCAATTTCCTCAAAAAGTCTGCTCAGTTGTAACTATCTTATCTTTTGCTTGCTTAACCAAAACTATAAATACGTCCTGATTCTGCAAGCAGTATCTATAAAACCTCTAGGCAACAGATCAAGGGAGTATCTGGCTCAGTCACTCCCACTGGCAGAGCCCAGGGTTGCTGGATTCCTGGCTGATCCCACATGGAGCCAGACACTTTCTTCCCCTTGAAATCAGCAAACTCTGCTGCCATAAACTCATTGCGTTGACACTGCTTGATTCCTCACGTTGATTGTCTCCTCCAGCCCTCTGTGCTTGGAATCATGTCTACACTGAGTTGCCAGTCCTGCCTTCTGAGGGGCACCTTCAAATTCAGAAAGGCTTGGTGGCTAAAACTAGCATTAGAAAAGAAAAGTGCCTGGCCAGGGTCTGCTGGACTTGCTAAAGAAATGGAAATGGGAGTGATCTTCTCATCATCATTAGTGTTCCTATGTTAAGGAGCCAGAAGATAGTGCTTGAGAGGGATTTTGGCCACTTTTCAGACTGGCTGTAAAGTTATGTCCAATTGGGAACATTACCTACAGATCATAGGGAGGAACACAGAAGGTCCTTCCCTTTCACAGGATAAGCCTCAAATGCCACAAACACAAAATATTTGTAAGAAGGCATTATAGAGGGGTGTCTGGTTGGCTCAGTCCTTTGAGCATCTGCCTTCAGCTCAGGTCGTAGTCCTGGGGTCCTGGGATGGAGCCAGGGAGTCCCTGGGCTCCCTGTTCAGCAGGGAGTCTGCTTGTCTCTCTGCCTGCCGCTCCCCCTGCTTGTGCTGTCTCTCAAATAAATGAATAAAAATTAAAAAAAAGCATTGTAGAGTCAAGAGTAGAAAAATCCACATTATTAAAGGTCTTTATCATTTATATAAAAGTTATATAACTTTATAACTTATTTCAAAAGAGGTTTATCCTTTTTTTTCACCGTGTAAATCAATGTTGTAACAGGTAGACACGGATGGAATTTAAAAGTAACCCTGAAGCCCCCAAATACAACATTCTTTATTTCACATTGACATTTGATTAAATCAGACAGATGCATTGAGAGAGTAAATGACTCCCTTGAAGCATATTTGGCATGCTAACATTTTTTATTTGAAGTACTCATTGTAACACTAACTCATGATGGCAGAGATTTGCCCGTCTGACATGCAATGGTTTTCAAATTCTGATTTCAGAAGGACAATGATTGGAGGTAGGTTCTGAGACAGCATTCTGGAAGCTTTTTAATGGACATTTCTGGGTACCAGGAAGAAAACTCTTAAGAGTTATGTGCAGGTAAGGATGCTTCAAGTGGTGGGATGAATGGTGTCATTTAGTGAGATATTTGGAAAAAAAATGTCATTCTGTGGGGAAGCGAGTAAGTGTGGTTAAGATGAAGAGAGAAACCACCTTGAAAGGATACGCGTTTGGCAAGAGGAATAAATGGACCATAAAGTAAGCCCTGCTCTGAAAGCATCGGCTCCCTGATTTCTCTACCTGGGCTGTGTGTTTCATTTAGGATTATAGTTCCTCAGTCTGGGACAGAATTCAAAACACAGAAATAGGAGAATAAGAACAGCTTTTATTAAGAATAGGAGCAGCATGTATAGGGTTTAATTAAAGCCACTTAGAAAGCAGAGAGCTAACACAGACCCTGTCTGGTTTTTCAACAACTTTAACCTATCAACTGTCTCCCTAACATATTATTAAGTTACATAATCGGTACATGTTCTTTCTGTAACACCAAGAGCATTGCTTTACAAAAAGGAACATGCACTGATTGTGTGTATGCACGTGAGTGTTGAGGCATGCAGATAGCTCTGGGGGAGGGAAGACATTATTTCACCACAGAAATTGTTCAAAGTGTAAGCTGTCACTCATTCTAGGGTCCTGCTTTCTATTTATTCTATCTCTGTGTTTATTCATTCAAACATTCAGTATTTTCACATTGCTAGTTCTTGTGCCACTGTGCTGGTCACTGAGGGCACGTAAATACAGCCCGCCCACTCTCCGCACGGAGCTCACGGTGGGACAAGCAGACACGTGTACAGATCAAAATAATTTGTCCCAAAAGATGTGCTTGGGTCCTTTGCGAACACAGAAGAGGGGGGGTCATTGTCTTAGTCAGTTTGGGTTTCTGTAACAAAATATCGTAGTCCAGGGCCTTAAAGAGCAAACGTCTATTTCTTCATGATTCTGAAGGCTGCAAGTCCAAGATCAGGGCTCCAGCACGGTCAGCGTCTGCTGAGGCTCCTTTTTCTCCTTCGCAGATGGCCGTCTCCCTGTGCGGGAGATGGGATGAGGGAGCTCTCTGCGGTCTCTTATGAGGGCACTAATTTCATTCATGAGTCCATAGGATTCAGTTCATAACAGTTATCGTGATAGACTCTCTGGATGAGATAATACTTACTTGGATTTTGAGAGAAGCAGCTTGCATAATGGCAACAGCTATGATTTTATAGTCGGAGACTTGGGTTTAAATCTACCTGTGAGTCATCTGACATTTGGGAAGAAAATTTCTCCAAACCTTCTGTTCACATCTGTGCAATGCAGATGCACATATTCTGGAGTGGGTATGTGCTTTCAGTGATTTGAATGTGTGACAGAAAAGGTAGAGGACAAATGGTAAGTGCTCAGTAATGTGTAACAGAGTTAAAACTAGTTGTAATTCTAACAGGTGGAGGTTAACAGGTAGATAGCATAGGGGAGGGAAAGAATATTCTCAAGTGAGCTAACAAGCCACGCAAACCCCCAGATGAGACAGAGAACGGGCTCTGAGCAAAAGGGCAAAGGTTTGGCTACACTGCCTTCCGCACAGGCTGGGGGGCTGGGAGGAGAGCTGCGCCCTTATGAGGGCACCAGGTGGCGAGGATCTTGCTTGCCACACGGTGGGAATGAAAGTTCTTACAGACACAATAAGAAACTTGAAGAAGAGAGTGGTGTGATCAGACTTAGGTTTGAGAAGGTAGAATGGTAAGGGTTGGTGAAGCCGGGTCTGGGGCAACAACTGGCCAGTCGTGGAGACTGGAGGAGCCATCTGGGCCAGCATACCTGGAATAAACCAGACGGGTACATCCTGAGCAGTTTTGCAAGGTGGGCTGCGGAGGGTGGTGGAGGAAGACATCAAGAGAGATTCTTGTGTCCAACTCGACCCACTGCAGGAGCCCACGCCTGAAGGGAAAGGGAGCATCGTGAGTGAAGGGAAAAGTTGACTCCATCTTGCACAGGTGGAGTCAGAGTTGCTGGCAGGTGTTCAAGTAACAGCACACACACATCAGGAGCACAAGACAGAGGTCTGACTCTGTTCAGGGACTCGTGCATGGGCGGCGTGCACATGGCAATTGAGATGCGGGGCATGGCTGGTGCAGACTCACTTTGATCATACAGTAGGATCTTTGGTGTGACCACAGTTGAACGCAAATAAAATTTATGTTGAAAGGGCATATCACAACAGACAGCAGTTTGCAGTCAAAAAACCGATTCAAAGTTACCACCAATGTTACCAAACAGGCTCCCAAAGAAGCTTCAGATCATTTAATATTTACCCTTTTTCATTTTGTGCCTAAACCACTTGCTTATGAAGGACCCATAATTGCTGCATTATTACTTTTTGGTCTGGAAGATCACTTCTCATTAGTGGTATTAAATATATGACCATGTTTTTAATGTTGGTGTTAATAAAGTAATATTTATTGTGGAAAAAAAAACTGTTTCCAAACCATAAAAGTTGAATAATGGATACCTACATCTCTTGGCAAAGAGAAAACTCAAGCCTGGTGTGTCTCACGCTAAATCCCACAACTCTTACACTGGTCCCGGACGCTTTCACGTCGGTTTGCTAAGGCAGGAGTTATGAATCAGAATCCGTAATTCCTTCCCACCACAATGTATGAATGTGTTCCTTAGTGTGGGCCATAAGTTTGACTTTTTGGTATGAAATAGCTTATAAAACAATTCACAGATGACTCAAAATTCTTGGGATGTTTGGGAGATTGGGATTCCAGTCAGGGATCAGGTGAATGAGGAGAAACCCCGGGAAGTAATTAGTGACGCCTGCCCATCGGTTCTAAAGCTTGGCAGCGCAATGCTCTGGGCCCGTGGCTTTAGAACACATCTTTTCACATGATTTAATTTTCCTCAATGCCCTCACTGTATTTTTGAGAGCATTAGACAATAAACAGGCATAGGAATTGAATCTACCACTAATTATCGATGGACTGATTCTGTAAAGTTCCCCTGGAATTTGAGAGTTGCCGAGAATCAGAGGAAGGTGAAGAGATGTGTAGAAAAGCCACATGGGCACGAGGTCTTTGCTGTTTTAAAAACTTTTATTATGTTATGTTAATCACCATACATTACATCATTAGTTCTTGATGTAGTGTTCCATGATTCATTGCTTGTGCATAACACCCAGTGCTCCACGCAGAACGTGTCCCCTTTAATACCCATCACCAGGCTAACCCATCCCCCCACCCCCCTCCCCTCTAGAACCCTCCGTTTGTTTCTCAGAGTCCATCCTCTCTCATGGTTCGTCTCCCCCTTTGATTTCCCCCCTTTCATTGAGGTCTTTGCTTTTGAGCCCAGTTATTTTTACTGGATTGATGAAGTCATTTCCATTTTAAGAGTTTTGTTTTTCCAAGTGATAAGGCATTGTGTTCTCAATGTTAACAGGCTGGGTTGGCAGTCTGGTTCTAATGTTAATTAATATAATAATTAAGAAGAAAATATTTTAACCATGTCAGCCTGTGTCTCATTTGAAAATCTAGAACCTGCAGCAAGAGTTTATTTCTAGTAATAATTTCTACCACTAGAGAGCTACATCTTCTAGTTATGTACACACTAAAAAGCTGTTACTGCCAAGAGATTCATGCACTATCATTGATTAAAGATGCCCATTACTTTTATCAGTGGCTGGATTATGTCTCCCTTCTTGTGCCTTCATGTGTTTAGAGATCAGTTTGCTGGGTGAATAAAAAATTCCCTGCCCTGGAAGAGGTCCATCTCTTCTCGTGCCAACGCGACTAGGTACAGCTTGCCAGATGTTGAATGGGAGCCTGGCCAGAGGAGTAGTAGATAAAGCAAAAGGAAAACAAGGCAGAAAATCAACCCTTTTGGTTCAGTCACTTATTTACTTATTCATGCCATATGTAGATGTTGCCACTTTAACATAGAAATAAAGAGGGGCAATATTGGGATTCTCAGTTTTTTTTTCAAATATTTATAGGAATTCTGATTTGAATTTAAAAGTATAAATTAGTGGCAGACAAATAAATGCTTTATTAAATTTCCTTCCTGGTATGAGTTACATACCCTTTAAAGCTATTGGCACCGGGAAACAGTGTCCGCTGAATATAGTCTCCATGATGTAGTCATCTTCAGAGACCCCTTTAAACAAGCTCTACTATAGCATTTCCAACGAGAAGCACTTTGCCCCCCAGTGGGTATAAGGCGATATCTGGAGACATTTGGGATTGCCTCAACTTGAGGTAGAGGGGGTGCCCTGGCATCTAGTGGGTGGAGGCCAGGGACACTGCTGAACACCCTACAGGGCAGCTCCCTCCCCAGTCCCCACCCTAAGAGAGAATGATCCACTTCAAAATGCCAATGTGCTATATGCATTATACCTTTGCAGGTAAATTACTGCAGAGTTAATGCTTTAGATCTGTCCCTGTTAGAATTTAAACTTAGAGTGCGGGAACCTGATACCAGGGATAGAAATATGCTCCGTCTTAATAGGGCCAGATTAAATACAAACTTCCATCTGGCTTCCATGCTGAGGCCTGCAGAAGCCCTAAAGAATATATTTATTATAGTTTGTGCAGCATCTAGCAGTGGCAAAGCTCCAACTCAGTATTTATTGAATTTGGCACGAGCACTAGTTTTTGTTGGATGTTTGCATATAATTTTATTAATTCAACTTTTACCATATTCCAATATTTTTGGTGAATATGGGACTTTAAAATTAGTGGGCCATCTGCTTTAGATGTTGCAGGGTATTTGCTGCCAAAGATTTGGAAAGATGCAAAGTATGAGATATGCACATTGTCTCAGGAAAATAAATAAAATAATTAAAATGTTGCATTTATTATTGTCCAAGTCAATTTTCAAAACTCTAATTTTCAATTTTTGCTAACAAGACTTATGAGCATTGAAACCAACATAAAGTACATTTTGATGTGTAGTTTCTACAAAGAGATGTCTGTCTATGTGTTCTCAAATGTATGAATTCCTCAAGATCAAGAATACTTTTCATTTAATATGGATTTTAATAATAATATGGAGTGCATCGTATATTTTTAACTTGCTGAGACCAATATTAATATGCAAACCATGTGCACATGTGTTCATTACAATTTACTTACACATGCCAGAGATGTCTTGTTGTTTGAAATGTGCTGATTTGGCAAATGAGCTTGAGGCGTGCCCTAGTGTTTGAACACATGACTCCCCATGCAGCCCCCTAAGGCTCAAGAATTCTGATAGAGGCAGGTCACCTGCTCAAGTCTTACTTTTATAGAAGTTACCCTAAGATCCTTCTTAAATATAACCCCTGGCCACTCTCTATCTGCCTCACTCTGCTTTGTTTTTCTTTCATGCATTTGTTACTTCTAATGGTATATTATGTACGTGTTCAATTATTTTCTGTTGTCTGTCTTCCCCACTGTACATGTGTAAACTCCCTGAGAGTTCATGTCATATCTTTTTTAAAAAAATATTTTTTATTTAAGTCATCTCTACACCCAGTGTGGGGTGCGAATTCATGACCCCGAGATCAAGAGTCACACGCTCCTCCAACTGAGCTAGCCAGGTGTATCCATGTTATGTCCTATTAGCTGCTGGATCCTCAGGAACTAGAGAGTGTCTGGGGGCTAACAAAATGCTAAAACAAAATATATTAAATAAATGTTAGGGTGAAGTTTCACAATTTTTATAGACATAAGCAATAACAATACTGTTTTAATACATCGACTACTTACTATGTGCCAGGCATTGTGTCGGTGGCTCATGTACTCTCTGTCATGACCCGCGGTAGCCCCATATTACAGATTGGAAAACTGGCACTCAAGGTTAGTAGTAGGCCCATCTAGAACAGGAGAAAGGAGAGGAGGTAACATTTGAATGCAGTACTTTGATTCTGGAGCCTGAGATTCTAGCCACCTGTGCAATGAGACTGACCATTAGGTTAGAGTTCAACTGTATTATATCAACATACTGGAGATAGTAAATTTTATTTGCTTTTGCTACAATTATTTAATTCGTGCTTCATGAAGAATTTGTGGTATGACAATGACCGTGCAGTAGGATTTTATGTACCCTCTCTCCACTTAGACACAACTAATTTAGCTCTGGTTGCCAGTGAACTCTCAAATAATGTATCTTCCAAAGAAGCATGCAAATGCTGTGGACTGAGTGTATATGCATATGACATCAGAACAACATGACATGCTTCTTTCTTTCTGAGCTCCTTTCTGACCCTACTGAATTAGAGGCTTTGCAGGGTGGGGCTTGTGTAATTCTGATCACACTGTTAAAACACTGGGTACAGAGAAATTCTGGAAACATTATACCAGTTTTACTGAGAGAGATCTAGCAAATATGTGATTGTTTTATAATTCTATAATCAAATATATTGCATATTCCCTTCCAAAAATTTTGGGTCAGTGATCAATTTCCCAGATACCAACTGTTCTCTCTCCACAAGGTCCCTTGTTATATTGTTCCTAGAAAGCCTGGGGAGGCCATGAATACTGACCCCTGCCTGTGTTGATGCTAAGATGGAAGCCAATAGTGCTCCTGGCTTCTCATGATCATGAGAAATAGTCTAGGGGTAACAAAGCATTTTAGAGACTAGTAAAGTGAATTCTATTTCTTCATCCAGGATCAATCAACCAAAGTTCTTTCTGAGGATATAGTATTTCTAGTATGTTGCAGATGTGAAAAGATGGATGTTCAGAACTTGCTAGAACATTTTGACTTACATGTCTAGAAAGGTTCATTTAATCCCTTATTAAATGTTCTTTTAAATACCCACTAATTGACATGAAAATGTTAATTGCTGCCATCCCCAAATGAATGCATCGGTGCTTTTTAAGTCTGGAGGACGATTGTTCCTTTGTAGTGTCTGGTTAGCTCAGTTTGATACAAAATTGCCAAGCTCTCCAGTTTCTATCTGCTTCTTAGTTCCGGCCAGTGGTCTTCAGAATGTGATTTATTATTCACAGTAAAATCAGACAAGGGTGTGGAGGGAGCAGGCACTGCAGAAAACAGGGGCACCTGGGTGGCTCAGTCGTTAAGCATTTGCCTTCGGCTCAGGTCATGATCCCAGGGTCCTGGGATCAAGCCCCCCCGCATCGGGTTCCCTGCCCTGAGGGAAGCCTGCTTCTCCCTCTCCCACTCCCCCTGCTTGTGTTCTCTCTCTCGCTGTGTCTCTCTCTGTCAAATAAATAAATAAATAAAAGTCTTAAAAAAAAAAAAAGAAAACAGCATAAAACACGTGCTGTACACTTGTTACATACAGCATACCCAGAGTGAGCAGAAAGATGCATGAAATCAGTACAGTATCATCAGACTGATGTTTACGCACACTATTGAATATAATCTTCTCAACTTCTCCAGTAATGGATGCACTTTTTGGCACTTGATTAAAAAAAGTATTTGAGACTCAGTTGCCTCTCTTCACACAACTTGTATGTGTTTGAGAAAAACTTGAAACCTCGCTGTGTGTGTGTGTGTGTGTGTGTGTGTGTGTAAGATTTTATTTATTTACAGAGAGAGAGTGAGAGCACAAGCAGGGGGAGCAGCAGAGGGGGACGGAGAAGCAAATTCCCCACTGAGCCCAGTGCAGGGCTCCATCCCAGGACCCTGAGATCATGACCTGAACGGAAGGCAGACACTTAATCACTGAGTCACCTAGGCACCCTTGTGCGTGTTTTTTTTTTTTTTTAATCAACACATGGGTGCCCTTGTTTATCTGAAAAATGATGCTTTACCAGAACAAATACATGTTGATATAAGTCCCTTTTCCTCCTACCTTTCTGTTTGCACAGTTCATGAAAGTTTCTGTTTTATTTTTTGTTTTGTTTTCTTTTGTTTTGTTTTTTCATCAGTGTTCACCTTTATTTATCAATCAATTTTATTGAGCTGTGTCAGAAGAGTTAAAACACTATATTGTGATTTAATCCACAGGTTTGTTTTTTTTTTTGGTTAAAAAAATTATCTGTTTATAAAACCATCTCCATTAGAAAAAAACAAAAACAACAAAAAAAATAAAGTTGTGAGTTTTCATCACTGTTCTCTGATTCAAAACTATTTTAAATGAATTTGTAATTATTATTAACTGTAGACCCAGTTGAAACTGAAAAAGAAATGGTATGGGAATAAAATTTTCAAAATTATCCAACTTTGTCTCTTACTAGCAATAAACCTTGCTAACTTAACCTAGGGGAGATGATGATGTCATCTTAGGAATAATCCATATTTCCTTGATGATACTTCGAGTACAATTTGTGCACACATCAGTGATTCTCAAAGGGGTACCCACACTCCACCCTGCCCTCCAGGGGGACAATCCCTGAGAAACTTTCGGGGGTCCTGTGAGATGAGAATTATTTTCATAATGACACTAGAAGGTAATTTGCCTGTTTCACTGGGCTGACATTTGCTCTGGTGGGTAAAACTGCTAGTGCTTTAACTAGAATCAAACCATACTCACGGATAGTCATTGTATTCACCACCAAGCACTAGACAGAGAAAGAGGAAAAATCCAATTGACTTGAGGATCTCCTTGAAGAAGCAGTAGATATTACTTTATTAAATTTTTGCCCTGAGGATATGTCTTTTTTTAAAATTTTTTATTAACATATAATGTATTATTTGTTTCAGGGTTACAGGTCTGTGATTCAACAGTCTTGCACAATTCACAGCGCTCACCATAGCACATACCCTCCCCAGTGTCCATCACCCAGCCACCCCATCCCTCCCACCCCCCACCACTCCAGCAACCCTCAGTTTGTTTCCTGAGATTAAGAGTCTCTTATGGTTTGTCTCCCTCTCTGGTTTCATCTTGTTTCATTTTTTCCTTCCTTCCCCTATGGTCCTCTCCTTTGTTTCTCAAATTCCTCAAGGATATGTCTTGTTTTTTTTTTTTTAAGATTTTATTTATTTATTTGACAAAGAGAGACACAGCGAGAGAGGGAACACAAATAGGGGGAGAGGGAGAGGGAGAAGCAGGCTTCCTGCTGAGCGGGGAGCCCGAGGTGGGGCTCGATCCCAGGACCCAGGGACCATGACCTGAGCCGAAGGCAGACGCTTAAAGACTGAGCCCCTAGGCACCCGGGTTATGTCTTGTTAATAGTCAATGTGACGATATGGTAAGTGTGCTTTTAGCATTTCTGCTGCATGATGAAACACAATGTTTATCTCAAGGAAAATCACTCGTGTGACTGAGTTTCAATCTGAACTAAGCACTTTTTTTCCCCCCTCTGTAAGTTGCAGTTTTAATTGGAAACAATGATGGAGAAACAAATTCAGGGTTGAGTGTTTGACAAATGTGTCTTGAAAATGAATAAAGTATGCTTGCCACATCAAGGAAAAGACCTAGAATATTGGTTGCCTATGATAAACTTTGAGCTTTCAAATGAACATTAAGACATTTGGAGAACTTGTATCCATATAGTCCAAAATAATGTAAAGATCATTCAAAATGCAGGAGAGACAAATGGAAGTTGCAAAAAGCTTATCGGTATGGTTTCAGATTCCACTTTGCAACCAGATAGCAAACTACCATTTGTTGAGTTTGGGTAGAGGATTAAAGAAGGATATCCTCAATTATCTGAAAAGGTTATTAAAATACTCCTTTTTTTCCCACTCCTTATTTGTGTGAGACCAGATTTTCTCTATATGTTTAAAACAAAATAACATATAAAAACAAATGTAATGGAAAAACATAGAAAAATCCACCTGTTTTCAATCAATCCAGGTACTAAAGTGATTTGTAAAAACATGATTACATATGTATTGAAGTTGGTAATGGTTTCTGGAAATACCTGTCCTTTCATTAAAATAACACAAATATATCTCTCTCTTAATTTCCATGGCATATAATAATAAACTATGTTTAACTACCTTCATATTATTGTTGTGACACAAAAATTGCTTTTTAGAATATCAACCAATCAGAGAAGAAGCGACAGACACAGGATCTGTGGGAGTGAGATAGAGACAGAAAGGAAACACGCATTTTGCTTTATTTATTAGAAATATTTTTTTATTTTTAAATATTATTTTAGAATTTATGTACAACTCTTAGAAAAACCACAGACCCCGAGTCTTGCCTGCAGTAGAGAATCACTACTTTATGGTCAAAATTTAGTTTTTTTGCCCTGGATGGGAATTATGCTTTGCAAGGAAATTCTACGCTGGTGACTTTTCCATCTATAGCAACTGCAAAGGGGCAGCAAGCTGGTCAAAAATTAGTGATTTCCCAAGGTGGCGCTAAAAACACTTTGGGCTTCAACACAGAGGCCTCAACTTAGACTTTTATTGCCCTCTCCTTTATCTCTGGGTTTTGGCTTGGAGCAGATCTTCAAGAGAGCTCATTCTTGAATTTTATATTAGTCTAAAAATAGACTTTGAAGGTACAGATATTTGTAAACAGCCAAATGACTGTGTCTTGAGGATACACACAGGCTGTTGATGGTGTTCACTCTGGAGTCTGAGTGGGCATTCCAAGAATGTCCACGATCTCTCAGGAACGTGTCTGTAGATCATGGGACTGGCTTCGGTAACATTAAATGACCCCAAGATGCCAACATGCTTAACCATCTGACATTCTAGTTCCTCATTGACAAACAGAAAATCCCATCTACTTTGTTGGGGTTTTGTGGGGATTCGCAGAATTGACATCACTCTTGGACCACGGTCATCTCTCATTATCAGAGTAGGGCCTAGGACATTGCTGTTCCTTCTCTTGGGTTTCTCCATGTTCATCTTCATATTAAAAATTGTCATTTAGGGGCACCAGGGTCGTTCGGTTGGTTGGGCATCTGTTTTCGGCTTAGGTCATGATCCGAGGGTCCTGTGATGGAGCCCCGCGTGGGGCTTCCTGCTCAGCAGGGAGTCTGCCTCTCCCTCTGCCTGCCACTCCCCCTGTTTGTGCTCTCTCTCTCTCTCTCTCTCTCTCTCCCTTTTTCTGTGTCAAATAAATAATTAAATAATCTTTTAAAAAAATGTCACTTAAAAGAGCTGAATTCCTTTTCAGTCTACGAGGTATACAGGGTGAACAAACATCTTCATTAGGAGGTAGGGATGATATATGGCTCATGGCATCTCAGGATGTGCTGTGTCAAGGAGGAATGCTTTGCAGAGGGACAGGAACATCAGGCAGGAGGACCAGCATCCTATTACTGCCAGCATGTACCTCCAGCTCCTGAGAAGAGGCTGCTATTGAGGACAGAGTGGGGGGAGGAGGCAGTCATGGGAGCACAGGAAGAGGCATGTGGTGGAGACTCTGGGACCCACACGTCTGCTTCTCTACTCCCTTCAGGCCTGTGTGTGTGTGTTTTTTTTCGGGGGGGGCGGATTGTGCTGCATTGCTCTCCTGTAGTTAGGTGGAACCACGTGGCAAGTTCCTGTGGCTAGGCTGTGAGTGGAAAGGTGTGTGTCAGCTAAGGCAAAAGCACTTCAGTATTCTCTCCCCCATGACAGCGTCCAAGGAGGCCCCAGATTTCACATGGGAAGCTACAGGTTCCTCTCTGAGCCTGGGCTCCTGGGGGATTAGGTGGGGCAGAGGCCCCTCCCACATAATATGAGACATGTATGGTGAATGAGAAGTAAACTTATGAGCATCAAGCCACTAAAATTGGGGGTGAGTCATTTGTTACTGTAGCATAAGCTAAATTAACCCGACTAATACATTTCAACGCTTTGGAACAAGAGACCGAGTGGTCTCCAAGCTGGATAAGTTGAATGCACTGGAGAGTTTGAAGCAGAATAACTATGTGATGCTTTTATAGCACACATGTCAGAGATGATAGCAATGTTCTTCCTGAAACTTCACAAGACAATAAGATGAATTTTTAGAAGAGAACGTGTAGGTGATTAAACAAATGGAATGCAAGTTTCTTCTGGGATGATGTGTGATTTGGGAGAAATAACACTATACTCAGACAGACCTCAGTGAATCCTGGTGTTTCTGTTCAGTTGCATGAACATGACGAGTTACTCAACTTTCTCAGCCTCAGACCCTCCTTCAAATGTGAGTAATACTTTGAAAACTCTGGGGTCATTGTGAAGATTACAATAATAAATGTATCTGAACATCCAGAAGATTACCTAGACTATGATGAACATCTAAAATTTATTAGTTTCTGTCTTGATAGCTTTTTCTCCAAACAGATGACCAGAAACCCTAACAAGAATTCTTTTGTAGTAATTCTTTCTTACTATTTTTTTAACAGAATGTACAATTTTGAGAGAAGGTTTCGTTAAGCACAAGCAGAGGTACAGTAATCTTTAAATGTAAAACTAAAGGCTTGCTTCCATCTGCAAAGGAATTTTGACCAAAGTTTATTTCTTTCTAGAACACTTCCTCCGAAGCCACTCTTACAGCTGCTAGTTTTGCTGTGAGTTTATTTACAGCAGGTGGCCTTGAAATTTTTGGTTCTATTTCCTTTCAGAGTAAAATGTGTTGCTGTTTTTACATTTCCCATCATTTGAAAAATAAAACATGTACTCAGATACCAGGATCCTTTGTTTCTCTGCTTCTTTGCTTTGTCTGGGTCAACAGCTCACTTCCTGCTCTAGGCTACTAAGACCAGAGGAAAACACAGTCCCAGCATCACTGGCTCCATCAGATAACAATGGATTAGGGGGAAACATGCCCCACCTCAATTAGGGAAATGTGGACACCTGGAGGCTAGCTCTTCATGTGCATCACTTCGCTTCGGGTGTGGGTTCTGCCACTCAGTGGGCTGGACATAGAGAAGAGAATAGGTCCTTTGAAACCCCCAGAGCTGGCATAATGTCTGCTGTCTCCAGGAGGCAACCATACCTCAAGAGCTCCTTCTTCTGGGAAATGTAATAATTCTGATCTACCCAGCATGACTCATGCACAATGCCTGCTTGGCCCAATAAGCCCATAAAAATTAAAATGGTCCTACTTCAATGCGAAGCTGTGTTTTTCTCCCTCATTGAAAAGAATACATTTTGAAAAGGTCTCTTACTGAGGAGAACATAAAACCTCAAGGCAAGCAGCTCAGAACTTATTGGTAAGGAAAGGATGTACTTCTAAGTCAGATAATCCTGAGTTCAAACCTGTGGCTCACCATCTACCCCATGCATGAAGTATCTTTAACAGGGTCTGGACGGAGGCTGAGGAGTGACACAAAGAAAGAGGACCACTTGGTGGCAGAAAAGGGGATAGCAGGTGGACCCTGGAATGGTCATAAGAAGACCAGGCTTTGACACTAATTCACTCTGATGTAAGAAAGACGTTAGGGTTTGAAGCCAATGGCTAGGAAAGCATTCTTGAGATGTCTTTGGTGCAAAAAGGTGGTTTCATTAAACACAGGGATGGGACCCGTGGGCAGAAAGCGCTGCCCTGGGGTCATGAGGAGTGGCCCATTACAGACGTTCAAGTTGGGAGGGGATTTGGGATCGCGTCAGTCTCTAAGGAATTTTGGAACCAAGGTCTCCAGGACCTTGAGGGGGCTAGCTATTGTTGGGAAAAAGTCATTTATTACCACCTAATAGAACCTGAGTCATGAAATCCTTCAGATGTGTATCGGTGGGTCATATGCTTGGGGGGTGATTGCCAATATGTAACTTGGGGGGGTAGAGATAAAGGAAGTTGCCAAAGGAATTTTTCTATGCTAAAGTAGATTTATAAGATCCTGGGGGTTGGGTTAAGATTGCCTTTTGCCCTCAGCAAAGTATTAACATGGAGTCAGTTGTGTCCCTAGAGGAATGTCACTCTGCCTGTTTCAAGGACTTGTCAATGGGCTGTAGATAGTAAGGAAATCTAATAATTTTTCTTCTGCCCCTGTTTCCCACATCAACTACTAAGGTTAGCATCAAATAACAAGAGAATGAATCAGGACGTACCCCTAGTTCACTGAAAGTGGTGTGTGGAGCTCAGGAGAGAATGGGAACATGGGGAAGTGGGGGTGGGCTAGAGTCTCATTTTCAGATGTCTCTTGCTCTTCTGATTAAATGTTTAGTTATTACCACGTATCATCCATTACCTTCCAGGTTTAAGTTAGACACAGCTTTTTAACCTCTTTTAATGATATGAAATAAAGTAACACTATCAAAACTTAGAATTACAGGGGCTCCTGGGTGGCTCAGTCAGTTAAACGTCTGCCTTTGGCTCAGGTCATAATCCCGGCGTCCTGGGCTCGAGCCCCGCATCGGGCTCCCTGCTCGGCGAGAAGCCTGCTTCTCCCTCTCACTCTCCGTCTGTGTTCTCCCTATCTCTCTCTCAAATAAATAAATAAGTCTTTAAAAAAGCACAAAACTTAGAATTACAAGGGACTTATTCGAGAGATAAAGCTTTTATTTTCTAAATATGTATGTGATATTTAACTTTTGAAGGGAGTGGGGAGGGCGATGCCATTAACAGGGGAGCTCTAACACTCAGGCACCTCAAGGAGACATCGTGTCATCTGTGAGTATGCGGAATTGAGTAATATGACACAGAAGTCGCTGACCAAATTGCCTGAAACTTTATCAAGTTTCTCCTAGAAACAAGAATAATCCTCCAGCCAAATTATCGAGAGTACTTTCTATAGATTTTGTTATTTATAGTAATAATCATAATAAAATAGTTAAAACTTACCTAATGAGATCTTATACAGTTACAGGTTTATTAAAATCATACTTTAATACAAATTTTACCTGGAAACAAATAATAAAACCATATCGAAGATGAATGACTACACTATGGGTGAACGATTCATGTAATAAGTACTTGGAATCCAGAGGAGGAAGAGATTGAAGCTTCTGCACAGAGTTTGGCTTGAGAGGATAAGAATCTCTTGAATGTGTTTGTGGACTGAAGAGCATGAAAGAGGGAGAGAAGGAAGGACACGCTTCTGGAGAACAGAGCGCAGCGGGACTCCCATGCAAAGAGGCACCGGATTAAGAGCGGGGAAGCAGGTCGCATTAGGATGTACAGAGGCGGTTGGAGTGGGTCACAATGACAAGGGAGGCACGTGAGCAATGCTTCGGCATCCTTCAGGTGGGAGAAGGGATGGACCCTCGTGGGTTTGTGCAGCAGCTCGGAACAAAGGCAACTCGCCCACGGATTAAACATGTGTGCCGTGGAAAACTGTGCATGAGGTGTCTGAGACTTTTTCTGAGTGGCTCTAGTTAACGACTCCTCTGATTTAATATGAGCTGTTAAGAAGAATCACTGCTTTTCAACCAAATTATCATACCACTAAAAATGTTTGTCAGCCTGTCAGTGCTCTGCCTGCAACTTGAACCCTCTGATGATTTAACTTTCCTTCAATATTCCGTCTTCTCAACATAAAAGTGTAGATAAATAACTCAAGTGCAAACAGAAATTCTTTTAACTCTTTTCAGGGAGCTGCTGTAAGGGTCCAGGGCCCCAGTGCCCCCCGACTCAGTAGAACAGCTTAGCATGAGAATATTGGCTGAAAAACCCAAGCATTCTGCACTAGCAGATGGAGTGTGTGGCCATTTTTGAAAAGGAACAAATGTATGAATTTAATTAGGAAGGGATTTGACAAGCTCCTTTCCTTTGGTTGCATAATTTTGGAGACAATTGGGATAAAACGCATGTTGGTTTTTTTTTTTCTCTTTCAGAGATAATACTGTTGTAGCACTTTCTCATTTCTTCCTTTTTTTCTGATTTTCTCTATGTCTGCCTCCTGAGTTTAGGAGCTCATAAATGATATTGTTCATGAAATTTTTTTTCCCCAGATCTGTGGCAAAAACTGGTTGTGTCTGTGATTATTCTAACAGGAGACCCACTTGGCATGCGTGCACTTAATTTATGGCTGGCCGAGTGCTAACAGCAGCCTGCCTCTGAGACCACGTGCCTCACACCACCTTGAGCAGTTTGTCAAGGGTGTTGTGGAGTGGAGGAAATGCAATCTTTTCAGGGGCAGGTCTCAGTGCATTACATTATTTTTATAGGGGATATTTTAGAGGCACAATCCTTGGCCTTGCAATATATTAAAGGAAGAACTAAGGACAAAGGAAATATCCTTAATCTCAGTCCAATTCGTGATACTGAACAGCACAAGTTCTGCAGGGGTCTGTGTGAATAGAGGGCTTGCAGAGCCCTTGGTAGGCAGCAGCCTTTTTGTAATGTTCTTTATCCATAAGAGGATCAAATGGGAAACCTAGGGCATGGAGGTGCCTCAAGTAAAAATGATTTTGACTCAGCCATTTATCTAACCTGTAAAATAGACATAATACCAACCCCACCCACATTTTGACCTGTGGGCCATTAATTGCAATGATATGTATAGAAAGACTGTAGGCCCTAAAATAGAAAGGGTTACCACATGGTGTGAGACTTGCACAAGCCACGGGCTTAGAAGCGCTCTCAAAAACCCAGGCAGGGACCCCTGTTCCTCAAGGACTGCAGCACCTGAACTGCATCTGTCAACCTGGGTCTTTTGTTCTCTCCGTAACCCACTGTCATTTCTTCATCTGTCATTTGAAAATTGGTCCCTAATGGGACTGAAAGAAGGCATGGAGCTGACATTGTGGGGCACAGTGAGTAGACCTCTGAGTGGGCTTTCCAGATTCTTCCACATCAAGGGAAATGACAAAAGGGTCAAGGTAAAAACACGGCATACCCCAACTGACCCCTCAGAATGAAGACAGGAGGATTATTTTATGTGTTCATCGGACGAATATGTATCAAGTGATTGCTATATACCAGGCTATTGCTCAATACTTTAGAGAGCAGGACAGTACAATTCTGCTTTCCTGAGACAGGGTTGGCCAGCGGAAATCTACAATAAAAGAGTAAAACAACAAATATGTGTAATCAAGACTGGAAAGAAAACAGGACACCATGAAAGAGAAAAACAAGTTATAAGTGGTGAGTGGTTAGGAGGACATCACTGTGATAGTCATGTTTAAGATGAGACCAGAAGGCAGAAAAGAAGGCAGCCAGGAGAAGAGCAAAGAGGGCGGACATTTCAGACCGAAGACACATGTGTATAGGATGTGAGAAAGGAAAATGAGTTCCACTTCTGAGGAAACACAAAGGTAAGTAACATTCTGGAGGCCAGGTCACATCGTGTGTCCTTCGGCATGTTAAGGAGTTTCCATGTGAAAATGTACTGGAAGGTAATTTTTTGACATTTTTGAGTGAGGTTGTTGGCTATGAAGTTGGAAATTGATGGATTTGAGGTTTGCAAACACATGATCAACAGGATGTGTTGAAGTGAAGGAAAAAGCTTATTCATAAATGCCCCCAAATATTGAAGCAAATTTAGAGCAAATGACTTGAGATTGGTGCTACTGCCAGGAACATAGAATACTGTGGTTTGGGGCACCTGGGTGGCTCCGGTGGTTAAGTGTCTGACTCTTGATTTTGGCCCAGGTCACAATCTCGGGGCTGTGAGATCGAACCCCACATTGGGCTCCATGCTCAGCTTGTAGTCTGCTTGAGATTCTCTCTCTCCCTCTCCCTCTGTCCACCCTCACCCCCAGAACTCTCTCTCTCTCTCAAATAAATAAACAAATCTTAAGAAAAAAAAAAGGAATGGTGTGGGGATTTGTAAGAGGTAAAAGCATAGATGTGTTTAAGAGGGCAGAAATTAGAATTCAGTTTCAGACATGGTAATCTTAAAAATCAGAGAGGCATATTAGTAAGATGTGCCCTGAGCACTGATATGAACTCTAGTGTTAAATTTTGTCTGAGTATGAGATGTGCCTTTTGAAATTGTCAGTCTCTAGCTGGTACTTAAAGTCATCCAAGGCAATATAATAAGAGAAGGACAGAATGTCAGGACTGAGCTCTGAGGAAGAAGAAGATTCAAAGTTCTAGTGGCTTCAAAAGTCCCCAGGAAAAATAGGAAGAGAAAAAAAAAAAAAAAAACAGAGGAGAAAAATGTAACAGGAAACAAAACTGGAAGTATGTGATGTCATGAAATCTAAGAACAGTGATTTAACAAGTAGAGATAGTCAAGTGTGTCAATAATTCCTGGGAGAATAAACAAGAAGAAATGAAATGGTTGAAAATGTCATTTATTGAATTTGACATCATGTGAGTGTCTTGTGGCTTTGACAAAACCCATTTCAATGGAACCAACAGTTAGAGGGAGTAAGGAAATAGAAGGAAAAGAGTAGAAAACCCATTCCAGAAACATGAAGACAAAGTGGATACAAAATGAGAAATAAGGAGGTCAAAATTTGGAAGAAGGGCAGTGGAGCAATTTAGTCATAGTGGGTGACATATTACGGCCAAAAGAGAGCTGTCTGGGGATTGCAGAACTTGTGCACGTGAGCTTATGAGGACAAGCCCATTAGGAAACACACAGGAACTTCAGGGACTTAACAGGAATCAGAGTGGTATTCTCTTTGGGCAGGTTGGCCATTGATCAGAGGAAGGAAGAAATTTGATGGATGCAGTGTGGGTGGGTGGAGAGACATCTAGAGCAGTGATTTCCAAAATTCTTGCAACCACAAAAACCTTTTTATTTTCCCTTCACAAGCCCTATCATTTGAAATATTTTATGTACAAAACCGATTTTGTTAATTCACTTAGCCATTTCCCCCCCCCAAAACCAATGAGTCAGTATTCAGCATAAAGTAAAATTTTGCTAAGTATTGAAATACTCTTACAAGTTTAGGTCATTCTTGGTAATCACTATTGCTAACTTGTCTCTAATGCGATTATCTGTGTCTCAGAAGGAATTCTGCTACTCAAAAGGGAGATAAGTAAAAAGAAGTTGGATACTTCATGAAAGGCTGTAGGTGCCTACAAGACAAATGCATCTCCATCAGGATCTAGCCCAACATCCACTTCGGAGCAGATCAATAACTAATAACAGAAAAGGCAGAGTGTGCCAAGAGAAGAGCAAGGGCAGAGGCACAATGCGTGACGGTGGTTTCCCCTGGGTCTTTGCCTGCAGCCTCACAATGAAGCCAGAATCGATAACTCCATGACCATGGAAACCACCTCTCCTAGTACATGGAAGTGGTGCTGGAAAGATGATACTAATTATACTTCCAGTGCACCATTTTTAGGTGGACCAACCAAAATCATGACCATTATATGGTGTCAAGTCCCCAAGGGTTGGGATCCATGGGTCTCAGAAACAGTGACCACACATAGGAATGACTCTGTTTAAAATCACTCTCAGTGGGCTACTTGGGAGAACTTGTGATTTCCTTTCCCAAAACTCTAGGCTTTGCAGGGTTACAGGTTCTAGTTCCATAAGGAAGAAAGATTTCCCAGCAGGGAACATTGTATGAGTCCCATTAGATTATAAGTCACAACAGCTCCCCAGGCACTTACTGTTCCCCATGGAAAGGTATCAGCAAATAAAAAGAGGAATTATATTAAGGTGAGAGATTTTGAAAAATTTTCTTCTCCTTTCCAAATGTTAAAATTAGTAAGTTACACCAGTAATGCTTAATTAATTATATGAAATCTTTCTATATGAACTTCTCTTCAGAGTTAAAATCAAAGACTGGACTCCATAAAGAGCCATTCTGCTTGACCTTATGTATAAATTCCAGGATTTGTTTTTCATTTTAGACTTGACTCAGAAGAGACTACTCAGTCTTGAAGAGTTCCTTTCATTTCATAATTCTTAATATGAAGATGGTAGACTTGAAATGTCTTTAGAAAGTTATGTACTGTAATATGCTATCTGCAATCACAGACACATGATGCTTGCATTTTTCAGTTATGGTTTCAGGAACATACAAAAACCAAAATTGTAGAAAATCTTTATTTTCTGGCATCTATTATGAACTAGGTTATTTTGGATATTAAAATGAATAAAAATTACAAAATTTCCTTTGATGGCAACTATGAGCAATTTTTTAAAAAAATTTATTGTTATGTTAATCACCATACATTACATCATTAGTTCTTGATGTAGTGTTCCATGATTCATTGTTTGTGCATAACACCCAGTGCTCCACGCAGAACGTGCCCTCCTTAATACTCATCACCAGGCTAACCCATCCCCCTACCCCCTTCCCCTCTAGAACCCTCAGTTTTTTTTCAGAGTCCATAGTCCCCCGTCTGATTACCCCCTCTTCATTCTTCCCCTCCTGCTATCTTCTTCTTTTTTTTTTCTTAACATATATTGCATTATTTGTTTCAGAAGTACAGATCTGTGATTCAACAGTCTTGCACAATTCACAGCGCTCACCGTAGCACATACCCTCCCCAATGTCTATCACCCAGCCACCCCACCCCTCCCACCCCCCACCACTCCAGCAACCCTCAGTTTGTTTCCTGAGATTAAGAATTCCTCATATCAGTGAGGTCATGTGATACATGTCTTTCTCTGATTGACTTATTTCGCTCAGCATAACACCCTCCAGTTCCATCCACGTCATTGCAAATGACAAGATCTCATTCCTTTTGATGGCTGCGTAATATTCCATTGTGTGTGTGTGTGTATATATATATATATATATAC
This sequence comes from Eumetopias jubatus, assembly GCF_037043125.1. Classification (NCBI taxonomy): domain Eukaryota; kingdom Metazoa; phylum Chordata; class Mammalia; order Carnivora; family Otariidae; genus Eumetopias; species Eumetopias jubatus. Next base: position 3,554,689 of record NW_028274815.1, read on the forward strand.
CACATATTCTTTATGATTCATCTGTCGATGGACATCTTGGCTCTTTCCACAGTTTGGCTATTGTGGACATTGCTGCTATAAACATTGGGGTGCACGTACCCCTTCAGATCCCTACATTGGTATGTTTGGGGTAAATACCCAGTAGTGCAATTGCTGGGTATGAGCATATTTTTAAATCGTATAAACTGACAGTGCAACATGTTCAAAATGATCTTTAGCAGGTGTTCTTATGAAGAAAAAGCTGTGTTGCTATAAAAAGTAAGTAACAAGAAATGATTACATTAAAACGATGTATAACAATACTGAAATATGAAAAGGAAAATGAACCCTGGATAATCATGATTCCATACCTTTGGTGCCATGATGTTTTATAATCCACACTAAAGAGTAGTTTATTTTTGTCATGTTTTTCCCCAAGATTGAAGTGAATCGATTATTTTTCTCATTTTAAAGGTAGATAACTGTCAATGAAAAATCATGAGAAGTAAAAAAATATATATATATATTAAAATAATGGAAATAAGTTATAAACTGCTATGGATGGTGTAATATACTATCTCCAATATCATGTTTTTATTGGAAGGAGGAGCAGATAAATACTCTTTTGCAACCTGCTTATTTTTTCATTGAGTATATGATGGGTATATGTGCATATTAAATATAGATCGACATTCAGAGTTTAAATTGCAGCCTCCTATACCATTAGAGGTACATACCATTAAGTACTTCACTTACCCTCTACACATGGAAATTTAAGCAGGTTTTATTATATTGTAGTTCAAAACATTGCTGCATTACACGTATTTCTGCATGCAGTGTGGGTATTTGTCTAATTGTTTCCTTGGGACATGGTCTTAGAAGTGGTGGTCGTAAAATCTCCCTTGGATCCCACGTCCTTCTAAGATGCCCTGGCGGGTCTCTGGAGCCTCGGCGGTTGCACAGTGACGCAGCCCTTCTCAGAGGGTTGCCAGAAGTTGGGCTTTTCTCCTCTAGGAGTTGAGCCTGAGCGGTGACTTAGCTATTAGTGCTTCTTCCTGCCTGTGAAGGCAGGTCTTGGGCCACCAATGCCACCACACAGACCATCCTGGCATAGTCTGGAAAAGAAACACAAATTCCTAATCACAAATTTTCACCTCATTTATCACATTATTCAACGAATTTTACTTATCAAGCCTTTCAAATATACATAATATACAAATAATATTAAAAATACAGTATACGTAAATGATACAATACAGATTGCTAATATTTTACCATATAAATGTGATATCCTTTCTGTGATAAATAATAGGTTAATTTATATCCATATACCAGCTGTGATAATAAAAACAATCATGATAAAATACCAATTAATTACAAATATCTTATTAGATAGAGAAAACTATATAAATTTTCTCACATTAAAAAAAAGAAAGGAAAGGAATTTTAATTCTGACAACTAGAAGAGATGAAGATTTTTCCAAACTGTCCTCTTTCGTGCGAAGAGCTAGAAAACTGGGAAATTTTAAGATGCAAATATGGTCAGATGTTGGACAACAGGCAGTACAGTTCTGTGATCCCGGAGAAAGGGCCAAAAAATTAAGAAAGTCCCAACATTGTCTGGTTTAGTTCTTGAGATGCTTTCTGCATGCATTCGCAGACCTGGTGGACCAAAAATAGTCTGGCATAAAGGAATACTTACTGCATAATTCAATTTATGTAAAATCAAATCTATAAAAAATAAATCCACTCTGCAATAACAAAATTTCAGTTGTTTCTTGGATGTGGTAGCAAGAGACTTACTGAGAAGAGAAGCAGAAAATCTTGTGTGTGTGTAATGTTGCACTTAGGCAGGGGTGGACATTGGCCTAACACCACATGCTACGTTTAATGTGGACTCGTTATGCTATATATAAAGTATGCCTTAAAAGGATTTAAAAAACTTAAAAACTAAAAATGAATATAAATCAACAATGAATTCAAGTATTAAACAATTGTTAAGACTAATAAATTCTAAAAACATAAATAAGGAGAAATTAGTAAATTATGCCAGAAAATTAGTAGAATTGACAAGTCCAAAATAATTTTTGAAATTTTTAATGAGCGAATCTCCAACAAGAACAAAAAGGAAAAGAAAAAAAATTCTGAAATTGACTAAGGATATATAACCTAAACTACATAGGCATTTAATAATTCAAAGCGAATGGTGTATATAGATGTTAGCAAACTTTAAATATTCATTTTCTGATATAAATTTAAATTAAACAACACAAGAAACATATTAAATGTGGCAGTAAGCATAGAAATTATTTTTAAATGTTGCAAAGAAATGCCTCAGAAATACACATGCATTTACAGAATTACGGGTTAATTCCATAAAACTTTATAAAACATATAATTCACATTCTATTTCAAAACAACCCAGAGAATTGAAAAAAAAATTGGAGCTCTCTTAGATTCACTTTATGAACCATAATAAAAATGTGAGAAATGGTACAACCTAACTTAACAACATGGCTGCAAAGTCATAAAACCTTAGTAAGTGCTGCAAGAACAGCAGGAAGACACATTGATGTTTATTGCAGGAAAACAAGCCTAACTGAACGTAGAGGATTGATATGATACAGACAATGGGTCAACAAGGTGCCAAAATACATTGATAAAATCAGCAAGTATTCTTTTTTTTTAAGTAGCTTTATTTGATATTCTTTCCAAACTCTACAACGCATCCCCTTCAAGTATACAATTCAATGTTTTTTAGGACAGTGACAGAGTTGTGTGATCTCACAACTAACACCACCGTCTACTTTTAAAATATTTTCATCACTTCCAAAAGGAAACTTCACGCCACTAGCAGTCATTCCTCTTTCCTGCCACTCCCCCCCCCCCCCGCCAGGGCTCTAGGCAACACTACTCTGTATTTTGACTCCATCTATTTGCATATACTGGGCATTTCATATAAATGGAACCAGACAAGACACAATCTTTTGTGACTGGCTTCTTTCTTTCTTTTCTTTTCTTTCTTTCTTTCTTTCTTTTTTTTTTTTTTGTGACTGACTTCTTTCATTAAGCACATTTCAAGTTTCTTTCATGTTGTTACTTGCATCCGCACTTCATTTTTTTATTGGAGAATAATATTCCATTGTATGGATATTTCACGCTACTTAACCATTATCAGTTGATGAACATTTAGGTTGTCTTCATTTTTTTGACTGTTAATGACAAATGCTACTATGGGTAACCTGGGTGGTTCAGTCTGTTAAGCATCTGCCTTTGGCTCAGGTCATGATCCCAGGGTCCTGGAATTGAGTCCTGTGTCAGGCTCCCTGCTCAGTGGGGAGCCTGCTTCTCCCTCTCCCTCTCCTGCTCCCCCTGCTTGTGCGCTCTCTCTCTGACAAATAAAATCTTTAAAAAAAATTAACTTTTACAAAAACAATGCTTCACAACAGCAAGAAATATATTAAACATGTTTAAGAATGAACCTAACTGCAAATATGAAAACATGCAGGGGAAACTTAAAGTCGATATCAAGAGGCATCTAAAAACTCAATAAATAGATGTACTATGCTCTTGAGTGAGAAGAATAAATACTATTATTCTCCCAAAATTAATCTATGTATTTAATGCAACTACATTCAAAATCCCAATGAATATTTTTGGAAGCTTGAGGAAAATCCCTGAAGCCCACTTATAATAATGAATCAATAAAAAAACATTCGAGGAAAGTAATGATTTGGTGGTGGAAGTGGCAAGATTTTCATCCTCTACGTTGTATCATGCAGGTAAGGATAATTAAGAGCATGTTGTCATGTGAAACTGGTGTCTCAATAGGGCAGGCACATCACTGGGGCTCCAGGGCCCCAGAGTCATCCACCTGCACACAGGAATTTATAGGATAAAGTCATTCTCTCAAATCAGTAAGGAAATATGAATTATTTCAATTCTTGACAAAATAATTTAGATTCTGAAGTTACTTATAGGTGGATTAAAGATCTAAATGTATAAAATAAGAAACTATAAAATTACTTTTTTTAAAGATTTTATTTATTTGAGAGAGACAGAGATAGCGAGAGAGAGCAGGAGCAGGGAGAAGAGAAGCAGGCTCCCTGCTGAGCAGAGAGCCCAATGCAGGGCTCGATTCCAGGACCCTGGGATCATGACCTGAGCTGAAGGCAGACACTTAACCGACTGAGCCACCCAGCACCCCTAAAATTACGGTTTTTAATGTAGGCAAAGACTAGTTTCATCTTTTAAACCTAACTCCAAATCTATGGAAAAAAAGATTGATGCTTCTGTGTATGTAAAATTATGAACTTCAGATGGCATAATACACCTTATAATGTTAAAAGACAAATGGATTGGAAAGTATATGTACTGAATGTGTTAGCAACTTATAAATATCTCCACATACACAGACTCTTTCTAAGCCATCAAAACAAGTATGGACACTTTGACAGAGAGAGACTAAAAATATGTCAGGAAACTGCTTTTCAGAAAAAGTGTAAGTGGCACAGTGATTGTGGAGCTTATGGGAACTCAGGGAATCCTGAGCGTGTGACATTGCTGCTTCTCACAGGGTTCATGGTCAAGGAAAATCCAACACTTTAAATTCTCCTCAAGGGAGCAGGTATTGGAAAGGGGCTGTAATCTTTGGCAATAAGAGGACTATGATATCTGAACAGACATTTTTCCAAAGAAGACGACAAATGGCCAACAGACACATGAAAAAGTGCTCAACATCGCTCGGCATCAGGGAAATCCAAATGAAAACCTCAATGAGATACCACCTCACACTAGTCAGAATGGCTAAAATTAACAAGTCAGGAAATGACAGATGTTGGTGAGGACGTGGAGAAAGGGGAACCCTCCTACACTGTTGGTGGGAATGCAGGCTGCTGCAGTCACACTGGAAAACAGTATGGAGAGTCCTCAAAAAGTTGAAAATAGAGCTACCCTATGATCCAGCAATTGCAAAACTGGGTATCTACCCCAAAGATACAAATGGAGGGATCCGAAGGGGTACGTGCACCCCGATGTTTATAGCAGCAATGTCCACAATAGCTGAACTGTGGGAAGAGCCAAGATGTCCATCAACAGATGAATCATAAAGAAGATGTGGTGTGTATATATATATATGTATATATATACACACACAACGGAATATTATGCAGCCATCAAAAGGAATGAGATCTTGCCATTTGCAACAACGTGGATGGAACTGGAGGGTGTTATGCTGAGCGAAATAAGTCAATCAGAGAAAGACATGTATCATATGACCTCAGTGATATGAGGAATTCTTAATCTCAGGAAACAAACTGAGGGTTGCTGGAGTGGTGGGGGGTGGGTGGGGTGGGGTGGCTGGGTGATAGACATTGGGGAGGGTATGTGCAATGGTGAGCGCTGTGAATTGTGCAAGATTGATGAATCACAGACCTGTACCTCTGAAACAAATAATGTAATATATGTTAAGAAAAAAAAAGAAGAGAGCAGGAGGGGAAGAATGAAGGGGGAGACGAACCATGAGTATGATGGACTCTGAAAAACAAATTGAGGGCTCTAGAGGGGAGGGGGGTGGGAGGATGGGTTGGCCTGGTGATGGGTATTAAAGAGGGCACGTTCTGGGGGGGCGGAGCAAGATGGCGGAGGAGTAGGAGACCTGGATTTCGTCTGGTCTCAGGAATTCAGCTGAATAGGGATCAAACCATTCTGAACACCTACGAACTCAACAGGAGATCAAAGAGGAGAGTAGCAACAACTCTCTGAACAGAGAAGCGACCACTTACTGGAAGGTAGCACGTGCGGAGAAGTGAATCCGAGGCGATGTTCGGGAGGATAGACGGCGGGGGAGGGACCTCCACCGGCCGCTTCTGGCAAGTGTTAGAGCCGCGGAGCACAAAATCGGACCTTTGAGAAGTCGGCTCCGCGGAGGGACGTCGCTCCAGCGGCTAAGCGGGGGGTGGAACCCTCACGGGACAGTGGGGTCTCAGGACCCTCGGGGTCACAGAAAGACCGGGGGTGCCTGAGTGCGGCAGAGCTCCCAGGGATCGGAGCGGGGAAGCCGGCTGCAGAGACGGAGCCGAGGCGCGGGCTCTCAGCTCGGGGTGGCCATAAACTGTGATCCGCGGCCCAGTCGGGCCACTGCTCCTCCAGCAGGGACCCAACAAGCGGCAGAGCCGGGGAGACTCCCCTCCCTCTCCCGGGAAGAGCGGCGCAGGAGCGCACCGCAGGGATCTGCTGGGTTTGGAGACTCCACACGGGGTCGGGGGCCAGAGATAGAAACGCTCGGTCACAGGCCGGGTGAGCACGGAGTGCGGCTGGAGACCGGGGACACGGGAGTGACTGCTTTTCTCTGGGGGCGCACTGAGGAGCGGGGCCCCGAGTTCTGAGCTCCTCCGGGTGGAGATTGGGAGGCCACCATTTTCACCCTGGTCCTCCAAAGCTGCACCGAGAGCTTGCAGGGAACAAAAGCTCCTGAGAGCAAACCCGAGCAGCTTGCTTAGCCCGGACCGACAAGGGCGGGGCAATTCCGCCTCCGGCAAAGACATTTGGGAACCACGGCAACGGGCCCCTCCCCCAGAAGATCAGCACGAACAGCCAGCAAGCCAAGACCAAGTTTACCGATCAAGGAGAACGGGAGAACTCCAGCGCTAGGGGAATACTGCACATGGAATTCATGGCTTTTTTTACCATGAATCATTAGTATTTCAAAGTTAATTTTTTTTAACTGTTCTTTTTTTTTTTGAATTTTTCATTTTCCCTTTTTCAACCAACATCTTATCAATCCCTTTTTTTAAAAAAAAATTATTTTTCATTTTTAGTTTCAGATTCTATCCCTTCATAGATGTTACCCTTATTTTTGGCATATATATATAAGTTGTTCTCTCTTTAAAATTTTGAGATACAGTTTCTTCTAACATATCAAAATATACCCTAAATCACTACTGTATGGCTTTGTTTTAGTCTCCTGCCTGATCACATTCTCTCCCCTTTTCTTTCTTTCTTTTTTTTTAATCCTGTTCTTTCTTTTTTCAAGGACCTTATCAATTTCTTTTTTAAATTTTTTTTATAATTTTCATCTTTGCAGTCATATTCCATCCCTTCATTGTATCAACCCTAATTTTGTACATATATAAGTCTTTTTTTCTTTAAAATTTTAGTAGGCACTTTCTTCTAACAGACCAAAATACACCCAAAATCTAGTGTGTGGCACTGATCCATGTACTAGCCTGATCATATTTGATCATATTCTGTTTTTTTTGTTTTGTTTTGTTCTGTTTTTATCTTTTTCTTTTTCTTTCTTTTTCTTTTTTTTCCCTTTCTTTCCCTTTCTTTTCCCCTGGTTTCAGGGTTTTTCTGATTTGTTTAGAGTATATTTGCTGGGGACGTTGTTAACCTGTTAGCATCTTGTTCTCTCATTCATCTATTCTCCTCTGGACAAAATGACCAGACGAAAAAAATCACCTCAACAAAAAGAACAAGAGGTAGTACCGTCTACCAAGGACCTACTCAAAACAGATATTAGTACGATGTTGGACCTAGAGTTCAGAATCATGATTTTAAAGATACTAGCTGGGCTTGAAAAAGGCATGGAAGTAATTAGAGAAAACTTTCCTAGCGAAATAAAAGAACTAAAATCTAACCAAGTCAAAATCAAAAAAGCTATTAATGAGGTGAAATCAAAAATGGGAGCAATAACTGCTAGGATAAATGAGGCAGAAGATAGAATTAGAGATACAGAAGACCAAATGAAGTAAAATAAAGTGGCTGAGAAAAAGAGAGATAAAGAACTGCTGGATCAGGAGGGCAGAATTTGAGAGATTAGTGATAGGATAAGATGAAACAACATTAGAAGAATTGGGATCCCAGAAGAAGAAGAAAGAGAGAGAGGGGGGCAGAAGGTATATTGGAGCAAATTATAGCAGAGAACTTCCCTAATGTGGGGAAGGAAACAGGCATCAAAATCCAGGAGGCACAGAGAACCCCTCTCAAAATCAATAAAAATAGGTCAACACCTTGACATTTAATAGTAAAACTTATGGGTCTCAGAGACAAAGAGAAAATCTTGAAAGCAGCTTGGGAGAAGAGATCTGTAACCTATAATGGTAGAAACATTAGATTGGCAACAGACCTATCCACAGAGACCTGGCAGGCCAGAAAGGACTGGCATGAGATCTTCAGAGCACTAAACGAGAAAAATATGCAGCCAAGAATACTATATTCAGCGAGGCTGTCATTGAAAATTGAAGGAGAGATCAAAAGCTTCCAGGACAAACAAAAACTAAAGGAATTTGCAAACACGAAACCAGCCCTCCAAGAAATATTGAAAAGGGTCCTCTAAACAAAGAGAGAGCCTAAAAGCAGCATAGACCAGAAAGGAACACAGACAATATACAGTAACAGTCACCTTACAGGCAATACAATGGCACTAAATTCGTATCTTTCAATAATTACCTTGAACGTAAAAGGGCTAAATGGCCCAATCAAAAGACACAGGCTTTCAGATTGGATTAAAAAACAAGACCCATCCACATGCTGTCTGCAAGAGACTCATTTTAGACCCAAAGACACCCCCAGATTGAAAGTGAGGGGGTGGAAAACCATTTACCATGCTAATGGACACCAAAAGAAAGCTGGGGTGGCAATCCTTATATCAGACAAATTAGATTTTAAAACAAAGACTGTAATAAGAGATGAGGAAGGACACTATATCCTACTTAAAGGGTCTATCCTACAAGAAGATCGAACAATTGTAAATATCTATGCCCCGAACATGGGAGCAGCCAATTATATAAGGCAATTAATAACAAAAGCAAAGAAACACATAGACAACAATACAGTAGTAGTGGGGGACTTTAACACCCCCCTGACTGAAATGGACAGATCATCTAAACAAAAGGTCAACAATGAAATAAAGAATTTAAATGACACACTGGACCAAATGGACTTCACAGACATATTCAGAACATTCCATCCCAAAGCAATGGAATACACATTCTCCTCTAGTGCCCATGGAACATTCTCCAGAATAGATCACATCCTGGGGTCACAAATCAGGTCTCAACTGGTAGTAAAAGATTGCGATCATTCCCTGCATATTTTCAGACCACAATGCTTTGAAACTAGAACTCAATCCCAAGAGGAAAGTCGGAAAGAACTCAAATACATGGAGGCTAAAGAGCATCCTACTAAAGAATGAATGGGTCAACCAGGAAATTAAAGAAGAATTTAAAAAATTCATGGAAACCAATGAAATTGAAAACACAACTGTTCAAAATCTTTGGGATGCAGCCAAGGCAGTCCTAAGAGGAAAGTATATAGCAATACAAGCCTTTCTCAAGAAACAAGAAAGGTCTCAAATACACAACCTAAACCTACACCTAAAGGAGCTAGAGAAAGAAGAGCAAATAAAGCCTAAATCCAGCAGGAGAAGAGAAATAATAAAGATCAGAGCAGAAATCAATGAAATAGAAACCAAAAGAACAGTAGAACAGATCAACGAAACTAGGAGCTGGTTTTTTGAAAGAATGAACAAGATCGATAAACCCCTGGCCAGACTCATCAAAAAGAAAAGAGAAATGACCCAAATCAACAAAATCATGAATGAAAGAGGAGAGATCACAACCAACACCAAAGAAATACAAACAATTATAAGAACATAATATGAGCAACTCTATGCAGCAAATTAGATAACCTGGAAGAAATAGGTGCATTCCTAGGGATGTATCAACTACCAAAATTGAAGCAGGAAGAAATAGAAAACCTGAACAGACCAATAACCACTAAGGAAATTGAAGCAGTCATTAAAAATCTCCCAACAAACAAAAGCCCAGGGCCAGATGGCTTCCCAGGGGAATTCTATCAGACATTTAAAGAAGAATTAATACCTGTTCTCCTGAAACTGTTCCAAAAAATAGAAATGGAAGGAAAACGTCCACACTCATTTTATGAGGCCACCATTACCTTGATCCCAAAACCAGACAAAGACCCCATCCAAACGGAGAATTACAGACCAATATCCTTGATGAACATGGATGCAAAACTTCTCACCAAAATACTAGCCAATAGAATCCAACTGTACATTAAAAGGATTATTCACCATGACCAAGTTGGATTTATCCCTGGGCTAAGAGGTTGCTTCAACATCTGCAAATCAATCAACGTGATACAATACATTAACAAAAGAAAGAACAAGAATCATATGATCCTCTCAATAGAAGCAGAAAAAGCATTTGACAAAGTACAGCATCCTTTCTTCATCAAAACTCTTCAGAGTATAAGGATAGAGGGTACATACCATAGATAGAGGGTCAATACCATAAAAGCCATCTATGAAAAACCTACAGCGAGTATCATTCTCAATGCGGAAAAGCTGAGAGCTTTTCCCCTAAGGTCAGGAACGCGGCAGGGATGTCCACTCTCACCACTGCTATTCAACATAGTATTAGAAGTCCTAGCCACAGCAATCAGACACCAAAAAGAAATCAAAGGCATCCACATTGGCAAAGAGGAAGTCAAAACTCTCACTCTTTGCCTATGATATCATTTTTTATGTGGAAAACCCGAACGACTCCACCCCAAAACTGCTAGAACTCATACAGGAATTCAGGAAAGTGCAGGATATAAAATCAATGCACAGAAATCAGTGGCATTCCTATACACCAACAACAAGACAGAAGAGAGACAAATTAAGGAGTCAATCCCATTTTCAATTGCACCCAAAACCATAAGATACCTAGGATTAATCTAACCAAAGAGGCAAAGGATTTGTACTCAGGAAACTATGAAATACTCATGAAAGAAATTGAAGAAGACACAAAGAAATGGAAAAACGTTCCATGCCCATGGATTGGCAGAACAAACTTTGTGAAGATGTCAATGCCATCTAGAGCAATCTACACATTCAATGCAATCTCCATCAAAATACCATCCACTTTTTTCAAAGAAATGGAACAAATAATCCTTAAATATGGATGGAACCAGAAGAGACCCTGAATAGCCAGAGGAATGTTGAAAAAGAAAAGCAAAGCCGGCGGCATCACAATTCCGGACTTCCAGCTCTATTACAAAGCTGTCATCATCAAGACAGTATGGTACTGGCACAAAAACAGACACATCGATCAATGGAACAGAATCGAGAGCCCAGAAATGGACCCTCAACTCTATGGTCAACTCATCTTTGACAAAGCAGGAAAGAATGTCCATTGGAAAAGACAGTCTCTTCAACAAATGGTGTTGGGAAAATTGGACAGCCACATGCAGAAGAATGAAACTGGACCATTTCTTTACACCACACACAAAAATAGACTCCAAATGGTTGAAAGACCTAAATGTGAAACAGGAGTCCATCAACATCCTAAAGGAGAACACAGGCAGCAACCTCTTCGACCTCCCCCGCAGCAATTTCTTCCTAGAAACATCACCAAAGGCAAGGCAAGCAAGGGCAAAAATGAACTATTGGGATTTCATCAAGATAAAAAGCTTTTGCACAGCAAAAGAAACAGTTCACAAAACCAAAAGACAACTGACAGAATGTGAGACAATATTTGCAAATGACATATCAGATAAAGGGCTAGTATCCAAAATCTATAAAGAACTTATCAAACTCAACACCCAAAGAACAAATGATCCAATCAAGAAATGGGCAGAAGGCAGGAACAGACCTTTTTCCAAAGAAGACATCCAAATGGCCAACAGACATGAAAAAGTGCTCGACATCACTTGGCATCAGGGAAATCCAAATCAAAACCTCAATGAGATACCACCTCACACCAGTCAGAATGGCTAAAATTAACAAGTCAGGAAATGACAGATGTTGGCGGGGATGCGGAGAAAAGGGAAGCCTCCTACAGTGTTGGTGCAACCACATTGGAAAACAGTATGGAAGTTCCCAAAACAGTTGAAAATAGAGCTACCATATGATCTAGCAATTGCACTACTGGGTATTTACCACAAAGATACAAATGTAGGGATCCGAAGGGGTATGTGCACCCCAATGTTTATAGCAGCAATGTCCACAATAGCCAAACTGTGGAAAGAGCCAAGATATCCATCGACAGATGAATGGATAAAGAAGAGGTGGTATATATACACGACGGAATATTATGCAGCCATGGAAAGGAATGAGATCTTGCCATTTGCAACGACGTGGATGGAACTGGAGGGTGTTATGCTGAGTGAAATAAGTCAATCAGAGAAAGACATGTATCATATGACCTCACTGATATGAGGAATTCTTCATCTCAGGAAACAAACTGAGGTTTGCTGGAGTGGTGGGGGGGGAGGGATGGGGTGGCTGGGTGATAGACATTGGGGAGGGTATGTGCTATGGTGAGCGCTGTGAATTGTGCAAGACTGTTGAATCACAGATCTGTAGTTCTGAAACAAATAATGCCATATATGTTAAGAAAAAAATAAAGAAGAAGATAGCAGGAGGGGAAGAATGAAGGGGAGTAAATCCGAGTGGGAGACAAACTATAAGAGATGATGGACTCTGCAAAACAAACTGAGGGTTCTAGAGGGGAGGGGGTGGGGGGATGCGTATTAAAGAGGGCACGTTCTGCGTGGAGCACTGGGTGTTATGCACAAACAATGAATCATGGAACACTACATCAAAAACTAATGATGTAATGTATGGTGATTAACAGAACAATAAAAATTCAAAGAAAAGAAAAAAAAAGAGGACATGTTCTGTGTGGAGCACTGGGTGTTATACACAAAGAATGAATCATGAAACAGTACATCAAACCTAATGATGTAATGTATGGTGATTAACATAACAGTAAAAAAATTTAAAAAAATGTCTATGACATCAGAACCTTGGGTCTTACACCTCATCAAGGATTACCACAGTTAGGAGCTTCATTAGGGACCCAACAAAGCAGGGGTGATTTCCCGACAATATGCTACATTTGCTTCTGCCATGTAACCAGCTGGCTTCCCCTAAGGCCTATCTCCTTGGCTAAGTTAATCAGAAAAATATAAAAGGCATCATTTTGTTATTTTCTTCATAACGCATTGCCCACCCGAAACACTCCAGTATATGAAAAAGGAATTTCCCACACCACGCAAGTGATCAGTAAGCATATAGTCCAATTATTAGTAATATAAAAAGGGGCATTTAAAACTACTTAAAAGACAAGCATAAAGCAAAGAATACCACCCTCTACTGATAAAGGTAAGAAGAACCAGCTCTCACATGTTGTTGGTGTTTCTATCAGCAATGTGTTCCTCAGAGTCATTTGTAATCTTGTATTTTAATCCATTAAAAATTGCGTCAAAATTTTGATTTTTTTTCTAGAAGACTTAGCATTTATTCATTAAAACATACAGGAAATCAACTTATTTCAAATAACACTACAAGTAATAGATTCTCCGTGTCCTGAACCTAACTAGAATTGGTGCAATTTGTCCGCCTCCTTTTTGTTCTCTAAGTACATCGAAGGGTGGCGCTAACTATTCAGGGAAGCTGAGAGTTCCAGAGTTCTAGCCATTCAGACTAACAGCAGAAGCCATCACCGCCCCCCCCACCCCGCCCCGCAACCGGTGACCTTTAGATTTCTCATGTCTACCTTCTTAACTCTCTATCCTTTAGCTTCTTCAATCGTGATGAGCTTTTCGTTTTTCACTGTCCCCTGGCAAAGTTTCTTCTTTTCTTCTTATCAAAAATTTGATACATCCATTCTACATGAGAAATTAATGAAAGGGGAAAATGTAAGAATATACAGAAAATTTAGTCAGAAGAATATCAATTGCATGAATAGCCATACTTAGACGAGACTTTTCAAATGCTCTACAGTTGGACCCATGTAGGGGTGTAAGCTGAGAGGCAACATCGGCCAACCATTCAGGAGCATCATCGAAGTTTATAAATTGGCCCAAGAAATAGCCACACACACGGCATGGCGGAGCGAAAACAACAACAACGCAGTTTCAAAATTATATGAAGCATGTTTTCATTTTATAAAAACGATAGTATTTAAAATGTTTTAAAATTACTGCTGATATTTGTATCATATTGTTTTTTATTTTTTGATATTTTAAATCGTCAGACTTTACACGAGTAATTTTAAAGTGATTTTTCAAAATGCACTTGTTACATAAAACAACATTTTGTTAAACAAGCATAGCTGTGTGCTACAAGAGGTACATGTCTGCCCAAGAGGTGACATACGAACTATTCACAATCATATGAGGGATTGCTGATGAAACTGGTTTTGTGACTCTTGCTCTATTTCTGTAATTTGCTATTTACTAGGAAACACTTACTATCACAGGGTTTATTGCTATCATTAACCAACAAATGGTCCAATTTTCAAATGCATAATATTCTCAGATGATTACTTTATAGAGTCACAAATGCCCTGAATTTGAATCTCATTTTAAATTCCCATTCTGTTCAGTCGTGTTTCCCTCCTCTTTGCAATTTTCAAAGAGATCATGCTGTCTTCATGTGATATTCAACTACATTGATAATCTACTGATCATTATGATGAGGAAAATTGATTAAAAAACTGTTCTAAAAAATAATAATGTAACATGCAAGTTTCATTTCATTTTAACAATTGTCTCTAACAATTTCTGTGTGAATTCACATCTTGTCTGTTCCCAGGAGAATACTTTTATTTATCACTGGAAAGGGTTACATACAGATGCAATATTACCCAAAAATAATAACATGCCTCCAGAAGATAAAGCAAACCCCAGCAGTGGAGGAACTTCACAAAGATAAAACCAGCTGACATGGATGCAGCAAGCTGCTGTTTAAAATATTCTCATCTATATAATACGAGCCCCTGTTTCAATAGGGAGGCTTTATTGTTAACCAAATATTATAACCAATGAAAGAGAGCTGGGGAGAGTTCACATCAATACTAAGGGACAGCAAGGATTAAGCTAATAAAGCAAAAATAATAATATCTCTGTTATTAATTAAACACTGAGACTCAAAGGAGTAATGCATTGTCAAAGTTCCCCCAGCTGTCAGCAATGGGGAGGTGTCCTGGAAAGCTCCCCTCCACCTCAGGCCCTCTTTTTATTTTCCCCTAAATATTTTATTTATTTATTTTGAGGATAGAGAGAGAGAGCATGAGCAGAGGGGAGGGGAAGAGGGAGAGGGAGAAGAAGACTCCTCGTGGAGCAGGGAGCCCAATGTCGGCTCAATCCCAGGACCCTGAGATTATGACCTGAGCTGAAGGCAGACGCTCAACCGACTGAACCACCGAGGCGTCATCTTTTATGTTCCCTACCGCCTGTCGTGTGTGTGGCCATATGAGATGATCCGAAGGCTATTTGAAACCAAGTCAACGTGTTCTATCACATTGATTGATTTGCAAATGTTGAACCACCCTTCCATCCCCGGGATAATCACACTTGGTCGTGGTAGATGATCCTTTTAATTTATTGTTGGATCCTATTAGCTAGGATTTTGTTGAGGATTTTGGAATCCATATTCATCAGGAATATCAGTCTGAAATTCTCCTTCTTGATGGGGTCTTTGCCTGGTTTGGGGATTAAGGTAATGCTGGCCTCATAGAATGAGTTTGGAAGTTTTCCTTCTGTTTCTATTTTTTGAAACAACTTCAGTAGAATAGGTATTGTTTCTTCTTTGAATGTTTGGTAGAATTCCCCAGGAAATCCATCAGGCCCTGGACTCTTGTTTTTTGGGAGGTTTTTGAGCACTGCTTCAATCTCGTTACTGGTTATTGGCCTATTCAGGTTGTCAATTTCTTCCTGTTTCAGTTTTGGCAGCTTATAGGTTTCCAGAAAGGCACCCATTTCATCCAGATTGCTCAGTTTATTGGCATATAGTTGCTGATAATAATTTCTAATAATTGTTTCTATTTCCTTGGTGTTAGTCGTGATCTCTCCCCTTTCATTCATAATTTTACTAATTTGGGTCCTTTCTCTTTTCTTCTGGGTAAGTCTGGCCAGTGGTTTATCGATCTTATTAATTCTTTCAAAGAACCAACTTCTAGTTTCATTGATCTGATCTACTGTGTTTCTGGTTTCTAATTCATTGGTCTCTAATCTTAATTATTTCTCTTCTAAGGCATGGCTTGGGCATCGTTTGTTGCTTTTTCTCTAGTTCTTTAAGGTGTAGAGTTAGTTGGTGAATTACACATTAATAAGAGGAGAGAGAAGAACGATATGGTCCTCTCAATTGATGCTGGAAAAGCACTTGACAAAATACAGCATCCTTTCCTGATTAAAACTCTTCAGAGTATAGGGATAGAGGGAACATTCCTCAAGTTCATAAAATCCATCTATGAAAAACCCACAGCAAATATCATCCTCAATGGGGAAAAGGTGAGAGTCTTTCCCTTAAGATCAGGGAACACATCAAGGATGCCCACTCTCGCCACTAATGTTCAACATAGTACTATAAGTCCTAGCAACAGCAATCAGACAACAAAAAGAAATAAAAGGTATTCAAATTGGCAAAGAAGAGGTCAAACTCTCTCTTTTCACAGATGACATACTTTACGTGGAAAACCCAAAAGACTCCACCCCCAAATTACTAGAACTCATACAGCAATTCAGTAATGTGGCAGGATACAAAATCAATGCACAGAAATCAGTTGCTTTCTTATACACTAACAATGCAATTGTAGAAAGAGAAATTAGAGAAACGATTCCATTTACAATAGCACCAAAAACCATAAGATACCTCAGAATAAACCTAACCAAAGAGGTAAAGGATCTATACTCTAGGAACTACAGAACACTCATGAAAGAAATTGAAGAAGACACAAAAAGATGAAAAAATATTCCATGCTCATGGATCAGAAGAATAAACATTTTTAAAATGTATATGCTACCCAGAGCAATCTATACCTTCAATGCCATCCCAATCAAAATTCCAATGACATTTTTCAAAGTGCTGGAACAAACAATCCTAAAATTTGTATGGAAGCAGAAAAGACCCCGAATCGCCAAGGAAATGTTGAAAAAGAAAAACAAAGCTGGGGTCATCACGTTGCCCGATTTCAAGTTATATTACAAAGCTGTGATCACCAAGACAGCATGGTACTGGCACAAAAACAGACACATAGATCAATGGAACAGAATAGAACACCCAGATATGGATCCTCAACTCTATGGTCAAATAATCTTCGACAAAGCAGCAACAAATGTGCAATGGAAAAAAGACAGTCTCTTCAATAAATGGTGCTGGGAAAATTGGACAGCCACATGCAGAAGAATGAAACTCGACCATTCTCTAACACCATACACAAAGATAAACTCAAAATGGATGAAAGACCTCAATGTGAGACAGGAATCCATCAAAATCCTAGAGGAGAACATAGGCAGTAACGTCTTTGACATCAGCCACAGCAACTTCTTTCAAGATATATCTCCAAAGGGTAGTGAAGCAAAAGCAAAAATGAACTTTTGGGACTTCATCAAGATGAAAAGCTTTTGCACAGCAAAAGAAACAGTCAATAAAACAAAGAGGCAACCCACAAAATGGGAGAAGATATTTGCAAATAACATTATAGACAAAACACTGATTTCCAAGATCTATAAAGAACTTCTCAAACTCGACACCCAAAAAACAAATAATCGAGTCAAAAAGTGGGCAGAAGCCATGAACAGACACTTCCCCAAAGAAGACATACAAATGGCTAACAGACACATGAAAAAAATGTTCATCATTAGCCATCAGGGAAATTCAAATCAAAACCACATTGAGATATCACCTTACATCAGTTAGAATGGCAAAAATTGACAAGGCAAGAAACAACAAATGTTGGAGAGGTTGTGGAGAAAGGGGAACCCTCTTACACTGTTGGTGGGAATGCAAGTTGGCACAGCCACTTTGGAAAACAGTGTGGAGGCTCCTCAAAAAATTAAAAATAGAGCTACCCTATGACCAAGCAATTGCACTCCTGGGTATTTACCCCAAAGACACAGATGTAGTGAAAAGAAAGGCCACATGCACCCCAATGTTCATAGCAGCAATGTCCGCAATAGCCAAACTGTGGAAAGAGCCGAGATGCCCTTCAACAGATGAATGGATAAAGAAGGTGTGGTCCATATATACAATGGGATATTACTCAGCCATCAGAAAGGATGAATACCCAACTTTTCCATCAACATGGATGGGACTGGAGGAGATGATGCTAAGTGAAATAAGTCAAGCAGAGAAAGTCTATTATCATATGGTTTCACTTATATGTGGAACATAAGGAATAGCAGGGAGGACATCAGGAGAAGGAAGGGAAGAATGAAGGGGGGGAAATCGGGGGGGAGACGAACCATGAGAGACGATGGACTCTGAAAAACAAACTGAGCGTTCTAGAGGGGAGGGGGTGGGGGGATGGGCTAGCCTGGTGATGGGTATTAAAGAGGGCACGTTCTGCGTGGAGCACTGGGTGTTGTGCACAAACAATGAATCATGGAACACTGCATCAAGAACTAATGATGTAATGTATGGTGATTAACATAATAAAAATAAATAAATAAATAAAAGTAAAAAAAACCTAATGATGTAATGTATGGTGATTAACATAACATAATAAAATTAAAAAAGAAATCAAGCCAAGACATCAAACTAAATATGTTTAATTTAATTATGTGATATATTTAATTTGTTCCTATAAGTGTGGGCAAGTGATAGAAATAATGTCTTCAAGGCGTGTTATCTCTGTCATGGTGACAGACACAAAATACACAGGGTGTGATGTACTATGTGCTCCACTGGTAACATACACAAAGTGCTGTGACTGCACGGAGAAGCTAGCTCTGGCACACACACAGACTTGTGTGCACACACATGCTCACACATTCACACGTGCACACAACACTCACACGCATGCACACACATGTGCACATAATGCTCACACACTCACATGTGCACACAACGCTCACACACATGCACACATGTGCACATACATGATCACACTCACATGTGCACACAATGCTCACACACGTGCACATACATGCTCACACACACGCTCAAATCACGTGTACACAACACTCACACACATGCACATGCTCACAAATGCACACACACACACTCGCATGCACACTCACATGCACCCACGCACCCACACAGGCATGCGTTCTCACATACATGTTCTTACACTCTCCCTCATGGCAAGTAAGATGTTACCAGAATCTTCACAGGGAAGATGAAACGTGGATGGGCCTGGACAGACGACTCAGTTTTTCCATGTGAACATGGAGTTGGCCATTCTAGGCAGAGGAGGGTTGTTTCAACAAAGAAGCTGAGCTTTGACAGCAGCTCATGAGAGTTGTGTGGAATTCCAAGAAACGCACAACGGAGAGGGAAGGACGGAGAAGGAAGGACCGGGACTTTCAAAGGGAGTGAAGGCTCAGGAACACCCACCGCTCCGTCTATAATCCCAGCCATGGACTCTGCCCTGCTTTTCTCCTTAGAATTTCTCACCATGTGACAAATCATAGAGTTTATCTTCCTCTTTTATTTACTAAAACGTAAGCTCCACAGGGGCCTGGCTTGCTTCATTCATTAATGAATCCCTGGTTTCTAAGACGGTGCTGCCATATAGGAGATGCTCGATAAATGTGTTAAAATTAAGAATAAAAGCAAGAATAAATGTACACTTTCGGTTCAAATTCCGGCTGTATCATGAAATAGCTGTATATCCTTAGACAGGTAAATCTGTCTGAACTTGATTTTCTCACTTTAAAAAATGGAATATTAATCGTAATTAAAATATTAATGGTACTTAGTCTCATGTGGTTGTTGGAGAAGCAAATTATATATGCAAGCCGTCAGCCAAACGAGCGTCCAAGAGCTGTTAATGTGAGCATGATGGTGGTGTTGTTGATCATAAGGCAAGGATGCTGGCACCAGGCATGCAAGGTTTTCGGGTTCAGTGGTGGTGGTGACAGTGACAGCATTATTGTCTTTCTGAGGACTGGGAAGACAACTGTTACATAACTGGTTATAGTGTTCACCCCACGTTCCCCTGGACCACACCAGTGACCAAGACTGATGAACATGGGCCAGAGCTCCTCATTTTGAAACAAAAATTCATTCATAAAGAATTTAAACTTGTGACTTTGAAATTAGTGAGCATGCTAAGTTCCCGGTTCATACAAACACTGAAATGGGGACATACTGCCTAGAATGCTATGTACACGGGCATGCTGCATGTGCACATACAACACTAATATCCTGCATGTCGAATACCTCAGTCATTTGTGGAGTGGAGACTAAGGAACATCAACCCCATTAGTGGTAATATACGGTGGTAAGTGTGCAATGACCGGAACCCTGTGTTGTGATGTATTTTATGTAATAACGAAGGTCTTTGGCATTGATGTCTACCTGCCCCAGGTAGGAGCCCATCGACTGATGAAGGAATCTCTCCTCCTACTCCACACAAGCCCCTCTGAGATCCTTTACCGAGTGGATTCTCTCTCAAAATTCTTTAAAAATTCTAAGCAAAAAAATGAGTTTGTTCTAGCAACGACAGTTTCACCAAAATAAACAGTTCATGCTGCAAAATTCATCCAGCAGGGGGCACCTGACAAGTTATGAGTCAGACCTTCCAGGGATCAACACAGGCTTCTGGGAAGGAGCCCATGTGCCCCACCTCAAAGGGTCCACGCAAGGCATCGTGCTACCTACCTGTCTCCAAAACCATCATCCAATTACACCTCCTCAGCTCTCCCTGCAGTATTTCCCCCACGAATTCATAAGCTTCTGCTTTGCCTAACTTGCCTTTTAGTGGCGAGATGGGTGTGCAGTCCATGCACAAAAGTAAAGGCAGAGTGAATAGATGAGCTGTCCCAGGGCCATCGAGAGCTTTATCAGGAGACATGGCCAGAATTTCTTGTAACATCTTAGGAGGTTGACT
The DNA here is from genome assembly GCF_037043125.1 of Eumetopias jubatus. Lineage (NCBI taxonomy): Eukaryota > Metazoa > Chordata > Mammalia > Carnivora > Otariidae > Eumetopias > Eumetopias jubatus. The sequence continues at coordinate 3,575,517 of NW_028274815.1, forward strand.
CATTTGGAAGATGGTAGAAATGAGTGTGTACATTCAGTTTCTTCTCTTCCCATCATTTGCAGGTTCACCTGAGAGGAGATTCTATGAAGCCGCTGATTGCATGTCAGAAGAATGTGCCATATTCTCAGGTGACAAAGAAGAGTTCTCGCACACACCATCCATTGTGGAGTCGTGGGCTTTCAGCATTGTTTTGACAGCAAGCCCTCAGGTATTTAAAAACAGAGCTCATCTTTGTCTCAAGACCCTGAGACTCAGCCTGTCTGAAGCACAGTGTCACTTGGAAGATCTTCTCTTTCTTTTCTCCTTGAAGGGCATTTCCCTGCCTTCTTCATCTTCTCCTGTTGCACCTCTTCCCAGGAAGCAAGATGTACAGATACGGGGCAGCGTGGGGATGACCCCCTGCTGCTGCAGCTGTGATGGGGCCTCCACAAAGTGTCCCTGAGGAGGGCTGGTGGCTTCCTAATTGGCCACCATGGCTCGCTCTCTGCTCACGTCCTGCTCCAAAATTAGAAGCATTGAATGCAGACAAAGCCTCCCCAGTCTCGCTCCCTGCAACCCTGCCTGTTTCCTTCTGTCTTAGAGCCACACTCTGTTGCAGGTGGGAAGCCTCCTTTCCAGCAGTTACTCAAAGGTCAGAAAACTCTGAGAATCAGAGAAAAGAAAACGTCCACGGGGGAATTACTGAATGTGTGTACGTGCAGAAGGCCAGGCCTTTTAAAAGATAAATATCACAGATGAGAGAGTGCTCAGGGACCTCCGTGTTCTCACAGTTTACTGTGAGATTTATAAAGTCCAAGCTGCTTAATCTGGCTTTCAGGCCTGCATTCAGACTTCCTCACTGTCCACCTTGGTCTACTTGCTGACCCACACCCTTCCTCTCCCTCTGTTTTGCTCCACATTTCTGGGGGCTGGGGTTTTATTGACTAGGGTTAGATGGCATGTCCACTGTTAGGGTTTTAAACTGTGGCCATTAAGAAAAATAATGCCTTCCAGAAGAAGTTTTTAGCCAACAAAGAACACTAGAAAATGTTTTTGTTTTTTTTTTTAATTATCTATGACTGGAAGAAAACAAAAAATTAGATCAAGGTCTGTACTATTACCACTTTAAGCAATAACAACAGGAAGGAAAAGAAATTGCTAGGCTATATCTGGTAGCTGAAATTTGGGAAGGGGTAGCACCGATGGACTAGCGTGGAACATTCACCAGGAAGTCCCCTCAAAAACACATTGTGCGCTTTGGTACCTGCAGCTGAGTTCCTGACAAGTATTCTGTTCTTATTCCTGTCCTTGGCATTGGGCGCCTGGGAGGTAGAGTCAGCCTGGTGTGAATGTGCCTGTGCAGCAGGATAGCTCACACTTTGGAGCCACACGGGACAGTACGTGTGACTCTTGACTCTGCCAATGTCTGTGGTTTCGAGTGTGGTCACCAAAGATGACTCAACTTCGGAAAACCCCCATTGGCTCACTTCCACGATGGGCATAAGGACAAAGCCCACTCATGGCATAGTTGGGAGAATGGAATGATGGGATGCAGGCAACACACCTACACTGTGCCCATCCCATCCCAAGTTCTAAATTTCTCCTGAGACAGATCAGAAAAGAGTAACACATGGAACTGAGGATGACGGTCATGACTAATGTCCCGGGTTCAGACACAGGCAGTGATGCCCAGACCAATTCAGTTCTTTAGGCTTCTGTCTCCCAACAGGCAGGAACTGAGCCCAGAGCATAAACCAGAATCCCCTTAGAACTCAATAGTGTCTGGAGAGGGAAACGGAGCTTTCTGTGAAACCAGTAACATTCTAGATGCTAGGGTCTACAGAAGGCTCAATCATCATGGCACACTGTTGTGGATGCAAGTGTTTCAGGCTTTGAGAGCTAACTGCAGGCTAACAGACAAATTAGAATTTTAGTGTCAGCTTCTTAAAACGTATTTCTTTGTGATGGAAGACCAGATAAATGTGTCGATTTACTTTCTCCTAAAAATCAAAATGCCAGTGAAAAATAATTCTCATTGTCTCTGTGCTTGAGTCCATCAAGACATTGCAGTAATTTCAAACATACTGAGAACTTAAGGAAATTATAATGGTAATGATTTTCAAAAATTGGCTGATACTGACAAAACATTTGCTATAGGCAGAGTAAGGATAATGTTTGGCTGCTGTATCTAACCTGAGAGGCTTTGGTGACATCCCATGAGTTATGATTTCTGATGATTTATCTAACATTTGAGTTGTGTTTTGGTTTTATTCTCAGGTAAACCAGACAACTTCACTATGTATTATCTTCAGATTCAGAGGAAATTGTGACCATTTTAGGGGTTATCTTCAAAAAGGATCCTTATGCTTCATGGGGATTTTTGTCACATCCAGTTTCCTAGAATGGTAATTCCTAAATGGCAGTTTATTTTCTTGGGGGATAAAAAAGCTCCTATACCATGTTTTTCTCTTAAAATGTCACTTTTGGTGGTCCACGGTGAACCTTACTGGGGCCGATGTCATCTCCACCACAGCAGAGCCCCACGGGGTACGTGGAAGGACTCTTTCCTCCCGTACGCCATTCCACAGTGAAAACGTTGCCATTTTAATTACTCTGGGCCAGCTCCAGATATATTTTTAATGCTCAATCGACCATGAAGCTCAGAATTTTCACTTCATGCCCCTCATCAACAAATTGATCCCTAATTTCCATATGATTAAGACAAAAATGCCTCTTTTGTAAGAGAGTTGTTGCTTTATTTCCTGGAAAGATATATATGAAAAATAAGAAACAATTCAAGTTGGCTGATGAAAAATTTAATTTCCACTACATAGAGGTATAAAAATGAGCCAATAGTCCATATTTAAAAGGCATAATTTGCATTTTCTCTCAAGGTATTAAGAAAAACGGAGCAATGTATTTGGGTCTAATTCTAGCCCTTCTTACCCGGGTGGGGTCATGCAACCTCACAGAGCTTCATGAGTTCTTGTACGCCCTCTTGTTCACCAAACCCCAGCAGCTAGAGAAGCTTAAAAAAATATCTTTTATGAGCAATAAATGCTTTTAAGGTGAAGACTGAATTCTATTGTTTTGAGGCAAGATATTAAGGCAGAAATTTCTAAGTATTTTCCAGAGACAGGTAACAGAAGGCAGCAAAAGAGAACATAATAAAAATCTCCAAATCACTGTCAAAGGCTTTTTACTAAAAATAATGTTTTTAGAGTCTGTGTCTACAAAAATTAGGAAGAAGCTTGCCACTTACTGACCAAGATAAGGATAAGAAGACTGCAGTTGGGGATCTGCACGGTCCAGCTCTGGGTGAAATGGTACAAGGAGACAGCCGTTCTTCCCAGCTCCCCGTCAGAATGGCTCTCAGGGGCAGCAGGCTGGTTTCCTGCCTGGTGGGTGCCATGGGGTAGCAAGCCGCTGGGATCTAGAAACCATGGAAATGCCTAGATCCAAGGCCTGCTGAAAGTTCACCAATCCCATTCTCGTCCTCAGGCTCAGCTCAAAACCTGTGGGAGTAACATTTTGTGTCACTTGGCATTGCATTTAATATAGAAATGGAATAGGAAAACAGCTGACCTTGATCGTAAGGCAATTTCCCTTTCTTACTAATTTTTAAACCAAAATAGAAAATTTGTAACTATGTGAGGTGATGAATATTAACTAAAGTTATCACAGTAGTCATTTTGTGATACATATATACATCAAATCATTATTTGCACACCTTAAATTTATACAGTGTTATACCTCAGTAAAACTGGGGAAAAATAAAAATGTAATCTTGCTTGAAAAGGCAAGACTTATGGATTTTTAAAGATTTTAATTTAGTTTAGGCCAGGCATGTAACCTCTTTGAGCCAAAGTTCCTTAAACTACAGAAATAAAACATGAGGGTGGCAGTCTTTCTGGGTATGATAGGCTGTGAAACACCCCACAGTTGAAAGGTTAGATGGAAAGTGGTTTCTTTGGGAATTGTGTTCTGATGTGCACTTCTCCAAAAAAAAAAAAAAAAAGAAAGAAAAGAAAAAGAAAAGAAAACCAATAAATTAATTATAAACCATGAGTGACCAAGTTAGAAAGAGCACACACACACACACACACACACACACACACACACACACACACACGCTGCCAATTGCCAGGCACTCAACACTGTTTAACATCTTCCAAAGTGTAGAGGGGCCAGAGACTTATGTATGCATCTGCATAATGCCCGCCTTTCTTTTTAGTGTAGAAATGGACAGGGAAGCAGGACCAGTTTACTTACATACTTAGAAAACTTCGTGCTCTTCTAGACGTGTTCAAAGATGTATTTATTTTATTTCCCTGAAGCACAGGATTTCTAAGACTTTGCCCTGTATTAGTTCAGAGATGTGCTTAATAGACCCAATTTATACTGAGGACGGGTCTCAGGTTTTGCCTCCTGTGTGGCCACCAGAGATATAGTTATTTATTTATTTTTATATTTTTAACTGCCTTTGCCCCCAAGGATCTCATTAAAGTGAGAAATGAGCACAATGAAGACCCAGGCTGGTTATGCTGCTCTTCTGTAACCCAGATAGTACTCACATTCTCCAACACGCTCCCGTAAGCCGGGGAAGAGCTTCAGGGCGCCATGCGGTAATAAAACAAACAAACGGAAGTTTTGTTTGCATTGAGGGTCACTGGGAAGACTGACTGCTCATATGGATTTCCTTCTCTTTACTTAAAACAAAAAACAAAAAATGAGGGCACCTCCAGAAAGGTAACGAAAGGCTTTGCATGCCAGTAGAAGGGAGGCAATGTCACAAAAGATAATTCAGTAGTTTCCTGACTGATGACGATGCCCATGATTCAGACGTTATGTAATGAATAAGATCTACAGCCCAGACACAAAAGCTAGAGATTGAGACATTCCAGGACCCTAGGACCTGGAGCATAGTTCCTGGCTGTTGGAAAGGGTCAGGAAGGCCCTGGTGAAGAAATAGCAATACATTCCTCATGGTGGCGGTTGGTCCAAGTGGGGCTTTATCTCTGCCATGAAGAGTGATCGGAGGTCAGGGTGAGGGCCCAGGGCCGGGCAGCAAGGACGAGTCACCCGAGCTGGCGTTCCACAGGGCGGACACTTCCTGCCCCAGGACACATGGCCTGGCAGTGAGAAGGAAGGCAACTGTGGAGATGTTCTGAAGGTTCTAGAAGCTCTACTTAAAGCTTTTTGTGTTCCCACAAGACATCCCTTTGCCCTTGTCCCTAAGGATGTAAAGAGGCCCATTTAGAACTCTTTGTGAAATAAAAAAAAAAAATGAGTAATACTCAAGACTTCATTTAACTGAGTTTAATACTTGTGTGTGAATCATGTGGCCTCAGTGCTGATTTTAAATCCTGTCTGTAGGATTTCTAGGACTGTCTTATTTTCCTCTCTCTTTCTCTCCTTTCCTTGTCCCTCTCTCCTATGTATACCTGGGGTGTAGAGCAAGGCTAAGTCTGGCAATATAAGCTCCTTGAGGGCAGATGTTCCTGTTTTGTTGAACCGGAACCTAGAACACCATCTGGTCCATCAGAGGTTTCCAGGTTACATCTGTTGAATGACAAAGGATCAGCTCAACTGAAAAAAAAAAAAACAAAACAAAACAGCATGAATAGCAAGCTGTCTGTGGAGAGAGAACGGAGGACAAGGTATGAACCAGCAATAATGGACGTGTGCATTTAACAGTCTCCAACCGCGTGTTCAGGCTGCACCCTCCAGGCTCCTGGGACCAGCTTCTTCAGCCACCTCGCTCATTCTCCCCATTAGACACAACATGCTGCCCATCTTCTGTCTGGGTGCTTTGGCCAATGTGATCTGCAGGAGCCTTAGAAACCACACGAGATGGAGCTTCTGTTGTTGTCTGCTTGTGCAGCTTTAACAAAATACCATAGACTGAGCAGCTTATAAATAACAGACATTTATTTCTAGAAGTATGGGATCGGGAGCCAGTGTTTGGTTGGGTTCTGGTGATAGCACTCTTCTGACTTTGCAGATGGCTGCCTCCTTGCTGGGTCTTCACATGGCAGGAGGAGAGATGAGCACACTCTCTCTCTCTCTCATCTCTTCCTGTAAGGGCATTAATCCTGTCGTGAAGGTGGAACCCTTAGCACCTAATCATCTCCATTGACCCCACTTCCTAAGAGCATCACCTTGGGGGTAAAGGCTTCAGCGTATAGTTTGGGAGGGACGCAGATATTCAGTCCATGGCATTTTCATTTCCTTTAAATTTAAAATATGTTCAGGAGGAAGCCAGGAGAAGACTGTGTGATATGACTGCTTTCAGGAGGCAGGATTTAATGGTCCCCATGTCCTGATGCTGGATGTCAGTGGGAGTTTGAATGCCGGCTTTATGCTTGGGGTTTTCTAGGACATCCCACATTCCTTGACTATTTTAATTTGGAACTCCCACTCTGTGCATGACAGCTGGTAGTGAGGAGAATAATGGTACAATAATAATAGTTCACATTGACTGAGCTCTTACTCCAGGACAAGGATTGCAGTCAATGCCTTATATGAAATGTCTCACTGTGTGTTTAGAACCATCCTGTGGGACTTGTGCATCATGAAGCACATGTGAAGGCTAACACACTGACACCAGCTTGCATTTTCACAGGAAAGAGCTAAATGGAAAGAGCTGAAGAACCAGGTCCTGCAGTGGACCTTTAGGTGGTTTACTGGAGCCAGAAGGGCACTGAGATCAGAGCCGAGGACCAGAGGCCTTTGCTCTTTCCATTTCCAGTCCTCTCTGTCCTTCGTGTCAAGGTCAATGATGCCTTTTGGAATTAATTCTTTGATTCTTTTACCTTGAATTTACTTGTCTTCCTTAAATCATAGAATCATAGCCTGGAAAAAGGCTCAATAAAGTCAACTTGCCCGTATTCCCAGCTCAGGCATGATTAGAACAAAGTGTATGAGAACACGTTTTTGAAATGGCCGCACGTCCTGCATCTTCCATGCTGAGTACGGGCCAGAAACACCAGGACACTTTAATGTCCCAGCAGTTCCAAACGTGCTTTATGTTATGTGATTCGCTGATTCACTATAGAAATGAAGAAAAAACAAACAGATAGGGATTTCTTCAAGGTAAACTGGAAAGTCAGTGGCAGAGCCAATAAATTTCTCCAAATATATTATCGATCAATGTTATTGATCAATGCCAGGTAAAACCTTTATTTTCTAGTCAACTCTAATATATACCTTTTAAAGAGTATAATATTTAGTTGGCAACATTGTCAAATAATATAGAGATACATTTTAAGTAAATGTGTATTTTATTCCATGGATCTTTTATATGATTATAGTGGTTCTTTCTTTTTCCCTTTTCTTCATTAGCAGGCACTCTCTTCATTCGGTCTTGATATCAAGGTTAAACAGAACTTGACTACACTTAAACCTGTACATTCACAAGGTTAAATGTACACATATGCTCCATTCTTGTGCCCTAATTATACTCATAACCATTTGTCTCATGCATTGTAACTCCCAACTATACTGTCAGAGGAAGAAATTAGAAATTTAACAATTTTTGAAAGAATCAAAATCCAATTAGATAATCATCTGATTTATATTCTAAATCTGCAGAGTGAAGCACAATGTAGAAAAATGAGCTGTAATTGTTTTGGGAAATGTTCCAGAGACACCAGAAAGACATCATCTACAATAAATTATTATGACTTCCTTTTCCTTGTTGTTTCTCTCTGTATTGTAATTACAATATTGATTATCTCTGAAGGATTAGTCCATGACTAAGTGAACATAACCTGCTTTGCCTGGTAAAATCAGCATACACTACACGTTATTGATTCCTAACATTTTGTACCAATTACTAACCAGAAAGTAACTGATCACACATTCCGAGCTTATCTGTAGGTGTTTTGGATTTGAGAATTACTTCATGCTAATGTGGAATTCATTTTCCCCAATGCAGGTGAACTGTCTCATTGGCCAAACAGTTTGTGGAGGCTGACATTTTGGCTTTTTCTGTGTGCTAAGAAACAAAAGCGGGGAAGACCTCTAAATGAACAGGTTTGAATATTCACGCCCATTCTCTAAGTACCTTAAACTTTTAGGGATGTTTCCAATAACTTGCTTAGTATTTCATCCCAGAATTTCCTTGAGGAAAACCTCAATCAGAAGCACTGTTTATGCATTCTCATTGCAAGAATGTGTATCCTTGAGTCTCAGATTCTTCCTAGGAAATTGGTGGGGTAGCCTGAAGGTTGAGCATGGCAGCCCGACCAAGATTTTACATCACCAAGCCAACAGAGCACTCATAAATGTCCGCCCACTGGAGAAATGTGTTCGCTTAGTTGGTATTTATTGTTCTGCTGGATTAAAGAATAATCCTTAATTCCATAGCTATTTTTAAATGGCTTTCCTTTTCAAGTGAATGGAATCCTTCCAAATCAAGCAAGTCCATTGACATTTAATGCAAAGACTACCTCTGGGGAAGAAAGAGCTATCCATGATTCAGGATCCTTTATGTGAACTTCCAGGAGGCTGCTAAATACTTTTCCTCTTCAAATGGTTCCATCAGACTCATTTTCACACTCCCACCATTTCCTGGGTGCTCCGGTGTGTTTTTTGAGTTCACATAGTCCACTTCATTGTTTTAAAATACTCTTAGGATAAACTGAATATGTAACTTATTTAAAAGCATAAATGAATCCACCCAAGTGATTTAGAGTCAGAAGTCATGTTTGGTTTTATAGACAATGATATCATTTTTTTGTTTTTTTTTTAAAGATTTTATTTTATTTATTTGACAGAGAGAGACACAGCGAGAGAGGGAACACAAGCAGGGGAAGTGGGAGAGGGAGAAGCAGGCTTTCTGTGGAGCAGGGAGCCCTATGCGGGGCTCGATCCCAGGACCCCAGGATCATGACCTGAGCCGAAGGCAGACGCTTAACGACTAAGCCACCCAGGCGCCCCATATATATCTTTTTTTTTTTTGAATGAGAACAATGTAGAGTTGCCCGGCCACAAATTGTAGGTTTTATTCCAGATCCTCTCCAACTACAATGAGCTTTTCCATTTAAATTATTTTTTCACTGGTAGAAGATTGAATAGAGCAATAATCCTCTAAAATACTCTGAGGAGCCTTTATGAATAAGAAGTCTAGAAAGTACTGCAAATCCTTACTTTTTAGGATCAATATAAATGGATGCTAGTTGGTCATGTGTGTACACATGTACACACACATATGCACATATATGCATAAACTTGGGGCCTTTATTGATGGCTATGCACATTGATGTAATTCTTTTGGAGAGAAAATGGCAACAGATAGCAAAAGTCTTTCATATTTTTACACTTTGACTATCCATCAATTACACTCTTAGCAATTTATTAAAAGCTAAGCATTTCATAGAAAAATAAATGTATGCAATGGGCATATTTTTCCAATAGTGTAAATAATAAAATTTGGAATATTACAATACACTAGATTATGATTATGGAATCCATATAGAAGAATAGAAATTAAGACATCTTTTTCCAAGAAAAGAGAAGATATGCTATTGATTTCAACTATGTTAAATTATGTATATATATTGCATATGTATATAGCATATATATTAGCGTACTGAGTGAAAATTGTTGTCTTTGGCTAGTAAGTTTACATTAAGCATTTTTTGGGGGGAGATAATGGAAATATATCTTTATTATGATGATGGTCAAATGGACTGTATACATTCATCAAAGTCATCAAATTGTACAGTTAAAATTGGTGGATTCACTCCTACACTGTTGGTGGGAATGCAAGTTGGTGCAACCACTCTGGAAAACAGTATGGAGGTTCGTCAAACAGTTGAAAATAGAGCTACCATACGACCCAGCAATTGCACTACTGGGTATTTACCACCAAGATACAAATGTAGGGATCTGAAGGGGTACATGCTCCCCAACGTTTATAGCGGCAATGTCTACCATAGCCAAACTGTGGGAAGAGCCAAGATGTCCACTGACAGATGGATGGATAAAGAAGATGTGGTATATATACACAATGGAATATTATGCAGCCATCAAAAGGAATGAGATCTTGCCATCTGCAACCACGTGGATGGAATGGGAGGGTGTTATGCTGAGTGAAATAAGTCAATCAGAGAAAGACATGTATCATATGACCTCACTGATATGAGGAATTCTTCATCTCAGGAAACAAACTGAGTGTTGCTGGAGTGGTGGGGGGTGGCAGGGATGGGGTGGCTGGGTGATAAACATTGGGGAGTGTATGTGCTATGGTGAGTGCTGTGAATTGTACAAGACTGATGAATCACAGATCTGTACCTCTGAAACAAATAATGCAATATATGTTAAGAAAAAAAAAGAAGAAGATAGCAGGAGGGGAAGAATGAAGGGGGGAAATCAGAGGGGGAGATGAACCACGAGACGATGGACTCAGAAAAACAAACTGAAGGTTCTAGAGGGGAGGGGGGTGGGGGATGGGTTAGCCTGGTGATGCGTATTAAAGAGGGCACGTTCTGCATGGAGCACTGGGTGTTATGCACAAACAATGAATCATGGAACACTACATCCAAAACAATGATGTAATGTATGGTGATTAACATAACAATAAAAAATAAAAAATAAAAAATAAAAAATAAAAAAATTGGTGGATTCATTTTATGGAAGCTTTTATCTCAGTGAAACTGATTAAAATATACTTGATGAAAAAATATATACGGTACTTACATATATACTTGATATGTGTATGTATTACTTTGTATGTGTATAATTGCTATTTATTTATTTTTAATTTTTTATTAAGTTTAATTAGCCAACATATAGTACATCATTAGTTTTTGATGTAGTGTTCAATGATTCATTAGTTGCATATAACACTGGGTGATGGGCATTAAGGAGGGCACGTGATCTGATGAGCACTGGGTGTCAGACATTAAGCATTTAAAACATAATATCTCATTTTGTTTTCAGTTAAATTCATTAATTTTAAAAAGATAAGTGTTAAAACACTGGTATTTTGCAGCTAAACATTATTATGAAACAAATAAATTTTAAAAACACTAAAACACCCAGCATCATTGCATTTTAATTACAACATGGCCATTAGTGTTAATCAAAGTTTTCTGAAAATTGGCCAGTGTAGAAATCGTTAGATAGAAAGTGAAATAAAAGGACACCATCATCTGTGTGAAGATGAAATTTGAGGTGCTAAAGGGAGCAAGGGAGCCCTGATTCCTGCCTTCACAGAACAGTACTTTCGGATCCTGACATTTCAGGGCTGAACAGCCCATGTGGGCTGGGAGCACCATGCATCTGTTTGCCTGCCTGTGGTATTCAGCACCGTGAGTCAGGAGTCGGGGAGTATTAGCAATCCAGCATGGGCAGCAGGACCCCAGGTTGTCGGCTGTCCCCGAGGCCCATCGAAGAGTGCACTGTTCAGAGGGAGACTATGCAAATAGTGGAGATTAGGTCAGTGTGTTAGAGAAATACTTAGAATGGCCTCTTTACAAGAATCAGAACATGCGTACCGGAGGTGTTTGCAGGGGCTTTGGGAAGATTTTAAAAAGTAAGCAGAACTTAGATTCAAGCAAGGAGACCCCTTTAAAGAGAGAGATTCCTTTTTCCACCATCAGGAAACCCAGCTGCATCTGTTATTAGGGTAAAGAGTAAGTTACAAAAGCCATCCCAGAACAAAACCGCTTTCCTCCACTAACAGCAGGGGAGCTTAGACGTCACGTGGCAAATGGGCAATGCCAATCCCTCTGGAGTGCTGGGAGAAACTTAGCAAAATGATCAGATTTTTATTTTCTAATGAGGATCCCAAAACATTCCCTGCCTGCTAACATACTATCGCCTTAGGAGTCTGAGGGAAAGATGGGTCTCAACTTGTCCCACACTAGGGACCAAATCAAACCCTTGGTGGTTTCTATCAGCTGTCAGGAGCAGGCAGATATTTTTTGCAGGACCAGGCAGGAAATCAGGCTATTAAATTACAGCCTTCCTGCAAGGAGCCCTGCCGTGCTCCCCCGCCTCCTACAGATGTTCTATCAGAGGAAGTCATTGTGACCATTTATCTTGCCAAACTTAAAATACCTTCTCCAGAACTAATTTTTCCCTCAGTACTTGAGGTCTTTGTACTCTCTGTCTTGCTTCCCTGATCTTGTATGGATCTAAGATTAATTTGCACTAGCTAGGAGTTCAACAACAAAATCAATTTCAATTGGGTCAGACAGGGTCACTGTGGGCTTGGCAGTGTGAGGAAAGAAATAGATGGTTATCATTCTAGAAGCACAATGCTGAGGTCTGGTATGAAGAGAGAGAAGCAGCATATTCCCGTAAAAGCAGGAAATAATTCTTTCCAAAGCACTAGAAACAAATAAGAATTGGGCTCATTTTCCACCAGAGTTTCCAGAAACCATACATAAGTTGGTACACTATGCCCTTGAGGAAACAGAGCAAATTAGCAAATGAAATGAGGCACACCGTCCACAGGACTGTATCACGACCATTTGCCCCCTCACTGGTATAGACGCTGATGGGTCTCCCGTCCTTTTGGCTACTCGCACGTGTAAATTAAGAGCATATATTTTCTCTAAAGGAATATTCTCTGGCGTTGCACACAAAGCATCTTAAGATAGAACTTTCGAGCAAACCTCCTAAAAACAAGACCAAACAATGGTTGTATTTATTTCTCCCTGTCATTGAACTATACCATCCGTGAAAAAGGCATTCAGTGAATAAATTAAAACAAAGTCATGTATGTCACTAGTTTTTAGCAGTTTACTTGGTCATCAAGGTAAAAAAAAAATCAAGAATAACAAGATTTTCTCTGTGTCTTCTTTAAAAATGTTAAAACCTATAATGAGTCCTGACAGTTTAATTACTATAAAAATGTACCAGTGTCATGGAAAATATTCCTTATTACTCTTTACCTTTCTTAATTCAAAATGGATTAGGGGACACCAGTCGTGTAGAAATACCCTGTGGTGGGTATTTAGAGCAATGAAGAGAAAAATGAACCATGGGTCTTGTTCTCAGTGAGCTGTGTCAGAATGATCCCACACCTAAGAAATGGGGGATTAATAAAGTAAGATCATTTTCAACTGAAAATGAATAATGCATTTGTTATGTATAAGAATTATTGTAGGTAGTTGTATGTATCATTTTGCTTCATTGTCATAAGCATATTGGAGATTGTTGTACGACTGGTTTCAGTTGCACAGATCAAAATCCATCCCACCTAATTTAAGCAAAAGGGTTTTATTCTAGGCTACTGATTATCAGAAGGACTGAGGTTTCAGCATGGACTATGACAACACACAGACCTGAATCATCAAGGGTGCCCCTGGTTCTGCCACACTCAGGACGTCGTGACCGATGCATACAGCCATGGTGCAGCCAACAGCTCCCAGAGCACATCCACGGAATGGATGTCTCATTCCCTTGGATCCATTGGCAAATCCAACATTCCAAGTCATTCCAATCGGCAGAATTCATGGTACATCTGCAATCCCTGCTTCAACTAGTCTGAAAATTCCAGTTTTTATCTTTCTAACCTCTACACTCCTGAAGGGGGTTGGATCAACCAACCAGCAGTATCTTCCACAGTGGGTATCATTCCATTTTTCAAAGAAGGGACTGAATTTAGGGAAGGTTTAAATAGAGCAAAACATGCTATAGCCCCCAAACAGCAGGGATGTGCATCAGACGTTAAGCCCAAAGCCTCATACCAGTCCAATTTGCTGCACAGTGCGCTGATGGAGCAAACACAGAGACAGCAGGTCATGACGTCCACAGGTCCAGGAGAGGGGCATCTGTAGGTTTTGGAAGGAGGTCACTGGTTCTCATCGTGGAGGAGCGCAAAGCCTCTTGCTGAGAATCACAGAGGTGTTTGGATGGGTACAGTGGTTGGATGTGTTCTTCCAAAGTTAAGTATGACCTAAGCAGGAGTGTTAGAAGGAGAGCCCTTTCAGGGAGGAAAGGAGCATGAGAGCTGTGTGAAGGAGCAGAGGAAGATCATCCATCAGGGTGAGTCATGTGTCTTGTTACAGTGAAGGCAGATGAGGAGGAGGGAAGGGGGAAAGGTGCTAAAACGTGCAGCCCTTGTTCTGTTGGGCTGTGGTCCCCAGTTCTGTTGGAGCACCAGCACCTTGGCATGTTCCAGAAGGCTCTTAGCAAGGGGGTGGCAGCCTTAGGAAGATCAGTCTCTTTATCTGTGCTCCTGATAATGGAATATAATTTTTCCATAAAATGTGCTTATAGTAAGTCAGAATTGGCAGCTGAGCAGGTGACCACGACTGGACCAGTCTCTCATTTGAGGTGGAAGGTGATTGTGTGCCAGAAAGTTAAGATTCATGGGGTACGCACAGAGCTCTGTCCAATGTCAAAGTAACAGTGCTCTGCTGTATGCAAAACACTGCATTCTATCAACTTCTGTGATGGTATAAATGCAGCAAAGGGAGCCTCTGGAATTCATGAAAGGGAGGAAAAGATCAAGTAACAGTGGGATGGGACTCAATGAATACATTCCTGAATTTCTTCATGAAAAAAAGTACCTAAAATGCTGTAGTCCTGTATTTGGTGAATTATAAAAACAAAGTGCAGAAAGAGTCCATCACCCAGCCCTCCTGAACACACAGAGATTGCTAACACAATGTGCACACAGTCCTGCATTTCCTGTGGCCCTAGGGGAGGGGACTCAGGAATCGGAGGGGAATCCAGCCCTTCAGAGGCCAGTCCCAGAAGGCGAGGTCCTAGAGCTGAGTTGCTGGCTCCTGATGAATATGAATTTTGCCAAGAAAAATTATTCAGGGAGGCAGCAAAAAAGGAAGCAGACCCTCTAGACAAGAGAGGTACTTATTCTGTGAGGCACAGAATTTGTGTGCAAGCACATTGGTACACTGGACACATATACACACATGTATGCACAGACAGGCACACATATGCACACAGACAGGTGCACACACAGACAGGTACACACATATGCACACATATATTCACACACAGTTACACACACATGCACACACAGACAGGCACACATATGCACACATGCATGCACACACAGACCAGGTGTACATATGCACAGACAGGTACACACACATGCACACACAGGCAGGTGCACAGGCATGCACACAAAGGCACACACACATGCACAGACAGGAACACACACATGCACACACAGGCGGGTGCACACATATGCACACACAGGCACACAGACATATACACACAGGCAGGTGCACACACATGCACAGACAGGCACACACACATGCACAGATAGGCACACACACATGCACACACAGGCAGGTGCACACATATGCACACACACGCACACACGCATGCATACACAGGCACACACATGCACACACAGGCACACACACATGTACACACAGGCACACACATGCACACACAGGCACACACACATGTACACACAGACAGGCGCACACACATGCACACACATGCAGGTGCACATATATGCACACACAGGCACACACGCATGCATACACAGGCACGCACACATGTACACACAGGCACACACACGCACACACAGGCAGGTGCACACATATGCACACACAGGCACACACATGCACACACACATGTACACACAGGCACACACAGGCACACACACATGTACACACAGACAGGCGCACACACATGCACACACATGCAGGTGCACATATATGCACACACAGGCACACACGCATGCATACACAGGCACGCACACATGTACACACAGGCACACACACGCACACACAGGCAGGTGCACACATATGCACACACAGACACACACATGCACACATAGGCCCGTGCACACACAGGCACACACACATGCACACACGGGCAGGTGCACACATATGCACATACAGGCAAACACACATGTACACACAGGTAGGTGCACACACATGCACACACAGACAGGCACACACAGGCACACACACATGCATACACAGGCACACACACATGCACAGACAGGCACACACACATGCACACACAGGCAGGTGCACACATGCACACACAGGCACACACACATGCACAGACAGGCACACACACATGCATACACAGACAGGCACACGCACACATACTCCTACATGTGTGCACAAACCAAACACCTGAACCAATAATATCATAACGAACAAAAAGCCAGACCCTGGAACTTGTCCTCAGCACCATGCACTTACAAAAGGCCAAGAGAGCACCCACCCACAGGAGATGGTCCCTGGGGCCAGGCTTGGGGAAGCAGCATTTCTGCTGTGGTCATGTGGTCATCCTAGGCCTAGTGGGGAGACAAAGTTTAAAGTGAGAAGGAAAAAATGAGAATGCTTATTTATGGAAATGGTGTCAGATGTGAACAGGTAATAATTTTATGACCTCTAATGGGCCTTTTAAAATACACATCTGTGACAGCAAAAGTTTGTCATGTGCAAGAGCCTTACCACCTTCCCGTGACCTAGGTTACTCTCAGTTTTGCTAGCCATGCTGCAGGTCCAGAGTATACAAACAGGAGGGACTGAGACCGTTGAGTTGCTGTCCCTTAGGGACAGATTTGAGGGAACACGGAGGGAGGAGGGAAGTCCCAGGGAACTGCGTGAGGATTTGGGAAGGGAGAAGGGCAGGTGTCTGCAAACTTGGGGAGGGAGATCGTCTGTAAAATAAAAGAGAGGTGTGAAAGGAATAAGTTCTTCACTTTCTCCCCCTAGGTCTTAAATGACACACACACTCACACACTCGTGCTCAGGGAATAGCAGAGGAGGATGTCTGTGTGGTGGTGGGAAGCCCACGGGCCCGGTGAGGGGGGGAACCTGGACGTGCAGGGGGTTCTGTTTCTAAAAGTAACAATAATAAAATAAAACTGAGGAAATATTTTCTTGTAAGAGAAAAACGAACAATTCTCACGAAGCTCACGAGGCAACAACACTAAATTTGGCAAGAGTCATGGACATCCCTGACCTCTCACACAGTTGATGCATTCACGTAGAAAGACCTGGATTCCCCCCTTGGGCCATGGAGAGGCATGAGGGGTGGTGCTGCCCTCCTGCTTCTTCACCTGATTGGAGCGTATGTTGATAAAACATCCGCCCTGTAGGAAGCAAAGTATGGTGCTCTTTACAGTACATGATTTGAACATGCTAAGGCACACACACACGTGTGCACACATAGGCATGCGTGACTGCACATCACACACACAGACACACATATGCACACAAACACACACACACACACAGTTTCAACAAAGCTTGTCCCCCAAACACAGCAGCACTTTTACCCATCAAATACTCGGATCATTTTTGAAATGATCCAAATTTGGCAGCCCCTCCCCCCACTGCTGAGAGGAAGGTGAATGTCTTTATGGAAGCTCATTTAATACCGTGTTTAGAAGCATTAATCATACCAGCACATGGGGAGATCTTCTGTTATTGGGATTCTATCCTAAGGATAAATAAGTATTTACATATAGATCTACCTACAAGGATATTCACTGCAACTCTGTTTATAATAATGAGATTTGAAAGCAAAAGACTTAATAGTAGAGATTTGGTTGTGCATACCTAAAATGGGATATTAAGCAGTTATTTAGGGTTATATTATATTTATAAATGCAGTCACATATAAAGGTATGGAATGAAATCAAAATAAAGCTTATAAAACAGTTGTACACTATGAACCCATTTATATAACTTAGGCATAGAGATCCAGAACAGTAGTTATCATAATAGCTGTAATTACTTTTGAGGTGGAGAAAATACAGGTGATTGTTATTGACATTTCTCGTATGTGTGTTTTCAAATATTTTACTATTAACGAGTATATTGATGTCTGACTATGACGGGTATATATAATTGCTTTGTGCTATATATCAGCACTCCTCTATTTGCCTCTGCAGGAACTTCAACTTCCTCTTTTCCTCAACGTGCAATCGCCTGCAGAACCTGGTCACTTGTTTAAAAAAATCTTAATTTTTTTAAATCTTTATTACACTTTATGACAATATATTCCTAGCAATGAAATGTTATTATGAGACAAATCCTGTATAGCTCTAAGAAGCCAAAGTGAGTACCTCACCAGGGTAAAGAGTAAATTGTCAAGTGCCGTCATTAAAAAAAGGAGGGTCGTTGCCTGTCCTAAGTTGCAAAAAATGTTACGTTACTAAAAACCTGAAATTCTCATTTGGGGGCCTTTCCTGCCATACGCAAGAAACTTCTAATATGTGTGCATGTTTTTTCTACTACCTATTTGGTCATCCTAACCCCTTGCTCAGCAGCCCCCGCTTCAGCTAAGTTGATGATGAAAGAGTAACCCCCTTTGGTGTAAAGTTTTTACTACAAAGAATAGGACATGTGACACTTTGTCTAGATAAAATATCATTGAGACAGTGGCGTGTGCGGTCTAACCCAGGGGCCCCGGGTTTGGGTCCCAGTTGTGTTGTTGGAAGTCATCATCTCGGCCCGATTCCTGGAGTCTGACTTCAGTGAGCTGACACCCTGGTGAACTTTGAAATCCTTTCTCCAGTTTCTTCCCCTGAGTTTTGCTGCCTGTGAGGTGCGGTTGGGATCAACTGAAGTTTCATGAGAATTGGACAAATATAAAAATGTATCTGTATATTTAATATTTCAATTAATAATGGATCTGATAAATAATAGATAATTTAGGTGTTAAATATATGATGATCCTACTAATATTATCTCTAATAATTCTCCATGACCTTATTCTGAAATGTAGCTACTTTACAACATAGCTCCTCCTCACTTACCAACTCATCCAAACAAGTGTAAAGTAGAGGAGAGAGAGCTCTGTAAGTCTACGCTCCAGCGCAAATGGGGTGAAGGACAAAGAGAAATTTACCAACCTGACACATGAAGCAAAATCATCACCGCCATCACCGCCATACGAAAATGTATAGCTGTACATGTGAGCCATGCGCCACTGTTAATATCTTCCAGAGGTGACCTTAGACACTCCGTTCAGCAGTCCTGTAACAATACTCTTATCTCCGTGTTATATATGAAGACACGGAGCCAAGTTACACAGCCAGTCAAGGTTCCTGACAGTCTGGCTCTCAGACGCGATCTTCTGCCCCCTCTTCTGTCTTAGAACTACTCAGAAGAGAGCCCAGGGAAAGACAGTTTTCTTCATATGCTGGTGTCATTGGATCACATGATCCTGTGTGACTTTATAGAGCACAAGGGCACTTTGGAATGGGGAGGGGTTTCTACACTCCCTTCAGGAAAGATCTAGATTTGGGTGGATCCGCGTTTGAAATACGAGCCCTGCCTCTCATTAGTTTTGCCATTTGGGGCACTTTTTTGTGCCCAAACTCAAAATAGCAAGTTTTTCATGAAGACAAAAATATCTGTAAGGAGCCCTGCTGTGATGACTTACAGAGGAGGCAAACCATAAATGCCCGGCACCTCCTCCCTGCAGCCTGCCAGGAGCCCAGAGACAGGTGTGCGGGGACCTCCAGAGCAGGTGTCCCTGGACTGCCTACCTAGCCCCACTCCTGGACACTGTCTGCTCACGTGACCACCTCTGTCCTT